>NC_091832.1:67885885-69230385 GCF_037783145.1 Equus przewalskii
TTTTGTGGCTCTGTAGAAAATTAACCTATCTCTTAGCTAACTTGATATTCTTACCTTAGCAGTCTTTCCTTAATGAGTTATTCAACTACTTATAATCACAATCAACTGTCTTTCTGCTGGTGCCTAAATAGTAAATAGAGAAAAATTTTGACCTGAGCCATAAAAAAGAGAAACCAAACCAAAACAAAGCCTTTGAATATTTTTCTTTTGCCCATATTGCTGCCTGTCTTTCCTCCCTCCCTAACTCACCTTTCCTCCTTCCTTCCTTTCTCCCTTCCTTCTTTCCCATTTTCCCCTATTGCCTCTCTCTAATCTTCTTTTGCTTTCCCATCAATACTTCCTTCCTTTTTTCTTTTCCTTTTCTTTTTCTAACTTTACCTATTTTGGCTCAGCTTTAAACTACAGCACTGCCAATTGTGTGTGCACTAACAACACGTGCTATGTCTTTACAGCCTTGCTACCAGGCAGCATGGAGTGCTGTACTTTACGCTATTCTCTTATCTCTGGGAATAAGTAACAGACAAATATGATAAACTATTCTACTGCATAAATTATGAATAATGATTCCCTTTACTTATCTTGAAAAAGTAAATTAGTGAGACTATCAGGGAACCTGGGAAACAGACTCTGAGACTCTTGGCATGCAGAAGGGAACATTTGTAAAAAGTGAGGGAAAAGAATTAGGAAGAGGAAGAATCCGAACTGCATTGTTCTATTCTAGACATTATATATAAATGAAATTGTACATCAGAAACAAAACACTTATGCTAGAGAAATTGGAAAGTAAATCACGAATCTGAGTAGGCAGTGAAATTATTTGTTAGGATCACGGGACCTTGTATAATTGGTTGTGAAGGTAAATATTATATTACAGAACAGGATGCTATATCAGTGGAGCACCAATTTAATACAATGCTCAATACAAAACCTGAGGTTTCTTGCAAATTTTATTTTTTGTATTAGTTTTCTCAGCAATGACTTTGCCTTAGAGTTGAATTGTATTATGAGGGACAAAACTGAAAAAAAGCGAAGAAAATATTAGAAACGTGTGACTAACATAAAATTTAGTTTCCAAAGTCCGATAGCTAAAACAACAAGAAAAACATTCTGAAAAAGAAAAAATACCAAAGCATAAACTAAAACAAAATATTACTTTGCTATTAACAGCACCTTTAAGAGACACCCACAAATGTGGAGCTCTTCTAAACCTAGTTTGGATTTTGTGGTCTACCTGGGGTCAGCAAACTATAGCTCAAATGCCAAATAACCACTCTCTCTTGTTTTTTTTTTTAATTAAAATTTTATTGGAATACAGCCATGTCCACGTTTCCTTGTTATCTAGGGCTACTATTAGCATGCTCCACAAAGCCTAAAATATGCAGTCTCTGGTTCTTTACAGATAATGTTTACTGACCCCAGATCAAGTCTGAAGGTATGAAACATGGACCAGATTAAAATCATGGGAATTTCCACCGCTCTGACTAGCCGCATGATTCAGAAGCTAAAAGGACATTTAGGCGCTATATTAGTAAGGATCTCAAAGGAAACACAGACCACTCAAATTAAAACTATTCCAAGAGATTTTATCAATAAAACAGGTATTTATAACAGTGCAGATGGGTATAAAGGAACTTAACTATAAGGAATATGTATATATATATAATAACCTTGGTCTAGTAACAGCAGAGAAGCTGTTACCACTCCAAGACCCAGATGTAATGAAATGAAGAAGCAGTTACTAGAACACAAAAGAGAGAGACATGTAGAGAAGATTGCCTTGAGAGGTGCAGCAACCTTTGGTCCAGGGACACAACAATCTTGAGGCACTTCTCAAGGAAAAAGCCAGGACAATAACTTCCTGACCTCATTTTCTTCCTTCTTTAATCTCTTACTGTGGTATCCCATTGGAAATTGAAACGGAAGCCAGAGGGAACAGAAGCAACGTCTTTAGTTGTAATCCAAGTCAACATCTTAGAGCATAGGGTGAAATGGATCAAGGAAAACAGACAAAAAGACAGAAAATATGGCTAGAATAATATGAGTGACTTTTTTCAACAAGTAGGGCCACTTGACCAACCATTAATAAAAACACACCAATCAGTGACCTTCAATCAGACTAACAGAGTGTGTGTGTGTGTGTGTGTGTGTTTAAGAACAAGAAAGGAGGTGGGGCCGGCCTGGTGGCACAGCAGTTAAGTTCCCACGTTCCGCTTCTCTGCGGCCCTGGGTTCGCCGGTTCGGATCCTGGGTGCGGACATGACACAGCTTGGCAAAAAGCCATGCTGTGGTAGGCGTCCCACATATAAAGTAGAGGAAGATGGGCACAGATGTTAGCTCAGGGCCAATCTTCTTCAAAAAAAAAAAGAAAGAAAGAAAGGAGGCAATAGTAGCTGAGGAGTTCATCCCAGCATCTGCGTGAGTACACGCACACACGCACACCCACAGGGAAATAGCATAATGGTATAAATAAAATTTACTATTTTTCCCTAAATATGCAAATTATTAGCATGATTTGTTCTAGGTTCTCTAGTTGCTTTAGAAATTTATTAAATATTTTCAAAAAACATCAGAGATATTAATCCCTCAGTCTGTTCTTGTCAAGTTGTTATCTATAAATGATTTATGGAGAAATTTTCAATAGCAACTGTGACCAAATTCAAACAACAACATTAAGTTTTGGGAAATATATTCTGTCCAAAAGTGTTTATGTAGATTGCAGCAGATAGAAATTATATCAGTGACCTGTAAAATTCACTCTTTAATTCTCATATCTGTTCTGCAAAAATGTATTCAACACTTAGATTAAAGTCTTTTGTTTAGAAACATAAGTTCCACCTAATTATCCTTTTTGTCAGTCATAATATCACAAGTTGTTTCTGAGTATTTCCTCTGCATATCTCAGAGTCAGGGAAATTTGTGAACAATTTTAAAATGGGCAAAAAAGAACACTGGGTAGCTATCTGCTAGCTACCCTTATCTTTCATTTTCTCTGAGATATTTTGCAAATCTGTAAGTCATAAAAAACTGATAATATTGCAAATGATTTTGTCCATGGAGATGCAAATAAACTCTGTCCAGTGGAAGCAATTGATTATTCCCTGTGGATATTGACCAGTTTTGCATCTACTTGTAAATTCAGTTCAGCATTCCTAAGTGCCTAATGGATGTGTGGATTTTTTGAATTTTCCTTGGAACCAACTATAACACTTTAATGCTTTCTTCATTAATTTATTAGACAAAACCATTAACACATGTCTATTTTATATTTCTATGAGAGTCGTTATTTGGCTATGAAAAAAATTATCCTTTACTGATAGCATGACTAAAGTCAAGGGCCGTGATTTAAACTGGAGAAGGCACATTAGTTTCTCAAGAAGCTTTAAAAGATGTTGCTGATCCCCTAGAGGGTGGAAGAAGGATTGCTCAGCAGCAGTTCAAGTAAACATCAATTTAAGCACCATAGGCTCTGCGTGTCAAGTTGATAAAGGAAACAACTTAAAAAGACAAACACATACAATGTTTCTTAACTTGCTCTGTGATTTTTATGATCAACTACGGTATTTAAAAAGCCTGCTGTGTAGTACTTCAAAAATACCTCAGAGAATGACAGGATATGATTTCCACTCTTTTTTATGGTAGAGAAAAAAGTAATTTTACTGCTGTTTGTGTATTTTTATACACATCCTTCACGCTTGGGCTCCCTTATCATGAAAAATGTGAGTTTCCTACTGCTCCATACTGTTATCAGGTTAAGGAGAGAAGGTTTACATCTCATGCAAGATTAATTAGGTTTTTGCCAATTTCACAAGTATCATCTGTATCCTGTAGCCTCAGAGAGAATTTGGCAGCATCATCAATCATTTTCCAGTTTGCCTGTATATTAGTATAAATATAAATATAAATAATCTGAAGGCAAGCATGCTTTGTGTTTGGTTACAGAGAGAAATGTTTTCCTTTGAAATTTCTCAATTTCATGTAAAAATGAACCCACAAGCACCTCTGTTAATAGCCTAAAGGTTCAACCTATATGAAGTGTCAATACTAAAGTAAATATATATTTTTTAATTGGTGTTCTTCGGCGTGGGAATTATGCTTAATGCCATAAACTATAGTTATTTGAGATGAGCAATTAGAGATAAAAGCTTAGATGCATTCAAAGATTGCTTAGTAGGTGGCACTGTGTTTTAAAAACTCAAAACAATATGTGGTTAGGAGTTAGATCTAGTAACTTTTTTGACATATGAGCAAATGTTAAGATTAATGATGTCCATTAAATGCGAATGCTAAACTCTGTTTCCGCAGAAAAGTAGAAGTACACTTTCCTCTTGGCTTAGCTCTTAAAGGATACTGTAAAAACCTTAGTTCATCCTCATTCTCTATAGACCCTAAAGCTTTGAATTTATTCTTATTAGTTAAAAATAAACATAATTGCAACCATCTCTCATTCAAACAAAAGGTGACTTATTACTACTGGCCAAAAGCACCATCAAAATATCTTTTTCAGCATCAGAAAGGCATGCCGGTTCGTGGAGCTTCAGCACAGGGTCACTAACCTGTTGCAATTTTTCGCTACGTGCTGTGTGGATCTCGGTGAGTCCCAATCAGCCCTGGCATGTAGCCAAGAAAGCCAGTGGGTTTAGAGGCTGATAAACAGATGGTAGATAAACAGATCTGTTGACCTTGATGCTAATTACTCACCAATTTCTTGATTTGGGTCAGATTAGCATTTTCTTTCAAACTGGAAGACTGTCATTCAAAATGATTCCTAGCTATGGGCTAGTCCAAATTTGTAATGCAAATGCTTAGTAGTAAACAAGGAGATGGTTATGACATCAGCTGCCAGTTGGATTTCAGGCCGCAGAGCAAGTGAGGAGTTGATTGCTTCTTTGTGTGATATAAATAAAAATTGAGCAAAGATTTAATTTGGCCCAATATAGAATTATTTAGAATAATATATCATTGATCTCTATTGTGCATTGACACATTTCCTCATTATCTCGTCATACAGATGATCAAGGGCAATTTCTTATTCTCTATCTCCAGGGCAAAGTGGATCTGGTTTCATAGGCATTTTAAATGTCAGATTCTGTGATCTGGGATATATGATTGAATCCAAGGCTAAGCATAACATGCAGACATATTAAATATACTATTCCTCACTTAGACACATCTCTCTCTCACACACACATATACACACACACACAAATGTATAGAATAAACACTGCATAGGTTCTGAAGCTTCAAAAATACCTAATGTTAGGTTTGAAGTCTCTTAGGGCAATACTTGCATTAGTCTTTCACGTATTGGTCAAACTTTCAGTAGAGGCTTATACACCAGTTTCCCTAACATATGGTATTGCCTTCCATAAAAGTTATTGAGAATGTCAGGGAATGGGAAAAACAGATGTGAATACTACCTGCTGGGGCAGCCAGGTGACACCAGGAAGGCTGTGACCAAATCAAAGTTTGAACTCTTTAATTTTACTAGCTATAAGCTTTTCTGATTTTACTATATGACATTCTTGAGGCAGTTTAACTATAACATGCTTAATAATTAATTGACTTCCCATGCTGCCCAACACTTTACATACAAATCACACGTAGTCAAATTCTAATCTGTTATTGTCCCTTTGTGAGGAAAAAAAAAACCCTACTGATTTACAGCTCTGCATTTACTTTGAACAGCCCTATTTTACTTTGTTCAATTTATTAGTAACATTTCTATACATGACATGTACAGAATGACTTATTACAGTCACAATTTTACATCAGATTGGATTATACTTACCTACAAGTTTTTATTTTGAAATACATGGAATAAGTATAAACGAAGTACAAAACAGAAACTTTTATATATTTGAATTAGCATGCAGATCTATCTAATACATACTAATTGAAAACAGAATGCAGATCATAGAATTGATATCATTGGCTATTCAGAGCAGTTCACATGTGTTTTAAACTGTAAAAGAAACAGTCAAGTAATAAGCGCAGATTTGTCTGTGACATTCTGTTTCCTCTGTCTCATCCATTTCTTCTGGTCCTTCTCTTGGGATCATTTACTGCAAGTGTCTACCAAGTGAGAATAAGAGTTTGGGCAGCTCTACATAGTGATACCACTTTTTATTTAGTGACAAACTGCCACTCTGTCCTTTCCAAGTTGTGCGATAATAAATCTTCCATCACTGACACTGATAGAAAAGTTTTTAATGGTCAGATATTTAACCTCATCCAATGATGTGCACCTAAAAGATATTCCCCATCAGCAACATATAGCGTAGCTTTATTTTAGAAGCCTAATAATTGCAATCAAAATTTCCCCAAGGCAGGGTGCCAACTCCTCTAATTTATACACAGATTATCTAATGACACCTTCTAATCCTCCTTGAGCAGATGGGCCAAACTGTAGGGCCTTCTGATTAATGGAGGGCTGTTCACAAGGTCAAACTCCAAGCAAGAAAAAAATCAGCTTAAAAAAATTCTCAATGGATCATAGAAGGAGGCATGTTTCACGGCTGATGGGAAGGACTGACGCTACCTAAGAGCATCTGAGAAAAGAACCCATCATCTGTGCTTGTATCAGTCTGGTTTCTGACTAAGCACTGGAGCAAGAAGTGTTTTCCTGTTTGAGTGAAAATGTCTATAATAATCCCCATCTACTGGATTTAAAGTAACTAAAAAAATGCTTGTCAGGGAGAGATTAATCTTTGGACCCTTAGATGACTCATCGAAGTTGGAAATCCACTTCTTTCTTTGTTTACAATAGTTACATCCTTGATGTGATACATTATCTACGTACTAGTCAACAGCTCTCAATAGTGATGTCCCTGTGAACAAGAATGTGACAAACTATAGGGTGTTTCACATATCCCTAACCAATCAGTCTCATCTCTACCATATAGCCTTGTCATCTGTTGTCTTCTATCCTCAACCCCTTCTTCCATGATCCTTGCACTCAGCCGATGAACTTGCTTGCTTATTTACTGACAAAATTAAAGCAAACTGAAGGAATCTTTCACAACTTCCAATGATCACATCTACTCACCAGCCTGCCTCTGTGTCATGTATGATGGCCTTCATCCTATTGTTTTAGGTCTGCCAAAGTAATACATATGTGTTACTACCTATGGTCAAACTTCCCATTGTGCCTCAGCTTTCACTCCTCTTGCTTACTGAGGGATATTGTTTCGCTGAGACTCATATATTTTATGCATCACTAATTTTTACCTTTAAAAAGGTAAACAAACATACAAAAAACTTCTCCCGACCCCACATATGCTTCATGTTACCATACTAAATCCTCCGATCCCTTCTCATTCCTGTCTCCAAGGTAACTCTTCAATCATCTCTAAAATCTCTAAACTCCACTCAAGATTTTACCCTTGTTATTCTAATAAAATTGTTTTTCCCGGAGTTCCAAATTACTTCTATATTTCTAAATGAAGGGCAATTTACCAGATCTCATCACAATTGACCTTTCAGCATCATTTGGCTTACTTTGTCAGTCCTTTGAAACTCTTTCTTCTATTGGCTTCTAGGATACCACCCTTCTTAAAAAACATAGATTGAGTGGCAAGAATGAGGCTGTGAGCATAGTAGGGAGCAGATTCTGAAGGATGGTAGATGTTGCATTAAGAAGCTTGAATTTATCTGTAAACCACCCAGAGGCAAAGTAGAATTTGATGCAGGAGTGACACAATAGGATTTGTTTTGGAAGGACAACTTTAAAAAATGTGTTATGTCGACGAAAATAATCCATAACCAATCTATAAATGAAAATTTGGGTGAGTTTATTCTGAGCTTAAATCTGAGGATTATAACCTGGGAGAGTCTTTCCACAAAGGAACAGAGCACTCCAGAGAAGTAAGGATATACAGGGTGGTTATATATCTTCAAAAAGTATGTTTCATATGATTGAAATGTCCCTTTTACAATAGTCAGGAGGCTGCTCTGTCAGCACAGCAACTGATGGAAACAGCAGATAGGCCTGCTGTCTCAGTGAACCCCGCAGGGTGGCACGTCCGTCGCCTCGAGCTGGGCCGTCACAGATGAGCGCTGCAATCAGTTCCCAGCCTAAAGAAAGATGCTTAATCTTTAAGGAGATGCCAACGTTGGGAGGGGGAGGGAAGTTGCACCTTTATCTCAAAATGTCTAAGCAGATATACAATGCATGGTCAATGGCCACAGTCAGGCCCTTTAGGAAAAAACAAAGTCAGGCCGAATTAGGTTTATACCAAATGGCTTCCTCATATACTCCAATATATCCTATTGCTTGCCATTTTTATTTGTCAGTTACAACAAACAAACAAACAAAACATGAGGGACTGTAGTATTGCTCCCCAAAATTCCCTCCCTCTCCTATAAGAGAATTATCCATCCACGATCTTTGCCATAAGAAAAAAGGTATCATTCTCTAGGAAGATAATACTTCCATATCCGCTGTTAGGTTTGGCTATGTGACACACTTGGGCTGATGAAATATAATTGGACTTGAATTATGTCATGTTCAAGCAGAGGTTTTAAATGTAATTGTGTAGTTTGGCTTGTCTTATTGTTATCTCGCCTTCTGAAATGAGAATATCATGTCGCCGGGAATATTTGTTTTTTCAGCCTGGGTCCTAGAAAGGGAAAGCACATGGGGCAGGGGCAAGCAGAGCCCAGCAGTCACAGCCAATCCAGAGACCTATAAGCTAAAAGTGATATTTATTATTTGTAATCACTGTGCTTCGGATCTGGAGGCCATGTAAGTGTTTTCCAGTATAAATTCAAAAGAACTCAGTATTGATTATTTGAAATACAAACAAAATGGGAGAATAAAAGAAATTACATGTTTTTAGGAGAAAAGGAGTCTTATTTCAGAAATGGGTGAGCATAGTTAGACATACACTGAACTTTCTCCAGAAATTATATTGAGAACAGAAAAGCAATGGATATAAAATTAACCTTACATGAAGCCAGAGAAAAACAGACTATGGAAATGAGCACTGTCTTCCTCAACACAGTGAAAAATATATGGAAACAGATATTCAAGTCAACACAACAGTAATTGTAATAATATAAAAAAATATTATTTCAATAATTATTCTTAAATAACTTGCAGATTCAGAATAACGAATGACAATGCTTCACTGCTAACATTATTCAAGAAATTGAAGCAACATTTTTGCTCAAAATTTGGTTACAATAATGTGCAATTTAGGGCTGAAAATTTTGACCTTGTGCTTGGGAATTATAAACTGTTCTTACAGAAAAATAATAGCCAAGTATCCAACAGAGTTATTTGGAGAATCTGTTCAATTATTTCCTAAATGACATGAAGGACTGACTCAATATTAGAAGACAGAATATAGCCTATTGAAGAGCAATTAAATTCTTTCCTTTTTGCCTATTTTAAAAAGATAAAAATGCATGGGGTATATGAGCTAATCTTGTTTAACCTTCACAATAACCCTTGTTTACCTGCCCTGTTTCATTTAATCCTCGCAATAACCAAAAGTAGACACTAGTTTTACTTTCCCCCTTGCACACGTGAGTGTGAGTCATTTTTCCAGGCTCATACAGTATGCTACTGTCAAACCCAGGGCTGTTTGCTCACTGCACATACCTGCGGCTTCTATCAGAACAATGTAGGACTTTAACCACGGAAATGTCGCAATTTGCAATTCATGGATTTAAATACTACATATTAAAACAAAAGTAGCAAATGTTAAAATTATAATAGATATAGAATTTATCTCAGGATAAATTGAAGATCCACTATTTGAATGGTAAAGCATAAAGTAGGAGTTAGTTATTCTGGTGATCTTTACTGAATTGCTTAGAGAATAATTTCACCTGACACCCAACGTCCAACCCGCCACACACATACACAAACAAATCCTCATCTCGTGGCCAATTATTTTCCCATCATTATGGGGTTACCAGGACATCTCTCTGTTATTACAATATGACTCTGCCCTCTCGCCATAAATAGTTGTTGGTACCAAGATGTGCTGGGTCTATGCTACAACAGTCAGAATATATCCCTTGGATTTTGTATTTTTGAAACTAGACCTGAGAAAGTTATTCAATCTCAGTTTAGAGCTCAAGTTATAAGTTAGAAAATTTGGGAAATATTGGTGGCCACATGTTACTCAATATTTAAAAAAAAAAAAAAACAGCTATTCTGTCTCAGAAAGAAAATAAAGCTGACAGGCAGTGAAAAGTAGAGAAACGAGAAGATCTGACGGGGTCCATGTCTCTGGTTCCGATTGCTTAGATTCCCTGAGGAAATGAATTCCACGTTTTGCTTAATTTAGTTTGAATTCAGATTCGATCATTTTTAACCAATGTGAACTTAAGAAAGACCATATTATAAAAAACTCTTATCTTAATTTAACAACGTTATTTCTACAACATTTACTATACACATTGCAGGCTGGGTTCTAAGAAATGAAAGGAAAGAGAGCATTATGCCTTTCACAATGGAGAGGAAAAAGAGACATTGATAAGGAGAAGCAAATGATTTTTCCATGAATGCACAGAGATTGCTACAAAGAATAACGAACTTTCGTCACCTGCCAGTGGTTAAATTTAACAGAATTCCTCTTGACTTTCGGAGTGAATATGCATCCATAACCAAGGATGAATTAGCTCTTCTAAAAAAGTCAATTAATGTGAAAACATAATAACAATGTCAAAATAAAATTCTCTGTCACTTACGCATAGGAAAAGATGAAACGCCAGACAAGGAGTACTCACAAGTGCTCAGTCAGCAACGAGGAGCAAGAAAATGCAAAGTCTACCAGGCCTTTATGTTTAGCCTTGAGGTGACCGAAGATTATCAAAGTTTTGTCTCCCTTCCACAAAATACAGTGAAATTTGGACATTAAACATAGTAAAACATGTATTTATCTAATATGTGTGTGCGTGTGTGTATGCACGTGTTTTATATATCTACACTTGACTGTACCACCCTCGTCACAACCACAATTTTTTGTTCTTTTTTTTCTATTTTTCAATGAAGCTTAAAAAACAGGTAAGAAATTTCCCCCTGCAAGTGCTTTTTCTTTTTGGTTCACTGCTCCATCCCTACCAACCAAAATCTATCCTTGACCCAGAGTAGGTATCAATAGAGAATTGCAGAGGGGCCAGCCTGGTGGTACAGTGGTTAAATTCACACGTTCAGCTTCGGCGGCCCTGGGTTTGCTGGTTCGGATCCCGAGTGTGGACCTATGCACTGCTTGTCAAGCTGTGCTGTGGCAGGCCTCCCACATACAAAGTAGAGGAAGTTGGGCACGGAGGTTAGCTCAGGGTTGGTCTTCCTCAGCAAAAAAGAGGAGGACTGACGACAGATGTTAGCTCAGGGCTAATCTTCCTCCAAAAAGAAATCGAAGAATTGCAGAACAACTGATAAATTCTTTTAATAAAAATGATATTAAATAATATTAAAATGAGCTTTCTCAAGAAACAATGAAAGAAGTAAGTGTGAACCAACACAGCAGTTCAAAGAATATTTGTAAGAATCTAGTTTCTGAAAGGCCCAGTGTCTGAGTAGGATATAAGGCTTCATCCAACAAGTCAGAATCTTGAGATTCATTCCTATCTACATACTCATCTAT
Organism: Equus przewalskii; assembly: GCF_037783145.1. Taxonomy (NCBI): domain Eukaryota; kingdom Metazoa; phylum Chordata; class Mammalia; order Perissodactyla; family Equidae; genus Equus; species Equus przewalskii. The sequence goes on from NC_091832.1 coordinate 67,897,486, forward strand.
TCTGACCAACCTACAATCACAGTAAGTAGGAAAAGCGAAACTGAAATACAGAGGCATAAAATAAACAAAAATAAATTATATCACTGTATGGGAGAATCGGGGCAGAGTGTGATTGTAAGCAAGGTGGTGACTTGTTATGGTTTGCCAGCACTCTGCTAGCCCACGTGACATACCTTTGGCAAATATTAAACATATTTTCCTTTGTTTCTATTTCTTTCTTCTGAGTTATGTTTATTTTCTGAGATGAGTTTAATGAGGAAAAGAGAAATAAAACTTCCCAAGAAAGAAGTATTTATCGAGCCTGGATCTGTGGACAGCATTATGTTAGAAGAGAGGAAACACATATTTGGAGGAAGATGGTTGGTAGAGTTATGAAAGGACTATGTAATATAAAGGAATTTGTCATAGAAATAAAGTTTTAGTTTTGTCAAGTATGTATTACATATTATATTACATATGTATTATATATATATAAATAACCTTCTTATTGAGAAGTTGGATAGATAAGGAATCAAACTGCTGAAAATCCAGCAAATAAATAGCCTTTGTCAAAAGCCATTGAATAAACTCTTCTCACAAAATCTTTCAATTTGTCTCTGATTCAGACTTGATCTCTCATTTAGAAACAAACATATACTCATTGAATGACAAGACATGCTAATTGTTTAACCAAATTAATTTATATTTAATAAGTATGCATTTATAGTTACTTTTAAAAGTCTATTTGGTAATCAGATACTATTATGAGAAAACGTATTTAAAAATTTGATTAAACTGTAAAGGAAAGTATTCTTGTCTTTTTAAATCATTTTTTCTTATAATTCTTACTAGCATAACTTAATGTGAGTAGGTTTTCTTTAAAACATGTTAATGAACTATTAATGTTTATCGTTTTCCAAAAAAGTCTGAAGTGCTCTGATATTTGTCCACCAAGTACTCAGTAGGCCTCCTACAGTACTCAAGGGAGAGAAAAGAGTCCATCAATTACTGAGGAGATTGATTGCCTCTGATCCAGAGCCCATAATAGAAATAAACCAAGAAATTATAATGAAGTGAAAGGAGAAATGTAGAATCACAAATTAAAATTTACTTCCAAAGGGTGTTAATACAACACTACTACAACAAACAAGTATTGAGCATCACATATAATAAATATAATGCTAAGGATGGTTACTTGTGCATAGGTTAAATATTTTCTTTAAAGCATTACAATGAATAAATGTCAAAACTGAAACTTTAACTTAGATCTTTTTAGGCCTATATTAGTTACTTATTTTTGTGTATTTCTGTCCTCTGGTCTCAATCATTTGAATCCCTCCCACAGCCAAAATATTCTCACCTTCTCTCAAGGTCCCCAAAAGCCTTATGCTATTACAATATTAGCTCAAAGTCTAGAATCTCATTATCTAAATTAGATCCTGGTGGGGATGAGGCAGCTGGGGTATAATCCTTATGTCCAGTTTCTAGAGTTTAGTTCTTCTCTATTTCTAGATCTGTGAAACCAAAGAGACATGTTATTTGCTTCCCATACACCAATATAGTGCTGCGACAGGCATAGGATACTGGTAAACATTCCTGTTCAAGAGGGCGAGGATGAGAGGTACAAAGGAGTCACCGTTCAAAGTAATTCTGAAGTCCAGCTGAGTGGGCTGAAAATTGCTTGATTAGGTTTCAAGTCTGGAAAGAGTTCTCCATGGCCCTGGGCTCTGGTTTGTGCTCTCTGCGTCATCCACCTGCCACCCCTCTCCCCCACCATTCCGTTCTCGTGAAATTAGCATGAGTTTTCAGATTAGTAGTTTTATCAGCCTGCTCCCTTTTAGTAGAATTTTATAGGTCGAATGACCTCTGTTTTTTGTATTATTTTACTGAGGTCATAATGGTTTACATTACCTTGTGAAATTTGGGGTGTACATTATTATTTATCAGTTTTGGTATAGACTGCATCAGGCTTACCACCCATAGTCTAATTTTTATCCACCACCATATATATGTGCTCCTTTATCCCTTTTGCCCACCCCCTACCCCCTTCCCCTCTGGTAACTACTGATCTGTTCTCTTTGTCCTTGTGTTTGTTTATCTTCCACATATGAGTGAAATCATGCAGTGTTTGTCTTTCTCTGTCTGGCTTATTTTGCTTAACATAATACCCTCAAGGTCCATTCATGTTGTTGCAAATGGGACAATTTTGTCTTTTTTTATGGCTGAGTAGTATTCCATGGATATATATATATATATATATAAATATATCTCATCTTCTTTATCCATTCATCAATCGATGGGCTCAAGTTGCTTCCATGTCTGGGCTATTGTGAGTAATGCTGCAATGAACATAGGGGTGCACAAATCTCTTTGGATTGTTGATTTCAAGTTCTTTGGATAAATACCCAGTAGTGGGATGGCTGGATCATATGGTATTTCTATTTTTAATTTTTTGAAAAATCTCCATACTGTTTTCCATAGTGGCTGCACCAGTTTGCATTCCCACAAGCAGTGTATGAGGGTCCCCACCGCTTTTCCACATCTTTTCCACTATTTGTTATTTTTTTCTTGTTAATTATACCTATTTTGATTGGTGTAAGGTGATATCTCACTGTAGTTTTGATTTACATTTCCCTAATGGTCAGTGATGTTGAACATCACTGTGATGAATGAAAAGGCGCAGCTCTTTTCGTTTTATACCGTCTGTGTCTTTCAGTCAAAGGTTATTGTTTCTGTGGATATAATTCTCTCAAAATTGTTGCGGCCCTTCTATGACTCTTTATGAGGATTATTCAGTTAGATTTCAAAGACACAGCCACAGATCTCTTTGTGATAAGCCTGTCTCTACCTTGGGCTCCTGTTGAGACTGCCGTGTAAACAACTTTAAGGTTCCTAGTAGCCCAATTTTTTATTGAGAGGATCTGTGAAGCACACCTTTAATCTCCTTAAAGAACCTTTGGTTTGGCACCACTTTTGGTCTTTCTGACATGTTAACAAAAGCTTTATAGTCACAGCCTAAGCTTTTTCTCTAGGCCATGTTTTCCTGGAAATGCCCTGGATTCAATATTTGCTCAGAAGCTATTCTTAATTTTGACATCATTTGTCATTTGGAAAAGTTATGAATTTTCAAGACCATCAAGTCTTGGCTCCTGTGTTTAACAGTCTTTCTCTCAATTTATCTCTCTACTTTCTTATTTTACTATCAGGAGCACCAAGAAATCAGGTGTCACATTCAACTCTTTCCTTAGAAATTTCCTTAGCTAAATCACTCAGATAATTGGGCACATTTTCTACTTCATACTTTAGTGCAGGTGATAGTGTTGCTAATCTTTTTGGCATTCCATCAGACAGATATGCCTTCCTGCGATTTCCTGTAACATAGTCCTTACCTCCTTTTGTGGTCTCAATGACATTATCCTCAATGTCCAGAATTCTATGGACAGTTTGCTTAAGACAATTTAGGCTTTTTCTAACACACTCATCAAAATCCTTCTGAACTCCAACTCTGCTCAATTCCAAAGCCACTACTCCAATTTAGGTATTTGTTATGGCAGCACCCAACTTTCCCCTACTAATATCAGTACTAATTATTATTGTTATGTAAAAAATTATGCAGCTTAAAACAAAAAGCAATTATTATCTCACAGTTTCTGTGGGTCAGGAATCCAGATGTGGCTTAGTTGGTGTCTCTGTCTCAAGGTATCTTGAAGGCTGCAATGAAAATATTCATTGGGGCTGTGGTCTCATCTGAAGGCTTTATTGAGGGAATGACCGTTTCCAAGCTCATTTATCTCATTGTTGGCAGGATTTAGCTCCTTGTGGACTGTTGAACTGAGAACCTCAACTTCTCACTGGTGCTTGGCTAGAAACTTCTCTCGGTTACTTGCCATGTGGCCTTCTCCACAGGGCAGCTTACAACAAGGCAGCTGGCTTCCGTCAGAATAAGTGAGGGAGGCAGAGAGAGCATTACAACACAGATACCTCAGATTATTTGTAATTTAATCTCAGAAATAATATTTCATCACTCATACCACATTCCATTTGTTAGAAGTGGACCACTAGCTTCAGGCAATCCTTAAAGGGAGAAGAGTTCACAGGGGCATGAATACCAGGAGGTAGGAATCATTGAGGCCAACTTAGAGGCTGCCTACCATATGGTCCCAATCTGAAGTTCTTCCTCTACACCATGTGACAAAATTTCTGGTCACATTTATCCTGGATCCCTAGTGGCAAGATATAATTGTGAAAATACAACTCGTTTATAACATTTTTTTGCTACTGCACAAAATAAAATCTATTTTACAATTATGCCTTAAGTTTTCATGAATAAAGGTGGTAAAAATACCTAAATTATGTTTTTAAAAACTATGAGTATTAGTATTCTTTTGCTATTTATATTAGTATCAGTATCATTATTATTATTATTTTTTTTGAGGAAGATTAGCCCTGAGCTAACGACTGCCAGTCCTTCTCTTTTTTGCTGAGGAAGCCTCGCCCTGAGCTAACATCCATGCCTATCTTCCTCTACTTTATATATGGGATGCCTGCGACAGCATGGCTTGCCAAGCGGTGCCATGTCCGCACCCGGGATCCAAACCGGCGAACCCCTGGCTGCCAGAAGCAGAACGTGCACACTTAACCACTGTGTCACCCAGCCGGCCCCCTTGACTTCTAAGTAGAGTAAATCTCAGGTCCCTTTAATTATCTTGATAATGGTTTTGGTAAGATTTATCAAATTTTTTTAAAGTTTTTATTATTGATGAGTAATATGCCATTGTACGGATGTGCCATAGTTTATCCATGATTCATCTACTTTTTAAGCTAATATTCTTTGAAAGATGATATCTAATTTAGTCATTTTAATTTCAATTGCCTAAGAAAAGTTGAAATTTTTTCCACTCAATTTTTTCTATTCATGTCATTGAATGCAAACAAAAACTGAAACTAAGAATTATTGACAATTAGGAAACTATTGTGTTCATATTACTAGCATTTTTTTTTTTACTTGTACTCCCTTTCTATAAAATACCAGAGAATTTAGATTAATTATATGAGAATACCATAAACAGAAAAAAGTCTATATATTTCCCCTTGCAATTTAGAAAGTGCCATTATTTATTTTATTTTCAAAACATCTCTGTCCAAACTTAGGAGCACCTCTTTCTCCTGAAGCATATCCTGAGAGTCACTGAAGTATTTTATGCACCAGAACAATAGATACCTGTGTACTTGGTCATTAAGTTAGTGACCTATGCCAAGGGAAAGTGAGCTTAGCAGAAAATTTGCTATTGTCTAGCAGAATCCTGACTATATATTCTATAAAATCATTACATAGTTATTCTGTTGGGTCATTCTTATACAGATGAGAGTTCTGTTCACACTGAGTTATGTATCCTTTGACCTAACAGACTCTATTTAGCATTTTATTAGTAGGATTCAGCCATGAAAATAGAAGCCACTCCAGGTATTCTGAGTGGGAAGATATTTAATACTGGGAATTTAATAGGCTTCCAAGCCACTGATAGGGTGGTAGAATAAAGTTTAAGAAAGTTTTCAGGAAAGTCCAAATTGTAGTGATGACAAGGTAACCATTACCAACTGTCTCTACAGACAGAATGTTACTGAAGCTTGATGTCAAGGGAGCCTTGATTTTGTAGTTTCCACACCTCACTTTCCTGTAGTATAAGGGATAGCATAGAATGGTGAAGATGGTATTACGTATCAACAAATGATATCCAAAAGAGTCCACTGTTTATTATCTTGTCACCCTTACACATTCTTCTATAGAAAGACAAAAATCAAAAACAAAAAAACATGGTGAATTTCAGAAACTGTTGCTGGAGTATGGATTTGAAGTTTAGAAAAAACAAAAGATAGGTTTTGATAAGCAGAAAATGAAGAGCCTATATGTCATCTAAGAAGTTTGATACAATGGAATTAGAATTCTGATCAAGTGAAATAGAATTTTAGACTCTGCTTTCCCCTTATTAAGATTAAATATAGGAGGTTAGCACTCCACAGGCCTGGGTCTTCGATTTCATATCTGTGAGTTCTAGATTTCCATAGAGTATACTGGCACAACATTCTGACTTCACAGAGTATTGTCTCCTAGGTGATGACAAACTGTACTTACATAAGCCATTCCTCCATTCTATAAAGACCACATGTTTCTGGATGTTAGAATTCATGATAAGGCTGGAGATTATCATGCCTATTATCCCATTGCCTTAATATTTCTCACTATGATGTGATTTCTACATTCAGAAGCATTGCTGTGTGGAATACTATAATAATGTATCGTAAGCCAAACATATTATAGTTTTGGAAGAGACATGATTGGCATAAGAATAAAATACAAGTTCAGAGGTGTTAATGTAATTGAGGACAAATTATCATCTTTTGCATTCTGGAAGGAATACAGTAAACTTTACTTAACATCAGGTATCCGGCTAGTTGCACTAAAGTATGGCCATATTGGGGGCTAAGACAAATTGGGCATTTGGCAGTGCCCAAGTCAGCCTCGGTCAAGCAAAGTCCTTATTATTGAGCCCATGTATGTTTTCCATCGTTATCTGTACAGCCATTTAGTTTGTGAAACCAATGAGCATGCAATGAAGAGCCTGGGAAAAGCAGGCTACAGAGATATATAGAAAAGTTGATCTGGATTATAGACAGCCTTCACTGTAGTAAGAGCTCTTTGGTGAGCATTCCTGTGGTACACAAATATTAATTGGGCTTATTCTGAAAAGTCAATCCATGACCTTTTTCTATGTTTTTTGTTATCAATCTTTTTATTTGTCCTTCTCAGTCCTTGGTTATCTAAGTAACTGTTCACCTCTTGCATCCAGCCATCTGTATTTTCATGAAAAGAGGAAAACAAGATGCTTCAAAATCTTTCCACTTGGAAGATTTACCTTCTCCAATGTCTATTTTAGTCATCCCAAGTGGAATTGTAATATGGCAGTAGACCATTTTCAATATATGCAACATGTTATGCATAACTTCCTGCAAAAGAGGCTCTTTTTTTCCCTACTCATTTAACTGATAGCCTAAAATCCTTACAAAGACGTATATGTATACAGGCACTGTACTGGGTCCATAGTTGAACCACAGAGCATATCAAGAAGTTTTTATCCTGAAACTTACATGTGCCTCAAGTAACTATTCAAGCTATATCTCACGTATGTCAATTCTACTTGATGATGGAGTGCCTTCTGGTATTTATTACTCTGTGGCTAGATGTATCTGAAGCCACCTAATTTGTTTTGGGCAGCTCTGGTCACATGGTCAAATGTCATCTAAGAGCCATACATTCACCCTCTATCAGAATTGGGTAGAAAACCAAAGAGCTGATTTGTCAAAGACATTACTTTCTGAAGATGGAATGGCTATGTTTCAAAAGCTGGTGTTATTTTCTGTGATCCTCTAATGCAGGTCACCCTCATTATTGTTCAGTATCCCAACTCATCACAAATACTCCCAACACCATAGTACTTACTGGGGCATATAGGTGAGTGGAAGAGCAACTCATTCTACAGAGTGGCCTCTATTCTACCCTCTGGCCTCCCTCTTATAAGAGGCCATTTCTTTCTCTCCATCTCTGTGAAAGTTGGCCAATTTTAAGTCAAAAAGTAAATTACATCAAACTAGAATTCCAAACTGTTACATCCTTATTAGCAACAGGTGATTAAAATCATTAAAAGGGTTTATCAGAAAACGTGTATGTTGATAAGTTAGAAAGATAATTATAATGACAGAATTGAAAAGAGGAGAAATAAAATATTTAGAAAGTCATTTAGTTAGTTCAAGTAGGATATGTTAAGGTCCATAATAAAGGCCACGACAATAGTTGAGAAAATGAGACTTAACTGAGAATTTTTAAGATGAAGAATAGCTTGGCTTCATGACTGATTGATTATAAAAGGAAAGAGAAAGGAATTGAAATGACGTCCAGATTTCGTGTTTTAGCAACCGGTTGTCCTTAATAAAAATAGAGAATAGAGTAGAAAACGTCTCTGGAAAATAGATAAAATTGAGGAGAATTCAATCTTTTAACAAGCTTACTTTGAGGTGAGAGACCTGTTAGATATGTGAGGCTAATGTGGAGAATAGAAGCTTGAACTTTTGATTTAGAAATCTTAATGTTTAGCTATTGGTAATTAAATCCAAATAAGTTGGTAATAAATCCTTTGAAACTGAAATATAGCTGTGGATGCACAACTATTACTTAGTGATGTAGATGTTATTGACAGTTTATTGGCCAATTTTCCCATTGTTAACCCCTTAGTAGTTGATTGAATGCCTTAAAACAATAGACATTTAGACATTTAATATGTTTAAAGATCTTGTGGGTCAGGGACTTGGGAGAGCTCATGTGAGTAGTTCTTGTTTCGAGTTTCTCATGCAGTTTCAGTCAGTTTTTGGCCAGAACTCCAGTTATCTGAAGGTTTGACTGTGCTGATGTCGAAGATGGCTCATTCACAAGGTTGCTGGCTGGGAGCCCAACTGTAAAGTTGACCAGTGTGCTGCCTATCTCCATGTCATGTCTTTTTCATAGCATTATGGCTTTGGAGTAGCTGGAACTCTTACAGATAGCTGAGGACTCCAGGTGTGATTGTACCAGCAAAAAGCAGAGTTCTAGCTAACTGTCTTCTATGACCTAGATTCAGACTTCATGCAACTTCACTTCCACTGCATTTTGTTGGTAAGAATAAGTCACAAATATTACCATGGCTGTAAGAAAAGGCGACATAGAAACCCAATCTCAATGGGAGGAAAGTCAAAATTTTTAGATATGTTTTAAAACTGTCAAGCTTCCTTACAATTGTGTTTCCTTATAGCTCTTTTGTATTAGTTTGTTAAAACTGTTGTAACAAATTATCACAAACTTAGAGGCTTAGAACACTGTAAATTTGTCATATTACTGTTTTGGAGGGCAGAAGTCTGATATGGGTCTTATGGGGCTGTAAACAAAGTTTGCATTCTTTCTCGAGTCTCTGGGGGAGAATCCATTCCTTGTTTTTTCCTAAGTTCTGGAAGCTGTTCACATTCCTTGGCCCCTGGCCACATCACACTGTGTCCATTATCACATATACTTCTCTAACTCTGACCATCTGGCCTCCCTCTTATAAGAACCCTTGTGATTACATTAGGCCCCTTGGATAATCCAGGATAATATCCATATCTCAAGGTTCTTAACTTAATCACATCTGTAAAGCCCCTGTACTATGTAAGGTAACATATTCACAGGTTCTATGGGTCAACATGTGGATATCATTGGGAGCGATAATTTGGCCTATCACACCCCTTGACGAGAACTGGAATGTTTAAGATGTTTTGATTCAACAGTTTGCATGTAAACAAAACAGGTAGTTTCACAAGTGTTGACCTGCTAGGCCTCTCAGTCTACTTGATCTACAGATTCAAAGGGCGTCAATAATTACAAGAGTATTGAGAGATAATTTTGCTCAAATTTTCCATTTTTCAAGTTGTAAAGTTAAATTTCCATGAGATTACATAGAATACTCCAGCCTACAGTGGAAAAAGCTCGCCTAGAACCTGATTTGTCTGGTTCCTGGCCTAGCATTCTTTCCATTGCTACACTTTCTCTGTAAGTTTAGTATAAAGTCATAGTCTTGGTGATATTGAGCTCCAAGAAAAGCAGTGAAAAAGCTTTCATATAGACTGAATCAGGAAGAAATAGAAAATCTAAACAGACAAATAATGAATAAATAGATTGAACCAGTAATCAAAACCTGCCCACCACAGAAACCCCAGGACCAGATGGCTTCACAGGGATTCTACCAAACATTTAAAGAATTAACATTGATCCTTCTCAAACTCTTCTAAGACATTAAAGAGGAGGGAACACTTCTAAACTCATTCACTGAGGATAGCATTACCCTGACATGAAAGCCAGATAAGGACACAACAAGAAAACTATAGACCAATATTCCTGATAAACATAGATGCAAAAGTTCTCAGCACACTATTAGCAAACCAAATTCAGGAGTACATTAAAAGCATTACACATCATGACCAAGTGGAATTTATCCTCTGCAATGTAAGGATGATTCAATGGCCAACAGGTATATGAAAACATGCTCAATATCACTAATCATCAGGGAAATACAAATCAAACCACAATGCAAATTGTGCAAATTTGCACAATTTTTGCAAAATGCAAAAGTGCAAATTAAAACCACAAGGAGATATCACCTCACGTCTGTTAGGATGGATATCATCAAGAAGACAAGAAATAGCAAGTGTTGCCAAGGATGTGCAAAAAAGCGAACACTTGCACACTGATAGTAGGAAGATGATTTGATTCAGTCACTATGGAAAACAATACGAGGGTCCTCCAAAAACTAAAAATAGATCTGTCTGATCCAGCAATTCCACTTGTGTGTATATACCCAAAGGAAATGAAAGCAGATTATTGAAGATATATCTGCACTTGCATGTGTATTGCAGCATTATTCACAATAGCAAGATATGGAGATGACCTAGGTGTTAAGTGTCTTCAAAGGATGAATGGATAAAAAACGATGTGATAGGGGGCAGCCCATTGGCATAGTGGTTAGGTTCACATGCTCCAATTTGGCAGCCCGGGCTTCACCATTTCAGATCCTGGGCGTAGACCTACACGCTGCTCATCAAGTCATGCTGTGATGGCCTCCCACATGAAAAACCAGAAAGACTTACAAATAGGATTACAACTATGTACTGGGACTTTGGGGAGAACAAAAAAAGAGGAAGATTGGCAACAGATGTTAGCTCAGGGCTAATCTTACTCACCAAAAAAAAAAAAAAAGATATGGTATATACACACACACACACATACACACAATGCAATATTATTCAGCTATGAGAAAGAACATCCTGCCATTTTCAATGACATGGATGGACCTTGAGAATACTATGCTAAATGAGGTAAGTCAGGCAAAGAAAGAGAAATACTGTAAGATATCACTTACATGTGTAATCTAAAAAAGCCAGACTTGTAAAAACAGAGAGTAAAATGGTGGTTATCAGAGGAGAGAGGTGGCAGGATAGGATAGATGTTTTTTAAGGGTACAAACTTGCAATGAGTAGTAAATAAGCCCTAGAGATCTAATGTAGAGCATCATGATTATAGACAGCAATACTTATTAGAATCATGAAACTTGCTTAGAGACGAGATCTTAATATTTCAACCACTAAAAAGAAATGATAATTATGTGACATGATAGAGGTACCAATTATCGTCACAAGGGCAATCTTATTACAATATGCAAATATATCAAATCATCATGTTGTACACCTTAAACTTACACAATGTTATATGTCAAATTTACTTCAATAATTGTTTCTTAATTTTTTAAAGAAAAGAAAGAGCATTCAGACTGAAGTCTTTCTTATGCTAACTGCTTCAGGATAAGAGACTTCTGTAAAGAGGATGTTCACAATGATGGTGCCAAAATGGAAATCAATCATCTATACCTACTCTCCGCCTTTAAACCAAGCTAAATCCTACGTTTACTTTATTCTTTCCCCCACCGTGGATTTATTATTTATTTCATTCTTTAAAAATATGTATACGTAATTAGTGTATTTGGATTAAATCTAAGTGCTTTAGTGCTCAGAATATCCTCTCTCTTCATCTGTGCTTATTCCTAAGGACTAATATATTTACTGAAGCTGCAGAATTCACCACTATTATATTTTTAAGTTAATTTACTGAGTAAAGATGCAACTAAATACTTTTTACTTTTTAATAGACTCATTCATTTATACTCATATTCACTGAAAATAATGTTGCACATTTATGACAGATGTTTTAGGGACACCAATCATATTTCTGCAAGGAAAAGTCAGAGAACTTGAGTCCCAGTTCAACAACCCACAGCGTGAATGGTAAGAGTAGTTCTCTAACACTAGAAGCTTGTTGTCAGTATCAATACGTATTATATCTGGTTTGTAAATTGACAAACGTCACCACGAGTACTAGATAATATTTCTTTTCCCACATTCCTTGCCTTTCTTTCACTGCTGCTATTTTTCCTGTTAATCAATAAAGCACAACTTTCTCTCTCAGTATAAAGAACACCTTCAGGGATACTGCTAGTGTATGTATTTTAAACACCAGGAAAAGGATTAAGTCACACAACAGAAATAGTGTGGTTCAAAAGCTGAATTTATCCATCGTGGTAACAATGTTTTGAAGGTCATCGTAGAGCAATGATACATCAGAGAGACTCAAGGCCTTTTTTTTTGCCTTCAGGGTAGAAGCAATTTTTGCATATTATTAGCTTTAGCTACACTCTACTATCTTTGGCCATTCCTCTCAGAGTGACCTTTAGCTGTTTTCACCCTGGGGAAACTGCTAAAATTGTTAGGAAAAAAAAATACAGATGTCTGTATTTCACTCAGGGAGATTTAGATGGAGTGGGGTCTGGGTAAGTACCAGGAATCTATACAGCTCTGATCTGGGTCTGTACCCGCCGCAGGTGATTCCAATGCCACCAGGAGATGTACCAGGAAGCAGGGACCCAGGAGAGACTCCTTCGAGTCTAGTCTTAGTAGATTCTCAAAACTAGACCTCAAACTTATTTACAACTCAATTTATGGATCTAGGTCACTTATAAGACCTAGTTATCATCATGAAATTCCTATACTACTTTATGAAATTTGCTTAAGTACTTTATCCCCCTAAGGGACCTGACTCAGATAGCATCCTATTGCAACTGCTTTTTACATTCCTTATCAATTTTATCTCTTCAAAAAGTCTTTTTAGGGGCCAGCCTGGTGGGATAATGGTTAAGTTTGTGAACTCTGCTTCAGTGGCCTGGGGTTCTTGGGTTCGGATCCTGGGCACAGACCTACATACTGGTCATCAAGCCATGCTGTGACAGTGTCCCACATACAGAAAAAATAGAGGAAGATTGTCACAGATGCTAGCTAAGTGACAATCTTCCTCTAGCAAAGAGAGGATGATTGGCAACAGATGTTAGCTCAGGGCCAATCTTCCTCACCAAAAACAGCACACAAAACTCTTTTTATCTGACTTAGACTCATCATGTGTAAACCTCTTATTTACTAAATAGTCCCTTTTTGTTACATTAAATGGAAGTTGAGTTTTGAGAAACCGGTTTTTTTCCTCAAGAAACATATATTTTTTTAATATATAGTTTATGTTTTGCTGGTTTCCTCAGCCAGGCTGTGGACGATGGGGTCAGTGCTTACCATATTCTCTTATGTTTATGTAGAGTTGGCATTCCTTCAGTATTAGAAGATATATATGAATGACCTCATTAATGATTTTGGGAAAAAGGTCAATTAATATATCTTTTAGTTAGTCCTTTACTTTCTTGCACAGAATCCACGCACTTTATAAAACACTGACTTGACAAAGTATAAGCCAAATGTAACCTATGAGATGTTTCCAATGCAAGATCTTACAATCTTTCTCTAAGGCAGATATTATCTTACATCTTACAGAGGAGAAACCTGGCTCAAAAGTGATTCTCTTGAAAAATCACACAAAATCGTAACCCCCTACTTCCTTTACTGACTTTGCCTGCATTGAGTATCCTGTTTGGGGGAGCAGGTATTGGGGCTAACAGGCCTGTGCCTCCTTCTCTTTCTTATCTTCCTTTTCTTCCCTTCCTTTTCTGTGAGCCCAGGAAACTCATTGGCACATGCGTGTACACACTTTCTCCCATCTTGGAAGGGAAATAATCATATAAGTGGGATATTCTAGATGAGATAAGGAAGGCTAAGTTCTTTAGCCTTCTAATTTCTCTTAAATATCCTTCCAGGGACACACACACCATTTACATCTTTTCCTCAACTTTATGCCTCAGCAGTGTCCAAAACAACTCCTACAAATATATAGTTTGTGTGGTACTCAAGGATACAAATCTGTATAAGAAGGGTCCTTCCTGTGTCTAGTAAGTTGCTGCCTTGCTTACACAAGAATTAATTAAAGCAGTATCACTGTTAGCTAATTGTGTCACTGTGTCACAATTTAGGAATGGTAAATATCTAACTTAGTTTAAAATATAGTCAAGGCATGATGCATAAAAGGATGGACAAGAAACATGTAATTTGAAATAGGTATGTTGAATTAGTTTGAAATCAATTAAGAACAGCTAAATAACTTATAGATTACACCGTTTCTCTGGGTCCTCAATAAACAAACCAACAAACCCACTGAAAACTGGAGCTTCCATTTCCGTAACAGTTTTAACATTCAAATGGCATTTCCACTTACATAACTACAAATAAAAGCAGTAGTCACAATCTCTAAATCCCAAATATTTCATAATGTACAGGGGAGAGCTGCCTACCTGGACTAAATTAATATCTAGTGTATATGATGACCTTTCCTATCACATTTTATTATGTGATTGTCCTGAGTGAAATTTCTTTGATGTACCCATACCTTTCAAATCACAGAGGGGAAAAAATCCTACAGGAAAAGGTCACACCATGCACTGTGTGCAGCTCCAAATTCAAGGGAATATGAAATTCAGGTACTGAGTAGCTCTGGATCGCTTCCACGAAACTGTCAGGAGAAAGCAGCGGCCTTTAATGATCACAGGCCTCTATGTTCAATTGAGTGTGACTAGATGAAGCAAGAATTCAAACTGAGTCTCCTCGGTGAATTGTCTGCTGATTGAGATGTAGCTCAGTGAGAGGAAAACGCTCCCGAGGGATTGCCATTCTGTTGAGAAAGCAGGAGCGAAACCTGATTTCAGGCTCCGGCGTGCACTTCAATTTAGGTGCAGTGTAGAATTCTAATGTAGTAAATAAATAAAGAAGGGTTTGAAGTTTTTAAGGTGCTTTTGTTTCTACTATTAGATATTCCAAAAATAGTTTAGGAAATATTCCTTATTTCTCAAAACCTCAACAAAAAATCATTTTTATTTCAGGAAATCATGGCATCTTTAGAATCATCTTATCCCCTAACTGTATTTTTATTTCCAAATCATACATATTCCTTAGGTCAAAACAGATCAAATTGTATTAAAAATAAAATAGACCAAAAGGGATAATAGTATCCAACTCATTTTTTTGTTCATGTTATTGTTTAAACATAATAAAGCTACATTTTGCCATGCAACCTAAGGTTGAGTTACAAAATGCTATGAAGAATATTCGAGAGGAAAGGTATAAACGTCATCTGTTTCAATTCATCCAGTTCATAGATGAGCAAGTTGAGAGTCATCAGTTCGTTGAAGTAACTGGCACATTAATGGTCTGAATTCACGTGGCTTTCCTGCCAGTCTAAGGTTTTTATCATTGTGCCATGATGAAAGGAATGGAAGTTCTAGAAATACATACAAAGTCAGTAAGTACACATATCAGTTGTTCAAAAAGGGTTGTCTCCTGACCAGTAGCATTACCTTACATGATAAGTCATTAGAAATGCAAATTCTCAGGTCCCACCCCAGACTTACTGAATCAGAAACTCTAGGGCTGGGCCCAGAAATCTATGTTTAACACTCCCTGCCCCTCATGCCAGGTGATCCTGACGCAGGCTAAACTTTGAGAACCAGGAGCACTGATGCATGTGACAACACCCGGCCTACCTTAGACGTTTGCTTTTTCTGTATACATTTTAGAATCAGCTTGTCAAATTCTATAAGAGAAAACTATTTTGAGAGATTTTAAATTAGTATTGCATTGAATCTACTGATGAGTGAGAAAAGTGACAATGTTTTGATATTTAGTCTTCCTACCCAAGGACGTAGGATAGCTTCCATTAATTTAAATATTCTTCAGTGTTTATCAATAAAGTTATATAATTTTCTCTGTAATATTCCTGCTCATATTCTGTTAGATTCATCCCTTTATACCTTGTTTCTTTCTTTCTATTTAAAGTTCTATTTCCTATCAGTTTGTACTGGTTAACTGAAATGCAATGTTTTTTATATCCTGATCTTAAACACAGAAACCCTTCTGAAATCTTTAATTCAAATAATTTATCTGGTATACTGGCTAGGAACTCCAGTGTTATGATAATTAGAAATTATCATAATAGAAATGATGTCCTTTTCCGAAATTTAAAACAAATGCTTTCAATATTTAACCATTTTGAATATTGTTGGCAATAAGTTTTGAGTGGAATGTCTTTTATCAGGTGAAATTAGTTCTGATTTTAAAGAGTTTTACCATAAATGATTTTTTAATTATATCAAATACTTTTTTCTGAATCTCTTGAGAAAATCATGTTTTTACGTGTGCTACTGCTGTGAATATTATTCTTGCATTCCAAAAATAAGCCTTAATTGGCCATACTCCGCTATCTTTTTGCACATTATTAGACTCATTTCGGTGCTGAGGTTATTCGTGAGACAGGATGTGCTGCGCCTGCTGCTTGCAGCTCCTCGTCTTCCTTTCTCTCCTCTTCATCTTTCTAAAATGTTTAGATAATATTAGAATTACCTGTGCTTTGAAAGATTTCATGTTCTTTACATGAAAAGTAATCTGGGATAGTTGTTCTATTTGCAGGAATATTTTCAACAACTGGTTCAATTTACTTACTTATTAACGGAGCATCTAGGATTCTTAGTTCTCCTTGAGTCCATTTTGGTACATTTTCTCTAAAATTTTTCAACTTTCCTAAATGTTCAAGTTTATTGCCAAATAGCTGTTTATAATATTTTCCTAATTTTTTAATCACAGCTGCTTCTTTAATTAAGTCCTCTTTTTTACTTCTTAACATTTCTTATTTGTCCTTTTTTTGGTCAATTACATTTTGTTACTTTTAGTCTTGTTGATGCTTTCTATTATATCCTTGTTTTCTAGTTTATTAACTTCTTTGCTACTTCTTTTCCTTTTACTTTCTTTGGGTTTCTTCTGAGAACATTTTCTCACTTCTTAGAATGAGAACAATAGTAATTATCACCTCTTAAATGAACTAATCATTAGCCTACTAACTGCTCTTGCTGTGTCCAATGTGTCCCTTGATTTTTATTCTGCATATTGCAAACAGTGACCATTTAAAGTAAAAATTTAATCATCTTGCTGCCTCCTTCCCACCCGTCTCCTATCTCTCAAAATATTTCAAAACTTTCCTTTTTTATATAACAATTTTACTGAGATATAATTCACATACCATATGTTTTAGTTTCTTAAGGCTATCATAACAAAGCATCCCAAACTCAGTGACTTAGAACAATAGGAATTTGTTGTCTCATAGTTCTGGAGTCTTTAAGTCCAAAATCAAGGCATCAGCAGGGTCATAGTCCCAATGAAACCTCTAGGGCAATCTTTCCTTGCTTCTTCCTAGCTTCTGGTGTCCTTGGTTTTCAGCTGCTTAACTCCAGTCTCCGCCTTTGTCTTCACATGGAATTCTCCCTGTTGTCTGTCTTCACATGGCTGTCTTCTTATAAGGATTCCAGTTATATTGGTTAGGAGCCCACCGTACTCCAGTAAGACCTCACTTTAACTGAACTAATTATATCTGCAATGATGCTATTTCCAAATAAGGTCACATTCTGAGATATCAGCATTCAACATATCTTTTAAAGGGGGAAACACATCATTTTAACCATATAATTCACCCATTTAAAGTATACAATTGAACCATTTTAGTATATTCACTGAGTTGTGTGAACCAACAGCATGATCAATTTTAAAACATCTTCATTGTCCCAAAAAAGAAAACCTCTACCCATTAGCAGTCACTCCCAATTTCCCCCCAAACTCTCCCACCCTAGGCAACCACAAATCTACTTTCTGTCTCTATGGATTTGCTTACTCTACACACTTCACATAAATGGAATCAGACACTATGTGGTCCTTTGTGACTGGCTTCTTTCACTTAGTATAAAGTTATCAAGGCTCATCAATGTTGAATCATATATTTCTTTATATTTCAAAATAATATTCCATTGTATGGATATACCACATTTGTTTATCCATTCATCAGTTGATGGACATTTGGTTCCCCCACACACTTTTTGGTTATAGTAAATAGTGCTGCTGTAAACATTTATGTACAAATATTTGTTTGAATACCTATAGGTATATGGGTATATACCTATGAGTGAAATTGATGGGTTATATGGTAACTCAACATTTAAACTTTTGAGGAACTACCAAACTGGTTTTCACATCAGCGGCAACACATTGCATTTTCACCAGCAGTGTATGGAGTCACAATTTCTCAACATCCTCACCAACATTTATTATTTCTATCTTTTTCATCATAGCCATCCTGATGGTATAAAGCCAGCCCTGGTGGTCTAGTGGTTAAGATTTGGCACTTTCACCGCCACGGCCCTGGCTTGTTTCCCAGTCAGGGATCACACCACCCGTCTATTGGTTGTGATACTGTGGCAGCTATGTGTTGTTGTGATGCTGAAAGCTTTGCCACTGGCATTTCAAATGCTGGCAAGGTGATCCATGGTGGACAGGTTTCAGTGGAGCTTCTAGACTAAGACAGACTAGAGGGAAGTACCTGGCCACCCACTTTCTAAAAAATTAGCCATGAGGGGGCCAGCCCCATGGCCAACTGATTAAGTTCGTGCACTTGGCTTCGGCAGCCGAGGGTTTCACAGGTTCACATGCTGGGCGCAGACATGGCACTACTCATCAGGCCATGCTGAGGCAGCATCCCACGTGCCACAACTAGAAGGATCCACAACTAAAAATATACAACTATTTACTAGGGGGCTTTTGGGAGAAAAAGGAAAAAATAAAATCTTTAGGAAAAAAAATTGGCCATGAAAACCCTATGAATAGCAGTGGAGCATTGTCTAATATAGCACCAGATTGTGAGAGGATGGTGTGAAAAGACTGGGCAGGGTTCCACTCCACTGTCCCTAGGAGTCAAAATAGACTGACAGCCCTAACAAAAAAATGGGTATGAAGTAGAATCTCTGTTTCGATTTTTGTTTCCTTGATGGCTAATGATGTTGAACATTTTTTTGTGAACTTATTAGCTATTAGAACTTCTTTGAAGAAAGGTCTTTTCACATCATTTGTCCTTTTTCTTTAATTGTGTTGTTTGTCTTTTTATTATTAAGTTGTAATACTTCTTTCTATATTCTAGATACAAGTCTCTGATTAGATATATGATATGCAAACATTTTCTCCCATTCTGCGGGTTATATTTTAACTTTCTTAATGTTGTCCTTAGAAGTACATAAGTATGGCTGTTTTTCAGGTTTTTTTTTTTTTATTTTGATGATGTCCAACTTATCTTTTTTGTGGGTTACTTGTACTTTTGGTGTCATATTTAAGATATTACTGCCTAACCTAAGGTTATAAAGATTTATGCCTATATTTTTCTATAAGAGTTTTAGCTCTTATATTCATGTCTTTGATTCATGTTGTGTTAATTTTTGTCTTTGGTATGAGGCGAGGGTCCAATTTCATTCTTTTGCATGTGGGTATCCATTACCATCTGTTGAAAAGACGATTCTCTCCCAGGAGATGGTCTTGACACTCCTGTGAAAAATCACTTGACCATAGAAATATGGGTTTATTTCTGGACTCTTAATTCTATTCCATTGATCTATATATCTATCATTACACCAGCACCACAACATCTTTATTACAAAAGCTCTATAATACGTTTCAAAATCTGCAAGTGTGAGACCTCCAATTTTGGTGGAGTTTTTTTTTTTTGAGATTTAGTTGGCTTTTCTGGGTGTCTTGAATTTCCATGTTAATTTTATTTCTTTCTTTCTTTATTTATTTTATTTATTTAGGAAGATTAGCCCTAAGCTAACATCTGCTGCCAATCCTCCTCTTTTTGCTGAGGAAGACTGGCCCTGAGCTAACATCCATGCCCATCTTCCTCCACTTTTATGTGGTACACCTGCCACAGCATGGCGTGTCAAGCTGTGCCACATCCACACCTGGGATCTGAACTGATGAACCCCAGGCCACTGAAGTGGAATGTGTGCACTTAACTGCAGCACCACCAGGCGGGCCCTTCCATGTTAATTTTAATATCAGCTTCTAAATGTTTGGCAAAGAAGTCAGCTAGGATTTTGTTAGCGATTGCACTGGATCTGTAGATCAATTGGGGTGTATTGCAGTCTTAGCCTTCTGATTGACAAAATAGGGTGTATTTCCATGTATTTAGAAATCCTTGACTTTTATTAAACAATATTTTGTAGTTTTGAGTATAAATTTTACATTTTGTTGAATTTATTCCCAAAGATTTTTTTGATGCTATTGTAAATGAAATTGTTTTATTAACTTCATTTTCATTTTGTTCATTGCTGCTATTTAGAAATACAATTGATTATTTTATATTGACCTTGTATCCTGTAAAATGGTTGAAGTTATTCTTGAGTTATAATGGTATTTTACTGGATTCTTTAGGATTTTCTATATATAAGATCATGTCATCTGAAAATATAGATAATTTTTATCTCTTTATTTCTAATCTGGATGACTTTTATCTCATTTTCTTGCCTTAATACCTAGCTAGAATCTATAGTAAAATGTTGAACAGACATAGAGAGTGGACATCTTTGTTGATGTCTTGTTCTTGATATTAGGGAGATTGAATCCACTCTTTCACCATTAAGTATGATTTTAACTGTGAGTTTATCCTGGATGCCCTGTATCATATTGATGAAGTTTCTTTCTTTTCTTATTTTTTTGAGTTTTTTTTATCATATAAAGTTCAAATGCTTTTTCTGTGTTTGTTGAGATGATTATGTGGTTTTTGTCCTTGATTCTCTTAAAATGGCATACTACATTAATTTATTTTTGTATGTTGAACCAACCTTTCATTTCTAGGATAAATCCCACCTAACTATGATGTACAATTCTTTTTATATTCCGCTAAGTTCCATTTTGTAGTATGTTTTGATAATTTTTAAATCTATGTTCATATGAGATATTGGTCTGTGGTTTTCCTTTCTTGTGAAGACTTGGTATGATATTGTGGCCTCACAAAATGAGTTGAGAAGTACTTCCTCCGCTTCTATTTTTTTGGAAGAGTTTGTGAAAGATTGATGTTAATTCTTCTTTTCCCATTGGAAGAGTTAAAACATAAAATCATTTTAGCCTAGTTATTTCTTTGTCAATAGTTATTTGATTATTAATTCAATTTCTTTATTTGTCATAGGTCTACACATATTTTCTACTTATTCTTGAGTTAGTTTCTGCAGTTTGTTTCTTTCTGGGAATTTCTCTGTTCCTCTAAGTTATATAATTTGTTGGCATACTTTCATAGCATTACTTTAAAATCCTTTCTATTTCTGTAAGTTTGGTAGTAATACTCCTTCTTTCATTCTAGATTTTAGTAATTTGAATCTTCATTTTGTTGATCAGTTTATCTAAAGATGTTCTGTTATCTAGCTGCTTACCACTCCAGATTCTCCTCCTGCCATTTCCCCTGATTGACTAACTTAATCACATCCTTCTTATTTCAAATCTTTGATTCATCCTCTCTCCTGATTCAGGACTTTTTATACATCTTTCTCAGTGACTTAAAAGTTCTACTAATCTTTTCTCATGCTTTATCTAGTTAATTACTACTTAACTTTTATATCTCCATTTGTGTGTCATTTAATAGGAATATATCCATGTCCAATATAATTCTCCCTCTTTTTCTAAGAAGAATCCTTATCTCAATTTTTAACAGTGAATAATTTCGTGATTACTTGATAAAAGTTTTTTGCCTTCCAGTAGTGCAAGACCTCAGTGAAAACCAGCAGATCATATTTCTCTGCTTCTTAACATTGACTATACGGAGAGCATGGCCACATCATAGGTCCTAAATTTATATTTGTTCTGTTTAAGGTACTAGAAAAGACAGATATAAAACCTCATATTTCCAATTTCAAATTATCACTAAAGAATCTTGCTGGACCATTTAGATTTAGTTTTCATCAAGTCCTGCCAGAGGACCGGACCATGTAATACAAAAATCAGTCCCAATATTCCAAACTTGTGTCTAGAAAAGCAATGCAATGGGTTATTGTAAATTCAGAATATACATAAAAAGGAAATTATGAATTTCCTCTTCTACAATATAAATTCCCTGTGATTAGACTTCTTTGTAGTCAAAACTGCAAGCTTTATCACACCAAGACCTTGACGCAATGATTTGCACATAGGAGACACTCAATACTAAGTAAATTTAGTACTCTAAATTTAGATAAGTAATAGATATTAGAATTTTATAATTGTGACAACTTTTATTATCTCCTTGTCAAGAAGGTCAATGTCATGATCTTTACTAACATATTAATGAAAAACAATAAGCTTTTGTATATCTGTAAAAAATATCTATGGGGCCAGCCTTGGTGGCCTAGTGGTTAAGTTCAGCATGCTCCACTTCAGTGGCCCAGATTCAGTTCCCAGGCACAGATCTGCACCACACATCAGCAGCCATGCTGTGGTGGCAACCCACGTACAAAACTTAGAGGAAGATTGGCAACAGATATTAGCTCAGGGAGAAAAAAAAGAGTCTATGGATGTTTGTGGATAACTATATAAAATCAACATGTGGGAATATATGTATAAAATAAAAAAATAAATGACTCAAAATAGCTTGTGGATAAAGGTATGGATGAAAAATCAGTAGATGTGAAGTACATAATTTTTTTTTTTTTTTGAGGAAGATTAGCACTGAGCTAACATCCACCACCAATCCTCCTCTTTTTGCTGAGGAAGATTGTCCCTAAGCTAATATCTGTGCCCATCTTCCTCTATTTTATATGTGTGACACCTGCCACAGCATGGCTTGATGAATGGTGCGTATGTCCGTGCCCAAATCCAAACTGGTGACCACCAGGCCACCAAAGCAGAGTACATAAACTTTACTGCTCTGCCACTGGGCTGGTCCTGAAGTACATACAATTCTTGATCTTCAGTGTAGATGTAAGAAGTATGAAAAAAGTGTTTTTAAGCCTACAATTGGCCCCTTCTTCACAATATTTACGTGTATGATTTTCAGTGTTCGACTTATTCTAAGAGTAATCACACTGTTAATTTAGTAGAGAAATCAATTTGAAAACATTTGCTATTCTTTTTACATGGAATGCATTTTGCACTTCTGGAAACATATTGCTAAGAAGAAACTTCCACCCAAGACTTACTTCTGGAAACATATTGCTAAGAAGAAACTTCCACCCAAGACTTAGTAAGAGATGAAATTCATAAGTGACAAAAATTAGGGGGAAAAAAGTCCCCAAGAGTATTTTTCCCACATCACTATTTAAGCCTTTTTAATGAAAAACTATGAATTTAAATTAGACAGTTTAATAGATGCAAATTAAGAAAATGGAAATTAAAAGTGTAGGTTAGAAGAATATTGTTGGCATTGGTGCTAAAAGAGCGAAGGTGATTAAAGAGTTTTCCCAGGGTTACACTATGGATAAAAAGTTGCTCAATTATTCACATAGACACCTAGATAGCAATTGCATTTTCATAAAATTTCAATACTTAAAAGCTGTCTTCTCTGCTGAATGCAGAATGCTACAATAGCTAAATTCTTTAAACCCAACAAAACTCAAAATTTTATTCATTTTCTGTGATAGTCAATGTATTTGAAAAGTGAAATAATTACATTAGACATTCATTCTCAAATTCTGAAAAGTAAAATTGTACAATTGGCATTTCCTATTATTTAAAATTACTCCTTTTTCCATTCCTTGGCTCTTATTTAGGTGATTACAGTATTATTATTATTTTTTTAATTCCAGAATTGAGGCTCCAAGTTTCATTTCCACATTAGTTTAAATCTTAGTTTGGAGTTTTAAGAGAGAGTCATAAAATTATATCGTAGCTGAAAACCAATATGTGAGGCAGAGATGTCAACAGTGACATATTGTTACTTATGACTATTAAACGTGTTTCTGTTCTCAATGGTGTAAATCAGACATTTCATTAGTGACTTTTCTTTCTCAGTTATAATTCAGGAACGTGCATGAACATTCAAAATATTAATTTTAACATAATAAAATTCACTGTGTTAAGATGATCCCTGCTTTTAGTGTAAAATTCATATTAATTATTTTTTAACTTGAAATCTAATATTTATAATTAGTAGCCAATCTTTGAGCAGATAAAAATATTTCATAAGGAAAAATAATGTATTTCCAACAGGGGAAAATTATAACTGACTAATCATTTTAGTTTATAGCTAGGCATAATCATTAGGATAAATATTAAAAATATTTGTACTAAAGACTATGTAATAAAACTTTATATAAAGCTGAAATTATGGTTTTATTATAAGTATAGCACCAACTTAAGGAAAATAACTCATAAAATCTTATAAATAGTCTGGGAATGCAAGACCTAGGAATTGGGATTGAGACCAGTGCAGAGAATCAGTCTTAAATATCACCTGATAAAGTACAAATTCCCAGTACCTCTCAATATTTCATTGTGTCTGCCACCCACTGGTTTCCTTCTAAGGTTTTTGCTGGTTTTTACTTTTTTTTGCCTTTTCTTTCCTTAATATTTTTATTGAGACATACATAAAGTGCAAAAATCTTTAAGCACATGTCTTTATATGTCTTTACCTGTGAATACAGCCATGTATTTATCACCAAGATCAAGATGTAGAATAAACGATGCCCTCTCTCACTTGACATTTAATCCTCCACTTACTCCAACCTGAGGTAGCCACGATTCTGACTTCTATGACTCATTTGCTAGTTTTGCCTGTTTTTAAACATTTTATAAATGTGAACTTATAAAGTATATTCTTTTGTGTCTGACTTTCTTTGTTCAACAATATATCTATGAAATTTAGCCATGTTATTGTATGTATCAGCTTGTTTTACATTTAAAAATTGGGTATGTCAAGTTTGCCTCTTCTTTTGTTGGGGAGATGTGATCATTCATTGCATCATCTGATGAATTTAAAACTCTGGAGATGATATATATGATCACCGCAGTAGAGAAAAGTAGTGAAAAAGGATACCGAGTAGAGTTTGTGGTCCATTTCTAAGAGCCAAGAGTGTCAGGAGTAAACTTAGGGGACAGACTCTATCCCCAATATGAAGAAATTTCAGGATCAGACATATGAGTATTAGCCAAATTACCTAATATCACAATTTCTTCATTTTATTCCCAAGTCTTCTTAGTAATATTAAAAATCAGAAAAAAATATGTAAGAATATAAATACAATGGTCTTCTAAAATGGTAATATGGACTGCTTCAAGGCTAATGTCATGTCTGCTGCTCTGTTTTGAATCACCATCTGTCTAATCACATGGCCTTCTCAGGTGAGTAGGCCTATGAACCTACTGATATATATGTCCTCTGTCAATGTTGGGACATTAGCATTTAGGATTCTCCCCACTTTCTATTAATCTTGTAAAGCATGATATGAAGATGCTTGATGTCAAAAGAAAGCTATCCAGTATTTCCTTTGAACAGTTAAGATTTTAGACAGTAAGTAGAGACTCAGTTTTTCTTCTTCTAGCATCAGTCTCTTCTACCACTTACAACACTCTTATATAAGATATAAGGGTCTGCTTATTAATACTGCCCATGTAGCAAGGCTTCTTACAATAGCCCGTGCCTGCTGCAGGGTCTTTTCCTGCTCTGTATTTCACACAAAGCAGGTAGCCTTTCATGTCATTCACTAATTGGGCCAGAGTAGTGTTCTTTAAGTGTGGAATATGCTAAATTCGGAACCTAAAGAGGATCATTAAGCAACATGCTTCCTTTTCATGCTGGAAGGTTCAGAATGTAACCGTTACATTACATTTATGTTATATTTACATTAGAAGGCACACCCTGGCACTCTCCCAACCACTGGAATCATGGACTCCCAAAATTTACGCGTGTATTTGGTTCCTGAATCTGTAGAGTTTATCCTTCACCCCATGGAACACATGTGTCTATTAACGTCTTCAGAGTGCTAGCTACCTCTTGCTTGTTTGGACTAGTTAATATAATGTCATTAATGTAACGGATCAGTGTGATACTCTACAGGGTGTCCATATGGTCCATATTTTCTTGGACTGTATTATCTTAGAGGATAGGGGTTTTAATATAGACAGGGAAAATAATTGTAAATGTTTAATTTTTTTCCTCTCCATCTGAATCTAAAGTGGTTTTCATCTTCTTTTCTAACTGGGATAGAAAATAATTGATCACCAAATCATTGGCTGCACACCACCTACCTAGGGTCATATGAGACTGCTATAAGCAAAAATACTACAACTGATATTGCAGCTGCAATGGGGACTACTATTTGGTTGAGTTTTCAGTAGTCAATAGTCATACTGGTGAATATTTTTATAATTAAACTGTCACTTTATATTGGGGTCTATTTGTGCTTCACATGCCACCATAAATAGGGCATTCATTGAATCCAGGCAATGAATCCACTTCTAAAACCTCGCTTTACACATATTGTTACAGTTGGGTTGTCTAGAGGCAAGTGCTGAGACAGATCTGGGCACATGAAATCAAGGATTAGTATCTGAGAGAAGAGGGAGGAGAAAGCAGGATTAAGTAGAGAAAGAAGATAAACTGTGATGTAGACCTGAGAAAGCTTTGGTCGACTTACTAGAGAGCTCCAGAACAATTATTGCCCAATAGATAGTTCCATACCAGGTGGAAGTGGCTGTGCCTTTTTACTTCCAACTTGTTCAGACACAAGAGACAGGCTTCCCTGGGAAGGGTGTGGCATTGGACTAAGTGGTTCCCTTTAGTTGAGGCCAACTCTAAAGGAGCTGTCCACTGAATGTACTTCTCACTGCTGGGCAGCAAGTCCTTTCTTAAAGAGGAATCTGGGTAGTGCATCTCTGTGTCCACCACAAATGATAATTTATGTTCTATGATGCCTTCTCAACATCATGCTCATGGATTCCCAGCTCACCTGAAGAGTGGTTCAATCAATTTCCAAAAAGGAGAGAGCTCAACTGAATCCATTCGCTCAACTCAAATGTTACAAGGCACCTAAGTTTATGAAAATATTTATTAAATGAATTGTGTACATTATGCTCCCAAGAGAGAAATATCTTTACCCAGCTCTGTGGACAACTTCCTCATCAACTTTCATCTTTTCACTCACTCTCAGAAAATAAATACATTGTTTCCTCAGGGATAAGGACATCCAGTCCTATGTAAAATAAAAACCCTACACCCTCAGTTTAGTATATACTCCATCCCCACCTGTGTCTTACTTCACCTTGGGAAGTCTGTAGATCCGTCCAACTGCAGTCTGCTGCAGATAATCCTGCTTTTGATACTTATAACCTCTACGTCGGACTCTGCATCTAAATATATATGCTAACGCTGTTCTGCTGATATCACCTTGCGTCTGGAAACAAGGCCCTCTTATGTGGAGTCCTTTTCAAAATAGCTCACGGTTGATTCCATTTTGCAGGTCTATGTTTGGCCGCCTGAATCCTTAAGCATCCTTTGTTAATCTTCAGTTCCAAAGCAGATGCCAAACTAGACATTTTAGAAGTGAGTCAGATATCATTCCTTGAACTATTCATGTCCAAAGAACATGTGCCAAAGTCCACAAATGGCTATCTTGAATTTACCCTCACATAGCTTAAAGTGATGCAGGTTTATGTCCAAAAGCACAGTAGCCTGGCAATTACCCTGAAATAAATTCACACTCTCCAATCTCTACAACTTTCAAATGAATCTCATTTATGTTCTGAGTTGAGCAGTAAGCTAAGGGTTACAAACCAGCTTCAAGATATTTTATCTAGTCCTACTTAGGTGGTGTAGCACTCATTTTATCTTTCTGTACCTCTGAGATCTCTGCCAAAACTTTCCGACAACAGGAAAAGTCTCATTTAACATACTCGTATATACAGACTAACTTCCTCCAGCTGTGGAGATACAACATAATCCTGACATTGTTCTTCTGCAAAACAGGGAAGGTGAAGTTAAGAGAAGAGGATGGCCTAGGATTTCACAGAGAAAATGGCAATAGAAGTAATTAAATTCCAATATAGACTTTATATATAAACAGTTTGATTATTCTATTTCTCTTTCATTTTGAGGACATCATGAGATAATAAATGTAGCATGCCTACTATATACTATGTGATCTGTTCTATCTAATCTCACAATATCCCTGAAAACATGGTCACATTAATACCTGTTTTTTGGATAAGGGAACTAAGGCTTCATGATTTGTTAGTTTCACCACAAGTAAATGGTTAATTACATTTTAAAGACAGGTCCATCAAAGTCCAGAGCCCAAGTATTTTCAAGGACATTTTTCTAGTCAGTATTTACATCTGATTGTCAATGAAGAGATAAATTAAAGGTCTTGCTTAATCTGCTTACATTTGTTTACAGATCTAGGTTATTAGAGTTAATTTTTAGTTTTAATGAAGCTCCTATTGTGCCACTAACATTTTTCCCAGGCATTAGTTAGTCTTTAAACACTGTAATGTTTTTGCACTAAAAAATATTATCCAAGATTGAAATGGGTAAACTGGAAGAAGACTCTTTGGGTAATGATAAGAGTAATCTCAATATTAATAACTCCACAATGCAGGTATTAAATAATAATTATTATTTATTCTAATTGGTTGAACTCAAGGAATATATACGTGTGCACATATGCATATGTATGACATAACACATATTCTAGAGAAGATACATATGTATATTTGTGTATAAATACACACACACACAGAAGATACACACATATATATAAGAGATGTATTTGGTACAAGGTACCAGAATACAAAATTGAGGATAGACAAAATTATTCAGATTGGTAAAATGAGCAGGAGAGAGGTGTTTATTTTGGCCACTTCTAGGAGCTAACCATTCTAACCACAAGGAATATTTCTAGGTACCTACTATATAGCAGGTGAATAAAATAGACACATTCTCTGTCTTAATGGGGCTTACATTTTACGAGAATCAATAGCTAAACAAGTGCTAATAAGTGTGTTGAGTTTGGAGTATGGTGTCTGCCTCAACGTTCACCACTTAACACGTCAGTAATTAGAGGCAACAACTCCCCTGTTTCAAACAAACAATTGCAATTACATTTACCTAAAGCTTTCCAAAATATTTAGGGATTTACTTCATTTTGCCTCTTTTATCAAGAGCCAAACTTAGATTAGAAAAAAGCAATATTCCCTCAGTAGGCAAAAATAACAGCCAGCCCTGGTGGTCTAGTGGCTAGGAATAGGAGCTCTCACTGCCATGGCCCAGGTTCGTTTCCAGTCAGGGAACCACACACCCATCTGCCAGTTGTCATCCTCTGGCAGCTGCATGTTACTGTGATACTGAAAGCTAGGCCACTGGTATTTAAAAATACCAAGAATCACACAATCATCTCAATAGATGCTTAGAAAGCATTTGACAAGATCCAACATCCATTTATGACAAAAGCTCTCAATAAAAGGGGTATAGAAAGAAAGTATCTCAACATAATAAAGGTCATATATAACAAACCCACAGCCAACATGATATGTAATGGTGAAAAACTGAAAGCTATCCCTCTGAGAACAGGAACAAGACAAGGGTGCCCACTCTTGCCACTCCTATTTGATATAGTACTGGAGGTTTGGGCCAGAGCAATTAGGCAAGGAAAAGAAATAAAAGGAACCCAAATTGGAAAGGAAGAAGTGAAACTCTCCCTTTTTGCAGATGAGATGATTTTATATATATAAAACCCTACAGAACTTATCAGAAAACTATTAAAAATAATCAACAAGTACAGCAAAGTTGCAGAGTACAAAATCAATTTTAAAAATCAGTTGCATTTCTATACAATAATAATGAACTAGCAGAAAGAGAAATCAAGAATACAATCACATTTACAAACACAACAAAAAGAATAAAATATCTAGGAATAAAGTTAACCAAAGAGGTGGAAGATCTGTACACTGAAAATTATAAGACATTATTGAAAAACTGAAGAAGACACAAAGAAATGGAAAGACATTCCATGCTCATGGGTCAGAAGAATCAACATAGCTAAAATGTTCATATTACCTAAAGCAATCTACAGATTCAATGAAATCCCAATCAGAATCCCATTGACATTCTTCACAGAAATGTAACAAAGAATCCTAAAATTTCTAGGGAACAACAAAAGACCCCAAGTAGCAAAAGCAATCCTGAGAAAAAAGAACAAAGCTGAAGGTAGCATACTCCCTGATTACAAAATATACTACAAAGCTATAGTAACCAAAACAGCATGGTACTGGTATGAAACAGATATACCAGTCAATGGAACAGAATCACGAGCCCAGAAATAAACCTACACATGCATGGACGGCTAATTTTCCACAAGGGAGCCAAGAACATACAATGGAGAAAGGACAGTTGCTTTAATAAATGGTGTTGGGAAAACTGAACAGCCACATGAAAAAGCATAAAAGTAGACCATTATCTTGCCCCATACACAAAAATTAACCCTAAATGGAGTAAAGACTTGAATGTAAGACCTGAAACTATAAAACTCCTAGAATAAAATATAGGCAGTACACTATTTGACATTCGTCTTAGCATCATCTTTTCAAATACCATGTCTACTCAGTCAAGGAAAACAAAAGAAAAAGTTAACAAACAGGACTACATCAGACTAAAAATCTTCTGCAAAACAAAGGAAACCATGAACAAAATGAAAAGACAACCCACCAACAGGGAGGAAGTATTTGAAAATCATTTATCTGACATGGGGTTGATCTCCAAAATATATAAAGAACTCATACAACTCAACAAAAAAAAAAGACCAAACAACCTGATCAAAAAGTAGGCAGAGGGTATGAACAGACATTTTTCCAAGGAAGGTATACAGATGGCCAACAGACACATGAAATGATGTTCAACATCATTAATTATTAGGGAAATGCAAATCAAAACTACAATGAGAAATCATGTTACACCAATCAGAATGGCTATAATTACCAAAACAAAACAACACATGTTGGAGAGGATGTGGAGAAAAGGGACCCCTCATACACTGCTGGTGGGAATGCAAACTGGTGCAGCCACTGTGGAAAACAGTATGGAGATTTCTCAAAAAATTAAAAATAGAAGCACCATATGACCCAGCTTTTCCACTACTGGATATATATTCAAAGAATTTGAAATCAAAAGTCCAAAGAGATTTATGCACTCCCATGTTCATTACAGCATTACTCACAATAGGCGAGACATGGAAGCAGTCCAAGTACCTATCAACTGATGAATGGATAAAGATGTGGTATACACATACACACAATGGAAAACTACCTTAGCCATAAAAAGACAAAATTGTCCCATTTCCAACAACATGGATGGAACTTGAGGATATGATGTTAAGCAAAATAAGCCAGAGAAATACAAATATTGCATGATTTTACTCATATATGGAAGATAAAAAATATATGGATAAAGAGAATAGATTAGTGGTTACCAGAGGGGAAGGGGGTTGGTGGTCGGCAAAGGGGGTAAAGGGGCACACATGTAAGATGACAGACAAAAATTAGACTATTGGTGGTGACCACAATGAAGTCTATTCAGAAATTGATAAATAATAATGTACACCCGAAATTACACAATGTTTTAAACCCTTATGATCTCAATAAAATTACTGGGGAAAAAAGTCAATGCTGACCAACCAAAAATGAAATAAAAACAAAAATACCATCAGGGTTACCCATTGTGGACAGGTTTCAGCAGAGCCTCGAAACTAAAACACACTAGGAAGAAGGACCTGGCCTCACACTTTCAAAAAAATTGGTCATGAAAACCCTGTGAATCTCAAAGGAGCACTGTGTGACATAGCTCCATAAGGTGAGTGAATGACACAGAAAGACTGGACAGGGTTCTGCTCTGCTGAACACAGTATCGCTAGGAGTCAGAATCCACTCGATGGCATTAACAATAACAAGGCAAAAATAATTCCTTACGGTGAATCCACAAATTGGACATTTAATGACTAAGGCTATAAAATTGATCAACTTACAACTTCAATACTTGTCAGAGCCAAATTATCCTAGAGATTTAGAATATGTTTTACCTGCCAAAAACCCTTGGATGGTCCTTAGTTCAGATGTACCTCTCTATTCAAATCAGATTTTATGATTCAACAAATATTTATTGTGTGCCTATTAAGTGCCATGCATTGTTGCAGACTCTGGGGACATATTTGGACACAAAACACAGGAAAAGCTTTGACTCTTGAAGTGAATTCTGTTTCATACTTTTACTTCCATACCAGATTTTAGGTGCCATGGGAATTTGTTGTGTAAAGTGGTAAAAAATTTGAAAATTTATTGAGTACCAATTTTGGGCAAAGACAGCTAATTAAGACAGCCACCATGGACACAAGAGTTCCATTTAAAAGATTTGTGCTTTCTCTCTCTCCATATAGATAGTAATATAAAATACCATTTTTAACAAAATGGCATACTATTTTACTAAAATACCATTTTTAATAAAATAAAACATTTAATGGATTAATTCATTCTAAGTTTTAAAGAGTTTTTACGTTATGGTGCCTATAATGTCCTAGCAAGTTTTACACTAAGCATTTTATTTATGCTGTTGTTAGTATGCTTACTGACAGTAATTTTCAGAAGCAACTGTTTCTGATTGATAATACAGCAACTCTGTATTACTTTTTCAGAAGTTCACTCAGATTTACAATGGTTTGCTTATCCTCTTTCATTCTTTTTGAGGTATAAAGAACTTTGTTAAGTGAGATAAAACCAGACCATACATTCCCTGTGATTTCTTGGTAAATCCACCATGAAATTGCAAAAATATAGAAAAAGTGAACCAATGAAACAAGTATGCATAGGAATGAAATTAATGAATATTTTCTCAAAGAGTGAAAAGAACACGCTTTTCATGTTTACAGAGCTAATGCTATGCTAGCACCCTCTTGATCTTATCTATCTAAACTTGGATGCCAAGAAAACGTTAATGGCATTCTTTTTAGAGTTGACTGTTATCTAAGATGTTGTCTCTCCCTTTGTTATTTATTTAATATATGTTTAAATAGTGCATACTATGTTCTAGATACTAGGATTAGAAATAAAAAGACATATAAAATATGGTTCTTATACATTAAATTTGATTGAGACCAACTTATGAATACTTAATTTGAAATAAGGCAGATACTCCTGTAGCCATTTTCTTTCATCAGGTAATGTATTTATTTAGTATTATTATTTATGTATTATTTACATTATTATGTATTTATTAGGTGTGGACTATAATCCAGGCTCTATGCTTAGAACAATAAGAAACGTAGAGTCGGTTTACAATGAATCCATGAAATAAACCACTGAAATATCTCAAGATGATAATATGGAAGCATACTATACATGCATCTTAATAAGATAGAAGGAAGTGGTGTAGGGAAGAATTCTCAGAGGATGTGATGTCAAAGCCAAGCCATCAAGGGCAGAGAGTTTATCAGGAGAAGACGAACCCCAGTAGATGGAGCAACATGTAAAACAGCATAGAAGAAAAATGGATTGTAGGGTTCTAGAAGCTGTAGATTCCTCAGTGTGGCTATAGAAAGGAAGTGATTTTGAGCAGATAAAGTTTTTACTCTAGTGGCAGTGAAATGAATAGTTTAGAGAGAGCTAGGTGGGAGGAAGTGAGATATTGGAAGCAGTTGTTATGAATAATCCAGGGGAAAAATACTGATATCATGACTTAGTGAGTAATGAGAAAACAATTTAAGAGATGGTGTGGATGAAGAGTTGATCATCCTTGGTGACTGGCAGTAAGTGGTATGTGAGAAAAAGGAAGTATCAAGAAAGACTCCAAGATTATAGGAGCTATTTTTGGAAAAACTAGGAACATGAAAGCATAATTCCCTGAGATATGAAATTTCAAAAATGGCACAGATTTTGAATAGACCATATGTTCACATTAGGATATTGGACACAACTAAACATTAATAGAAGGCAGGAGAGGAGAAGGAAAGTGTCAGCGTCGTCAACCAGATCAAATGCAACAGAAAGGACAGGTGAGAAAAGATTTGAAAGTAGCTACTGCATTTCCCAAGCAGGACATTTTTGGTGACCTGGGAGAAGGGGTTTCAATGGAGTTGTGAAAGAAAATTTATGATGGCAGTGAATCTAATACAGTCTACAAAATATATATTGCTTTCTAAGCAAAAGGATTTAACAGTAAACAGAAAATCTATATATTCTACATATTTCATTTTCATTTAGATATGATGTCTTGAAATATATTTACATTGAAAAAAAGAGCCAGTATAGATATGAAAATAAAGATAGGAATAAGAGTGGACAAAGAAAAAGGCTCTGAAGATATGGGAAATTATTCAAAATATTCTGGGACTACAAAGGAAGAAGCAACCTCTGCCTGGGAGAGTTAACAAATGCTTCATGGGTAAATGTCCTATTCTACGTATCATATTTTAAAATACTTACTAACTGTGGCATAGTCAAGTGTATGTGCCTTTTCTTCCTTTTCAAATAAGGTTGTGAAATATTACTGGGGTAGGGCCTTTCTTCTGTAATCCATTGCATAGTGTATCCAATCCAGCTGTATCTGGCCTACACATACCTACTGATGGAGAATAATGAGAGAATGGAAGACCTGTAAATGATTTAAAGCTTCTCCACTTGTAAATTTTACCCCATAAATCTATTTTCTATTTAAAGATCACATTGTTAGTGGTATGCGTGTCTATGTCCACTTTGCTCAACGAAAGGAAAGTTTACTAATGGCAAAAAGATGAATGAGCATTAAATTGAAGAAAGATTAAAGGAAAAGGTGAAGTTATTTGTTTGTAGCTTGAGAAAAACATGAGCATAGTTTTAGACTTTCGTATGACAGCTTCTTTTTAGAAATATATTATAGGCCGTTCTAATTACATTCATTAAGCTACTACTGTCAAGTAAATTCAGAATAATACTATGTACATGCAGGAAGTTCTTCCTAAAGAGGATTTTCTGGGTTTTTTTTAGAATGGTATCTTCACAAGATGTTAATTAGTGTCATCTGAGAGAAAGTACCATGAGCAAGACAACCAGACAATGCTAGGTTCAACAGATTTCATTGTCTTTAAAATTTTGAAGCATCTGTGTTGGCTTTAAAATACATCTACGTATTTTTTGATAGTCTTCTCATCAAAAGAAGTCTAATTCTTCTCCCTTAAATATGAGCTGGCCTAAGTTTGCAATTCTAACCAATAGTATGAGGTGGAAATGATGATGTTTGCTAGGTCATAAAAGGCCACGTAACTTCCACTGTCTCCCTTTCTACACTTAGAATGGTAATCCTTGAAATACAGCTACCATGCTATGCAGAAGCGAACCAGCCACATGGAAAGTCCATGTGTTAGTGTCCCAGCAATGCTCCAGCTGAGGTTCCAGCTGACAACCAGAGGAACTACAAGACATATGATCAAGTGAGAATAAAGGTGATTTCTGCCTCCAATCTTTGCCCAGACCCAGATGATGCCCAGTGACTGGCTCTATGAAACCTTTCTTACATCACAGATTCGCAAACAAAATTAATTTGTCATATTTTAAACCTTGAACTTTAGAGTGGTTTGTTATTCAACAGTAGATACTAGAATGGCCTTTCATTAGCTAATGATACAATGAACTTCATAAAGGAATAAACTACATTGTTTTCTGAAATTATTTTCTCCTAGATCCTGTGTCTATAAGCATCATGCAGAAGTAGTGTACATAGGAGGCACTTTGGGGGATAGTTAACATCAGTCTTTACCTCCCTCTGAAATTTTTGGAATCACCATTCTTTCTCTTTTTGTAAACTTTTGCTTAGTGTTATTTGGAGTATATATCTTAATATGTCTATGATTTTTCTTCCATGATTGTCAAGAATTAAAAGACAAAAATATTGCATTCTTCTAAGAGGCCATCACTTCCATTGCACTGACTATATATATGTATATATATATCTTTTTTCTTTTTACTAAGTCAGAATTAAATATGGATAGAAGTTGCTCTAACTTTTTATTTTGATTTTTGAGGGAAGAATTTATTGGCAAAATAATTTAAGAATTTCTCAGACATGTATTTTAAGCAGACGAATACTCAATAGATCTGGCTGTTTGAACTACCTCTACGAAAATTTTGTCTTCTGTCAAAAACCATGTTTTTTCATCTATATTAAAAAAAGCACATGGTACATTCCTTTATTGATGTCATTTCAGTCTTATTCTCCCTTGGTTATCAGCAAGTTTCTACCCTCACATTTTATTTCCATGAAGATACATGCTTCCAAGAACTACAATTTTTCCTCTGCCTTTCCTCTTAAGAAGTATATTTCTTTTGAATATGGAATACCACAGTGCATTGCCATTTTCCAATCTTGATTTCCATTTCCATCCAAAGTCACAGTGATAACAAAAAGATTATATTTACTGTCCTGTTTTAGAGTCTCAATTTAAGTTTACTTACTACTCATCTTTGGTGTGTTAGTTTATAGATACTGAATCCATAAATACACCAAGGTGATAGCATCTTAAGCCATGGTCCTGAAATCCAATTTCAATTCACAGATGATATTTTCAAATACAGATACCTTCTTATAGATTTTATTTTCTCTTCTATAGTCCCAAAGTTCTAGGATAAATCTGTTATGAAGTTGAAATAATATAATGCAAGTTTTCGTTAGATTTATTGGGCTTCTAGACTTAAGACTAAAAACACTAAAAAAGCATGCTATTTCCTCTAAAACTGTTAGAATAAATACCTAATACATATTTCTTGAATTAAGTAATTTTCTTATGTTCAGAATAACTTCTGGAAAAATATTTTATATGCTTTAGGAACTGACATAAGGATAATTTTGATTATTATTTTGAGATATTGTACAGGTTTTGTTGCAATTTTATTTGTCCTTTCACACATCCATTCAGCTAATTATTTATTGAATTATCATAAAATTTAATTTACTATCTAGATTTTTTAAAAATTAGATCTATGTCCCTTCAGGCTATGTTGTTTTCTTGTTTCATTCATAAATTCTTTACAAAAATCACAACAGTGAATAGGAAGACAGCTTGTCATTCTTAGAATACATTCTAGTAAGGGATATAGAGATTACGTGTGTGCGCGAGGAAACAAATAATATAATTCTAGGAAATTTTAAGAGCTAAGGGAAAAAAATAACAAAGCTAAAGAATTAGTGAATGATCAGGACCTAGGTTAGCAGTTGTATATGGGGTTGTGAGAGACATAGACTACTTGGATGATAAATAAAGCCTACAGCAAAAAAAAGATGGCATTTGAACTTATATTTGAAAAATGTGTGAAACTAAGCAGTGCAAAGACCTGGGTGAATAGCACTCTAAACAAATAGAAAAGCTATTTGAAAGGCCCAGATATGAGAGCAATCTTGAATACTAAAGAAACCAAAGAAGAGCCAGTCTTGGCTGCAGAGGTAGAAGCCAGGAAAACAGCTAAAACTGCATGCCATTGACCACAGAGCCTGGAGTCAGAAGGTCTCCATGAAATCCTGCCTCCACTATTGTATAACACCAGGCAATCGATTTAGTCCCTCTGAGCTCAGTTCTTTAATCTGTCAATTGGGACTAATAGCACACCTGCCTCCTAGAATCATTGTGAACAGTGAATGATGAATACATCAAAAGGCCTCAGACAGAGTAAGATGAGGTCACAGAGTTCAGCAGAACCAGATTATGTCTCACCTTGTAGGCCATATTAAAAATTTGGATTTTAATCCAAATATGATGAGAACATTAGAGAATTCCAAGTAGGTGACAGATCTGAACTGATTTATACTTTTTAAAAATTACTTTTTTCTGAAGTGTGGGTTTGAGGCATGAATAAAAGAAAGGGGACCAGTTAGGAGACTGTTTCAGCATCCCAGGTGAGAGGAGGATGGGCTGTGCCATGGTGAACTTAAAATACTCTGTTAGTTTTGATTTTCTTGACCATAAATTGCCTCCAGTCCTGAAAAATATCTCCTGGACTTGGGACCAGATCTTATGGAACATTTGAAAACCACCACTCGTTAAAGATAAGAAAGATAGCTTGATTTTAGTCCTACAGCTGCTATTAGTATATTGTATTAATTTGAGTGGGTCCTTTGATATTTCTAACACCATTTTTACACAAAATCAGTTACTGAACTAGATGATAATGGAGGTTACTTCTGGTTCTAAAACTCTATGATAAATTTTATTTGGAGTTTTGGAAATATAATTTAATATAAGAGAAATAAAATGTTATATATCATTATATCAAAAAATAACATTTTAAATTATTGATCCACTTAAATTTAGCTCTTATTTCAAGTGAATTTTTGTTACGTTGAAATTGAAACTTTGTTACATCAAATTGTTTTTAATAAGCTAATAACTTGCTTATGTTTAATAAGGCATGCATAATCCCTTAATTTTAGGGTCATGGATTGGGGTAAGATACTAAACATTTCCACAATTTGCATTTAATGAATTGCTCAGTTATTTTCAGAACTACACATGATTATGTCTAAAAATATTTTCAGAATAAAAGCATCTCAAGATTCCGCCTAAATATCGATTTAAATTTATTCCTGCAGACCGCGGTCCCTCACTAGCGTTTCTCCCATCTCTGCTCCTCCTGTGTCGGCTCTGATGCTGCTTCCTCCTTCTGCATTTCTTTCCCCATCCCTTGCACAGTCCTGTCTATAGTCAACAACCCACCCTTTTACATCAATTCTCTCTTGCTTTTTTTTAAGGCATCTCGTGTTGTCTGTTGAGCATTAGGACATTTTACGGAAATAAATGAGCACTGCAACCTTA
Source organism: Equus przewalskii (assembly GCF_037783145.1). Lineage (NCBI taxonomy): Eukaryota > Metazoa > Chordata > Mammalia > Perissodactyla > Equidae > Equus > Equus przewalskii. The sequence continues at coordinate 67,936,140 of NC_091832.1, forward strand.
GTAATAAAAATAATTTAAAAACTTCTACTCTTAGTAATTCCTTCTGAGGCTTTAAATTTCCAGGTTTTTCTGATTAAACCTCACTATCAAGGATATTTTTCACAAAAATGTAACTTTTGTCACTTGTTGCATGTTTCATACTTTACTTTTTCCAAATGATACATTAAAAATCATAGCTGTAAAGCTTTTAGTATTAGACACTAGTTATTTAAAACATTATATTGCCAAGGGACGTTTAAATCAGAAAACCTAATATTAGGCTAAATTAAGCTGTGTGATTGTTACTTAATAGTAATTTGCCCCTAGTTCTACATGAAATATAGAATCCATTTTCTTCCCATATCATACATGTTGATGGGCGTTAGGAAGCATACAGTGGTTCGGTTTATCTAGATCTGGTGTTCATTTTACTTCTTTCTTCTTTTATCATTTGTATTACTTTATAAATGATAATGTTAATTATATAGGTAGTTTTTAATTATTATCAAAACTTTTGATACTGTTTTTAATGAAAAGTGCTCTTAGGAAAGATACTAGATACTATTAACACTTAAAAATGACTGTGGGGGCCAGCCCAGTGGTGTAGTGGTTAAGTTTGCATGCTCTACTTCAGCAGCCCAGGGTTTGTGCGTTCCAATCCTGGGCACCAGCCTACACACTGTTCATCAAGCCATGCTGTGACAGCATCCTATGTACAAAATAGAGGAAGATTGGCAACAAATGTTAGCTTAGGGCCCATCTTCCTCATGAAAAAAAGAAAAAATGACTATGAAATAAAATTTGTAAGAAAGGAAAGGGATAAGCATAGTTTCAAAAGCATATTCTAAAAATTCTCAATATCATTACGAATGTTTTTGATAATAACGAAAAGATGGAAAAGAAACAATAATCCATTTTTGAAATGCTTCTGAACTAAAATATCATTATTACAACACTCCATAGTATATCTGAATGTATGTGTTCTCTGAAATTTCAATATATTCAAGAAAAAAATTACTTAAATGGTGTCTATTATCATGTTGTCTTGAATATGATGAGGCAATTTTGGTCCTTACTATGAAAAGAATATTTCTGTATATATTACCATTAATTTTATGATAAGGGATATGATTACTCTCCCATTTTTATATGTTTTTTCTTTCTCTGTTAAAATAGACTATAAAATGATTACGCAAGAGAATAATTACGCAAGAGAAGTGGAGGCTTGGAGGCACTGTTTTTTAAGTGCTAAAACAATGGCATCCAGTTCCTCTTTGTTTCAGTGATGTGAGAATATGCGGAAATACCAGAGGGATGTTAGCTGAGTTTAAGGAAGATTCTTGAGAAATGAAAGTAAAATATATATAGTCACCGGCTTTATCTAGAAGGGTTATAAATATTCTCCCCTCAATGGTTTGGAAAATTGGCTCTAATGGTCTGTCTAGTTTTAGAAGTAAAGGATAAACAGTTAAGATTACGTGTTAGGGCCCTCTTTTTCCTAATTTCTCTATAAAGATTCTTAAATCTCCATAATTTAGATATCAACTTAATTTGTAACTTTGTTTAACAGGATAACATTCTATAAGGGAATTATGATTCATGATATATGAGGGATATTTTCTTTCAATTTTAATAATATTTAAGCTGATTAAAGACTATAGATTAATCTTTTAAAAAATTAACTCTGATTTATATCCTTATTCTCTATAGATGTCAAATTACAGGTATTCAGCAGTTCAGTAGAGAGTCTTTTAAATCAAAACAATTACCTTCCAAAACACAGAAATCACATGACAACTAAACACCCAGAAACAAGGCATTTCCTTAAGTTGGTACTTAATTTTACCTTTATAATGAAATTCTCTTAGGAGAATGTAAATAATGAAAAGATTTGAACATGTGTTCATGTGGGGATAAAGACCTGTGGATTTATTTAGGGAAAAGAAACTGGAAAAACACTTTACTGTTAAATCAATGTTTCATGAGTTGGTTTATTTGCTTGGATAAAAATTACCAGAATATTTAGAGCATAAAATTATATTAAGGTGTAAGATTCAGACTATTTTCTGAAGCAAAATGGGGGGAAAAAACACTGTATTATTCTTAAATTTATGTAGTTATGCATTAATGCCAAATGGTCTATATGCAAATATAGTTTTGTTGTGTTATCTAAGGTGCTATAAGCCTTCTCAAAGACTATAAAATTTAGAAAAATATATGTACAAATATCCTTGTTCAACTCCTAGCATTGGCAAAGCAAAAATTTCAGCAAGCACAGTTCAACAGACAAAGAAAGACTTCATGCAAGACTATTGCAATAGGCAAGAGAAGCCAGACTCAGTCTGAGCTGAGCTCCACTGCAACAAAGGACGGGAGAGTTTTTAAGACCTGGAATGAGGAATCTAGGTCATCTGTGCTTTCTAAAGGGTCTTACACAAAGGAGAATTAAACTCTCTCTTCATGACAGGAGGTAGTTTTACAACTTGGAGCAAGAAGGTCACAAAAGTTAAGCTCCTACCCAACCTATAACTTAAGACTTAGAAGCCATAAAATGAGAAATTAATAATTTTGCCTCATAAAACTTAAAAATTTATAGATGGGAAATCATTATTAACAAGCTCAAAAACAGATAACAAACTCAAAAACATGGGTAAATATTTTCACCATATATCATAAGAATTTATTTCATTATGGATAAAAAGCCCTACAAACCAAAAAAGAAAAAAAAGGCAAAAATCTGAACAGATGTTTAACAGAAAAGCTCTTAAGTAAATGAAAATTTACTTTGTCTCACTTATAATAATCGAAGAAATGCAAATAGAGGAAAAGACCAAAAATTTTAAAATCATGGAATGGTTGAAGGTGTTAAGAAAGAAACATTATCAAAAAAGGCTGGTGGGCATGTAAAATGGTAAAACCTATGGAAAGCAACTTGAGAATTTGTCTCCATACACATTAAAAAGAAAATATTTATATATGACAATCCAGTGATAATTCTTTTAAGGCTCTATCATGCAGATGCACTTATGAGAAATATGTACATATTAACTTCTTTATTTTTTGTAAAAGCAAGAGACTGAAAAGAATCTAATTTTCTATTGATAGGAAAGAGTTCAATAATTCATAGTGTCAAATGCTTACTCCCCCCCAAATTGTACCAGAATAACCTATTGATCAGGTAAAAGTAACCATATTAGATCTACTGCAGTAAGGAGACATCATTATTTTAAAAGAATTTTAGTAGCGCCTCAAAAGGGGAATATTAGGGGCAAATTTATATTTTTATAGGTTTTATACAGAATATATAGGACTTGTGGGTTTAAGGCTAGTGTTTTAATGGTAAGACATGTTCAGGATTGGGCAAAGTTGAGACTGAGAAATGGTGTAGAAGCGAGCACTGATGATTAATAATTGTTTCACCTGACAAAGGGATGTTTCCCCAGATAAGTGACACATTTCAAGTACGTTGGTTTTAAGAAGTTTCCTGATAAGTTGTTGTTTTAATATCTTTATTTTCCTAACAAAAATTACCTAAAGTACTTTTGACAAGAGTAGCCTCCAATTTCAGTCCTGATAATTAAGCTATGTGGATATAGGTGGTCTCAGTTTTCAGTCACCAATTTAAAGACCTTTTTCCTTCTGAATGGCAGCAAAGATCATTATCCTCTTGGAACTTAATCAGCCCAGATCTATACTACTATTTGTGATGTTGCTGTCCCATGTTAAGTTGTTAGTCTCAGTGGGGTCAACCTTTATTCAAATCATATTTTTATCCTGATAGTCTGATGCCCAATTTTGGGTCATTTGATGGGACTAGCAGCTGCATAAGGACATGTAGAACTTGGACAGTCACACCTTTAAATACTAAAATAGATGAATATTAAGATAAAAATTATGATCAGAGTTTATTATCCACTTATTAGCCAGAAGCCCAGAATGCCCAAATTAAATCCAGAATACAGATTCTACTGCCAATCCAAAGAGTCTGCAGAACCAGATATGGTCAAATTTCTTCTATTAAAGTGTCGGCTTAAGAGGCAGGCATCTAATATAACGTAAATATCCAGGAGCCTGCTGGAATACTCTCCAGGGACTGAGACTGGCAGGCACTATCTTCACTCTCTCCCTTTGCCATGCTCCAGAGCACTAGTATCTCGCAGATGAGAGTTTCATATGTGTCTGGTACCCCAATTTTTGTGGCTGCCACCCAGGGGATACCTCTTAAACACCTAGTTCCTGGAGGCCAGGGGAGCTTGCATTCCTGGTCCTAGGGGGCTATAATAATTGGTGTCACCCAGAAAGGAACTCATATCCCTGTCTGGCATCCTGATTTTTGTGACTGCTGCCAGGGGACTCCTCTACATTGCCTGGTTCTGGTAGTCATCAGGGCTTATGTTTGTGGGTCTCACAGGACTGCAACCAATGGAGGAAGAGTTCTTAAATGAGCTCCACTGCCAGGGCATAGCAAGAGGCAACAGACCCAGGAGCTCTTCCTTCCTGTGGAGAAGGCCTATTTGCTAATCATCATGGCAGCAACCTGAAAGGCAGGCTTTTAGAATCCTTTTCAGAGGCCTCGGAGGGTGGGCTCTATCTTCACACTCTCCCTCTTCCTCTCTCCAGAGCTCCAGTGTTTCCTGGAGGAAAGCTGTACACAATTCTGGTGCCCTTGTTTTTGCAGCTGCCACTCAGGGAATGCCCCTTCGTTTTCTGACTCTGGTGGCCAATGGGACTTACACTTGTAGTCCCACAGGACTGTGCATGTTTACATACATTTACAAACTGCTGCCTGAGGGTCTGGCTTCCAATCAGCCAGAATCTAGGTGCCGAAATCTTCTCTTACTGACACTGACAGGTCTTGGCACATCCTCAACTACTGGGAGCTATTAAATATATAATAGGCTGCTTGGATAAGCACAGAGGTTTGAGAGGTAACTGAGAGCTCAGGCAGGGCTGAACAACAAGGCTTATCTCCTACACAAGACCACTCCTTCAAGACTGGGAGAGAAGATTGTTTCATAAAATGTATAGAAACCAACACAGAGAGTCAGCAAAATGAAGAAACAAAGGACTATGTTCCAAATGAAAGAACTAGATAAAACCTCAGGAGAAAACCTTAATGAAATGAAGACAAGTAACTTACTTGATAAAGAATTCAAAGTATTGGTCATAAATATGCTCACCAAACTGGGGAGAAGAATGGATGAACCCAGTGGGAGCTCCAACAAAGAGATAGAACACACAAGAAAGTACCAAATAGATGTCACAGAGCTGAAGAATACAGTAACCAAACTGAAAAAGTACACTAGAGAGGTTCAACAGTAGACTAGATGAAGTAGAAGAAAAGGTCAGTCAAGTCAAAAACAAGGCAGTGGAACTCACCCAACCAGAGGAACAAATAGAAAAAAGAATGAAAAAAAAGTGAAGATAGATTAAAGGACTCATGGGACGACATCAAGCAGACCAACATTCACATTATAGGGCTCCCAGAATGAAAAGAGAGAGAGAAAGGGGCAAAATCTTATTTGAAGATATAATGGCCGAAAATTTCCCTAGCCTGGTGAAGGAAACAGTCATACAGATCCAGGAAGCTTAGAGAGTTACAAATAAGAGAAACCCAAAGACACTCACACTAAGACAAATTTTGATTAAAATGTCAAAAATTAAAGACAAAAAGAGAATGTGAAAAGCAGCAAGGGAAAAACAACTTGTTACATGCTAGGGCACCCCTATAAGACTATCAGCAGATTTATCAGTAGAAAATTTACAGACCAGAAGAGAGTGGCGTGATATATTTAAAGTGCTGAAAGAAAATAACTTACAACCAAGAATACTCTACCTGGCAAAGTTATCATTCAGAACAGAAGGAAAGATAGAGTTTTCCAGATAACCAAAAGCTAAAGGAGTTCATCACCACTTAACTGGCCTTACAATAAATGTTAAAGGGATTTCTTTAAGCTGAAAAGAAAGGGTGCTAATTAGTAACAAGAAAACAGATGCAAGAATAAATCTCACTGGAAAGGTAAATATATAGTAAAGGTTAAATTAATCACTTATAAAGTCAGTATGATGGTTAAAAGGTAAAAGTAGTCAAAATAACTATATTTACAGTAATGATAGATACAAAAGATAAAAAGATGTAAAATGTGACATCAAAAACATAAAACATGGGATGGGAGAGTAAATATATTGAGCTTTAGAATGGGATCAAACTTAGGTGGTTATCAACTTAAAATAGACTGTCATAGATAGAAGTTGTTGTATGTAAGTCTTATGGTAGCCACAAACAAAACCTATAGGAAATACACAAAAGATAAATAGAAAGGAATAACTGCTAAAGAAAGTCCTCAAACCACAAAGGAAGAGAGCAAGAGAAGAAGAAAGAAACTGAGAGGAACTACAAAAACAGCCAGGCAATAAGTAATAAAATGGCAATAAGTACATACATATCAATAATTTTTTTAAATGTAAATGAACTAAATTCTCCAGTAGAAGACAGAATAGGGGATTCTGGGAAGATGGCAACATAAGAGGACTCTGAACTCATCTCTTCCCATGGACAAAGCAAATCTGTAACTACCTATGCAACAATTTCCTCTGAGATCAACCTTAAAACTGGATAAAAAGAGCACTCACAACAAGGGACAACACTGACGGGGTAGAAGAGGCAAAAACCACATTTGCTGAGGAAAAACACCACATCCTAGGTGTAGGATTCATGGCCAGGAGCAATCTTAAAGGTATGAAGCTTTTCCTGGAGAATTGGGGGGATCTGAGCTAGAGATCTATGCTACGATAGACATCCTGGCATTTGAATTCAGCACAACTGAGATGAATTCCATAATACCTGGCTTTTCTGGCTTTTACAACCAATGAAGAATACCCCTAGTAAAACTATCGAACTTCAGAGAAAGAAAAGCCTACTCTAAAAGGGCCCATGCACGGATTCACTCATTCTGGGAATGAAAAGAAAAACACCAGAAAGAAATGTTAATAGTCCTTTGGTTAAAGAGACTCACTTTCTAAGCTCTGAGCACATCTCAGTAAGGCAAGTGGCAGCTGGGCCCACATCCCCAGGGACTGAGACACTGGTAGCAGCCATTATTGTTACCTAGCGCAGTCATGCTGACACAGACACTGGCAGAAGCCATTGGATTCTTTCATTAGCCTGTCAGCACAGGGGTTTTCCCCACCCACTATAGGACAGATTTAATCCAGCTCACCCAGGGCAGGCAGCCAGACCTAACGACTGGCCCTGCCTGCCAGCAAGCACACAGAGAACCTTTGGGCCCATGTAGGCAGAGTGTATGGGATCTATTCAGCAGGGTGAGTGGGCCCTCCTTGACAGGGCATGTGCATGGAGTGGGCCTGCATTGGCAGGATGTGTGGGTCCACGGGGGGTGGGGGTGTTGCCTACAGTGTACTTATGCTGCTGGTCATCTCAAATAGCCACACAGGGATCTGCCTTGCCTTCCAAAGCCTGAAACAATTGTGTGCTCCCACTCCTGGGGCTGGTCCCACCCATCTGTGCTCTTGAGAGAGTTGACAACAGCCTCACACTGCAGGGAGCTGCACCAGAGGCCTGCAGCAATTTTGAGCCCCTGAGCTTAGCAATTCAGCCATGCTTGGGGCCTGACTCACTTGACAGCAAAACAGCAGCAGTTGTATGCTATTAGACCTCATAGCCAGCCATCCAGGGGCTTGCCCTGCCCAATAAAGTGACTAAAGTGGTGGTAGAAACTGCACACAGCTGAGCCTTACAACCAGTTGGCCAGGGGGACAGACTAGCTTACCCAAGAGCAACCCTGCCAAAAGAGAGAGGCACATGCACCCCACACAAGGGACAGTCCTGGAACATTTGGAACAGGTGATGAGAGTGAAGCACATTGCTGGGCCCCATAAGGCATCTCTTACATAAGGCCATATTTCCAGGATTAGGAGATGTAGCTGATCTACCTAATACATAGATATAAGCACACAGAAGTAGGCAAAATGTAGAGACAAAGGAAAATAAAAATCACAAGATCATTTCAATAGATGCAGAGAAAGCATTTGACAAGCTACAGCATCCATTTATGATAAAACTTCAATAAAATGGGTATAAAAGGAAAGTAACTCAACATAATAAAGGCCACATATGACAAGCACCCAGCTAACATTATACTCAAGGGTGAAAAACTGAAAGCTATCCCTTTAAGAACAGGAACAAGATAAGGATGTCCCCTTTCACCACTCTTATTCCACATAGTTTTGGAAGTCCTACCCAGAGTACTCAGCTAAGAAAAAGACATAAAAGAGGTCTAAACTGGAAAGAAAGAAGTACAACTGTCACTACTTACAGATAACTTGATTTTATATATAGGAAACCCTAAATAAGCCACCAAAAAACTATTAGAAATAATCAACAAATACAGTAAAATTGCAGGGTACAAAATCAATGTACAAAAATCAGTTGTGTTTCTATATACTAACAACGAAATAGAAAGAGAAATTAAGAATACAATCTCATTTACAATCACAACATATAGAATAAAGCAGGAATAAATTACCCAAAGAGGTGAAAGACCCATACAGTGAAAACTATAAAACACTGTGGAAAGAAATTGAAGATGACACAAATAATGGAAAGATATTCTGTGCCCATTGATTGGAATAATTAAACGTCCGTACTTAGTTAAAATGTTAAAAGTTAAAATGTCCATACTTCCTAGAGCAATCTACAGATTCAATGGAATACCTATCATGGTCTCAATGACATTTTTCACAGAAATAGAAAAAAGAATCCTAAAATTATATGGAACAACAAAGACCCCCAAGTAACAAAAGCAATCCTGAGAAAAAAGAGCAAAGCTGAAGATAGCACATTCCCTGATTTCAAAATATACTACAAAGCTATAGTAATGGTACTGGCACAAAAACAGACACACAGATCAATGGAACAGAATTGAGAGCCAAGAAAAAAAAACCCACGCGTGGATGCACAGCTAATTTTCAACAAGGGAGACAAGAACATACAATGGAGAAAGGAAAATCTCTTCAATAAGTGCTGTTGGGAGAACTGGACAGCCTCATGCAAAAGAATGAAAATAGACCATTATTTCATATCACTCACAAAAATTAACTCCAAATGGATTAAAGACTTGAATGTAATACCTGAAACCATGAAACCTCTAGAAGAAAACATGAGCAGTACACTCTTTGATATTAGTCTTAGCAGTATTTTTTTGAATACCATGTCTCCCCAGGCAAAGGAAACAAAAGAGAAAATAAATAAATAGGAAAATATCAAGCTAAAAACTTCTGCACAGCAAAGGAAACCATCAACAAGATGAAAAGACAACCTAACAATTGGGAGAAGATATTTGAAAATCATATATCTAATAAGGGGTTAATATCTAAAATATATAAAGAGCTCACTCAACTCAACAACAAAAAGCAACCCAATTTAAAAATGGGGCAAAGGATCTGAACAGACGGTTTTCCAAAGAAAATATACAGATGGCCAAAAGTCACATGAAAAGGTGTTCAACATCACTACTTATTAGGGAAATGCAAATCAAAATTACAATGAGATATCACCTCATGCCCATGAGAATGGCTATAATTAACAAGACAAGACATAAGTGCTGGAGAGGATGTGGAAAAAAGAGAACTCTCACACATTGCTGGTGGGAATGTAAACTGGTGTAGCCACTATGAAAACAGCATGGGGATTACTCAAAAAATTAAGAATAGAGCTGCCATGTGATCTAGATATTCTATTCCACTTCTAAGTATTTACGCAAAGAACACAAAAACACAAATGAGAAGAGATATTTGCACCTGTATGTTCATTGCAGCGTCATTTACAATAGCTAAGACTTGGAAGCAACTTAAGTGGCCATCAATGGAGGAATGGATAAAGAAGATGTGGTGTGGATAAAGAAGATGTGGTGTAGATAAAGAAGATTAGATTGGTGGTTACCAGACGGGAAATGAGGAGGGGAAGGGACAAAAGGGGTAATAGGGCATGTGTAATGGATGGTAAATAGTGTTTGGGTGGTGAATGTGATATAGTCTACACAGAAATCAAAATATAATGATGTATGTTTGAAACATATAATGTTATAAACCAATGTTACCTCAACAAAAATAAATAGATTGATTGATGGATAGACAGACATAGAGTAGCTGAATGAATGAAAAACACAAGACTCATCTACTTGTTGCCTACAAGAGACTCACTTTAGATGTAAGGATACACAGAGACTAAAAGCGAAGGTATGGAAATAGATATTCCATGGAAGTGGAAATGAAAAGAAAGCTGGAGTATATATAATTATATCAGACAAAATAAACTTTAAAATAAAGATTGCAATAGGAGACAAAGATGGTTGTTAGATAATGACAAAGCAGTCAATGCAACAGGAGGAAATAACATGTAAGTATTCACACATCCAATATACAAGCATCTAAATATATAAAGCAAATATTAACAGATATAAAGGGAGAAATATGCAGCAATACAATAATAGTATGGGACTTTAACACTCCACTTATATCCACGGACAGATAACACAAACAGAAGATCAATAAGGAAATGTTGGCCTTAAATGACACATTAGACCAGATGGACTTAGTAACTATATAGAACATTCCATTCCAAAGCAACAGAATAAATTTTTTTAAGTGTACGTGGAATATTTTCCATGATAGGTCACACATTAGGCCACAAAACAAGCCTTAATAAATGTAAAAGGATGGAAATCATACCACAATTCAGATAATAAACATATCCATCATCTCCTAAAGTTTCCTTGTGTCCCTTTTTGTATGCATTTGTGGTAAGAATACAAAATGAGATTTACCCTCCTAACAAAGTTTGAAGTGCATAATACCTTATTAACTCTAGGCAATATGTTGTATAGTAGATCTCTGGCATTTGCTCATCTGATATAACTCTAACTTAACATCTATTAAACAACAACTTCCCATATCTCTTTCCCTCCATCCCCTGATAATCACCATTCTGTCATCTACATCTATACCTTTGACTATTTTAGATGCCTCCCATTAATCATGCAGAATCTGTCCTACTATCACTGACATTTCATTTAGCATAATGTCTTCCAGAAAGCCAAATAATATCTCATTGTGTGTATAAGACACATTTTCTTTTTCCATTTATCTGTAAATGGACATCTGTGTTGTTTCCATATGTTGGCTATTGTGAATAATGTTGCAATGAACATGGGAGTGCAGAAACCTCTTCAAGATTCTGATTTCAATTACTTTGGATACATACCCAGAATGGGATTGTGGATCATATGGTACTTTTATATTTTAATTTTTTGAGAAACTTCCATACTGTTGTCGACACAGCTACACCATTTTATATTCCCATCAATAGTGATGTCTCTGCATGCTTGCCAACACTTATGGTTTTTTTTTTTCCTATCATAGCCATCCTAATAAGTGTGAAATGATATCTCATTGTGGTTTTGATTTGCATTTCCTTGATGATTAGCGATGTTGAGCATCTTTTCATGCACCTGTTGGCCATTTGGATGTCTTCTTTAAAGAGTTGTGCCATTTCATATTCCCACCAGTAGTGAATAAATGTTCCAGTTCCTCCACATCATTGGCAATAGTTGGTATGGTCAGACTTTTTAGTTTTAGCCTTCCTAATACCTGTATAGTGGTATCTCTTTGTGGTTTTAATTTGCATTTCCCTAATATGAAGTGATTTTGAACATCTCTTCATGTTATTCTTCTTGTCACTTGTATTGCTTTTTCTGGTGTCTCTTCAGATCTTGGCCTATCTTTTAACTGGATTGTTGATTTTCTTTTTATTAAGAGTTCTTTACATATTCTGGACACTAAGTCCTTTATTAGTGAAGTGATTTGCAGAGCTTTTTTATCTAGTTTATGTCTCACCTGTTTACTCTTTTTTGAAGAGCCTTAAATTAGTGGTTAATCAACTCCAGCCTCTCATTGTATTATTCTATTTCTCAGTGCACCTAGTGATTCTCAGCAAAAGCCATCCAGTTATGTTGTTTTCATAATTTCTACTTCTCAGTGACTTCTTAGTACTTGAGAGACTGAACATGATAGTGTATTTTCTTCTACTAATATTCCATCCTAGGTCATCAATAGTGAAAATTTTAATATTCCAGGGGCTATCTAAATTCTGCCTACCACCAATGATGGGGTGCTCATTACCAGCTTGCCCAGGGGCGCCCAATTCCAAAATTCTATTATAGAGTCTGATCCTATAGACCATTCTGGCTGGCACCACCCCTATTAAATTGGGGTCCCAGGGAAACAGACTCTGAGACAGACATCTGTTTGCTAGAAGTGTATTGGGGAATGCTCATAGGAATAGCACCTCTGAGGGACTGCAGAAGAAGGATTAGCAGAAGAGATGGTTAAATTAAGATTCAATTGCAACAGAGGCTTCCCCTGAGTCTATGTGGAACCCTGGAACTAAGATAACCATTCAGTCTTCCTAAATTGTGTTTAGGGCTGAGTCTTGGCATCTTCCCACTGACAATCACTGGAAGTGGACCACCCCTGAGAAGGGGCATATCCTTGGGTGAGTGTCCTTCCACTGAGGGAAAGGCCTGGGGAGAGACTCAGCTGTAAGTGATTAGCAGACAATAGCCCTAGCAGGTGAGGAAATGGTTGTCTTGGTCCTGAAGGTGAGGCTGTGGGTTGCATCACAGTCTCATCTCATTCCCGTAATGAACTGAAGGAGAAAGGAGAAAGGAAGAATTGTACAATCACCATTCAGGAAAGCAGGAAACAGGCTCACTCCAAACAGTAATAGGATTAAAAGGCAGAGTTTGGTGCTCATTTGAGATTGAGAATCAGATTGCTAAAGTGAGGCCAGTGGCTCAGATGAAGGTTCAGCGAAGGCATTAGGGTTTTGCCAGGATAGAATGAATGAAAGAGAAACAGGCGAGGCAGTTAAGGGTGATTGTAGGGAACTGATAACGATGGGCCAAGCAATCTCACAGGATAAGGATACGGCAGGGAAAAGACAGAGATCATATTTTGGGGAAAATGGTAGGAACAGCAAATATTCGTTGGAGTGTAACAATTATGAATATTTTCTGTCTTCTAATTCTGAATTCACTGTTTCTCCAAATCTCCATGTTTTTTCTTTCTCTGTTCATTCCTATTTAGTATCATCAGTAAACTAAGATTGAATGAGATCATGATTTCATTTTTAAGTTTAATACTAATTTTTCTAGACAACACTAACATAACTAAACAAAATTATATTTTAATTCTCCTTGCCCCAGCTTCAGTGGGAGGTTTTCAATCACAAATGAATTTTGTAGGCAGAACTTATCATTGGTATGTTCAAACTTTAATTAAAAAGAATAAATGAAGACAAGTTTTCCTTGTTACAATTCTTCGTAAGTATATTGATATATTTTCTTACATGAAAATATCTATCTTTTGTTGTAAATAATACTTCATTTTTTATTGGACAACTTGGTTTTAATGGTGTTGAGCATACATTATCTATTTATATTTTATGACATGGTAGCTGCTAAAGTTTTTACTGCACTTTGCAGCATTTGAAGTTACACTATCCACAGAATAATTTCTATATTATCAAGTAAAATAGCTTATCCAGGATTCAAATGGAAATGCTATGGAAGTCTATGAACTACTGCTTGGTATGCACAGCCAATTATCTCAGGTTTGTAATAATTTTTGTCATAGGTCCCCTGAACAATTTGAACAGTTAAGAACTGGTTATAACTTTCTAAGCTGTATTTTTTTTTAACCAGATAAATATTGTCATTGCTGACCTCTTTATCTGGAGTTAGAACAATCTTTTTTTTCTAAGCCTGTGACTTGAAATTTCAGCTATAAGCAATATAAAGTTTTCTTCATGAAACACCCTTACCATTTCATGCCTCTAGAACTCTCTAACCAGAATGGAGTTATTTTTTTTGAAAAACCGAAGCAACTGTGTTTATTCATTCAAGATTTGGAGCTTTCAGGAAACCATTAACCATGGCAATTTTTTCTGACTTGAGAAGCAATGGACAGAACACATCAATGTGAATATTTTATTGAATTGTGTGTGTGTGTGTGTATGTTTACCATTTCCATGTGGGTTCCAGTTCTTACAATGTAAGGCAGAGGGCTAGTAATAAATTATAGTGGAAGAATAATACTTAGCATCTAGTCTTTGACTTCTTCCTATTCTTTCTGAAGCTCTGCATCTCTGAACTGGTTATAGGTCATGTGACATGAATCCACAGATCAATAATCAATATAAGAGCCTCAAAAGTAGCTTGATGTCTCTTATCGTACCCAGTCCGTGATTGTAAGATTTCCATAATAAAAATAGCACTTTAATTGTCACCAAGGATAGGGCAATTTTTAGTACATCAGAATCCCTAAATTAATTAATTAATTAACTAAGCTGGCAAACAAGACCAATGCCAGCTCGGCTTTGTTCAGTCTACGCCTGCAATAGGTTTGTGGTAAGATATTAATCAAGGATTAAAGTTCATCTATTAGCCACTGTGTTTCTCTGCGTGTTTTCACATGTCCGTAAAGTTGCCTCCTTTTAACTACTTTTCCTACCAACTTCATTTCCCTGAATACAAGTTATAGAAAAAACACCTCCTCACATAAACCTTTGATCAAATGTGGAGCTGTTAAAGAAACTGAAGTTGATTACTCCTAAGACAAAGAATCCCATTCTTTCCCACTACCACGTATAGCCATAAATGGGGGAAAACCATCCACACCCACAGCTCTGATCTAGTGCTTTGAGTTTTTAATAACGACAGCTAAATAATAAAGGTAGCAAACACACAGTAAAATGCTGGAGGGTCTCTGTAGTCAGATGTGGAGACAAAACACCTGTGAAAGACACTTTTCTTTAATACTATGGAAGATGTGACCTTTGAAATGTCTACAAAAGCAAATCTTTAACTACGTGCTGAGAAATAGAGGGTAGTGTTTACACTGCAAGTGCTTCTGTTCATATGCGGGAAAAGTGCAAAAGCCTACGGTTACCCAGACTGGTTATGTTAAAGTTAAGAACAGCGATCACTTGTAACCATCTCAAAATGTTCTTAAATCTATTTATTGCGTAGTTCTGTCTGGAAAATTATCAATTTGTGGGAGAAAGGCAGGCAAAAGTTGATTAAAAATCAGAGACTAATGGAAATGACTTAAAATGACAACTCTCAAGAAATATTGGATAACTGCAAGAAAAAGCATTTGAATGGTATCATTTAGGAATAAATAAGACTAGAAGACATTTTAAGACATTAAAAACCAAAAGAAATACATGTTGAAAGCAAAACTTCTTACTGTGTTTAAAATTACAATAGATACCTTAAGGGAAATGTTCCTGACTTTCAAACACTTGACTTTCATATAACTCATACTTTCAAATATTAAACTTTGATGCCTAAAATTTGCATATTTATGCAAAGCGTTGTTTTCCATACATCATTTGACAAATAATTTCAACCCTGTCTGCCAACCTCTGATGTTGGAGAAAAAGTCCAGGTTTCATACAAATCAAAAGACAGTGTTTGTCAACCTTCAATGTGCCCAAGGAGCTGTGCCTAGTCTCAGCACCTCTGAGTACTCCACTTTTTGCTGTGTCAACTATAATTTTCCATCATGGTTTTGACTCTTCTGTATATAATCTTGCTCATAAAATATCTATAGATAATTCTTCAGCTAGTCAGCTTTTTGTTTTCATAAATGCACTAGATATAAGTCAGAAACTACCTCTACATATGCAAATACCCCCAGGCTAATTTGATTCATCATATTATTCATCTTAATAAAGGCATTTCAGGAAATTTCTTTCTTTGTAATCTGCATTAAAAGATTTTCAATATAACATCAATCATAACTATTTCTTATAACATGAACTGCTTTTCCTGACTTCATCAGCCTGCCATTCATCTGAGCAGTTATGTAACAATATCCATAGAGTATCCAGATTACCTGCATTGACACAAACACAATCACAAACTTCTTCTGTTGCTTGAAGCGCTAACAAAAATAATGGTTGGCAATTGGCCTGAAATAACAATGTCCTTTGGAATAAATTCATTTTAAAGAATTCCCGGTGTTAACCCCCTCCTCTCCAGTGTTTCAGAAACATAATGGATTTGTATAATATATATCTTCTTTATTATTATGTTACATTGACTAGAATGGCTCTGACCCTAAGAATTTCATTCTTTTTTTCCAGGGCTCAATTCATTTTTTTCCCTGTCTCTTCTGCCTATAATTTTACTTAAAAAACAAAATTGGTATTTCTTCTCCAAATCCTTTATAAAATATTGATACATTTCTGAAAAGCACAAATTTCCAGTTACTTCGTCAATTTAATCGGCAATGCTGGATGCCAGAGGAACCAACAATGGGAAATAAGAGTCAGTCAAATGTGACTTGTGCTCCTCAGAAGAAGCTCTATGTGCTAATTGTATTGCTGTGAGAGTTGAGAAAAAGCACAACCACTTGATAAGAGAGAGAGAGAGAGAGAGATTTTTACACTACAGCTTCCTTCTGAATAAATAGTAGCAAGAGTGTAATGGTTATGAGTTCAGAGGTGTCTGGTGTTGAGCCACTCAGTTTGAACCCTGGCTTTGCCAATTCCTAGTGATGTGATTTGTGGCAACTTACCCGAATATTCTAAGCCTTGGTTACTACATCCATGAAATGGGCATGAAATTAGTAACACTGACTTCACAGGGTTATTCTAAGAATTAAACAAGTTAATACTATAACCACTTAGGATAGTGTCTGACACATGATAAGGATGAATAAATATTAGGGATTGTTATTGTCTTTTGGTATGTGAAGTCCTATTGAATTACCATCTATAAAATGTCCAAGTCAGAAGAGAAGGGTCCTCAAGGGCATCTATCAACCTCTCAGCCATGCTTGAATCTTTTCCACTACATCCCTGTCAAGCCATCATTTAATCTCTGCCTCCACTATTTGTTTTATCCATTCTTCATATATTTCTGAGTGTCATCATCATTTCAGCCCCTCTTCTGTGACCTCAATCTGCTTGTGAACACCCCATTAGAATGTGTGCCTAGAGAAAAACCAAATACTTCACTATGAAACAGAAAAAGAGAAACTAGTGAGTCAGCGTTCTAGATACTGCTTTTTTTTAATTTGTGCAACTTAAAATGTGTTAGACTCTTGGGAGCTACACCATACCATTGATTCCATTCTCAATTCAATAAACTTTTGTCACTTCAACAACTTTTCAACAACTAACTTTGTGATAGATCATGTGGCAAGAAGTAGGGTTGCAAGTCAACGTTCCTTTCTAAGGAACTCAGTCCAGTAAACAAATCACCTAGGAACTTGGTAGCATGAACTGAGGCAGATTGTTTCCATTGCTGAGGAAACCACTAGTGCTCTAAAAGCTCTATCTTTCTCATAGATGATACCAAGACATAATCTTCCTATATTTGTTTACTCATCAATTTTATCAACAAAATACAAGAGCTGCCAACATTTTGAGTTAATAATTTTGCATCGAGTTGAATTTGATCCATTGATTTACTCAGATTGGCAAAAGCATATCTGTTTATTTGCTGTATTTATTATTTCTGTTATCTATATGTTTAATGTTATCTATGCTTTAATTCAAGTAATTGATAAAAATACTAAACACTTTAGGGCAGATGTCCAGCTTGCTCCCTTACACAATTTTCCATCCTGAAGCTAGAGTGATATTTTTGATGACAGTACTTATTTATCTTTATATAATAGGATGTTGATAGGAATTTTATACACTTTCTGAAAATTGTGGCTAAAGGTATTTGAACTTCAGAGTAGTTCACTGCTGGCATTTGGAGCCAGAACTCATGATCCATCAACATTCTACCCTCTCCTGGGCAATAAGGATAGAGAAGTGGGGTGGTTGTCAGCCTTGTGGATGAAACATGAAATACCATGAGAAGTTATTCTCCCCTTTCTTCAAAGAAGAGGTTATCAAGGAGCTTTCCCCTTCAAGTTAAGTGAGTGAGGGAGTCTAAAAAATCATTACTCTTAGAGGGAGACAGTATATCTCATTCTCCTGATGGATGCTACTGATTTGCAGAACTTATAGATCTACCCTAATGCCACCACAAGAATGCAATAGGGTGAGTGAGTTCATAGAAGAGCATTATGGGACCCTAAGAGAACGGTAGGTTGTCCCTTTCTGCACCTCCACCACATACGTTAGTGAAGAAAAGTGGGTACATAACAAGAGATCTCTGAATTTGGGGGACACAAATGAACGTGGAGTCTGGAACTGCCTTCTAGTCTAGAGATTTCTAAAGTCAGGTAGCATGTAATCAGGGGTCCATGCTAGTCCTTTTTAAAAAACTCTACTTGATTCTAGTTTTCCCCTACCTCAGGAGATATGAAAAGAGGGTGTGCTATCCTTGTGGCTCTCTCTTAGCCCAGTGAATGGTGGTAGGGCAGGAGCAACACACTACATAGGCAACTACAAGACCAGATGATTGCTATGCCCATGTCAGAGAAGGAACAAGATATACATATATATATACTTGAGGAGGACAAAGAGATACACAAAATATTTCTTTGGGAACATGGATTCTCAGGTTAGAAAGAGCCAAGACAAAACTCAACCTTTATTCAAGGAACTCAAGCACACCAACTCAGGGACTACAGTACAATTAAAGCTACCAACATTACACTAATACTGACTGAACCAGAGGAAGACCGTGGACTTCTTCCCACCACGGATTTCCAATTCCATGTTAAGGAGACATCTCTCATCTCTTATCTCTATCCTCAATCTCAAAGGCCCCTATGCCTAGAGAACAGACATAAAGCCAGGACCTTGGAAGCTGACCGTAGCTATCAAAGGGGGTCTTCTACTCGCTGCAAGACAAGCCAACAGTCAAGAGGCAAGGTAGTAGGAGATAAAGGTTTTTTTCTTACAGCTTGCTAGCAAGGAGGAAAGATGGCAGACTAGCATCCTAAAGAACCATCTTAATACTACAAAATTTTGAAGAAGTTATATAGAGCAAATGGGCTGAGGTTGGGGGGGGGGGCGGTCTCAGAATGTTCCCCATCTGGTGCTGTAGTCCTTGAGACTCCAGATCATCCCTTCCTCCTGTCACTGGTGATGGATACCAGCAGAAGCCTTTTTCCCAGAGGTTGTTACATCCCTGGGAAAACTTACAGAATAAAGTTATTGCCTTATCAAAATAGGGAGGTCTATGTATAAGCCAAGACTACAAAAATAGCAGAGCATGCATATTTCTTACAAGCAGGTGTGTACTTATCTAGGCTACGTGCAAACTAAAAAATTGCTGACAAGGGGAAGGAGGTTGTCTTATGGATCAGGGTAATTTATAGTCCTAACCTTGTTCTGCTCTATAAGATGGCTTCCTTATGCTAACCTATGTTAACCATTGGCTGTATTTATCTTGCTTTTTAGGTGGCACCAACATGACCACACCCCTTTTCCTCTACTCCAAGCAGCAGTAGACACTTTCATAACCATCCCTGGGAAAGAGATGAGATCAGTTTTTTTGTTGTTGAGGAAGACTAGCCCTGAGCTAACATTCACCACTAATCCTCCTCTTTTTCCTGAGGAAGACTGGCCCTGAGCTAACATCTGTGCCCATCTTCTTCTACTTTATATGTGGGATGCCTGCCACAGCCTGGCTTGATAAGCAATGCATAGGTCCATGCCCAGGATCCAAATTGGCAAACCCCAGCAGCCGAAGTGGAGTGGGTAAAGTTAACCACTGTGCCATCAGGCTGGCCCTGAGGTGAGGTAAATTTTGAACTGAATGTGAGACCAAAGTTTGAAATGAATGAGTCTGAGAATTAAATACTGAAATTAGACTGTCCTAGTAAACTAAAGTGACAAGATAGTTACAGAACCAGAAAAAAAAAGTGTTGGTACTTGGTAGGTAAGAGAAAGGATCAGTCACTGGAAGGGAAAAAAAAAAACATAAAAGAGCTAAGACTGGTTATATGTAATAGACAGTTAACAAATGGATTTTATCTAAACTTCTTTGAAGTTCTGGAGGGTACTATTCCAGTTTGCTAAAATATTTCAGTAGCCCTAGTAGCAAGCGAAGCACCACCTCCCCAATATCATTTTAGTGCAATTTTAGTCTCAATACTTTTTACTTAAGACTATAAGGGATTAAGGTCATACAGCTCCAGCCTTGGGGTTAGTATATATTAGGACTTTTTGAAAGAAAACTAACAAGTAGTCAGGTCATAGCATGTACAGAATTCCTGAGCACTCATTACCTGACAGATTAGGCTAAGCATTGCTGGAGGGCTTGCCCCGTAATCAAGATTCCCATAACAACTCCTCATCTCCTCCAGTACTGTTCATATTTACAAGGAAGTGGAAAGCCTGGCTATGCCTCTTTGTAACAATAGGAGCACTCTAGCTAGTCAGGAAGGTGACTTTATTAGAAACGGGAGCCTCTGGAGCTTAGGCTTGTCATCAGACAATTGGATCTCCGAGCTAACTCAGAGCTCCTGAGCCAAATCTCTGCTAAAATTCCAAAAGGGCAGCAGAACTGAGCCCCCTGGCCATCAGACCTGTCATGGTTCTTGCCCTAAGGTGTTTGCATCCTGTTGATACACTACATCTCTTTTCCCTGATTTGCTATTCAAGTAACCCCACCCCTCAAAAGAAATGAGGTTAGTTGACATGAATCACACTTGGTGTGCTGGTGCTAGGTCTTAATGCCAATGCTTTCCTCTCCTAGGTGGTCACAAATCATCTGTTTAATAATTGGATTTAGAATCATTTTGGGAATTGATGTCAAGGCCATAGACATGTAGTTTACATACTGCACCTGCTTTGCCTTGCAGAGGATCAGAGCAGCGGTCTCCTGGCTCCTCTCCTGTTTCCATGGCTCACGAAGAGCCCTTGTCAAGGATCTCCCTGGATCTCCATGCCCTGACGAGTCCTTGTCTGAATCTGGAGAATGGAACTAATTTAAAGTTGCTAGGGGTTTTCTTATAACCTCTTCACTTGTTTCAAGTTTTAATTTATTTTCCCCAATTTTCATTCAAGCATTCCGTGTGTGTGTGTGAGGAAAATTTGCTAATATCCATTGCCAATTCTCCTCTTTTTTTTTGCTTGAGGAAGATTGTCCTTGACCTAACATCTGTGCCAGTCTTCCTCCACTTCGTATGTGGGATGCCTCCACAGCATCCCTGATGAGTGCTGTAGGTCCATGCCCGGGATCCGAACCCATGAACCTGGGTGCCAAGTCGAAGCATGGAACTTTAACCACTTGGCCATGGGCCAGCCCCCAAGCATCTTTTTAAATCAGAAATCATTCTATATAGAGTAAAATTTGTGTATTGATATTCACCTTGTTGAATGCGAGTGATTGTAAAATCTTACGTATGTTGATTCATTGAGGTTGACAATGTTCTCAATTATGACACGTTACCCTCTGCTTCCACATGAGACATTGCTGATAAATGTCCCCTTATTACTTACCTTTGAGAGATCTAACTTATCTATTAGGCTCCTGCTGAGGCATATGCAATATCTAATGATATACATATTTTTAAATGAATATGTGTACATTTCAAGTCAAACTTCTAAAATCTAGCTCCCAATAGCTGAAAACAAGTCTTCAAAATATCTGTGGTAGAACAAACAATGTCTCAGTCATCCTTTATTTATTTGTTTGAATTTGTTTCATTTTATTTCTAACTTCTTTTGGAGTGCTTTACATTGTAACATCCAAGAACCTGACTTTAATACAGGCAGGCAATTTCAACTCTGTTAAGTCAGCTAGTGTATTTCCTCAACTAGCAACAAAAGACCCTATGAGGTGGGAAAAAAAATAAAAATGCTTTAATTAAAATTGTAAAAAGCTCCTCTACTATTCATAACTTTCCTTCTTAGATTTTCTTTACTGTGTATCATAGAATTTTTCCTTTTACTTATTCCTATACTTCATGCATATAGTTTTTGTTTTCTTTAGTACAATTCCCCATACTATTTCAAAATGCACCATATTGTTTAGAAAATAGATTTTTTTTTTCTTTTTTGCGTCATCACATCCAGTGTGGAGTTATAATGGGAGACTGATTTCTACCGACAAAAGCTCCAGATGTTAAAATATTTCTCAATATCAACTTGATAGAGTGAAGGACAGTAACAGTGACAGCCACGGCTCCCTCCTGTTCACACTCCCACCACTCTCAGGAGTAAGCAGTTGTTGTAGGGCAAATATTAATTTTTAAGTTAGATATTTAAATATGTTTTAAAATGTCATTGATTCTAAAAGAATTGAAAGTTTAAAATTTTATAAAATTAATGAACACATTGCTTTTAATTTTTTGGTAGAGATAGGAAAAGTATGGTGTTTTATGTATTTTTTATGGTTTGGAAAATTTAACCTAAATTTTAAAACTCAACAAAATAAATAATAGTGTATACAACAGATATTAAGCTTCCCAAATAGGCTGAGCTACCTTCAACAAATACTTTAAAAGTTAAGCAAACAAGAGAGAGAGATATATTAATTATAACTTACAGCCTTATAATCATCTTCAAAGTTAAAGATTATCATGTGAAAACACATGTGGGAATATGAAAACAACACAATATCGCAATTGAAAATTTGTGGGGGACAATGGAATTAAAAGGCTTTTTCCTAATTAATAGTTGGCAGTAACATCTTTCCATTTGTTTTTTCTACATCTTTAAACTAGATATGCAAAATTGTGTTCCTGATAGTAAAAGTTCAACAATACCAACCAAATGAAAGATGGCTTGTCATTGAGCTATAAAGCTAGATATTTACAATATCTCCAGAGTGGGACATTTTAAAATATTGATAAGGAATATATACCACATCATTTCAATTTGTGAGGTAAAATTTGTCCAGGCTGAAGCAGGAAAAAGCGGAACCACAAAATTTTACTTGGGGAAGAAACTCTGCTATTAAATTGTTTATATCATGCTTCATTCCAAAACTCTTTGAAGAAAAGCACAGTACCATCGTTATAGCATAGATAATGACAAATTCTTTATGGCTTAGTTTGCTCCATCTGGAAAACAAAAAAACAATTCTCACAGATAGGAGGTTGTAAAGTAAAAAATAAATATTGTAATGATTCATTTGGAAGTGTCTGAATTTAATATAGTTTCTAGAATTCAAAAAATGTTTACTGAATGGTATAATAATGGTATAAATAGAGTATGGTGACTCCAACGCTCAGGAGCTTAATTTTTACAGATGTAAATGTAAAAGCTGTGGGCATCCACTACAACCAAGAAGAAGCATAATCTGTCATCCTTATCCAGAGTCACTTTACTCGGTGTTAACACGCATTTTTATCAACCAGTTATAATTTCCCAGGCCATAAGCATGACTGAAATTGAAGGACTGTCATAGAGGAAGAAATACTGATTTATTTTAGAATTCATCACTCATAAACTGAACAGACATGGAAGCAATATAGTTAAAACAGATGAAGTGTTTTGTTATAATTATAATAAACTAATTGATATTCATGAGTACAAAAAGTTGACACT
The DNA here is from genome assembly GCF_037783145.1 of Equus przewalskii. NCBI lineage: Eukaryota > Metazoa > Chordata > Mammalia > Perissodactyla > Equidae > Equus > Equus przewalskii. Next base: position 67,959,670 of record NC_091832.1, read on the forward strand.
GAGTAATCAAAAAAAGTTTATTCTCAATAGCCATATTTTAAAAAGTAGATGATATTATTGTATTCATTTCCTAGAGATTCCATAACAAATTACCACAAAAGGTATGGCTTAAAACAACAGAAATTTATTTTCTCACAGTTCTGGAGGCTAGAAGTTTGAAATTCATGTGTTATAAGAGTTGGTTCCTTCCAGAGGCTCTGGGAAGAATCTATTCCATGCCTCTCTCTTAGCTTCCAGTAACTGCTTGCAATCCTTGGCATCCCTTGTCTTGCAGATGATTACTCAAATTTCTGCATTTGTCTTCACGTGTCATTTTCACTTTTTTGTGTTTGTGCCCAAATTTCCCTTTTCTCTTATGTGTACACCAGTCATTGGATTTGGATTATCACCCACCCTAATCCAATATGATCCCATCTTAACTTGATTACATCTGCAAAGACAATTTGCAAATAACAACATATTCACAGGTTCTTGGTGTACAGGAATTTTGGGAGGACACTATTCAACTCATACAGATATATAATAGATTTTAGAACAGTGATCCCTATCCAAATTTCTTCCAGTATCAGAACACCTCTTCCCCCACAGCAAGCTGCCCTCAAAATCATTTCACTTTGCGTGTATTGCACATTAGAATCTTGTGGAATAGAAAATGTGTATTTTTTTAACGTTATAAAAGGAACTTCTGTTATTTCAAAGATGATTTTACAGGACTGACTCCAGTTGTGCATATTCTTAATTGGGTTTCTTTAAAAAAAATTAATTGTGCTAAAATATACATATATAATATAAAATTTACTATCTTAACCATTTAGAAATCTACTAGTCTTCAAAATCTACTTTTCCTCATTGAAAAACACTGCTTTAAAACAAGTTCTATAAAATAAGGTTAAAATGAATTGAGGTGACATCAACAGTGGTGGTGTAAGACATTCATCTTTTGTATTCCCCTTTCAATTAACAAATTAGACATCCATACACAAACAAGAGCACCCTGTTGGGGTTTCTGGACTTTGCACCTTGCTGCAATTGACCCAAGAGGAATCTCGCCCACTAGTGTAGCTGGTAGGAGATAAGCAAACCTCTGTACAAGATGTGGAACCAGCAGAGCCAGCAAGACTCCCTAGGCCCCTCTCGCTGCTGTTGTGTAAGCATCAGATGAGTACTGAATCGAGCAGTCACTCACCCATGAGAGAGAATGCACAGAAGTACAGTCCTCTCAAAGGGAGAATCCAATACACTAATGAAGAAAAAAGGAAAGAAAAATAAAATTATGGATTTGGTCTCTGTGGAGGCAGTAAGAGAAAATTTCCTGCTGCTAATTGAGCTGTATTATAAGGTGGAGGTGACCTCCCCCACAGGAAAATAGAGGGCCCAGGTATACAAGATGGACAGGATGTGGCTGGAGAAACCCTTTTCTCCCCAGTAGCATAGTGTACTAAGGTGAGAGCTCTGTTACTGGGGTAAAGGAGGGTATTGAGAAAGAGGTGGCTAAAAATTTCAAATGGCCTTGAAGGAATTGCACTCAGCAGAAAGTATATCCAGAAGCCTCTGGGAGTGCCACCTTCCAGGATTTCCCTACTGGGCCCATGGATGCCCCCAATGTACTGAGTCCTAGACCCACACATCCCTTCACTCTGCTGCCAGCTCCTCACGCACACTCTTGAGTGCCTCTGTGAGAGCAAGCTCCAGTAGACAGGGAGCACACTCAGAAAATAGGCCAGTGGTGGTGGGAATGAGAGAAACTACAAACCTGAGCTCTAGACCACATTCTGGAATACAAGAGAGGTTTCTAATAGCTAGCCTGGTGAATTGTAAGTACTAAAGACATAAAAGCTTAAAGAGGTATCTCCTACCTCAAATGCAAAAGAAGAAGTGCACTACTACAAACAATATGAAAAACCAAGGAAATATGGAATCACATAAAGAAAATGATATTTTCCAGCAACTGAACTCAAAGAAATGGAGTATTGCATTCCAACTGATAAAGAATTCAAAATAGCTGTTATGAAGAAATTCATCAAGCTATGAGAAAACTCAGAAAGACAACTTAGTGAAATCAGGAATAAAATAAATAGCAAAAGGAGTTCTTTGCCAAAAAGATTGAAATTATAAAAAAGAACAAAACAGAAATTCTGGAGCTGATGAATTTAATGAATGAGAAGAAGACTGCAACAGAGAGCATGTGTAGCAGGGCAGCCCAGATGAAAGAAAGAATAAATGACTTGGAGGATAGGAATATAGAACTAATACAGTTAAAAGAGGAAAAGGAACTAAGATTTAAAAAGAGTGAAGAAATACTATGAGTTATCGTATTCTGTCAGAAATGTAAATATCCAAATAATTGGGATTCCAGAAGGAGAAGAGAGGGAGGAGAGGGCAGAGAGTTTATTTAAAGAAATAATAGCTGAGAACTTCCCAAACCTGAGGAGGAAATTGAATATACAAGTCCATGAACTAATAAAACATGCTATTATCTCAATATAAAAAGATCCTCTCCAACACACCTTATAATGAAACTGCCAAAAATCAATGATAAAGAAGAATCTTCAAGGTGCCATGGAAAAAAAGAAAGAAACCTACAAAGGAATTCCTATTAGGTTATCAACTGATTTCTCAGCAGAAACCCTACAGTCTAGGAGAGAGTGCAATGACATATTCAAAGTGTTGAAACATAAAAATTGCCATCCAAGATTACTTTATCCAGCAAAGTTATCCTTCAGATGTGAAGGAGAAACACAAGCTTTCCAGAAAAACAAAGCTGAGGGAGTTCATCACTTCCAGACATGCCTTGAAAGAAGTGCTGAACGTAGTTCTTCAGGCTGAAATGAAGAGACACTAGTCAGTGACATGAAAACATACACAACACAACACCCTGGTAAAGGTGAAAAACAGACCGACTTAGAAAAACGGTAATGTTATACTAGGATGGTATGCTAACCACTCAACTATAGTGTAAAAGTTAAAAGAAAAGAGTAGTAAAAATAACTATAGTGACTATCAACTGTTAATGAATACATGACATAAAAAGAAGGAAATAGTAACATCAATAATATAAAAAGAAGCAGTAAAAGGGTGGAGTGTTTACAGGCGTCTGAAGATAAGTTGCTATCAGCCTAAAATGGATCATTTTATCTATAAGATGTTTTATGTAATTCACAAGGTTACCACAAAGCAAAATCCTAAAGTAGATCCACAAAAGACAAAGAAAAGGGAAACACAGCATAGCACCATGGAAAAAATAGGCAGAGACAAAGGGAAAAAGAAACAATGGAAATACAAAAAACCAGAAAGTAATTAATACAATGGTGTTGATAAGTTCTTACATATCAATAATTACTCTAAATGTAAATGGATTAAATTCACCAATCAAAAGGCACACTGGCTGGATGGATAAAAAAACAACACCCAACGATGTTTGCCTACAAGAGACTCATTTCAGATTTAACAATGCACATGGACTCAAAGTGAAGGATTGGAAAAAATATTCCACGCAAGTGGAAACCAAAAGAAAGCAGGGGTAGGTATACTTATCAGACAAAATAGACTTTAAGCCAAAACAATAACAAGAGACAAGAAAGGTCATTATATAATGATAAGAGGATGAATCCATTAAGAACATCAATCATAAATATACACACAGCCAACATTAGAGCACATAAATATATTAGGTAAATACTAACAAATATGAAGGAAGAAATAGACAACAATACAATAATAGTAGGTGACTTCAGTAACCCACTTTCAACAATGGATAGATCATCCAGACAGAAAAACCAACAAGGAAACAATGGTCTTGAACTATACCTTAGAGAGGGTGTCTACTCTCTCCACTCTTATTCAACGTAGTATTGGAAGTCCTAGCTAAAGAAATCAGGTAAGACAAAGAAATAAAAGACACCTAAACTAGAAACAAAGAAGTAAAATTATTGCTATTTACTGATGATATAGTCTTATATGTAGAAAACCCCAAAGACTCAATTAAAAACCTGTTGACTCTAAACAATGAATTTAGTAAAGTTGCAGAATATTAAATCAACACACAGAAATCAGTTGCTTTTCTGTACACTAACAATGAAAAATCTGAAAATAAATAAAGATAACTGTCCCATTCACAATAGGACCAAAAACTATAAAATACCTGGGGATAAATTTAACCAAAGAAGTGAAAGATCTGTATTATGAAAATGACAGGACTTTGATGAGAGAAATAGAAGAAAACACAAACAAATAGAAGGACATTCCATGTTCATGAATTGGAAGAGTTAATGTTAAAATGTCTATGCTACCCAAAAGCTGTCTATAGAGTCAATGTAATTCCTCTCAAAATTCCAATGGCTTTTTTTACAGAAATGGAAAAAAAAATCCTAAAATTTGTATGGAACCCCAAAAGACTCTGAATAGCCAAAACAATCATGAGAAAGAAGAACAAAACCAGGGGCATCTCATTTCCTGATTTCAAACTACAAATTGATAGTAATAAAAACAGCATGGTACTGGCATAAAAATAGACACATAGACAAATGGAACAGAACAGAGAGGCTAGGTTTAAACCCCCTCATATAAGTTCAACTAATATTTGATAAGGGAGCCAGGAACATCCAATGAGAAAAGGATAGTCTCTTCAATAAATGTTGTTTGGAAAATTGGATACCACATTGAAAAAAAAAAGCAATTGGACTCCTTTTTTACATTGAAGAGAAAAAGAAACAATCAACAAAATGAAAAGGCAACCTACACAATGGAAGAAAATATTTGGAATAAGTATTGTATAAGGGTTAATATCCAAAATATATAAAGAAGTCATACAACTCTGTAACAAAACAAAACAATTAAAAAAATGAGTGGAGAAAATAAAAAGACATTTTTCTAAAGAAATCATCCAAATGACCAACAGGTACATGATAAATTGGTCAGCATCACTAATCATCAGGGAAATGCAAATCAAAACCATGATAAGATATCACTTCACACCCATAAGAATAACTATCATCAAGAAGACAAGAGATACGTGTTGGCAGGGATGTGAAGAAGAGCGAACTCTTGTGCACTACTTGTGGGATCGTTAACTGGTTCATCCACTATAGAGAATAGTATGGAGTTTCATTAAAAAATGAAAAATAGGGAATCTCGTCAAGATGGCGGTGTAAGCAGACTTTGAACTCATCTCCTCCCATGAACACAGCCAAGTTACAGCTATTTTTGGAAAAATTACCGTGGATTGAAAACTGAAAACTTGATAAAAAGAACCCCCACAAAAAAGGACAGTCCTGACTAAGGCAGAAGAGGCAGAAATTCCTGCTGGAGAGGAAAAAAGCCACCTTTGGGAGCAGCAGAGCTTCTCAGCTGGCCAAGTGGAAGACACCCTAAGGTATGCAGCCCTCCCTGGAGGAGTAGTGTCCAGAGCCGGAGACACTACTGCTATAAGCATCCTTCAGACTCAGCCCAACTGAGATGGGGGTCTTACTGTCTGGCTTTGCTGGCTATTAACTGCAGTGAGGATACCCGCGGAAAAGCTATCGGCCAACAGCCAAAAAGACCCAGGTCTTAAAGGGCCCATGCACAAACTCACTCACTGCAGCAATCTAAAATCACCAGAGAGAAGGCTGACAGTCCTTTGGTGAAACAAGACTCATCTTGTGGACTCTAGGGGCATCTTGGTGAGAGGAGGGACCTCCCTGGAGACTGAGACATTGGTGGGGGCCATTGTTCTGAACAGGTCCAGGTGTGCTGACACAGACCCGAGTGGGTGCCATTGAGGTTCATCCCTTGGCCTGTTCACCCAGGAGTCTACCATGCCGACTTGAGCACAGATTTAATCCAGTTCAGCCAGGGCAGGCAACCTGCCCTAGGGACTGGGCCCACCTAACAGCAAGCCCTCAGGCTACTTTTCAGCTTGCATTGACTGGGTGCTTTGATCCTCTACAGGCAGGCAAGGGTGTCTGCCTCTGTGGGGCAGGGCCTGTATGAGGTCCAGGTGAACTGTGGGGGGCATTGGTGGAGAGGTGGGGCCTCTGCAGTATGGCATCGGGGTACGTTCCAGGGGGTTGAGAAGTTTGCATGGACCAGGACCGTGTTGACAGTGTGTGTTGTCCTGTGGGGGGTGAGGCTTATCAGCAGCAAAAGACCTGTGCTTCACAAATAGCCATAAAAAGGATTGGTCCCACCTTCCAAAGACTGAAACAATTGAGTGCCACACCCCCATCCCGTGCCTAAGGCCAGCCCCACTCAGCTGCACTCCTAAGAGAACTGACAACAGCCTTGTAGGCCTGAGGTTAATCATAACTGCAAGCCCCTGAGCCTAGCAACCAGCTACACTGGGTGCCAACCCAATTAAGGAAAATTGCAATAGGAGTGTGCTGATAGACTTTGTAACCAACAGTGGTGAGGCTCCCCAAACTGGATTTACAAACAGCTGGCCAGGGAAGGAAAGACTGGACTCCCTGGGTACCTGCAGTGGGAGAAACCCTGCCGCAGCAGGAGGACACAAGTAGCCCACAAAGGGGTCACTCCTGGATCTTCTGGACTGGTGACAAGAGGGAAACACACTGCTGGGCCACATAAGGCATCTCATACATAAGGCTACTTCTCCAAGATCAGGAGACATAGCCAACTCACCTAGTACATAGAAATAAGCACAGAGAAAGAGGCATAATGAGAAGACAAGGGAATACTTTCCAAGCAAGGGAACAGGACAAAACCCCAGAAAAAGGACTAAACAAAACACAAGCAAGCAACCTACTTGACAAAGAGTTCAAAGAAAATATCGTGAGGATGCTCACAGATATTGGGAGAAGACTGGATGAACACAGTGAGCTCATCAGCAAAGAACTGGAAGATATGAAAAAACAATCAGAAATGAAGAATACAATATTGGAAATGAAAAATTCACTAGAGGGACTCAATAGCAGATTAGAGGATGCAGAAGAATGATCAGCGAGCTAGATGAATGACTAGAGGAAATCACCCAAGCAGAACAGAAAAAAAGAAAAAGAATTAGACAGAATGAGAACGGTCTAAGGGAACTCTGGGACAATATCAAGCATGCTAACATTCAGATTATAGGTGTCCCAGAAGGAGAAGAGAGAGACCTGTGCCTCACAAAAGGGGGAGAAAATTTCTTTGAAGAAATAATAGATGAAAATTTTCCTTACCTGAGGAAGGAAACAGACATCCAAGTTCAGGAAGCACAGAGAGCTCCAAACAAGATAAGCCCAAAGAGGCCCATACCAAGACATATTATAATTACAATGTCCAAAATTAAAGACAAAAAGAGAATCCTAAAAGCAGCAAGAGAAAGGCCACAAGTGACATACAAAGGGAAGCCCATCAGGCTATCAGTGGACTTCTCAGCTGAGGCCCTACAGGGAAGAAGAGAATGGCGTGACGTATTTAAAGTGCTAAAAGGAAAAAACCTACAGCCAACAATATTCTATACATCAAGGTTGTCATTCAGAATGGAAGGAGAGATAAAGAGCTTCCCAGACAAGCAAAAATTAAAAGAGTTTATCACCAAGAAACCAGTTCTACAAGAAATGCTGAAGGGACTTATTTAAGTGGGAAAGCAATGACCACAAATAGAGATAAAAAAACATTATCAAAAAAACAAAACAATGCAAAAAAAAAAACAGGCCAAAAATCACTTGCAAAGGTAAAAATACAGTAAAGTAGCAGATCAACTACCTGTGAAGATAATATGAAGGTTAAAAGACAAATGTACTAAAATCACCTATTTCAATGATAAGAAGGTAATGGATAGACACACACTAAACAAGAGACTATATATGATTTGGAAAACAAAATGTGGGAGGAGGGGAGTGAAAATGTAGAGCTTTTAGAAAGAGGTCAAGCTAAAGAGTCTATCAACTCAATATAGACTGTTATATACATAGAATATTAAATAGGATCCTCATGGTAATCACAAATCAGAAACCTATAATAAGCAAGAAAAAATGTAAGACAAAAGAAATAAAACATATTACTAAAGATAGTCATCAAACCACAAGGGAAGAGGGCAAGAGAGAAAGAAAGGAAAAGAGAAGAACTACTAAAACACCCAGGAAAAAAAGTGACAAAATGACAATAAATACATATCTATGAATAGCTACTTTAAATGTCAATAGAATAAATGATCCAATCAGATGCCATAGGGTAGCCAATTGGATAAAAAAACAAGACCCATGTATGTGCTGCCTACAAGAGACACACTTCAGACCTAAAGACACTCACAAACTGAAAGTGAAAGGATGGAAAAAGATATTCCATGCAAATGACAAAGAAAAGAAAGCTGGAGTAGCAATACTTACATCAGACAAAATAGACTTTAAAATAAAAACTATAACAAGAGACAAAGACGGGCACTACATAATGATAAAGGGAACAATCCAACAAGAAAATATAACACTGGTAAACATCTGTGCACTCAACATAGGAGCACGTAAATATATAAAGCAATTATTAACAGACATAAAAGGAGAAATAGAGAGTAGCACAATAATAGTAGGGGACTTTTTAATACTCCACTTGCACCAATGGATAGATCATCCAAACAGAAGATCAGTAAGGAAACACTGGCCTTAAAGGACACATTAGATCAGATGGAGTTAGTAGATATATACAGAAGATTCCATCCAAAAACCATAGAATACACATTCTTTTCAAATGCCCATGGAACATTCTCCAGGATTAGTCACATATTAGGCCACAAAACAAGTCTCAATAAATTTAAGAAGATTGAAATAATACCATGCATCTTTTCTGACCACAAAATTATGAAACTAGAAATCAACTACAGGAAGAAAACCAGAAAACCCACAAAAATGTGGAGATTAAACAAAATGCTACTGAACAATGATTGGGTCGATGAAGAAATCAAAGAAGAAATCAAAAAATTCCTGGAGACAAATGAAAATGAAAACACAACATGCCAAAATCTGTGGGATACAGCAAAAGCAGTTCTAAGAGGGAAGGTTATAGCAATTCAGGCCTACCTCAACAAAGAAGAAAAATTCCAAATAGACAATCTAAAAGCACATCTAAAGATACTGGAAAAAGAACAACAAACAAAGCCCAACATCAGCAGAAGGGAGGAAATAATAAAAATCAGAGCAGAAATAAATGATATAGAGACTAAAAAAAAAAAAAAAATAGAAAAAATTAATGAAACCAAGAGCTGGTTCTTTGAAAAGATAAACAAAATTGACAAATCCTTAGCTAGACTCACCAAGAAAAAAAGAGAGAAGGCTCAAATAAAAAATCAGAAATGAAAGAGGAGAGATTACAACAGACACCTCAGAAATACAAAAGATAATAAGACAATACTATGAAAAGCTATACACCAACACATTGGATAATCTAGAAGAAATGGATAAATTCTTAGAAACATACAACTTTCCAAAACTGGACCAAGGTGAAGTAGAAAATTTGAATAGACCGATCATCAGCAAGGAGATAGAAACAGCAATGAAAGAATAAAACTTCAGGACCAGATGCCTGCCCTGGTGAATTCTACCCAACATTCAAAGAAGACTTAATACCTATCCTTCTCAAACTCTTCCAAAAAATTGAAGAGGAGGGGAGGCTTCCTAACTCATTCTATGAAACCAACATTATCCTTATACTGAAACCAGACAAGGACAACACAAAAAAAGAAAATTACAGGCCAATATCATTGATGAACATTGATGCAAAAATCCTCAACAAAATACTGGCAAATCGAATACAACAATATATTAAAAAGATCATACATCAAAAAGATCATACATCATGATCAAGTGGGTTTCATTCCAGGGATGCAGGGAGGGTTCAACCTGTGTGAATCTATCAATGTGATACACCACATTAACAAAATGAAGAATAAAATTCACATGATCATCTCAATAGATGCAGAGAAAGCATTTGACAAAATACAGCATCCATTTATGATAAAAACTCTAAATAAAATGGGTATAGAAGGAAAATACCTCAACATAATAAAGGCCATATATGACAAATCCACAGCAAATATCATTCTCAATGGAGACAAACTGAAAGCTATCCCTCTAAGAACAGGAACCAGACAAGGATGTCCTCTGTCACCACTCTTATTTAACATAGTATTGGAAGTCCTAGCCAGAGCAATGGGCAAGAAAAAGAAATAAAAGGGATCCACATTGGAAAAGAAGAAGTGAAACTGTCACTCTTTTCAGATGACATGATTTTATATCTAGAAAACACTAGAGAATCCACTAAAAAAACTTTTAGAAACAATAAAGGAATACAATCAAGTCGCAGGATCCAAAATCAACATACAAAAACCGTTTGCATTGCTATACACTAACAATGAAGTCACAGAAAGAGAAATTAAGAATACAATCCCATTTACAATTGCAACAAAAAGAATACAATACCTAGGGATAAACTTAACCAAAGAGGTGAAAGATCTGTACACTGAAAACTATAAAACATTGTTGAAAGAAATCGAAAAAGACACAAAATGGAAAGATATTCTGTGCTCTTGGATTGGAAGAATTAACGTCGTTAAAATGTCCATACTTCCTAAAGCAATCTACAGATTCAATGCAATCCCTATCAAAGTTTCAACAACATTTTTCTCAGAAATAGAACAAAGAATCCTAAAATTTATATGGAACCACAAAAGACCCAGAATGGCCAAAGGATTCCTGAGAAAAAAGAACAAAGCTGAAGGTATCACACTGCCTGATTTCAAAATATACTACAAAGCCATAGTAACCAAAACAGCATGGTACTGGCATAAAAACAGACACACAGATCAATGGAACAGAATTGAGAGCCCAGAAGTAAACCCACACATTTATTGACAGCTAATATTCGACAAGGGAGCCAAGAGCATACAATGGAGAAAGGAGAGTCTCTTCAATAAATGGTGTTGGGAAAACAGGACAGCCACATGTACAAGAATAAAAATAGACCATTACCTTACACCATGCACAAAAATCAACTCAAAATGGATTAAAGACTCGAATCTAAGACCTGAAACCATAAAATTTCTAGAAGAAAACATAGGTAGTACGCTCTTTGACATCGATCTTAGCAGCATATTTTCAAGTACCACATGTGACCTGGCAAGGGGAACACATGAAAAAATGAACAAATGGGACTACATCAAACTAAAAAGCTTCTGCACAGCAAAGGAAACCATCAGCAAAAAGAAAAGACAACCTAACGATTGGGAGAAGATATTTGCAAACCATATATCAGATAAGAGGTTATTATCCAAAATATACAAAGAACTCATACAGCTCAACAACAAAAAAACCAACAATCCAATTAAAAAATGGGCAAAGGAGCTTAACAAAGATTTCTCCAAAGAAGATATACGGATGGCCAACAGGCATATGAAAAGATGCTCAACATCATTAACTATCAGGGAAATGCAAATCAAAACTATAATGACCTATCACCTCACTCAGGTCAGAATGGCTATAATTAACAAGACAGGAAACAGTAAATGTTGGAGAGGATGTAGAGAGAAGGGAACCCTTGTACACTGCTGGTGGGAGTGTAAACTGGTGCAGCCACTATGGAAAGCAGTATGGAGTATCCTCAGAAAATTAAGAATAGATCTACCATATCATCCAGCTATCCAACTGCTGGGTATTTATCCAGAGAACTTGAAAACGCAAAGGCATAAAGATACTTGCACCCCTATGTTCATTGCAGCATTACACACAATAGCCAAGACTTAGAAGCAACCTAGGTGCCCATCAAGGGACGAATGGATAAAGAAGATGTGGTATATATACATGATGGAATACTACCCAGCCATAAGAAATGATGAAATCCGGCCATTTGTGACAACATGGATAGACTTTGAGGGTATTATGCTGAGTGAAATAAGTCAGAGGGAGAAAGTCAAATACCATATGATCTCACTCATAAGTAGAAGATGAAAACAATGACAAACAAACACATAGCATTGGAGATTGGATTGGTGCTTACCATAGGGGAAGGGGGGAGGAGGGAGGGCAAAAGAGGTGATTAGGCTCATGTGCGAGGGGATGGACTATAACTAGTTTTTGGGTGGTGAACATGATGTAATCTACACAGAATTTGAAATATATTAAGATGTACATCCGAAAGCTATATAATGTTATAATCCAATGTTACTGCAATAAAAAATAAATAAATCAATAAAAATGAAACATAGAACTACCATATGACCCAGCAATCCTACTTTTGGATATATGTCCAAAGGAAATGGAAAAAAGTTTATCAAAGAGACCTATGCACTCCCATGTTTATTGCAGCATTATTCACAATAGCCAAGACATGGAAACAATCTAAGAGTCTATCAATGGATGAATGGATAAAGAAGATATAGTGTATACACACACACACACACACACACACACACACACAATGGAATACCATTCAGTCACGGGAAAAAAGCAAAATTCTTCCATTTGCATCAACAAGGATGGCCTTTGAGGACATTATGCGAAGTGAGATAAGTTAGACAAATACTGTATAATATCTCTTATATGTGGAATCTAAAAAAACCAATATCATATAAGCAGAGATTAAAATGGTGGTTACAAGGTACTGGGGGTTGCAAGAATGGGAGAGATGTTATTTAAGGGTGCGTACTTGCAACTAATAGATGAATAAGACCTGAAGACCTAATACACAGTACAGTCATCACAGACAACAAAACTGTATATGAATGTTAAATACTGGCTAAGCGACTAGATCTTAATTGTTCCCAACACTAGAAGAAATGATAATTATGTGTTGTAATAGAGGTGTTACCCAGCACTACAGTGGCAATCATATTGCAATATAAATGTATCAAATCAATATGTTTTATACCTTAGAGTTACACATAATGTTGGATATCAAATATATATCAATTTAAAAATATTTTTAAAAATGAAGTGTCAGCAGAAATGGGAATTTCTATAATTTGGCAAGTTAATTTTTTCTGACATAACTGCAAAAGAATTCATTGTTTCTTCACAATGTATGTTTTGTTAAGAGAACAGCAATCACAAACACATATTGACCAAAAAAAAAGGGTGAAAACTACAAGACCATAGTAAAAATGGTATGTTTAAAACTTCAATTTGAAATCACCTTCTGAATCAGATTATTATTCTCCAAAGAAAACTAGTATAATTATTTATGAATCATCATATTAATTTCTTATGTAAAGTGCACAACTCATTTTGATTACTCAAATGACTTTTGTCTAATAAGAATTATCTGTTATTCCTAAATGGAAGAAATAATTGCCACAACCAAAAAGATCTAAAAACACAATCTGAACTTTATAGGAAGGCAAACAAAGAAAGTCCTGAAGCACCTGTAAATAAAAGCATCACAGGAATCTCCAAAACAGGGCCACGTACATCATTTTGGCTGCCATAGTGGCAAGCTTTCCTACCTCACAATTGTAAGTGTTGTAGCATCTGTAATTTCTCCTCAACACTATGAAAAATGTCAAAACAGAAGAACACTAAAGTTCTCCAATGTCTTTTTGTCTTATTGTATGTTGTCTTAAATAGAGTGAAAAAATGTGTTCTAAAAATTTTTAACAGTTAATTTCATATTATTGAAATCAATAAATAATGATAATAACACACGAAAATAGTTAAATGAAATATTAAATAAGTATAAGTGACCTTTAAATTTTCTTCTAGCTTAGATTATCTACTCAAATGTTCTGATATGGACAATCAAGAATTGACTGTATTCTAATAAATCAATAGAACACATAGTCTTCCATACTCTTCATGGAGATTTTTAATACAGGAAAATAATTGTTAGTGTTGCCTTTGATTTTGGCTTGCATATTCCCCACAACTATGATGTCGAATAGACACACACACACACACACACACACACACACACACATATATATATATACTTAGAGAATCTATTTAACATTATACCTGCAGGTTGTTTGAATTCAAATTCAGGCTCTGTGATTAGCTGTGAGACTATGGTTCACTTTCTTAATCTCTGTCGCCTGTTGCTTCTGAAGTGAAATAGGAATAATTACAGAATCCCTCTCATGTGGTTGTGTTAAGGTTCAAATGAGATAATGCATTAAATGTATTCCACCCAAGGCCTGGAAGGTAGTAAATGATAAGAACATTGCCTGTTCTTACCTGTTCTGATTTTCGCCCTTAGATCAGAGGAGCTCTGTCCCACATAGAAATAGATAAAGAGCAGAGCTCAAAGCCAGTGCCCACATCTTTCTGGACATACAGCAGGGCTATGGGGCTCCATCTCTTTTGTGATAAGTGGAAAAACAACAGAATTGATGATGATGAGAACACAAAAACAATGCCTAGTGTTTGAAAAATTACTGTGCATCAGGAAAGGGAACTTTGATACATGCTCTTCTCCCTGCCTGGAACATTTTCCACCGTATATTTGTATGGCATACTCATTTTCTTTAGTAAGGTCTCTGCTAAATATCACCTCCTCAGAAACACCTTCATGGATAACCCCATCTATCGCTACTCTTTCCCTTTATCTTGTTTTATTTTTCTTCCTATTACTTATGGCTATTTGGCAACTTTTTATTTATTTATTTTGATTTTCATTTCTTCCTACTAGTATATGAGTCTTGACAACAGTGACTATTTTTTATTGCTCACTGTCATAATTCCAATGAATAAAAAAATCATCTTTTACAAAGTAGGCGCCAGATAAATACTTGTTAAATAGATGGATGAATGTATGCTCTTTGAAAGTATATTCGTTTCTTTTCTATATTTTAGTCAAAGGTAATAGTTCCAGCTAAAGCAAGGCTTCTAGCTAATGTATATATCTTATAGAGGTCTTTGCAAGTGAGCATGGCTAGCTCTATTCACTATTAAATATAGGACAAATTTTGTGCTATAAACTGTACATGCATTATATTATTTTATCATCATAATGCCCAAATGAAGCAGGTGATGTTTAGATTCCCATTTTGCCAATAAGAAAGTGAGGCTTAGGGAGGTTAAATAACTTGCCCAGTTAGTCAACAGCAGAACCTGGATAAGTACTTTGTGTCTGAATTTATTTCATGGATAAAAATATACAGACATGAACAATGCTACAAATCCACCCCTACAGCTTAAAAAGCAATTCAAGGCTCACATCCTTCCATGATGGCTCATTAGCACCATTTCCAGGCACAAAGAAAAAAACATAAAGTACTTTTAAAATCCTGACCCACTTAATGCCAGATCAAAGAGTCATGTGTATTAGCTAATTAGGAACTAAACAAAGTTCTTTAAATCCTCTAAGTAATGCATTTTAGATAGAAATTAGCAAAACCGTTGCCAAATTGCTGGTTCATTTGCCTGAGCGCTCAATTTCTGCTATTAATAACCAGTGTTCCAGGTATTGAAAGCCTTTAAAAATCAATGAATATTGCTCCTGTGTAATTGTCAGGCTTCAGACCACATAGCATTACATCACAGATTTTCAATAAGGTGGTAATTGTGGACAAAATTGCAATGGCAATTTACCCAGTAGTGATGTATTTTCATAATGCTTGTGCTCATTGAGAATTGTTACAAACCTCATTTTTTTAAAGTAGAGCTGAGATATAGGAGATTATGGGCTGGAGTTAATGGACTATTAAGATTTTATAATAATAATCAGCCTTGTTCCTACTTAAAGGACAGAGATTTCCAGTATTCAAAATACCATTGGCCTGGAGAACCCAATTATCTTCTTGGTGTCTTATGGCTTGAGTAAGGCAGAGTTTTATTTCTGACTCTCTTTGTGAAATGCAATTATCAATAGCATCATCAGAATTTATTCAGTATCAGACAGTGGGGCCCATATATAGTTTGTCAATTCAGATGATCTCTAGAAGAATGATACCGGCAAGCCAAAGATTGAAAGAGTATCAGGTGTGGCTAGAGAGATACCACAAATAATTACAGTTATTTCCCTTGCTTTGAAAATATTGAATATATGGAAATAGTGAACAAATCAAAAAATTAAAAGTCTACTACTCATGATTCCTCCAGAAACAGGCTTTCCTTACCAATTATTAACTCTCATTTTCCCTGCTTTACTACCAATACTAACTGAAATTGACTAAGCTTCTTGTTTTAAATCCCATCTTATCAGTCATTGACACTGTTGACTACCTACTCCTCCCTAAGCATTTCCTTTCACTAGCTTTTCTGACATAATACCGTATTGATTTTCCTCTTCACACTGTAGATACTCTACTTCCTCCTTTGAAGTTTTGCTCCTGTTTACCAGATTGTTAAATGCTAAAGTTGCTCAGGTTTGGGTCCTAGAAATTTTCAACATCTCCCTATAAATTTATATTTACAATACATAAATGTATATTCCTAGTCCAGAACTTTCCTATTAGAACTAGACTCATATTACAACATCTTACTCAATATCTTCTTGAATGACTCATAGCAACATAAATGCTATTATTTCAACCATAAATTTGTGACATTACTTCCAAATTTCATCAATTTCCAGTGATATTCATTTTAGTGAATGATATCACACTCAATCCTATCACTTGTCATTCTTTTACTCTTCTAATTCTCTATATTTGATTCATCAACAAATATTGTCAATATTATATCTTACATCTTGAATCTATTTAATTGATCCCATTTCTATCATAGGTCTTTTGAGCCAGTCTCTCTTCTAATTTATTAAAACTGTCTCCAAACTATTAAGAATCACGTCTGCATTGTTCCTCTAATCTCTTCTCCACAGTGCAACCAATGTGATTATTCCAGAACACAGGTCTAATAATGTTGGTACCTTGCTTAAATCCCTTCAAAAGCTTCCCCATAGGGTCCGTTCAGGAAAACAGAAAATGCAATAGGCATTTCAAACACAGAAGATTTAATTCAGGAAATTGATTACTGCTATATTGGAGTACTAAAAGAGTAAAAACTAAGATAATCTAGTATTTTAGGACTACGGGAAAAAAACTACTACCTCCAGTGCTGAGGAAATAGAAGGAAAAAGTTAGTATTATAAGAATTTAAGGGCTCAGAGGGGTCCTGCTGGGATCTTGATCAGACCTGTGAGAGGAAGCTTTGTGCAGCTGGTGCAAAAAGTGGCAGCAGAGTTTTGGAACCCACTGCTACTGCTGCAATGCTGATGAAAACTAGGAAACAGGAAGAAAATGCCATCTTCCCTTTTCCTACCTTCCAAACTCCCTCTAGCCTGCTTCCTTAACGTCAGAGTCTAATAGAAAGGACTCCAAGGACTCTGTATTATCTCATTCCGGCTGCTGTATCAAAAATAGTATAGACTGGGTGGCTTATAAACAACAGAAATTTATTTCTCACAGTTCTGGAGGTTGGGAAGTCCAAGACCAAGATGCCAAAAGATTCAGTATCTAGTGAGAGCCTGGTTTATATATGACCATTTTCCTGCCGTGTCCTTGTATGGGGAAAGGTGTGAAAGAGCTCTTTGAGGTCTTTTTTATTAAGGCACTAATCCCATTCATCTACCAAAGACTCCACCTCCAAGCACCGTCACATTGGGGGTTAGTATATCAACATATGAATTTGGGGAGATACAAACATTCAGTCTATAGCATTCTTCCCCTGGACTCTCAAAATTCATTTCCTTCTCACAGGCAAAATACATTTATTCCATCCCAATAGTCCCCAGATTCTTAACTCAATTCAGCATAAACTCAAAAGTCTGAAGTTCAAAGTCTCATCTAAATCAGATATGGATGAGACAAAGTATTTTTCATCCTGAGGCAAAATTCATCTCTATTTGTAAACCTGTGAAATCAGACAAGTTATGTGCTTTTAAAATAAAAAGGATGGGATAGGCATAGGATGGACATTTCCATTCCAAAACAGAGAAATAGGAAGGAAGAAAGGAGTGACAGATCCAAGGTAAATCCAAAACCTAATGAGGCAAAGAACATTATACCTTAAGGCTTAAGAATAATCCTCTTTAGCTCAATGTTCTTCCTTCCAGGCCCAAGGAGGTGGCAACATCAGCCCACAGCCCAGTGGGATGGCCCCACAGTGGCTCTGTGCCTGGGCCCTATGGCATCTCTTTCCTGGGCCTGTGCCCATAGCTCTGCCAAGCAGCCTTGTTCTTTGAAATTTAGGTGTTGGCAGCCATGCTCCCACAGCTTGTGCCCTCTGCATACCAGCACAGGTGTTGTCACGCAGATGCCACAAAATTTTGCTGTCTGCACCCTCCAGAATGCCAGCCACTATGTCCTGCTCTGCACTAGGACCCACTGGAGTCAAAACCTGGGCCAGCCAAAGATCATGGCACCAAAATGTGGGAAGTAGAGCCTGCAATGTGAAGTTGGACTGGGCAGCATAGGGGTCATAGGTGCTGGTGGCCCCACCTTTGAAACTGGGTCCCCACCCCCTACACAAACACAATCTGGGCCTGCAAGGGAAGTGGCAGTCCTGATGATCTCTGAATTGTTTGGGGGAATCATTCTTCCATTGTCTTGGAGAATACCTCCTGGTTTCTGTTGATATAGCTGATTCATACTAATCTCTTTATCAAAGAGTCACTTGGCCACACCCTTAGTGTTCTCTCCTAAATAGGCTTTCTCACTCTTTTCAATATGGATAGGCTGAGAATTTTCCAATTCTTTAAGTTCTGCTTCCTGTATGATTAACAATTCTGTCTTTAATTTATTTTTCTGTTCTTAAATTTTACTATCAACAGTCAGAAGGAATTAGTCTGCTCCTTCAACACTTTGCTTAGATATTTCCTCAGCTAAATATTCAATTTCATAGCTTGCAAGTTCTACTTTCTAAAAAACACTATGACATGAACAGAATTCAGCCAAGTCTTTTCCTCTTTGTAACAAGAAATACCTTTCTCCCAGTTTCCAATAACATGTTCCTCATTTCGGTCTGACACCTCATCAAAATGGTTTTTACTATTCATGTATTCTCTAAGAAGATGGAAGCTTTCTCTATAGCCATGAATTATCTTTAATCATTCATTTACAGCAATGTAGGCTTTTTCTAGCATGCATCTCAAAACTCTTCCAACCTCTACTCATTACTCAATTCCAAAGCTGCCTCACATTTTTCACATATTTGTTATAACAGTGCCTCACTCCTGGTACAAATTTCTGTCTTAGTCTGTTCTGGCTGCTATAACAAAAATACCAGATTAGGTGGCTTCCAAACAACAGAAATTTATTTCTCACAGTTCTACAGGCTGGGAAGTCCAAGATCAATTGCTAGCAGATTCAGAACCATGGTGGGAGAGGGTGAGGAAGCCCTCAGGGGTCTTTTTTATAAGGGCATAATTCCTCTCATGAGAGCTCTACCCCCATGACCATTATAATCAGCTTCTAAATTCCCTACCTCCAAATACCAGCACATTGGGGGTCAGGATTTCAACATATGAATTTGGCAAGGACACATATATCCAATCTACAGAAGATTCTCATGGGAGTCATCAAGGAACACGGTACTTTTCCTAAGAGCAAATAGTAAAAACTGTCTATTTGTGATTTTGAAATTTGTTTTTTTTAAGAGATGATAGTGCATGCAAAAAAAGAAAAGACAGTGTATTTGTAACCTTGACCAAAACCTATGAGTACCACAGGCCCTCCCACCTCTGCCTCTTATACCATTGATCTAAGTCATTCCTTCCCCATGTTAGGTCAAGTTTGGGACTAAAGGTCAAGTTTTTAACAGTAACAGTCAGCCATATTACTTGTCTTGACATAATTTCAAATATGATTAAATGATCACCTAGTGCCTTCCAACAAAGTAAAATTGAATCCAATGCCTATATCTCTGTCTTACTTTACTTAGTCTTGGAACTCAGTTTTCCTTGGTCTAGTTCCCACAGGGCAAATGTAAAATTTCTTCATCGAGGAATAACATAATCACTCTAAATTTCTTGGAGCTGTAATTTAGTGATATATGACAGTTTTCATTAGTGGAAGCAGTGCTTAATAGATATAAAAATTAAACTGTTTCAGTCTAAAATTTTCCTTGATATCATGAAAATTTAATTGGAGAAAATTTTAAGTGGGATAAAAGACAAAATTATGCTAGAAGGTGATATTATTAATAACATTTTCCTCATTAAAAAGCCAGGGAAAATGTCATAATTGTACAATATTAAAACCAATTTAAAGATGTTCCCTTTAGTTATACTGCCAAAGTACAAAAAGAGAGAGAAATTAATTGTACTCAAAGCTAAAAGTGTCAGTAGAAAGGTTTGTCAAAAGGAGGTTTATATCTTCAGGCCTCAATCAAAATTTTAATGAAGGATTACAACTGGGACTTATAAAAAATAAAGAGCTCTGTGTGGATTTAGCCTGAGAAAAACCGTTTAGATTGAAACACTGATGATTTAAGGATTTTAGGATTTAAGCTATTCACTTTCTTGTGTGTATCAAGATTATTTTACAAGACCTTCATTAAATTTTGTTTTAGCCATTAAGGAATCATTTGCCAAAACAATTTTTCAGTATTGTCCAGCTATGTAGGGATTTTCTCCTTGATTTGGCAGATTAGAAATCTCTTCTTCCTTTTATTATAACTGAAAATATGTTCATCTCAATTCACATCACTTTTTGAATATTAAAGCTACTAAAGCAATGATTATCTTAATTTTTAAGACATAGTTTTATTTCTCGCAGCTCCAACAATAAGTTCACTTAAATGTTGCCTGTCACAGTTACTTATATTGATAACATTATAAATATTTATTAGTATTCAGGTTTCTAAAAATTGATAAGCACTTTAAAACCTTATTATTTTCTCTTGTTTATGTTTTAGAAGCCTATTTAAATATTTTATTTTTAAAAATGTTATTTTTAGAGGAAGTGATTAAAATTTCTTTCTCTTGTGAGTATATAAATGTACCTCAGATACCAAAGCAATTAATTAAACAAGATAAAATTTCAGTGGTAGATTTAATGGTTTAATATGTAAAACTTTGGGACACCCACAATCTAAGTACTGGACTCAGTCTGATAACATGATTTAATATAAAGAGTCAATTTTTCTTTATTGCAATGTGAAAAACCAATTATTCTATATTTTGATATTTATGCTACTGTAGTTTCTTTCATATAATTGCTTATTAGAAAATGATACTCAATTTGCATTTAAAAACTTATAAGATGGATTTTCACTAAGTATGAGACATGTGCAGACTCTCTGCTGAGTCTGCTAGTATGGAAAACAATCAGACTAGACATATTATACATCTGGTATCTTTTATAACCTAAACTGTTGAAAGAAGGAAAATGCATTTATATTTCATAATGGAAAGGAAGTGTCTGAATGTCAACTAGTATACACAAAAGATTACTATTTGAGTTGCCAGGCTTGCATTGTCTGACATGAAATGTTTTGCCAGCTAATTCTTATGAATCATTGATGTTCTCATCATTTAGGGAATGGCTCACATCACTATAGTAATTAGCACCCTGCCTCTTCTGCTTATCATAGTTAATGTGTCATGAAAGAGCTTAGTTTAGGACTTAAAAAAATAAATGATGAGATGTGTTTACATTCCATTGCTAAACAGAAGGTAACAATCTAGGTCTAAGGAAGAGTGTTCAACAGTTTTATGGTCTCAACAGGGCTATTGTTTCTCTTTCAGAAGTTTCTTTGCAGGAGTAATAATGATCTGCTCATTTCAGAAGATTCAGATGCTCCCAAGTTACTAAAAATCATATCACTTCTAATAGTGCAATTGATTTTAGTCAGGCAGAGGAAAATAATTTTCAAAACAGTTAACAATTTATAACCAGCTTTATGTCTGCTATTATTCTTTATTACTCATAGTTATAACTGAAAATATTGTACTGAAAAAATGCCTTAAACAATTCTCACCCAAATAAATGTTAAATACAAAAAAATCATAGTATGTATTACAGATATTAAACTTTTATTCCTTTTTTTGGTTTTTAACCCCAATTTACAATGCATTAATAATGTCAAGGCATCAAGCATCATTGTCATCTTTATTACATTTAAGAGTTCTCAAGAAGAGAACAGTATGGTATACAGAGATTTAGTAACCTTTTAGCAATTTTAATAAGCAAGGTCCATTTTGTTACAATCATAAAAATCTTTAACGTATTTGATATTGGAAACAATTCCATTTTTGAAAAGTCTACTATCCCTACTAGTCAAGTGATTTTAGCTTCAAACATCTTCTCTTAGGAAAGTTATTTAATCTGGGAATAAAAAGCATGTCAGCTGCTCTTCTACCTTGCCTAATTGAACATCAAAAGTGGAGATCCAGGATTTCTCACAAATAGTTCTCCAGCAGTTTGTCCATTTCTGCTGTCAATAGAATTGTTTCTGACTGTCAGCTAAGTGATTGCATGTGTTCCTAGGTCCTGGGGTTCTAGCCATGTGATGAATCAGAAGCCAAGGAGTATACCCAGAAAATTTCTCCCTTTTACCTATTTGCTTCTGACTGTCTATAAAATAATAAAAATTACATTTGCCTTCTTTCTATCTGTAATACCCAGGCACTGGACTGTCAAAACAATTACAGTCACTGGAGCAGGAAGTAGCTTTATTAACTGGTACTAATTATATCCCTAACAGCTTGAGGGTGTGTGTGTACCTATAGGACAGCATTTCATGGAAATAGTCTTTGCCCCATGGAGTTTGAAATTTAAGGCAGCCAAAGCTGGTTCTGGAAATCATGAGCGATATATACAAATCATGAATACAAATGTTGAGGGAAAAAAATCAATATAAAACATCTAATGGGAAAAATGCAAGTATTTATGCATTAGTGATCAGTACCTCTTTATAAAATTGCAAGCAGTGAAGACAAACTTGTTAACTGGAGTAGAAGCGTTTTTTAAAGAGAATATTCAGTTAGACTACTCAAAACACTTTGATTTCCCTTGGGACCTCTTTTACACCAACCCTAGAGCACACCTCAGCCCTGAAATCATCAGGTCTCTGAAATTCTCTGAGGAGACAGCCTATGATTGCAAGAAACAATTCTGCGTCACAGTCTGGTGTGAAACTTTAGGCTAGTTAATCTCTACTGAAATTTAAAACATGAACAAATTTGCCTAAATTCTATATGCTGTAGAAACGCTCCCACTATTTCATAGTATTAATTTAAACCATGATATCACCTTCATCATCACCATAACCATACACACTCAACTATGGAAATTATATTTTTAGATAACCTCTTTAATAATGAATACTTATCCTACATCAACCTTAAAGCATTTCAATTTTATGGACCAATTTTAAAACGTCTATTCTTCTGTTTGACAGAACCTTAGTCTATAAAATCCAGCACAGAGGATAGCCTCAAAATTTCTTCTGTTATCCAAGCTAGAATCTTTAAGGTGGTCAATAAGTCAATTGAACTACATTTATTGAAGTATGCTATATGCCAAATCGTGTGTCATAGGTGCAAAAAATATAATAGTGAACAACACACACTGAGGCTCTGCCCTCAAATGATGACTTGCCTTCTTTCTATTCAGAAGACTCAGGGGAAATAATGCACACAAAGTCGTACTAATTTTGGTACTAATTTTTGGTACTAATGAAAAGATAATATAAAATGTGTGACAGAATTTGAGGGAGGAGGTTTGAGGTGCTACTTTTGTTAGCGTAGTAATGGAAGTCTTTTTGAGAAGAAAGATATCTTAATTGAGAAGGAGACAGTCATGCTAAGATTTGTGAGAATAGGGTTTTAAGCAGAAAAGAGAATAAGTATAAAGAACTTGATATGAGGATGATTGTGTTGTGTTGAATGAACAAAAAGTAGACAAATACAGATGGAGCAGAGGTAATCAGGGGTAGAGTAGAGGATAAATGATGAAAGGCAGTTAGGATCCTGCATCCATTGGGCAAATGAAGCATAAGGAGTTGATGAAAGGTTTGGATTTACCCACTGACCTCAACCTTTTATATATTTATCACTTCTCCTTAAGTCATTTGAGCTGATGACGTATTGCTCCTCCAAATATTGAGTTTACTTACATGTTTAAAAGTAAAATCCTCACCAAAGGAGTTTCCGGACAGAGTAACACACAATGAAAGTGGTCAATACTGGTACTATAGTGTTTGGGGCTCACCTCCCTTGGATTTATGTACTATTTTCCCCTTGAGTCTTAAGGATTGACACTGGCCCTAGATTTTTAACTCTTCTCTGGCACAAGTTAAAAGATAGATTAGCTGATAACCTCAAGGTAACACGAAATCATAGGTCAAAATAACTAGACCTCTCAAAATAAAAATAACAGAGTGCAAAGCATATAAGATCTGCAGCAGAGTTACTGAAAGAATAGAAAAGAATTTAAAGTAAGCCAAAATATACACAAAGCATCAAGGAATATATTAATAATATGAAATAACACAAGAAATAATAATAAAGAGCTAAGTGGGACTTGACTGGTAAGACGGAGGGCTAGGAGGTCCCAACACTTATCTCTCTCACAAAAACAATAGATAAACAACTATAAACAATACAAATAGCCCCAAGAAAGCTCTGGAGTACCACAAAGGAGCAGCAAAAGACCTGCAGAGCTCAAAAGTTGAGAATGGCCACATAGAAAAGATCAGAAAGCATTTTACCTTCATCACCCTATCCTCCAGTCCCAAGCAGCTCAGCACCAGGAGGGATCCCCTCAGAGGGATTTCACCCCACTGGGAGAGGGAGAGCAGGAGAACCCCAGCAAGACTCACTGGTCTGGATGTGTGCAACCTTTGTTACTGAGAATTCCCAGTCTTCACCAATGTTAATCCCAATAACAGAGCTGCCTAGAGTCCCTGCTGCTGCATCTCCTCCCTAAGAATGGAACTGTCACTGCAGTGAGATCTGTCCCCAGGAGCCCAGTCACTGTTGTGTCCCCTCTCCAGCATCAAGATGACACTGCACTGAGACATCTACAGGACCAGAGCTATTGCTGCTCTGAGCCCTGCCTCTGGGTCTCAGGCTGCAGTTTTGGTCTGTCAGTGCCAGAGTCCATGGCTGCTCCTCTGCACACTGCTCCTGAGTCCTGACATGTAGATTGAATGGGCCATTACCAGGGATGTCCTGCTGCTGATCTGTGACTACTCACTGTGGCCAGAGTTGGGACTTTGACCCACAATCCTTAGGATGTGCTGCTATTGCACCATGCCCACTGAGATCATGCTGCCACTGCACCCTATCATCTCAGGGCTTGTACTGTTGCTGCCTCACCCTGCCAAGTCACTGTGGGAGTTCCAGAGACATAGACCCCGGTTCAACAGGAGATCTGCAAACACCCATGCTTCTGACCCAAGCACCATTGTGACAACAAGTGCACCTGTGCCCAAAGACCAAGGAACTGTGAAAGTTCCACATGCATTTGATCTCAGGATCCTGGCTCTGCTACCACTATGAGCACCACTGCACTAGATCTGGTGCAGAGGAATTCCCCTCAGCTAGAACTTATTTCCACAGCCAAAAAAAAAGCCCAGGAGGACCCCAGCAGCCTTCACCTGTGAGGGGGCACTAGCCACCACTGCCATACATGGGAATTCCACAGTCTTGTCCACAGAAGACCCTGACAGTCTTTACCAATGTTGATCTCAGTTAATGGAGCTGCATGGACACTATGATGTTGTGCCCTACCAGGAATCAGAGATGATGTACCCCACCCAGCTAGCACTCTTGCAGCCACCTTCATATGAAAATGTTTCCCCAATGAAGCCAGTCTGAAAAGGCTAGAATACATGACTCTTCCCTCAAATGTGCAGACATCAATGAAAATTCATGAGAAAAACAAAAAAAGCAAGGAAACATGACACCAACAAACAAACACAATAAGTTTCCAGTAACTGACCCCAAAGAAATGGTGATCTGAGAACTACATGAAAATGTATTCAAAGTAATTATTTTAAAGAAGCACAGTCAGATTCAAGAGAACATATAGACAACTCAATGAACTCAGGAAAACAATGAACAAAATGCGAAGTTCAACAAAGAAATAGAAATTATAGAAAAGAACCAAACACAAATTGTGAAGTTGAAGAATGAATGAAATGAAAAATGCAATGGACAGCTTCAACAACAGGTTCAATCAATCAAAAGAATTAATCTAAGAATTTGAAGACAGATCTCTTGTATTATGCAATCAGAGAAGAAAAAAGAAATAAGAATGAAAAAGAGTGAAGAAAGCCTACATGAATTATGAGACACCATAAAATAAATCAATATTTGTATAATGGGAGTCCCAGAAGGAGAAGAGACAGAGAAGGGGACAGCAAATTTATTTAAAGAAATAATGGCTGAAAGCTTCCCAAATCAAGGGATAGATATGGCCTATCCAGGTACATGACACTCAAAGTGCCCCAAAGAGATTCAACCCAAGGGGATCTTTACCAAGACACATTATAATTAAGATCTCAAAAATCCAAGAAAAATAATTTTGAAATTAACAAGAGAAAAAGATTCATTACATACAAGGACACCCAATAAGGTTAACAGTAGATTTCTCAGCATAAAACTTTCAGGCCAGGAAAGAATGGGATGATATATTCAAAGTGCTCAAAGAAAGAAAAATTCCAGCCATGAATACTTCACCAAGCAAAGTTCTCCTTCATTTCTGAAGGAGATAAAGACTTCCCCAGCCAAAATAAAGCTGAGGGAATTTATCATCATTATATTTGCCTTACAAGAAATGCTAAAGTGAGTCTTAAATTGAAAGGAAAAGATGTTAACTAGTAATATGAAAATATATGGAAGCATAAAATTCACTGGTAAGGTAAATATACAGTCATATTCAAAATACTCTAATACTGAAATGGTGTGTAAATCACTGAACTTTGGTATATAGGTTGAAAGACAAAAGTGTTAAAAATAACTATAGCTACAATATTTGTTAATGGGTACACAATACAAAAAGATGCAAATTGGGATACTAACAACATAAAATGTGGACGGGGCAAGTAAATGTGTAGAATTTTTCTTATGCAATTTAAGTTGTTAACTAAAATAGACTATTACAACAATAAGATGTCTTATGAAAACCACATGGTAATCACAAAGCAAAAATCTGTATAGATGCACAAATGATAAAGAGAAACAAATCAAAGGCTATCACTTCAAAAATTAACAATTCACAAAGAAATACAGCAATAGAGGAAGAAAGGAACTACAAAAGAATCAAAAAACAACTAACAAAATGATGAGAGTTAAGTCAATAATTACTCTCAATATAAATGGCTTAAATTCTCTGATTAAAATTCAAAGAGTGGCTGGATAGATAAAAACACAAGATTTGGTTTATGCTGCCTACAAGAAATTCTCTTAAGCTTTAAGGACGCCTGTAGGCTGAAAGTTAAAGGATGGAAAATGTATTCCATGCAAGTAGAAATCAAAAGTCAGCAGGGATAGTTATACTTCTATCATACAAAATAGATGTTCAGTCAAAAGCTCTAACAGAAGACAAAGAATGTCATTATATAAAGATAAAGGAGTCAATTCATCAAGAGTACGTAACAATTGTAAATATACACTCACCCAATATTGGAACACCTAATTATTAAACAATTATTAACAGATCAGAAGGCAAAAACAGACAGCATTGAGATAATAGTAGATGACTTCAAAACAACTCTCAACAGAAGGCAGACCATCCAGACAGAAAATCAGTAAGGAAACAATAGACTTGATCCATACTTTAGACCAAATGGACCTAATAGCTATATACAGAACATTTCATCCAACAGAAGAATACACATTCTTCTCAAGCACACATGGAACGTTCTCCAGGATAGACCATATATTAGTTCATAAAACACATCTTAACAAATTCAAGAAGATTGAAATCATATGAAGTACCTTCTTTGACCACAATGGCATGAAAGTAAAAATCAGCAACAGAAGGAAACTTGAAAACTCACGAATACATAGAAATTAAACAACACACTTCTGAAGAACCAATGAGTCAAAGAAGAAATCAAAAGAGAAACAAAAAATATCTTAAGACAAATGAAAATGGAATCACAACATAAAACTACGGGATGCAGTGAAAGCAGTTCAAAGTAGGAAGTTTATAGGGTAAACGCCTACATTAAGAAAAAAAGAAAGAAATCAAATAAACAATCTAAACTTACACCTCAAATAAGTAGAAAATGAAGAACAAACTAAGCCTAAATTTAGCAGAAGGAAGGAAACAATGAAGATTAGAGCAGAAATGAACAAAATAGAAACTGGAAGAACAATAAAAAATATCAGTGAGACTAAGAGTTGGTTTTTTGAATAGATAAAACTGACAAACTTTTAGCTTGACTAAGAAAAAAAGAGAGATGACTATAAGTAACAAAATTATAAATGAAACAGGAGATATTACACTGTTACCATAGAAATTTGAAGAGATTCCTATGAACAATTATATGCCAACAAATTTGATAACTTCAAAGAAATGATAAAATTTCTAGAAACACATGACCTACCATGACTTACTCATGAAATAATTGAAAAACGTGAACACCAGTAACAACCAAGGAGACTGAATCACTGATCAGCTATCTCCCAACAAATAAAAGACCAGGACCCGATGATTTCACAGGTGAATTCTACCAAACACCTAAAGAAGAATTAATATCAGCTATCTCAGACTTCAAAAAATTAAAGAGGAAGGAACACTTCCAAACTCATTTTACACAGGCCAGCATTTCCCTGATAATAAAGCCGAACAAGGACATTACAAAAAAGGAAAATTACAGGCCAAGAAGCCCTAATAAACATAGATGCAAGAATCCTTGACAAAATAAGGGCCAAGTAAATTCAAGAGCACAAGAAAAGGTCATATATCCTGATCAAGTGGGATCCATTCCTGGGATGCAAGGATGTCTCAACATATACAAATAATAAATGTTACATGCTATATTAGCAGAATAAAATTGTGTAAGTATTAGAATGGATGCAGAACAAATGTGACAAAATTCAACATCCTTTCATGATAAAGACTCTCAACAAATTAGGTGTAGAAGAAATTTACCTCAACATAATAAAGGCCATATATGACAAGCTAACAGCTAACATTATACTCAACAGCAAAAAGTTAAATATTTTTCTTTTAAGATGAGGAATAAAACAAGGATGCCCACTTTCACTATTTCTATGCAACACAGTACTGGAATTCCTAGCCAGAACAATTAGGCAATAGAAAGAAATAAAATGCATCCAAGTCAGAAAGGAAGAAGTAAAATTATATCTGTCAGCAGATGACATGATCGTACATACAGAAAACCATAAAGACCACCCAAAAAAACTGTTAGAACTAAAAAATAGTTTAGTAAAATTGCAAGATACAAAATAAATATAATAAAATCAGTTGTGTTTTTATAAAGCAACAATGAATTAGTTGAAAGAGAAATTAAGAAAGCCATCCCATTTCTAAGAGCGTCAAAAACAATGAAATACTTAGGAATAAATTTAACCAAGTAGGTGAAAGACCTGTACTTTGAGGTCTTAAATTATAAGATATTGATGAAAAAGTTTGAAGACAACATAAATAAATGGAAAGATAGCCTATATTCTTGGATTGGAAGTATTAATATTATGAAAATGTCCATACTATCTAAAGCTATCTACAGGTTCAGTGCAATCCCTATCAAAATTCCAGTGGCATTTTTCACAGCAATGGAAAAACATTGGCACAGAACCACAAAAGACACCAAATAGCCAAAGCAATTTTCAGAAAGAACAAAAGTGAAGGCATCACGCTTCCTGATTTCAAGCTATATTGCAAAGCTGTATTAATCAAAATAGTATGATACTGGCATAAAAACAAGCATATAGACTAGTGGATTAGGATAGAGATCCCCAACATAAACCCATGAACCTACGGTCAACTAATTTCTGACAAGGGTGCCAAGAATACACAATGGAGAAAGGACAATCTCTTCAATAATGGTATTAGGAAAACCAGATAGCCACATGCAAAAGAATAAAACTCTAGCCCTATCTTATACCACTCCCCCAAATTAACTCAAATGGATCAAAGATTCATACGTAAGACCTGAAATCATAAAACTCCCAGAAGAAAACATAAAGGAAAAGATCCTTGACATTAGTCTTGCGCTGATTTCCTGGATAAGACACAGAAAGCAAAGGAAGCAAAAGCTAAAATAAACAAGAAGGATTGCATCAAATTAATCAGTTTCTGCACAGCAAAAGAATCAATAAATTAAAAAACAATCTACAGAACAGGAGAAAATACTTGCAAACCATATACTTGATAAGGGTTTAATATACATAATATACAAAGAACTCCTCTACAACTCAAAATGCAAAGAAGCAAATAATCCAATTAAAAACTCAGAAAAGGACTTGAATAGACTTTTTTCTTACAGAAGACATATAGATGGGCAACATATATATATGAAAAGGTATTTAACAACACTCATCATCAGGGAAATGCACATCAAAACCACAATGAGATATCACTTCATACCTGTTGGTATGGCTATTATAAAAAAAAAAACAAGAGATAAATCATGGCAGTTATGTGGAGAAAGGGGAATGCTTGTGCACTGTTGGTGGGAATGTAAATTGGTACAACAACTATGGAAAACAGTATGGAAGTTCCTTAGAAAATTAAAAATAGTACTGCATATGATACAGCAATCCTACTCCTGGTATATAGCTGAAGAAAATGAAATCAGTATCTCAAAGACATATCTGCACATCTATGTTCATCGCAGCACTATTCAAAATAGCCAAGATATGGAAGCCCTCCAATGGATGAATGAATAAAGAAGATAAACAAGAATATATTATACACACACACATGCACACACACACACACGTGCAATATTATTCAACCATGAGAAAAAAAAGAAAATCTAGCCATGGCAACAACATGGATGAACCTGGAGGGCATTATATTAAGTGAAATAAGTCAGATAGAGAAAGCCCAAACACTACATGGTACCATTTAAATGTGGAATCTCAAAAAAAAAAAGAAGCAGCAGCAGCTAATTTCATAGAAACAGATTAGAATGGTGTTTGCCAGGGGTTAGGGGGAGAAGGAAATACAGAGATGTAGGTCAAAAGATACAAACTTTCAGTTTTAAGAATTAGTTCTGAGGATCCAATGTGGAGCAGGGTGACTATAGTCAATAATATGGTATGGTATCATTGGAAGTTTTAAGAGTAGATCTTCAGCATTTTCACTATACTCCCCCCCCACACACACATGAGTTAATTATGTGAGGTGATCCATGTTTTAATTATCTTGATCTTAATTATCATTCCACAATGTATGTGTATATATTATATATATATAATATATATATGTCAAATCGTCACATCATAAACTTTAAATATACATAATTATATTTGTCAATTATTCCTCAGTAAAGTTAGGGGGGAAGGCTAAGTGGAAACATTACACATAAAATATACACAATAGCTCAATAAAGTACCTGATGAATAATAGTAGAATGAAATAGCTGAATGATTAATTGGAGGGCTGGAAGAACAGACTGAGCAATTCTGTAAGATGGCAGCCAAAATAAAAATACGAAATAAAGCTAAGCAATATGGGGGTTAGAAGCAGATTTGGTAGCATAATGAAAATAGAAATCTCAGGAAAATAGAACCAGAAACCAGAAATCATTAAATATTTGAAGAAATAATTGAGATAAATTACCTAGACCTAAAGAAGTTTAAGTTCTTAAAATGAAGGAGCATACAATGTACCACACAAAAATGATAAGAGAAAACCCACACCCAGACCTATAATAAACTCAAGATGGTTAAATACAAAGAAAATGGTACACATTTAGAGAGAATGAGATTATTTATGAAGAAACAAAAATTAGATTGGTATTAGAATTTCAGCAGCTACTTTGGTTGCAGAAGCCAGTAGAGTGACACCTTAAAAAATGAAAGAAAAAACTTTGATGCTAAAAGTTTATACCCAGCCACAATAGCACATAAGTGTATGAGAATAATAAAACTATTTTCAGGCATACTTGTCTTCAGAAAGCTTGCTATGTCAAAGCCCACATTGAAAACTCTTTTATAAGAAGTATGTAAATATACAAAGAAATAAATCCAGAAGGTGTTGCAAGAGATGTGGGGAAATAAGTGTAATCAGATATATTGGTAATAATAATTGTTCTAAAGAAATGATAGACCCATCAGATCAACTATATACATTTTAAATTTAAAATATCGACATGTTACCTGAAAATTGAAAATAGTGTTTAAGATTTTTTTTCCTTTTTCTCCCCAAAGCCCCCAAGTACATAGTTGTATATTCTTCATTGTGGGTCCTTCTAGTTGTGGCATGTGGGACGCTGCCTCAGCATGGTTTGATGAGCAGTGCCATGTCCACGCCCAGGATTCGAACCAACGAAACACTGGGCCGCCTGCAGCAGAGCGCGCGAACTTAACCACTCGGCCAGGGGGCCAGCCCCTAAAATGTTATACAACATCAACAGGAGGAGAGATGGAGAGAGAAAAAGAAAAATGGGAGCACATTGAAATGCTTGCTTTGTTAACGGGAAGATAAACATACTAAGTTTAAGACATCGACTGAGGTGAATACATTTAAGAATCATTTTAAAATTAAGGGCAACCATCTCACACAGTAAAATAGAATATAAACATAAATCAGAAGAAAAATAGCATTCTATTCAAAGTATAGCAGGAAAGGAGGAAAAAACAGCAAAGTACAGTTAAGGGACTATAAGAATTGTTATACAAGACTAAGTCTAAATTATAATGGTAATTAAAATATTGCAAATAGATTCAATCCACCAATTAAAAGAACGAATCTCTAAAACTAGGTTAGAAAACAAGATCCAACAATTCTTTGTTTACACAAGATACTTCCCATTCTGAGAAAGACTCCTCCTAATGACAATTTTGGCTCAAGGACTCAACATTAGCCTGGCTGAACCTTTCTCGGAAATGTGCTTCGGTCCAAGATAACTCCTACACAATCTCCTTCCTTTTCTCCTACTTTCCATAGTGTAAGACATGCAGCATGGTCTGAAGCCCTCACCTGCTTCCTTCTCCAATAAATATATTGTACATACAATCCAACCTGGTTTATGCTTCTTAGCTGACCTAAACAAATGCATATGGTGCCAAGAGTGTCTAAAAGCTTATATTAAGGGGGCTGGTCCTGTGGCCGACTGGTTGTTTGCACACTCCACTTCAGCAGCCCAGGCTTTCGCCAGTTCAGATCCTGGGCACGGACGTGGCACCACTCATTAGGCCACGTTGAGGCAGTATTCCACATACCACAACTAGAAGAACCCACAACTAAAATATACAACTATGTACTTGGGGTATTTGGGGAGAAAAAGCAGGAAAAAAAAGAAGATTGGCAACAGTTAGCTCAGGTGCCAATCTTTCAAAAAAAAATATTAAAGGGATTTTTGTCTGGCTCACTCATTGTTGGGAAGGCTAAAAGTACACCATTCTGCCTAGTGGGACACAGATAGTCACTTATACAAGGTGGCAGCCATTTGCAAATGCTGTCACTCATGGGTATGGGAAAAGGCCAGACGGAGGGGATGTATAGTTTTGATGGTTAAGGCATTTGAAAAATATCAGGGAAGAGGGTGTACAGGGGTTGCCTACAAAGATAGAAGCAGACTGCTTACTACTCGTATTGAAGTTGTATTGAAGTCCTGCTGAGAAATAGGAAACTAAAGGCCACTGGCACGCAATTCAAGCTGAAACATGAGAGCCAGAACACTTCTTTGGCAAGTTACAAGGGAAATTTATCTCCTGCACCAGAAGAGCAGTCACAGATGGGCAAGTTCAAAGAGGTGATAGTGTCACAGAGTTACAGAGACTTTGGAAAGTTCAGCCTATATAGATATGTCATGCTAAGGTTAGAGCCCTACAGCCCTGAAAAATGGGATGAGGATATGTGAATTGATACACCTGAGGATGTTGGCTTTGAAAGGCAACATACGCCACATTAAAAGATGTTGTTTGTCCTCTCCCACTGAGGCTTATAATTAGGGTTAAATAGCATCATATTCAGATGGCCATATACTGGGCCCGGAAAAGAATCTATACACTGAAAGAGTTGCAAGAATAAGCTAACAGAAGAGTATCCCCGGGATTGGTTGATTAAGAGAGTTGGATATAAGACTAAATGAGCAATAATTCATTGACTTTGGGCACTTTCTAAGGACATGGAATTTAACAAGAATTAGAAGACCAGCCACAGTTGGCAACAGAATGAAGATCTGATAAAGTCACACAGCTACAGAGATGTTTGAATGTTCAGCTAATGTAGATATTTCATTGTACGCCTGACAACCTGACACCAGGAGGTACTGGGGGTATCTTAGGAAGAGAGTATTAGAAAGAATTACAGGATTTGGGCTTGTGATAGGTCATTTCACTTTTTGTAGCATTTAAGAAAGCAAGGCTTTGCTTTGATTGCATGTTGTAAGGTTGTTTAAGTAAGTACATGATTGGTATCTTAATAAATCTAGGAGGGAAGACTAGACCCGGGCTAAAGGTCAATTGGTAAAGAAACAACAGTCCTCCGTATTAACCATGACAGGGGGATGTTTCGTCACTATTGTGCTTTGGACAATATTCACATTTTGTCTGTGTTCAAGTATGGCTACGGAGTGGTCCTGTTTTTGTCTTGATCCATCATGGTCACAGAGAGGCCTTGTCTAACATTGATGTTCTGTGCAGTTTTTTATATTCAACCTAGAACATGAGACCTAGCTGAAAGCACTAGACTGCTTCCTAAATGCCAGTGCTGCTTTTCTCTTTCCAAGTGGTATTTACATCTGAAAGCAAAGATTTTTAACTGAATATGCAAACAGAAATACTTTCAGGCAGGCAATGGCTAACTCAATTTACTTGTAATTGGACAGAAAGTGTAATCAAATAAAGACAGTATCATCATACACTTTTTCCTGAATTCTGTCAAACTTCCCCCGATGTTAATGCTGTTTTTGGATTCACTTTTTGTTCTTCATAAAATATATGGGCTTCAATTTAAGTAAAAAGCCATAGTTCACACAGCTACCTACTTACAGAGTCTATATCTAGACCCCAAAGCCCTGATACTTTCCACTATGCAGTACTGGAAGATATATTACATCTGAAGACAGGCACACAAGAGAAGTGAAAACCTAGCTTAACAACCAGTTAAACAACACAATTATGTTTTGTTGCAGTAGGAGATTTTATATACAAAATACACCTTGGTATTTTTAAATTTGCTTTCCTTAAAATGAAACAGGAAAATTTTTTAAATTGTCTAAAATATGTTTCCATTTTTTACCACTAAGCTGTGGGTAAAGGTAACAAAAACAAAATAACTAGGATAAACTAATGCTAGAAAAACTTTATTTAACCAATCAAAAATAATATAAGATTATAAAGTTGAAAGTTGTCTTTCAGATGACAATGGGATAAGAGTAGTCAAGTGGTCACAATCTAATAGAAGCAATAAAACAAATATACATAACAAAGACCTCCCAAAGTCAAGGGAAAGTGAAAAGCTATAAGTTATAAGTATAAAATGAGTGTAATAAATAATACAAGTTTAAAAGAGAAAGAAAATCAGGGCCCATGACTCAGAGAAGTTTCTTTGATGAAGATGGAATTTGAACTAGGACTTGTAGATTTAGATAGGCTGAAAAAGAAGAAAACATCGTTACCAGACATACACTGTATGCCTGATACCCTTCGCACTTTATATAACTTAATCCTACCAAGAGCCGATTGACTGAGGCCCAGACAATTTAAGTAAATAGCGGTGGTTCTCACAACTGTGTATTTGGTAAGTTTATATCTGGACCAATGTTTTGACACCAAAGTTATACACTTTCCATTACACAGTGCTGGAAAGTGTATTACATCTGAAGACAGGCACACAAGAGTAGTCAAAGTTTAGGAAGGGAAGGAAAATACACGATTAAAACATCCAGGCTTTGTCCAGAATAATTTGACCGAAACATATGAATGTTTGGGAGCAAAAGGCTAAAAGAATTCAAAAGATGAGGCTACAATGGCTGAACCTGTCTCAGGCATTGAGAGCAACTGATGGCCAGAGGAAAGAAATTATAAAAGTGTTGTTTAGGAAGATTCATATAGTGTTAATAAGAAGAAGTGATTGAAAAGAAGAAAAAGGCCTGCTAATTATGGCAACAATAAAGAAAAATCTGGCACATCTGAAAACGTTTTCTAAGAATCTCAAGACCTGTTGTAGAAAGAAAGAAAAAATATTAATGTTCAATTTACTACAGTGTTTTTATTTTTAGGTTAGATATTTACCTTGGAAGCACTTGGAAAAGCAATTGGATCGCTTCACTTTTGTGATCATAGCAAGTATGAAAACATATTGTAAACAACATTCCCTTTATACTTCTGCAATTTTTAGACAAAAGAAAATTAATTAAGGAAACAAGTGAGAAAAATAAAAAGTAGTATATTCTTATTTATGTCAACATTTTTACAATGCTTCCTTCTTTGCCAATATTATATATGTCACCTCATTTAGTTCTCACAACAATCCTGTGAGGCATGTACTACTGTATATTCACTTAAGAGAAATAAACTTAGGCACAGACAGGTTAAGTAACTTACCTAAGGTAACACAGCTAGTGCATAGTAAACCTGGGGTTTGAGCCTAGGTAGTAAAGCTCGAAAGACTATGCTCTTAACACCATTTTACTATGTTGACTGTCTATTGCTTTTAATATAAATGATGGATACAATAATGTGGCAGGCATATTTAATAATTTTGAGTCCTCATAGATTTTTAAAAAACATAAGTGATCAGGGCTAGCCTGGTGGCACAGTGGTTAAGTTCACACGTTCTGCCTCTGCAGCCCGGGGCTCGCCAGTTTGGATCCCGGATGCAGACCTACATACCACTTGTCAGCCCATGCTGTGGCAGGCGTCCCACATATAAAGTGGAGGGAGATGGGCACAGATGTTAGTTCAGGGCCAATCTTCCTCAGCAAAAAGAGGAGGATTGGTGGCAGATGTTAGCTCAGGGCTAATCTTCCTCAAAAAAAAAATAATAAGTGATCTATTACTCAGTAGATGGAAACCTTGCTTATTATTTTTTCTGTAAATTCCATACATAAAGTTTTTATTTTGTGGGCATGAATTTGATTTTCCCATATTGTTATAAGGTAATTCTTAATTTAAAAGAACATATAGTTACTGAGTAATCAAGCTAGAGAAGTTTCACAGGTCCAGTCGACCTATTTAGAAGGAAGGATTAGGCTTAAGTGCAAACAAATTCAAATTGACATATATTTTGAGTGTCTATAATGTACACGACATTGTGAGTTCTATGAAAATGTGTAATATACAAATTCTGTCTTCAAGGAGATGGCAATACAGTGGTAAATTAAATAAGAATACAGATAATGGTTGTGATAATATGATGAGTGCCTTGAAGGTGTATAGACACAGTCATAATTGAAATGAGAGAAAGATTATACTCAGCTGAAAGGATCAGAAAATGCCTTGAGGGGAAGTTATGTTTTAATGCTAACTTCAAGAAATGAGTGGAATTTTAACAAGCTTAAAATAATAGAAATATTCATCTAGAGAGAAGTTAAAGCAGAGCTGGGACAGGAGGCCAATACATAAGGGGATAGTGCAGTATGCCCAAAAGCTGTACTGACCTGGAGGGTAGCAAACATCTTATAGGATCTTACTTACATAAGACTCGAAAAAGAATAAAGACCTGCAGTGGTTTGACTATTTGCTGTCTGGGTGCAAATGCCTCAGGCTTCTATTAGAACAAAGTTTTGTTTTGTTTTGGGTAATATAGAGGGGTGGAAAGAAGGAGGAATAGGAGAGAGATTTCTGAATTAAAATAATTTTGGGGTCTGGCTTCATGGCCGAGCGGTTAAAGCCCCATGCGCTCTGCTTCAGTGGCCCAGGTTTGTGGGCTCGTCTGCTGGGTGCAGACCTACTACACTTATCAGCCATTCTGTGGAGGTGTCCCACATATTAAAAAAAATAGAGGAAGATTGGCAGAGATGTTAGCTTGGGGCTAATCTTCCTCAAGCTTAAAAAGAGGAAGATTGGCAATGGATGTTAGCTCAGGGCAAATCTTCCTCACCAAAAATAAACAAATAATAATAATTTTGATTTATAGAAGAGGATTAGGAAAGAGACATGTCAAGGGAAACTCTGAGATATCAAATGATGAGAGCTCAATAAAGATATTGTAATTAATAAGAATACAGAAATCAAGAGCAAGAATGGGGAAAAAGTTAGTTTGCCTGTAGACATACTAAATTTGAAACCCTAATGAGCTATCCGT
Organism: Equus przewalskii; assembly: GCF_037783145.1. Taxonomy (NCBI): domain Eukaryota; kingdom Metazoa; phylum Chordata; class Mammalia; order Perissodactyla; family Equidae; genus Equus; species Equus przewalskii. The sequence goes on from NC_091832.1 coordinate 67,997,912, forward strand.
AGGAATGCTCAATATGCAGTTGAAAATTCGGGCCTAGATATCAGTGATACTGACTGGGAATTGGTGTATGATAATTGAAAGTATGGGAGTTAACTCTAAGAATGAGATAACGAAGAGAAGAAGCTGAAAATGTAGTCTTGGTGACTGACCTGCCTTAATAAAGTAGAAGGGAAATTAACAACTTGCAAAGGGAAATGAAAAAAGAGTGGTCAACAAACTACAAGAAAACTGTCATTATAATTGTCATGAAAAGTGAGTTTCAAGATTACCATGGTCCCAAATTAAGATCATGTAGGATCAGAACTGAGGAAAGGACCTTGCCGTTGGAGATTGTGAAGTAATCGTTGAACTTAGAGAAAGGAGTTGCTAAAAGCTCTTATCAATGGAACAAAAGGAGAAATGATTGCATAAGCAATAGAGGTAGTCTGGGCAAATTAGTGGTTTAATTAAAGGAGAGTAACCAAAAAAAGCACACTTCATAGTTAATTTTCCTAGACAAGAGGATTTGCACACAGAAAGGAATCAAAATGTAGGAAGTAGAATATGGGAGAGAATAGTTTATGAGTCAAGATATGAGAGCCCAGAATGGTTGGAAAAATGCTTCTTCCCCTGATAAAAACAGAAAGCAAAAAACGGTAAGGTTTCAGCAAATTTCAGAAAGTACATGCTGGGAAAACTCAGTATTTTCAGTTAGCCCTTGAGATACAATAAAGCCACAGTCAAGATCCAAGTTTTGTAGAGAAGATTTGAGGACTGCTGCTCTGAGGAATGGGATACAGAATAAATAGCAGTGAAGTATCAGCTGAGATTAGATAACATGAATTCCAAATGTACTGCCCAGGAAACTTCAGGGGGCCAAAATAGCAGTAAAGAAATTGGCAATGAGCTGCCACATGGATCTAACAATTTCAAAGTTATCGGTTAGACCAAGTCAGTCAGCACTTAAAATTGTTCAATTATTTTTGTATTCTTACTAATCTTCTCTCTACATGTTGCATCAATTACTGAAAGAGAAGAATTAAACTACCAACTGTACTAACTGTAATTGATATTTGTCTATTTATTTTTCACTTCGGCCAATTTTTACATATTTTGAACCAACTAGAAAGAAGTAAGGTTATGAGTCAGGACAGGAGGCTAAGATATAAAGGGATAATGCAATTTTCGTGAAAGGTATACTGATTGGAGTGTAGCAAAATGGTATGCATAATATCCTAATACAAGCCTGAGGCATTTGTACTTAGGAAGTAGTCCCAATCTGACAAGTCTTTGTTCTATTGGGTAACAGGTATTTAGGATTGTTATGTCTTCTTGACCGATAGACCCATTCATCACTTTGAAATGTCCTTCTTTATCCCTGCTGATATTACTTACGCTGAATTCCACTTTGATATTAATTTAGACATTTTTTTTTGCTTTTAACTTAGTGTCTATATATAAAGTGTAATTTTTATAGACATATATAACTACATATGTCATGTAGTTGCTAATCACATGACAATCTCTGCCTTTTAATTGTAGTACTAAGACAATTTATGTTTAATGTAACTTTTCATGTAATTGGGTTTAAATCATTCATCTTGATATATGTTTTTTATCTGTCCCATCTGTTCTTTGTTTTCTTTTTTCCTTTTTTTCTGCCCTTTTTTATTTAATTGAATACTTTTTGTTTAGTATACCATATTATCTTCACCATTGGCTTGTTATTTATATCTCTTTCTTTCACGTTTTATGTGGTTTCTCTAGAGCTTAAAATATCTCATTTTAACTAATTTTATTCTACTTGTAAATAACATTATATTATTTCACATACAGGAATCTCTTAGAGATATTTCAAGTTTGGTTCCAGACCACCACTATAAATTTAATATCTCAATAAAGTGAGTCACACAAATTTTTTGGTTTCCCAGTACATATAAAAGTGAAGTTTACACCATACTGCAGTCTATTAAGTGTGCAATAGCATTATTTCTGAAAAGAAAGAATTTACATACCATAATTTAAAAATACTGTTTTGCTAAAAAAATGCTAACCATTATCTGAACCTTCAGCAACTCATAATCTTTTTGCTGCTGGTGGGTCTTATAAAAAATGCGATATCTGTGAAGCGCAATAAAACAAGTTATTCCTGTATATAGTAAAAAGCTTGTAGCAATATAGTTCCATTTTCCTTTTATTTTATTATTCTGTGTATTTGTATATTCTCTTTTCTTTATCCTTTCTTGATCATCTTGACCATTTCATTCTTATTTTAAGATTATATGTCCTATATTTCTTTAGTGGTTACAACAGTGAGAGATGACAACACTTAAGAAAAAGGGCCACAAACCCATTTACACCTTGAAAGCATTTCTTGATCTGGGGAAATTTCAACTTTATTAGCCTTGTGAAATAAGAGGACAGCAATCAAACCCTAGAGTCTTTAAAAGCAGGGAATTTAACAGGAGTTCATCCCATAATAAGCTGGATCCCTGAAGATTTTAAAGCATGTGAATATTGTCTCTAGTGGAGAATTAAACCTAGATTTTAATATCCTAGGCAATCCAGGGAAACTCAAGATTTGATACTGGTTCAAGATTGCCTGAGATCTATTTGTAACTTGAAAAAGTAAATGGAAATACTCTTTAGAGAAACAATATCTTTTACCTTAACCTTTAGAATTACAAATAGTTTCAAAAAATAATTAGATGACATACAATGTTCAATTAAAATCACAAAAGGCAGGAAAAAAGTGGAGACAAAAATAGGAATAAAGAACAAGGGCGGAAAATAGAAAATAGTAACTGGGGCCAGCCCAGTGGTGCAGCAGTTAAATTCACACATTCCGCTTTGGCGGCCCAGGGTTCACCAGTTTGGATCCCTGGTGCAGACATGGCACCACTTGGCAAGCTATGCTGTGGTAGGCATCTCATATATAAAGCAGAGGAAGATAGGCATGGATGTTAGCTCAGGGCCAGTCTTTCTCAGGAAAAAGAGGAGGATTGGCAGCAGATGTTAGCTCAGGGCTAATCTTCCTCCAAAAAAAAAAAAAGGAAAATGGTAACAAATATGGTAGATATAAATCCAACTATATCAATAATTACTTTGAATATGAATGGCCTAAAGGTACCAATTAAAAGACAGAAATTGTCAGAGTGCATCAAAAAACAAAAGCTAACTGTATGTTGTCTATAAGAAACTCACTTTAAATAAACACATATGGATTAAAAGTAAGTTGATGGATAAAAATATACCATGTGAACATTAAACAAAAGAAAGTAGGAGTAGACATATTAATTTCAGACAGAGCAGACTTCAAAGCAAAGAAAGTTACCAGGGATAAATAAGGTCATGACATAATGATAAGGGGGTCAATTCTCCAAGAAGACATGACAATATCAACAGAGCATTAGGTTATGTGAGGCAAATACTAACAGAATTGCAAAGAAAATTAGATGAATCCACTGTTATAATTGGAGACTTCAACACCCTTCTATCAGAAATAGATCCAGCAGGCAGAAAATCAGTAAGGACATAGTTGAACTCAACACCACTATCAATGAACTGGATATAATTGACATCTATAAACTACTTCATTCAACTATAGCAGAATACACATTCTTCTCAAGCCCCATGGAGCATTCATTGACATAGACCACACTCAGGGCCATTAAACACCCATTAATAAAACTAAAAGAATAGAAATCATAAATGTCTGTTCTCAGATCACAGTGGAATTAAACTAGGAATCAATAACAGAAATATAACTGGAAAATCCCAAAACACATGAAGATTAAATAACACACTTATACGTAACACATGAGTCAAAAAAGAAATCTTAAGAGAAATGTAAAAATATTTTTAAAAGGAATGAAAATGAAAAAAAAAATTTACAAAACTTGTGTGATGCAGGAAAAGCAGTGCTCAGAGGGAAATTTATAGCCTTGAATTCATATATTTGGGAAAAAATAAAGGTCTAAAATCAGTAATCTAAGTTTCCATCTTAGGAAGCTCAACAAAGAAGAGCATATTAAACCCAAAAAAAGCAGAAGAAAAGAAATAATAAGAATTAGAGCAGAAATTAATGAAACTGAAAAAAGGAAAACAATAGAGAAAACTAATGAAACTGAAAGTTAACTCTTTGAAAAAACCAATGAAATCAATAAGCCTCTAGCCAGGCTAACTAAGATATAAAGAGAGGACACAAATTACTAATATCATAATGAAAGAGGAGCATCACTACAGATTCCCTGGACATTAAAAGGATAAAAAAGAAATACTATGAACAACTCTATGCCCACAAATTTGAATAGCTAGATGAAATGGACAATTCTTTGCAAGACAATTCCTTGAAAACTGCCAAAACTCATACAGGAAGAAATAGACAATCTGAATAGGCCTAGATGTACTCATGAAATTGAATAGATAATTAATAACTTTCCAAAATAGAAAGCACCACGCCCAGATTGGTTCACTGGTGAATTCTTCCAACCATTTAAAGAAGAAATTATATCAATTCTCTACATTCTCTTTCAGAAGATTGAAGTAAAATGAGTACTTTCTAACTGATTCTCTGAGCCCAGCATTATCCTATCACCCAAACAAGACAAAGACATTACAAGGAAATAAAACTACAGACCAATATGTATTATAAACATACAGGCAAAAATTCTCAATATTAGCAAATTGAATCCAACAACGTACAAAAAGAATGATACACCACGACTAAAAGGGATTTATCACAGGTATGTAAGCCTGCTTCAACATTCAGAAATTAATTAATGTAATCTATCACATTAACAGACTAAAAAAGAAACATCATATGAACACATCAATAGATGCAGACAAAGCGTTTGAAAAAATCCAACATCCATTCATGATAAAAAAAAACTATCAGTAAACTAGGAAGACAGGGTAACTTCTTCAACTTGATAAAGAATATCTACAAAAAAACCTACAACTGACATCATAAATCATGGTGATAAACTTGAAGCTTTCCCACTAAGATCATATACAAGGCAAGGAAGTCCCCTCGTGTAATTCCCTTTCAGTATTGTACTACAGTTCTAGCTAATAAAGCAAGACAAGAAAAGGAAATAAAAGGTATACAGATTGGGAAGAAAGAAAGAAATCTTTGTTCACAGATAACATGATCATCTATGCAAAAAAATCTGAACAAATTGACTAAAAATCTCCTGAAACTAATAAGCAATTATAACAAGGTTGCAGGATATAATATACAAAGTTAATACACAAAAGTCAATCTCTTTTCGATATAGCAGCAATAAAAAAGCACAATTTGAAATTAAAAACAATACCATTTACATTAGCATCCTCCAAAAGCGAAACACCTAATGATAATTTTTAAAGTATGTACAAGATCTATATGAGAAAAACTACAAAACTCTGATGAAAGAAATCAAAGAACTAAACAAATGGAGAGAGAGATATTCCATGTTCATGGAGAGGAAGACTCGATATTGTCAAGATGTCAGTTCTGCCCAACTTGATGTATAGATTTAACGCAATCCCAATCAAAACCCCAAGAAGTTATTTTGTAGACACTGACAAACTTATTCTAAAGTTTATATGGAGAGAGAGAAGACCAAGAATAACCAACACAATATTGAAATAAAATAAAATTGGAAGACTGATGTCACCAACACCCAAACTTACTATAAACTGTTAGTAATCAGGACAGTATGGTATTGATGAAAGAACAGACAAACAGAGTAATGGAACAGAAGAGAGAGACCAGAAATAGCACCTCCTAAATCTGGTCAACTGACTTTTAACAAAGGAGCAAAGGCAATACAATGGGGCAGAAGGAATCTCTTTAACAAGTGGTACTGGAATAACTGGACATCCACATGTAAAAAAATGAATCTAGACACAGACCTTACATTCTTCACAAAAATTAACTAAAAATGGATCACAGACCTAACTGTAAAATGCAAAACTATAAAACTACTAGAAAATAATTTAGAAGAAAACCTAGATGACCTTGGCTATGACAATGACTTTACAGATACAACACTTAAGCCACGATCTATGAAAGAAATAATGGATAAACTGGACTACGTTAACATTTAAAATTTCTGTTCTGTGAAAAACAATGTCAAGAGAATGAGAAGACAAGCCACAGACTGGGAGAAAATATTTTCAAAACACATACCCAATAAAGGACTCTTACGCAAAATATAAAAAGAACATTTAATACTCAACAATAAGGAAACAAAAAACATGAATAAAAGACAGGCCAAATCTATTATCAAAAAGACAGGACACAATAAGTATTGGCCAGGATGTGGAGAAAAGGGAAACTTTGTGCACTCTTGGTGTGAATGTGAATTGGTGCAACCACTACAGAAAATGCTATGGAGATTCCTCAAAAAATTAAAGATAGAACTACCACATGATCCAGCAATCCCACTTCTGGTATATATCCAATGGAAATGAAAATAGGATATCAAAGAGATATCTGTAGTCCCATGTTCATTCCGAATTATTCACCATAGCCAAGATATGGAGATAACCTAAGTGTTCATCAATGGATGAACTGATGAAGATCTAGTGCATATATATATATATATATATATATACAATGAAATATTATTCAGCCATGAGAAATAAGGAAATCCTGCCATTTGTGACAACCTGGATTAATTTAGTGGCATTATGCCAAAGGACATAAGTCAAAGACAGACAAATACTGTGTGATATCATTTATATATGGAATCTAAAAAAAGCTGAACTCATTGAAACAGAGTAGAGTGCTGGTTCCCAGTGGGGAGGGGATAATAGAGAGGTGCTGGCTGAAGGGTACTAACTTCCAGGTACAAGATGAATAAGTTATAGGGATTCAACATACAGCATGGTGATTATAGATAATACTGTATTTATACTTGAAAGTTACCAAGAGAATAGATCTTAAATGTTCTCACAACAAAGAAAGAAATAGTAATTATTTGATGGGATGAGGGTGTAAGCCAAAACTATGGTGGCATTTTGTAACATCTAAGTATCACCTCAACATCCTGTACAGCTTAAACTTACACAGTGTTATATGTCAATTATATGTCTCAATAGAGCTGGAAAAAAAATGGGCCAAAGACCTTAACAGACTCCTCACCAAAGAAGATATACAGATGGGAAACAAGCATAAGAAAAGACGCTCCATGTCACATGTCATCAGGGAAATGCAAATTAAAACAGCAATGAGATATCAATACACATCTATTAGAATGGCCAAAATGGAACACTGACAACACCAAATGATAGCAAGGATGGGGAGCAGCAAGAACTCTCATTGCTGGTGGGAATGCAAAATGGTACAGCCACTTTGGAAAGCAGTTTGGGAGTTTATTCCAAACTAAACAATCTCTTACCATATGATCCAGCAATCAGGCTCCTTGTTACTTACATAAAGGAACTGAAAAGTTATATCCACAAAAAACCTGCACTTAGATAATATAACAGCTTTATTCACAATGGCCAAAATTTGGAAGCAATCAAGATGCCCTTCACTCTGTGAATGGAAAAACAAACTCTGGTACATCCAGACAGTGGAATACTACTCAGCGCTATAAGAAAAATTATCTACTAAGCCATGAAAGACATGGAGAAACCTTAAATGCATATTACTAAGTGAAAGAAGCCAATCTGCAAAGGCGACACACTGAATGATTCCAACTATATGGCACTCCTGAAAAGGCAAAACAGCAGAGAGAGTAAAATGATCAGTGGTTTCCAGGGTTTGAGGGATGGGGGAATAATAAAAAGTCAGAGCACAGAAAATTTTTAGTATAGTGAAAATACTCTGTATATTGTAATGACAGATACATGTCATTATATGTTTGTCCAAACCCATAGAATGTACAGCGCCAAGTCTCATCCATAATCTACGGAGTTTGGGAGACTATGATATGTCAATACAGGTTCATCAGTTGTAACAAATGAACCACTCCAGTAAGCAATATAGGTAATGGGGAGGTTATGCATGTAGGGGCAGGAGGCTTATGGGAAATCTCCGTACCTTTCCCTCAATTTTTAAAACTGCTCTAAAAAAAGTTCTTAGTTAAAAAATAATCAGCCCACATTTAAAAATAAGATGGCCTATAACAAAACTAGACTTCGTGTATAAGAATAAGACAAAAGCAAAAAGACAACCAAACAGATCCTAAAATATTCAGATTCTGAAATCATATGCTGCTTTAAACTAAATATGAATATTTTGTTTAAAGAAATAAACTATAAGCTTGAAAATATTTGGGGAACAAGAAACCATTAAAACTACCATAAAATTTTGAAAAATAGACAAATCTTCTAGAATTTTTGAAAAACCTGAAATTAAAAGTTTAGTGGACTGCTTTAGCTGAATTAGTGAAGCCAAATTAAAAAGAATGATCCTGAGAAAACCACAAAGCAACAAAATTTTTAAAAACACAGAGAGAACGTAAGAGGCATGAGGATAGAGTGAGAAAGCCCAACATATTAACATGTTCATGACAAAACATGATTTATCTTTAGTTCTTTACAGTTTTGATCTTATATATATGCTTGTAATCTACATAAAGAACAAAAGTTTGTAAACTGATAAAATGCTAAATAAAGAATTTTGGTAAAATAAATCTCTGTAAATTTTAAAAACGCAACATATTTTAATAATTATCAAGGATAGGAGAAACTGATAAACGAGAATCAAATGAAAGTAACAGGTTCTAAGTAAGTAGTGGATTATTCTGTTTCATTTCTTTTTACATCAATCTCAAAATGGAAAAAATTGACCTCATATGCTCTACAAAATTTATTGCCTATATTCTGCATATTTAAAATCCAGCTATGTTGACTTTGTCTTCTGTTAAAGAATTATCCAAAATGTTGTGAAATTGCCTTACAATTATGATAACTATTTGGAAGCTACTAATTCCTCTGTCTTCTTGAACTAGCACAAAAACATATAGCCAAATTCTATTCCATGTCTATTTTATTCAAAGGCAGCCAAAGAAAACTTTAAGGATAAATAAAAAGAATATATAAAAATAATACAATGTGGTGTACATAAAAGTCAAAATATAATGATGTACACCTGAATTTTATATAATGTTATAAACCAATGTTCTCTCAATAAAAATTTAAAACTGAATAAAAGAATAAAAAATTTTTAAATAAAATTAAAACACAAGAGTACTAAAGAGTAAGCAGGAAAATTTCATGCTGAAAGTTTGTTCCCATAATGTGGATATGCAATATCTTTACCTTGTGAAGAACTTTTTCAAATTCATTTTAATAACAAAAATATTTCCAAGATCAAAATATTCTATATCAATAGTCCGCATGTCTGCAACAAAGATCATGGTGGTCCCTACAAGACATAAACTTTTAGTAGAAACATTAAAACAGATGCAAATAAAATATATGGGCCAGTTTGAAGAACCAGAATTGCAATAAATATCTCTTGAATGTTCCCTAGGTACTTGGCATTTAATAATAAACACAAGAGATGAAGATCATAAGGCTTATTACACCACTTATTTCTTATTAATCAAGCAAACAAATAAGTCAGAAGTCTTCCAAATGTAATACAGATCTAAAAGAAACCCAACATTCTTTTAAATCCTATAATACACCTAAGATAGAAATTAATTTCAGAATAAAAGCAAAGGATTCTGCAATAACCTCTTTATAACCTTCCTATATTTGAAATGCAAAGAAATAAAAAACAAATTTGAAACAAATGAAGAAAAAGCAACAAATCCAAACTGTGAAAGACAAACAGTATCTGCCAAAATGTGAAATTTACCACAAGATAGAGATGAAGCAGAAGGTTACATATGCTCAGATCTCAGAATGATAGAGATTCCCTAAAAGCACATGTTAGGGGTCCAGAAGGGTGTTTTAGTGATCCTTTGACAAGAATGAAGAGAGCTTGGCACTGAGAGAAGTGAGGACTGTAGGTATAGAGACTAAGCGTGATATAACAGAATGGGAATGGAGGTGAATCTGAAGTAGAAATCACGCTGAACCATCATTACTTTTTTCTTTTTATATTATAGCTTGCTACCCCAAAAAGACTTACTATTGGGGAAGGAATTTCTTCGGAAATTTCTCATTTCATTCCCATAGCTGGTATACAATAAAAGATATTTTGATTACCTTGAATTTCTATTACCCAATCATTTTACTATATTATAATTTATCATAATTTTATTTAAAATGAGCCTCCTTGTTCTTAATATGTAGTTATATTTGTAACAAGATAGTTTGTTCTCTCTTCTCTTCAAGTTTTGTTCATAGTCATGTCCTTCTATGGCATTAACTAGAACTTCCAAATAACATTGATCAATGGTGGTAATCTTGACTATGTGTGTATGCTTTCTCACTGTCGCCAACTACACAGCATTTGTACTCATATCTCCAAGGTGACAGTTCTGCAGGAATGAAATTAAAGCAACGACAGCCTACATCGCTCTGAGTCCCTACCCAGAACAACAAGTCATATCTCCACTGTTTCTACTGAATTTACTAATGTAACTCATTTTCTAGTATTGATGCCATCTTCTGCAACTATAAATAGATTCCTCCCTTTGATCAATATTCCCTATTGACTGGTGGTGGTGGCCATTTATTTGAAATAATTTCAACATTTTACTATTGCCACGGAGGACTCTTTATTCTATTAGTTTTCTTCTATTCCTATTTAGAGAATTTTCTACAAATGGATGATAAATTTAATTAAATAGCTTTTTGGCATTTTTTGATAGAATACATAATTTGTTTCACTTTAATTGTTAATGCAATATTGATGTTAAGTCCAACACTAGTCTGTAATGAGTAACCTGTGCTTTCCATCTGGAAACCTGTAATTTTTTTCATATTATCCTTGGCAATCAGTAATTTCATTATGATAAGTCTAGGGCAGTGCACATATTCATTAAACAGTCTGGGGCTCATTGATCCCATTTAACCTGTAGAATGAATATTTTTCTATGCTCAGATACATTTTCTTTATTATGTTTAGTAATTACTTCTCCTGCTCTAGCCTTTAACTCATCTGGAGATATTATTGGGTCCTGTTTCATCTCTTGGATCCCCTTTCTAATTATCTCATCTTTCTTCATATGGGTTTTCATTTTTTCCCTTTCTTCCTTTTGGGTGGGTGGGGTAAAGTGGGGGGAGAAGGAGTAATTTTGTTTTTGTTTTCTTTACTTGGTGTATTTTACTCTGAGTTATGAAATATTTTCACTTGATTTCACTAATTAGAAATTCAGAGATAAGCAATAATTAGTCCCATATTCCATTTACCTATTAATTTTTAAATTTATTGTCCTTTTGGTCTTAGAAATAGTTGAGCAGTTGTATGTGTTAGTCATGTTAAAGTTCCATCAGATCTATCTGTAGGAAACTGGCAAACCCTCACTCATCATCTGAAGCATGGTTTGCCTCTGCTGGGCAAACCAGGTAGCATATATCATCCTTTTGATAGATACATAACCAACAGCTTCCCGCTCAACTTCAAAATTCCCTCTTTGTAGATGTCAGCAAGATTGGGGAATAGGAGATTTCAGCCTCAGATCCATGCAGAAATATTGATTTTGACGACAATCCTTTGATAGGGATACCTCTGTGGGAACTCAGAAGTCCAGGGAAGAGATTCCTGTATCTGTTACAGAAAAAGAATCCAAGAACAGATGCACTGAAGAGTTAGAAGAATGGTTTTACTTTTCCGGCACCCCTCTTCCTCAAGGCAACACAGCCTAGTGCCAAGAGAGAGCTCTCAGCCTGTGATTTCTCCCACGGGGGAAAATAAGAAAGGAGTGAGTACCTGGCTTCACCAATATTGTGGGACAATGCCCAAGAGGCCCACTTCTGCCTCATCCCACCCAGGTTACTGAGGAGATTCACACAGCTGAAGAGTCTAGAGGGAATGAAGAGCAGGGTAATAGGGTAGAAGCTCACACTGAATCATCATGGAACACAAAAATCAGCCATATGTCCTTCTAACTAGCTCATGAATTCCACCGAGCAGCCTGCCCATGAACTCAATGAGATATCTGACCTGCAGCTCCCCTAAAACTGGCCAGCAGGTGCCCAGGAAATGGCACAAAGCAGCGACTGCAGGCAATGTGCATAATCCCACAGATGGCAGGTGCAAGCTTCTGCAGACAGTGAGCATGAGACTCACTGTCTTGCACAAGACCCTGCAGACAGCAGTAACCCTACTTTATGGGATGGGCAGAAGGCACACAAACTTAAATACTTGAGGAAACTGCCCTGGGTAAAAAACAAACACAGACACAAAAGAGGAGGATCTCAGCACCCGGGCTGACTTTGCAGGATTGAGAGAAGGCACACAATCCTAAGACTTCCCCCTCAAGAGGGAACAAGAGTTGTAGGTTGGGTGCCTCTATAAAAAAGACCCGAAAGACTCCAAAAATCTCTACCTGGATTAACTGATAAAAGCCTTTCTTTCCTGAAGCTAGTCAGTAGACTGAAGTTGGAGATAGTTTATTTAAATGCAAAGACAAAAATGTAAGACTTCAAGGAACATAAAAAAATAAAGGAAATATAGCGCCACAAAAGGAACAAAATAAACCTGCAGTGGCTGATCCCCCCCAAACACAAAAAAATAGAGATCTACAAATCACCTGACAAATAATTCAAAATAACAATCTTTAAAGAGCTCAGTGATCTCCAAGAGAATATAGACAACTACACCAAATCTGAAAAACAATACATGAACATAATGAGAAGTTTGACGAAGAGAAAGATGCCATAAAAAGGAACCAAAAAGAAATTCTGGAGCTGAAGACCACAACGACAGAAATGAAAAATTCTATAGAGAGTTTTAACAGCATTGTCAATGAAGCAGTAGAAAGGATTAGTAAGCTCAAAGATCATTTGAAATTATCCATCCAGAGGAGCAAAAAGAAAAAATGAATGAAAAGGTGTGAAGAAAGCATATGAGACCTATGAGATAACATCAAAAGAAACAGTGTATGCGTTATGGCGGTCACAGAAGGAGCAAAGTGAAAGAGAAAGTCTCAGAAAGCTTATTTAAAGAAATAATGACAAAAAACTTCCCAAATCTGGGTAGGAAATGAACATCTAGGTCCGTGATGCACAAAGTACCTCACATACGCAGAACACCAAGGGCTCTTCACTGAAACACACTATAACAAAATTGTCAAAAGTCCAAGATAAAGAGAGAATTTTGAAAGCAGCAAGAGAAAAGTAACTTATCACAGACAAGGCAACCCCCACAAGACTATCACAGATTTCTCAGCAGACATCATGCAGGTCAAGAGACAGTGGGGTAATATATTCAAAGTGTGAAACAAAAAATGCCAACTAAAATATTCTACTCGCAAAAGCTGTCCTTCAAAAATGAAGAAGAGATAAAATCTTTCCCAGACAAGCAAAAGTTGAGGGATTTCATCACCACTAGACATGTCTCACAAGAAATGTTAAAGGGAGTTTAACAAACACAAATCTACCAATATGATACATGAAATCAACAGAATAAACAAAAAAATTGTATGATCATTTCACTAGATGCCAAAAAGTTTGACAAAATTTGACATCCTTTCATGATAAATACTCTCAACAAATTAGGTACAGAAGGAATATACCTCAATATAATAGAAACTATATATGACAAACCAACAGCCAACATCATACTCAGTGGTAAAAAGTTGAAAGCCTTTCCTCCAAGATCAGAAAAAAGGCAAAGATGTCCTTCTTGCCACTTTTATTCAACATACTACGGCACGTCATAGCCAGAGCAATTAGGCAATAAAAAAAGAAGGCATACAAACTGGAAAGGAAGAAGTAAAATTGTCTGTTTGCAGATGGCATAACCTTATATACAGAAAATCCTTAAAAACTCACTGCGCCAAAAAACTTTTAGAACTAAAAAATTCAGCAAAATTGCAGGATACAAAATCTACCTGAAAAAATCAGTTGTGTTTCTGTACACTAACAATGAACTATCTGAAAAATAAACTAAGAAAACAACACTTTTACAATATTATCAAAAAGAATAAAATACTTAGGAATAAATTTAACCAGAGATGAAAGATCTATAACATCAAAAACTATAAAACATTAAGGAAAGATATTGAAGAAGACACAAATAAATGAAAAGATATCCCTTGTTCATGGAAAGAAGAATTGATGTTGTTAAAATGTCCACACTACTCAAAACAACCTGTAGATATACTGCAATCTCTATCAAAATTCCAATGACATTTTTCACAGAAATGGAGAAAGTAATCCTAAAATTCATAAGAAACCCTTATCTCACAATAAATGCATAAATTGACTCAAAATGGATGAAAGACTAAATGTAAGAACTGAAACCATAAAACTCCTAGAAGAAAACATAGAGCAAACACCTTAGCATTGATCTTGGCAACAAATTTTTGGATATAAGACCAAAAGTACAGGCAACAAAAGCAAAAATAAACAAATGGGACTACATCAAACTACAAAACTTCTGCACAGCAAAGGGAACAATCAATGAAACAAAAAGTTAACCTCCGGAATTAAAGAAAAGTTTTATCAACCATATATCCAATTAAAGGTTAATATCTAAAATATATAAGGAACTCATACAACTCAATAGCAAAAAAAAAAATGTCTGATTTAAAAATTGGCAAAGGGGAGGCCGATCCTGTGGCTGAGTGGTTAAGTTCAGCGTGCTCCATTTTGGCGGCCTGGGATTCGCAGGTTTGGATCCCAGGTGTGGACCTACTCAACTCATCAGCCATGCTGTGGAGGTATCCCACATACAAAGTAGGGGAAGATTGGGACAGGTGTTAGCTCAAGACAAATCTTCCTCACACACACAGAAAAATAATTTAAAAAAATAAAAACTGACAAAGGATCTGAATAGACATTTTAACAGATATTTTTCCAAAAAAGACATACAGATGGCCATCAGGTATCTGAAAAGAATTTCAACATCACTAATCACCAGGGAAATGCAAATTAAAACCACAATGAGATTTCACCTCACACCTGTTAGCACGACTATTATAAAAAAGAAAATATATCAAATGTTGGTGAGGATGTGAAGAAATCAGTACTCTTTTATACTGCTGTTGAGAATGTAAATTGGTACAGCCGCCATGGAAAGCAATATGGAGATTTCACAAAAAATTAGAATAGAACTACCATATGATCAAGCAATAACACTTCTTGGTATTTATCCAAAATAATTGAAATCAGAATTTTGAAGATATACCTGCAGTCCCATGTCCATTGCAGAATTAGTGACAATAGCCAAGATATGTAATCACCTGAAAATCCTTCAAAGGATGAATGGATAAATAAAATGTGGTATACACATACAATAGAATATGATTCAGCCTTAACAAAGAAGGAAATCCTACATTTGCAACAACATGGATGGACTGGAAGAAGCTATGTTAAGTGGAATAAGCCAATCACACAAAGATAAATACTGTATGCTCTTATTTATTGGAATCTAAAATAGTTAAACTCATAGAGGCAGAGGGTAATATAGTGGCTATCAGGGACTGAAGTGGGGGAAAATGAGGACATGTTGGTCAAGAGGTACAAAGTTTTATTTATGAAGGATGAATAAGTTCTGAAGATCTAATATACAGCATGGTGACTATAATTAAATACTGTACTGTATACTTCAAATTTGCTTAGAGGGTAGATCCTAAGTGAACTGACTACAAGAAAAAAGGTCACTATGTGAAGTAATGGATATGTTAATCAACTTGACTCTTGATTATTTCATGATATATGTAGATCAAATCATCAAGTTGTATACCTTCAATACATACAATTTTAAAAAAGAAATAGTTCCTTTTCTCTAGGACCTACCATATTGGGTACTCACAAGAAGCCAAGCCACAACCACTCTTAGAATGCATTCACAGACTTTGGAAGGCTGAACACTCTGAAGGTCTTGCAGAGCACTCATTTCCACCCCAGTCCCTGAGAGCTAGCTCGCTCTCTTCTGCTTCCATCTTAGCAGGCCTTCTGTAGAGAAGGAGTTGAGAGAGAGAAGGAGTAAGGAATACACCTGCAATCTGCCATCATCTGTTCTCTTTCCTGTTCTTTTTTTGCTTAATAATGCCAGACTGGCTAGTTTATTTTCAGTCTTTCTCTTCCTTTTGGTAATTGCATTTAAGGATATATTTTTCTTCTGAGTACAAATTTGCCTATGTTTCAAGTTACCTTAAGAATTATCTAGAATAGTGACTTTGAAATTTACAAAGCAAAAGATGTTAAGCTATTTTTGATGATTTTTAATTATACATACATATAAATACATAAAATAGATATATACATGTATAACATGTTTTTGTATATCAACATAATTATTTCTTTGTGATCTAATACATGGCAATGTTTTTAAGTGTTCCAGAAGTATATGAAAAGTATACTAATGTTTGCCAGTTATACATATAAATCTGTGTGAGTGTGTATTTACAAATTCTTTCAACAAAACTTTACTGAACGCTACGTGGGAGGCATTCTTTTAGGCACTGGGCATAGGAAAGTAAATAAAGCAGACAAAAATTCCTCCTCTCAAGGACCTTACATTCTCATAGAGGAGATAGGCTATTAGCAAGATAAAATACGTTGTGTTCTAGAGAATGTTTTTATTCTGGGAAGGCATGAGAGGGTTTTCAGCAGAGAAGTCATGTTGTCAGATTTATATCTTGGCAGTATCTGTCTGCTATGTTGAGAATAGATTACACGGCCAGAATAGCAGCGAGAAAACCAGTTTAGGAGGTTAGTATGATAAACTAGACTTGAACCAAGGAGGTGGCACTAAAGTAAAGGAAGTGGTCAAATAATGGATATATTTTGAATGTCAAGCCAACAGGATGTGCTAACAGACCTGATGTAATATGTAAAAGAGAGAGAGAGGAGATGAAGATTCCAGATTTTTTTAATCTTCTACCTGATGTTAGATATCTTCAGATTCCTGAAGTTTTTTTTTTTTTTTTTGTCTTCTTGGAAGATTTTATCCACTCTCTGTATAAATTTTTTTGCACAATTTAATAGTTTTGCTTTAAATTTTATTTTATATTAACAGCACCATGCCACTTTGTTTACATTTCCTGGTATATATTCTCCTCCGACTCACTTTTTTTTTTTAAGTTTTAGAAAAGGTTTGTTTTAGGTGTGTATCTTACAAAAAGTTAATTTTGTGTCTTAATATAGGAACTTAATACAGTCATACTTACTGAAATTACTATGCTGAAAATTATCCAGGAATTATACTTTACTGTTCTTGGTCACTACAATGCTTTATCATTTTTGTTGTGCATGTGTGTGAGTTATTCAACTAAGTCTTTATCATGGTTGTTTTTGCTCTGTTCCCATCCTCTCTGCTTTATTATACATGTATTTATACAACACACAAAGAGATACAGATATGGATAACCTAAGTATAGCAAGATCAAGATAAACAATCAAAAAATAAATAGATCCATTCAACTTCTACCCTGGTCAATAAATAAAATATTACGAGAAGTCCCTCTTAGCTCCCTCTGCTCTCTACTCCCTTCCTCCTCCCAGGAAAGCCACTGTTCTATCCAGATTAATTTTTTTAACCTTATGTAATGCAATCACTCAATATGTATTCACTTTTGTCTGGTTTTTTCTATTCAATACTACAATTGTAAGTGTCATCCATGTAGTTCTATGCTATTTCTGTAGTTTAGTTTTATATGAATCCCATTTTGACTAGAATTCTCATTAACCATAATTTTCCTCAGAATATTGAGCCATTCTTTACTTATTTCCAGTTATAGAGATAAGAAATTTAAGACAACTCAACATTTATTCCTAATAAATTCATTCTACATTTTTTCCCTCTAAGTGTATAAAAGATTTTCTTTCTTCTTGGGGTCTTTCATTTCTTTAGGATACCTTTAAGTATGAGTCATATATGCTTCATAAATTTAATCTTCAAGATGCCATGTCTTTTTGTCACTGTTGTTGACTTTCATAATTTTACTCTTGGACCCTACACACCCTCAATGATTTTATCTACTAGTGATTGTTAGAATCAATTAAAAAATATAAGGTATTAGTATTTGAAAGGATGTTCCTCCAACAGGGCAAATCAGTGCTACTCAACTCTAAATATGTGTTTAAATCATTTGTGAGTTTTAAAATGTATATACATATGCTACGGCTTTACCCCTAGAGACTTAAGTTATCTGAGATTAGGCCCTAGAAGAATTTGGTTTCCTACAGAGAAAAGGGATATATATATATATATAAATATATATATATTCTCAGCCTATTTTTATGTTCAAAAATTTTAAACTTACCTAAAAATGAAAAAATTACAACCAAATATCCTTGTGAATTTATCAATTCATTAATCAGTTGTTTACAGTTCTTCACTAAATTTACCAATTGTTAATCTTTTTCACTTTTGTTTATTCTCTTTTTCACGTATTATATACTATTTTTTCAAAAAAACATTTAAAAGTCCGTGCATCATGACACCTTATATTAAATGGAATTATACATTGTTCTTTCTTGAATTGTATGTAAAGTGGTATAACAATAATTTAAGGTAGGATGTGATGTGATAAGCTAATGATGCATAATGTAATAAATTCAGCAAACATTAAAATTCAAGAGTGTATCTAAAAAATCAATAAAACAGAAAATGAAAACTACTAAAGTAATCCAAAAGAAAGCTACTATTAATAGGTAGAGTTGTCAGACTAGATTAAGAAGCAAGACTTAGTTCTATGCTATTTACAGGAGACATGCTAAATATAAAAACTTGGAGACTTTTAAAGTAAAAGGATAGGAGAAATGTACTAGGCAAACAAACAAGAGAGCTAATGTGCCTACATTAATATAAACAAAAGACTTCAAGACAAGGAATATTTGAATAAAGAGGGCTATCTCATGATGTAAAAAGGGTCAATCCATCAAGAAGATGCAACAATCAATAATTTGTATGCATCTGATAGCAGAGCTTTTAAATTTGTGAAGTACAATGGAAAGAACTAAAGGGAGAAAGAGACACACCTACAATCATTCTTGGAGAATTTACCAATCTCAGTGAATGACAAAACAAACAGTCCAAAAACAGTAAATAGATGAAGAATTGATCACCACAATTGAACAACTTGACCTAAATGACATGTATAGAATGCTACACCCAATAAGTTCAGATTAGGTTTGCTATTATTTTATTATTTGCATCATTATTCATACATGATAGTTTGGTAGATGTTTCCTCCAGACTTTACCAGCTTTACCATCAGTTATACTTGCTGGTGTATATATATATAATAGCATATATTATACTTGCTCCATACATATTGGAATTTTTCCATCTCTTTCAGGGGACTGGAACCATATAAACAGTACTTGAATTTTTTATCTTTAAAATTTTGGTTGAATTCTCTTGAGAGTCCATCCAGATCTGGCACTTCTTCAACATCTCCTACCCCTAACACTTCATCCCCATGGGATGAAACTTTACCTTTTTATGATTTATCTATGGAAATTGACCTCTTCAAAGATTCTCTTTCTACTACAATCAGTTTTGGTAAACACTATTTTCTTAGGGATTTATTAATTTTACCTAGATTTTGAAATTTATCTGTCTAGAGTTGTAAAAATTACTTTCTTGTGTTTTTAAGTTCTTCTGTGACTTCTTGAAGAACACAGTAGATTTAGAAAAGCCAAAATGATAAAGGAAACAAGTGTAGAAACAGAAAACAAGTCTTTATTTCTTATTTATGCTTTCTATTTTTTCCAATATTTTTATTAAAACTTTTCACAGCAGTTTTAGGTTTACAGCAAAATTGAGAGGAAGGTACAGAGATTTCCAATCTACCCCTGCCCCCACACATTCATAGCTTCCCTCATTATCAACACCTCCCACCAGAGGGGTACATTTGTTACAATTGATGAGCCTACATTGACACAACATAATTATCCAAAGTCCATGGTTTACCTTATAGGGTAATTGCGGCTTACATTTTCTGGGCTTGGATAAATGTATAATAACATGTACAGTCATTCTGGTATACAGAGTACTTTCACTATCCTAAAAATCATTTGTGCTCCATTCCTCCTCCAATCCCTAACCCCCGGAAACCACTCATCTTTTTTTACTGTCTCCATAGTTTTGCCTATTCCAGAATGTCATGTAGTTTGAATCATACAATATGTAGCCTTTTCAGATTGGTTTCTTTCACTTAGCGACATGCATTTAAGGTTCCTCGATGTCTTTTAAAGGCTTGAAAGTTCATTTCTTTTTAGTGCTGAGTAATATTCCATTGTCCAGGTATACCACAGTTTATATATCTATTCGCCAACGGAAGGACATCTTGGTTGCTTCCAAGTTTTGGCAATTATAAATAAAGCACACATTTGTGAGCACATAAATTTTCAACTCCTTTGAATAAATACCAAGAAGCACAACTGCTGAATCATATGGTAAGACTATGTTTAGTTTTGTAAGAAAACAGCAAAATGCTTTCCAAAGGATATAAACCATCTTACATTTCCACCAGCAATGCATGGAGTTCTTGTTATTCCACATCCCCACAGCATTTGGTGTTTTTGTTCCAGATTTTGGCCATTCTAATAGAGTGTAGTGGTATCTTGTTTTAATTTGCATTTCACTGATAGCATATGATGTGGAGCATCTTTTTTATTTATTTTTTTGAGGAAGATAAGCCCTGAGCTAACATCTGCCACAAATCCTCCTGTTTTTGCTGACAAAGATTGTCCCTGAGCTAATATCTGTGCCCATATTCCTCTATTTCATATGTGGGACACCTGCCACAGCATGACGCAATAAAGTTGTGTGTAGGTCCATGCCCAGGATCCAAACCCACAAACCCAGGGCCACCAAATCCGAGCATGGGAACTTAATCACTATGCCACTGGGCTGGCCCCATGGAGCATCTTTTTATATGCTTATTTCTCATCTATGTATATTCTCTCTTGAATTCCTTGGGCTATTTTTTAATTGGGTTGTTTGTTTTCTTATTGTTGAGTTTTAAGTGTTCTATCTATATTTTGGATAACAGATCTTTATCAGCTATGTCTTTTGCAAATAGTTTCTCCCAATCTGTGGGTTGTCATCTTTCTCTTGACATTGTCTTTTGCACAGAAGTTTTTAATTTTGATGAAGTCCAACTGATTTATTTCTTTCATGGATTGTGCCTTTGGTGGTGCTGTATGTAAAAAGTCATTGCCATACCCAAGATCATTTAGGTTTTCTCCTATGTTATCTTCTAGGACTTTTATAGTCTTTCATTTCACATTTAAGTCTATGATCCATTTCCTGTTAATATTTGAGAAGGGTATAAGATCTGTATCTAGATTTGTTTTTTTGCATGTGGATGTCCAGTTCTGCCAGCACCATTTGTTGAAGAGATTCACTTTGCTTCATTGTATTGCCTTTGCTACTTTGTCAAGTATTAGCTGACTATATTTATGAGGGTCTATTTCTGGGCTCTCTCTTTTGTTCCATTGACCTATTTGTCTCTTCTTTCACAAGTACCCTACTGTCTTGATCAATGTAGCTTCATAGTAAGTCTGGAAGTCGGGTAGCATCAATCTTCCACATTTATTCTTCTCCTTCAACATTGTGTTGGCTATTCTTGGTCTTTTACCTCTCCATATAAACTTTAGAATTAGTTTGTCAATAACTGCAAAAGAACTTCCTGGAATTTTAATTGAGATTGCACTGAATCTATAGATCAAGTTGGGAAGAAGTGACATCTTGACAATATTGAGTCTTCCTCTCCATGAACATGGAACATCTTTCCATATATGTAGTTCTTTCATTTTGTTCATCAGAGTTTTGTAGCTTTTCTTACATAGATCTTGTATATATTTTGTTAGATTTATTATACCTAAGTATTACACTTTTTGGAGGTGCTAATGTCAATGGCATTGTGTTCTTAATTTTGGATTCCACTTGTTCATTGTTAGTACATAGGAAAGTGATGAACTATATTTTTATTCAAGTATAATTAACATACAATATCCCATTAGCTTCAGGTGTATATAATATTGATTCATTATTTATGTACATTACTAAATGATCATCATAAGTCTAGTTACCATGTCACCATACAAAGTTATTACAAGATTATTGACTACATACCCCATGCTGCACATTACATCCCTATGACTTACTAATTTTGTAACTGTAAGTTTGTACTTCTTAATCCTCTTCACCTATTTTGTGCCCCCAATCCATCCTCCCTCTGGTAACCACAAGTTTGTTTCCTATATCAGTAAGTCTGTTTCTGTTTTATTTGTTTGTTTTTTAATTAGATTCCACATATAAGTGAAATCATATGGTATTTGTCTTTCTCTGTCTGATATTTCACTTGCATGATACCCTCTAGGTACATCCATGTTGTTTCAAATTGCAAGATTTCATTCTTTTTATGGCTGAGAAATATTCCGTTGTATAAATATATACCACATCTCCTTTATCTATTCATCTATTGAGGGACAGCGAGGTTGCTTTCATATTATGGCTATTGCTAATAATGCTAAAGTGAACATAATGGTGCATATCTCTCTTCAAATTAGTGTTTTTGTTTTCTTTGGATAAATACCCAGGAGTAGAATTGCTAGATTGTATGGTAATTCTATTTTTATTTTGTCAGGAAGACCCATACTGTTTTCCATAGTGGTTGCACCAAATTAGATTTCTATCCACAGCGCACATGGGTTTCCTTTTCTCCACATCTTTGACAGTACTTGTTATTTTTTGTCTTTCTGATAACAGCCATTCTGATAGGTGTGAGGTGGTATCTCAGTGTGGTTTTGATTTTCATTGTGCTGATTGTTAGTGATGTTGAGCACTTTTTCATGTGCCTGTTGCAATCTGTATGTCTTTGGAAAAATATCTATTATTTTTATTGTTGAGTTCATAATAGTTTACATCATTGTGAAAGTTTAGTTGTACATTATTTCTTGTCTGCCACCACATAAGTGCTCCCCTTCACCCCGTGTCCCCCCACCCCCTTTCCCCTGGTAACCACTGAACTGTTTTCTTTGTCCATGTATTTGTTTATATTCCGCATATGAGTGAAATCATATGGTGTTTGTCTATCTCAGTCTGGCTTATTTCACTCAAAGTCACGTCCCCTAGCAGTAACAAAAATTATGTTAAATCTCCAGACCAGAGAGAAAATGACAAGTACCCAGAAATCAGTCTTGAGGTGACAGAAATATGTAATCTAAATGACAGAGAATTCAAAATAGTTATCAAAAAAAAATCAACGTGTTAAAAGAGAATGTAGAGAAACAATTCAATAAGTTCAAGTGTTTCTTCACAAAAGAGGGGGTCTCCAGCCTCTCCACCCTCCATTGTATATCTGCGTGGGTCTCTCAGACATCTTTTATGTTGTGTTTGGATGTTCTCTGTTGGAGTATGAATGTCTTTTTCATTGTATGGTGGAGGGGAGTGATTACCAGGAAGCTCATTCTGCCATGATGCTGACGTCGAAAAATGTCTATTCTTAATTAGTTATTTGGTTCTTTTTCATTTTAGTATTTTTGTCTTTCTTCAAACCTGGGCAAAATCTTTTTGGTAATATTATTATTTCATCTGTTAAACTTGTAGCTTTGTGCTCTAAACATTTTTTCTTATCTCTATGTTTCATGTCATTTTTGTTATGTACCACTGTCTTGCATTATGTTTTTTGTAGCCTTTCAATCATTAAGTCAGACATACATTTAACTCTTCTACTATACACCCATTTAAGATGGTCTTAACTATAATCAGTTTCTTAATTTACAAGAGTAGTCTTCTTCATATCAAGCTATTTTGTGGATGTAATTTATGGGTGTAATCATGTCTAGAACATAAGTTTTGACTTATTTTAAAAGCTTCTATTTGTTTTCATAAATCTTGTTTTCTCAAGGTTCCTTCCTTACTGTATTTTTTACCTCTCATTGATGATGTTTTCCTATAACTGGAGATTTTTAGTAGCATTTTCATGTTTATATTTGAGAACTACTGTTTATCTTTGCCTCCTTTTATTCTGCATAGTTATGACTGTGATTTTCGTTATTTGTTTATTTCTCTGAGTTCTCAGATGTTGTCTGCTTTCTCTAAGACTTCTTTAAAATGTGTAATCCAAAAGAGGCATACTTTCTTGTTTATTTTCTGTCCTTATAAGAGATTTTAAAAGATAGCTGTGTGCGTTCAATCTAACTTCTTGTTTCAGTCTCCCACTTTAAATATTAGTTCTCTACCATAAAATTCTGCATTTTCTCTTAAGCTTGTTGACATTTCTTAGTTTCTATTTACTTTTAACCGAGCATAAAATCTTGCAAAGAATTTTATTAACTACATTTTTCATACTTACCCTTTTTATATTTCAATTGTGTAATAAAATCAAATGACATGCTAATAAATTCATTTCAGTTTTTTGTGCAGCTTTAGTTTACTTATACTTTCTTCATAATATTTAATTGGAAATAAAAGTAACTGGAAAAAAATTGCAATACAAGTCCAAATCACTGACTTTGACCTGTAAGAGATTATTTTTAATATGTTCTTTAAACCTCTGAGGTATAATGAACAGTTTCAGGAAAAGTAAAAGAAAAAGAAAAGAGAAATTCTACTTTAGTTCAAGAAGTTTGCTTTTATTAAGTTTAAATGCCTGAGAAAGATATAATATGGCATTACATATGCAAATTTTTAAAGGCAGTAATAGCATTATAGCTAGCATTTGCAAAGTACCTAAATTCTATTTTATGTCCACAACTTTGACAAAGAGACTATTATCGATGTTAAAATACATTGTTAATAATTGTTTTCTCTACAGAAAATTTTTTGCGTTGCTCTCTATTTTGCAGAATTGCTGCATGAATTAGAGAACAAATGAATTTGCAAATTAAAATATGAATTATTACAAGAAATAAAAACAACATAAAAGGCTAATGATAGTAATACAATTTTCAAAATGCCTACATAATAATCCCAATTATTCTCATTCCCATTTCTCATTCTCATTTCTCATTCCCTGTTATAAGGTACTTACACCTTGAGGTCATTGCTGGTATTGTAGAGATTATAACTGATATACTAGTAAGCTAAAAGTACTAAGTAAATGATATTGGCAAGATAAACTGCAGCATCTCAGAGATTGAGGTTCTTTCTATATTTTTGTTCAGTAATGTCTTCTTTAAAAAAGAAGAGTTCCAGTTACAATGTTAAGTATATATTAGACTTAGACAAGGAGAAGTGATAAATGGAATCAGTATAGAAAGAGAAAAATACAAGCCATATTTAGAAAACCACTATTAAACTTTTTAGGTGGATATGAGACTGAAAAAACTCCTTGGTTTTTCCTGTACCCCTTCGCCCCTTTCTCTTTGGTTATTCCTTATATATTCTTTATCCCTCATTTTCCACATCACTTTGAAGGTAATTCTCAAACATTTGTTTAGTTATTTATATACTGCTTAGTACTCTCAAGGAAAACAAAATATATGTTTGACAGGAGGAAAAAATAGTTTAGTAAGCGTGTGTGCACATGTGTGCATGTGTGCATGTGTATGTTATCCATCCAAAAGATTGTCAGTTTCTTATAGTGGATGTTGACTTTCAGTTGAACAAATGCATATGTTGTTGCTGTAGCATGTACTGTTCTCCAAATATCAATTAGCTCAATTATGATGATGGTGCTTTTCAGGTCTTGATATCTTTACTGACTTTCTGTCTGCTTCTATTGATTAGAAACAGGATTATTAACATCTCCAAACATAACTGTAGATTTGTCTAGTTCTCCTTTGAATTTTGAAGCTCTCATGTTATGTGAACACATGTTTAGAATTATGTGTTCTTAATTAGTTGGCCCCTTTATCATATGAAATATCCCAGAGACAGAAAGGGACATTACATAAAGATAAAAGTATCAATCCACCAAAAGACATAGCAATCTTGAATGTATATGTATCAAAAAACACAGTTGAAAAATATGTAAAGCAAAAATTAATAGAACTGAAAAGAAAGACAGGGGGAGTTGGACACTTCACAATTCTTCTCTCAACAATTGATAGAACAAGCATACAGACAATCAACAGGGATAAACAACTCAACAACACCATCAACCAATAGGATATAATTGATAGTCACAAAGCATGTCTTAACAACAGCAGAATAAACATTCAAGTTCCCACATGTCTGAAAGCAGACCAAATCCTGAGCCATAAATCAACTTCAACAAATTTACAAGAATTGAAATTATACAGAGGGTGTTTTTTGGTTACAATGGAATCAAATTGGATATCAATAAGAGAGATAACAAGAAAATCTCCAAACATTTGGCAACTAAATAACACACTTCTAAAAAATCCATGTCTAAGAGGAACTCTCAAGTGAAATTTTAAAAATTAATAAAAGAATACTATGAACAACTCAATGATCACAGATTTGATAACCTACATGAAAGAGACTAATTCCATGAAAAACACAAGTGGTCAAAACTCACCCAAGATGAAATATACAATCCAAATAGGCCTATTATTTATACCTAAAGAAATTGAATCAATAATTAATAACTTTCCAAAAAAGCATCAGGCACAGATGGGGAACCAGGAATAGAGGGCAACATCTTCAACTTGATAAAGAACATCTACAAAAAACCTACAGCTAACATCGTACTTAAGGTAGAACTTGAAACTTTCCCTTTAAGATCAGGTATAAGGCAAGTATCCCCTTGCATCACTCCTTTTCAGCATTGCACTGGAAGTTCTAGCTAATGAAATAATACAAGAAAAGGAAACAATAGTTATACAGATTCGGAAGGAAGAAATAAAATTGTCTTTGTTTGCAGATGACATAATTGTCTGTAGAAAATCCAAAAGAATTAACCAAGAAAATCCTGGAACTAATAGGTGATTTATAGCAAGTTTACAGTACACAAGATTTATATAAAAAGTCAATTGCTTTCCTATTACCTGCAACACACAAGTGGAATTTGAAGTTAAATGCACAATATCACTTATATTAGCACCCCAAAAATTGTAATACTCAGATATCAATCTAACACAATATATACAAAATCTATATGATAAAATGTTAAAAATTCTGATAAACAAAATCAAAGAAAAACTAAATGTATGAAGAGATAGTCCTTGTTTATGGAAAGGACAAGTCGATATTGTCAAGATGTCATTCTCTCCCATCTTGATCTATAGTTTCGATGCAATCCCAATCAAAGTCCCAGCAAGTTATTTTGTAGATATCAACAAATTAATTCTA
This sequence comes from Equus przewalskii, assembly GCF_037783145.1. Lineage (NCBI taxonomy): Eukaryota > Metazoa > Chordata > Mammalia > Perissodactyla > Equidae > Equus > Equus przewalskii. The sequence goes on from NC_091832.1 coordinate 68,025,171, forward strand.
AAGTTTATATTAGGAGGCAAAAGACCCAGTACAGCCAACACAATGTCGATGGAGAAAAAGTAGGAGGACTGACGGTATATGATTTCAAGACTTTCTGTAAAAGCTACAGTAATCAGGACAGTCTGTATCGGCAAAAGAATAGACAAACATATCAGTGAAACAGATTAGAGGGCCCAGAAATAGAACCCCCTAAATATAATCAACTGATCTTTGACAAAGGGGCAAAGTGAATCTCTAAGGTTGGAGAGAATAAGAGCTGAATAAGAATTAAAGATGACTCTCATTTTCAACTTATCTGTGTTATATTTAAAGGTATATGCATAAATATCTATCTATATTTATCTATCATCTACATCTTATCTGTGGATAGCTATAGATATAGACAACAGATGTAGATATAAATGATATTTCTCACTGATCAAGTAAACTGCCATGTTGGCAAAGTGCACATGCAATACATATTTCATTCAAGAGGCCTATAAAGTATCTAGATGTTTATAAATATAAATCAGATAGTAGAGATCAAATGTAGGGATAATAATATAGATTTGTATAGAGTGCATACGTAAATGTGGATAAATGTCAACATATCAAGATTGAGAAAAGCAAGAGAGGGCAATAACAAAACGTCATAAAAGTAGTGAAAAAATAGATATAGCAAACACAGAAAAATGAAATATAAGAAAGAGAAGAAAAGATATTTCCATTAAAGTGCATGACTTACATTATCAAATGCTGCAAAAATATCAAGGTAGAGGAACTTGAAAAAAAAAAAAAGAAGTTCTTAAAATATAAAGCTAGGAGTCTTTTGATAAGTTTGAAGTACCTGGATTAAAAATGACAATAAGGATGTAAATCAGGATTTAGTGTAGGTTAGAATTCTCTTACATTTTTATTGTACTCCTCCTAACCCCTTATGGTTTAATTTCAAATCAAATGAACCTCATGTCCCTAAGAGCCTAGAAAACCCTATACACCAGAGCCATGAAACCAAGCAAAGCTCTAATTTATTAACCATCAATAGCCACTTTCAAAAAGTACTTTTACTTGCTGAGGAAAATGTTATAGTTATTTGTAATTTGAATCACAGTGTGATTTATTTACTTGAACGTACTTTTTTCTAATTTTGAGTACCTATACACAGGAAGAAATAGGATTTGGAAAAGAAATATGAATGGTATCTCTATTTTCTAGAGGGGGAAGAAATCAGTAGAGAAGTACATGGCAAAGATAAAACGTGGGAGACAATAATCAATTCATAAGGTGAAAGAGGATGGGACCAAGAAAACAATGAGTAATTCACCTTCTAACAACGTATGAGTGATTCTTTCTTAGAAAATGAATAATAACTGGGCCTACAATTGTAAAAGAAGAGAAGAAGTCACAACAAATGAGAAGCAGTCAACCGGTGGAGATTGGTAAAGATTTGGAACAGCTGCTAGAGATGACAAACTAATAATAACGATAACAAAGGTGAAGTGAAAATGACAAAAGCTGACTCATGGGTGTGTTTGGAAAAGAGAGACATTTGTTTTGCTGCCCCTCCTATTCCACTGTTGTAGCTTATCAGTAATGTTAGATAAGGAGGGAACCAGAGGTCACTTGACCCTCAGTCCTGAGCCCCTCATAAGAATCCTGATTAAAACAAAGCAAAAATATTAAAACAAAAAACTTGTTATTTTAAAGATCCATCTTCCTTTAATTTGTCAAATGTAAATTGAATTAAACTTTGAGGTTATCCTTTTCTTCTGTTTTCTTACATAAAAAGTTCTCTGGTTATGCAAAGTTAAAGCAATATACAAAATGATGAGATCTAATTCAATTAGGAAATAAAATTATACAATTCTAAAAGAAAAGGCAATTTTTTCCGGACTGAGCATTATTTTATGTTAAGTGTATTACAATTTCGTCTGGCCAAGGCCTTCTAATAGAAGACAATGTAGGAGAAAGGGCTCTGAGGTGATGAAAACACCCCAATGGCAAAGTCACAAGCCTGGAGGCTGTGTTCTAAAGAGAGGAAAAAATGCCTGGAGGTGATTTCTGGTTTTCAGTTTTAATTTGTTTCTGCTCTATGCTGTAATTCCTTCCAGAAAAACTTCATTAAACAACAAAACTCAGTGTTGGTCTTGTGTTAACTGTGACTAGAGAATAATGAAACAGATCTGTGTCAGTGTTTGGAGTAGAGATCAGAGAGAGAGCTTAGAACATCCTTTAAAGATGGGTTGTAACAAGCTTTCCAAATGATTGGAGTGCAGCTGGAGATGTGCCCACAAAGATTATAAACAATCTATACTCAAGAATCTTCAGAAACGGTATGGTGGGAAATAAGTTTCCTATAATCAATTGGCACTAGTCAATCCTGTAGTCAATGGGGCAATGGTGCCTTCGAAAGAAAAGTAATTTCACATAGAATTTCAGGATATGTTGGAAGTAAAAGAACAGCCAAGTTTTTAGAACATTGACAATGAACTTCAATACTTTATAATCAGTTTCCAGAACTTAAGGAATTTCCAACAGTCTTACTCATCCCCTAGTGTTTTAGGGAGACTCAAATACTTTATATCAAGGAAATAGGTTACCATTTTCATAACTACCTAAATATCTAAATTATGACTTAGGTATTCCTCTAGAAATAAATATAAGTGAATTCATTATCAAAAATATCTTCCTCAGTTTGGAGAGAGTTTTATAATTGTCCTATAACTGATCATAGGTTTGAACTACTAAAATTATTTATAATGATGAGGAAAAATATGATTCAGGCCACCTTTAAAATGATCAATTTCACTCCTACTCCCGAAGTGCAGTTGTTTCTCAAAACGAACACAGTTGATAATTGGTTACTAATCCATTGTGTCAGGAACTCATTTTTTTATTTGTCAGTTTTGTTTGTGAGATAGATATGCTCTCACACTTCCTGAAACTCAAAAGAGAAGTTGCAACTTAGTACGTTAATGAAATGAATACTTCAAGTGACTATCTACTTACTAGAAGATTTGTTATTTTGATAACAAATCTATTTTTCTCCATTTGGGGTCTCCATTTTCTCCATTTGGAAGTCTTAAAAAATCATTTATTCTAAATAGTATTCAATAACTTTTAGTACCTGTACCCGCAACCATTCTATAGCATTATATTGCAAGTGCTATACAATCTCAAGGAATACAAAAAAATATTTCTTCACAGAAGTGTTTTTAAGACCAGGGGGAAAAATGTATACAAGTAAAACAGATGGCATAATGAAGATAACACCAGAATCTGCACCAAACTTTGATTTGAGTCCCAGTTCTTACAAGACCCCCTAATAATTAGTTGTATAAATGGATGTTTATAAAAGTTGTACTTTATAGAAGCTATAGTAAAAGAAGTTTTTAGAGCAAGAATTTAGGTGTTAAACAGCATTGATTTAGGCGATCGCTTCAGAAAGTGAAACCATTAACTCCTTTATTCTATCAATGTTTTCGATTCCTCTTTTTGGGGTAGCCCTCATGTTAGGAAATAGAAGAAAATGTTGAGCAAAACCAGATATGGTCTCAGCCATTGTGGAGTGTACAACTTTGTAAAATAGACAGATATCAATCAAGTGTACAGCAGCTACATATGAAATTCCAAAGGTGATACATGCTTTAGAGAGAAGATTTCTGAGGCTATGAACGCTTCTAAGAAGGGCATCCGACCAAGCCTCACATTTGTTCCTTTTAATACGATTTTAAGACATTAAAAGCTCAAGCAATTTAACGAGGAACTACTTTCTCTCTCTCTGCTTCTATATTTTTTCTCTGTCTCAATTCTGAATCTAAAAAGGAACACACCATATACAATCTATTCTATTTTAAAGATATTCCTGCTTAAAATTTTACAATGGTGGTATTTGGCTTTGCTTCATGTTTTATGAATCACAGTTCAACAATAATTTACTGAAATTTACCATATCTTTCTTCTGCACTGTCCATTCTGTCATAGGTATTTTTCCATTCGAGTTGAGTTGCTTTCTCAGAAACGTAAAATGTGTGCTTTACCAAATCTAATCATACTTGTCAGAAGAAGCATTATTGTCGTTACAAAAATTGTCAAAACAAATTACGTGATAGAGAAAGTGATAATTCATTTGGGAAATCATGCTTACAATTTGTTTCATTTTGTGTAGCTTAACATAATTCTAAAAAGAAAAAGAAAGAAAAAATTTACACTCTATAGAAAGCGTATGAACACCATAAAGAGCGACAGTTTTGTGAACAGCTGTCTCTAGCTAAATGATATCTACTTCCAGACTTGAAAACAAACAAAAGAACAGTATATTAAAGATTGATGTAAAATTTATTATCTTTGACTGCTATACAAACATCTTAGCAATATGATTCCTTTGGAAGGTATGCTTAATCTCTCTGCCAAGAAAGTTTATGAGGAAATAAAATTAAATGTCTGACACCACCTTTCAGTCACAAATTCTACATTCACATTTATCACTAGACAGAAAATAAAGATAGTGAAAGATGAAAAAAGGATAACTCAGCTTAATGATTAAATCGTTTTTCAATTTCGGTGTTTCAATTTATGCATTAAGAATTGACAGTACCAGCATAGATACCCAACGTAAAACCAATTACAAGCCTTTAAGGGAATAATAAAATACATATTCATAAAAACACTACGTTAATATTATTAAGAGAAAACATAGCCAAAAACAGCATTAAAAATGTTCTTTCAAATATTCTACTTTTGTGCTTGTATCTATTGGCTTAAGTGAGGAAAGAATAGTAAAGGAGGCAGCAAAAATGAACAGACAGATCATAGATATGAGGACCAGAGAAACTGGGGTTGAATTAAGCTTTTACTACTTGCTAAATATACTAAAACAAGCATAATCAGCATACTAAAACCAAGTATACTAAAGCAAGTAACTATGTCAACTGTACTAAGACCAATATAAACCTTCTCTGAGCCTCAGGATAAAAATGAGAATAATAATGGTTGTCTCCGGGTTATGGTGAGGATTTTACATTTAATAGATAATACATTTAAAGTGCCTGAAAAACTACCTGGTACATAGGAAAAAGCAATAAAAGAGACTTTCATTGTTCAACAATATTATCTAAAGAAATCTTGATCAAAATTTGATTGAGTGGGGGCCAGCCCCCTAGTGGAGTGGTTAAGTTCCTGCACTCAGCTTCAGCGGGCCAGGGTTTCACTGATTCAGATCCTGTATATATATATACACACACACAACTATATACTGGGGGGATTTCAGAAGAGAAAGCAGAAAAAAAAAAGAAGATTGGCAACAGTTGTTAGCTCAGGTGCCAATCTTCAAAAAAATATTTTTTTCGCTGAGTGGTTAAATCATTTCAGGAAACCAATACCCGAAATTAGCCTGGTTATGTCTTCAAATATTAGTCATGATCAAATTAGCAATTCTTTTGAAAACAAGGAACGTTGTGTTATTTTTCCCTCCATTTTATTATGAAAAAATTGAAACACAGAAAAGTTGAAAGAATTTTACAGTAAGCACTCATATGACCACCACTTAGGTTCTGCCATTAACATTTTATTATACTTTGTCATATATCTATTATTTTTCTATCTATCCATTAACGCATCTTGTTTTTATGCATGTCAAAGTAAGTTGCAGATATCAGTATTCATCTCCTTGACTATCTCAGCGTGCCTATCATTATCTAGACATCCAGATTTGTTTACAGTTTTCTTTTTTGATGTAGAACTTAGATGCAATTAAATGTACAAATCTTGAGCACACACTGAGTTTTTGACAAATGCATACATCTGCGTATCCAAAACTCTATACAATGTAGACCATTACCACCCCCACAGAAAGTACAACATTATTTTTGAATACAAGACACTTCAGTCATCTTGGGAATCCAAGTCAAAGAATCACATTTTGATTAAAATTTATGTTAGGAAGATATGGAAAATAAACGAACTAAATGGCTTTGACATTCTTACCATGACAACTAGGGATGACAGGAAATTGAGACTTTATTACAAAGAAGCCGCCACATGCAAACATGAGAGTAGATAAGAAAATCATTCACCCAAGAACCAGAAGGGTAGCAACTAAATATTGTAATAAGGGATAGATTTAAGCCTAGGAATCAGAATTCAAAGAACATTAAATCATTCTATATGTTTGTGTACCAAATGACAAAATGCATCATATTCATGTGTCTGTACTCAATACCCATGTGTCTCATTTATATGAACATTTTCACTTTATTATTAAGGAACAAATTTAGGTAAAATTTGTCAAGTAAAAGTTAATACCAAGATGAGAGAGAAATTATGGTAAGCTTTATGGTAAATGATATAATATTATTAAATGGGAAAGTGAATGATTATTTGGTGACATTGAGGGAAACACAAAACAAAACAAACTAAAAAAAAGATTTGAAAAACGTGTTTTGTTTTCTTTCCATTCTGAGCTATTTTAACCAATCTTCAAGAGGCATGCGGCTACAGCCAGATAGCTTTCTAAAAATTTCTCCTTTTCCAAATTATTATTTCAGCTTCCTTTTTCCCAATGTTCTATAACTATGACTGTGTCATTCTGAAATAAACTACAGTGTTTAAAGTTAGGAAATTCAAAGACCTGGGAGTTTGAGGTTAGTAGGCTAACCAATTGTGGAAAATATTAAAAATAAAGGGTAAGCAGAATGTAATCATGGATGTGCAGATGAAATAGCAGAGTAGTTCTTCTCAGGTAGCTGTAAACGATGCTGTTAGAATCCCTCCCAAGGAAAGCTGACTAATCAAGCCATGTGGAATTAGAGTGTGTATATAGTTTCATGGTCATCAAAAGATAAATTAGGTCACAACTTGTGTTAGCATATCAGAGAAGTGCAATTTGCACTCACCGTATATATGCTATACATAAAATTGCAAGACCAATAGCAATTTTTAATAGTGAGGTAATGGCAAAAAGTGGTCATTACAATAAGTAAAATAAGATTTTGATCTTTACTTGTGTGATGTTCTAGTCCTGTCACTCATCAGTAGGCTTCAGTATAATGACATGAATTAAATCCTGAAGCATGATCTTCCTTCACTCATTTAGCATGCCCTGTGAACACATACTTAGAAGTTATATACATACATACGCAATTTTGGATTCTGCTGCTTGAAATAATCTATTTTCAATTAATTCCCTGGTATTGAGAAATCTCATCCCTAGGCTACCTAGTTTTTATACCCTCATGAAACCTCCAAGGTGACTTGAGGAATCACTCTCTTGCTGACCCACCGGTTCCTAAAAGGCTAACATTTCCCCACTCATGGCCCCAATTTCTTCCTATTGTCTGCAAGAAGACCCACTTTCTTCCTGCATTCAGAACATACTGACTTAAACTAGTTTCATAAGTGTACTCCTTCTATTCGCTGAGATCCTCCAAACTAAGCTCAGCAACGCTGTCTTCAGTTATCCAGGAAGTGAAAAAAAATTTGGGCTTTCTCTGAACCCCACACCTAAAGGCTCTATTTTTCCAGACAAGATAATTAATACTTGTGGGAGGCCTTAGCTAGAGAATGTCCGGGTCTGGATGCCGTTGCATTTCAGTGCAGATGTTGCATCCCTCCTTCTGTGCTCATTGTATTTTCATTGATTCGTGGGAAGTTTGATGCTTGTTATCAGAAAATTTGGGCTGAACATCCTGAAGGATTGTTTGAAAAAAATCTGCAGCTCTTACGCATCAAAACTTGTGAAACCTCTCTCTTTATATCATGTCACATCTACTAAACGTTACGAATATCCCACTTGAAACACAGTTTTGCTGGAAATCTTTAAAATGATTTTTATGGATTAGAATTGTGTTAAAAATAAATCATTTTGTTTTACAATGCACATTTTATTTTATCAATATAATTGAGTTACAGATCATCAGTTCTTATATTTAACTAAAATTTTATTAATTTAAAATTTGTTTTTTTAACATTCATAATTTAAATAGCATATTTTTATTTATTTTTGCGTGTGGTATGCATGCCTATGTATGTGGGCCTGTGTTTAAGTCTCAAAGAATTTTGTATGTTTTTCAGAAGCTTACAAACTTTGGCTACTGGGTTTATCATACCTAATTCTTAAAACACCCTCCCAATCCCAACACTGATAACATGTTATTCTAAATTTGACTGCAATAACTGCCTACAAGAGCAGAATACACAAGACTGCCCTGACTCAGCCCATTAGCTCACATCTCGTTTCTTTTTCCAATAAGAATCAAGAAGATTCTGAATGCTTTTCGTCAGCTACCTTGAGTTTTCTCAAGGGTACTTTGCAAAACCATCCATTCCAATTCTTCTCTCAACCTTATCTTCTTTATTTTGTCCTGTCTCCAAGTCCCTCTTTCAAGTAGAATAAGCTATCATTGTTTTCTTTCTATCTGGAATCCTCTCACTCGTTCAATCACTTTATATAAAATTCCCGCATACTCCTTTTAAAAGCTAAGTTGTTTTTCTATTGTAAAGAAAGTTGTTTTTCTATTGATATCCAATCAGAATAGAAATTGAAGAATATTAGAAGCAAAATTATCTGTAGGTCTTTAATTCATATTTTAAATTGTTAACATTTTGATGTATTATCTTTACGTACTTTTTCATTTATACTGTCTAAACAAATGTGTTACTTTTCTTTTTTCGAGAAAGATTAGCCCTGAGCTAACATCTGCATCCCTCTTCCTCTACTTGACATGTGAAACACCTGCCACAGCATGATTTGACAAGCTGTGCGTAGATCCGAACCCGGGATCTGAACTGGCGAACCCTGGGCCGCCTCAAAGCAGACACATAAACCCAACTGCTACACCACCAGACCAGCCCCTGTGTGTTACTACTTTTTAAATACTTTTTTCTGATTATACAGATAACAACTGATCATCATCAACATTTTGTAAATTTTCAATACACTAATTTTTAATGAAAACACCCAGAATTCCCTTAACACAACTGCCGCTAACAGTTTTCTAAATGTCCCTGTGGTGTTTCCGTACATATCTTATATTGTTGACATAGTCTATATGTGTTTTTGAAGCACAATTTATCAAAGAGGCATTCAATGGTACAAGAGAAACATGATTAAAGGAAAGGAGTTTATGAAAAGCAGCTCCAGGTGAGTGCTTCATTAGTATTTTTCAGTTTAAATGACATAGTAATGTGAAATTTTAATGATGGAAAAATAATCTCTTGGGTTTTTTTTTTATAAGAATGCAAACATTTAAACTAATGATAGCAGCTAACGTTTCATGCAGCTACACTCTGGTTTGGACATTGCTGTTATTTCGTCTCTGCGGGTTTTAATTCAACAATCTACAATAATAAAGGTATATAATACTTTATCCCCTCTTTACAGATGAAGATAGTGAAGCCAGAAGTGGTTACATAATATTCATTTCCTCATTAATTATTTTTTGAGTGCCTATTGTGCTAGGCTCTGCATTAGTTTCAAATGATGGAACAGTGAGAAATACCACACAATCCAGGTCCCCTGCCAATAAGTGGCAAACCAGGATTTGAAACTAGTCACTCCAACTGTATAGCATGGGTATTTATAATTACTCCATACTACCATGTTGGTGCTTTCTGGTATTTCAAGTGTGGAAAGAGATAATTTATTTCTCCCAGCAGAGTGTCCTAAATGTAGAAATATTTTAGCAATTTTTGCAAGTAATTAGTAGAACAGAACATGAATTATTTTATGACCATTAAGATTCCCTATGAAATTTGGAGGGAAGGATGTATGAATATAACAAATGTTATAATAGAATGAAATGCAGAAAAAGTTTATAGAATAGCTTAAGGCAAGACTGGACAACAAATCATGCAGTTAGCTTTCTGAATTTGAGGCTCAACTTGAGTAAAAAAAGGTCCACAAGACTTTTTATTTTATAATTTCCACATTTTAAATTTCTCACTTTCCATTCAAATTTAAGTTGGCTGGAGATTACCTTCAATAATTTTTTCAGTATTTCTATATGAGTGGTACATCTGAATCATTGCATATTAGATAATGTATTTTAGTTGGCTTCACATGTGAACAAAATTTAACACTAATATGACATCAGATTTATTTTTTCAAAACTGAGAATGTTGCTTTCTTGAATTAAGTGTTACACAGTGGCATGCTATCATCTGGACCAATTTTTGGAGTATATAATAGTCTCTCTCTTTTAATGATTCCAATACCTATATACACTTAGTTTTCTTTTTTTAATCTATGTCATTCTGATTTTTCACTAGAAATTCACCAATGTAAACTAGAAGGTACCAGTTACATTTGAAAGAAAGAATACCAAAATGAAGAGAGGAAGAATGATGTTATATTCTGGATACTGAGTCACTAAAATTACTTTTTCTTATTTCACCCTCCAGGCAAGAAATTAGATATGCCTTCTTGAGAAATTTGACCAATACAAGAAGAAAAACCTAATAATAATGAAAAGGGAGCTCCCCATTTCAATGCCCAGTTAGAATACTCAGTAGTAAAGTTATCTGTTTACCTTTACTATCCTCATGTTCAGAGTTTCCAATTGGTCTCCAAGACCAGATAACAAGGTGGTAACTTTGGGTTATGGCAGCATGGAGGAAGATGTGAAAAGGTTGGGAATCCTCTCTCCAAAAATCAAGTGTAAAACTGAAAAAAATTGTCAAAAACGACTATTCTCCAGGGCTCTGGAAATTGACCAAAATAATTGACAAGCATTTATTCGTGAAAAATTGCTAGAATTTGGGGTAAGAAGAGTAGGAGACTGCAGGCCTTCTTGCCTTCAGTTGCTCCATTCCCCAACCCCAGCTCAATCAGAGTGCAGTTTTACCAGGGCAGAGCTGAGCACAAAACCAGCAATTTCTGTGCCAAAGAGAATGGACATGATTTTAAAAAGAGGGCAAAAATTCATGCCTGGTGTCATTTTTAAACAAGTAGCAAATGTAGTAGGAAATGAATGTGAAAACACATTGCTCTGATCGCCTGAAGTTGCAATTCCAGGTAGGGTGAGCAGCAGTCCAGCCAAAAATTTAACACAGAGATCTGGAAATAAGAGAGCCAGAGAGGGGCTAGATAAATTGTCCAAATAGCCCTTGCTGGCTGGAAAACTTTGTGCATGTACAAGGAAGAACTGAGAGTGCCTGGAGGAAAGTAACAGCCAAAGCAGGCTCCAGACCTGGGTAAACTTTGAACGCACTCTCCAAACCACACGCAAATCCAGCAGCAAAGACTGTGAGCATTACAGGACTAAGTACAACCTCTGCCCAAATTATCAACTGAGAGCTAAACTATGCAGACACACAGAAGACTCCTAAAAACCCAGGCTAGAAAAAAAGAATAAGATTAAGCAAAACTTGGGGCTGGCCCCGTGGCTGAGCGGTTAAGTTCGCGCACTCCGCTGCAGGCGGCCCAGTGTTTCGTTGGTTCGAATCCTGGGCGCGGACATGACACTGCTCATCAAACCACGCTGAGGCAGCGTCCCACATGCCACAACTAGAAGGACCCACAACAAAGAATATACAACTATGTACCGGGGGGCTTTGGGGAGAAAAAGGAAAAAATAAAATCTAAAAAAAAAAAAAAAAAAAAAAAGATTAAGCAAAACTTAGCAGAGTTATCAGTGGTTACCCACATCAGAGGAAACAGATTCAGTCAATAAGTCTTGGGAGGAAAAAACAATCTGAATCAGATAAAATAATTACTAAAATATATACTCTATTATGGAAAATGTTGTGTTTTCAACAATGAAAATAAAACTGTGAGACATACAAAGAAACATGGAATTATGACCAATAATCAGAATAAAATGTTATCAGCAGGAACTGACCAAAAATGAGCTAAGTTGTATCTAACAGGAAAATATTTGAATCAACTATTATAAATGTGTTCAAGGAATTGAAAAAAATCTATGTTTAAGAATTTAAAAATATGTTTTATTGTATTAACTCAGCACACACAGAACCTGAATAGATTAACACAACCTATTAAAAAAAGAATGAGATATTTTAGAGTTGAAAATTAAAATAACCAACATGAATAATTCATAAGATAGACTCAACTGCAGATTTGAAACGGCAGAAAGTAAGGAAGTACCCAACAAAGGATGAGACAGTACCTCTGGTTTTAGGCCCTCAGTGTAAACAGCTTAGAAGTCATCACTCCTCTTCTTACAATAAGAAAAATCTTAAGCCAAAAATCAAGGCCTTTTCTTGGATCCATCAAAGAACTGAGGTTGCAGGGCAAACAAGCAGATCTGAAGTCTGGAGAGACAGGCAAATTCAGGTTGTTACTGCTGAGATCTATTTATCTGAAGCAGAAGCTGCCAGCTGCTACCATTTTGCCTACTCCCAAGAAACTGGCAGGAATGCCTGATGGTAATTTCGGCAAATTGCTAGAAGGCAAATGTGGACTAGTGTGAGAATGAGGAACTTCTGCTGTCCATAGTATTGGGACATCTGTAATTTTGTGGTTACTACCTTTAGGAACCACGCCAGGTTCTCACAATGAAAAGCCAGGAAGGATTCCCTTGTGGCTCTGGGTAGGAAAAGGAAGAGTATCCCTTGTGAAATACTGCAGAGCATTCTTTATAACAAAGGCCTACTCTACAGGGGAGAGAGACCCTACCAGAAACTTATGTCACCTGGGGGAAGAGCATTTCTCTGATGCCAAGGCCCTGTAGTCTTCCAATTTCACATGATGGGGAGGGAGAGGCTAGACCACTGGAGAAATACTTGTGATAGTCACAGCCCAGAGAATGCTTTTGATGGGGTCTTCGAAGTAGCAGCTGATTCTAGGCCTTGGCAGAAAATGTAGATGTACCTGAAACATCATCTAGTGCCAGAAAGTAAGGAAGTGCTCAAGAAAAAAGAATCCCCCCCGACACACAAACAAAAAACCCCACAATGTCAACAGCACACAGGGACCAACTGAAAGAGGTTCCACTGACCAAAGCTGGAAAAATTTGAGCAACAAAATAAATAAAGTAGTATTAGATTATAACCCAAAGTATAAAATAAATGTCCATTGACTCTCTGACTCCCTTTTAACACAAGTAAATAAGTGAAGAAATAAATGGGGGAGAAGTGACAAATATTTGCAGAAGAAATCCAAATAACTTATGTAGATTCTCCTTCCTCGAAGAGGTACAGCATAACTCTCAGCTCCTTAAGTATGGCTTGTTCATGGTGTATTCCTTCCAAAGTCTACATATGGAAAGTGGGGGGAGGAGGGAGAGGACCTTGCCAGCGGAGGAACCTGACAAACAGCATCAGCAGGTGATCAAGGTTAATATCAACAAAGAAAAGTCATGTTGATAGTCTGCACCCTTGATATGATATGATGAAAACGGCACTTTACCTCTGTGATCTTCCTCCCAAAAACACATAAACACTATCCAATCATGACAAAAACATCAGACAAATCCCAATAGAGGAACACTTTTAAAAATAGCTGACCAGGACTCCTCAAAACAGTAAGGTCGTAGCCAAGGGGAACCTAAGGAGACATGAATACTAAATGCCATGTGGTCTCCTGAATGCGATTCTGGAACAGAAAAACAACATTGGGCAAAAACTAAGATAATCTCAATGAAGTATGAACTTCAGTTAATAATAATGTATCAATATTAGCTTGTTAATTTTAACAAACTTATACTAAAGTAAGATGTTAATAATAGGGAAAACTGTACTATCGTCACAGTTTTTCTGCAAATCTAAAACTGTGATAAAATTAAAGTTTTATTTTTAAAAGGGTAAGGAATGTTCAAAGAGATCTGAGAGATCTCCCAATGGCCAAAACTGGAAAAATTTGAGCAAGATGATAAATAAATATTAAAAAAAATATATCCATACTCCTATAAATGAATAATTGAAAAAATAAATATAGGAGAAGACACAGCTCTTCTTTACAGAACAATTCAAATTAACAAATGTAGAAGGAATACAGGACATAGAAAATCATCATTAGAACAGCACAGAGTAATGTTGCACTGTCAAGATCCAATAACATGCTAAAATTAGTGGGCAAAAGTTTGAGAGGAAACAGAATGTTTGCATAATCTACTAGTATCTCCTCCAAAGATATTTATTGATTTCTAAGGGAAATGGGTTATTTTACAGTAGAGAAATTTAACAGACACCATCTTATGCAAGAGATTAAAGTTAACATCATCACTAATGAGACTCATCAACATTTTGTACTCTCAGGTATGACGAATTTAGAGAATCCTCACTTCGGTGGTATTTTTGTCAAAAATAATCTCAATCAAATATTGAGAAATATGAGTCAAATCCAAATTGAGTCAAACTCAAACCTCTGTTAAAATAAATGAGCAGTACTCTTCAAGAGTGTCACGACCATGAAAGACTGGGAAAGCAACTACGCCCCCTGGTGGAACCATGCCAACTCTCCACCTACATCCCCGATCCATCAGAACCTTAGTTCACAGACTGTTATTCCAACTATTGACGTGAGCTCAGAATATCTGTCATTGGATGAATGCAAATACTACATGCTCGAGGATAGTGCACCCCAATAGGGTATTGTCCCAATGCTAGCTCCCTAGCTGGGTCTTTAATAACCTATTCTAACGTTCTCTTTGGTTGCATCAAGGGATGCATTAACTAGAAAGGTCAGTGAATTTTATAAAATTGCCTTCAACCAATCAAGCCCTTGTGAAATCCATTGTAATAAATCAGCTATTCTGTAAGATGAGTTGGATAGTGATGAAGGCATAGCATTGCAGGCAGGAAAGGCAAATCCATATCAATTATACGTATCACTTCCAATAAAGACTAATTACAAACACCTTCAGACTGGAGAGGTCTGAGGTAATCATCTTACCGCTACCTGGCCAACTGGTTTTCTTAAGGGATGATGCCATATCAAGGTCTTATCTGCAGTCTCTGTTCCTGACAGGTTAGACAAGCAGCAGCATAAGAAGCCATATCAGTTGTGATGAGAAGGAAATGCTATTGAGTTCATTTATAGCTTCCATCACTGACTCTGTTCATAAGTCTATTACACAAGTACTAGGATGTAGATATTCTAAAAATCAGACTTCTGTTGTACATTTTCACATCTCTTATAAACTTGCTGTTAAAATATTGATATTTAATTATTTTAACATAAAATATCTCTCCAAGTGAAAAACTTAACTTTGTTGATTAATATCAGAAATGTATTAATATCAGGAATATTTCCTGATGTTCAGAAATTTTCCTTTATTAGATAACAAGAAAGATGTAATTCCTTATATTGTATTGATTTATTCCAGGAGTTTCAGAGCTAAATTTAGTAATCAAATATAGTAACCAAGCTTCACTGAGGTTTCCTACACTCTCCTCCAATTTATTACATGACTTTTGGTCATTCACCAACCTTTTTCATTTTAATTTCTTGTATAGAGAGACCGTGTGATATAGAATAAGCAGCACTAGGGTGAGTTGAAATATTGAGACGTGAGAAAACTTTACCCTGTAATGATTAGTCATAAGGCTCTCATCTCTTTGAAACCAAGAGTAATACTATATACACAAGGCTCTCAGAAGGATGAAATGAAATAATCTATTTTATATAAACTGTAAAAAATTAAGAGAGTTTTGTTTGAAATGCAATAGAAAATCAAAAAAGAAATGTGTGCTTGAGTTTGCATAATGTACATATTTATGAAAAAGATTATATAATTGATCAAATCTGAAAGCAACTTACATTATAAATTGCTGATAAGATAATTTTATGTCGAGTAAATATTTCAAAAACTGAAATAGTTATTAAACATTTCATTGTAATATCAGATTTCAACAAAAGCATACAAGTGAAAACAAAAAGCTCGTTAATTAACCACCCTCACTTTCCAATCAAAAGTAAAATTTTGCACAAACTATGGCAGTTATATCTTTAAGAATTGGCTATTCTGGGGCCTGCCCCATGACCTAGTGGTTAAGTTTGGTGTGCTCCACTTTGGCAGCACAGTTTCAGTTCCTGGGCACAGACCTAAACCATTTGGCAGCCATGCTGTGATGGTGACCCACATACAAAATGGAGGAAGATTGGCACAGATGTTAGCTCAGGGTGAATCTCCCTCAGCAAAAAAAAAAAAAGAATTGACTATTCTAATTTATATTTTAATTTATACTTCTGTCTAATAAGACTCTGATAATAGTTCCCAAAAAGCAATTGACAATAACCAAATTAATAAATAAATCAATATGAATAAAACACAAAAATTTGAATATAATAGTAAAAGTGATTTTACCATTCTTATTATTGGCTAATATGTAACCTAAGATTATGCAAAACCATGTTTCTCCAATTTCATTCAAAAGCATCTAGGTAAGAATTACAAAAGGTAATGTGAATCATCATTGTTTTGATCCATCCAATGAATTGAAATAAAAATTAAATTCAATCATTATACTCAGAAATGATAGTTATAGCTTTTCAAAGCTGTTTCCAGACTCTGAATCTTTCGGTTTTCTAGTAACATTGAATTATGTTGCTCTTTAAAAATGTAATGCCCGCATTTCAGCAAACTGCATGCTTTTGATCTTGAACAGGACATAACTAAACAATATAAGTTGAAAACTGAGTAACTTGTGACTACAAATATTTCTTCAGGAGGAATATAGAAGCTTATGAATCTGACCTAAAGGACCTGAAAGATCTGTAAATTAAAAACAATTTCTTGAACCGCTCTTGAATTATTTTATAAGGACTCAACAAATATAAAAAATAAAAATGGAAAAATATTTAACATAAGACCAATATAAACTAGTTTCCCTCTGTACTCTGGAAATTAACAGTATTGGGTTTTAGTATTTTGAATATGTGTGCTAATAACTAAGTCTGGAAAGTATGACAGGAATTATTTTCCACAAGCTATTCAGTCTTAGCTTCTGAACATGATCACACCAGCATGTTTACAAAGGAACTTCAGTTCTGAAGATACAATAATTAATGAACTGAACTATCAGGTTGGAAATTAAACTGCTTCCTCAGAAGAAGTGTGTTTTAACAAACCGGATCTTAGAGCTATCAGAGCAATAAATTGCCTAAGATAATTTTAATCAAATTTTAATAACATTTAAATAAAAATCAAATCACTCTGATTCTATTTATGTCAAAGGATGCATGATGTGTGCATGCTTGCATAATTTTATGATTTGGAAACCTTTATGTGCTGCAAAAGTGCCTAAAAAATAAAAGCCTACACTCAACCATTTGAGAATATTTTATTCAGCCCGTTCATTCTTAATTGTTATATCTCAGTTTCTGGAGTTCCAAATTTCTTAAGAAGGGTAAATAGATTAAACGATTAATAACTAATGTATCAATAGCAACCATTTATGCCAAATAAATCAACATGGATAATAAATGATTTAATGCTTCAGTGCATACAGCTATACAGATATTTATTCATGTTCTGTCATAAATAACGTTCCCACAGTTGATCAAAAACTATCTGAAGTGAAAATGTTCCCTCCTAATTATAAGTTTATTGTGGGCATCCTTTTGAATTCACATATAATATTTAAATTATTTTGGGGGCAGCCCAGAAAACCAAACTTGTTAGGAAGATGTATATACAATTTTTTTCTGATGCATGATTTAAATGTCTGTTGACTTTATTCATGGAGATCTAAATGTGAGTGAAAAATCTCACATCATTGGATTATAATGATAACTAGACATCAAGTGAATCTTTCTATTTAATCAAAACATATACTTGGCATTTGATTAATAGGTCAGGATGTACTCTATAAAATATACTACATAAAATTATAATTGATCAATATTAATGGGTCACTTGATTGTAAAGTATGCTTCTCTGTTAAGGTTTAAAGAGATGAGTAAACATGAAAATGCACTCTTCATATTTTTCCCTTCAAGGCATAAAAATGTAAGCTTCGTGAGAGCAGGGATTTGTCTGTTTTGTTCCTTGAGATATTCCTTCTACTGGGAAGAGCGTCTGAAAGGATTTAAATTAAGCTCTTCCTCAAAAAGACATTCAGTGTACAGCCCATCCATCTCTCATGCAATCCCTGGGTTTCACATAAGCGCCTCATCTCTATTCTGACCATATTTCTTTATTCCATATCCATAACTGTTATCATTGAACTACGTTTTAAAAAACAAAATTTCAAAATGTAAAGAGTATATAATTTTACACATTCCTTTAAAAGGAATTTTTAATGTATTAGTAATTGATATGTTTATTATTACATATCAGTGCAGTTTTCAATACCACTTGAAATATGCACAGTATTCTAGAGATGAATCAGTCTTTCAGTGCTTCTTATATGATACACGTTACTGTAAAGCCATTATAAATAACTGACATTTGGTTAAAAATTTCGTTAAAGGAATGTGGTCAATGAAAAAGTTGTAGAATAACAACATATCTAAATGATTAAAGCGTGTCTAAACAACTGGGGACCCTGGGGCAGGTCTTACTGCAGTGACATTTCTAGCCCCAGGGAGGAGACACTCTAGGCAGTTAGGTCAGCTGTGTTCAACACTGGTGAAGACGTAGGGTCCTCAGTAGCAAAGGTGCAGATATCCATGGTGGAGAGACTTGCTGGAATTCTCCTGCTCTCCTTTTCCCAGTGGGGTGAAATCTCTCCAGGAGGATATCTCCTGGCACTATGCTGCTCTGGACTGGGTTACGGGGTGACACAGGTAATACGCTTCCTATGTTTTTCTGAGTGGCTATCTTCAGGTTTTTGAGCTCTGCAAGGTTTCTGCTGCCTCTTCATTGTAGCCCAGGGCTTTCCCAGAGCTATTTCCTTTGGTTTCTATTTCATTAGTAGTTGTTTATTCATTGTTTTTGAGTGGGAGATGAGCATTGGTATTCTTAACCCTCTATCTTGCATCTTGCTAAGGTCACCTTAGTTTGTCAATTTACACACTCACACGTACTTGCTGGAATTTTGATTGCCATTACATTGAATCTATAGGTAAATTTGGGAGAATTGGTATTTTACAACACATGTCGTTACATTTCTTAAGATATTCTTTAATTTCTTCAAAGTATACAATTTTTATGTGTGTCAGTGTCCTACATATGTAAGATTTATTCTGAGATATTTCTCTGATCCTCTGTTTCAAAAGAACTTTTGGTAATGTAAAAAAAATACATTGCAGTTTGATTATTTTATAGTTTTAGATGTTTGTATATTGTGTTTACTCAAAGTACTGTTCTGTGAATTGTTACTGTAGATTTTTCTTCAGTTTCCATTTCTTATTTCTATAAGCTCTTCTTCCTTTGTGGATGTATTTAGTTCCTTGATATTCTTTTTAGGATGACAAAGGATTATGAACTCTACTGTTCTCATTACACAGTTAGGTTGCAGAATTCTCTACACCCCATGCTGTTTGACAGTTCCTTAGGTGAGCAGTTTCTGTCACAATAGTCACCTGCAGGAGTGAAAATGATGAAGTAAATCACTTGTATGCATTGTGGCAAGGTCATGATAGATAATCTTTGTGTTTTCTTTCCCATCAGGCTACAGCAGCTATTTACTTAGATAACAGTGACTAGTAGTAAGAATGCATACCAGCAGATTGCTTTTCAAATATTGACGCCAGGAAGTAAATAACCTAATAATAATATATAAATAAATAACAATGAATACATTGAGAAATACGAAGAGTTCCATAGTTATGAATGTTATCTGTTTGGTACATATCTCTCTCTGACTCATCCATTACGATAACAAAAAGTATAAATGCAACATAGAAGAGTAGAAGAGGAAAAATCAATTAAAGGATTTAAAATACAGCCTTTCCTCCCCCCTAATCCATTTAGGACATACATCTTAATGAACATTTTTAATGATAAGGCAAGCACATTTAATTCTATTCAGTCAGTCAGAATAGCTTTGCTTTTTGTTTTGTTTTCTTAAATATTGAAGGCCCACTATAAAGAAAAATTGTTCAGAGATGGCTTATTCATAATAATCTTGGTAGGCTCATGAAGAATATACAGTGATAAAGTACAGATGGAAGCATGTGAATCTATCACCTGTATAATAAAGGTGGTCTTAAACTGAGAATAGATATAAGACTGTTTGTGTTTAGGTAAGATCAAATGCTATGGAAAAGAATTCACATATTCAACTCTTGGTTTTGTTTTTATTGTTCCCAAAGATTTATGAAGTACCTACTCTATGTGAGAACAAAAAGAAAGAAAGGAAGGGAATGGAAAGAGAAGGGTATATGTTTCATGTCTTCCACAAGTTCTCATGTAGTGGGCATTACACATTCTGATTTATAAACAGTGAGTTAATATTGGATACACATATTATTATCCTAAAATGAGCTACCAGTTAATAACAGTGAATATATAATGAGAGTATGCTATGCAAATTTCAGTGGCTAAGAGGTGACAGGATCCACTTAGTTGGCATAAGAAAAATTTAGGGCTTTTTCAATGTTATTGAGGATTCACTGAAAGTACTCATTTCTGGGAAAATGTTAGCAGATGAAGATGTGGGAACACCCTAAACTCACTTCCTCTCACAGAAACACTGAATCTACTCCTACATATAGAGCAATTTCTCCCAAAGAGGAACTGAGGGCTGATTAAACAGCTTCTTCACAGTAAATAATAGAGGGACCACATAGAGATGGGTAGGAGAAACAGTGACAAGGTATCAACAAGAACACTTCCCCCAAAGTGATGACCTGCAACAGGGAGGGATATTACTGAGGGACTCACTTGCAGCTTTGTCTGCCCTGGGGCATAGCCAAAAAACAGTGGTTTAAAGGGCACCTACACTATATGGGGAGGAAATCATTTACTAACACTAGAGCATCTACAAATGGGTGGGAAACTGCTGAAACTCTCTCCAGGTTCAGAGGCACCAGTAAGCACCATTTGTTGCATTTCCCCTCACCTCAATAGTGCGAGCAGGAGCACAGTCCAGATGCTGTAGCTGATGTACTAAGGCTGCCCCAGTGCGTCCCAGGCCACTGGCCCACACTAGCTTCGGTCATCCCCACAAGGTGGCCTCAGTGTAAAGCATAGCAGGTCCCCCACCTATGCTTTCCCCAGCTCCAGTGATCCCACCAAGTACAGTGCATCCCAAGACGCCCTGGCCCAGGTCTGCTCCAGCTCCTGCCATTCTGAGAAGGTGATACCAGCATGGCATGCCCTGGGAATCCCCAGCCCACACCTGTTCTAGCTCCAGCCAGCCTGCCAAAGCTGCCTGGTGCACACAGTCTACTCAGGGGATGCTCCAACACAAGCCTATTCCTTCAAGACTGGGAGAGGTAGATGTTTCACCTAATTCATAAAAACAAACACAGAAAGTCAGACAAAATGAGGAGACAAAGGAATATGTTCCAAACAAAAGAACGAGATA
This sequence comes from Equus przewalskii, assembly GCF_037783145.1. Classification (NCBI taxonomy): domain Eukaryota; kingdom Metazoa; phylum Chordata; class Mammalia; order Perissodactyla; family Equidae; genus Equus; species Equus przewalskii. The sequence continues at coordinate 68,046,525 of NC_091832.1, forward strand.
AGACTCTCAGAAAATAATCCTAAGGAATTGGAGATAAGTAATTTACCTGATAAAGAGTTCAAAGGAATTATCTTAAAGATGATCACCAAACTCAGGAGAAGAATGGAGGAACACAATGAGAACTTCAACAAAGAGTTAAATAATATAAGAAATAAACAATTAGAGCTGAGGAATACAATAACTGAAATGAAAAATAGGCTAGAGGGTACAACAGATTAGAGGATACAGAAGAATGGATCAGCAATTTGGAGGACAAAATAGTGGAAATCACTCAATAAGAACAGCAGAAAAAAAATGATTAAAAGATTGAGGCTAGTTTTCGGGACCTCTGAGACAAAATCAAGCATACTAAGATTTGCATTATACAACTATAACTACAATAAGTAGTTAAGAGATATGCAAAATAAAAGGATATAAAATATGACATCAAAAATATAAAATGGGGGGATAAAAATGTAGTGCTTTGAGAATGTATTTGAACTTAAGCAGCTATCACCTTAAAATAGACTGCTATATGTATAGGTCAATATATATGAACTGCAAGGTAACTACAAACCAAAAACCTGCAATAGATACACAAAAAATAAAGGAAAAGGTACCCAAACATAACCCAAAAAAAAACCCCATCAAACCACAAGAGAAGAGACCAAGAGAAAAAGAAAGGAACAGAGAAGAACTACAAAAACAACCAGAAAACATTGAACAAAATGATAATAAGTACATACCTATCAATAATTGCTTTAAGTGTAAATGAACTAAACGCTCTAATCAAAAAACATAAGGTGACTGAATGGGTTAAAAAAAATACCCATCCAGGGGCTGGCCCTGTGGTCGAGTGGTTAAGTTCGTGCGTTCCGCTGCAGGCAGCCCAGTGTTTCGTTGGTTCGAATCCTGGGCGCGGACATGGCACTGCTCATCAAACCACGCTGAGGCAGCGTCCCACATGCCACAACTGGAAGGACCCACAACGAAGAATATACAACTATGTACCGGGGGTCTTTGGGGAGAAACAGGAAAAAAATAAAATCTAAAAAAAAAAAACAAAACAGCATTTATGCTTTAAAAAAAAAATACCCATCCATATGCTGCCCAGAAGAGACTCAGTTCGGACCTAAAGACACACACAGACTGAAAGTGAATGGGTAGAAAAAGATATTCCATGCAAATGGAAACAAAAAGAAAGCTGACATAGCAATATTCATTCCAGACAAAATAGACTTTAAAACATAGACTATAGCAAAGACAAGGAGGGCATTACAGAATGATAAAGAGTTCAATCCAACAAGAGGATGTAACATTTGTAAATATTTACACACTCAACATAGGAGCACCTACATATATAAAACAAATATTAACAGACATAAAAGGAGAAATTGGCAGTAATACAATAATAGTAAGGGACTTTAATACTCCACTTAAAACAATCACTAGAGCACCCAGCCAGAAAATCAATAAGAAAACATTGGCCTTAAATGATGTGTTAGACCAGATGGATTTAATAGGTATATACAGAACATTCCATCAAAAAACTGCAGAATACACATCATGGAACATTCTCCAGAATAGATAACATGTTAGACCACAAAACAAGTCATAATAAATTTAAGAAGATTGAAATCATATCAAGCATCTTTTCCAACCACAACATTATGAAACTAGAAATCAATTACAAGGAGGAAATTGGAAAAAACACAAACACGTGGAGACTAAACAACATTCTTCTAAACAACTGATGGATCAACAAATAAACAGGAAATCAAAAAAACACCTTAAAACAAATGCAAATGAAAACACAGCTTTCCAAAATCTATGGGATGTAGGGAAAACAGTTCTCAGAGAGAAGTTCCTAACGACAGGCTTACCTCAAGAAATGAGAAAAATCTCAAATAAACAATGTAATTTTACATTAAAGGAAGTAGAAAAAGAACAAATAAGGCCCAAAGTTAGTAGAAGGAAGGAAATAATAAAGATCAGAGTGGAAATAAATGAAACAAAGACTAAAAAACAGTAAAAAGATAAATGAAGCTAAAAGTTGATTCTTTGAAAAGATAAAATCATTAAACCCTTAGCCATCTTCATCAAGAAAAAAGAGAGTGGGCCGAAATAAACAAAATCAGAAATGAAAGAGAAGTTATAACTAACACCACAGAAATACAAAGGATCATAAGAGGCTACTACAAACAATTATATGCCAACAAATTGGAAAACCTAGAGGTTATGGATAAATTCCTTGAAATACACAACTTTCCAAGACTGAATTATGAAGAAATAGAAAATCTGAATAGACATATTCCAAGTAATTAAATTGAGCCAGTAATTTTAAAACTCCCAAAAAATGAAGTCCAGGACCAGATGACTTTACAGGTGAATTCTACCAAACATTTAAAGAAGAGTTAATACCTATCTGTCTCAATTTATTCCAAAAAACTTGAAGAGGAAAGAAGACTTCCAAATTCATTTCACAAGGCCAGTGTAAGCCTGATACCAAAACCACAAAAAGACACCACAAAAAATGAAAATTACAGGACAATATCCCTGATGAACATGGATGCAAAAATCCTCAACAAAATATTAGCAAACCAATTTCAAAAATACATTGAAAAGATCATACACCATGATTAAATGGGATTTATTCCAGGGATGCAAGGATGGTTCGACATCCGCAAATCAATTCAAGCGATACACCACATTAACAAAACAAAAAATAAAAATTACATAATCAGATTTAGGAATCTGATTAGATTCTCATCAGATTCAGGAAAAGTATTAGACAAAATTCAATGTCCATTTATGATGAAAACTCTCAACAAAGTGACTATAGTAGGAATGTATTTCAATGTGATAAACACCGTACATGACAAATCTACAGCTAACATTATACTCAATGGTGAAAAGCTGAAAGCTTTTCCTCTAAGGTCAAGAAAAATACAAGGATTCCCACCCTTGCCACTTTTATTCAACATAGTATTGGAAGTCCTAGCCACAGCAATTAAGCAAGAAAAGGGAATAAAATTTATCAAAATTAGAAAAGAAGTAAAACTGCCACTATTTGTAGATGACATGATACTTTATATTGAAAACTCTAACAACACCACCAAAAAACTATTAGAACTAACAAACAAATTCAGTGAAGTTTCATGATACAAAATTAATATACAGAAATTGGTTGCATTTCTGCTCACTAATAACGAGCTATCAGAAAGAGAAATTAAGAAAACAATTCCATTTAAAATTACATCAAAAAGAGTAAAATACCTAGGAATAAATAAATACTAGGAATAAATTTAACCAGAGGTGAAAGGCCTGTACTCTGACTATATAAGACATTGATGAAAGAAATTGAAGATGTCGCAAATATGGAAGATATACCTTACTCATGGACTAAACGAATTTCACAGAACTAGAACAAAGAATCTTAAAATTTGTATGGAATCACAAAAGATCTCAAATAGCCAAAGCAATCTTGAGAAAGAAGAACAAAGCCGGAGGTATCATGCTCCCTGATTTCAAAGTATACTACAAAGCTATAGTAATCAAAATAGTATGACATTGGCAGGAAAACTGACACATAGATCAATGGAATAGAATAGAGAGACCAGAAATAAACCCACATATATATGGTCAATTAATCTATAACAAAGGAGGCAAAACTATACAATGGGAAAAGATACCCTCTTCAATAAATGGTTTGAGAAAACTGGACAGCCACATGCAAAAGAACAAAATTTGACCTCTATCTTACACCATATAGAAAAATAAATTCAAGGTGGATTAAAGACTTGAATGTAAGCCCTGAAACGTAAAACTCCTAGAAGGAAACAAAGGCAGTCTGCTTTTTGACATCAGTCTTTGCAATAATTTTTTCAACAAGTCTTCTCAGGCAAGGGCAACAAAAACCAAAATAAATATGTGAGATTACATCAAACTAAAAAGCTCCTGCACAGCAAAGGAAACGATCAACAAACCAAAAGCAACTTACTGAATGGGAGAAGATATTTTTAAATGATATATCTCATAAGGGGTTAATATTCAAAATATATAATGAACTTACCTAAGTTAATATCAAGAAACACTCGATTAAAAAATGGACAGAGAATTTGAATTCGCATTTTTCCAGAAAAGCCATACAAATGAACAACAGGCACATGAAAAGATACTCAACATCACTAATTATCGGGAAAATACAAATCAAAACTACAATGAGATGCCACCTCACACTTGTCAGAATGGCTAGTATCAAACAGACAAAAAAAAAACAAGTGTTGGGGAGGATGTGGAGAAAAGCGAACACTTATGCACTGTTGGTGGGAATGTAAATTGGTACAAACACTATGGAAAACAGTATGCAGGTTTCTCAAAAAATTGAAAATAGAACCACCATACAGTCCAGCAATTCCACTTCTGGGTATTTATCTGAGGAAAATGAAAACAGTAGTTCGAAGAAATATATGCACTCCTATATTCATTCTAGTGTCATTTACAATAGCCAAGGTATGGAAGCAACCTAATTGCCCATTGACAGATGAATGGATAAAAAAGGTGTGGTATATATATACGGAATAGAATATTACTCCATCATAAATGAAATCTTCCTATTTGCAACAGCATGGATGTAGTTGGAGGGTATTATGCTAAGTGAAATAACTCAAAGAAAGACAAATATCATGTGATGTCACTTACACGTGGAATTTAAAAAACAAATGAACAAACAAAACTAAACAGAGACAGAAGTAGACTAATAGATACAGGAAGCACACTGCTGGTTACCACAGGTGAGGGGAAAGATTGGGGGGGCAGGCAAAAGAGGTAAAGGGGATTGAAAGCTATTAAGTCCCAGTTATAAAGTAAATAAGTTATGGGGATGTAAAGCACAGCATAAAGAATATAGTCAATAATATTGTAAATAACTTTGTATGGTAACTAGACTTACCATGGTGATCATTTTGTAATGTATATAAATATCAAATCACTATAATGTACACCTGAAAATAATAGGATATTGTAAGTCAATTACATTTCATTAAAACAAGGATAAAAAAAAGGAAGAAAGTACTAATTTCTGATATTCAAGAACCAGCGTATTGAACAGTGGCTTTGCAAAATTTTGAGTAATTTTAGAAAACACACGAAGAGTGGCTAATTGAGGCATATACCTCGTTCATGCGACTATTCAGTTGCAGATGATTCAAAGGCTGAGTGTTCTCCTACATCCATGAAGTCTTCTCGAGTGTTCAGGGATCATTAGAGGGTCCCATCTATAAAAATACTTATTTGCCATGTTTCTTGTTGAATATAATTGTGAATCTAGGTTCTGGATAACATACATTTGTTTTTAAAGAGATGATAATAGTCTAACACTAGATAAATAAAAAAATTCAGAATTGTGAATTTTACAGATTTTTATCTTTCTTCTTTGAAATGAAGCAATAAAGGATAGTCAAGCTACATTATTTCTTTTTCCTCTTGCCCTGACCTACATATCACAGCTTACCTGTAACGTTATTTCATAAATTAGTTCATTAAATTTTTGTTTTATAATGTCTATGAACCCTCGCTATACATTATTTGGGTAACTTTATTTTCTAAGTATTTCAGAATAATACTGTTAAAATTTAATAACATCTGAATGATTTTCACATTTTAATTGAAGTTAACAGAAGGTATTTCAGTCATAGTTTCAGAAAGCAAAATTCAAGACTTGCTAAGTAATGTTTTTAAAATTACTTTCCATCGATTAATTCCTTATAATCAGAGAGAAAATTTTTTTAATTTCCTGATACTTATTTTCAAGAAGAACATCACTTAAGGGTTTTTTTTTTTTTAATATTCAGAGTTATGAAAAGAGAACGAAAACTCAAAGAGAATAAAATGGGAAGCAGCAGGAGGCTCCAGATAGCGCATTTTCACTACAGAACTACAGGCAACTTCTGAGGGAAATAAAAAAAAATAAATCAAGAACTCAGCCTTAACCGTGAGGCATTTATTCTGCTGGATAAATGTTTATTTTGACCAGCAAAGACACTGAACAATTAACAATGACCTTAAACCGATAACAGAACATTCAGGTCCCCATACAACGTAAAATCAAATGATTTCTAATTTTATCATTGGAATCAGTCTACTTGCATTTTAATTTTTTTAATTTTATGATCTAGTAAATAAATTCTACCTACTAATTGTGTACATTTGATAAGGAAAATTGCCACATTGACTGCCTTGTCTTTTTTTAAATTGATATGTGAAGTACTTTGTTGAGCTGTGGTTCCCAAGAGTTGAAATAAATAAGCTTGCTTTCTTTTTTCAAACACATCAACCTAGTCATAGCAGTCAAGAGATTCTGGTAAGTTTTAAAACTTTTTTTGAAAACTATTTTTTTTTTCTTTTTAAAAATATTTTACCAAAAGAGAAGAGCCTACGTGGAAATTTATTTTGACAGTTTAGATATTGCAGTTGAGTAAAATATACTGTATCAACTTATGTCAGGGTACAGTTTAGGGTTTTCTCTAGAATTCTGTTGCTTATTTAACATAGTAAAACATGTAGGATATTCGTTCATACATTTGTTTTATCGTACAATGACAACAGGAGGAATCTGTTCTCATAAAACTGCTGCTTTCCTATTTATCCGTAGATAGTAAACTATTTCTAATGGCTCAAACAGATTCAAATAAGCTTTGTGAATCCTGTACTACTTTTTAACACTCCTTTTTTTCTCCATATAAACTTTTCCATAACCAGGTTATTGGAGAAATAGTCTTATACTAAGCAGAAGTTCTGAGACTGTCTCTTACTTTCATGAGAACACACGGTAAATGTAAAGGAAAACGGAATATTCCTTTGGATAAGATGGGTGGAATTCAGACTTGATTCTATGTGTATGTGTTTCAAACCTTGATGTAACCTTAACCTGAGCCAGTAGAGCCCTAAGACCCATATAAATCATCTTCAATGTCCAAATATATATAAATAAAAGAGTATGTGTTTTCATGTCACTATTACTCTCCAGTGTACATATTAATGATTACTCTCTCATTTTTCTCTTTGCATGTTTCTAGGCTATGATTGCTCTACACATAAACAACTCAACAAATAATGTTAACTTCACATTATAAGTGTTTTCTGTGTTCTTCTACTGTTATGCTTAATAGCTGCATCTACCATTTCTGCCAAAATTATTGTTACTTCTATCAAGTTCATACTTTCATTCTGTGTAGGGAATCATTTAAAAATAAATTTCATGAAAAAATTAGACACAATGTGCATTTTAAACGAAATATGTGCATCAAAAAAGCTGAGTAGAGAACGTAGATGGCATAGTGAGACAGCGATGGTGTTGCTGCCTGTAGTGAGACAAATGAGACGACTGACAGGGTTACCAATGAGCATTCAGTGGGGCGGTGGTGACCTCTGTCAGTCCTCCCCTTTCTTCCACTCAATAAAAACATGTTTGACTGAAGGATTTTTCTCAGGTAGGCCTTAACAGTTACTTCACTAATGATCCCAATTTCAACCAGTGACCCAGAAATGAAACACTACATTTCAAAAACTCCTGGAGTGCACTATAAACAAGAAATACAAAATGTCATGTCCTTGAAAACATGAAATCCAACATGCTGGTATGTGTCTTTTACTCATAATTGAGTTCAGAAATAAAATGTCTCATGGGCCACAGAAGGAGTCTGGGTCTAAGTTTAAAAAGAAACACAAGTCTTTTCTCCTCTATAAGTTAAACATCAGAAAATCTGAAAAGTGAAGTCACTGTGGTACAAAATCAACCACACAATTCTTTTCATAACCCAGAGGTGGCATTTCAATATTGTTTATAGCTCTGAGGAGACTATACAAGTTGTTTCACGATTTTTGTTAGGTGCTGATTTGGGAAGTCCTAGAGAATCCAGGTTTGTCCACACATCGCGAGTATTAAATCGATTTTAGCACTAACTGATTGCCTAGCTGATATTTTTTTCCAAATGATAATTATGCTGACCTGCTTCTTAAGAAACCATTTCCTTAACAATTTGCGTCTTGAAATGTTTGATTTTATTTGATTCTCACAGCCAAAAAGAAGCACATATTTAAACCTAATAAATATTCAATTTAAATGTAGTATTACTATACAGGAAAATGAATTTGATATCAACCTGTATAGATGTTTCCTTGACTATTTTTACACCCAGCACTTTTAGATCATAATGCTGTACTTGCTTACCCGAACATCAGGATGTATATAACTATGTATATCTTAATACAACAGTAGTGATAATAAAGAGTTGATTCTGGGACTGTTGATCTGCTGATCACTTTATCCGTGATTGCTACGTAACTGCTGGTCAAGTGTTCTCCAAAGTGGTCTACAACTTTTCATTCTTACCAGCAATGTATGTGAGTTCTAGGTACACTACATTTTTAGCAGCATTTGGTATTGCCAAATTAAAGCAATTTTTTAGATATTCTGTATGTTGTATAGACGTATCTTATTGTGTTTCAATTTTCATTTCCTGCACAGTTACCTCATGCAGGTGCCTCGGCCTATGATTTCCAAAGTTCTTGTGTATGCTTCTCCAAACCTTCGTAAACTTTGACCACTAAAAACACACAATACAAGCAAACTATTCTATTTGCTCTCATGCAATGAGATACACATTTCTTTTTAAATCTATTTTTGTCTCCCTGCCCTTTTACACATTTTCCCTTACTCAAGGTAAAGATGGTTCATAGACTTAGCTGTGCCAGCAAGAGAAAGAAGAAAATACGTTTAAGCAAACCCCATGGTTGGCATTCAAATTTGTAAAAAAAAAAGTTGCATAAAGATAAATGAATAATATTTTCATGACTGATAGACATCTTTAGAGAAATCTAGAGTAGCATTTTTCAAAATGTGGTCTCTAATCTCCTATGGGATAATCACCTGAGTGTCTTCTTTAGATGTGGATTTCTGAACCCCACTCCAAATATCTGAACCTGGGCATGGGAGATTGGGATGGTGTAGGAGAGAATGATAAAACCTAGGATTCTGCATATTCACAATTTCTCTTTACACACAAATTTTTAAAAAATCCCTCTTCTGGAAGATGTGACAAATGGGTAGAAATTTTTAAAAGTAAAAGATGAATAGTAATATCTGTAAAACAAGGTTTTTCATATCGTATGCTTTCAACTTCAGCACTTTTGCAAATGAAGAATTACGAGAAGGGACATACAAAATCTAGCTAAGAAATCTTTAAAGTTCAGTTAAATTTAAAATTCTGGGTCTAAAGCAAGTTTTCCACCTCCGCACTATTTCCACCAGATAATTCTTTGTTATTGGAGGTTGATCTGTGCGTTCTAGAACATTTAGCAGCATCTCTGGTCTCTATCCACGAGATGCAGTAGCACCCCCACCCCATCTATGACAATCAAAAATGTCTCCAGACACTGTCAAATGTCCCCTGGTTGAGACACTGATCTTGAGAAATGTTTATGGGAAACAGATCTCTTTTCCTTACGTATCCTGTTACAAGTGCTTTATACTTTGATAGCAGTGAAATTGGGATAGTTTGAAGAATATCTACTGTTGATATAGTTGTTTATATTTTTACAAATATAAACAGAGTCAAAAGTTATTTCACAGCAAGCTATTTTATTTTAATATATAGATGCTTTTTGTCCTTCTTAAAGAGAAGTAAGACATTCTGTAACTTTAATTAGCTACATTGCTCATACATTATTGACTGAGTATAAATAGTGGTAAGTTTAGACTAGTAATTTTGCACACAATCCTGTCTTCCACAAATTTAATTTCTTAATTTCTCATTGGTAAAGCATTCAGCTTAATGCTTCATTGGGATCTTCTCCAGTGTTTCAGATCTGCATGATCAAAAGTTCTCAAGGTCATGCCACTCTCAGTTCCAACGTGAGCTTTGCTGTTCTTTTGATCTGCACGACCAGCTCCCTGTTGACATTCCTGGGAGTCCCACTGAGGACTGTGAGGAATATATGGTCTTTCCATTGTGTCCTTAGGTTCATAATGAAGAACAAGCCCAAAACACGTCAAAATTATGCTACACTGTCAGGAAAATTCTAATCAGCATAATCTTAGCAGCTTTATTCTCTAGAAACAGTGTTCAGTCTGTAGAGAGCCTCCTACATGGTCATAAACGTGGAACACAGCAGCAGTATATGCATTCTGTTAGCTGGTTGTCCTAGAATGTTCAGCGGTTTTCTTAAAACTACTTTCTGATCAGTCCCTGTGAAGCATTTTCTTCTTTCTCCAGTAAAATAAATTTAAATTTAAAATTAATGTAGTTTCATATGCAAATAATAATATGTTTGACTGTATCTTAAGGATGAATGGTTTTTTTTTTTAATTAAGAAAATGTTCCCAATGTTAGTAGATCTTGCTGTTTGTATAAGGTTTCAGAAATCACAAGGGGGCACTGTTTTACTAAATACGTCAGGAGAGGGGCAATGATTTGTGTTTCACTTTTTTAAAAACTAGTTTTTAATGATGTAGTAGTTCTAGTCGCATACATCTAATACTATTTTTCAGTGCTAAATTTATAATATTCTAAACATGAGACTCTATTCATAAAAAAGTATTTTTTTGCAGCGAAAAGTTTAGCAAATTAAACTTACTTTAAAATTGTAAAACAAGAAGAGGACTTTCTCTTGAGAATAAATAAGTATTTCAACTGAGAACATAAGTTTTAGAATGTTTCTTTTCATTTGTCTTTTGGGCATGAAATTTCTTTGAAGAAGTATTTTTTTCTGATTATACTAAGAATATAGATGAGGCTTCCATTTGTGTTTCTTTTGTCAGCTACCAAACATCTTATCTTTCCCTGAATTTTATATTTTAGCCACTGTAGTAGAAATCCATAATATATCCTACATTAAAATGAAATTTTATCATTCTCCGTATATGATGATAATGCCATTTTGAGTGATCCAGGGATGATGATATTTGACGATGAACACAGGCACATGATTTGCCATTGTGACTAAAACTGGAACTGGAAATATTAGATGGTAGGAATGGAAATAAACAAAGTGGTCTACATGAGGAAAACCAACATTATGCTAAGTAGAAATTTAATCTATTACTCTGATTAGTAGACAGAAGGAAAAATAAAAAGTAGAGAAGAACTTCAAAATAACTCTAACAACTACATTTTTAATACTTTTCATGTGAAAAAGATAAGAGTATTCCAAGATGAACAAGAAATGTCAAATTTATTGGTATGGTATTACCATTGCAATTTAAGATGATTTATTTAGACTTCAAATGTGTCAAATGAAAGATTCTGATTAAAGTTAACCCAATAGATTAAAAAAATATATAAATCATAGCTATAATCATGTTTTCCCAAAGGAACTACCAATAATACCTAGAGACGAGCCTAGAGTAGTTAAAATTTTCCAAGACTAGCGACAAGAACCTTAACTTCACATTTGGAAAACCTAGCTATATTTCTGGCTCTGTCATTTTACTAGTTGTGCCAACTATCAGTGGATCAATTAGCCCCTAGGGTTACCCATTATTCCATTGCAAAGTGGAAAAAAAATAGATTAACTTTTAAACTCCTTCTATCTTTAATATCTATGATTCTAATAACCTTTGATAATATTTTTATTTAATATAATAAACATTCAGTTGCAGTTTGTTCAGGTAATTAAGGATCAAAACAGTTGGTAAAGAAAGCAAAGTACTTATTATCAAGTTCTCAAACAGCAAGTTACATGATGACTCCTGTTCTAAGATTACAATCCTGTTAAAATTATAAAACGATATATTATAATAGTTTATGTTAAAACGTATTTAAGAAATTTGCAGAATCTAGACAAACTTGTCCCAGAAAAGTTATGAGTTTTGAAAACAAATACTGTTGAACCAACACTAGAGCTATGACAGTCCTCATAATGAGTCATTATCAGAGTTTTTTATGGTTTCTTCTCATTATGTGAAGACTTGTCTTTTAGAATTTATGCCAGACGTAATCATATCTTGGTTGTAGTTCTAGATATAAATTTGCATTATGTAGATTATTAAAGTGATCTTGTGCTATTTTTTTGTTTTACTATTAACTTGTATACCAAGCATTCATTTTGACATTGAATTTAATCATCAAATTTAACCATATTTGATGAGTTTCCTTTCACAGAAGTGGAGAAATATGTTAAAGACTCACAACCAATTTTGATTTCAAGTTTGGAATTGGAACTCAGGTTTTCTCACTGAAATCCCAGGGATTCTTTTCCCACAATGTCATAGCTACAGGGAAGTACATTTTCAATGCAGATGACAATGAGTCTAACATTTTAAAATGACATTAAATTTTAGGGTAGCAGATACTTGAAAAAACTATGTTTATTATGATTTGCTTTAAGTAAAATAAAATTGACTTTAATTGTATGGATTTCTTAAAGAAAACTACACCTTCCAAAAAGAAAGTCCATGTGTCCTGTCAACACATTTTATTAATATTACTATAGGATATATCTATATCGTAGTCAAAATTGTTCTCTGTTTTGAAAAAATATGGTAATAACACTTACAAATGGAGGATAAAACAAAATTGAGATGATTGGAGAAGTGTTTACAAGCTCAAGGCATTAGGAAGAAGTAAACCAATGTTCTTCACGATGCAATCTATTGACTCGTATCTGAAATTCCAAGTAATGCTCATGTGCCAGGAATGATAAATTGCATTGAGAAAGGGTGATGCATATAACTGCACAGTCTCTGGATAATATGTCAAGATTTGAGCCTGAGGCTTATTCTTCCCTTCCATTTTTTCTTCTTCCTTCCTCTCTCCTTTCTTCATTGTTCCTTTATCTAATTCTTTTCTCATATTAACGATTCTTCTTCTTGTCCTTCCCTATCCTTTTCCCTAAAAAGGCTTTCTTTTTTTTAAGAATGTGATTGGCTTTTTAATCAACTTTTCCATAGTGTCACACATCTGCAATATTTAGGAGAATATGTTTTAGCTGTGGCAAAATGCTTGTGTTTATGTTTCCTATGGGTTTTTTCCCCTAATGATTCATTCAGAAATTAGTGATGGGTTAAATCAGACTATATTTTTCTGCCAATTAATGTGACAGGTGGCCATATTCTTGCTTTTCCAGCACATTTTCTATGAAAGTAGGTGACTCATCATCTTTCTTTAAAGTATATCATTAGTTTTCTTTTGGAAGCAATAATACTCACTATGAAAAATTTAAAATACAGAAATTCAGAAAAAAAGCTATTATATTACTATTATGCTTATCCTTAATATTATCTTTGTTATTTTGTTCGTTTTTTCTCATTTTAATTTAGATAAAAATTTAGGATCACATACTATGTACAATTTCTTTGTTGTTGGTGTAGGTTTTGTATGATTTTTTCTCATATAATAAGTCCCATGTTATTTTAAGAAGTTTGGAAATATTTTTAATTGCTGTATAATATTAGTTAAATACCTGGTAATAGCCTGATAGTTCTCAATTGTTTGTTTATCACTGTATACTGATAAGTCTGCATTTTATCTGAAGCACAAGTATTGCTCATGCCAATGACTAGGTTATTCTACCTGGTTGTAGCTATAAATAATGCTCTAATAAATTACTTTTTCTCAAAGATTGGCACCTAAACTAACATCTGCTGCAAATCTTTTTTTTTCTTTTCTTCTTCTTCTCCCCAAAGCCCGCCAGTACATAGTTGTATATTCTAGTTGTAGGTCCTTCTAGTTATGCTATGTGGGATGCCAGTCAGCATGGCTTTATGAGCAGTGCCATGTGCGTGCCCAGGATCTGAACCAGCAAAACCCTGGGCCGCCGAAGTGGAGAGTGTGAACTTAACAACTTGGCCACAGGGCCGGCCTGGATTGAGGGTAACACTTTGTTATTGTTGCTGCTTTATTTCCTTTTGGTAGACTCCCACAAATGAAATTTTTGTCATGAAGGATAGTGAAAAATTTAAGATTATTAATAATGAATGTCAATACTTTCCCAAAGATTGTGCTACTTTATTTTCCTACTAGTAACATGTGAAACAGTTCATTTAACAGCATCCTCTCTCAATCTGTCAGTGATTTCCAATCCTGTGGTAATACACTACAAGAACCATGAATTTCAAAACTTGCCCCAATGCTCCATTTGATGTTGTTTTCACACAATGCTAAATGGTACCAAGGGAAGCATCCTTTTTTAAAATCAAAGTTAACTGTAGAAGAGATCTCTATTCTGATTAATTAAGAAGTTCTTGCCATTAACAAAAGAGCAAAGAAATCCTAGCCATAGTTTTACAGCTATGTTTTGACAATCCTTATTGATTAGATGCCCCTTTGAGGATTTTCTTTTTCATTCAATTAATCTGTCACACTTATAATGTCCTCACGGAATGACCTCGAGAGTGTTTTTCTCGGTGATATTACATCTACTTAAACAAGATAGAAACAGCACTACCTAGGGCTGGCATGGTGAGCTGTCTGCAATAAAGGACTCTGATCTTGCTGTATGCCTGCCTTTGAGTGCTCTGCCCTTTCTTAGTGTCCACTTCAGGCTAACCCATATTAACTGGGGTTCCAAGCTGACCTATATCTTAAACTGGCTATATTGAAAACGTCATAAAAAATGATGTGAGAGTTTTCATCCTTTTATATAGCATCATCATGTTTTTATTTATTTAAGAGGTGTCTATTTAGTTCCTCAATGAAGAGCCAAGTACTAGCCACCAAGGACACAAAGTTAGTAAACAATCTTTCCCTGCCCGTAAGGAGTTTAGATTCCAGAGGGGAATGAGACAGACAAATAATTAATACGAAAAACCCATCATTTCATGTATAATGAACAATTGAAACATAAGAGAAGAAACAAGAAAAGTCACCTTAAGGAACTCAGGAGGTTTCAGAGGCATTTGAAAGAGTAGAAGTTTGAAAGGAACTGTCCAGGAAGAGGAAATGGCATATATTAAGGCAAGGAGAACTTTACACATGCATTATGAAAATGCAAAGGAAGAGGGAGTTGTGAACGAAGGTGTGATAAAGTGTGAACTGCCACAGAGATGTCAGACAGGAAGCTACATTGTTATTTGTGATCTCAGGGAAGTAGTTCCAGTAATGTGGGATGGGCAAAAGCCAGACTGTGTTGAGTAGAGCAGTGAATAGGGTGTGAGAAGGTAGACACAATGAAATGAAACGGAAAATATAGATTAATATTTAGATGGTAAACAAGATTAAAGGAGATTGGTTTTGTTTCTATTTTCATTAGTAACTCACTTATTGGCCACTTATTCTGCATTGTAAATGGTAGAAATATAGCAGGGAATAAGACAGAGTCTCTATCCTCAAGTTACTGACTTTTTACTAGGGGGAGGTGCAATGTTAATATTTACAAAATAAATAAAATAATCTTAGGTACAGATAGATTCAATGAAGAACAAGGTATTATAGCAGTTAGTCACCGGAAAGTGCTTCTTAGGCAAGGGAGTCATGGAAGAGCCTACATTGAAGGGATATTTCTATTGAGAATAAATGTTGAAAAAGAAGCAACCATGAAAAGATCTGCTGGAAGAGAATTCTAAGAAAGACAAAGAAGTGCAAAGGCCTTGAGACTGTTATGAGCATAACACGTTGGAGAGACAGAAATCAGGCTAATGTGCAGTGAATGGAGAGAAGAGAGAAAAGATAGAGTGAAAAGGGAAGATCAGCAGGCACATCACAGAGGGCCATATAGTAGTAGTTGCAATTTGTATTCTCGTTTCAATGGCAACCTATTAGGGATTCTTAATTAAGGAAGTGACATGAAAATACTTTAGGAAAATTGCTTTGCCTGCTCTGTGGACTTCAAGAGAGGGGAGAGAAGAGCATGACAATGAGTGGAACCAATGGGAGTTGGGTTTGCTGCTAATTAAATCTACCGAATTGGGCCAAAGTTATATTCTTCTGACAGTTGCTGTGGATTTGTGCAGGCTGCTTGAGCTTTATAAATTTATTGGCCTCCATTTCCTAACTTTGTAAGGGTTTAATAAAATTAACTTTCCTACTCCTCACCGGTTTATTGTTTGGATTAAATAAAGTCATCTATGTGAAAGCCTTGAATGAGCTATACAGCCTTTGTCTGGAGTTGTTATGGTTTGCTTTGCTAAATTGTCATTTGACAAGAACATCTGCTTCCTCAGAATTGATTCTGACATTGAAAAGGCTAAAAAGAGATATACAACAGTTTGCTTTGTGAAACCCACCCAAAGCACATACATTTCTGTAAAATATGACTTAATGGTATTGTTTTTGATGTTTAGCAACTTATCCAAATTCCCACAGCTATTTAGTAGCAGACCTGACAGTAGTTGATTTATCATGCTCCAATGTATGCTGTTCCTTTCAATTTTCAGAGATCAAATATTAACATGCCAACCAGAGACTTCAATAGAAAGAGATTAAGGGGCATGTTCAATTGAATCAAGTTAAGAAATATGGCAAGTTATTTTTTTATCTATCAATTTATCTATCTATTTATTTATTTTGGTGGTTGTTATCCTGATTAAGTCCAAAAAGACCCAGAGTGGCTGAATCACAATTACAGATACATTTGGGGAAATATTCAAGGCTTCTGATGCTCTCACCAATATTGTCTCTATGGTCACTCTAACAAATTTCACTTTTATATTAACTAACACTCTAAGCTGCATAGTCACTAATGGTATGTCTGAATTTCAATGTGTTCTAAGTACATTCTCCTTTCTGCTTACGCAACTAAGGGATGCAAAGAGCAATTTAACATCTGAAAGACGTGTTTTGTTTTGCTTTGTTTTACCCAGCATTTTTCATTTGTTTTGCCAATTATGAGTAAATGTGAATACCCCACCTTAGAATTTAGTTGAATTCTTGACTTGTAAATTTTTAACCAATTCTAAACATATCATATTGCTCTATTCCATTTGCGATCAAAATTTTTTCCTTTGTTAAAACTCTTTACACTCAAATACTTTTAAACTTTTTAGACTGTGCAAAAACTGAACGGGAAATCCATAGCAAGATTCTGTGTTACATGAAGTAAATCTGTTGTTTGGAAATGAACCCAATTTGAAACTAGAATTTATTCATTTATTTAAAAATTGAGGGACCGGCCCAGGGGCACAGTGATTAAGTTCGCACACACTGTTTTGACAGCCTAGGGTTCACTGGTTCAGATCCCGGGTGCAGACCTACAGCCACTTATCAAGCCATGCTGTGGCAGGCATCCCACTTATAAAGAAGAAGAAGGTGGGCATGGATATTAGCTCTGGCCCAATCTTCCTCAACAAAAAAAAAAAAGAGGAGGATTGGTGGTGGATGTTAGCTTAGGGCTAATCTTCCTCAAAAATAAATAAATAAATAAAATTGGATACTGTCTATGTGCTAGGCATTATTCTTAACACTTGGTGCATATCAATGGGAAAAAAATTCTGACAGACATGGATTTAACTTTCTAGTTGTAGGAGACAAACAATAAGCAATAAGCATAATGTTGAATAAATTATATATTATGTTAGAAGAAAATAAACATGATGGTAAAAATAGAACAGGGGAAGGATTTGTATGTCTGTTTCATTTGTTCCTTTTTCTCTGCTGATCCACTTCTACTCAATTGGCAGCCTCAACATTAAACTTTGCGTTTACAGTTCCATTTTGGTGTTCAGCCCAGACTGGCAGGAATTTCTCAATGTCATTTCCTAATTTCTGTGGGAAAGAATCTGATTGTTCCAATTCAAGTCAACCACAGACCAGAGCCAAAACTTGTCCTATAAATCTCCAGTTAGAAGTTCATTCCTGTGTATAGAGGAGAAATTCTTATAAAAGAGGGTTGTGGCCTGGATACACCCAGGACATTGAGTTTTTATCTTCCAGTTCATAATTATAAAATGGCTTCCAGAAACCACATTTTCAGAGAACCTATTCAGTGTTACAAATTAGGGACACGTTGGTCAGTTTGTTGGAGAGTTATACTGACACATCTCTTCTTTTAGGGGAGGAATGTCTGTTCCAGAAGTATTCATTCAGATTTCTCAGATTTCATCACTCAAGGCTAGGTCACTAAGTTTGAAAAGTTAGTATTTGGCATTTTGACCCTTTTGGTTGGGAAGCAGACCATTGCTAGAAAGGAAAAAGTGGTAGATGATTTAGAGAACCTGAAGTATCAAATATCAGATTACTAGGCATTTTGACACCCCACCAATATATTTATTTAACATAGGTGGATTTTATTTGTCCTTTCATTAACCCTTATGAAGGTCAAAAAGAAATGGAATTTACGTGCCTTTACATTAGGAACACTAGCTTGGTTACAATTTCCAAGATACATTATTAGCTAAATGTTGTAAATACCCTGAAACCAACACTTACATATCTTACTGAAGATATGTGATCTATAAAAAAGTCTAAGATCTTAAATATATAATTTGTTAAGTGATTGCCAATCCTTTTACTAAAGGTAGCCCAGTTAAAATACCTAAAGTCGTGTTACTATTAATAAAGTCTACTTGAAGTGAGCCAATGTCTATACTAAACTAAAATTATGGCAAACACATAGAGTATATTAAAAAATTTAGAAATTTCTGGAGAATGCATTCTCTCTTTTTTTTTGCATTGAACATAGAGCAAAAACTGAAAAGTCATTCATATAGGAGAAATATTTTGTTGTCCATTCTTTGTGAAACACAGGGATATGCTTCCTATAATAAAGACTAAAACGATTGTAAGCTTGTTACTCATTCTTTCATTTAACAAATAGCTTTTGACTGATGATTACTATTCTGGAGCTTAAGCTGCAATGTAAATTCTTCATATACTCTGGTCTCAGAGATTATAGTCTTCTGTTAAAGATATTTAAATGAAAAATAATTAAAATAAACTATAAAAACTAAAATAGAAACATGGACTATAAAAACTAAAATAGAAACATGGACACAAGACACAATATACTCTAGACGCATGGAGGAGGAGTATCTCCCATTGCATGGAGGAATAGAGGAAGTTTCCAGAGAGAGGAGGCATTTGAGTTGGTGAAATAAAAATGATTTTTCTACACAGCAAAAAAAGAAGGTTTTTCAGTTAGAAGGACTCAGAACACACAAAAGCATAGAGATGTGCAAGGGTACATCAGAAAAACTTTAATCCATGTGTTGGAGTGAGGAAACAGACAAAGGTGAGACTAGAAGTGTGGATATGTGACACAGTACGTTCTGGGAGCACTGTGAAAGGCCCTGGTGTGATGCTGAGGAGGGACTTTATTTTTAAGCCATCAGGGAGCTACAAAGTCACCAGCAGTGTTGAAAGAGGGTTGGTACGAACTAATTTAATTTTTAAGTTATCATTCTGACAACCACAATGAGATACCATTAAACACCCACCAGATGTCAAAAACTAAAAGGACTAATGACATGAAAAAGTGTCAAGGATATGAAGCAACTGGTACACTCAAACATTTCTGGTGGGTATGTAAAAATGTGCAATCACTTTGGAAAAGTATTTGGTAGATCTTTACAATGTTAAAAAATAAACCTACCCTTTGACTCAGGAATTCCATTCCTGGGGATATTTACCCCAAAAGAAAAATAAAGATATGTTTGCAAAAAAGAATTGCATAGGAATGTTCACAGTGACATTAACCATAATAACCAAAAATTGGATATAATCCAAAAATCTATCATTATCAGAGTAGATGAATAAATAGTGATATATTTATACAATGGAATACTACTAAGCAATAAAAATTAATAGCCTACTTTTAAATACAACAACATGAATGAATCTCAAAAACATTATGCTAAGAAAAAAGCCAGACACAAAAAACATACCGATTGTTAGAACCTGTTTACATGAAGCTCAAGAAAAGCCACACTAATCTATTATAATATAAGTCATAATAGTGGATTGCTACAGAGGATGGGGATTGACTGGAAGTGAGCTTGAGGAAATTTTCTGGAGAGGTTAAAATCCTCTAAATCTTGATTGGGCTCATGGCTACTTGGTATATGTATTTATTAAAACTCATTGAAAATTTAAGACTCTGAATTTCATTAAGTGTTGTTAATTGAGGTACCCATTACCTCAGAATAAAGAAAATGACAACTTTGACAGCAACATGGAGGTGAACGACAAATGGAAGAAGTTGATAGCAAGAATACCACTGAAGAGAATGATGCCTCATCTCAGGTAAAAGGTAAGGGTTGGAATAAATGCAGCAGCACTGATGTCACCTAAGAGAGCAGATTTCATAGAAATTTTAGAGAAAGAGGTGACTGTGTCATAACACGGGGTGGTGAGGGTGGTGGATGGAGATAAAGAGAAAAAAATTAAGAGTGGTTGCATTTTCGTGTCATTGTTAAAAGCATTTTGAAGGGCAAAAGACCCCATATATTTAAGACAATATTGAAGGAGAACAAATTCAGACCAGACTTCAGGATTACTAGAAAGCTCCAGTAGTCTAGACAGTGTGATATTGGTGAAAGAATAGACAAACATATCAATGGAGCAGAATAGAGAAACCAGAAATAGACTCAGACAAATACTGTGAACAGATCTTTGATGAAGGAGCAAAGGCAAATGAATGCAGAAAGGATAGTCATTTCAATAAATGATGCTGCAGCAGCTGGAAATTCACATGAAAAAAAAAATAGATCAAGACACAGACATTAATCACTTCCACAAAAATAAATTCAAAATGGATCATAGCCATAGAAATAAAACGCAAAATTATAAAACTTCTAGAAGATAACATAGGAGAAAACATACATGACCCTGGGTTTAGCAATGACTTCTTATATATAATACCAAAAGCATGGCCCATGAAAAAGATCATTGATAAATTGAACTTCATTAAAATTAGAAACTTCTACACTACAGAAGACACTGTTAACAGAATGAAAAGACAAGCCACACACTGGGAGAAATTATCTGAGAAACACATATCTGATAAGAGACTAGCATCTAAAATATACAAAGAATACTTAAAAATCAACAATAAAAAAACAAACAATGCAGTTAAAAAATGGGCAAAAGATATGAACATACCTCTTACACAAAGAAGACACTCAGAGTGAATAAAAGCATATGAAGAGATGCTCAACATCATAAGTCAGTAGGGAATTGCAAATTAAAACAATGAGATACCACTACACACCTATTAGAATGACTACAATAGGAAACATTCACAACAAATGCTGGCAACAATGTGGAGCAACAGGAACTCTCATTCATTACTGGGAGGACTGTAAAATGATACAGCCACTTTGAAAACAGTTGGGCAGTTTTCTACAAAGCTGAACATACTCTTACTATATGATCCAGCAATTGTGCTCCTTGGTATCTATCTAAAGGAGTTGAAAACTTATACCCACACAAAAATCTGCACATGGCTGTTTCTAGAAGCTTTATTCATAATTGTCAAAACCTGGAAAAACCAAGATGTCCCTCAGGAGGTGAATGAATAAACAAATTGTGGTAAATCCGTACAATGGCATATTATTCTATGATAAAAAGAAATAAGCTATTAAGCCACAAAAAGACACAAAGAAACTTTAAATGCATATTCCTAAGTGAAAGAAGCAAAGCTGAAAATTCTACATACTGATTACAACTACATGACATTCTGAAAAGGAAAAACTATGGAGACAGTAAAAATATCAGTGGTTGCTGGGGTTTCAAGGGGAGAGAAGGAAGGCTGAAGAGGTGGAGCACAGAGCATTTTTAGGGCACAAAATTATTTTGTATGATACTGTAAAGATGGATACATGTCATTATACATTTGCCAAAGCTCACAGAAGGTACATCACAAAGAGTGAACCCTAAAACACTATGGACTTTAGTTAATAATAATATATCAATATTGGATCATCAATTGTAACATTTGTACCACACTAATGCATGTTAATAATCAGGGAAATTCAGGAAAGTTGTTGAGGGGACGTATGAGAATTTTCTGTACTTTCTGCTTAATTTTTCTGAAAGCTGAAAAGTCAGGAAAATAAAGTCGTACTAAAACAATTACTAAAGAAGTTTGAAGTAAAACAATGATTTCAGTTCAATATTGATTGTATAGGTACATGTTTGTCATTCAGATGGAGAAATAAAAAAGTAATTAATATATATGATCCAATAAGAAATAGATATACATATGCATAGAGAAAGAAAAAGAATAGAGTCTTTATCAGAAATCTAAGAAACATCAGAATTGAGGAACAGGTGGAGAAGCCAGCAAAATGGAGGATGAAGGAGTAGTTCAGTAAAAGTGGAGAAGAAACAGAAGGGTTGGTTTCATGTAAGCCAAGGATAAATATGTTCTGTTGTATCAAATGCTGCAGAAAAATAAAGTAGTTTATGAATATGAGGAAACAATGTGAAATCTAGGCTACCACTTTTAGTAAAGTGGTAGAATGTAAGCCAATTTGTAATACTTTGAATAAAGAAAAGGATTTGAGAAATAAAATTGCAAGTTCAGAGAGATGGTTGGAAAGTATGATGAAGAGAAAGAGGAAAGGAGAAACCAACACTCTGTCACACGGCTCATTCTGAATATTTCAAGGCAGCTTTCTTTACTTTATAGGACTTAAAATGGTAGATTCAGGTCTTTAATGAAGATTTGCTGTTGTTATTGCCATAGCATAAAGCTGGTTAATGGTATTCCAGTGAGTTTTGAAATATCCGTAAAATGTGATAAGCTTGTGTAATACTCAATGTATAAAGGGAACCTCTCCAGGATATATTTAGCAAGACAGAATTTAATCTTTTAAATACTAAGTTAATTTTTCTACTTGGTATATTAAAACAGAATTCTCTGGAAAATTAATGGTAGTTTTATAGAATTTCTGTTGACCTCTAATCTATGCTCTGTTATTAAATTTGAGATGAAGTGTCATTCTGAAAACTATAGCTTCTGTTTTAAAATGAGGTATTGGTTAACACAATGGTATTTTTCTTATTAAAAGTTGATTTCCTAAGATAATAAGGTTGACTATAATAATTCTGATCAACGTTTAGATAATTCAAACGGTGGATCACACTTTGTCTTGTATATTTATGTTACTCTCGAAAATTTTTATAAAAATAATAGGAATAATCATATCATTACAGGGATAATTTAATGAATGAATGAGACATATTCTCTTAGAAACACTTAGAACAAGCGAAGTTTTGGATTATTTATTTTCTGATGTGCTTTTGCTTGTTACAAGGTAGTTCTTACGGCTGGATCTGTGCTCCCAAAAAACTTTTGTAAGGGTTTTTTTTTGTTTTATTTTTTTTTAAAGCAATACTTTATTTCTGTCTAAGTGGATATTGTATTCACTTTTTTTACCAAAAAATTTTAAATGTTGAATATATTGTATGATATATTAAAACAAATATATGTTCTCAAACATTCATACTCTTTAGTTGTGACTATACATGAATGGTACAATATGTCAAAAATATTGTACAAAAAAAATGTCCATTTGTATTGGTCTTTTCAGGATAGTTAAAGATTAAACTTCATCACATCTCCAGTAAATAAACTCATAGAAGTTCATGGAATTACTTAAATTTTCTATTTGGAACAACTAAAGCAGTCCCATAAGACAACTTTAGAAATTACTAAGTATTCTATGATAATAAGATCTCTATCAGTGAAGTTCTTATCAGGTTGCTATGGTCAATGCAATTAGATTAAGAACCTTGGTTGGCATAAGAAATAGTCAGATTGCTACAGGATAATTACTAATAATTGTAGAAAATTCTGAACCTTTTCAATTTTACCTAGAATAAATAACCATGGAACAAAACATATTTAACTATGTTAATGTAGCAAAGATTTACAATGTATAATAATAGCTACTTGGTTAATTTAATTATAGTATAATCATACAATGTAATACCATGCAGTCATTTAAATTACATGTTTAAGAATACGGAATGATGTAAAACATATTAATAATATTTTAGTAAGGGGAAAAATCCACTTTCAGTGTTTTTTGAAGAAAAGACTAATCTTTATTCTAATAAGTGATGTCCCTTTCATAGCTTCTTGAGAACTGATATCAGTCTAACAGTGAGAAGACAAAAATTCTACAGCCTTTCTATTTGTGCTTAGATTTAAGATCAATGAAGTTGTTATCAACTTAAAATCGACTATTATAAGTATAAGTTGTTATATGTAAGCCTCATGGTAACCACAAAGAAAAACCTAAAATAGATACACAAAAGATAGAAGAAAAGAATCTAAGCATACCACTAAAGAAAACCATCAAATCCCAAAGGAAGAGAGAAAGAGAAGAGAAAAACATCAGAAAGGAAACACAAAACAGCCAGAAAACAATTAACAAAATGGCAATTAGTATATTCCTGTCAATAATTACATTAGGGGGCTGGCCACACAGCCAAGTGGTTAAGTTCACTCTCTCCACTTTGGTGGCCCAGGGTTTCACCTGTTTGGATCCTGGGCACAGACCTACCACTGATCATCAAGCCATGCTGAGGCGGTGTCCCATGTAGTAGAACTAGAAGGACCTACAACTAGAATATACAACCACGTACTGGGGGCCTTTGGGGAGAAGAAGAAAAAAACAAAAAGATTGGCAACAGACGTTAGCTCAGGGCCAATCTTCAAAAAGACAAAACAAAAACAAATAGTTACTTTAAATGTAAATGGGCTAAATTCCCCAATCAAAAAACATAGAGTGGCTGAATGGATTAAAAACAACAACAACAAAAAAGACCTATCTATATGCTGCCTGCAAGATGCTCACTTCATATGTAAGGACACAAAGAGACTGAAAGAGAAAGGATAGAAAAAGATATTTGATGCAAACAGAAACCAAAAGAAAGCTGAGGTAGCTATATTAATAACAGACAAAAAGACTTTAAAACAAAGACTGTAAGAAGAGACAAAGAAGGGTGTCACATAATGATAAAGGAGTCAATCCAACAAAAGGATATAAAATTTGTAAATATTATGTACCCAACATAGAAGCACCTAAATATATAAAGCAGATGCTAATAGACTTAAAAGGAGAAATAGACAACAATATAACAATAATAGGGGGTTTTGATACCCCACTTATATCAAAAGATAGAGCATCTGCACAGAAAATCAATAAGAAAACATAGGACTTGAACTATAGCTTAGACCAAATGGACCTAACAGACATATACAGAAGATTCCATTCAAAAGCAACAGAGGGGCCAGCCTGGTGGCGTAGTTAAGTTCATGCGCTCTGCTTCAGTGGCCTGGGGTTTTGGGTTCAGATCCCAGGCTCGGACTTGCACACCACTCATCAAGCTGTGCTGTGGTGGTGGCCCACATACAAGGTGGAGGAAGATTGGCACAGATGTTGGCTGAGCAGCAATGTTCCTCAAGCACAAAGAGGAAGGTTGGCAACAGATGTTAGCTCAGGGCAAATCTTCCTCAGCAAAAGAAAAGAAAGAGCAGTGAAATACACATTCTCCTCAAGTGCACATGGTGGAACATTTTCCAGGATACATCATATGTTAAGCCACAAAACAAATCTTAATAAATTTGAGAAGATCGCAATCATATCAAGCATCATTTTTACCACAATGGTATGAAAGCAGAAATCAATTACAAGAAGAAAACTGGAAAGTTCAAAAATGTATGGAAATTAAACAACATGCTACTGAACAACCAATAAGCCAAAGAAGAAATCAAACAATAGTTTGAGACAAATGAAAAGGCAAATGCAGTGTACTAAAACATATGCGATGTAGCAAAAGCAGTTCTAAGAGGGAAGCTCATAGAGATAAATGGCTACATCAAGAAACAAAAAAATGTCAAATAAACAACCTAAATTTAAACCTCAAGGAACTAAAAAATAAAAACAAATGAAGCCCAAAGCTAGTAGAAGAAAGAAAATAATAAAGATCAGAGCAGAAATAAACGAAATAAAGACTAAAAAAAAAAAACAAAGAAAAGATCATGAAACTAAGAAAAGATTCCACGAAAAGATGAACAAAATTGACAAACCTTTAGCTAGACTCACCAAGAAAAAAAGAGAGAGAACTCATATAAATAAAATCAGAAATGGAAGAGAAGATGGTACAACTGACACCACAGAAATACAAAAGATCATAACACACTACTATGAACAATTATTTGACAACAAATCAGATAACGTAGAGAACAACAGACAGATGCCAGAAACATACAACCTATCAAAACTGAATCATAAAGAAGTAGAAAATCTGAACAGAATAACTATTAGTAAGGAGATTGACTGAGTAATCAAAAATCTCCTAAACAAACAAAACTCCAGGACTGGATGGCTTCACTGCTGAATTCTAAAACATTCAAAGAAGAATTAATAGCAATCCTTCTCAAACTCTTCCAGAAAATAGAAGCATAGGGAACAATTCCAAACTCATTTTATGAGGACAGCATTACCCTGATACGAAAACCAGTCAAGGATGCCACAAAAAAAGAAAATTACAGGCCAATATTCCTGACAAACATAAATACAAAAAGCCTCAACAAAATATTAGCAAACCAAATTCAGCAGTACATTAAAAGGATCCTACACCATGACCAAGTGGGACTTATTCCAAGGATGCAAAGATGGTTCAAGATCTACAATTCAATCAATGTGATACACCATATTCACAAAGTGAAGGACAAAAATTATATGATCACCTCAGTAGTTGCAGAAAAAGCATCTGACAGTTTTCAACATCCATTTATGGTAACAGCCCTCAGTAAAGACAGTACAGAGGGAATGCACCTCAACAAAATAAAAGCCATGTATGAAAAGCCCATGCGTAACATCGTACTCAATGGTGAAACTCCTAAAACTTTTCCTCTAAGAGCAGGATTAAGATAAGGATGCCAGTCTTGCTGCTTTTATTCAACATAATATTGGAAGTCCTAGCCAGGCAAGAAAAAGAAATAAAATCCATACGAATTGGAAAAGAAGAAGTAAAAATGTCACTATTTGCAGAGGATATGATATTATACATTGAAAACTGTAAAGATCCCACCAAAAAACTGTTAAAGTAGTAAATGAATTCAGTAATGTTGTAGGTTACAAAATCAATATACAGAAATATGTTGCATTTCTATACACTAATAATGAACTATCAGAAAGAGAAATTTAAAAAACAATCCCATTTACAATTGTGTCAAAAAGAATAAAACACCTAGGAATAAATTTAACCAAGGAGATGAAAGACCCATGCACTGAAAACTATAAGACACTAATGAAAGAAACTGAAAAAGACACAAATAAATGGAAAGGTATTCCACGTTCATAGATCAAAAGATATAATATTGTTAAAATATCCATACTACTTAAAGTAATTTACAGATTCAATGAAATCCCTATCAAAATTCTAACGGCATTTTTCTCAGAAACAGACAATTCTAAAATATGTGCATAACTATAAAAGACCCCAAATAGCCAAAGCAATCTTGAGAAAGAACAAAGCTGAAGGCATCATGCTCCCTGATTTCAAACTATGTTACAAAGCTATAGTACTCAAAACAGTATGGTAGAGTTGTAAAAACAGACACATAAAGCAATGGAACAGAACAAAGAGCTCAGAAATAAACTCATGCATATATTGTTGATTAATTTACGACAAAGTTGCCAAGGATACACAATAGGGAAAAGTCCATCTCTTCAATAAATAGCGTTGGGAAAACTGGACAGCAACATGCAAAAGAATGAAACTGGATCAATATGAAACTGGACACCATACACAAAAATTAACTGAAAATGGATTAAAGACTTGATTGTAAGACCTGAAATCATAAAACTCCTAGAGGAAAACACAGCCAGTAAGCTCTTTGACACGGGTCTTGGCGAGGATTTTTTGAATCTGGCTCCAAAAGCTAAGGCAATAAACGGAAAAATAAATAAGTGGGCCTACATCAAATTAAAAAATTTTTGCACAGCCAAGGAAGCCATCAACAAAATGAAAAGGCAGCCTATAGAAAGGAAGAAAATATTTGCAAATCATATATAAGTGATTATCATGCAAATAATGATAAAGGGTGAATATTCAAACTACATAAAGAACTCATACAACTCAATGCCAGAAATAACAAACAATCCAATTAAAAAATGGACAAAGGATCTTTTCAGACCTTTATTCAAATCTTTTTTCAAGGAGATGGCCAACAGGTACATGAAAAGATGTTCAACATCACTAATCATCAGGGAAATGCAATTCAAAACTACAATGAGCTATCACCTCACATCTGTTACAATGGATATTATCAAAAAGACAAGCAATAACAAGTGTTGGCAAGGATGTAGAGAAAAGGGAACATTTGTGCACTGTTGGTGGGAATGTAAATTGGTACAGCCACTATGGAAAATGTTATGGAAGATGTTCAAAAAATTAAAAGTAGAACTACCATATGATCCTGCAGTTCCACTTCTGGGTATTTAGCCAAAGAAAATAAAAACACAAATTAAAAAAAATATATGTACCCCCATGTTCATTGCAGCATTATTTACAATAGTCAAGATATGGAAACAACCTAATTGTCCATTGATAGATGAATTCGTAAGGAAAATGTGGTGTATACATACAATGGAATATTATTTACTCACAGAAAGAATGAAGTCTTGCCATTTACAACAACATTGATGGACCTTAAGGGCATTATGCTAAGTAAAATATAAGTGAAATAAGTCAGACAGAGAAAGATAAATTCTGTATCATCTCACTTATATGTAGAATCTAAGCTTATAGATATAGAGAACAGATTGGTGCTTGCCAGAGGTGGGGGTTGGGGGATGAGGGAAGTGGATGAAAGGGGTCAAAAGGTACAAACTTTCAGTTATAAAATAAATAATTCATGGGGATGTACTATACAGCATGGTAACTACAGTTAATACTGTATTGGATATTTGAAAATCGTTAAGAGAGTAAATCATAAAGTTCTCATCACAATGAAAAGAAATTTTGTAACTATGTACGGTGACGAGTGTAAACTAGACTTATCGTGGAGATTATTTTGCAATGTATACAAAAATCTAATTACTAAAAAATATTTTGATAAAAATCCATAAAAAATGTTATATAATATAGAGACAAAAAATTTGTCAACCTAAAATAACAATATGAGTTACCTATAACAATCATTATATCTAAGGAAGAACTAGTGGGTGTGTCCTCATTAGATAAGAGGAACAAAGCAAAATCAGCTGCTCTCATTATTATTTAGTATTTTGTTAGAGGTCCTAACCAATTCAAAAATATAAAAAGGCATATATATTGGAAACAAAGAAGCTAAATATCATTATTTATAATTAATTTTCTTGATTTCCTCTAGCTATCAATAATCATTTAGAAACAATAATTAGGACAGGACTCACAATAACAACAGCCATACCCTGAACCAACAGCCATACCATACATTTCCAAAGAATAAGAAATGTGAGAAGATGGATAAGAAGAAAACTCTAAAACGTCACTGACACTTGGAAAAGAAGTCTAACGGTAATTGAGAGACACTAATATCTTCATTAGATGTGTAGATAAACGCATAACTACCCTCTTCCTGGGGCAACTGAACAATCTATTTTAGGTCTTGTAAATACCAAAGGGACTCTTAAAATCACTTGCATCTTTTTCCCACAGATTTTGCCAACATGCTTTGAAAGTTTAGCATGTGTGACCATGTTTATTGTTTGTTTAATAAACGATGCACTCAGAACATTTCCTAAACTTGCTTATTTAAATTAGCATGTTTTCTATTTTACACCTCTCTTAATTTAATCAGTCTGACTTTCTATTGGATTGTGAACATTTTCTTTTGGATTTACAATTTTTCTTTGTATAATAAATGAATTAACCCGATGTTAATTTACAATAGCCAACATATGGAAACAACCTAATTGTCCATTGATAGACGAATTCATGTGTTAAACATTCTTTCTTTTGTTATTCTTTTGCCTTTGTGTTTGCAGGTTGTTTTAATTTCTTTTGAATATCAAGTGTTAGCATTTTTATGTAATCAAATTTACCCATTTTCATGTTTTTGCCTTTTGGAGTTTTGATGATGCCTAATAATGTATTCCCCATCTTAAGACTACAAATTTAATACACTTTTTTTTTTAAGATTCTGTTTCTATGATTTAAATGTATAATACATCTAAAATGCATTCTCATTTGATGAGTGACTTCTTAGACTTTGAAGTTGGTGTTCTGCTGGTTTCCACAAGATTCCTTTCTCTAACTGCCAGATAATTTAAATAACTTCAGAATGATCTGTTTCTAGAAGATTTGAGGACAATTCATTCTATGTAAGTACCTGAGCTTGGAATTTTTCTCAATTTCATTTGTGACTGTTAGAACTTTCAGTGAAGTTTTTTTCCTCTTCACCATGGTTGATGAGGATGATTTATATTTTCATGGAAAATCATCAATTTCTTCAAATTTGATCATCTTTTCTTTTAAAAGATGAATTGATCCTACTTACGTGTATTTCATTACCAATTTAGTTGACCTTAAGCCTGTTGTCTAATTTTAATATTTTATATTGTTTATTTTCAAATTTCCTTGACTTTGCATTTGGTTCCTCTTTTGAATTGTGTAATCTTTGCTTTTTCCTCTCTTTCATAATTTGACAAGAGTGATTCCTTTCTTAGTTCTTTTAATGGCTACTATTTTAACAGTGAATAATACAGGTAAGCCTTCATTTCTTAATCTACACCTGATGTTTTCAGCTGCCATCCCAGTTCAGGTAGGTCAGTTTCTTCCTGGGAGTCCTGAGTCTGGGCCCAGCTGCATTCTGTAGGAACCAGTGCTATTCCTCAGGTGGGGATGGTGGCCAGGAGGGTCCAGTGTTGAGTATGCTTCTTTTAGTCTGGAGGTCATAGGGACGATCGCCAGGGAGCATATTATGGTGGGGATGAGAATGTAGGCTGAAGGGGAATGTAGATTGGGCTGGACATAACAATAAACAACTTTAAAATGTTTAAACGTATGATATGTGGGCCTCCATTTATACTCTTTCCCTAGACCCCACAAATATTAGGGACAGATCTAAATTTGGAAAACCACCACACGGAAATATAATTTTCATTAAGCAATTAGAGCAACACTGTGTTTAAAAGTTTCTCTGATTCATAAATATCGGGGTTAAATTAATGTGTTTATTATAACTGTGATCAGTAATATTGTGGTTATGAAAGTCATATGCTCTCCCTGTGTCAGAAGCACAAAACTCCAAGTTCCTACCACATTTGAACTCTTCCAAGCTGAATCCACCAATTATTTATGTTATACTCACCTTCCACACTGAAGGGTGTTAAATGCTCTGCATTTTTATTCACTCATTATGAATTTTTGTATGACAGGTATGCATTGCTCTGGCTTTGGAAATAATTATTTATACATCGCTTCCAAAGTCTATCCATCGCTCTGCTATCCCTTTTATTCCTTGAAGCAAATACGATGTTCTTTTGTTTTGTTTCAATTTAATGAACCATTTTTCTTGATCAAAATTTGTGAACTCAAAGAACTGCTTTGAGTTAATTGCTATCTAAAAAAGCAAAAGAAGGCCGATGGTTAACTTTTATCTGATGATTAACAATTATCTGATGATAAAGAGTGAGTTATTTGTAATATCAATAAAAATATTACAAAGCTTAGCAGGCAGTAGTAACCGTGAATCACACCTGCCTGGAATCTCACGTAGGAAAACTTACGTACTTTCTTACCTTATAGTTGTAATGCTATGTTATTTTAATTAATTATTAATATTCACATTCTCAATCTGGTTTCCTTTTGCCGCAGGGTAAGATTAGAGGCATTTTACAATTTATTTCAAAGCGGAGGTTTCTCCCTCACAGTAAAGGATTTTCCATTAAATGTTTATGAAGACTTCTTTTACTTCTGAAATATCTAATCAAAATATATTGTCATGTTTTAAGAGGAGAAAGCTAGACTTAATTCAGGTTTCATACTGCACACTTGGCCCTAGCAAGCAACATTAGCCTTCTAAGTTTTCCACGCTGTGGTCTGTGTGAGTTGGTCCTAATTGTTTAAGCTAAATTGAGACCTCATTTTCAATGTTGACAACTTGAAACATCAAATAGTTTCATAACTCCTTCTGGAGAATGGAAAGCATTTTCTCTTCATAAACTAATGAATAGGTTTGACAGTAATTTAAAAAGGGAGACAAGATTCAAACTCAAAACTCTCCAAATGTTTCATTTTATCAAAAATAATTTTAGGGGCTGGCCCAGTGGCATAGCAGTTAAGTTCAGGCACGGACCTACACACTGCTCATCAAGCCATGCTGTGGCAGCGTCCCACATACAAATAGAGGAGGATTGACGGAGATGCAGGTCAGTGACGATCTTCCTCAAGCAAAAAGAGAAAGAGTGGCAACAGATGTTAGCTCATGGTCAATCATCCTCACTAAAATCATAATAATAATAATAATAATTTTAGATTGACAGAAGACTTCAGGAAAGGTGGCAAATTGAATACATACATGAATTTTCACCCTTTCTTGAAACCAGTAAAAAATAAAGATAAAGGGATTTTTAAAGATGTGTAAACCAACAAGAGAAGAACAGAGCAGATAACTTCAGCTACAAAATGATGATAGAAGTTAGATGGTCAAGGGAAAGTAATAACAAATCCAAAAACACAGAGTCCTAAAACGGTAGATAGGGAAGCAAAACAAAAACAATCATAACACTGCAGGATCCCCAGAAGACTCCAAAATTAGTGGCACTTAGTTACTTCTTCCATATAGGTAAAAAAGGAGAAGGCTAAAATAAGGAGGATTGGCTGAAAATCCATTTAAGTCAGGGCTATATGTTCCTTTCACCACTCTGATTGCCTTTACTCACCCCTGCAAGAGATGGTGGTTTATTTTCTAGAAAGGGTATAACACATGATCTCTGGATAAGAGCTCATTAAGCTTGGATGTGCAGAAGGTTGCATCCAAAAGCAGGGAGATTGAGCAAACATACGCATACTGAACTAAGACTCTTCACTCCATCCCAGCCCAATTTCCCTTAATTTGTTTCCTGCAACTCTGCAAGCAAGGCCTTTAGCTTTCATGCATCCTGGGAGAGGTTTCCCGTCAGAATCTGAGCAGCAATAGGGGAAAGTCCCCAAATAATAATATAGTGGAAAGGAAACCTTTGATGTAATACTTGGGAATTATTCCCTCAGAGAAAAGAGGAATTATTTTCTCTGAGAGTAGAAATACCAAAGATCAATAAAAATGAGCCAAAGACTTTAAAAAAACATTATGAATGTTAAAAACACAAATTAAGGGAGTATAGAAAACGAGAACCGAGAAAATGGAGAGAAAAATCACTAATGAAACAAATCAAGAAAATTTTACAAAACAGGAAAGCATAGTTTTGAGAATACAGAATTGCCCAGCATAGTGGATCAAAGTTGATTCACTCCATAGAAATTTATCATGAAATTTTAGACAGCAAGGATAGACTTCTGAAGAAAAATAAAATCACATGCAAAGTAATTAGGAATCATCCTGAACCCATGTTCAGACAGTAACACTATACAATAAAAGACAACAGAGAAATACTTCAAAAGCTGTAAATAAAAGTAATTTTAAAATTAGAAATCTACATCAACCAAAGGCATCAATCACAGTTGAGGGAAGAATCAATGTCTGAAGTCTCAGATTGTTTATTTCCTGAGCACACTCATTAGGGAATCTACTAGATGGTGTATTCCACCAAACATGGACAAACACCAAGAAAGAGGAAGGCACGAGATCCAGGAAACGGGAGAAGGATCACAGGAGAGAGGCATCAGGACCTCCCAGAGGACAATGAAATCAATCGCAGGATGATAGCTGTGTACCTGTAGAGAAAACCAGCTGTCCAGATGGGAATGGTCAGGTGACCCTGAATTAGATTTCTTCAGAAATATAAAACAGGTGAAACACTTTCCTCTGGTCATCTTGAGAGAAGATTTAGTTACTAGTGAAAGTTTTAAAGTGTTGTATGTCTAAAAAACTATAAAACAAAAATATTAACTCCAACGGGCTGGCCCCGTGGCTGAGTGGTTAAGTGTGTGTGCTCCGCTGCAGGTGGCCCAGTGTTTCGTTGGTTCGAATCCTGGGCGCGGACATGGCACTGCTCATCAAACCACGCTGAGGTAGCGTCCCACATGCCACAAGTAGAAGGACCCACAATGAAGAATATACAACTATGTACCGGGGGACTTTGAGGAGAATAAATGAAAAAAATAAAATCTTAAAAAAATAATAATAAAAATAAAATAAAAAAATATTAACTCCAAGAAAACAAATAATTCTGTAAAAAATAAAAAGTAATTATAATTTATTACATGGTTCAACTGCAAAAAGAATTTACTTCATCAGATAAAGGGAAAAGATGTGTATTTGTATAATCAAAATTATAACACATCTATACTGGGATGATGGGAGAATGATAATAGAAAACATGTGTGTGTGTACTGGGAGTGGCGGTAGAGAAGACCAGGAAGCAAGGAGAATCAATAGAGAATACCTAACACTGAAAACTAAAAAGTAGTAACAAACATGCAATATAGAGACATGGAAGTAAAAGCAAAATAAAAAAGCTAAAAGAGATAAAAATGAAAAATAGATGGGAGTAGAGGAGAAAAAGGACTGTTTTTCATTAAAAGCCATGTAGAATGATTTATCTTTTTAAACTAAAGCATGTATCACTTTGACTAAGGTTAAAAAAAAAGCAATTTTGTGTTTTAAAAATTGCATGACAAGACCATTAGTGAGTTATGAAATTTATTTGGTTGGTCACTCTCTGTTTTAACAAAATGAAATACAACTGGAAAGAATGATATAGAAAATATCAAGGTAAAACGACTCTTGCTATCAATGCAGCAACGATGAGTTGTTTTGTGAAAGATGTCTGGGGATGTATCCATGTGTGTACCATGTGTATATTGTGTTGTAACACAAAATGTATTTCTTAGTTCTTATTCGAAAGTACATTGATTAGTCTCATTCTCTAGCTTTAAAAAGGGAAAGAGGCCCAAGTAAGTGTTGACTTGCAGACACAGCTAATAACAGAACTGCTCCTACAAGAGGGTTATTTACAGTATAACATCTTGTTTAATGTAATGAAGGGTCCATAGACTATGAAATCAAAGACCCTACATAGCCACTCTAGCTTTACGATTTAATTGATTTACAAAATTGAACTATACAGTTTTCTGTCATCCCTTTTCTGTTCTTTATATCCATATCATTTATAACAGGTTTATTCCTTTATTATCATTTTTGAGACTTCCTAAGGAACCAGAGAAAATTCAGAGAAATAATCCACCATGGTTAAACAGCATTTTGTCTATGCTTTTTCTATTATGTCATGATTAGGGATACCATAGCACCTGAGGGATTCTGTTGCTAATCGACTTAGTGGTTTGGGATATTTATTCTCTGAACTTCATTTTTCTCATCCATTAGGCTGAGGCTGGTTTCCTGCTGTCTCTAGAATTCACACTTCAAAAGTCTAAGTATCTCCTAAATTTTAAGACACATCCCTCCCAATCCCCCATTTTTATATTTTTTAGAGTCAATATATATCTTATAATTTGTATAATTAATGTCTCTTACAATTTTGTGAGAAACTTTTTCTATTTTTCAGAAAAGCCACACAAAATCAAAACTATGTTTTACCAATTCACAGTAACTAGCACCAAGAAACTATTGTAAATAAGATGAAGTGCCTGTCATTTCATATTTGAAAAAATATCCCTGGATCAGATATCGAAATGAATTTTGCTTGAGCAGGAAAGTTGAGTGGGTTGAGTTTGTATGTACATGTATGTGTGTGTGTATGCATGTGTGTGTGTGTGTATACATGCACTCACACAGATAGACACGTGTATTTGTTTGTCTTTAGGGTTTGTCAACATCACTAAAAGAAATCCTAATAAAGAAGAAGAGTACAGTTGGTGGGTGAACTACCTCTTTGGGGCTGAAATATTCTAATTAAATGACTAGGCAGATTAAAAACTATATAGACTCAGAAACTCTACGTTAGAAAATATTTTACACGTGTTTAGTCACCCACTCATGAGTCACAATTTTCCCCTACAAATATTTCTTATATAGCATTAGTCTAGCTATTATCTGATCCCATGCAACAACTGAAAATTTGCCAAATCATTGTTCTAAATATAATCTCTAAAGTAGTATCTTGGATCCTCACAGTAAATGTGGAGGATATTTGCCATGTTTTTGATATGTTTGGAACAACCTTCTGTTGGAGGAGCTTTTCTGCGAGTCCAGCCTACCCAAGACAGAGCCAGAAACTTGCTTATGTAGCTTCCTTGAACTTAGGCTCCTCCAGGCAAACACTAAATATTTATTACTTCTCATAGTTTCTGTAGGTCAGGAATTTAGGAGCAGTTGACTGGACAGTTTAGGCTCAGAGAGCCTCATAGGTTGTAGTCAAAATCTTGGCCAGAACTACAGTCATTCGAAAGCTTCACTGGGGCTGGAGGATCTGGTTCTGAGGTAGCTCACTCACATGCTTGGCAAGTTGGTCTTGGCTATTTGTAAGGAGCCTCAGTTCTTCTCTATGTATGCCTCTTGAGTGTTCTCACAACATGGTGGCTAGCTTCCGATAGAGCAAATAATCAGAGAGAGAGCCAGAGAGCCAGATGGAAACTATTATTCCTCTTATCTAGCCTCAGAAGTCACATAGCATCATTTCTGCCATGTTCTGTTCGTAAGACGTGAGTCACTAAGTCCAAAGCATTTGCAGATATATTTTAAAACCACCACTCCTATCTTTTTGTTCTGCCATCCTCAACAACTGACTGTAATATGAAGATCAGAAGACGGCTGGTGGAGCTCTAGTCAGTCATGCCTTTATTTCAGGGGCAGGAAGGAGAAGGACAGTACTTGGCAGAATTGTGTGCTCCTTGCCTTTTAAAGAAATTTCAAGGATGTCTCAGTAAATGTTTCTATTTAGGATTCAATGGGTAGAACTATGGGGCTCCCTCAGCTGTAAAGGAGACTGAGAAATACTATCTTTTATTATTTGTGATAAAATGCCCAACTAAACTTTGGGGTTCTGTTACAAAGTGGGATGGCGAAAGTGGATGTTAGTGTAGACAACCAGCATTCTCTGCCCAGAAAGCCAATGAGTTAATTCTTAAAAAACAATCAAGAGGGGCCAGCCCCAAGAGGGGCTGAGTGGTTAAGTTCACATGCTCTGCTTTGGCGGCCTAGGGTTTCGCTGGTTCAGATCCTGGGCATGGACATGGCACTGCTCATCAGGCCATGTTGAGGCGGCATCCCAAGTGCCACAACTAGAAGGACCTACAACTGAAAAATAATATACAACTATGTACTGGGGGATTTGGGGAGAAAAAGCAGAAAAAAAAGAAGATTGGCAACAGCTGTTAACTCAGGTGCCAATCTTTAAAAAAAAATCAAGAGACTTCTGGTTCTGATGAATATGGAGTAGCCTCATTCCTCCCAAGTCCTCCTTCTTACAACTGAAAAGCTCTGCGCATAACTCAAAAAATAAGCTTAGGAAGACTCTAAAAGTTGGAAATTAGAAATTAGATTGCCTAGGGAACTCAAGACTTGAGAAAGAACATGAAGGTGAGTTCCCTGGGTTCCTTGTGGCTGCCCATATATCCCAGACAAGGTACTACAGAAGGCCCAATCTAAAAGCTTCAATGGAAATAGACAAAAGTGCTCCAAAAAAATCTTCTTCTCCCAAATCAAAGGACTTGGAAAAGGGTAGCCTAACAACAGAACATATTTTGGCCAATAACCACCCTACTCCAGCCAAATATCAATGGATAAGTGGCAACCCCATTTCCTTAAGTTTCACGGTGGAGCTGAGCCCACGCCTCCACTAGGCATCAAGAAACTGAACAAGGCAGTGTGAATCTGAGCTAATCAGCATGGCCTTGGTGTTAGGTGGCTGCAAGGGAACTGAGCTTCCACCCATACTCTGCAGCAACAAAGAAGTATGAGTTAGCTTTTCACTCATTTTCACCCAAATGTCATCAGGGCCCAGAGGGCGACTCAACTACTCCCCCTTTCTCCACACTCCCCCAACTCAGAGGCAATGAGAAATCCCACTTTTGCTGGGAAGGTGTTAGCAGAAGCTGAGCTTCCTACCCAATTATTTACAGAGAGGCAGTATAAGTTTGAATAAGTGCCCCATTTTGCAAGCGGTGGGTTGGGCAGGGTCCAAACAGGAAGCTGAATTTACACACTCACCTAGCACTATGGCTATCACTTAACAGGGGGACTACATACTTAAAAAAAAAAATTAAATAGGGACAAGACATGA
This sequence comes from Equus przewalskii, assembly GCF_037783145.1. Classification (NCBI taxonomy): domain Eukaryota; kingdom Metazoa; phylum Chordata; class Mammalia; order Perissodactyla; family Equidae; genus Equus; species Equus przewalskii. The sequence continues at coordinate 68,084,785 of NC_091832.1, forward strand.
CATATTACCCAAAATGAGAAAGACAATCAACAGACAGGAATATCAAGATGAATTAGTTGTTTGAAGTATCTGACAAGGATTATGAAAGTATAAAAATGCTTCAGAAAGCAAGTACAAATTCTTTTGAAACAAAAGGAAAAATAGAAAATCAAAGAAATAGAAATTATAAGAAGAACCAGAAAGAAATATGGAAATTGTAGAACTTAAAAATATAATAACTGAGGGGCCAGCTCCGTGGCTGAGTGGTTAAGTTCGCATGCTCCACTGCAGTGGGCCAGGGTTCGGATCCTGGGAGCTGACAAGGCACTGCTCGTCAGGCCACACTGAGGTGGCGTCCCACATCCCACAACTAGAAGGACCTGCAACTAAGATATACAACTGTGTACAGTGGGGGTTTGGGGAGTTAAAGCAGAAAGAAAAAAAAAAAGATTGGCAACAGTTGTTAGCCCAGGTGCCAATCCTTAAAAAAAAAAAAAAGAAAAGAAAAATAAAGGAAGATTGGCAACAGTTGTTAGCCCAGGTGCCAATCTTTAAAAAAAAAATATGTATACATATATATATAATAACTGAAATAACTTGCTATATGGGCTCAATACTACAGCAAAGATGACAGAGGATAGAATCAATGAACTTGAGATCCAGTAAACACATCAAATGAATTTACCTAATCTGAATATCAGAGAGAAAGTAGACTAAAAAAAAAAAAGATTAGAGTCTCAGTGACCTGTGAAACAATAACAAAAGAACTAACATTCATATTATTTGCATCAAAGGGGAGCACAGAGAAAGAGACACTGACAACGTACTTGAAGAAATAATGGGTTAATTGTCCCCAAATATGGTGGAAGACATATATCTACAGATTCAAGAAACTGAGTTGACACAAAATAGGATATACCCAAAGAAATCCACTCCATAAATACAGACTTCTGAGAACTAAAAACAAAAAAAGTTTTAAAAATTGTCTAAAAGAGAGACCACATTACTTGTAGAGAACAATAATTAACATGACAGTGGACCTCTCATCTGAGACCATGGAAGACAGAAGGAAATGATACAATATTTTTCAAGTGCTGAAATAAAAGAACTGGCAAACTCAAATTCTACATCTGGGAAAACTATCATTCAGGAATGAAGAGGAAATAAAGACACTCTCAGATGAAAGAAAACTAAAAGCAAAGATCACTAGTAAACTTACCTTTGAAGTATGGCTAAAGGAAGTTTTCTAAAGAGGAAGAAAATGATAATAAAAGAAGACTTAAGACTTCAGAAGAAAATTAGAACTTTGGAATGGATAAAAAGAGGGGTAAATAAAATAAACTATTTTTTTCATGAATTTCTTAAATCATACTTGATGGCTCAAGCAAAATTCTAACATCACCCCTCAGTGGTGCCATATATATGTAGAGCAGATATTTCATACAATTGCATTTTAAAAGTACAGAGGGTAAATGTACCTAAACAGAAATAAAGTTTCCATACTTTGTTCAAAAAGATAAAACCTCCATGTCGGTAGACTGTTATATATTAAATATGTATATTGTAATATCTAGAGAAATCAAGATAGACTATATATTTGGTTGTAAAATAAACCTCAACAAATTTAAAAGAATTGAATTCATACAGAGTATGTTCTCTGACCATATGGAATCAAACTAGAAATTAGTAACATAAAAACAATAGGAAAATCTCCACATATTTGGAAATTAGACCATACACTTGTCAAAAATCTCTAAGTCTAACAGAAAGTTTAAAAGGAAAGCAAAAGTGCATATAACTGAATGGAAATGAACACACAACATATCAAAATATGTGGGATTCAGCTAAAGCAGTGCAGAGAGGGAAAATATACACTATTAAATGTTTAGGAAAGAAGAAAGTTTTCAAATTAATAATCTAACTTCCTACTTTAAAAAATTAGAAAAAGGAGAGCAGAATAAACCCAAATAAGTGAAAGGAAGGAAACAGTGAAAAGAGAAGAAATCAATAACATTGAAAACGGAAAAATAATAGAGAAAAATCAATGAAACAAAAAGTTGGTTCTTTGAAAAAATAATGTAAATTATATATGTCTAGCAAATTGGCAAAGATAGGAAAAAGACAGAAATCATCAATATCAGGAGTAAAACCCAGTCTATTACTACAGATCCTGCATCCAATGAAAGAATGATAAGGAAATATTACAAATAACTTTACACTGATAAATTTGACCACTTAGAAGAAACTAATCAATTCCTTGAAAACCAACAACTACCCAAACTCTACCATAATGAAATATATAACTTGAATAGCTCTATACCAAGAAATTAAACTTGTAATTAAAAAGATCCTGAAAGTAAAAAAAAAGTCAGAAAAATATCTCAATTCAAAGTACAGCATGAATTAAATGAGCTGTGTTGTTTTTTATTGCAATCCAGAACTCAGTAAGTACAGCAAATCTTTTAAATTAGTATTGCTTATTAAAAAATTAAGAAGAGCAAAAATATTTCCCTACCAAAATAAGGGAAGGTTGCATTATTGGTGTGTTATCCCTTATTTCTTTATGTTGTAAAACATAAAAAAGGTATTTGCTTGGTTCACAAGGGAATTCTCTTTGTATCAGTGAGCACTGGAAAGCATTTTATGCAGCTGTCAGGCATATTATATTGAAATTCACTTTAAAAATGTATTTCAAGAGAGAATTTTTTTCCTTTGATTTTTTTCTAGATATCATTGTCCACCCTATTTGCGTCTATATATCAGAAAATGTTTTAGATATAGAAAAAGAAACACTTAAAAATGTGACCACTATATTATTTCACAGCTCTCCGATTTTACTTGCATTCCTTCCTCGAAAACGCATGTTATTCCCATCATACTTCCTCTGGCTAATAACTCTATTCTTCAAGTCTCTTAAATGACCTGTTTCTTTGCTCCCACAGTGTTCCCTGCAGACCTCCAAGGGAAATCTGTTACATTTGCCACCCTTGATCCTGCTATTTGTAAAACAAAGCTCTGACCTTCCTTCCTTCCGGGAACTAGTCCCTCCACCCCCACCCTCCTCCCCCCTCCCCCCACCCCCTCCGTCCTCCGTCCTCCCCCCTCTTACCCCTCCTCCTCCCCTCCTCCCGCTGCCTCCTCCCCCCTTCCTCCTCTACCTTTCTCCCGTCCTCCCTGCCCCCCTACACTCCCCCAACCCTCGACCCCTATCATAGATTTGATAGTGACTGCTCTGTTTCACTGCTCCAGTGATGTTGGTACTTCTCATCCTCCTGGCACAGGCATTTGTTCAGGGTTGAGGATGTAACCAAATCAAAAGCAATGTGATTCAAGGAGAGAACTACTGAAGTTTCTAAGGTTGGAGAAATACCTTTTTCTTGTGCTGAGCTGTAAGAAGAGACTCTCTCCTTTTTCCTAGCCCTTTAGTATGGGGATGTGAAATTTCTAAGTGCCCGGCTGTTTTTTAACCCCATAAACACATCTGAATTTGCTGAAGTGGAATTTTGTATTGTTAAGCTAGCCCAAGATGGAGAAACTTGATCTTCAGTAGCTTTGTTTAAACTCTTTGTCTGAGATCCAGCCTATCTAAACTTTTCATTTAATAATGACAATTAATTCACATTTCAGTGTCCTGATATTGGTTCAGGAAGAGACCAGCTCAACGCAACTCCTATCTTACCACTCATCATACTCTATTTAAATTACTAATTTGTTTGTTTTTCTCCCCAACAAGAGTGTGAGCTTTTTGTGGAAGGGATCATCTAACAACTTGTTCATATTTTTATCTCCCATTTCAAGCTCATTGCATAGCAATTAAGGGAACAATCAATCAATATTTCAAAGTAAATAGCAAGACAATGTTTTTTTTAATTTAAGAGAGGAGAAACTTACATTATCTGTGAATTGTTTCACGTTTGTGTTTAACTTTTAGTTAAAATCCTATAGAGTACAGGATTCTTGACACGCATGTATGGACAGGAATCACAACCTTCTCTCTCTTTTGGTACAACTGCCTCTCATGGAGAGAACTCATTTCTACAAGAGACAGAATTAAGTGGCAAGGTCTTGCAATATCACTTGGGATAGTTTTTATCCTCTGAAAATAGTTAACCAATAATACTTTTATAAAGAATGATTTATGAAGTCTGTTTTGCACTAGTCAGCTAAAAAAAGTAAACAAACAAAAATTCAAAGATAAACAGAAAAGTTTCTTTGTAGAGCATGATTTAGAAACCCCATCTAGAGCCATTTGAAAACATACTACTTTACCAAGCCAAATAACATTCTAAGTCAAAGAAGAAACTCACAGCATACATCTTTATACGAAGGTTATCATATTAATAACTGTGCAGGTCAAATTTTTAAAAGACACATCCGTATTAATATCAAGGAGAGAGATATTTTTAAAAGTCTTTTTGACCTGCAGATTTGTAAATTTACTAACCTTCGTATAAGAATGTTTGTATTTCTGTGCATGTCCATAGAGTTTATTGTTCAAATATTCTTATACATTTTATTTTATCCATTTTTGTGTCAGTACCTTGTACCCCTCAATATAATTTATTTGTATTTATAATTAATATTCATTAAAATTTAAAAATAATTTTTCTTAAAAAATAGTCAAGAAATATGTCTCTGTATAAAGTAAAAACAAATGTTAATTGCCTTATTGGCCACTTTCCAGTACTATCTACTTGGTAATCAATTAATTTAATCAGATTCACCCTCTGGTTTAAATGTTGAAAAATGCTTTTTAAAGAATTACAGTAATTGAACTGATTGATGTGCTTCTCATATTTATTACAGCTTTTCAAGTCTCTTTATCTACTGGATGTTTTACATTAAGTTAAATCACAAGATGGCCTGTTTATCAAATTAGGTATCTAGTATCTTCTAAGTTTGCTTAAGTGGCGCTGGTCTCTAAAAACAAACAACAAAGTCTGTTATACTATTCTAGCAATTCAATTCTAATCTTTAAAAATGTGTTGATCTTTGATGTCCCTAATGCAAATCTTGTAATTATTACTACTTTCTATTAAATTAAGAACAGATGATTTATAAGATTTACATGGTTTTAGTAAATAAAATTCCAAAATGAGGACATAGAATGCTCCTTCTTGACATGTTTTTATGATGATGTTGGCAGGTCTTTAATTTATTCCTGAATTTTTAATACCCAGGGTTTTGCTGCTGCTGCTTTTTTTTTTATATGTATGCTGGATGCAAGCTCATGGAAGGATTTGACATAAGGCACCATTCTAGATGCTTAACTTTTATAGATCAGGTATTGTTTCCCTCACCTTATAATAAAATATTTCAGTCATGGCCAAATTGTGCCTTTAGGATAACTCGTCTATCATGAAACCACAGCTTCTGGTGACTTCAGACACCCTGCAAAGTCCCTTAATGCCCATCTTTCCTTATCTTCCACCAGCTGGCTGTAATGAAAAGGCAAATAACATTTGCTTGATTGGCAAACAACATTTTTGCACAAGGAGAGGGAGGCAGTCTTGGTCAATTCCCTTCTCAGCCAACCAGGTAGATTGCCTGCTGAGCTCCTGGCTCGATGCTGCTGAGACTAGGGAGTGAGTGGACAAGGTCATTTGAGTCATGGACTAAGGTGCTCAGCATCTGTGTGGAATGACTTCTGCCTTAGCTTAGCAAGCTCCCTGTCTTAACCATCCCCTCTTTCCTTGACTTTTCAACGAGATGAGTCCTAGCTCTCACTAAAATAGAGATAAATAAATGCACACCAGGTAGAAGAGAAAAAATATAGGGGCAGTGGAATGGAAGAACATAAACAAAAGATGACCCAAACAGAGAAGTTCTATACAGAGAGGAGAAAACTAGAAGCAGTGTAGCATGATCATTCTCAAGAACTTCATAGACCCTCAAAATCCTTCATTTGTATTTACTAACTATGGGATCCTGCCAAGCCGGGAAGAATAAAGGACATGGTGAATGTGTAGTGTCTGGCACTGTGCCTGGCCCACGGAAGATGTACAATAAGTTGGACCTTTCCTATATATCCTCACAATAGTTAGGATTAACAACAGAGCAACAGAGTATTGTATTTTTATAGTAACTGAGAAAAAAAGTAACCCATGACAGACAACTAAGTGTGTGTGTGTGTGTGAATTTAAAGAAATGAAGTTCCATTAACGTCTTCATAGGTCCCAATCTCAAAGGTGGTTAGAAAGGGAGTCTGTGTTACTATATGCCTAATATTTATCTTTCTAGAAACATGGCAAATCTAAAAATGAAGGTAAAGAAACCTAGAAAAGAAATAGATTTAATATAAAAAAAAATTCCTAGCAAAATGTCTTGCGATATATTCAATAACAGATGTTTGTTGATTGACTAACAATGTTCAGTACAGAAAGAGTTAAAAAGATAAGAAAATAGAGGTAAAGTTCAAGTTCAGAGTGGCCCTAATATTAACTTTTCATAATATATGTAAATTATTATTTGTCACGAGGTGACAGAAGTGGCAGAAGAGACAGGGAATATGAAGACCTGAGTCTTGCTGTGAGTTCCAGTTTTGTAATGCACGATCAGAAACACAAAACCAAGTTCTAGCCCTGCCACTTACTTTGTGGCACTAGCATCTTACTCTGCCCGTCCCAAACACCCCACTCCACTTTCTGCTTTTTCAATTTTTCCAGTTCCCAGCACTGGTTCTCAAAAAAACTGGGAAGTAGACAGTGAATTATTCATCTCTGTACCCACCCACCTTGACTTGCAAGGTTCCTAGCTACCCCGCCCATATTTTACCTCCCACTTAATACTCTTCCTGTATTCTTCCGTTCTGGGTTTTGCTCTCTGCAGGCTTTCAAATAATCCCCATTGAGGTGTTAACTGATGACCGAGGTGTTAACCGAAAGTGTGAATTCTCTTAGGATTATTTAAATTTTGAAAGCAGTCTCTTTGTACGTAGACAAAGTGAGAAGAGACTTCCTGTGGTCAACACATCTTACCATCACACTCAGTAGATTTTTACTCTTACTGCTAACATGCCCAGAAGCTTAGCCTTGATAAGGGCAGTGGCTTTGGAAGAATGGTAAAGGTTTAAGGAGCTCCATTAGCCCTGGGAGATAAGCTGGACCAGACCAGACTAGCACAGATGCACTGGAAACAGGCTCTGTCTACCTCTTCTGACTCATAGCATTTCAAACTTGCAGTTCTTGGTAAATCCTGCTTTACCGTGAGTGCTGATGTTTGCCTATTAGAGGCTTTTCTCTCAAGGCAAGTACAACCGTCATCGTGCGTTCTTCCACAGATTTTTACAACTTGTAATAGTCCAGGTGGACTATTTGGGAAGTTGCCGGTGTAAGCTAGATGTGAAGAGATTTTATGAACATGTCAGGGTCAGCAGTGAAATATATACATTGTGAGGTCAATGAAGGCATAAAAATAAACATATCTATGCTTGCATAAATTGAAAGATGATCATGTTAGCCTTAGATGGCCGTTACTATGCTAAAATATATAAAGGATGCTGAAAGGCTGCAGAGTGTTAGAGCATCATCCTTCATCAAATATTTTGTAGCAAATAACATACAACTGTTTTAAAGGTAGGTTACAAAGGTTAGAAGATCATTTTTAATTTAACAATTTCTGACTTCTGCTGTGCATCAGAGTTTCATCTAAGGCACAAAGTCTGTGCTTTTCCCATTAGATTTAAATGAAAAAGAATGAGGTTTTTAAATATGTTAAAGTATTCTCATTGAATTGAGAGGAAAAGACTTCAAATTTTGAGGTAGAGAGGTGAGGATGGGGATGCAGGGAGCTGAAGGACTGGGGACCAGGAGGAGCCGATGTAGAGAGTGGACCTCCTAACAATTGCCTAATGATGTCCTAAGCAAGAAATAGAATATTCTAAAATATATGGCATGGCCAGTCGTGACTAGGCCAAAATAAATATCTTTGGAAAATTAGTACATACCAGTGCTCTTGATGTTATCTGACATGTTTGCATCAAACAGAGTGTCTATGAATTGCAATAGTAGATTCTGGTTTTTTTCCCCTTACTATCATTCATCAGAGTGGAAAAGGGAAAAATTGAGGAAAATACCTTTTTCTGAGTTAAAAAATGGCAGTTTTTTCTTTTTACTTATTTTACATATTATACATTCAGTTTTAAATCCTCTACTTAAAAGAAATTAGAAATCAAAATTAATCATGTTTGATTCCTGTTTTAATATAGTTTGAAAAAAGTTATACAAATATTGTATGAGATTGAAATGAAAAATATGAGTAGAAAGCACTGCCGCTATTCAAACAGCTCCTGAAGTTTTGGAAGGTACATGAAAATTTCAAAGGTCTTAGCTTTGGGAGATGTAGTTTTAGTGAAATAATCTCTAATAATTCAAATAGAGATGCATAACATTATCGCAGTCTTTTAGCCTCCGCAGATCTCTTGACTCACACTTATTTCACTTCAGTTAAATCCTCCGAGTCTGTGGGAGAGAGTCTCTTCATCAGATTCTGTTTACAGGGGGCTAATTACTGATTTCCTTCCAGTTTATTTAGTCCAAGTGAGAAAGCCATGGAAAGCCAAGTTCTTTGTCGCAAATGGGAGCAAAATTGGTGTTAGGTCTTCAAAACTCTCCTCCGTTTTGCAAGAGAGAGACATACCCTCGGCTTTTAAAGTTCTTGATGCAGGTCCTAGAACGTAAAATACAGGTGCCAAAGAATTTTTATTAAGGGAAAATAATCTACAGCTTGTGGGAGATTTGGGTGTACTCAAACGCCCTACCAAGTAACGATTCTCTTTTTAAAAAAGAAAAGAACTTCCTTTAACATGAAAGTTTATACTCTGTAATAATCCAGAGGTTCACGAAAACATACATTTTTCTGAAGTTAAATACATCTCCCAAGACCCTCCAGCTGGCTTTGCCTTAGGGTGGAGCTCAGTCCAAGAGGTTTACAGGACAGAAAGCCAAGGGATTCTTGACTTGGTGATGCATAAAGTTTTCGTCAGATGTCATTTCCCACGTCTGAATGCTCAGCCACGAAATTGCAGGGAAGAAACAACTAAGAGAGCTGGTACACTTTGTGTTAAATAAATCCAGGAGCAGAGAATGATCAGGCTGTCTCGAGAACATGAGAACCTCTTCTGGAGCGGAGAGGTTAGAAGCTGATAAGGATTCCTGGGCGAGGAGCTGGTGTATCCTCTGCCTCCAGCCCAGCGTCGCAACCGGAGTCGACTGCAGCTCGGATCTAGAGGAAGGTGGGATAGGAGGAAGTGGAAAAGGAAAAAAAAAAAAAAAAAAAAAGAGCTGGGGGAGGGAGGGGTGAAGCGAGGGGAGTAAGCGAGAGAGCAGCGCGCGGGGGGAGGCGGCGATGGGGGGAGCGCCGGGCGCAGGGAGCTGAGTGGACCGCTCGAGACGGCGGCGCGTGCAGCAGCTCCTGAAAGCAGCGAGTTGGCCGAGCCGGGCTGCATTTCCAGCAGGAGCTGCGAGCACAGTGCCGGCTCACAACAAGGTGAGGTGTCGGGAAGCGTTCTTTTCCCGCTCGGGCTGCTGCGCCCCGGGCTCCCTTCCTTATAGCCACCTCTCCTCCGCCGGGGCTGCGTGTGTGCGAGTGCCCGGGTTTGGGGGTAAAGCCTGCGGGGAGGGGGCTCCCCTGCCCCTGTTTGTCTCCTCCTCCCTCTACCCCTGTCGTCGCTGATGCACGTTTTCCAGGGTCTCCGGGTCTTCGTATCCCTTGTCTGACACTGTACCCCCCCACCCCACCCCCCGCTCCTGGTTGTGTTTCCCTTCCCAGATGCTCAAGGTGTCAGCCGTATTGTGTGTGTGTGCAGCCGCTTGGTGCAGTCAGGCTCTCGCAGCTGCCGCGGCGGTGTCTGCGGCCGGGGGGCGGTCGGACGGCGGTAATTTTCTGGATGATAAACAATGGCTCACCACGATCTCTCAGTATGACAAGGAAGTCGGACAGTGGAACAAATTCCGAGACGTAAGTGCTGCGCACCCGCAAGCCCTGGCCCACCAGCGCGCTGCTCCGAGGCGGGGGCCGCGGCTGCCGGGGGCGGGTGGCCGGCGGGCTCGGTTTCCCGAGGAGAGGAGAGGGGTTCGGGGAGCCGCGGCGTCGCACAGCGGCTGGAGAAGTTGGCACTTCCGATGCCCTCCCAGGCCGGTGCAAGGGGAAGGGCTTGCTCGCTCGATGCACAGGAGTTCAGGTCTCACCAGGTTCCCACTGTTCCTCCCACCACCCCGCTCTCCCACTGTACTTCCTCCCCTCCCCCGGCCCCCAAAGGTCTGCGAAGTGCTGGCTCTACCTTCTCAACTTTTGATGGTCTTTCTGCCACTAGTCAACACAGCAAATGTGCCTTGGCGATGTATTGCTCCTAAAGTAACTAGGATCGATCCCGTTACTAATGGTCCATTAAGGAATTTGAGGGAGGACGTAGGAAGATGTAAGATTTATAAATGCCCGCTCTCCAGGGGTGGGAGGTTGTTTGGCGGCACCAGTCGGCAGAAGTTGAACTGCTCCTGATTACATAAAATTGCTCATCAGACTTGTGCTTCGGCATTAACTTTAATACAGAACATGTTTGCAATGCTTTCGATTACGTTTTATTCTAAAATGAATCACTGCCGTGAAATCTTCGGGGTGAGGGGGTGGGGTGGAAGGGACGCCCGCAGGTTGTAGCGATAAAAGGGTTAAACTGTAGGCTCCCCCAGGGGGGTTCCAAAAGGGTTATTACGGCAGAGTCAGGTTTTGAGACTCCCGACGTTGGATTGCCTTGGAACGAGGGGTCCTGACTAGCTAGTCATTTTTTCCCACCTGATCTGAATGGAGCGGAGTAAGAGCTGCCGGCGTCGAGTGAGGTTCACCTCCACGCAGTCAACTCGGTTGTCCCAGGGAGGAGGCTGCCCTGACCCTTCATTAGCGCCCCCAGTGCACCCTGTAAAACCCAGAAGGCCTGAAAGGCAGCGAGTGATTTGCGGACGCACTGCCAACCCTTTCTGTGACATTTGAGAGAATTTCTCGTGGAGTCCATCTGCAGTCCACTACGTGGAGATGAGTTAACTTCTTTCATCAGCTCACACTCCGTCACGATTTGGGAAAATACCTGGAAGCTTAGACTAGTTTTCATCCTGGCTTGTCTACCCCCATCTCCCAGCATCTCTTATATGAAATAACTGACAAGCCAAATCTAACGCGTGGCTGATTCTGACAGAAGGATTCCTGAAGAAACACGAATTTTTAAAGTTACATGTAGCTCACTGATACTAGGCATGGGTAGAGAGATGAAAAATGATAATGATAATACTTAATGGAGAGCTTTGTCTCCCATGCTTTATGAATAAAGCTTAAATATCATTTTATTGCTAAATGAATGCTCTTATAAAAGCAAACCCCGTACGTGTTTGTTTCGTTTAAGTTTATGCTGAATACAATCAAAAAGACGAGGGAGTGAGTGAGGTATTTCCAAACCTGGGGAAGAATTTATCATGCCCTCATTTGGAAAAAATATTGAATATTTCATCAGTATTTGAACAGTGCTTCACATGATGACATTTCATTTCTTAATGGTTCCTTTAAAATCTTTTAAAAGTGAATTTTAGACTTTCTTCTCTAAAATATATTTCAAATCTTGAATATCTTAATATTCTCTGACTTTTTCAAATCACTTTACTGAATTATTAAGAGCAGCCAGACTTACTTGGACAGTCTTTAAAGGTGTTTGATTTAAACTACTGAGGCAAGCCGAGTTGCCTGGAAGAATTAGATATTCTAGGATTCATTCAGCCTACTTCTATAGAGATAGAGTATTTTCAGTTATTCTTATGTGATCTCTGGGAAAAAATCCATCAAAATTATATGTTATATTTAAGTAAAGGATTTATTGAAATATTTTTGGGAAATATCTGTTTTGAAGTACATGTGATACATGAAAATATGATTTATTTGAAAAACTTACATAAGGTTTTAGCATCACCATTTTAGTAAGACAACTGCGTGTTTGTTAAGATTACTTCTGGAAGGTATGGAGAAGATAGATGCTATCTTTTTTCCCCTTCAGCCACCTGTTGCATATTATTAATATGATAAAATGTGTGCTGACAGCGTGACTTCTCCACTCAGAATGCATAATATAGAATCCTTATTTAGACCATCCACCCCACTGCTAATTTACGTATTTTATTTCCCTTTTTGGGAATTATTTGCTTAATAACTTTTTCTATGTCTTTTAAGATGTTGTTTAGTTTTTGGTTCATTTTCAGCTGGAAGCCCGTGGTTCTGAGGCATTACTTGAAATAAGTCTGTAGTGCATGAATCTACCTTTAAATGTTGCGCATCAGCTTTGATATCTTAAGTAACGGATTTGTCTACTCGGTTTATATAAAGGCAAAGAGACAAGGAAATCTGAACCTGTGCTTTTAGAAACAATTTAACTGAAGTACTTCTGTTTAGTTCTTTTCTCCTATAAAAATACCATTAATTTCACTTAAAAAAACTTTGGGATGCCTCAGCATAATTAATACTAGAATTATAGAATTAATTCTTACCTTTCTTCTTGTGACTGTTTTACACAATTGACATTATTTTGCAAGTTATTACTTAATCAAAGTTGGAACTATATCTTCTCTTGAATTGTATTTGAAAACTATTTTGAATAGTATTTGAAAATACAATTCTTCATTATATTTTAATTGTTTTTAAAATGTACTCTGTATATGTATTACATGCAATATAAATATGTAAATATATTTCATATATGATAAAGCTTTAGGAATAAAGAGCAAAGAGTTATGTGAGAGTAGATGAACATAGGAAGCCCTGGCATTGATGACCCATTTTCTCAATTTCCTCAATATAAACCACAGAGAAATAGCAAAACCAAAGGCAAGCTTGCAATGAGTATTAGCATAGAAAAAGTTTAAAATAATTTTACCCATTTTATCCTCGCAATGCTCTTTGAATAAAGTTTTATTGCCCTTTCAAGTGTACAAAATGTCATTATATAGACATAGAGAACTTTTATCCTTTTGAGAATCATTAATATATTTGGTTATTAGTATAAAACTTCCTCTAGAGATTCGAATTCCTATGTTTTAGGAAAAATAAAAGTTTGCCTTAGAGATATAGAGAAATCAACACATTTAAAAATAACTATAGTAGATAGAACCAGCATGTTATATTCAGGGTATAATTATGTGATTTTAAAATAAAGCAAACAAACAAAAAAACTCTCAACAATAGGATATATTTAGTAGATACACTGGTCGCAGGGCATTTTCTGCTTTTTTAGCTCTGTTGAGTAGTGATAAAATCAAGAACACAAGATTCCTCAGTGGAGGAATTGTAGGAACGCCACTACCCTTACTAAGAACAGGGGTAAAGGATTCCCTCACCCCATTCTTGCAAATATAAATATATATATGTACCTATTAGGAGAATTGGAAATTAGCATCATTGTAAGGAAATTGAATCATTAACTCATGAATCCCATGGTTCATATATTGCAAATTTCAGACATTTATATTTTATGTCAATTAAACTATACTGTTTATCATGTAATAAACAAGTATGGAATTTGGAAACCAATGAATTAACTGGTAATGAATGATATAATATCACCCTCAACCGTATATATTATTGATTTCACTAAAGTACATATGGTAATTAAGAATGACAAAAAAGATTCTGTATGTTGGAAGCAATATAATAAAAATCTAGCAAAAGTGCCAACGATGGCCATGCTATTTTCAAATAACATATAATAAAATCAGAATTATACTCTTAAATTGAAATTCAAATCCTTAGAGATTAAATTTCTTTTTCAATAAAAATACCTGGGAGTGGGAGGTAGCGAGTAGGAAGATGGATGACCAGGTAAAGCATAGAGGGTTTTTAGGACTGAAAGTACCCTGTATGATAGAACAATGGTTGATATGTATCATTATACATTTGTCCAAACCCATAGAATGTATACATAGAATGTACAGCCCCAAGAGTGAACTCTAAGGTAAATGGGGCGTTGGGTTATAATGATGTGTCAAAGTAGGTTCATCAGTTGTGACAAATATAGCACACTGCTGGGCAATGTGGATAATAGAGGAAGCTATGCATGTGTCGGGGCAGCAGGTATATGGGAAATCTCTGCACCCTCCTCTTAACTTTTCTGTGAACTTACAACTGCTCTAAAAAACAGAGTCTTAAAAAAAATCACAACCACAATGCTGTCACCTTGAAAAAAAAAAAAAAACACACAAACAAAAAACCAGGAGCTCATTTTGAACATTGTCTTAAGAGCTGGTTGTCATTCATGTTGCAAAACTCACCATCAGCTTCAGTTTACATTTTACTCCTTAAGTGATTTTTTTTTTTTTAAAGATTTTTTATTTTTTCCTTTTTCTCCCCAAAGCGCCCCGGTACATAGTTGTATATTCTTCGTCGTGGGTCCTTCTAGTTGTGGCATGTGAGACGCTGCCTCAGCGTGGTCTGATGAGCAGTGCCATGTCTGCGCCCAGGATTCGAACCAACGAAACACTGGGCCGCCTGCAGCGGAGCGCGCGAACTTAACCACTCGGCCACGGGGCCAGCCCCACTCCTTAAGTGATTTTTAATACCCTTTCCATATATTGGAAGCAATAGTAAAGTCTTAGAATTTAACTTGAAAAATTCAACCTTAAAATAAATGAAAGGGCATGTACAATGTGAAAATGTAAAATACAGTTTGAAGCGTCTCAGAGGCACTCAAATTGTAAGTTGACTTTTTAAAAAATGCCTGAATTGGAATTATTGGGTAGTAAGTAAACCTTTCTTAACTTCTTTTTTCTTTTTATTTGCCTTTTTCATCTGAGTTGAGGTTCCAGTGTACAGATCATTTAAGAGATAATGGCTGGTGGGGAGGGATATTTCGTGGTATTTAGGGGCTACAGAGGAGTAAAGCCCCCTGAGAGTCTTATCAACTTTTATGGCTATTAGTAAGTACATGAAACAATTGGTTTCCATGCCTACTCCAAGTAAAGTACTCTACTGCTTTAAAAGGCATTAAAATTCAAACAATGAGAATCTTTAAAGAATACCCTCTCAGAACTTTCCTGAGATTTCTGATGCATCCTGGTTGTATTTCCTGAGTATATAGCATACCCTTAGCATTGAGGGAAATTTTTATTGAGTGTAATTGACAAAATTGTATATATTTAAGGTGTGTAATGTGATGATTTCATATTCATATATATTGTGAAATGATTGCCTTTGTGTTATGATAATAGTAGGCAAGAGAGTGTTACTACTTTACTTTCGGCAATAGATACCAAAAATAAAATTAAAGAATTAGTAATAATGTGGAGAAATTTAACAAATTAAACCACTCTTCTCTCTGTTCAAGAATACTTTCTCAATAATGGATATCCAATTTTGATTAAAAATGCACTTTTAGGGGCTGGCCTAGTAGCATACTAGTTAAGTTCATGCACTCTGCTTTGGTGGCCCAGGGTTTGCAGGTTCAGATCCCTGGCATGGACCTAGCACCACACCTCAAGCCACTCTGTGGCAGCGTCCCACATAAAACAGAGGAAGATTGGCGTAGATGTTAGTTCAGTGGCAATCTTCCTCAAGCAAAAAGAGGAAGATTGGCAACAGATATTAGCTCAATGTTCCTCACGAAAAGGAAGGAAAAAAATACATTTTCAGTGTTTCTCATTATGAGATATATTTATATACTATAAATATATATACGTTATGAGATATATATTTATAACTGTGATAACCGTTACCTATATTTTATTGTAGTTGAGAAAATAGGCTTCCCTTGGGAATTCTTCACCGTTAATTCATTGCATTCTCATGAGTGTTTTTCTCTCTTTCTTTTGATCTTTTGAATACTGTGGGTCACACTGTGTTTAAAAATCTGAAAAAAGCCTTGTATACAATGTACATAATTGCAGATCAGAGCTGGTAGAGACTGTAGCATGCAGTGTTTTTTATATTGGATTATTATTCATATTGTTTAAATCATCAGGGGATTTAATCAAGAGAGAGGTAACTGACCCCCTAAGGGAAGCAGTAGGCAGTCTTTGAAGATTCTGGGGCGAATGAGTTTCTACAGCAGCAAAGGGTAGCTCCATGCAGCATCCTGACCCCTATCCTTGTCATCTGGGTTCTGGTTAAGCAATGGTTGTGATACAAACTCCACATCTCTATTCCTTAAGCCCGCCACGTCCACCATCACCAACACTGCCATACCCACCAGTCAGAATTTAAGATTGGTTTTGTCAACAGTCAGATGTCACAGAGAAGGCAGGTCAGAGCATGCTCACTGATCTGCTAGTTTCTGGAGAGGGACTCTTAGGTGGAGCTGGTGTCACGTTATCAGACACCTCCAGGAAGTGTGAACTGAGTACAAAATTTAGTCAATTTACCATGGGTTCATTCTAACAGATAGAAGTTATGGAGAAGTACAGAACACTTTTAACTCTCCAGCTCTTATAACTTCAAGGAAATTATT
Organism: Equus przewalskii; assembly: GCF_037783145.1. Lineage (NCBI taxonomy): Eukaryota > Metazoa > Chordata > Mammalia > Perissodactyla > Equidae > Equus > Equus przewalskii. Next base: position 68,101,229 of record NC_091832.1, read on the forward strand.
AGGAAAGTATAACTAAATGAATTGAGAAATAAATTACTCTGTGTACATGTGTGTATGTATGTTTATATATGTTTATGTGTATGTATATATAGGTCTATGCATAAATGTATATATATTCTCTATAAGCTTTATATTTGTGTATATGTGTGTGTTTTCAAATAGGTAACAGATGAAATAATTAGAAAACCAAGGTGATTTCATGTTGTATTATAGATATTATTTTATATGCTAATTAGGAAGCAGACACTCCGCCTAAAATTTTAAGACATGCATTAGTTTTTGTTTTTTTTCTGGCTGTTTTCTGCATCTTGTAAATTGAGAACACGATCTCATTTGACGTTATATTTGTGGTCACTGTGTGCCTTTCTGATTCTTAGGAGAAGTCAGCTTGTTTGTGATTACATTTTTAAATTTTTTAGCTAGATATACAAAAGGAACATTGAATACCTCTATAAAGCATTTATTTTTCTACTCTTACAGTAAGTACAATAACACTGCTTTTAGATCTAATGATTATGACTCAGAGTGACATTTATGTTCTTATACAATTTTAGTTTTCATGATCTAGGCCAGAATTATTTTATGTATTTATTTTTAAAGACTGATCTGTGAATCTTCTACACGCACCATCCAACTCCTATAAGCTCCTGGAGTATTTACATGTATTTTCCCATTTATGAAAATCCTTTCATCTTTTCCACTCTTTGCACCTCTTTTGTTTTACAGAGTTGGCTACTCTATTAGACTGTGAACTCTCTACAGCTATACAATGTGGTCTTTCTTCCCTGAAAATCCTACAATTCACCTAGCCTAAGCATGGTGACTGCATCAGAATTAGCATTAGAAAAATATTTGCTAAATGAAGGAAGATTATATTAAATGTGTGTTGCCAATTGAACAGTCCTTATGTAAAGGCTTTTAGTAATGTATTACTTTTTATTGATCATTTCCATTTCTGACCACCTCCAGCTCAGATTTGTAATTGGAATGAAAATTTAATTTTTATAAAATATAAAGTTTCGAGTACTAAACTGCTTTAGTCCATAAGTTTCAAAATGCACGAAAATGGAAATGCTATGCCAAAACTGTCATGTTCAATTTCAGAGTGGTAACAGTAGATGGTAATTATATACATTGTGGCATTCCCTCTGCCAATTTATCCAATTCTTTTCCTATAGTTTCCCTTTGACCACATAATTTTGTTGCTCTAAAGTCTTGAAATATTTTTCGCTGCCTACTGAGTAATATCAAACACCAATATCTTCCCTCTCTTCTTCGACTACTGCACTGCAATTAATGTTTGTGTGACTAATCCAGATATTTCACAGACAGTCCAGATTTACATCTTTCACTTCTGCCTCACTTAAAATTGCCAATGTATTTGTTAGAGATAGGTTAAGTTCCCGCAAATAAGAGACTGAATCAGAGTACCTGAGTTAAGATAGAAATTTATTTCCCAACCATGGAACCATCAAGAACTTGCTGCCCAGGCCTGGGCATTTGGAGTTATTCTCTCAGGGTTCTCCATAAATTGCCATTTCCTATCCAGCAGGAAGGATTTAAGAGAAAGTCTAGGTCACACAGCTTGTCTTAGAAGTGAACTGAAAGTTGTCACACATGGCTTCTGTTTATCCCAGAGGCCTAAACTTAGTGACATGACAGTACCTAGCTACAAGGGAGGCTGGGGAATGTCATCTCTCATGGGCAAGGATTAACACTACAAGAAAGAAGGTGGAGCCGAGACTGGAAGGAAAATATTCTAACTACTGTATCTGTTTCAACAATCTACGTATCTCTTGAAAATATTCCCTGTGCCCAGCGATAGGAGTTTTTATATTTCCTATTAATTGTCTGCCTTGCCTTCAATCTCTTTTCCTCCCTAATTTCATACTGTCCCTCTATCTTCTATCCAGGATAGAACTGGAGCACCTGGCACCTAAGGTTGTAGGTGTAGGAGTTGAGGGCAAGTAGTAGTGTGCCCACACTTAAGAGGAAATGTTAGAGGTCAGAGCTAAAGAAGAGCATCCACATACGTTATTAAGGAGAGCTTCATCAGATGATGAGTCCTATTTTCTAGTGAAATCCATTAGCATTATCTTCTGTGAAAGCTTTTTACTATCTATAGATCTTTGGTCATAGGTCCAGAATGCTCTTTTGTGAGGTAGATAATGGTGATCAGAGGGAAGGAATTAGAATTTATTTGTCACTCCCCTTAGTTGAAGGACAGACTTCTCTCTATAGCCGAGGTTGTATTTCCTCTGATGCAGAAAAAAGGCAAGTACCATTAACGCAAAATACCTTTCCCTGGAATAATGCTAGAAATGATGCCATTGCTGGATTCATGGAGCTCTTGGTCTTGGAAGCAAAGAAAACAATCCTTTTAGCATTATGATCTCTGGGACAGTTATGAGATAGAAACCGCATCAAGTCAGATTTGCCAGACCTACCATAGAAGCTTTATACTTTTGATGTTGTATCTTGACATCAGAGGTGGTTGATAGCTAGGATGGCTGAATGCTGGCCTGGATCATAAGTAGAAATGGTGAATGGCATTCTTTGTCTATCAGTTTTGGGTTTTTTTTAAAGAGAGCCTTCATTCCTTCATTCTTCATTCTCCATACTTCATACTTCCATACTGAATGAAAACTTTAGTATTTATCCTTTATATATATATATATATTCATGACGATTATTTTACAAATGGCGATTATATAATTTTTGCTTAGTATTTTACTTACACTTAGAATATCTTATAATTAAATGAACACTATAACTAATATAGTATACAAATGTACAGGGTAAAAAAGATAGGTAAAAAGTCTTTATAAAACTATTTTGCCATTGCAGTTATCAATTTCTTCCAAAGGATCAATGTTTTCCCCAGCATCTTTCCGCTGGAAGTCATGGACCTTCAATGTCTCACTCACAAGCTATTTCCTTTATCAAGAAAATAGTGGCCTCAACCAGACATGTTGTCTCCCACTTCTGAACATGCGCAGCAGCTTTTCCTATTCAGAATCTAGGAATAATGCCCTAATGCAGATTTTTTCTTCCCTCCTTCAGAAATAGCACAATGATATTTCACTAGTCTATTTTATGGTTTTAAGAATAATCATGTTTAATAAAAAAAATAATAATCTTTAGAATTTGAGTGAGGTAGGCTATTTTCTTTTTATATGTAGTTTGTGTGCTTTGGATATTTTTAATCAGTATTATAGCTCTTCCTGTAAAATAGGGATAATTAAATAAAACTCGAGATTCTCCTTTTATGACTGTTTCACTAGAAACAATGTTATTGATTTTTAAAGTTTACTGTTTAAATGTGGAAAAGAAAGTTTTAAGTACCTTGCTATTGCAGTAATCTGGAATTTTATTATTTTGTTAGGTTTTATCATTTGATAGTTTGGTTTACTAATGATATAAATAAGTAAAAGAACTTAAATTTAATATATATGTATATTTTCTACACACAATCACATAGCAAGTGGCAAATATGAATCATTTTTTTCTATAGCCTTTTTTTAAGTCCTTTATGTTAATTTAGGAATTAACTGTATGCTAATGTACCTATTTTCAGATTTTTTTAAGCATTTTGTCAAAAAATAATTCTGTATCTTTATCTATTTTTGTTTATTTTAACATACAAGGTAAAATAAACTATATTTAAACTTTGCCAAATTAGTTTTTTATAATGGATATCCTCTATTTTGCTTATTTTATTCTCTGAAAATTCCATCTGTGCTAATTATATTCATAATTATATATCTATATGTCTCAACCAAAATGTCAAAAATAATGTAAATGAAAAAAATATGATAGGGAAACGATAGGTTCAAATTTATAAAAGTAAATGCAACTTATTAGGTACTTTAATCAGAAACAATTAGAATATTTTAATTTGATTAACAGCTGTTACTCTAATCAAATAACTTTTAGAATAGGGGCTGGCTGGTGGTGTAGTGGTCAAGTTCACATGCTCAGCTTCAGAGGCCCAGGGTTCTCCTGTTCAGACCCTGGGCATGGACCTACACACCACTTATCAAGCCATGCTGTGGCAGGCATCCCACATATAAAATAGAGGAAGATGAATACCAATCCTTCTCAGCAAAAAAGAGGAGGATTGGCGGCAGATGTTAGCTCAGGGCTAATGTTCCTCAACAAAGAAAAACCTTTTAAAATACGTTAAATGGATACATTTTCTGTATTTTATATGAATAGGTGTCTCTTAAAGTTGGACTCATTATGGCTAGAAGGGGTGATGATGGTAAAAATGTACTCATTCAAAATATCAATGAGGCAAATATTAAAAATAAAATATAATATTAAGTAATGACAGACTGTTCCTTCTCTAGATAATGATAACAATCTAATAACAAGCACTTTTATAGAGCTTATTACATGACAGCAGTATTATAAGTTTTTATGTGTTAATTAGTAACATCCCTTTAAGGAAGATATAGTTATTATCCCATTATATAGGTGAGGAAACTGAGGCCCAAGGTCACACAATTAGTAAGTATCAGTCCGGCTTTCTCCCATACTGGCATTTTGGTATATACTGTCTTGTCCTTACACAACGCAGCATAATGCTTCTTGATCTAGAAATACTATTTTTGGGTGTCTATTACATGCCAGACATTTTAAGATATTATCCCATTTTGTATAATTTTTTAAAAATATTTTATTTTTAATTGTAGTAAAAAACACATAACATTTACCATGTTATACATTTTTAAGTGTACAGGTCAGTAGTAGGTATATCCAATTGTTGTGTAACCAATCTCCCTCACTTTTTCATCTTGCAGAATTGAAACTGTACCCACTAACCAACAGCTCCCCATTTCCTCCTCCCCTCAGCCTTGGTGACCACCATTTTACTTTCTCTTTCTATTAACTTACTATTTTAGGTATCTCATATAAGTGAAATCATACAGTATTTTCTTTTTTTGTGTGTCTGGCTTATTTTACTTAGCATAATGCCCTTAAGATTCATCCATGTGGTCACAAATGGCAAGATTTCCTTCCTTTTTAGGCTGAATAAAATTGTGTGTATTCACCATTGTGTGAATAGACCACATTTGTTTATCCATTCATCCATTGATGGACACTTGGATTGCATCCACCTCTTGGCTATTGTGAAAAAGGCAGCTATGAACACGGGTATGCAAATGTCTCTTCAAGATCCTCCTTTCAACTTTTTGTATATGTACTCTGAACCAGGATTGCTGGATCATATGGTAATTCTATTCTAAATTTTTTTAGGAACCTCCATACTGTTTTCCATAGTGGCTGCACCAGTTTACATTTCCACCAATAAGGCCAAGGGTTCCAATTTCTCCACATCCTTGTCAACACTACTTGTTTTCTGTTTTTTATAGTAGCCATCCTAATGTGCATGACACAATATCTCATAGTTTTGATTTGCTTCTTTTAGTGATGTTGAGCATCTTTTCATACGCCTAGTGGCCATTTGTATATCATCTCTGGAGAAATGTCAACTCAAGCCCTTTGCCCATTTTTTGGTTTTTTTTTTTAGTATTATTTTTTAACAACCTAAAGAATAGACATTATTAATCTACTATTACAAATGAAGAAATTAAGTTTCAACAAGCTTAATTAACCTGCTCAAGATTAGTGACATTTGAACCTTCTCTTCTAGCTCTAAAGATTGTTTGCTTATTTGTTTTTTTTCCTTAGTTATTAACAGTTGACCACTTTAAATGTGTCATTACAGGCAACTCAGATTGATTTTTTGTCTTTTGAAATGTTATGTTTGGTCTTTTTAAATGGTCGTAATAACTGTCCTTATTTTCTTTTCTACTAGACCAATAAATTGATAAAGACTTGGAATTTTTATTATGATTATTGAAGGAGTCTCTCATACAGAATTAGAATGATTTTACTATAATTTGATCATTTGATCTTGAAGCTACAATAGGACACTTCTAGTAGCCTGTCCTTCGTTAGCCTTAGAGTAAGTGACATTAGTAAATGAAAAGCTGGTACCTGCATAGCACATTATTGTTCAAAGGATAAGGTAGACATACTACCTATGACAATTGTCTATTACTGACTTTTTTTAGTGAATTTTTTTGATATTACAATACAATTCTGAATATCTTAGGGGAGGAGCAGCTATTAAAAGAATACTAATAAGTTCTTACAATAGCTGTTGTTTGGCAAGTAAGTACAACTACGACATCTTTGGAAAATGTAAGGTATCATTCTGCCTAACTTCCAACCACTATAGTTGTGGATTTATTTTCAAAGTAGATAAAAGTGGGAGAAAGAAAAGGAATTATTTCTTAGAATTTAAGACTAGGAATTCCACAAATTATTATCATCTATAATCAACACCTTCAAATGTAATATAAGTGTAATCACTGTTGAATGAGTTCTGAGACAGCCTACTAATTTCTGTCCATAGTAGGTCACTTATTTTTCTGTGTTTTCCATGTTGACTATCAAAGATTGATGTAATGCTGTTGACATTTTTTTTTTTTTGGTCTGGGAAACATTTGCCCCGAGCTAATTCTGTTGCCAAGCTCCCTCTTTTTTTTTTTTTTTCTGCCTAAAGCCTCAGTGCATAGTTGTGTATTTTAGTTGTAAGTCCCTCTAATTCTTTCTATGTGAGGCGCCAGCACAGCATGGCTACTGACAGACAAGTGGTGTGGTTCCGTGACTGGGAACTGAAACCCGGGCTGCCAAAGTGGTGAGAGTGCAGAACTTTAACCACTAGGCCATCAGGGCTGGCTTGTGATGATTTTAAAAAACGAAATCACATCAGAAAAAGATAGCTTAGGCTATATCTACCTTTTAAAATAATTTCATTGTCTACTTATATTTTGGAAACTTTTCCACCTAGAATTTCATTGAAGTTATTAAATATGAACTATTTCATTGAACATGGATCCTCTGTCTTTAGTTTTATAGCAAAAGAGCAAAATTAATCAGCTGGCAGACTGGAGAAAGCATAGAGTGAATTAAAATTCACTCAGTAAAATTAAAATGAAGGAAAAGTCCATTATTTAGCAGGAATGAAACAAGGAGAGGGTCAAAAAATGCAGCAACTTAATCTAATTGTGTTTCCAAATCTATAAAACATTATAAGGCATTTTCTTCCTGAATATGGTAAAATACTTACTAGATATAGCGCCTAAAAATAGTAATTTGATAGTCCTTTAATCACAGCTCACTTTTCTATCACCAGGCTACTTTGTGACTTTCAAAATATTTACATAGGGTACGCTAGGCAGGATACTCTGAAATATGAGCTTGCTAATTGCCTTGGCACATGGTATTAGCATCTGCTGAAGAACCAGTTTTAGAGTATCAGGAGAATATTAATAGGCCTTTCATGGCATACAGTATAGTATGAAATTAGAGGCAACCTCCTAATCTTCCAGTAAGACTGTCTAAGGTGCCCTTGGCAACATCTGATTTTCTCCCCAAATGCCCCTGAGGCAGTCAGCTTTATCTAAAATGAACATTCCCTGAGGCAAAATTTTTCTAGAACATTGTATCAACAAGCATTAGTCTAGTATTACCTGAGAAATGTTTCTTTGATGTGAAATCTAATTTCTTGGAGTTGAGATGTTATACTCGGTATAGTTTTAAAGAACTGTTGTACTTACTGAAACAATGTGAATTAAAGGCACACTTCAAACTGATAACAGAGGAAGTACTAGTTTGAAAGCTGTGAAATTTGAAAGTATCCCTAGGCAAAGTAATGGTTTTACATCCATCAACACATTTAGCACCTTATCTGCAGAATTTCTTGTTGATTAAACATACTAACTTTGGTTGATTATCTTATTATCATTTAAAATTGTTTATGAATTGAAAGTTTTCTGCTATTTTTGTATTCCACATACTTCTCTAGGTAAAAAATTTAAAAATGTGAGAAAATTGATGATGAGAATGATATGTTTAATTCAGATAGCAAATTAGTAGTGAAGATAGGAGAAAACATCCCACGTAATTTTTGGAGAATAAGAAGGATTTCAAAAAATAATTTATTTTGAAGGTATGCTGTGCATCAGAGTTTAGATTTCATTGAGAACCACAGCAATTTACAGTCAGTGAATGAGATCTGGAAATCTAATTTCAGAACTGCTTTGTTTCCTTTGAGTAGCTGAAAGCCACCTGGCCTTTGCCGCCAAAAGTCTTGTGTCTGTTCTTAGAGTGAGTGCTCCTTTATTTACATGTGCTGTTTGCTCTGATTTGTGGATTTGGGAGACTCCTAGAGGAAGCTTGCCATCAGTCTCAAAGGTGGCAAAAGTACCTCTGGTGCTAGCCTCATGCTCCTGGTAGTCAAGCTGCCCCTGATACCGAGATCAGAAATAGATAGTAAAACATCAAACATCATCTAAGGCTGAGTTAATGTCTGCGGGGATCTGGGACAGTTGTTTTGCTGTTCACACACAATCATTTTTGAGCTGAAAGCAATTTGCTTACTTCTAATTGGTCTGCCTATGTGTCACTGAATGGCTTTCAAGTTTCCTTACTTCATAGCCTGTCATCGTGGTTTCCAAAAATAGGTCCTTTGTGAACAGTAATCCTTGTAAGTAGTAGGAAGTTTTAGGTGTTTGTCGTCTTAGGTATAATTAAAACACGTTTGTTCTTAATCATTTGACTTGAATACATAATTTAAGTTTTACTTTTTTGTTGTTGGACTGGACTGCAGTTTCTGATTTGTATTTGTGGTTGAATAAACACCTTTCTTTATTGTGGTTCATGGGTTTAACTTTTTTTTACTTGAATAGAACTATAAGTAACTTTCTCCTAGATGACATGATAAAATTTCCACAATTTAATTTTTACAGGGACATAGCAATATTGATATCATATGTTACTATTTAATTTGTGGAAATATCTAAGACTGATCTTTAAAATGGGCATAAAGTATAGGTTCATTACCTAATTTATTTAAGTAAAAATTGGCTAAATCACACAGGAACCAAAATAAGCTGTGTAAAGAACACATAATGATAGGATTATGTGTTATGCAAACTTGAAGTAGCATATTTTCCAAGTTTTTGTGACCTTTTAATATATTAAAATTTTTACGGAAATAGTTTTGTAAATGAAATTGACCAACTAGTTAAGGAGATCCAAATTATTTTTAACAAATTTTTGTTTTCTTTTTGGAATTCAAATTCATTCATAAATTTCGTCTCACATTAACAAATAGGATTTTTTTTATTTTAACAAAATCATTGGACTGATCATTTGTATATGTATGTTTAGTTTGGCATAGAAGTTTATTTCTATGCTCTGATCTTTTTAATACTTATTTTAGGATTTACCTGTAATATTGTTGTTCGATTATGAGTGTTTGTTTACGTCTGCAACATAATTAATAAAGTGTTTCTACGTTTATTAAACTGACGTCTTTCCAAAGCTAATCCTCTGGGTCAAAAATTCTTAATCATTTTGGAGTAAATGAGGACACTTATGGCCACTTTTCTCAGAAAATGTTTACGTTCATGCAAATTTGCATACAATATTCAGAGAATTCAATTCTCTGCTGTGATTGTTTACCACATGGGCGAGTTGTGCATTACAGTTGTTTCTACAGAACTTACAACAATCTTTAAGTTAAAGCTGTGCAAAGATTCTTTTCAGGCTCTTTCAATTTCAGGAAATTTTGTATTGATATATTGGTCTCCAGGTCCCTTCCCCCCCCCCCAACCCCCCACCCCCCCCCCCCCCGCCCCCGGCACTGTTCCCAATCAAGCTACTTGCAAGGCCTGTCAGGGTCTTCTCTGCAATACTTTTCAAATCCACAACTCCTCACTCCTCCTTGGCTCAGATCCTCATTATCTCTCCCTTAGGCTAGTCTTGTAGATGACCTTCATGTTCTCAGGTTTTTCTTTGCCTACAGCATCTAATGTTTTATTGGTAAATTAATTCCCCCCAAATTATAGCTTGGATTTTTTTACTCCTCTGTTCAAAAACTTCCATTCGTCCTTTCATTTATTACAGAGTAGGGCTGCATATAGCTGCAACTGTAAATTGGGCTACAAAAATTTATGAATAGGATTGCCCTCCAGGGGATAAACTGTGAAATCTTCATACATGGATCAGTTTATGTGTATGTATAGTCATCTTAGAGGGAAATAATGTGATTCCTACATCTGTTAGAGTTAATATAAGCTGTTTGAATATCATAAAACATACCTGGAGGAGGAAAATTGTTCATCAGAAGGAGTCTGAAATGAGAGAGAGAGAGAAATAATTCACATAGGCAAGCTTTGGCAGTGCTCAAGAGAGACACCTTTCACTTTAAAGGTTGATCTAATGTTCTGTAACATGTGGATGACAAAAAAATTCCCTGTCTTCGATTCTATGCTCATCCAGCAAATTTCTGATTTTAATGTGGCTCAGCCTCAGGGAGAGAATGTACCAGTCATGCTGACACATGTTTTCTGCTGACAGAACCAGGTTTCTGAGGCTTCAGGGCTGATGGCCAGATCCTGGACTGTGGTAAATTCATCAAGGTAATATCACAGTGAGAGGTCTTTGGTAGGTAGCCAGAATCTTCCTGGTGACAGACAAGTCTTACCAGGAGCTTTCTATTCAAATGTCAGCAGCAAATAAAATCCAAATTTCCTATCCTGAAATCCAAAAGTCCTTCACTACTTGCCTGCAAACCATATTTGCTTTTTCATCCTTATTTTCTGTTTCACATGCTCTTCACACCAATCAAAGTGAGTTATCATCCACCTTTCTGCTACACTTTCTACTTTGTTCTGTTTATGTGGCTTTCTGGCAATGAACTGTTCATCTGGAATGGAATGCTTTTGTCCTGTTATCTCTTTCCTAATATTTCTCATTTTTCCTAATCCCTTCCATGATTTCCACAGTCAAATGCAGTCCCTCACTTCTCTGAACGCCTGAAGCACTTTTTGAGAGGCAGTCTTAGCAATGGGAAGAGCCATGTTTTCTAAGAGGTCTGTGCCTTGCACTCTAGGAGTGTAGAAGGAATCCCCATAAAACAAATTAGTATATGGATGAGTGAATGAGGACGTAACTGGTTCTCTTCAGATCAAGTTGGGCATCAATTGTTAATATACATATCAAAACCCAGGTTAGTACTATTAATTGATAATATAACATTTTATCCTATTTTTTCACTAGGGGTTTTATTGAGCATGTCATTTATGGAACCCATGTTTATTCCAAATTTCTAGACAGTCTCTCTTGAATAAGTGATTTCTGTTTCTGCATTTAAGCTCTTATCTATTTTATAAGAATGATGTAACTGTTATTAAGTTTGAACTATAGTAAAAAGAAAGAAAGAAAGAAAAAGAATATTAACAAGGCTTTGCTACGTCATATGTGACATGTTTTTGCTCTTCCCAGCAGCCAACTCCTGATCTGTAATTACTATGAAAATGTCAACAGTAGGCTGCTGGATTTTTGCCATAAGTCATCACAGAAATTAGTCATGCCACCTCAAGGCAAATTTTCAAAGCTAAGAAAAGGATTTTCCCTATCTCTTTTTGTCTAAATCAAAACTTTCTAAAAATGAGAGTCCTAAGGAAGAAGAAACATTGGTAAACTGCTGTTAAGGCTCAAATGGTGGATTCATTCACTGTATATAACTTTTATAGAAAAGGGGAATTATAAAGATTTCTTTCTCTTTTCTGAAAGAGCATCTGTTGGAAAGAAACTCCTTAACCTGATTTTATAATGAAAATACAATATCAAGAGGAATCATTTGGAAAACACCTATTGAAAAGACAATGCCCTGGGATATATTATGTAGCCTGAAGTTTTATCATGTGAACTAAGAAAATTATGATTTTTTTTATTACTTTAAATGAAATTGAAATTACAGTTTTTTATACAAACTGTATTTTTTCTTTTTTACTTGTAATCTTAGAGTGTTATCCATTTGACTTGGGAGAATCTAAAATACTAATGAAAGGTAGCAGCTTTATAATCTATAACATAGATTAAAGTTACTTAATAAAGATAATGACAACCACTGTTTGTGGATATTTTATTCTTTCAACTATATAAAAATAGTAATAACAACAAATACAAGACCAAAACCAAGAATTATAACCACTATCTATTGAGTGGTTTCCCTCTGTTATGCTTTACTATTTTCTTAAAACAGTTTCTAAATTTACGTCTTGGCAGACATCCTCAACCAGCTATCATGGAGGCACTACCTACATTCATAAAATTAGAGGCAAAAATGAGACTTTTGAGAACATAATTTGAAATCAAATCATGTGCTTCAATTACTAAATTATCACCATAGCATTTTATGGTATAGCAGTATAGGATCAAAGTGTTTTGTTATTATAATAAACATTCAAAGTATTTGAATCATGTAGTCTTGTGACAATGCAATAGATGAACAAATCCATGTGATGAAATGTCATCTTGAAGTTTACCATTTTTTTTTGGTGACTGCTTATTAACATTATAATATGGTGTTTTCTGTTTAGTGCTTTTTTGTAAAACTTTTAAAGATTCAAGAATTAAATGCTTAATTTCTTATGATTTCAGGATGTGAGGTTAATAATACAGGATGTTTGAACTTGGTTATATTAAAACCATCGTGTTTTGATTTATAATTATGTTGATTCAAAACCTCCAGAGTTCCCCAGATGAAATTCGAAACTGGCCCCGATACTCGGAGGGCATGGAGAAACTGAAGAAAGAGGCAGATCACTCCAGATTGGTAGGTGGCAGGTTTGATAAGCAAGGGAATTTACATATGAGGCTTGTCTTGGGCAGACACAAGATGAGTATGTCTCTTCACCTGCCTGCCAGAATCTTAAAAGTTTGTATAGAGGCCTTACTGGGGTTCAGTCATGTACACGGTCCAGATGGTCTTAACAACACAGTACTTTCTCCAGGCTGTGTCCTTGAAATGGCTCATAGTGTGGGAATGGTGGGAAGAATGTACATTTCAAAGACAGGGGAGGGGTGAAGAGCCTCCGATTGCTCAGGTCCAGCTTGTGGGTCAACCCATGGTCATGTCCTCTCGATGACCTCCTCCAACAAATTGTTACTGAAATTGATCATGGCTGAAAGAACATTTCTATTTTCTTCATTATGTTTAAATAAATAGTTCTGGGAATAGTGTTTGTGTTTCAAACTAAAGCTCCAATTTCTTGTTTAACATTAAATACCAGCTGATACTAGTAAACAAACCATGACAATAAAATAAAAATTTCCTTGCTAAATAGTTGTTTTCTAAATTTTTTGGAGAGTTACTTTTACAATATCACTTAGAACATGATATTTTTTTAAGGTTATTATTAATGCAGTTTAATGACATGAAGAAAATAGAATAAATACTTAAAGAATATCTTCAGGTATACAGCAGAAAAGATTTAAAAATGATTCCAACTTTTGAATAAATTATTGTATATCTATAATGGCAATATCCATACATAATCATTTCAAATGCTATTTATTAAAATTGTGTTACATAAAAATAATCAAATTATAATCAGAAAAGAAGCAAATTAAAAAGTTTGTGATCTAAGTACTGTTCAGAAAAACAATAGTCATAAAAGAGAATTTATTTTAGTACCATTTTATAGGTATCGGACACGATAGCAAAATAATAGAAAAGTGGACATTTTAGTTAGGTACTATTTTTTTCCTATTCGAAAATACTCAATGACTTCTTCTTTTCCCATATGCCCTTAAACTTGATTAAATAAAACGATGATATGTAAGACTAAAGGTAGGTGTTTATTATTACTATTATTGTGCTGTTAATTGGTGTAACCATACTATTAATGGTTAGAACAGCTATAAATGAGTTGACTGTTTATTTTCAATTAGAGTTATTTTGGAATTGTCCAAGTCTTCCTGCTTTCCCTTTTCCGCACCTCATTATGACTCCATGTGACACAGAATGACATCTGCCTTTGCATAAACACAAGAAGAAATTGCACATGTAAACAGTTCATTTTATGCAAAGAGTAAAAATTCACAGTAAATTGCACATATTAGTGGCTGAGTTTATTTCAAAGAGCTACAGGAGAAGTGCTGAGGTATTTCCTTAGCACAGAACTGAGACCCACAGGAGTAACTTTGCCATTTACTATGTCATCACAGAGCACAGATTGATACCATGCCTTCTATGTAAAACCTAAGTGATTCAAGCACATGCTGTTGAGAGCATTAAAATTACTGGAATGAACATCTGGAGAATGCTTGGATGTAGGTCATGCTCCAGCATCTTCATTACATGCAGGGGTAGTAGCCAATCCAAACATTCTAAGGTAGTTCTTAAATTCATTTAGACTGACACTGTTTTAATTGTGATACGCCTTGAAAAAAATGCAAACATTATTGAAATTTTCTAAAATACCTTAACCTTGTTAAAAGATTTCCAAGACCTTGGTGTGCAAGATTTCTAATGACATTATGTAAACAAGTTAAAAAAAATTTGTTGTTATCAATGTTGAAGTGATTTTAAATGGATTTTGGATTGAATGAGGTTTCTGTTCTATACTAAGATCTGGCTGAAGAAATGTGACCCTTGGTTATTGATTCCCTGATTTACATAAAAAAGCTTTACCAGTACAGGTATCACTTTTGCTTTTATTGAAGCAATAGGAATGGGAAAAAATATGATTTAAGTTAAAATCAATGGTTTTTCTTGAATGCTGAACTTTGTCTATACTTGAGAGGTAAAAGAATAAATCTTTAAAAAGAAAAGTCAAACAGACAAAAACAATAGCTTGAGTGAAGATTGAAAACAAGGATTACCCAGAGCATAGCACCTAGGAGCAGAAAAGCATTTATTGAACATGGTTTTGTTCTGCAATATCTGTTTGTAACAATGACCTGTGATGTAAATGTTATCATCGATATATAACAGAGAGCCTAAGTAACCAGATGAATAGAAAATAGTGCTCAGGGGCTGGCCCCGTGGTTGAGTGGTTAAGTCTGTGCACTCCGCTTTGGTGGCCCAGGGTTTCGCCGATTGAATCCTGGGCACGGACATGGCACTGCTCATCAAGGCATGCTGAGGTGGCATCCCACATGCCACAACTAGAAGGACCCACAACTAAAAATACACAACTATGTACCGGAGGGCTTTGGGGAGAAAAAGGAAAAAATAAAATCTTTTAAAAAAAGAAGAAAATAGTGATCGGAGATTTTTTAAAGAGTGGAGAAATCATGTCTCATGATGCTAGAATTAATGTGCTTACACTGTCTGGTATGTAGCAGCTTGAACAACTTGGTAAATAGTAATGCAACTGGATCTTGAAATCTGTTTTATATAGTTACATGCATAGCCTAACACAGGGAAATGACTTGATTAAGACCCTTGATTACAAGTATACTGTTGTCTGTTGTTAAAATACAGGTTACCGTAGTAATTGCATTTAAATATGCATTCACACCTTTTTAAAAGACATTCCTGAAAGTAAAATGAACTTTTAAATTTGTAAGTTTAAATTTGTAAGTTTTAAATTTGTAAGTTTAATATGGCAATTATTTTCTTTTGTTTTGGTTCCCAAAAACTATTATTAAATAAATAGGAAGGTAGGACCAGTCCTAATATAACTTAAAGAGAGAGAAACTACTTAATCTATCTTAATTGTATACAAAGCTGATTTGATTAAGTGTAGTAAGTTGCCTGTTAAGATTTACGTTTAAATCTCCATTCATTAATAGTCCATTAAAAGTGCAAAGAAGCCAAAAAATACAGAGTATCTACTTGGTCTTTGAGATAATCTAAGACAATATTAGTAAATGGCTCATTAGATTATGTGGACAAACATTTGCATTTTATTTGGAGAAAGATAATTTGAAATTAGCTATCTCATCTAGAAAAAGAGAATTGTTCTCATTTTTTAAGATCATTATCCATTTTAAGTGAAGAGGTGATCAAAATCAGAAATGTAGTATCTCCCTTTTTGGAGGGGTTATGCATGAGAGCTGGTGTGATTCTTGGGCTCCTTGGACTACAAATAATATTGCATATGAGAAAAAACATTCTTTGTAAAGTTTTACAAAAAATATGAAATAATTTATAGGAAAAAAACATTCTTTGTAAAGTTTTACAAAAAATATGAAATAATTTATAGGAAAAAGCAGTTTTACTGTGTGCTGTTGTCCGAGATACCGATTTAACATGAATAAGTCTATTCAGAGATTCCTAGATTCTATTATTCAGAAATTCCTAGAGATATAGGTACCTGTTTCTGAAGTTCTTCTTAAGTTCTGTATTATTAACATCTTAGGAAAATCAAAGCCTGATGTTATTGATCTGATTGACTGCTGGGCTGAATATGTTCAACCAAAGTAAAGCTAGAAAATGCTTCAATACACAGAAACAGCAAGGGACCTTATTATAGCCCATAAATGTAGTGGAGATGTCATTTATTCAGTTCAATACAACAAAATCTTACTGTTGAATGTTATGAGGTTGGATCTAGCTGTTGTAATGAATGCATTATAGGATTACTGTCATCTTGCAGCCAGACTCCCTGAGTTTGAGCCCTGACTCTACCACTTACTACCAGATTTGTTTGAACTCTGGCTCTGCCACTTGCTAAGTGACCTGGGGTGAGTTATCTTCTGTCCACATTTCCTAGTTCTGTAGAAGGGGGATGATTAGCATCTACTGTACCGTGTTGTGTTGGAGGGGTATGTGTTGATACATATGAAGTTCCTTGTTCACATCGGCATATATTAAGTACATAATATATGTTAATCATCACTTCTGTCATCATCAATAACTATCATTATTTAACTTTATAATTTAAGTTAAACTTTAAAAAAACCATTGTTCAACAACTGAACCACATTTAGATTAAGCATGTTGTCTGAAATATGTAGGATCTGGCATTTTCCAGTAAGTTACAGCTAACTATTCAATAATAGAAATATTATCAGATATTAAGAGAAAAATATATATAGATTGAGAGCATTTTGCACTTACCTACATGCTCTAGAGCTAATCACATAACATCTGTAAGATTCGGTTACTTAGCTTGTAAAGTGGGAGCAACATTTGCTCTTTCAGAAAATCTGAAGATAGTTATAAATGCCCAGTGATCAAAAGCACATGAAAACCCTTTGGAAAATAATAAATTGCTAAAGTATGGTATCATTTCAAAAACAAAGTTTCTTCATCTGTTTATAAATCTAAGTTTCTCTTTGCTAAATATACATTTTTTTAATTGTTTATAAAATTTATCATAATACTTGAGACTAAAAATATATCAAAACAGCAAGGAAAATACTGCTTTGTTTTTAAATCATCTTGTACCATTTTTAGCCCTCCACGAAAGACATGCCATCTCCTCCGTGAAGAATCCTTGGAATAGTTGAAGAGAGTGACATGTTGAAGAATGATTAGAATGTGTTGTGACAAGGGAAGTAAGCTAAGTACATGCAAATTACATCTGTAGGGAGAGATGATTCAATGAAGGCCTCAGGGAGTCCATAACACTTAATCTGAGTTTTGATGGATGAGTAGAGTTTGTCATTTGGACAAGTGGAAGAAAGCATCTCTGACAAGAGTCTGCATGTACAAAGGTATGGAGGTGTGAAAGGACACGGCCTGTGTCATAACTACAAGAAATTAAGTGTGTCATAAATAAAGAGTGAATGATAGGAAATCATTGGAGATGAGACTGAAATGTATTAGGACTAGAATTTAAAGATATCTTTAAAACCTGCTAAGCAGATGGCCCTTTATCAACAATGGAGGGTTCCTACAATTACCACTAGCAGAGGCTGCTTGACTGATTTTGATGGATGTCCGCAGGGTCAGAGTAAGACCTTTGAGATCCTAATCCCTGAATGGCCCCCTTCCCTACCCCATGTAATTCAAAATAAAAATGAGAGTGTGAAATTAGTATAAGGAATTTCAATGAAATTCTGCCCTTTTTTTCCCCACTATGATGTCTACTTTGATTTGATTCTTTCAGAAAATTAAAAATACAACATTCTTTCAGGTTTTTTTATTTTTTAATTTTTATTATTTGGGTGCTTTAGTTTGCTGGTGTTCTAAGCACATGCTTCATATCAAGTAATGCAACACTAAATTGTTAGTCTTGTATGTAATGGCTGGCGAATGTATTTACATTTCATAGTCTGCTTATTTAAGTGAGAATGAGGATTGATATAATTTTGTATCCCAAACTGGACAATAAGAAATCCCTAAGAAAAATGGGGGATATTTTGAACATACAGACTTATAAAGATATGAAAGTTTCCTTTTAGTTTCCAAATACAGAAAACACATTTTAAGTTCTGTAGTATAACAAATCGTAATGCTTTTCAATGTTTGCATTGTTTATTTGAAATAATATTTTTCTTTAAAATTCATATACCTTGTGTGTTCTATTCTGTTACAAACAGACTATACTCATTCATCAAAAGCCAAATTAAGTATCATAAAACCATCTTTGCTTCAGCTTAAAAATGATTTTTTCAAATACTACTTGGAAAACTGATGTGTCGGGGGTTCGGAAAGAAACCCCTACTTCTCCAGTGGCGTTGAGCATCTCGCAGTATGTCAGCAATTACATGGACCCCAGTCTGAGAAGCACAATGTTAATAAAAACTAATTTACCTTTTTCTTAGAAACTAAACTGCCGCTGACCTTCTGGCTTCAATTATGACTGTAGTAGTTGTGATTGTTTTACAGGAAGTGAGAAAGTAATCTGAATCTAACAGTTTTGTTCATCCAGTGTTATTTGCATATTAAAATGTCTAAGAAGAAATTTAGTTGCAGGTGATCCATAGGCAGAATACAAATAAATAATTATTAACTAGTGTATGTCGTTTTTGAAAATTATAATGTATAGGCTATTGTATTTAATGTTGCCAAGATTTTAATATATTTTCCTTATGAGGGTACTGCTTTAGATTCTTATTTTAGTCATATGCAGTATAACATTTCAGTAAATGACAGACTGCACATACCACAGTGATTCCATAAGATTAGTATGAAATAGCCTAAATGCGTAGTAGGCTGTGCCATCTAGGTTTGTGTAAGTACACTCTGTGATGTTTGCACAACGGCAAAATCACCTAGCAATGCATTTCTCAGAACCTGTTTCCATCGTTAAGCAATACGTAACTGTGCTTGTAACTGCTATAGGAAAGCTTCCTGGCAAAATATTGATAAAGTAATCACTATTCATTAGAGTAAAATAGTAATCACTATTTTATCTATTTAGTAGATAAAATCATACTAAATATTTTTCCTAAGATCTACTTGTATACACGAAATTCTAAATTGAATGTCATTCAATTTACTAGCATTAAGTAGAAAATAATATGCTTTCATTTCCAAAACTGTGCTTAGGTCAAAAAGGAATAAGAAGATAAATGAAAAAGTATAAATTCTAGATAAATTTGGCAAATAAGATTGTGAATTTAAGATATTTGCCCAAGGTAATTTAGCTAGTAAATCTCAGAGGTGACCTGTTTGATTCTGAAACCAGGATCTTAGTCACTGTTCTCTACTGACTTCCCAAATTAGGTTGAATTTTCTTCAAAATAAATGACTTGTCTCTCTAACTATTTGGAGTGAAATTATAGCTCCAAATAAAAGAAAACACCTACATTTCCTGTTATTCCTGCTCCTAGAGAGGAACAGCTATAAATATCATGGCAAACTGCAAGTAGTTGAAAAAAGTTACTTCTGTTGCTATAACATTTTAATTTCACTTATCATTCAATAAATCTCTATGAAATTGCCCCTCCCCAATTTTTTTCCTACTGTATTAGGCAATGGTGATTCAAAGACAAGTATTTTAGGGTCCTGCCTTCATCTTTTGGTCTGGAAATGTCTCATAGAAGAGGTTCCTGAGGTGTGAGGATTGTGAAATGAAATGTGTTTGTCCAGTGCTAAGGCATTGAAGAGTAGGGTGGCATGTAAGACAGAGGGAGCAGTGAGTAAGAGAATGAACATTCCAGGAACGTTCAGGAGGCCATTTACAAATCAGGCCTTCCATGACTTCACATTAAAATGTATTTGCCTTCCTTGATCGTAAACTACATGAAACCTGCATGGCTCAAATTTTACTGGATAGCAGAAGCAACCTGGAATTTAATTTTTATTATATAGTTAAAAAAAAAATGAGTAATCTCAAACTGGTGATTGTATGTATATTAACTTATTGAAATAGATTTACATTTATATTAACCCTTGCTCAAGAAATGTCTAAAATGTTTCACAATATTTAAAATGACATATTAAAATAAATATTTCAAAAAGGACTACAGTGGGTTTATAGGTGATAATTGAGTAATCAGTGTGATTTTGTATTATGCTCATCATTGATTAAAGTATGTAAAGGTTCATATTTAAAAAATCATGGTATAACTCTAGTGATGTTACACCAAATACATGCTATATGGTGTGTTACTTGAAAAATAATTATTATTCTAATGTTATTTTCTTACGTTAATTTTATAGCTTTCTTCATTAGAAAGCAAGACAATATTGTATTACTATATAATATTGCATTAATATATTTCTAAAATACATTCGTGATGCTATGACTCTGAAAGTACTAGTACTTGAATCTTCATTTACCTCTGTGATCAAGTATATTTTTAATTGAGGTAACATTAGTTTATAATGTTATATAGGTTTCATGTATATATCATTGTAATTTGACTTCTGTAAAGAACGTATCGGGTTCACCACCAAAAGTCTAGTTTCCATCCATCACTGTACAAATGACCTCCTTTACCCATTTTGCCCTTCCCCCACCTCCCTTGCCCCTCTGGTAACCATCAATCCGTTCTTCTTATTTATATGTGTGTGTGTGTGTGTGTGTGCACACGTGTGCGCATCTTCCACATATGATGAAATCATATGGTAGTTGTCTTTCTCCATCTGACTTATTTCACTTAGCATAATACCCTCAAGGTCCATTCGTGTTGTTGCAAATGGCAAGGTTTCATCTTTTTTATGGCTGAGCAGTATTCCATTGTATATACATACTCCATCTTCTTTATTCATTCGTATGATGAAGTCTTAATTTCTTTTTGTCAAAGTAATAGTGCCAGTTTACAGTCAGAGATCATAAATAAATAATAGTTCATATCTAAATAGTAAATCAAATCTGTCAAGACTTCTTACCTATGTATTCTCATGTAATTTTACTTCAGATAAATAAAAACACCTTGAACACAAAATCCATGGAGTATTTTCAGATTGATAGCTGGCCCCTTAGTTATTTAGCTTTGATAATTTTCACACAACTTGCTCATTAGACTAAAAATATGTCAAGAAGTCAAGCTCAGGAACAGAACAAAATATATTGTGAGTTAAAAAAGAAAAGAAGGTTGGTATCTGTTAACAGAAGTGTTTGAATCTTAAGGTTGACTTTTATTATGTTCAATTCATATAATGTTCCATTTGAATCAAATAGTATCTCACATTTCCCTGGAAATATTTATGTCTTCTGAAGACTCCTTAGTTACCAAAGCAGGCATCTACTTTTGTTGAAAGAAGTGACATGTCTCATTCCCTTTGATGAACTTTTTAAACAGCACAATAATTTTATCTTTTTATGTAATATTTATATATTTTAAATCGAATGTATTTAATAAAAATAATTTATTAAATTTTGTTTGCAGATACAAATGTTATTTCCTTTTAGTGATTTAGGTGTTCAAACTGTGTATGCAACATACTTCTTTACACATGCTTTCCAACATTATAGGGATGTGATGTTAACTCCTGACGGGTAGTAAGCTTAAATAAGGTGAAAAATAAACACTGTTTCTAAAGTATTGAAACTAATTTAAGCCGCAAAAAAAATCCAAAAAAAAAATTTTTCTCTGTTTTGTGGTTATTTTCATTAGGATAAAGGCTAAGCTGCAATAAAAAGACACCCAAAAGAAGAGTGACTTTAAAAAGTTAGAAGAGGGGCTGGCCTGGTGATGCAGGGGTTAAGTGCACACGTTCTGCTTCTCGGTAGCCCAGGGTTCGCTGGTTCGGATCCCTGCTGCAGAGTTGGCACCGCTTGGTGCACCATGCTGTGGTAGGCGTCCCACATATAAAGTAGAGGAAGATGGGCATGGGTGTTAGCTCAGGGCCAGTTTTCCTCAGCAAAAACAGGAGGATTGGCAGCAGTTAGCTCAGGGCTAATCTTCCTCAAGAAAAAAAAAAGAAGAAGATTATTTCTCCTGCACGTAACAGCTGACGCACAATCACCCAAGGACAGTCATGGCGCCTGCATGGTGTGAAGAACACACGCTTCTTTCCTTTGTTTTACATTTCTGTCCAAGGAGTTTTTCTCTAGTCATTCATGATAGCCACTCTAGCTCTGCCTGCACATCTTTCCAGCCACTAGGAGGGGGAGGAAAGGAGAAAGGGAGGGCAGGATTACTTTCTAGGGCTCAACCTAGGACATTGTACACACAATTTCACTTTTACCTGCTTGGCCAGGACTTAGTCGTATGAGTTCAAGTAGCTGCAAAGTGGTTGGGAAATACAACCTTTAGCTGTGTGTACATCTAAAACTGGAGGTTCCATTACTAACACAGAGGAGAATGGATATTAGGTGAAAACTAGCAGTTTATGTTATAGAAATATTAGAATACATTTAATTTAGAAATTTTACATGAAAGCATTGCTTGCCTTAAATATTAGGGTATGATTTGGAATACTTACAACTGCCAAGTATCGAATGATTCAACTATAAGTAGCTTAAACTATAAGAATATTTCTTACCTTACATAAGTAGAGCTATGACAGGATTGGTTATTTTAAGTCTCAGAAATTTTGTCAAGGCCTACACACTTTTCCTATATTTTCACCCCACATCCTCAGCAAAATTGTCATTGATATTTATTCACAGTTTTGTCTTTGTGGTGACAAGATGGCTGCTGCAGCTCCAGGCATCACATTCTCAGAAAGCCTTGTCCAAATGTAACAAGAGCAGTTTAACATTGCTTTGCCCATTTGCCCTTCATCCTTCCTTCCTCCCTTCCTCTCTCCTTCCTTCACCTCCCCTCTCCTCCCATCTCTTCCTCTCCCTTCCCTTCTCTCTTTTCCTCTCCTCTCCCCCTCTCCTTTCTCATATAGGAAAATATTTTCTATAATCTCCCAAGCAGATTCCCCTCAGGTTTCAATGACCAATATGGGGTTACACATTTTTGCCTTGGTTACGGGGACCATTAATACTGTCATTTGCAGCACCTTTATTGTGACGTGTACTCTAACCAGAAAAGAAGATATTTAGGAAAGTCTGTTTGGATGGCAGCCAAATGTATTTCCCACAATTAAGTTATATAATTAAAAGCCTTTTAAAATATAGATAGGATGTCTGATTATTTGTTTCAAAAACGTATCTCTAGAAAGCTCATGTGAAAGTTAATAAAAGATGGAGGTGTTTTACATCCTATTTTTGAGGAAGATTAGCCCTGAGCTAACATCTGCCG
The DNA here is from genome assembly GCF_037783145.1 of Equus przewalskii. NCBI lineage: Eukaryota > Metazoa > Chordata > Mammalia > Perissodactyla > Equidae > Equus > Equus przewalskii. Next base: position 68,124,644 of record NC_091832.1, read on the forward strand.
CCAGTCCTCCTCTTTTTGCTGAGGAAGACTGACCCTGAGCTAACATCCGTGCCCATCTTCCTCTACTTTATATGTGGGACGCCTACCACAACATGGCTTGACAAGTGGTGCCATGTCCGCACCCAGGATCTAAACTGGTGAACCCTGGGCTGCGAAGTGGAATGTGCAAACTTAACCTCTGCACCACCGGGCTGGCCCCTGTTTTGTTTCTTTAACGTTGGATTTCTAACTAATAAAAATTTGTTGTGTCCTTACGTTATTGTAGTAATCCTATTTCTAAATCTTAGTAATAAGGAACTAACAGTGTATAATGTTTCCACAAATAATAGTAAAAACAAAATATGAAATATCTATAATATCTGAAAAATTTCTCTGTTCTGAAACACTATTTAATCTGACTAAATATTTTATAATTTATTCACAATAGGAATAATCATATTTTTCATTTTATTAATATTTGAGAATGTAATTTTAACTTCTTTGTGCTTTTTCCTGTAATTTACAAATATTTTACAATAAACACCTCCTCTTATAGTAAAAATACATATTATTTGGGTAGGAAAAATATCAAAATATAATTAGTGGTTATTCTTTGGGTGATGATATCATGAGTAATATTACTTCTTTTTTACTGTTGATTTTTCTAATTTTCTAAAATTGAAAATAATCTTGAGGGCCAGTCCCAGTGGCCCAGTGGTTAAGTTCAGTGCACTCTGCTTTGGTGGCCTGGGTTTGGTTCCCAGGTGCAGACCTACACCACTCATTGGTGGTCATGCTTCCGCAGCAGCTCACATACAAAAAGGAAGATTGGCAACAGATGTTAGCTCAGGGCAAATCTTCCTCAGCAAAATAAATAATCTTCATTAAAATTAGATTTTATTTTTGAAAATAATGCAAATCAGTTTAAAATGGTGCTGGAATAATTGGACATCCATATTCAAAAATATGAACTCAGCCTACTCATCATACTTCATACAAAAATTAGCTCAAAATGGATCGCAGACCCAAATATAAAATTATAGACTTTTAAAAGAAAACATTGGAGAAAGTCCTTGTTGTCTATATGTATATTTTTATTATATATGTATTGATAGTAATGATATAACAAAATTATTATTTTACGGTATTTATAGAGACAAAGACCAAATACAAGAAACTTAAAAATCTCAAAGGGAATGTTTAAGGGAGAGGAAAAAATCATAATATTAAAAAAATATCCAAATGTAGGCCAAGTGGTTTGATATTTCTCTTCATTTATATATGAGTATTGCTGACTTCTGGTTTTGAGCTAAGAATATTTGAATGGGGGAAAAAAGACGGTCTCCTTAGTTTTGCTCATTAAATGCTTGTAAGACTATTTCAGGAATAGTTCTTTCATCGAAAGTGTGAAAAGAGCCTTATTTCATAGGGAGGAGGGAGACACGCACATCTTTACTCTTTTAGTTAATATTGACAGTATGCTTTTTAAAATAAGTATAAACAATAGAAGAGAGGGGCCAGCTTCGTGGCATAGCGGTTTGGTTCATGTGCTCTGCTTGGGGAGCCCGAGGTTCACAGGTTCTGATTCCAGGTATGGACGTAGCACCGCTGATCAGGCCATGCTGTGGCGATGTCCCACATAAAATGGAGAGAGATTGGCACAGATGTTAGCTCAATGACAGTCTTCCTCAAGCAAAAAGAGAAAGATTGGCAACAGGTGTTACCTCAGGGCCAATCTTCTTCACCAAAAAAAAAACCCCAAAAAGTAGAAGAGAGTTACAAAAATTGATCCCATTGCAAATACTGAAAATTAGACTGTTTGGACTGGTTTATGGCATAAACACTAGGATTCGTGTGGTATCTCCAAATGTGCCAAAGCGTTGGCTGGAAAAAAATCTCATGTGTATCACATGTGCTTTTATGTTACCTGCCGAATAATTAAAATGGTCACTTTCACGAATCTGACTATATTTTGTGTGCTTTGCGTAAAATGTCATGTACGCAATGTATTTTTGTCTTTCTCTTGTATTCATGTATATCCATATCTATATTTGCTGGTTAAAAGTGTTCCCAATTTATAACATGATTCTATTCATATCACTTCAGTCAGAATTGCTGTTTGATTGGAATAAATAATGGACTGCAGTTGCTGTTATAGGGCTGCACAATTGGAACACAATTTGATGAAAAGCACATTGTCTCCAGGGTCAGGCAGGATACGGCTTCTAAGAGGAAAGTTTAACACTTAATGCAATAATATATTGACTTTTCTGGATTAGGCCAACAAGCTAGTTCTAATAATGGTCGTAAAATTATGAAATAACATTTACTTCCCTGTGATTTAATAAGTTGTACTTGATTTTTGAAGCAAAATGTATTGAGTTGACCAAAAGATCAATAAATTCTGGCCTATACATTAAATAAAGTTGAACAAAGGTGAAGAAAAGTAATTTTACCCTCTTGAGTTTATGATCATGTTATCTGGAACTGAGAAATTACTATATAGAAGGCCTATTTAAATCATATCATTAATTGGGGTTATTCCGGGAATGTCTGAAGGTACAACTTTCGACTTCTTTAGTCGGGATCATTAGAAGCTATTCTAGTTTAACCCTAATTCTCCTGCTATATTGCTAACCTTGAGTATCTCATATAACTACCAGGTGAAATATTTGGTTTTAATTTCCAAAGTGGATGAAATAGCCCCATAAAGAGTAGTCATTGTAGGAGAAAAAAATAAATGTGAATTCTTCTTCTGTTATAATTCAGGAAATATGTTTTTAATATGCATATTTATGCAAGAATACATTTTTATATTCTATTCGTTACAAACATTTATACAAATATGTCTACTAATTAGATAGTATTACTCTTGCAAAACCAGGCAGGCATTCATTTTGAATTGTTATTTCCAGTAGTGGTGTTGGATTTCGATTTAAGAAGTACATCAGATATATCAAAGAAAATCAGAGAGGTTTTGTGATATCTTCATATTTCTTTTCTTCTCAACTTTAACCCATTAAAATGTTGTAACAATGTACCGTATTGTATTTGTTACCTTTATTAGCAAAGAACTAATGCACACGATATAGTTTTCTTTCAAACTTTTTATGTTCTTACCTAATTTTTAAAGGAATGTATTTTTATTTTCCCTCTCCTGGCCTTCCTTTTTTTTACCTTTTTCTTCCAAGAGCTTGCATTCTCTCTTTCCCTCTCTCTCCCGGCTTCTCTCTCCATTGTGCCGCCAAGGAGAAATTGCCAATATCCTAAGGAGGAAATTTTATCCAGCTCAATTGTGGTCTCAAAGTTTGATGAGAAGCTTTAATAAACTATGCAGCAAGAGTTAAAATTAAGTTGTTTAATTATAGCTGGTGTGTCTGTGTGGAGCCGCAGTGGGGCGGCTTTTGCTGAAGGGCTATGTTTTGTATGAACTGCTATGCAGAGTGCTGTGCCAAGAGGATACATTTTATTTTTTGTCGATTAAAAGTTTCAAGTACTTTTGTTCTTAATAAAATAAATAATTTGTTTTCTGTTATGTTTAGTATAAAGTCACTTATAACTCAACAGAATTTCCAGCTTGTCTTTTCTGCTTCCAAGGTTAGAAATTCAAAGTTGCTGTTGTGGGATCCCAGGTGATGGTGAAATCAGCAACTCTCGGAAGCAGTTTGCATCATTCGACCTTCTCTCGTTCCTTAGAGTCTGCTCATTATCTGATGACTTTGCTCTTCTTAGCTGTTATCAGTTGTAATATTATATGTGTGTTATGACAGTCAAAATGCTTAAGTATGAAATATATGAAAAAGATATTGTTGAGAGTCCTCTATGGTGTATCTAGTGACGCGATGGCGTCCGTTGCCCTTTCAGTCTAGCATTCCCTGCTGTATATTGCAGCTTGTAATTTCAACCTATGGATTTAGTTTTTAATGAAATAGAATATGGCATCCTGAAACAACATGAAGCGTGTATTTCATAGCTGCATCGTACCCGTTTCAGTGAAACTGACTAGAGTCATGCTTTATACTATTGCTATGTGTGTAGGCAGGGAGTAAATAACATTGCATTTCTTTGAATATGTAGAAATTTTTAAGCTGATCATCCACTTTAAGCAGGATTTCAATCCATCAAGTAGATGAATCCCTTTTATATTTCCTCCTTTGCATTCTGAATTTTCAGACAGGCAGTGATTATTGGAAAATGCTTCATTGTATTTAACTAATACACAAAGTAACAAATTCTATGTGTTGGTGCTGAGGTTGCCCTCTGGAGAATATGGAAATATACTTCCTTGTCCATATGATAATCACACAATTATTTAAAGGCGTTTATTATATCTTCTGTTTTCCAAGACAAACGTTCACTATTAAATATATACCTTCCATAGATTGTATACTATGCATGGATTTTTTTTTTTTTTGCATTTTTAGCAATTATACAGTCGTTGTTTCCCTTATTTGTAAGATTCTTCTAAAGAGAGATTATTTCTCTTTAAAGTAAAGCTTTAAAAATACTCAGGGTTTAGGATAGAATATACAGTAAGTACAGAAAAGTACAGAGAAGAAAAACTATTGCGTATGATTTCATCGTCCTGTGATAACCATGGTTATTTGTATTTGCACTTAGAGTTATTATTTTTCTAAATTAAATACATACTATAATAAGGTGGGTTCCCAGGAAACAGACTCTGACATTTGAGTGCAAGAGGTTTATTGGGGAGTGTTCTTAGTAATCATGTCTGTCAGAGGTGAAGGAAGCAGGCCTGGACACAGGGAGAAGCTGACCTGGAATGAACTTGCAACAGAAGCATCAGCCAATCATTTGAGGAACTGTAGAGCTAAAATGGCCTTTAAGAATTAAAGCGTGTGAGGGAAGGGTCAGGCCTTTGTTCCTGCACATTGACTCGTCTTCGGATATGGGCTGGCGCCAGAGATGGGGTATAACCCTGGGTCAGGCAGCTGCCTTGATGGAAGGCAGTGTCTGTAGATGGCCTCACCTGTGTGCCATCAGCAGCCCACACACCTCACAACTTGGGACTAAGTGCCCGTGTCCTGAAGAGTCGCCTGGGCAGCACTACAACTGTTACACATGTGCACAAAAATGTTTAGCATTTTGGGAATCATAATTCATGTCATTCTTTGAAACTTTTTAAACTTAACAATGATTTCTTTGACTTTATGTATTAGAAATTTCGGGCAACAATAGATCTCCTACTGCCCTCATGTAACTTGATTGCAGTTTTAACTTTTTTGAGGATTCTATGCAAATGACGATTATTTCATCTATTCAAAAATATACCAGTGGGCAATACAATATGAATTATGAGATCTTTTCCATGAAAAATGAAGGATATTTTTAGGTACTACCTAATATGTTGTCTGGGCCTTGTTAAATTAAGGGGTGAGTTTTAGGGCTATATTCTATAGGCCTGATTAAACAGGATTGAAACCTATTATTTTTGCTCCATCTTATTACATTAGAGCCCCTAACTGATTGAGTCTCATTTTGTTACCTAAGTATGTGACTGTGCGGAGTCTCCACTTGAGAGGGATGCAGTCTCAGTTGTTGGATTGAAGCTGTGGTTCTTGGGGGCTGAGCTTGGCAAAGAGCTGAGGAGGGATTGGTCCATGAGATTCAGAGCACGGACCCATAAGTGATCTAAAAGAGGGTTCCAAAATAAAAGAAAAAGGGGGGCCAGCCTGGTGGTGCAGCAGTTAAGTTTGCACGTTCCGCTTTGGTCACCTGGGGTTCACCGGTTCGGATCCCAGGTGCAGACCTGTGCACTCCTTGTCAAGCCATACTGTGGCAGGTGTCCCACATAAAATAGGGGAAAACGGGCACAGATGTTAGCTCAGGGCCAGTCTTCCTCAGCAAAGAGAGGAGAATTGGCAGCAGATGTTAGCTCAGGGCTAATCGTCCTCAAAAAAAAAAAAAAAAATAGAGAAAAAGGGAAGACACAAAAGCAAATACAAAACTACTCTCTTTCTTAATTATCAACTTTGCTATGTAAATATTATGTTCAAGGTCCTAGTGGTAGATATGTTCTGCCATTGTATCAACTAAATGCAGATTTTGGTACTTCTGCAACTATTGGAAATTGGGTCATTTTAGACAGGTGTGGACTGATTTGCTTCGGAACATCCATGAATCTTCACTTCTTAAAAGAAGTTGTAGGTTGAATAAGGTAAGAGTTCATCTTTTTCTCCAAAAATCTCTGAAACATCTTCTGTAACCAAATTGCCAGACAGGGCTGTCACTTAGCAGGGTCACAAGCCATTCCAGGCACCCTAGTTTGGCTTTGGGGATTGTGACATGGATCTCCACAGAAATACGTTTTTTTCTTATTTTTTTTTAGTGCTAAGTAACAAGGAAGAGTTTATGATGGCATTAATAAGGCCAAATGGATTTCATTTTAGCCACATTTTGACACTTATTTTCAAGAGTAAAATATGTTTTTCTAGATTCATATTTCTATCGCTGGCTATAAATATTTGTCATCTGATTCCAGATACATTAGAGGGAATTAAGAAAAGCCATGCATATAGATTTTTTTAAATGTATAACGTACAATAAAGTGAACCAAACACAGGTGAATATAAGATATATTCTTTATTGAGACAAGCTGTATGAGCAACTTGGTGGAAAAGTTGTTAAGAGCCTTGCAGAACCACTCATAGATCTTCCTGCAGTCCGAGACAGCCCGGTGTCAGCCATAGACTCAGGTCTTCGGCAGTTTGGATCAGCCCCTTGTGGATGGTAATTAGGAAAGTAATGTTTGTTTTAAGGATCAAGATGGTTCTTTGCAAAGGCCTTTTGGGGGCTCCTTTCACTTAGCATGCTTATTTTTCAAGCATACCCTTGAAACATTCCATACCTATTAGGTGAGCTTGCAAATGTAAATACCTAATTTGTAATGAAAACTTAAGTACATCCTGTAAATTATTTTAACTTTATTTAAAAGACATAAAAATTTACTGCCACTTTGGTTTGATGTTTCTCTTTCTTGAGGAAAAGCAATTAAGACGTTAGAGGACAACCTAGAAATAATTTTAAGGAGATTTAACTTTCAAGTATTTATATAGAAATTTAAAAAATTAATGAACTATAAATTCTCACACTTGAATTCCCAATAGTTTATTTTTACCTTCCTTGTAATTTCACTTAGGTTGTGAGTAATAGCCTAAGGTTTCACACATTATAAATTAAAGTATATAAACTTGAATTAAATTCTAAATTTTATGGGTGTTAATCATGTCTGTTTTGCCTTTAGTATCATTTTTTCATAGCCCTGAGTGTATTCTTAGATTTGTCACATTAAAATCAGTGAATTTATAAGATTATACACAATTCTGTCCTTCAGGTAGATTTGTAACTTAATTCTACTTTTTTAACAGTAAATTTGCAGCATGCATGAGAGCCTTAAAAGGTGTGTGTAACATTTCATCCCAAAGTTCAAGGTTCCAGATTGGGTAAATTATCATGATTGTACAGAGAGTTTACACAGGTGTGGCAGACACACCCCAAAGTAACCCCCAATGAGTCACACCTTTTTATAATCTCTTACAGCCTTGAGTGTGGGTGGGAACTGTGACATGCTTCTCACCTAGAACATTTGGTTCTCACCTAGAACATTGTCATTCCCGTGATTAGGTTATGTTATGTGGCTACAGTGATAAGATAGTCACTCCTGTGATTCCGTTATGTTATAGAAGACTCCATCTTAGCTCACTATAGGGGGAGATTCCCCTGCTGGCCTTTAAGAAGTAAGCTGCTAGGGTGTGAGAGTGCCTCTGAGAGGGCCATCTGGCTTCTAAATGTCAAGAGTAGACCATACTGACAGCCAGTGAAAAAACAAGGACTTCAGTCCTACAACAGCAAGGAACTGAATTCTGCCAACCTCCATCTAAGCCTGGAAAAGGACCCTGAGCACCAGAAAGGATGTAACTGACTAACACCTTGATCGCAGCTGTTTGAAACCCTGACATGAGGACCTAGCTAAGCTATGCCTAGACTTCTAACGTATGGATACTGTGAGATTAATAAATGTGTGTTGTTTTAACCTGCTAAGTTTGTAGGAAATGTGTTACATAGCAATTTATAACTAATACACCAAGAATGTTAATTATAGTGGTTTTACATAGTTCAAAAAGAAAAGAAAACACAAGCAATTGAAAAGAAAAATAATAGGGGTTTACTGTGGTATCTATCCATATACTAGAGTGCTCGTCTATCACAAATGATATTGTAGTTTTCAGTATATTTTTAAGTGATTAAAATGACGTTGCAAACAGTATGTTCAGCATGATGCAATTTTTTCTTAGGAAAAAATAGCAGATTATATATGCGTTAGAAAAGAACTGATACTCATCACAAGGAGAAAATTTTTTTCCTTTTTTTTCCCTTTCTTTTTATTGTATCTATATGAGAAGTTGGATGTTAGTTGAACTTATTGTGGTAATCATTTCACAATATATAAAACTCAAGCCTTCATGCTGTATACCTTCAACTTATTCAGTGATGTGTGTCAATTATTTCTCAATAAAACTGGAAAAAATAAAATAAAAAATAGAATCAGTAGAATGTACACTAAAAGTGGAGAATAGGTTTACGGTCGTTTAAAATTTCTTTTGGATTATGAGTATTTTTTAAAGTTTATATAATAATACACTTGTCACTTGGGTAAATACCTGGGGAGTGAGATTATTAGATTATGTGTGGTAAGTGTATTATTAACTTTGTAAGAAACTGGCAAACCATTTCCAGAGTATCTTGGATATTTTGTGTTTTAATTTCCATTTAGTTCAAAATATTTCCTAATTCCTCTTATGATTTTCTTTTTGAATCGTAAATTAATTAGACAGGCATTATTCATCTTTGAATATTTGAGTATATTTCTACATATCTTCCTGTTATTGATTTCTAATTTAATCCCTTTTTGTTCAAGAAAAATGTTTTGTCTGATTTCAATTTACTTAAATTTATTGAAATGTGTTTTATGGTCTAGGATATGGCGTATCTTGGTAAATCTCTCTGCACTGGAAAAGTCTGTGCATTATCCTATTTTGGGGTGGAGTTTTCTAATAATATATTAAGCTGATTGATAGAATTTCAGCTCTACTGATTTTCTCTCAATTTGTTCTGTCAATCACTGAGCTAAAAGTGTTAAAATTTCCAACACGAATGTGATTTTTTCTATTTTTCCTTTCAGTTCTAACAATTTTTGGGTTTTTTTGAAGCTCTGTTCACCATTAATCAATATGAAATGACTTTCTTGATCTTTGACATCTACTTTGTAGGATATAGGAACTCAGTTTTAGTTTGAGTAGTGTTTACATGATATATCTTTTCTTCATCTTTGTACTTTTAACCTGTCATTGTATTTATAAAGAATTTATTGTAGATTACATATAATTGGAAAGAGCTATTTTATTCAATCTGACAATCTCTTATTAGAGTTTTTTGCCTATTCACATTTAATGTGATTATTGATATATTTGGGTTATTTCTTCTCTTTGCCTTACGTTATATGTTCTTCCCCCCCCACTTTTTCTCTTTTTCTGCTTTCTTTTGAATTAACTGAGTATTATTTTATGATTTTATTTTGTTTCAATTATTGTTTATAACTTTAGCTTTTTGTTGCATGAGTACATGTGATCGCATTTTTTTCAATATATATCTTTACCCAATCCCTAATTTCCAAGACTATTATCCTGTTCCACCTAGAGTGCAACTTTATCTCACTATAGTAGTATACTTACATTCTTGTCCTTCAAGCCATTTCTATTATATTTATCTTTTTTACTTCTGTATATACTGAAACTGCACACCATTTTTTCTTTAAGCAATTATCATTTACAGAGATTTTAAAATGTGAATGACTTTTACATTTACCACCATATTTATAATTTCTATTTTTCTTCATTGTTTATACTTACATGTATCATTTTCCTTTCTGTAGAACTTCCTTCAACATTGTAGTTCATATCTGATGGCCATGAGGTCTATCAGCTTTTGTTAATAAGAAAACGCATTTTACCTTCATTTTTGAAAGCTATTTTCTCTGAGCATATGTTCTACATTTTCTTTCCTTTTTCTCCCTAAAGGTATCATTCCATTGTTTCTGGCTTGCCTAGTTTTGATGACAAGTTAATAGTCATTATTATCTTTGTTCTTTGGATGTAACTCGTCTTTTTTCTCTGGCTGCTTTTAAGGCTTCTCTTTATCATTAGTTTTAGCAATTTGATTGTGGCATGCCTTGATCTGGCTTTCTGTATGTTTATTCTTGGGATTTGCTGAGGTTCTTCGTTTTGAATTTGTAATTTTATATTATATTTGGGAATTTTTCTGCCATTATTTCTTTAAACCTCTCTGCCTACCCTCCCACCTCTGATTCTGGGATACCAGTTATACATATGCTAGACTTTTCAATATTGTCCCAAAGCTCTTTGTTGCTTGGGTTCCCACCCTACTTTCTTGTCTTTCAGTTTTAGTTTGGATGCTTTCTATTGAGTCTTCTTTAATTTCACTGGATCTTGTGTCTCCTACATCCTGTCCTCTGATAATCCCATCAAAAATTTCTTAATCTTTAACATTGTATTTTTGATCCTGGCATTTTCATTTGATTTTTCCATCTATTTTCCCTCTTGCTATAAAAGTTCCTCATCTTTCATGGATGTTATCCACTTTTTCTGTTGATCTTTTAACATGTTAGTTATAAATTTTAAAGTCCTTGTGTGATAGTTCCAATATCTAGCCTATTTCCAGTTCTATTCTGGTAGATATTTTATCTAGTAATAGTAATTTTTTCTCTCTTTTGTGTGTCCTATAGTTTTTTATTGAATGCCAGATATTATGTATAACTGTATAAATGAACAGTAGAGAATGAGTTAAATAATATTTACACCTAAAAAGAAGCATACCTCTTTTCCTGTCAAACCTTTAGTGTGAGGGTTTTGATCAATGTGCTGGACTATTGAGCAGAGTTTGGGTTTTGTTCTTGCGATACGTACCTTTACTGCTTCAACATCCTCAAATTCCTTCAGTGGTGGACATCCACTGCTTTGTGCTGCATGTAATGTCTGGACTACTGCAAGATTTTCCTCAATATTCCTTCTCTGCCCTCAGTTTTCAGCAGTCCCTCTTTCTGAAGTTCAGGACTGCAAACTTTTCAATATTCCTGTTCCTGTCTAGGAAAAAATAACCTCTCCCTCCTACTCAGTGAAGAGTCTAGAACAGTCTTTTTTCTGCCCCTCGCCCTTTCATGGCAGCCCAAATCTGCCTTATATTTGCGCATTATCTTAGGCACATTGAAGTGTCTTGTATAGCCTTGTGTGGTAAGAGTCCTCTGCATCATATCCATGCGGGACCCAGTGTGCAAGGCGGTTTATTGCTCCTCTATCAATGGCAGATGGGTTTTGCCCAGTGTTAGTTTAAGGTGGGTAGGCTGATTTCTTTCTCCTTTCCCAGAGGTATCAGTCCTTAGTCTGGTGAGAGGTCAGGGTCTGGCTGGAGGGAGTGCAATTCCCTCCTTGTCTTTCAGTAGGGGTCATCTTTTGTCCTTGTTCAGAATAGGGTCTGATCTCATACATAAGCATGTTTCATAGTCCCTCTTCCAGCAGCAGACAGCTCTTTTCTTGTGGGAGCACAGGATCTGGGGCATGGGCAGGTATCATGGCTGTCCCCTAGTGGTAGTCAATCTATACCTTGTATTCATGCAGGATCTGGAGATCACATGTGCTTCTCCAGGTATTTCTCCTTCATCATCAAACCATGTCAGGCCTTTTATGAGATGGTCTGGTAAGGCCCCTCTCAAATCTTCCTCTTTACCTTCAATCTTTTTTCTGGGCAGCCAGTGGAGTCCTGGGGAAAAGAGCTGGTAAGTGGTTATGGAATCTCCTTGTTTCTGGAATTCTTATTGGTTTTAAACTATCATGGTACCCCACAGGCAGGCTTTAAAAATTTGTTAAAATTGATGTTGTGTTCTTTTTACCCACTTTTATGCTTTTTGACCCTCTCCTCTTTCCATGCTCTGTCAAAGTTAAAACTGAGGAGTATTTTGTATGTCCTTGAAAAGGTTTGTTATTATGGAATGCAGTTCTCCTGGTTGCCTCTCAGAATTCTCTGATGGATTACAATGTTCCATTTTATAGAGTATATGTTTTATTCTAATGGTTATGGGAGGAACAATGTTCTCTTGTGACTGTCTATATCCTAAGCTGTAGTGGAACTTTATCTCATTTGTCGGATAGTTTGACTTAAGGAAAAATGAATTTGCCTCCTTCTTTATTAGTCTGCAAAGTATTCCATCTTTTGAATATATAATAAGTTCTTTAATCAATGAAATATTGCTGGACATTAGAGATTCTTTCCAGTATTTTTTTTTCATTACAAACAATGCTATGATTAATTATTTTGTGTATTCTTTAGTACTTTTTCTTGGACAGCATGGCACTGTGTATGCTGTTATATTAATTTTTCCTTTAAAATCTCTTGGTTATGAACTTCCCTTTCCATTTATATTATCCTCTGATCAATAATTTCAGAAAAGTGCATCCCTTTTGATCAAGTGAGCACTCAGATAAAATGAGTATGACATATATAATGCTGCTTTGTGAACATTACCATGAGGCACTCTGATACCATTAATTACTCAGATGAATATTGGAATATTTTAATCAAAACATTATACTTAATTCAATTATATATTTCTGAGTAGTTTCATATAGGATTATTTAAGGGAAGACCACACATAAGTAAATGGCTATTTTATAAAACAGAAGTCACCATTTTTTTTCTTTTGTACAAATTCTTCGTTTAGTTCCATATCAGTTAAATTTCCTATCCAGAATCACCAGGAAGTTAGGGACAGAGTTTATATTAGAATTCAGCTATATTCAACTGCCAGGCCAGTGCTGTTTCCTCCTCACCTACTCCTATTAATGAAAAAAGAAACAAATGAACATCTCCTTTTGCACCAAGAATGCTGGTTTTCTTCTAGTAAAAATGAAAGTTATCTATGATTCTTGAGGAATTATTGAATATTCAGAAAAGCCTACATGGATTTGGATTTTCATCCTTGTGGGAAGAGTTGAGAAAACATTTCTTTCTTGGAAACTTAAAAATACCTTTTAAAAAGCCCAGATCCTAAATCTTCAAGTACAAAGGCTTAACATTTAGAGGAGATCCATTTGGCCAAACAGACCAGCCAACTCAAACCTTGTGAACAATCGACAAAAAAGTGACCCTGTAAACTTTACTGAGTTGTTTATCTGCTTTATGAATATTCATTTTTTTGTTCTAAAATGTAAATAGAAAGTGTGGAAATCCTGAATGACATTGGAATTATAAGTTGGCAAATAAGCTTAAAGGTTCAATCTACACATATTTTGATCAACTCTGTGCTGGCTTCCCGGAGACGTTAAGACAATTGGGAATAAATCTAATACACCTGAAACATTAGTATGAAAATAATTTCATGGAATATAGGTATAATTAAATATTTGGGGGCACAGAAACTGAGCTTTGGCTGGAATGGAAAGTAGAATATGAAATTGTATGAGAGAATGTTTAGGTTGTTAGACTAGGGAGAAAGTAGACAACATGCTAGGTTCATGATTAAGGAAGTGATATTATGAGAAAAACATTTAAGAAAGAGCAGTCTGAAAATAAGTGCTTGCTGATAAAAAGGGAGAAAGAGTAAAATGTGAGAGGCCATCTGGTGAATTGTTGTTTGGTGGGAAAAAAACCAGAAACTCCAAAATTGCTTTCTGGAAAGAAGGGCAAAGCTTTGTACCAGTGAGACATAGTAAGGGGAGCATGACGTATGGATGAATGGTCAGGTCACCATCATAACTGAGGTGGCAGCCAATGAATGCTTTAGGGGAATGAGGTGATCTCTGCAACACTAGTAACTGTATTGTTTTTCTTAATCAATATAAAGTTAATATAAAGTTATAATTTCTTGACCTATTTTATAAATTGTGTATTTTATGTTCTACAACTGGACCCCTATCTTGAATGGAGATTTGTTTTAAATATGAATGACTATTGATGCAACGTGAAAAATATAAAGCTGGAGTATGTATTTTTAAACCTAAAGTAAACATTTGTTTTATTTGCATTGTGTATCGTATTTTTGGTTTGCATGTATCTTTCCATATGAAGGTTAGTTTAGTTGTAAGATCCAGTTCTAAAATTTTATAATTAAAGCTCTGCATGCTATGGGAACCGTCTAAATTATTCATCCATCTTTGTCATTTTTCCAATATCACTATCATATATTTTTATATTTTTAGAGCATTATTGTAAAATAAATCTGAACATTTGGGAGGAGTATGGAGCATATGTTATTTTTGAGTATGCACATATATAGTTTGAAAACAGTAAAAAGCATTTAACTGCCCCCTTACTCTAGTTAATACAGTAGTGTTTGTCAAAGTGTGTGGGTATCAGAATCTGGGAGAAAGATGAGGGAAAAACATAACATTTTCATTTTTATTTAAACATGGCATTTTATTTTAAAAAGTTAAAAGATGGATAAAAATACTTTTAAAATAATTGATTTTCCCACCACTGGACTTAGTGGTAGTTAGTTGTATTTAGATTTACCTTCAGTCAGCACTTAAAATTTTTTCCTACAATTTTGTCAGTAGGATCTAAATTCCCAGTTGTATGAGGGACAGCTGTTACTAGGGAGGACTGCCCCTCCCACACTATTAGTTTAAACTGAAATATGGAAAGCTCCAGTCTGTCCTGGTTTTTAATGTTTCTTGTCATAGGTATGACTTCACCGAATACTGTATTTTCCTAATCAGCTCAATTATTGGTGAGGGCAGAACCCACATAGCAGATGGCACTTATACAAGGAATCATGACTCATGGCCATTGCAGAGCTGTGGATAATTTAGAGTTGGTTCAGTGATGGAGAAAGAGAGAGGAAAGAGAGGGAGGGCAGAGGAAGGGGAAATGAATCAAGGGAGAGGACCAGAGAGAAAGAGCCACTGTTGTCAAGGGTCTGGGTGTAGGGTACAGCACCTGCTCACAGGAGTGTGAGTGCTTTTGGAGGCTGGAATAGATGGCCGATAGATGTATCAAATATGATGATATTACAGTAAGAGTGAATCTGTGATATACTTATCAGTTGAGTTTAACCACTCTGTTAATATTTAATTAAGAATGTTTCCCACTCCTCCTCCCACATTTCATGTCCTAAGGAAAGTCTAATACCCTAAGAAAGTTCTTAAAGTTACTGTGGATTTCCAAGAACCTAACATTGTTATGATCACTGCTGTATTTTAGTTTCTGCTTTCACTGAATTTGTATAACATATTGATCTAGAGGTAAAACCCATACCTTTGATTTCCAGCCACCACAACACATAAAGCAAACAAAATATCACACACACAAGGCTGGTGAATGTAGCCAACTTGTTGAAAATATAGAGGGGCAGTGGGTATTATAATACAAATTCAAATAGCTTAAAATGAAATATCAGACATGCCTATTTTAAAAAATAATTTCTAATTCCTTTTCTGCTAAATAAGTGTCCACACTCAACTCGGCTTACTTTTCAACACCAAATTGCCATGTATGCCATATTTAAAGGAATTTAACAATAGATTTTATTTTCTTTGCTAGGAAAACTATTTCTAAACTAATTCTCGCAGCTTCCAAGTGAAGAAATGTTTTGAAGTATTTTTTAAATCAAACTTTTCTCTCCCTAAGATTAAATCTGGTGATGGGCTGGCTCCGTGGCCGAGTGGTTAAGTTTGCACGCTCCGCTGCGGCGGCCCAGGGTTCGGATCCTGGGCGCGGACATGGCACTGCTGGTCAGGCCACGTTGAGGTGATGTCCCATATCCCACAACTAGAGGGACCTGCAACTAAGATATACAACTATGTACAGCGGGGTTTGGGGAGATAAAGCAGGAAAAAAAAAAAAAGATTGGCAACAGTTGTTAGCCCAGGTGCCAATCTTTAAAAAAAAAAAAAAAGATTAAATCTGGTGATAACTGTTTTATTTTTCAATTTTTTAGAATTGGGATATAATGGCTAAGAGAATCAGCCTGCCTGGTGTATTATCCAGGTTCTGTCTTGGATAAGCAAAGCCAATCCTCATTTCTTTGATCTATAAATTGGAGATGACAATGGAATCTGTTTTATAAGGTGGTTATGAGGCTTAAAGGAGTTAATCTGGTAAAATGCCTATGGTGGTGCCTGGCTCAGTGTGAATGCTCAGTAAAAATTACCTGTTACTAAATCCTGTATGAATATAATTTTTGCTGGAAACTAAGGAGTGCCAGTTATGAGAGGAGAGAAAACTATAGAGTGAATTAGGAGCGTTCGAAACACAGATAACCAACGTTCATGTTATTAACCTTCTGAATTCCTATGAGTTGAAATATGCTACTTAAAACTGAATTGGCTATTTCCGAATTAAGTTTAGTGATACATTCTCTTGTCAGACTAAAGGAATAGCTAATATCCAGATATATAGATGATGATTCTTTCGGGAAAATAGGCATAGGGGTAAAAGGGGATTAGTTTCCAAGTCCCTCCAAATCGAAGCCCCTCTTTAAGAGATATGTTCAATGTGCACATAAAAAGTCTAATTTCTTTCAGTGCATATATATTTTTAACAAGAACAAATGGGAATTTAAGCAAATTACCTTTACAACTCTTTTGATTTATAAGCGTCTTGGTGACACATGAACCATTTGGGGTTCAAATAAATGATCCTGGTATGATATTCAAAAAGGTTTTTCAATCAGCGTTTTATGGCAAGTTCTAATAAAAGTTTCTGTCTAGATATTTCTTCTATATCTTCTTTTAATGAGCCCTGTGGGTAATGTTAGGTTGATTCTGGTAAGCTCTCTTGACTGAAGACTATTTGCTGGCACTGTTCTCATAGGCTTTTAGACAATCTCTTATTTACAGTCTGATAAGTTGTATGCTTCTCTTCATTCCATTTTTCAAAGAATAAGTTTTATTATTCTGGGAATTCCTTTCTTTTAGGCAAACTATAGTTTTACATGGCCATTGTGCAGTGCAATTCTTTAAGGAATAATAAAATGCTAAGCTCAATGGATATCACAAGTTTTCTATTCCCTTTATTCCCATTTTGTTTTGTTCAGACTTCTTTATCATGAAAGCACTTCAGTATCACATTTTTTCATATTCTTATAAGACGATATTTCATTAGAAATTCTTTCTCTACATTTTGTTTTTTAAAAACGTGTCATTTTTTCATGCTGAGTATTTTGACCCAAATGTTGGTTGGAAGTCATTTCAAATTTTTCTACTTGGTTAAACTATTTTCTGCCTTATCATGAACAAATCTTTTTAGGAAGTTTAAGGGAATATTTTGGAAAGAAGATTATATTGTCTTGCTATTGATGCGTAGCAAACTACCTCAAAACTCAGTGGCTTAAGACAATGACCATTTATTATCTTTCAAATGCCTGTGGCTTGTCCAGACTGGGATCAGATCAGCTGAGCACTTTCTTCAGGATGTTGTGGCTAGGAGACTCTGCTTGTCCCCACAATTCCATGGGCTGGTTGGAGTTGCTCTGTTCCACATTTTTTCTTTTTTCTTGGACCACCAGTGTAGCCAAGGCCTGCTTCAATCTTGGGATGACCTAGGAACAAAAGGACAATCAGAAACCTGCACAGCCTCTTTGACTCTATGCTCAGAACTGGCACACCGTCACTTCTGCCTTTAAGCTATTCATAAAATCAAGTCACATGGCAGAGCCCAAAGTGAAGGAATGGGCACCACCTGTTTGTCAGTAATGAAGCCACAGAAAGGATATGGATGCAAGGACATGTAGAGGATTGAGATCAATGATACAGTCTACCAAAGGATAAGTAAGAAAGGAAAGAGAAATTTGTTTTATGAGTACTTGTCAGGTATATTTTTTACAGTTGTGGATTTTTACCATTCGCTTCTTATCTCTTTCAAGTATCCTTGAGCATGAGCATCAGGAGTAGGTCTTTTGTTTTTGTCTTTTTTTTGGCTGCAGAGAACTCCTAGTGTTTTTTTGCTCATATATAAATGAGGGAGGGTTCTGTGGGGCTATGTGGGGTAATGTTAGTGTTGACTTCACATTGTTATTCTTAAGTATGCATAATTCTTATTCTATTGGAAAAATGGCACATGTTACAGTCTGTGGTTGAATTTTGAGGGTTAGAAAACTAAGCGTGGATTAAAAATTGATAATCAAGGAAGACATTAAGGTTGCCAGATTATGTGCAATGTATTCTCTAATAATTTGTTAAAACATAAGGATTGCTAGAACTTTATGAATTGTGACTCTGCACAGTGAGTTATTTAGGAAATCATGAAAGGAGAGATTAAAACAGGATAGATCAAAAAATTATGAGGTTTTAATTTTTTTGCCATTATTTAATTAATCTGAAAGATCTTTATTGAGCATGTGATACACGTGTCCTGGGGAGGCCACAATGGTCGTAATGAACAGTGTCATAACCTCGTGGTAATTACATTGCAGGAGGGGGAGGCAAACATAAGCAAAAATGAGTTTAACTTGAGTGATTATTGCAATGAAGAAAAATAAAAGATAAAGTTAATGAGAGGAAGAAGGCATTCCGTATTGTATTGGGTGGTCAAAAATGACCTCTCTGAAAATGTAACTTTTGAGTATAGCTTGGACAAAAGGGAGAGAAGGAGTCATACATATATTTCATGGAATAGCTTTTTAGTTAGAGGACAAAGCAAGTGAAAAAGCACTGATTTTGAAGTAAGGAAATTTGAGTTACACCAAGAAGACTTTTGTGGCTGAAATGAAGCAAGCTGAAGGGGGACTTGCCGGGGATAAACTCAGAGAGAGATTAAGGAGAGATTACCTTGTAGCCAAGGCAAGCATTTTGGATCACATTATCTTGGCGAGATAGGAAGCTATTGGAAACTTTTAATCAGAGGAATGATTTGACCAAACTATTTGCAGAATAGATTAAAGAATAGAAATATGGAGTCAATTTAGAAAATTCTTGCAGTGATCTGGCAGATGCAACAGAAATAGTGAGAAATGGTCAGACTTGGGATATAATTTTGGAGGAGGAGTCACAGGATTGGCTGACAGATTTGATGTAAGCCTTAGGAGAAAAGAGCCAAGGTTTTTTGTCCTGTGCATTTTAAAAATGGAGTTGCCTTTTAACAAGATGGGGAAGATTGCTGGAGGAACAGGCTTATGGGGAAAGTTGAAAGTTTTGTAGTGGCATGTTAAGTTTAAGATTTCTCGTAGATATCCAAATCTGTCAGCAGGCATTTAGATATAACTACTCCTCTGGAATACTGAGGAGAAAATGGGACAAAGGTATAAATTTGGGATTCATAGTCTATAGTTTGTATTTAAAGCAATGGAACTAGTTGAAGTCACCTTTAATTAATGAAAATATTATAAATCAGTGCATGGTGGATTGATCCTCTTCAACATGATCCAAATTATTTTAGAAATTTAAATAGCACCAAAATAATTTTAAAGTTAGACAAACAATTTGTACATTTATAAATTTTCATGTAGTAGGAACACGTGTATTTTTTAACTCTTCACGTGGCTGAAAATTTTTCTGTAACACATTCCTTTAAAACCAATATATCATCTCTTATATAGATGCTCTTTTTCTCAAAATTTTAGGCCATGTCTTCCTGATTTCAATTTGACCTTTAGTAAATACCTGGATTGTTGAGCTCAGAGTCATAATTGTAACTATTTTTCCTATAGCTATAGAATATAAAAAGTCACTAACCAGGTTATTAATCTTTAAAATACAAATACTGAAATATCATGATGCCTCATAATTCTGTGCATAAAAATGAGACTTTAATAAATAGGCTTCAAAATTTCCTGCTTAATAGAACCTACTTACCTACTTGAAGGAACACAATCTCTCTTTCACGGTTCTCTTTGTTTTATGTTTTCTCTTCATGAATAATGAAACTTGAGCCCCTGGTTGTGGCTGGACACTGACTCCAGGCTACTGCTCATATGGACATCTCACTGCCTGACCACTACAACGTCTGCTTTTGTGGGCGCTCCTCAACATTCAGCTGCTCCTGCTGCCAACAAGTACAACTCTGTCTGAACTGAAACATCCTTGGTCCTGTGCCTTAGTTTCTATTGCAGATGCTTAGTTTTATTTTGCAAGGTTGGTTGGAGCATACTTCTATCCTCTCTGAATGCTGTCCACTCAGATGCATTACAGCTCAGTGTGTTTTAGACCCTGAGTGATTACTGTTTTTCCTGTCTTCACTTGGCTCTTTTCTCTCCAAGGTGTCCCCCAGGAAGGCTGAGTTGGGGTGAAACAACCATGTGACAATTTTACTCAGAAGCCCCATTCCTCTCATACCTTTAGGCTCTGTCATTGGGTCCAACTTATTGACTAAATCCCTTTCCTTGGATGGAGTGCCTCCCAGGAAAGCTACATTTTCTTCATGTAATATACTGTATGTTTCTTGGGGACATTAACTTCTCTTCCCCACTACTGCCCACCCATGTCAATTTTATTAGCCATTTTGAGAATTAATTCTCATCATGATATTTTGAGTTTCTTTCCAAGAAAACTTACCAGCTTCCATGTAAATCAATAGATAGAAATAAAATTTAAATACATGTAAATTATGTCTCCTAAGTTCTCCCAACAAACACATCTAAAATTCAGTTCTGGCAGAGTGAGGACCCCTGCCACTTGCATGTTGTGAATGAAAAGATCTTGATTACTGTAGTCTACTATCGTTCTGACCTGCACATAATATAATGTGCAATGTCCACTTCTTTCACAGTTTAAAAGTACATTAAATGAAATCAATATAGATTATCATGGCTGTTTACTCAATTTTTGAATCAAGATTGTAAGAAATCCGTGTGTAATAAAGAAAGCAGAACGTCAATGAATAAATGAAAGTTACTTGATTATGGAAAATATTTCCTCTGGGAAATCAGTTTAGCAACTCAAAGAGGTTTCTGGGACCAAAACTGCCCAGAAAGAGAATGGGAAGTAGATTTATACTTGCGTGCCTGCTCTGATAAATTTTTAGGGCCTGCCTCTGATGTTATTTTGAGGATTGTGGACTGGGTACAAACTCTGCAGGAGAGTCCTGGCTCATTGGCTTTGCTCTCATGAGCATGGTGGAGTGGGGGCTCCATCCTGTGCATTTTCCACCTTGGCCTATAGGGAAGAAAATAAGGAAAGTGGATTTCCATAACAATGGATGGAATCATAATAGTATCTAGTCAGGGCCTGTCATTAGCCTAAGTGTGGGGACCCTAGACTCCTTGGGTTCCTTTATGCAGAATCTCAGAGAGTCTGATAAGCTGCCTTGTGCAAATAGCAGCAGTGTAAATCAGTAACTTTGAGACATTTTGCTCATGTAATCCCTAAAATAATTCTGAAAAATAAGTAACTTGTCACACAGCTTTTAAATTGACATTGAAGTATTTTCATCAAGTTTAATTAGATATCACGTAATTTCAAACATATTGTAAAGATTGACACTTCAAAATAAGACTATTAAACAATTCTTTTGTAAACATCTAATGGAATATAAAAACTATACTGATTTGAAATGTTCCACCTATTATTTTAAATGTGTGTATATATATTTATATGTTGTATATATGTATATGCATATGTACACTTAAATACAGGTACAATTCTTTTTTTTTTTTTTTTGAGGAAGATTAGACCTGAGCTAACATCCACTGCCAATCCTCCTCTTTTTGCTGAGGAAAAAGATTGGCCCTGAGCCAACATTTGTGCCCATCTTCCTCCATTTTTTGTAGGTGGGACGCCTGTCGCAGCATGGCTTGAGTAGCAGTGCATAGATCTGTGCCCGGGATACGAACTGGTGAACCCAGGGCCACTGAAGTGGAGCACATGAACTTAACTACTCCACTTCACTCATCTGGCCCCTACAATTCTTTTTAATAGCTGGGAATTTTGCATAATTCTTTTTTTTTTTTCAGTTTAGTTTTAATTGCAGTAACATTGGGTTATAACATTATATAGCTTTTGGATGTACATCATAATATATTTTGAATTCTGTGTAGATTACATCATGTTCACCACCCAAAAACTAATTATAGTCCATCCCCTCACATGTGAGCCTAATCACCCCTTTTGCCTCCCCCCAATTCCCCATGGTAACCACCAATCCATTCTCCATTGCTATGTGTTTGTTTGTCGTTGTTTTTATCTTCTACTTATGAGTGAGATCATATGATATTTGACTTTCTCTCTCCGACTTATTTCACTCAGCATAACACCCTCAAGGTCTATCCATGTTGTCACAAATGGCCCGATTTCATCATTTCTTATGGCTGAGTAGTATTCTATTGTGTATAAATACCACATCTTCTTTATCCATTTGTCTCTTGATGGGCACCTATGTTGCTTCCAAGTCTTGGCTATTGTGTATAATGCTGCAATGAACACAGGAGTATAGGAATCTTTACGCCTTTGCGTTTTCAAGTTCTTTGGATAAATACCCAGCAGTGGGATAGCTGGATCATATGGTAGATCTATTCTTCATTTTCTGAGGCTACTCCATACGGCTTTCCATAGTGGCTGCACCAGTTTGCACTCCCACCAGCAGTGTACAAGGGTTCCCATCTAAAAAGCTTCTGCACAGCAAAGGAAACCATCAACAAAACGAAAAGACAACCTGAGAATTGGGAGAACATATTTGCAAACCATATATCAGATAAAGGGTTAATATCCAAATTATGCAAAGAACTCATACAGCTCAACAACAAACAAAACAACAACCCAATTAAAAAATGGGCAAAAGATCTGAACAGAGATTTCTCCAAAGAAGATACACGGATGGCCATCAGGCATAGGAAAAGATGTTCAACATCATTAGCTATCAGGGAAATGCAAATCAAAACTACAATGAGGTATCACCTCACTCCGGTCAGAATGGCTGTAATTACCAAGCCAGGAAACAACAAATGTGGGAGAGGATGTGGAGAGATGGGAACCCTTGTTCACTGCTGGTGGGAGTGCATAATTCTTTTATCTCTTTGAAGTCATAGTTCTCGTCCACTTTCCTATATTGTACTAATTTCCTAAATTCTACTATAATTTTTTGAAAATCTTTTTCTCATTACATTATCATACTTCTTTGCATAAAAATCAAAATCAAAATTCATTTGAAATTTTTTCTGATACCACAAGACTAAATGTTGAACATTTTTATTTTGTTGGATTGAATAATATAACAACTAGTTACATAGCAACTAACTGAACAACTCTATGTTGATTCAAACAGGAACATATATTACTATTCCAATAGCTGTTAACAAAAAAAAGTAAGAGAGGATTTGGAACTGGGACTATCATACGGATGAGAGTGGTGACTTGACTAAAAGTAATTTCATTGACAGCAATACTTTAAATTGCCCTTTTGATATACACTTTGGTTTTTTCATCTTGAGTTAATGCTCGTATTGTAAGACTTCAGAGTAAGACTCTAGATTATTGTTTAAATGGAAGAATATTACATTTTTTATTTAAATAGCAGAGTGGAGAAGGTAACTGTTGTGATGTGAAGCCCTCACCACAGGCAGTAGTTCAGTCAGAGTAGTGTTGCGAATAGAAGTCTCAAGGTGTAGAAATTGATTCCTGTAAAAGCGTCCATGCCATCATGGTGAGCTCTGGCTGGGACGTGTGGCATGAGGGCTGTCACCACAGTTGCTGGTGTCTGCTGATTGTAGCATAATGAATAAAGGCTTGAAATCTTGAGCTCAGTTGCCTGGATTCAAATTCCTGCTTTGCACTAGACAACTTTATGACCTTTGGTGAGTTATTGAAACTTTCTGTGCCTTTGTTTCTTTATCTATAATATGAGGATTAAAGAATAGGAAAGCAGCCCTGGGGTTTTGGGAACTGGCCTGGCACTCATAGCTAGGCCTTGGTGTTTTCCTATTGGAAATAAAAAAATCTCACAGAACATCAACGTCAGATACGGTCATTGTATGACCATATAAGGTGAGACCAAACAAGACCACTAGATAATTTTGTTGAAGAGCAGACAAAAGACAAGGTCATTTTGTAAAACACAACATACCTGCTAACATGAGTGACTGCTGCTTCATTAGCCTCATGGTAGTCTGCTCTCCTTCTAAAAAAGACTTAGAATATACCCAATCATAGAATTATTCCTGCTTCCTGACAACACGCGATCCAGAGTGAACCCCTGCTTTCTGGAACCCTCTTCTAAAATCCGCTGACCAAAGCCCAAATCCTATAAGTCCTTTCTGTCACTCTCTGAGATGCCTCATGGGTCTCCATGGATCTCCCTCCCTGCAACAGGAATTAAACTCATATTGTGTAATTACAGGTGTTTCCCTTGTGGCCTTTGTCTAGAGGGCATAGGCAATAACAGTAGTAGTAACTTCTTCATAGGGTTTTTATGAGGATAAAATTTATTAGTAGGTTAAAAGTGCTCAGGACAAGCCTTCATGTTAAAAGCGAAAGGTGCTGTTAGCCATCAGTGCCCTGTGTCCCTGTTTCCTGGAATTTGGACCTGTGCCTTTCCAGGTGCTTCACCTGAAGGCTTTCTGTCTGTCCTCTGCCTGTGCCCTTGCCCTCAGGCTACTGATCAGTAATTCCCTTGTTTCCTGCTATCAAGAAGAGGCCATGAAAACTATTGCCCTGTTAAATAATTGCCCTTCTAGTTTCTTGAAAATAGCAAATAATTTCACCTATTGAATAGACTTTACCGGAAAATTGCCTTGCTAATGCCACAATTCGGGATATCTTGAAAGATAGCACTGTTTCTCATTGTTATCATGGATTCATTCAGCAATCTACTACTCTGAGGACACGATGGTGAGCAGATAGAGTTCCTCCACTCACTGCTCTGCAAGCCCATACACTACCTTGGTGCAAAGTCGTCCTGTCTGCAGGGGTTCACAGGGCTCTGCCCTCGTTGACCCCTTGGCTGAGTGCCCATATGCCCTAACCACACTTCTGTAGAAGCTGAGGATGTTCCTGTCTTGTTATGGACAGTTTTGTTTCTACCCTATCCAGTTCCAATCCGATTCTGTATATTGCACTCATTGCCCAGGTTCTGGTGCTCCATCTTTAGGAGACTTAGTTGAATATGGAATAACAAACTGATATCGAAGAAGTAAAAGGAAGCATTATCTTTATGTAAAAAACAGTTGTGTACGTGGACAATAGAGGCTTATTGACAAAAATTGGCATTTGGTTACATAATTTAGAATGATTTACAGTATAATAATTTATTGAATAAACATACAAAATTTTAAATCCTTAGATAAAATGGGCATAATAATAGTATCCACTCTGTAAAATGGCTAGGAAGACTAAATGAGAAAATTAGATAAGGTGCTTGGCTGGATGCTTCTGCATTTTAATCACTTAGTATATCTGTGATTGGCAGAAAAATGGCCTCCCAGAGTTGTTCATGTCCTAATTCCCAGAACCTTTGCTTAAGTTACTTTACAAGGCAGAAGAGATTTGTGGATGTGGTTAAGTAAAGCATCTTGATATAGAGAGACTATCCTGAATTATCTTCTCGGCCCAGTGTAATCACGAGGGGCATTATAAGAGGGAGAGGGGAGAGTTAGAGTCAGAGAAGGAGATGTGGTGATGGAAGTAGAGGTCAGAATGATGGGGCCATGAACCCAGGGAGGCAGGCAGCCTCTGGAAACTGGAAAAGGCAAGAATGGATTCTCCCCTAGAACTTCCAGAAGGGATGCAGCCCTGCTGACACTTTGATTTGAGTCAATGAGACTTCTGACTTCTGAAACTGTAAGATATGAGTTTTTATAGTTTAAGCAATTAAGTTGGTGGCAATTTATTATGGCAGCAATAGGAAATTAGTACATTATGATAGCTTTATTATTATTAATATTATTGTGTTAGTTTGCCAGGTCTGCCGTAACAAAGTACCACACACTGAGTGTCTGAATCACAGATGTTTATTGTCTCACCGTTCTGGAGGCTGGAAGTCCAAGATCAAGGTGTCCACAGGGTTGGTTCTTTCTGAGGGCTGTGCAGGAAGGAACTGTTTCAGTCTTGCAGATGGCTTGCCTTGTAGATGGCTGACGTCTCCCCTTGTCTTCACATTGTTTTCCCTCTGTGTGCATTTCTGTGTCCAAATTTCCCCTTTTGATGAGGGTACCAGTCATACTGGTTTAGGGGCCACCCTCATGACCTCAGTTTAACCTGATTACTTCTGTGAAGATTCTATAAGAATATAGAAATATTCTGTAGAATGCTGAAATAAGATCACGCTCTGAGGTTCCGGGGATTAGGACTTCAACATATGATTGGGCAGGGGGTACACAAATAATCCATGACAATTATTATGTTCATTTAAAATAAAATCCTAGAGTGTGAAAGCTATGACTATACTTTCAGAAACAGAGAATATCTTAGAATTATTTTAACCATAACTTTCATTTGACTAAGGTGGTTCTTTTAGAGGGCCCCACGATTAGGAATTTGCCATGTTTGTAGAGGTACCATGACTTACTGATTTAAGAAGGAGGAGTACCATTGATACTGCCACTGGGATACAGCCTCAATTATGGGAAATGACAATTTAATAGTTCTAAAAACAACCCCCTTTTATAATTATAGAGAATTTCCTTAGTGGTATCGAAGTTCTTGAAGTTGTTCATGGTTTCTCATGAGGTCTGCATAAGTCTGCAGTCACTGCATCATTTTGAGCATCTCCAATAATTCTGCAGGTGGTAGGCAAAAACGTATAACTGATATAGGAAGTGGCAGAAGCATTGTACCACAGAAGAAGCAAAGAAATTACACTTACCGCTGAAACCTGGCTTTCATTAGATTTGTCCTGGATCAGTGGGGCTTAAAACTTAAAGGACTCCTTTGAGAATATATATTACAAAAAAAAAAAAGATTAGTTTCTCACCATAAAAGTGCCTGTGTGTGTGTATGCCTACAAACACAAAGTTTGCATAAATTTCCAATGAGTTAAAGGAGCTTTGAAGCTTAAATATGAGCCCCCTCAGGGCCCTACTCTACAACCTTTTCTCTGAGGCAGTTTCTCCTGAAAGTCTCATGTTTGTTTTAGCCTCATCTCCAAATTTGGCATCTTTGTCGGCTTCTAGAACCTCACTTACCATCCCACAAGCTCTAGTCTCACCTCCTTTTTGGTTCCCTGTCAGCACTCACTACCTCATATGTGACCTCACTGGTCCTTGGGAACCTCTCTGGACGCCACACTTCATAAGCTGCCCTCCTTCCTTCATTGTGGAATATGAGAAATCAGTAACTGTAAATTCCTCTACATTTTGGTCAACTATTGCCTAAGTAATCTTTTTGCCTTAGGGAACTTATTTGATTTTTTTTTCAAAATTTTAGAATACAATTTGTAGTGCATTTAAAATGAGTAGTTTTGCTCAATCTTGGTTCCCTGAAACAGAGAATGCACCTTTAAAATGCATTTTTTTCTCATATTAGCATCACATGCATGAATGACTATTTTAAGCACTACAGTTTTTATTGACTTTTAGAGAAACACATATTATGATATTTTTAAAGAAAATTTGCAACAAAACTGCTATTTCTTAGAAGAGTAAAACAGTTCTTGAGTAATAAAAATATCAGATTGGATAAATCATATACAAAAGCAGCATCTTATGACTGCTTTTTAACTCAGTATCATAATATTGAGTATTTTATTTGGATTGGCTGTTCCATTGTGTTCTTTCATAAAGAACTCACAACTAAAATGCTATTGTTTTATCTCTGAAGCTATTAGAAGCAGTAACAAATCTATGTACCCAAACGTTGAAAATTAGGAAGAAAATCTTCAAAAAAAACTTACATTGAGGGGCCAACCTTGTGGCATAGTGGTTAAGTTTGTGCACTCCATTTCAGTGGCTCGTGGTTCACAGGTTTGCATCCCAGGCACCAACATAGCATTGCTCGGCAAGCCATGCTCTGGTGGCATCCCACATAAAATAGAAGATTGGCACAGATGTTAGCTCAGCAACAATCTTCCTCAAGCAAAAAAAAAAAACGAAAGGAAGATTAGCAACAGTTGTTAGCTCAGGGCCAATCTTCCTCAGAAAAAAAACCCAAAAAACTCAAGTTGAAGTTTATTGCATATTGCATATTGCTTTTGCTCCAGCTAGTCCATCTGCCTGGGATGTCTGGTTTATTGCCTCTTTCTTCAAGATGCAGCTCCATCCTTGAAATATTTCCCGAACCCCTCAATCCAATGTGGTTCTCTTAATGTATAAGTACTTCTGTCTCAGCAATTATCTAATTAGCCTTTAATAACTAATTGCTTCTTCCTTCCTTTCTTTTTTATTAGCCTCTCTCACTGTACTCACGTTCTTGAAGGTGAAGAATTGTCTGTTACCCCAGTACCTAACATAATGTCCTTTACTTAGTAGGCCCTCAATAAATGCCTGTTGACTTAACCAAAGGAAGCCTAAGCCAGTAAAGAAATAATTGGGGCGGGGGTTGTAGTACTATTCATAGTAAAACAGATGTTTCTTTTTGTCTTTGTCACTATAGAATAATTTTAGAAGGTCATATGAAGAAATTCAGTAATAGTATCTTGTAAACATGCTTTAGATTCAGAGCACTGGCTAGATATGGGGAAAAAAGAAAAGACAAACACTTCTTTCTGGAAATTTACAAAGTAGTTGGAAATATAGGCTTAAAGTACCAGAAAGAAAAGAACTTAAAAAATATGTAAGGCAATATTATGCAAACTATTTACATACATAGAGAGAAGCTGTAATAACTGTGATTGGACCCACTATCACGGAAAGAGCAGAAAATAATGAAAAGTAAAAATTCAGAGATATTTCAGTTTTTGTAGCAACATCAAATAGAGGGTCACTTCTGCATAGATAAAGTGCTAATGGGCATCCATTCCCCATCTTTCATCTCAGTGAATGAAAGTAGGAAGTCACAAAAATATCACTCCAGGCAAGTGAAACACACACGTGGACTGCAGCCCTGGATTGCAAATACCTGGTGCTAATGAATGATGCAGATGAAAGGAAGACATTTGATTTGTATGCGGCTCTGTAAATTTCAAGTCTAATGTAAATAACATGAAAGAAAATAACAGACAAGGATTCATTCCTGTGATCAATTTTGTCAGCTTTTTCATATTTAGTACATTAAAAATTATTTAAAGTAGCTTACTCTTGAATAAGTATGTGCTCTGAAATCTTGTGAAATTCCCTGAAACCGTTGGTAAACTGTCAGCCAGAGATGTCTTTCCAAACTGGAAACACATATACATACACTCACACATATATACATACATGCATACATAGATATGCACATTATAAATATATATATATTCTTTTTAAAAAACCTCTATTCTAAATTATAACCAATTTTTAAAAATGTGTTTCTAGCTATAATTTGGGTGTAATACAAATTAACTGATTTGGATAAATTGTGGGAACTAGTTTGAAATTTCTTTAGTGTTTTAGGAAACATGTTTTTTTTTATATCTGTGCATAGTAATTTGAACTATACAAAAGAAGAAATGATTATTAGGAATTCTCTTTCAATAAATAGATATGAATGGTTAGTTGTCTGCTTATATAAGCATCAGATTGAGCAGCTTCTGCTTTCACTGAAGATGCATTATTTTAGGAAGTGGATGTCTCTTAATTGGGTAAGCATTACCCTGAAGAATGATAGTCTGTAATTACTTGCAAATTTAAAATTCAATGTAGGCTCTGTCAGAATAATGACAGATATTAAAGCAATGAAGTTTATAACAATTGCCCTGTAAAAAATTCTGATTATAAACTTTGGTCATAATTTGGGGTAATGAATTCTGGATTTGTAAACACAGCACACATTGTACCTTTGTCTTGCTCTCACTGTCTCTGGGTGCCTCTCTTGACTGACCACTGTTTCAGAGATTCCAGACTGGCTTGCACAGACTTTCCTGCCTAGAGACGCCATGGGCAGCTGACTGGCGCTGTCCTTTCCAATAGCTGTTCTCTTTTCTTTTCTAAGGCCAGTTAAATTCCCCCCGTTTGATACCTTCTTACTTCTGTACAGCATCCTCTGTTGTCCCCTTCCTGTCACCTCACTCTCTTCTATTGCTTTTTAAGTTATCTGGGGGAAAAACTCCTCCTCTTCTACTTCTTTTTTTTACAATTTTCTTTTCGATGCTTCTGTTTATCCCTTTCTTGTTTCATATACAAGAGAATAGAAATAGGTCAGATCATGGGAAGGATACCAATAAGACAGAGATACTTTTATATTAAAGAAAAATAATGCCATAGATTTCATGCAAAATTAGATGTAACCCCAAAATAGTATCATTAACTTTCAAAGCATTTTTAAACTCTTAAGGTCTGCTTTTGGTTTGTCTCTCTTGCCTCCTTATTTTCCTCTAATTAAATCTATGTTGTTTTCTCAAGCACTTGAACATTTAAGAGGAAATAGGAACTTTTGTCATTTGGGTATGGCCACATTACAGTCGTGTGTCACTTAAAGATGGAGATACAGGGGCTGGCCCCGTGGCCAAGTGGTTAAGTTTGTGAGCTCTGCTGCAGGTGGCCCAGTGTTTCGTTGGTCGAATCCTGGGCATGGACATGGCACTGCTCATCAAGCCACGATCAGACAGCGTCCCACATGCCACAACTAGAAGGACACACAATGAAGAATATACAACTATGTACTGGGGGGCTTTGGGGAGAAAAAGGAAAAAAATTTAAAAAAATGAAAAGAAATCTTAAAAAAGAAAAAGATGGAGATACATTCTGAGGAATGCATAGGCGATTTCATCATTGCGCGAACATCACAGAACAAACTTACACAAACCTAGATGGTATAGCCTACTACACATCTAGGCTCTATGGTACTAATCTTGTGGGACCACTGTTGTATATGAGATCAGTGTATGCAGCGCATGACTGTTAATATCATCCATTTTATTGTAAATATTAATATTTCAGCTAAATTAAAGGCCTGATTAAGCTATTGACAATTAGCTAAAATAAAGACCTGATTAAGCCATTGATGATTAACGTAAGCACCTTTTATACGTTTTTCCCATTGGAAAATGGGCTACAAACGTCAGTTGAGTACTTTAAAAACACTTTTGAAATCTCACCTGCTTCCTATTTGGAGACTTCTGTATTATCTTAGGCTTTTAATGATAATCAAGGTACTTCATGCTGTTTAATAGATATAAATTCAACAAAAATTGTGTATTATCAGTTTTTATCAACCTCTGCACATTCTACACTTTTAATGTATAACTGGCTATTTAGAAGACTGAAGATCATTTGTCAAACAAATGAGCTTTCCCTTCCCAAGTTATCTATTTAAGAAGTCAGATTTTTATTTATAGCAAAAGTATTTTAACTGAGAAACTTGGGGAATTGGGTGACTTGGTCTGTCAAATCATTTGTTCTCAATGTAGTTTAAAAAAATACTTGAAAGTTACTCTCCTGTTGCTACTTTGTCCTTCTTTGTCCCTTGTTGTTTGCAAATTTCTCTTTTTTGTCCTCTGCCTCTCACCCCACTTGCCTTTCTTTTGAAATCGTGAACCCTTAGAGCTGACTTGATTTTTTTCAGCTGTGAGTCAGGCCCCCTGTACTGTCTTTTGATTTCCTAAGCCAGTGGACAGAATAATTCTAGGCTTGAGCTTTAAAGAGCTGGAATGGGTGAAATTTGACTCTTCACCTTGGGGCTCTCATCAACTCCATATTTTAACACATGATGTTCTCTCTGAGCTATTTTCGGGTTTCAGATGATTGATTATTTTGTTTATTGAGATTTTTTATAAAAAGATAAATTTATCAAATTAACAGAGACCAGTGGTTTAAGTGTGGACTCAAAGCTGAGTTGCGTGGATTCAAAGATAAGCTCTACCACTTTCTAGACGTGTGTCTTTAGCAAGATGTGATTAGCTGTGTGTGCCTCAGTCTTCTCATCAGTAAAACTGGAATAGTTAGAGTCGTAGTGGGGATTTGATGAGCTAATAGAAGTAAAGAGCTTAGGTCAGTGCCTTTTTATTGAAATTGCTCCATAAATATTAGCTCTTGTAATTATCTCAGCTTGGAAAAGTATGTAGCATATCATGGGCAGATAGTAAATGTTTGTTGAATAAATGGATGGATGAATGAATGATGTATCACCTCTACATTCCCATGAACACCTGGTGCATTTTTAGAGCTTTGTCTTTGAGTCGCTTAAAAAAACTAGACATTCAAAAACTGTTTTAGAGCTTGTGAAATTCACGTTGATTTATTCTGGCATTTTATGTAGGACAAATCAATTAGGTAATGTCCCCTATTTCTATTTACAATGGTGAAACAGGAGCTTTCACAAATGTTGACTCTGAGTATAAATATGAGAAATAATTAGTCTTTTGAATTCAATTTCAGAAATTTGAATACTATTTTACCACTATTACATATACTACTATTTACCGTTATTTATACATGTGTTAAAGGGACCAATACAGGCAGTTCCCTGAACTTCCAGTGCTCTCCACAGTATATTTAGGGATATAGACGCAAAACTAAAACTATTTATTGACAAACTGTTCCTCTCAACCACTTGATATTGGAATGAATGTTCTCTGTCTACTTTCATTCCCTTCACTGAATTATTCAAATCAATTGATCTTATGATAGTTAATTAGAGTAATTTAATCCTATTGTTCCTTATTACTATACAGATCTTTTATCATAGAAAATGGGGTTTCATATTTCTTAGCCTGAATTCTTGCACAGAAAAGATACTAATTATTTTGATTTCATACTCTCTTCCTCGTAATAGTGAGAAATATCATACCCTCTAAGCTGATGATTTAGTACAATTTTCCAACACTGTTTTAACAGGCAGTTGAAGTTTGACTCAAGATAATTATATTGAGTAGTAAGGCAGTTGCAGAAATAAGTCCCTGCTTTCAAATCATATCTAATAATTAGGAATTGCCCATGGCAGCTGGTGAAAGAGAAATATTGATAAAAATTACCCCTATTCACACTGCAAAACTCAATCAGCTCTCATAATGGCAAAAAGACTACATTCCTGAAATCCCTACCCACTTCAAAATCATTTATAAAAAATAGAAGTTTCAGTATTATTTTTTGTATACCTAATTCTGGAATTATTGATGATCTATTATATTTCTTTGTAATCTAATTGTACCATTCTTAATCAAGAAAGATATAGAACAGAGTGTTAAATGTCAAGGTAGGTTGCAGGGGGCAAGACAAAAGAATATTATTTAAGGAGTTCCGGTGGTCCAGCAAGAATTAAAAAAAATAAAATAAAATGAGATGCCATGTGAGGTCATTCACTTTGGCAGTGTTCCATGAACTTGTGGAAATATACTGGAATTTAATTCTTTCTTGGTTCTTAAAAAATATATAGGGTTTGGAACTCCAGTATAAGTGTAACTCATTATGAAAAGACTCAGTCTGTTGCTTGTGATCGAATCTTTGGGAAATATTCAGAATAGGGTTGCTTTATACTTTATTCCACTATGGAAGCATGGTGTATAAAGACTCCTGGATATTTTAAAACCGTTGTCATTTTCCAAATCCTATGCAATGTTTTTAACAGTTTTCAAAAGAAATATGTAAACTGCTCTTCTCCTGCTGAGGAGTGAAATTAATGATTGGTGGGCTGCACTTCAACAGACCATTTGCCTTTCATTGTTAGAAATATTAGCTGTCTGACAGGACATTATTAACTAGTCCCCAGGAAAATAATTGCTGAAAAGGCTTACAGGTGCTTTTATAAGTAGAGTTATAAAAATGCAAAAAACTCTGACAGTGAGAGCACATGAACTCTTGACAGCCTAGTAAGAAATTCAACATTTTTCTGTTTTTGAGAGATGGATTGTAGAACCAGTGTCACTGACAGACCAGTTTACCTTTTAGCGTGGGACAAAGAGAGGGTTGTAGGCTGTCAAACACTTCAGCAAGTCAGAAAAATGATATAAGCTTGAGGTACAGTTGAAAGAAATTGTGCTTATTGGAGTCTATGGAGCTCTCAGGTATGTTTTAATTTCTTAGAATTTAGTAGGCATTGACTTCTTGTTTTAAGAAAGACGTTTGATCTGAAATGTTCTCTTTTTGTCCAGGGAATATTAAAATAGTGCAAACATTGTCCAGTTCTCTACAATATCAAAGAAAATAGCCATTTTGGATTTGGGAAAATTCAAGTTTTATAACAGTAACTATTTTTTCCAAATTTTCTTTCTCCATAGAATCCCCATTGAATATGAATTATGAGTTACTCTGTTTTCTATGGCTGTCTGTGTTGAATAGTAATTTGCCTTCTCTCTTAAGAGTTCATTGCCTTCTCAGTAAAATGACATTTAAATCATATAAATTTTCATGCAAGAGTTTCCGGAATGCATTGTTTTTCTCCTCCCCTTTCATTAGTTATGCCAGTGACGCCAGTTATTGGAGGAAAATAGAAAATTTGGTCTTCCTCCATCTCCTCAAAGCTATGAATCTCTATGAAGGGAGATTTTCCTGACTATCCCAAATAGATCTTACTCCTTTAGCCCACATATTTCCTCTCAACATTATATAATCTCTATCCATTCACGTTTGTTTGGATTTTTCTTGAATCTCTGATAACTCCCACTTGTGTGCAGTTGCAATATTTTTTGATCTATAATATTTTGTTGTGCTCAACAGGTGTTCCTCATACCACGCACTTCATTAGAAAATCTTTTCTTATTGGTATCTATATATGGTCTTTTTTTTTTTTTTGAGGAAGATTAACCCTGAGCTAACATCTGCAGCCAATCCTCCTGTTTTTGCTGAGGAAGACTGGCCCTGAGCTAACATTCGTGCCCATCTTCCTCTACTTTATATGCGGGATGCCTACCACAGCATGGCTTGCCAAGTGATGCCATCTCCGCACCTGGGATCCGAACTGGTGAACCCCGGGCCGCCGAAGCGGAACATGTGGACTTAACTGCTGTGCCACCGGCCAGCCCCTATATATAGTCTTAAAATAAATATTATGTTGCTTACTTATTTGTTTTGTACATTCATGCACCGTGTAATGATGTTTCGGTCAACAACAAACTGCATATAAGACAGTGATCCTATAAGATTATAGTAGAGCTGAAAAATTCCTACTGTCTAGTGACATTGTAGTTGTTATAACATTGTAGCACAATGCATTACTCACATGTTTGTGATGATGCTGGTGTAAACAAACCTACTGCACTGCCAGCAAATAAATGTATAGCACATATAATTATTTGCAGTACATAATACTCCATAATGATAATAAATGACTATGTTACTAGTTTATGTATTTACTATACCATACTTTTTATCATTATTTTAGAGTGTACTCTTTCTATTTATAAAGAAATTTTAGCGTAAAACAGTATGCCATGTTACGCTGGCAGCAGCCTCATACATCCGGTGTTTACCATGTTGCTTGATTGTATTATTTTCTCTTATGCTTGATTTAATCTCATGTAGTTTTGTTCATCATCGCCCCTATGTGTACCAGATCTACTGCTAATGTTGCCAGTAAGAGGCCATGTTAAGTGACTGAACTGGAAACAGAATAAAAAGTGAGTAAGGACTATGAAGGTGGAAAATCAGTGATGGTCCCTGCTCACCGGTCAGGCATATTCCATTCTGCCATAGTTACAATCTTGAAGAACAAGAACAAAGTGTTGGCAGCTGTTAAAGAATCTGCTTCATTGAAGGCAATGAGACTAACAAAAATTCAAGAAGGGCCTACATCAGACATGGAGAAGCTTCTAATGTCCTGGATTGAAGACCAGACACAGAAGCGTATCTCTCTCAGCATCATGACCGTCATGGCCAAAGCAAAAAGTTTTTTTGCATTGTTACAGGCTAGACCCAACCACAATGTTGAATATACTGCTAACGCTGAGCGGTTTAAACAATTCCAGAATCATTATTCATTAACATAATGTGAAAGCGAGTGGTGAGTCTGAGTGCTGATGTGAAGGCAGCTGAAGAATTTTTGGAAACTCTAGGTAAGCTGATTGTAGAGGAAAATTACTTGCTAGAGCAAATATTAAATATGGATGAAACCTCTCTATTCTGGAAACAGATGCCTGACAGGACTTTTATTCATAAGGAGGTCAGGTCAATGCCAAGTTTCAAGGCTTTTAAGAACAGGATATCAGTCTTGCTTGAGGGCAGTGTCGCAGGCTACAAATTGAAACCCTTTGTGATCTGGCTCAGTGAGAACCCCAGGGCTTTCTAGCATATCAATAAGCACAAGTTGCCAGTGTACTACAGGAGCAATAAGAAGTCATGGATAACCCAGCTTCTCTTCCAAGTTGCCCTCCTGCCAGCAAAATGAGGAAGTCCTGTTCAGAGAATTACATACCTTTCAAGACTTTTCTTATTGTTGTTAATGCTCCCGGATGTCCTTCTTTTATTGGTGATCTTTATTCCAATATGAAAGCAGTGTTTCTCCCTCCAAACACCACCTCTTTGATCCAACCAATGGATCAAGGAATTATAGCAGCTTTTAAAGCCTACAACCTGAGGAGGACCTTTGCCCAGGCTATTGCTACAACTGAGGAAGACACTATGCAATTCTATGAGGATTACAACATCTATGACTGCATCAAGAAGGTTGTTTGGGCTTAGGGTGATGTCATCAAGGAGTGTGTGCATCAAATCTGGAAGAAGACACTCAAGAGGTTCATCATGACTTCAAAGGATTTGCCAAGGATGAGGAGGTTGCAAAAATCAACAAGACTGTGTTTGAGGTGGCAAACAACTTTAACTCGAGAGTGGATGAGAATAACACTGAGAAGCTCCTGGAGGTAGTTCCTGAGGAATTGACTAATGAGGAGTTGTTGGAACTGGAATAGAAATGCATAGCTGAAGAAGAGGAAAGAGAAAAGGAAATTGTAGGAGAAGAAAAAGAAGATCCTCCAAGAAAATTCACAGTCCAGGATTTAGCAGGAGCTTTTGCAGACCTCAACAAGCTCCTTAAAAAGCTTGAAAACATGGACCCCCAACACCAAAAAGTTTTAATTAATAGAGAGCAATGTTCATGATATATTATCCACTCACAAGTAAATCTGTGATGGAAAAAAAGAGACAAACCAAGCAAACCACCATGGACATATTTCTGAAAAGAGTGACACCTCCTCAAGAAGAGCCTCAGGCAGGTCCTTCAGGAGCTATTCTAGAAAGAGGCATTATTATCATAGGAGATGACAGCTCCATGCACGTGTTGTTGCCCCTGAGGACCTTCTGGTGGGATAAGATGTAGAGGTGGAAGACAGTGATATTGATGATCCTGACCTTGTGTAGGCCTAGGCTCATCTGTGTGTTTGTCTTAGTTTTTAACAACAAAGTTTAACAGGTCGATAAAATAAAAAATTTTTTAGATAGAAAGAAGCTTATAGAATAAAGATACAAAGAAAATATCTTTTTACAGCTGTACAATGTGTTTATACTTTAAGCTAAGTGTTGTTTCAAAGGAGGGTCACAAAGTTAAAAAAAATAAAGTTTATAAAGTAAAAAAGTTATAGCGAGCTAAGGTTAATTTATTATTGAAGAAAGAAAAATATCTTTTTGTACATTTAGTGTAGCCTAAGTGTACAGTGTTTGTAAGGTCTACACTCGTGTCCAGTAATGTCCTAGGCCTTCACATTCACTCACCGTTAACTTACTGACTCACCCAGAGCAGCTTTCAGTCCTGCAAATTCCATTCATAGTAAGTGCCCTATACAGGTGGACCGTTTTTTATACCATACTTTTCCTGAACCTTTTCTATGTTTGGATATGTTTAGATACACAAATACCTACTATTGTCTTATAATTGCTAACAGTATTCAGTACAGTAACATGCTGTAGAGGTTTGTAGCCTAGGAACAATGGACTATACCATATAGCCTAGGTGTGTATACCATTAGGTTTGTTCCAAGTACACTCTCTGTTCACACAATGATAAAATTGCCTAATGACACATTTCTCAGAAGGTATCCCCGTGGTTAAGCAATGCATGATTGTACTTTCAATTTATGTATTTAATTTCTAGGAATTAAATTTAACATAGGAAGGATATTAGCTGTTACCTTGATTCACATTTCTGTTCCTGATAGGTCCCAATTAAATTTAACATAGGAAGGATATTAGCTTTTACCTTGTTTCACATTTCTGTTCCTGATAGGTCCCATTTGATTTTATTAATTGCTTTAATTAATGTCTTTTTACATATTTTTTCAAATCTATATATGCACACATAGGATAAATGAATACTTTTACATTTTGGAGTAACATAATTGTATCATTTATAAAACCCACATGATTTTTGTATGTATATGAATATGCTGAAATAGTCTATTGATTATAATGTTAATTGTTCTCATTGATGCAAAAATGAATCAGTTATTTGCAGATAAAATTAGTTCATTATTACATATAATATCTTGCTATTTCCCATTCTCAACTGAGCATTGGGTCATTCTTGTTTGAGCAAAACTGAATAGGTCTATTATTTCTGGGTTCGATCTTCTGAGAATGAGGTCTAAATTTTAACCTTAAATGCTGTGATCTTATTTTCATTCCAAGACCTCAGATAAAACTTCTAAGATTTCTTCACATCTCTAGATTTTATAGAATAAATGAGGACTTCTTTTCTTGTCAACTCTAGTATATAAGATATCAAATCAATTACACGGTGTAAAAACATCAGTAACTTGTCTGAAGACCCAGTTTATCTTCAGATTTAATATTTGAATTCTTTCTGGACCATACTGACTCAAATCTCATACATTGTCCTCTTGAGTGATCATCAGCTAATTTGCTGATCAAGACAATCTGGTATAAAGGATACATATTTATGTCATGATATTTTCTCATATTTAACATGATGACTACCTAAAATTTAGTTTTGTCAAAAAAAATCCTGCCTTTTTTTTTTTTAAGATTGGCACCTGCGCTAACGTCTGTTGTCAATCTTTTTCCTTCTCCTTCTTCTCCCCAAAGTCCCCGGTACATAGCTGTATATTCTAGTTGTGAGTGCCTCTGGCTGTGCTGTGTGGGATGCCACCTCAGCATGCCTGATGAGCAGTGCCACGTCTGCACCCAGGATCCGAACTGGCGAAACCCTGGGATGCAGAAGCAGAGCGCGAGAACTTAACCACTCAGCCAGGGGCCGGCCCCCTGCCTTTTAGTTATAGACTCAGCTCAACTAGTACAAAAACTACATTTACTGAAAAATATAATAAATAATATGAGAAAAATGTTAATTATTCAATATACTTCAATTAAATAGACTTTAACATTTGCTATGAAACATAAAATATGAAAAAAGTATAAATCAGATATTTACATTTTATTTAATAATCATAAATCAAAGACCATGTAACAGCAAAGAGAATAAACATAGATTATAAATGGCACTGCAGGGTCAACTGTAGATCCCTTCCCACAGTTTAATTTTTCTGTTATAATTTTGCATACTAATCTCTCGAGAACGTAAGGTAGCATGATTATTGTATGACCATTATACATAGTCATATTGAATTTAAAAATTATCCTGACGTTTAAAGCCTTATAAAAAATTGAGAGTAAATACAATTGGCGTTTATTGAACATTTGTCATGATGTAGGAGGCAGAATTGTGTAACGGAGTCGGAATCCCATGGTTTCATCCAA
The DNA here is from genome assembly GCF_037783145.1 of Equus przewalskii. Classification (NCBI taxonomy): domain Eukaryota; kingdom Metazoa; phylum Chordata; class Mammalia; order Perissodactyla; family Equidae; genus Equus; species Equus przewalskii. The sequence goes on from NC_091832.1 coordinate 68,164,287, forward strand.
GCTCCAGCCCTTCCTATTAGCATGTGGCCTTGGACAAGTTCTTTAATCTTTCTCAACTCTCCTTCCTCTTTTATTAAATGGAGATATCTAATAACATTTAAATATATACTTTAGAACATTGTTGGCCAATAGACCTTTCTGTGTTGATGGAGATGTTCCGTATTCTGTGCTGTTTAATATGTTAGTCGCTAGATGCATGAGGCTCTTGAGCACTTGAAATATGACTGGTGTGACTGAGGAACTAATTTTTCATTTTATTAATTTAAATTTAAATAGCCACATGGGGCTAGTGATTACTATATTGGAAAGCCTAGACTCGAAGTGTTGTTGTGTAGTTGTTAAATGAGGTAATATACAGGTAGCTCTTAAAATAATGCCCAGCTTATTTTATAATAACAATTATCATGGTCCACATAGGGTTAAATAAGTATTTAACAGATATTATTTCTTTTCATATAGCAGTCATGTGAGATATTCATTACTCTTCAGATGAGAAAACCAAAGTTTCATTGGCTTAAATAACAACTCTGGTTAAAAACGATCTAGGGTTCATACCCAGGATTGATGGCTGATGTGACCTCTATTCATGTTAGCTCTCATGTTTTTGCTAAAAAATATCATCTTTGTATATGTTTAATATTCAAGCTCAACTACCATATTTACTTTTTTAAAAATTTTGTCTTTAATCATGTATACCTTCACATTTTTCTGGTTGATAGGCTCCTCCTTCCAGTATGCATGAATGGATATTTTACCCTTACGCAGCTCCTCCCAGAGAAAAAACAGACAATAAAAAAAATCATTTGATGATTTTTTACCTCAATTACATTTGTGTGTGTATGTGTGTGTATGTGTGTGTGTGAGGAAGACTGACCCTGAGCCAACATCTGTTGCCAATCCTCCTCTTTTTGCTTGACGAAGATTGTCACTGAGTTAACATCTGTGCCACTCCTCCTCTGTTTTGTATATGGGATGCCACCACAGCATGGCTTGACGAGCAGTGCTAGGTCCACACCAAGGATCTGAACCTGTGAATCCAGGCTGATCAGGGAGAGCACACGAACTTAACCACTAAGTCACTGGGCCGGCCCCCTCAATTACATTTTTAAGCATCCTAGGTCATATCTACCTTTAATAAAGGTTTAGAAAATAAATTCAGGTGCAAGGAATAGATAATATATGTAGGTATAATTTTACTATCCATTTTTGTTTCTCTTGCACTTTTTCAAGGAAATGGAGTTGATTTGAATTGAGCTTTGTGAAAAGTAGAATACTCTTAGGCTTTTGGTAGTAGCTGTTACACATCACATTCTGAGAGAAAATCACCTGAGAGTTGCTTCCTATCTTAGAAACTCTCAAAGGTTATTTGCTTGGTTCAAGGCAGAATACTAGTCTGGTAAGGAGAGTGGTCCCCTGTGTATAATAACACATCCTGACACAACTCCACTATACATCAAAATGAAAAGAAAATGTGTGATAGATTGTTGCTGACAAAGTTGGTGATGACGCCCACTGCATTTCTTACAAATGTGTGTGCATTCTCATTTGTTGGCCATGCATGATATTTTAACATCTTTTTCAATTATTGGAAAGTATTTTTAAACAATTGTGTTTAATAACACAACAGAGACCATTCTTGGGTGTGTTGACATGATGAGGACCCTTTATCTCTGTGACCCGATGCCAAAGACTATAGTGTGTTCCCTATTTCTATATTCATAAAACCAAAAACAAAAAAAGTTTTATGGTAGAATTAAAAAAAAATATAATAAGCTACAGCTGAGTAAGCTTAGAATTTTTTCTGATGTTTTTATGTTTATTCTTCTCTGTATCCTCCTCTCCTTATAACCAATTATTTTCAGCCTCAAATGTCTTTGTAATATTAGCATGTAAAATGCTGTAGGGAAATAGAGATTTTACACTTAATTATACAGCACTCCAGAATATTTTCCATTTTTAAATCAATATTATAAAGAATAGAAAGGAGACCTTTGGATTCTTAAGTATCAAAATAAAAATACACAATAGCTTGCACATACAGCTAACTGAAAAATATTATTTCCATAAAAACTTTTCAGTGCAGTGGAGTTGATGTGACACAAAATAGGCAGCATCTGATGTCTATGGATTTGGTTAAATATCTGGGAAAAGAAAACTAAACTTGTTATATATATAATCAAGATATTTACACTAGGGAAACGTTTCTCAAAGTGTGATTTTCAGAACTCTAGATTGGCAGTATAGTGACTGATGTTGCATAAAAAGGGATTAAAAAAACCCGCAGCTATTAAACAGCTATTTATTGTGGGATTTTAAAAAACCATCACTCTGTGAAAGTGCTTGGCAAATGTCCGGAGAAAGGGATTGCTATATGACATTTCCCAAACATTTTTAACATCAGAAACATCCCTCCCTTTTTTTTTTCTGCTGATCAATCTATGGAGCTATCAAAAGGTTAGAATTTTATGAGTGTATTATTGGTCAGGGAAAGTTCTAAAAACTTCTTTCAAGTTTTATTCCTTTGCATGGATATACAATTTAAACAAAAAATCTCAAATTGCTTTAGATATTTATTTGCTTCACATTTTAACTCCCCATCTCCCTGAGTCATGATATGACATGGGACCAAACTTTTATCAACCTTGGGCAATCTAACGTACAAGTCTTTGTACAGCTGGTTGTTCTCGAAGGTATAACAGCTAACTAAGCTTTGTAATTTTGGAGTTTTCCTCTCTTTCTACCTCCCTCACTGTTTGGCCCATGTTTTATTTCATAAAAGTTATTAAAAAGCAGAACTTGAACAAAACCACAAACAGATTTTGAAGGAGTGGTTCTGGAAATTATATTCTCTGCAACCACCACTACTCCTCCCAGAATAATGTGATGACAAATTTTGTGAATAATTCTTATGCTAGAGATCCTGCATTTACTCTCAGCATCTCAGATTAAAATACAGCACCATGATGTTTGTTAAAAACTACAGAACATTTTCAGTAAGCACTTTGAGCAGAAAACCAGCGTTTGGCTAAATTCCAGTTGAAGTAATTATATCCTCCTTCCCTAAATCTTACCCTGTAATTTTCATTCTTGAATTGTGGAAGTCTGAACAATTGTGGTCATTTAAGTCTATGCTTCAATTTTAAGCTCTGTAGATGTTTTTGATGGGAAGCTCTGGGTACCATAAATGCTTCAAATGATATCGGCTTAGTTGGTCATGCTTTAGAGCATCTTTCTAAGAAGTTCGTTTAAATGGGATAGGGAAGTTAGGCAGACAGTAGTGAGTTATGGTATTTTATTTTCCAGGGTCTTGCCTTTATTATGTTTTTACTTTTAACTAAAATCTATATTTTACATTCTTTATAATTGTAAGAAAACTCACGTATGTCTCATAGTTTTTCTCTCTCGAGTTGCTGTTGCTCATCTTCTCACATCCCTGAATTACAAAAAGGGACTGAAACACTGTCTGATTAACAGCACCCATCCTGCAAGCATCTGTTCATGGTGCAGAGGAAGTTGTACATGTATATGTATAAGTGCAGATATTTCTTAAGGTATTACAATATAAATGGGAGATGATTTAGAAGAGTGCTAAGTTACTAACTTCGTGTGTTTTTATAGATTGAAGTTGGAAATAGGAGACAGAGTCACTGTAATTTCACTCATTTTCATATCAACCTGTACTGTTCAATACAGTAGCTATTCAGAACTTGAAATGTGGCTATAGAAATTGAGATTATGCTGTAAATATAAAATCGAAAATAAATTTTGAAGACTTAGTCTTAAGATTAATGTAAAATATATCAATTCTTATGTTGATTAAATGTTAAACTATTTTGAATATACTAGATTAAGTAAAATTAATTATTATAATTCATTTCACCCATTTTGTTTTACTTTTCATATGGGGCTACGAGAAAATTTAAAATTGTGTATGTGGCTCGTGTAATATTTCTATTAGACAGGGGTGCTCTGTATCTTCCAAATATTGCAGTAAATAGTTTTCTTCCTGCCATTTTAGTTTAGTTTTTTTTACCTTTTCAAGCCTTTTATGTTTACTTGTTAACAAAGTCCCAATGTAACGCCTCTTGTCCAATGATGTTAAATTTATTCTGTGAAAGTAGTAAAACTTAAGTGAATTAAAAGTGTGTTATAGGAGTTTTAGGCTTTTATGAGTTGAAGACTGATAGATTTCGAGTTGCTTTATGCAGCAATTTTTATTGTATCTCTTGTGTTATGTTTTCCTCCAAGTTTTATTATAACTTCAGTTAAAATACTTGAGAATATTGCTTTGTTTCATTTTCTACATTTCAAAAGATAGATACATGATGAAATTGTGGAATAATTTACATAATATTGCCAGAAATACTGTATAATTTCCTGTTATGAGGATGATAGACACTTACTTGGATGGATGATTTAACACAGGTATTAGGTTAAAATAATTTCAAAGCAAAACATTAAGATAATTGAATACTGTTTTTCCTCCCATCATCACAACTACCGAATACAAAGAATGCAGAAGAGATTGGAAAGCATATTACTGTCTCTGCTTTGCTAGATGCTAGTAATTTCACATAAGGTTCATGTGATCAGATTTTGGAGCTGCTGTTCTGCAGGCTTTATGTGTCTCAATCATTGACTCCAATAAAAAATGATATTCTGTAATGATGCCCTCAGAATCTGAAGCAGTATTGGAACATGAAGATTGATTTATTGAAGAGATCACAGAAATGATAGAAATTTTCAATTTCTATTGAAGCCAAAGTCGTTGTAGGTGTGAGGAGGATTTTCGAAGAGATCATGGCAGGATTGTACTAAAAATAAACGTTGAACAAACTTTGTATTCACTTCAACTGAGATAATTTGTTTCTTTTGCTCGTTGTTTAAATCTTTGAGAGCTACAAAGAGAACTCAAATAATGTTTTAGCATGGCAGACTGCTAGTATTTTTTCTTTCCCCTGATTCTCTCATATTGAAACAAAAACCCCATTTTACCGTCGCTACCTCATACTCATTCCACGTGTGTGATTTCTGCTGGAACCTTTGTGCTCGTGGGACCCTAATCTTGATCCCAAGATAGGCATCTGATCCCAATGGGCCACTCAAACCTTTCCTGGCAATTTTGGAGTTGAAGCCAGAGAATATGATTTAAGACTCTTTCTAGATGTATGTGTTCATGAACTTTTCAATTTTTGTCACTAAGATCACTTTGGTGAAGTCTATGGACCCCTTCTCAGAATAATGTTTTCAAACACATATAATAAAATACTTGGGATTATAAAGAAAGCAAATTATATCAAAATGTTATCAAAATATAAAAGGAAAACCAAAATTTGATATACTATTATATGTGATTTTTAACAGAGAAGACACCAACTGACAAGAGAGAGGTTGGGGCTGAAAATGAGAATGAAACAGGCAGGTAGAGAAAACAGAGATGAGAAATGGAGAGGCAGAATTCTGACAGTGAATAAAACACTGGTTCTAGGTCCTTCCTGAAACCAGACATATTCCTCATTTTTTTCCTCATTAAATTGATTTGAAGTTGGTACTTTCAGCTGGAATCAGAATATTGCTAAGTAATGTCGTTGTCTTTGTTAGCTGATGACTTTCAAAAATACCAGTTCTCATTGTGCTTTGATACTGTCTATGTCATTTGAATGCTCATGCTGCGCTAACTCTGTTATATAATAGATTTTAAACACATTAGGGAAAATACTGCTAAAATTTAAAGTCACAAAGCCAAAGATCATACTATACATTCTGACTCAAGATTTTAAGGTAATACATGCTATCAGCAGAATTTTCTGCAATGATGAAAATGTTCTCTCTCTGCATCGTGCAATGTAGTAGCCACTAGCAATGCATGGTTATTGAGCACTGGAAATGTGGCTAGTGTGGCTGAGGTGCTGAATTTTTTCAATTTTATTTTATTTCAACTACCTTGAATTTGACTTCAAATAGTTACGTATGGAACAGCAGAGGCTGTAAAGCACTCCTCTTTGATTCACATAACGTAATTATTTCCTAAGCAGGAATGTCTCAGATTGATGCCAGTTGTTCTGGTTGCTGTCCTGTGGACATTCCATTTATTTCCATTTTTTTAAAAGTGTGTTGCGAAGTGTGTAGTAGGAAGATACCCTCATGAAATGGACAGAGGCTTGGCTTAGAAGGCAGATAGGTGATCTGTGATTCAATCTAAGCCTGGTAACATGCTAACTGTCTGAGTTAGTAACCTTTGGGAAGTTATCTAACCTCACTGAACCCTCAGTTTCATCATCTGTCCAATGGGGATAATAATATCCCTCTTATGGTGTTATTGTGAGAATAAAATTAAATGTATTGAGAATAAAATTAAAAGTATTTAAAGAGCTTAGCATAGTACCTAACACTCTTGTTAAGCAGCAAATCTTTGATATTGTTGATTTTTTTTTTTTACTTTGGATATTGGTAAAATATCCAAATAAGTGAATTCACTTTAGTTTATGGTGGAGAAATGATAAACAATAAAACTTCCTATCTTTAGCAGAAGATTCCATTTTTGTCTCAATATACTTGGAATATATTTTGATAAGATACCCTGGTCAATATGTTAAGGTAAGTATTAGAATAGGTGACTATACTAAGCTTCATTTAAGTTTAATTTAACTGATTTGTTGAAATTTTCCTATGTTATGCTGAATTTTTAAAAGAGGATTTATTCTCTCAAATTGGAAAATTCTACTCTCAGCTACCAACAAATGCTCGTAATTATACTCTATTTAAATTTAAGTGTATGGTGATTATTAAAGGAGTTTGAATTTCAGTTTAGTCCAAGTTTAGATGATTTTAAAGTGGGTAAGTGATGCTTTTACTACATAGATTTGTCAGATGTCTGCTACTGAACTGTCAGGGAAATAAGCCTTTAATGATTCTCCGCAACTCTCTTGGTTATGTTCTCCGTATCCAACAAGTTGAGAAGCTATTCCAAGGTTCATGGTTATATATGTAAAATATCATAATTGGCTGTATTCTCCTATAATGTTACTACCCTTTATCATTTTGCCACTCTCTATTTATTTATGGATAATCTGACCTATATACACTGAAATTTACATTTCTCTAGCAGCTGTTCCACAAACAGTTTTCTGGAACATTTGTATTAACAGTATACTTTAGGTTGATATCTTAAGTTGTGAAAATATTATGGATGGACCCCATAACTAATAGCTACTTTAGGATACACAGTGCTATATTTTACAATGATGTAAGATACTTATTTTCTTACCTCAAAATACCTGATCTCACTTTCTTAAAATTGTGTTGCTCCTCTTTATTCCTTTGTACTCGAGGATCTGTTATATATTTTAAATTCTAAGTAAAAATTTTAGAGACAAATTATTGTGTTTTCTATGAAAAAAAGAGTTGTGAATAGGGCCCTTCTTTTCTATCAAAGCTGAAAGCCATTCTGATACTAATTTTAATTGAAATTATTAGCTGTGGATGGCTTACTTAGCATAGCATAGCATAGCACTGGAACCATACTGAGGCTGAATATAACAGTATTTTCATGGGCGGAGGAAAAATATTTAAGGCTGATTCCACTCTGTTTACGTTCCTCCTATATTCTTCTCTTTATTCCTCTATGACATTAAAATGAAGAATGTGGAAAGTGAGAATGCTCTATAAACAGAAAGTGAGCCCAGGCACCCTTAGGCATGGCAGGCTTGCACTCCATTGTTTTGAGCTCTCTATCTTTAGTTCTGTCTAGCCGGTGTAGTCTTGCCCAAAGTGAGAAGAATATGCCGAACTTTAGCATCTGATTTTCTCAACTTGGAGTAGAGCACTGAGTCTCAAATGTGGCTACATATTGTAATCACCTGGAGAGCACTAAAAAATGTTTGATGCCTTGGACCCACCCCAGAGATTTCAATTTAACTTCAAATTAACTCATTGTGGGTGTGGCCTAGGTTGAGGTTATGTCTCCAGAGGATTCTAATGTGCAGCACAGTTTGAGAACAACCATAGTAAGCACCCTCGTCTAGTAGATCACGTTCTATCAGATGATGGTCTCAGATAGAGTGTTACCTTCAGCTCTTTCAGTTGAAAAGGTACAATGAGGCAATTAGTTCTCTTGATTTTTTCACTCTCATCATAATACTCTTAAAATAAGTGATACACTTTTGCCCTTAGTAATTTGGGCATCTGTGTTGGTGACCCTCTGATTACTTGAACTTGTATATATTTTTTTCTTTTATTGACACAATGAAGGTACCAGCACTGACCACAGGTACTAGCTATGCATTATTAAGACCACACTTTGGAAAACCTCACTTCTGAGTTCTAAGTCAACATTTCCACTCTGATATAAACACATGACCTCTTGACAGTCTCACTCTCTCACTTTATGGACTGAACGTAATATCTTTATTTGTTCAACAATATGAAATATTCACTCCTCCTTACACATGCGGGGCTATATTGAATCATGGCTACCCCAAAGTCTATGGTCTTCTGTTTTCCTACTATATCTATCCATTGACCTTGTTCAGTACTGTCAAAGCTGGTTTGCTCCTCTCAGACAGTTCATCCTTTTCCTCTGTATCCTACTCATTCCACTCTCTTTCAAGATACCTCTTCCGCAAATCACGTCTGATTTTCAGCCTCTCCTCTTTCCATCTCTCCTGGTTGTGCATAAAATTTCCTTTCAAAATCTATCTGTTCCTTCTTTGTTACCTAAATAAGATCTATTCCCCCATAACTTTTCTGCCAAACTCCCCTAATATTTGAACTATGCTCATTTGTACATTTTAAAAATCATTTATCAATATGCTTCTTCATAGCTTAGAAACGTGTGTTCAAACTAACCACTCTTCTAACACTTCTTTCTAAAAAAATTTAATAAACTCTTTATTGCCAAATTCAAGGATGTGATTTCAGGGCTCAGAATGCTGTAGGAAAACAGATCAAAGCCTTGATTCTATTCATGTATCACTTTTTACAGTTATAGAATATTTACTTCTTAGATGTCTCTTTGAGAGAGAAAATCAGTAATAAAGAGAACAATTGAGCTAATGTTTATGGAACAGTTATTGTCTATGAGATGTTTGCTCAGATCATCCCATTTAATCCTCATGACAGCCCTCGAAATGAAATGCCTGAAACTTAGAGAAGTTAATTGGTCAAAGTCACAAAGCAAGTAAGTGGCCAGCATCAAATTCAAACTTAGGTCTTTCTGAATACAGAACACCAGCTTTTAGCGTATATGTAAATGTGGAATTTTCCCCACAATTAAGGAGCTCATAATTTAGTAATAATAATAGTAATAATACTCGATATTTGGTTAGCAATTTACAAAAATCTTGTCCTGAAACGTGTAGTTTTATGTAAGGCTTACAAATAAGAGGAAACAATATGTGTTGTACAATGATAGCAGCGATTTTTTAATGGGTAAACCTAATAGAACTAATAAACATTTAACATTTCAACTTGACTTGAAAGTATTAATGTATAAATTAACAATTGAAAATTATGTATTAATAAGCAAGGTCAATGGATAGAAGAATCTACATTTTTTTTGCAAAACATAATTAAAGGGCAGGATTTCAAGATACTATACCAGTGTATAGTACCCCATTGACATGCCTCTTGACAGATATTCCCCTTATGAAGCCATCACAGGAATCTTTGTGTGCAGCTGAACAGTTTTTACCCAGAAGCATCATTCTCTACAGCGAATGGAGATTGCTGAGAAAAAAATAAAAAAGAATAAGTAAATATAGTCAGCATGAGGGCAAAGATCATACCTAACTTATTTTCTCTTGTTTGCTCAGTACTTAGGAAAAAATTTGATCATAGCAGATGATAAATATTTGCTGTAGAGAAGAAAGAATGACTGGAGAGCTACTACAAGAACTGAATGACATGCAATTGCGGTTGCTTTCAAATATTCTCTTGGCCAAGGGCAGTTATTGCTCTCACAGTCCCATGGCCTAGAGTTCTTTTTGATTTAATTTTCTATATACATTTTTGATGCTTAGTGAATTTAAAGAGACATAACCAAATATTCCTTTTTATAAGATAGATATTCAAAAGAATTATTCAAGGTAAATTAATACTTTTTTCAAGTGAAATAAAATGTTTACTTAGAACTATTACATATTTTGATTATTTTTAGATGTTCTTTGTTTCACAAAATGATGTTCCAAATGTTGTTTTTTCAGTTTTTCAGGACAAATATATTCACCTCATTTACTTTTTTGCAAATTCTTTTGAATATGCATGAACAACTTTACAAAATTAATTTATTCAGTTTGGTTTCCAGGAAGACACTATATTCAAAATAGAATACAATTTACTAAATTATTCCAAAATCTGAAATTAAAAAACCCCCACATATCTGTAGGAGCTGTTGGTTTGTATATACAATTCCCTGTGTATGTGTGAGACTACACACTGTTGCTGTGTTTATAGGGAGATTAGGGAGATATCAATATAACAGAATTCTGTGGTCAGAGAATCATCTACTTTCATAGAGATGTGATTATCTAGTCTATCACACTCATTTTAATTGTGACAAAACAGATAGATGATTAGAATAATACCTTAGAGCGATTAAAGTCAATTAGTTATGTTGTATCATAATACTTAAACTCTATGCCTCATTTGTAGACTCTGAGAATCATTCTGTATCTGAAGGACCAGGTCATGATGGAAGATTCCTTTAGAAAAGGGTTTTTCAATCTCACCACTATTGACATATTTGGTCAAATAATTCTTTGTTGTGGGAAGCTTCTCAGTGCATTTTAGGACATTTAGCAGCATCCCTGGCCTGTATCCACTAGATGTTAGTTGCAACCCCCTACAAGTTATGACAATCAAAAACCTTTCCAGGGGTCAGCCTGGTGGTGCAGTGGTTAAGTTCCCATGTTCCACTTCGTTGGCCCAGGGTTCGCTGGTTCGGATCCCGGGTGCAGACATGGCACTGCTTGGCACGCCATGCTGTGGTAGGCGTCCCACATATAAAGTAGAGGAAGATGGGCACGGATGTTAGCTCAGGGCCAATCTTCCTCAGCAAAAAGAGGAGGATTGGCAGCAGTTAGCTCAGTGCTAATCTTCCTCAAAAAAGAAAATATTCCAGATATTGCCCAAATGTCCCCTTGAGGACAAAATGACTGTTTGAGAACCATCACACTACTGTTGAGAGTGATGAAATAGGTAAATAAGGCTTTTACCTCCAGCATTCCACTGCAACTGCTATTTTCAAGATCACTGGTAACCTTCAGGTTGCAGTAGTCATTTACTGGACCTCAATATATTGATCTATCTGCACCATTTATCAGTTGATCTTTCTTTTTACCTAAAAATACCTTGTTCACTTGGCTTCCAGGAAATCACACTCTTGTTTTCCTCAGCCCTCACTGGAATCTCCATCTCAGCTTCCTTTCCTAGTTCCTTCTCATTTTCTTGGCCTTTAAACATCGGAGTAACACACAGCCTCAGTCCTGACAACTCCTCTCTTCACACATTTTCTTGGTGATCTTATCCAGTCTGATGACTTTTCAGAAACGTTTATATGCTTCCCACATTTGTATCTTCAGATCTGACTACTAAGTCTCCTATATCTACTGGCTTAATGATTCCCCCACCTGATTCTATAATAGGCATCTCAAAATTAATATGCCCAAAGCAGAAATACTGGTCTTTCCATGCCACCAGTCTACTTCTTCCAGTCTTCCCCATGTCAGTAAATGGCAATCCTGTTCTTGAACTTAGTCAGATAAAACAAACAAACTTGGAATCGTCTTTGACTCCTCTCTGTCTTTAACACTGCACATCCAATCCATCAATAAATCATTGGCTGTATCAAAAAAGCCAGAATTCGTCAGTTTCTCCACAACTCCACCACAACTACCCTGGTTATATGATCATCTGTCACTTGGATTAATTTAATACTATCTCACAATTTACTGCCATGCAGTCTTTTCTCACCAGCAGTTTGAATGATGCTTTTAAAAATTAAATGAGGTTATGTCAATATTTTGCTCAAAACCTTCCACTGGTTCCCTACCACATTGAGAGTCTTTATTGTCCTTCATAACTCCCTACACTCTCTGGTCCTGGTTAACTCTCTGACCTCTTCTCTTTTCAATCTCGCCTTGCCACTCTTTACTGCAGCTTCCTGTTCTCAAGCACATCGGACATTGCTGCCACATCAGGTTCCTTGTACCTGTTTTTCCCTTTCCCTAAGATTCTTTATTCTTAGACATCTGCAGGCTCTCTCCCTCACATTCCTTTCCAGGAGACCTTCCCTGACCACCTTGTTTAATATCACAACATTCCACTTTTCCCTTATCTCTCTTCTCTACTTTTTTCTCCATATTATTTATCATCGATCACTATCTGACGCTGTGTACTAATATTCTCTTTCCTCTACTTTTATATCGTATAATCCCTTGTTATACTCAAGACCTAGAGCAGAGTTTGGCTAATAGTAGACTTAAATATTTGCAGAATGAGCAGATGAATGTATGAAATGTAAATGCTATTGAGCAGTTTCCTCTTTCCAGTAGACATTAAACATTTGGAATTATTTGAAGATGTTAGCGCATAATTTCACAGAGCATATTTTCCTATGTTTGGATAATTGTACATTATAATGTAAAGGGTATTTTTAGTCTAGTTGAGTAGCTATTTTTATTAAAGCACAAAAGATAATTGTTAGGATGCTCTTTAGCAGCTTATTAATAGGAAAAAATGGAGAAAGTAGACTGTTCCTGACAGTTCCACAGGCTTCTAAATTGAGGCTATTGTAGACATCGCCGAGAGAAGAGGCAGAGCTAAAAACAGGAAAAAGAGAAGTTTCACAACAAAAATGTGAAGCAAGTTAAGTCACAAGCAAGGTTCCAACGGGCAAACACTCTAACTTAGTTGTATTCCAGTGCCTTCCACAGTGCCTGGAGGATGACAGTATTGTTTGTTAAATGAATGAATTTTGGGGTAAATATCTTCAGTGACTTTGAACCATCATGAACTCTCTTACTCATCTGGCTGGCCCTATATTATCTCTTGTATACCACTTCCCTACCTTTGCTTATATTTATTATTTTGTTGGTTAAATACCGAACTCATTGGTAAACGGAATCGTGCACATAAGCTTAAGGCTTATTTAAACTATTTGGCCTATTTCACATTGAAAAAGTTTTGCTGTTTTGGCTAGTGAGGTTGTGGTGCCTAAGCTAAGGGTATGTTCCAGTGTGAAAACTGATGTTTTCAGTTTTGGATTTTTTTTTTGTACTACCATATTTCATGGTATCTAAAATGTCATTTATTGTAAAGCAGCCCAATTTCAGGGAGGATAAAATGTAAAAGATGGCAGCTGGCAATTGTAAGACAATTATTTCACACATCCTCAACTCAGAGAAGCAAAAGTTACATTTTAATCATAAAATACAGTGGTATCTTCTTTCCTACCTCCTGCCTTATGCTATCGAGAATAGGAGGGAACTCAAAATAACGACTACTTACTGTTTGCCAGATATGTGCTAAGGGCTTAACCTTTCTGTCACTTGATTCCTAACAAGCAGCAGAAATTCAGAAAGTGAGAGCCAAACCTATATTTCTCTGAATTCATAATCTACAGTCTTTCCACTTTACGAGTTATGTGTAGATTTCTGAAGGATAAAGTGTATTTGGCATCTTGCTCAGTTTGCCTGTGATTCTGCAAAAATTTGGGAGGGATGCCTTGTTTATTGGCCCCAGTGATTTAGTGTTTTATATTTATGCATTATTTGTTAACTTATCAAAGTAAAACATGCACATGGTTTTAAAGACTCAAATAGTCCTCAAGGTAAGTAAAATACAATATATTTCTGCTTCTCTTTCTTTTCCCTTAATGCACACATGACCTACTTTTTAACCATTAGTCTGGCTTTCACGCATGTCTGTATTTCAAAAAGATGTGAAAACTGCTAACTTTTGATTCATCAGTTTGTAATATTATGTGTTGACTTCCTCTTATCATAAATGAGGATTTGGTTGTTTTGCATAGTTTGCACCTTTGCTGCCTTGCTCCATCCTCCAATATATTTAGTCAAAATTTTCATTAAATCAAAATAGGTTTATGTTATTATGCCCGTACCCTTATTGTTCATATCTGAGCATTATTGTGTTCTATGATCATTTTTCATTCTTACTTTTTCTCCTAAAATTTGTAATTAGGCAGTTTGTTTTCATTTGCTTAGTTCCCTTTGTATTTATTGCTAATTTCCCCCACACCTTCCGATAAACCCTTTGTACTATTTTCAACTCGGTCAGTCACATAAGGTAATCTATCAATTCCATTATTTTCTTCAAAACATCTCTCCTAAAAATTATCATACCCTTTTTTTCTATGTTGCTGCTGTGTGACTGGCATTCTGGCACATTCTTTGTTAGCATATTGGAATTCCTTTGCTTTCCATACTGGACTTCCTTTTTCTCATTTCTTGCTCTTTCTTGATTTACTCACTTGTTATGGGAAAGAACAGCTTCCAGTAGTTTCATTAGGTTAAAAGCATGGTGGTGGCATGCCTGTTGATTGAGTCTTATTGCATCAACTTATTATGCCTTATGCACAGTTGGTAGCCTGGGATCTCATTTCACCACCATTTTGGAGATAGCCTTGACTTCTCTCCTGATTGATTCTCTGGTTTTCTCTATCTTGTGGCAGCCTCTTATTTCCTTGTGGTGTTTGAGGACCTTTTCCAGTAGCTTCCTGAGAAAGAGTGTATTAAAAGCAAAATTTGCAGGAGTATGCAGTCTGAAAATACATTATTCTTCTCACATGCTTGGTTGATAGTTTGGCTTAGTAAAAAATTCTAGATTGGAAATAATTTCCATTCAGAAAATGGAACGTATTGCTTCATTGATGTCTTCCTTCCAGTGTTGCTGTTGAGAAAGCCAAAACCATTTTGATACCTATCCTTTGAAAATAAGCTATTTTTTTTCTTTCTCTGAGACTGTTAGATCTTGTCTTTGTTCTGATTTACACAGAGCTTTACCTTATTGTTGGTTGTAATCTGGTATGCTTGGTTCCGGGTAGACCTTTTGAACTTGGGAACTGATGTACTTCAGTTAGCAGGAACTTTGCTTAGCTTATTAACTTCAGTTAGATTATTTAGTTGATAATTCCCTGCCTTCTGTTATCTCAGTTGAATTTTTCTTGTACTATGTTTCAGATGTTGGACTTCTGGATGAGTCCTCTAATTTTCCAATCTTTTCTTTTTTCTTCTTCATCTTTTTTTCTTTTTGATCTGCTTTCTGGAAGATTTAATAAAATTTATCTTTCACCTGTGTTGTGTGACCAAGACACATAGACAAGAGCACACACAGCAGAGCTATTTGAGCAGCTGTCATTGTGGAAAACACAGTGACAGGATCAGTAGCAGGTTTGGAGATCCTCCTTGTTCACCACATTCTAAAGCTGGACTGGACATCCGATTTGGAGAGAAACTCTTATTTTAGGACTGTGATGATTGTGTGTGACTGTGTGTGAGGAAGATTGGCTCTGAAGTAATGTCTGTTGCCAATAATCCTCTTTTTGCTTGAGGAAGATTGTCGCTGAGCTAACATCTGTGCCAATATTCCTCTCTTTTATGTGGGATGCTGCCACAGTGTGGCTTGATGAGCAGTGCTAGGTCTGTGCCTGGGATCCAAACCTGTGAACCTCAAACTGCTGAAGCAGAGTAAGCGAACTTAATCACTATGCCACCGGGCTGGCCCCTAGGACTTTGGGGATTTTAAATGTTATGATTAGAAAACACTAGTTCCTCCCTGTTGTGATTAGAGATCAGAATACAATAACAATATGATGTGGTCACAGGTGGCAAAATCTGGAAGCTAAGATCCAAACATTTTTGTTATCTCTGTACAATATATCATATAAGGTAGAGGGTTTGTGATGTGGGCATTTTGATGTGGGAAAATATTCACTCCTCTCCTGGTATAATCAGGGATTGAGGTCCAAACCTGTTAGTTGAACAGGATTTATCACTTCAGTAATGACCTACCAGCAGTTTCCATGGAGTTTTGCTAGAGGCCATCTCCTCTGAGGTCAGCCTGAAGGGAGTTAGCCTTAAATGACTGACCTTAGAGTTTACATTTCAGTCTACCCCTGACCCTGAGAATGATCTCCAGAGATTAGTCTCTAAGTACCATACATACATCATTAGCAACAAGTATAATTTTAATCTGCATGGGCTGTATGGATAGTAACTGAACAAACTGGAAATAATAGAAATTATACGAGCACCTCAGAATACAGATTATGCTCACCTGTGGCTCACAGAGAAAGAATGTTTTTAGAAAAAGCCTGGAAATCATATACATTATCTGGTCTGGCCGGTCTTGATCACTGGGTCCCAGACAGTTTTCAAAGCTTTGCAAAGGGTCAACTCCTTCTCTGAGAGGCCATAATTCAGCTAATCAGCTTTGGACAAATTTGCTCTTACCTCTCAAACGCTTGTCCTGATTTTCTTTTTCTGTTCTGATGTTTTCTTCTTTAAAGAGCTTTGTTATTGTTGTTTTACTCTTATCAAGTTATTTTGAATGATTTGCTCATGATTACAATCTTTTTATATCTTGTTGAAGATATCAATGATAGGGGTTTTTAAAAACTTTCTTTTACCTGTAGAGTTTCTGTTTCCCGAAGTCCCGCAACCTCCCTCCCCTAGAGGAATAAAAAGGGAAAAAGTAAAGTGGAATCTGAGATGGTGGCAGCGAATTTTCTCAGACCTCATGCTTAAGTTAAACAATCTTGGCTCATTTTCTTTGAGTTTTTCTGTAGCTTGATATGGATAAGGCATTGTAGGCGGGATCTTTGAGTGTCCATATCTTTAGTTCTTCCCTCTTGATACGATCACATTTCCCAGAGAGTCCTCCTCCAGGCTCCTTCCTGGAGGGTCACGAACTTGTTGCTAGAGTTATGGGACCCTAGTTGGGGAAGAGCACGGGGTGTCTCCAACGTCAGGATTGAATGCTCATGGAAGGTGATTTGGCTCTGGTTTTGTTATGGTACCAAGTCTCTCAGCTGTGCATGATGTCTCCTCTCACTCCCCATTCACAGACCCTCTGTTTCATCCTCTTCAGTGAATAAAGCTTCAGACCTCTTCCAGAGTTGGGAGAGTAGCAGTAATCTTGAGATCTAATTGTTCTCAGATTTAACTCAATCCTCTTTATTTAATTAATTTATTTATTAAATTAATTTATTTTTAAAGATTGGCACCTGAGCTAACATCTGTTGCCAATCTTCTTTCTTTTTTCTTCTTCTCCCCAAAGCCCTCCAGTACATAGTTGTATATTCTAGTTGTTGGTCCTTCTGGTTGTGCTGTGTAGGATGCTGCCTCAGCATGGCTTGATGAGCAGTGCCATGTCCGGACCTAGGATCCCAACTGGCCAAACCCTGGGCTGCATAAGTGGAGCTTGTGAACTTAACCAATAGGCTATAGGGCCAGCCCCTAATCCTCTTTATTTTAACGACCCCCTTTATCTCAATTTCCAAATCTGCTTAGTGCTGCTGGTTATTGAGCTGCTGGAAGATTTTGCAGTCTAAATCAGTTTGGCTCTTTGTTTTCCCATCATGGACTTCAGACATGCCCTCCATCCATCTGCTTCCCAGCTTCCAAGATTTTGTCACTATTTTTCCTCCTTTGGTTTTCCCATCTTTGGGAATTACAGCTTAAAAATGACCTATTTATGGTAGTGTTTGTGTGGTTTGGGGAGCAAAATTACAGGTAGGTAGATAGGTAGGTAGATATCCTAACCCAGAACTGAAAAGGATTTTCAAGCTTAATAATTCCTAGGCTCGGGGCTGGCCCCGTGGCCGAGTGGTTAAGTTCTTGCGCTCTGCTTTGGTGGCCCAGGGTTTCGCTGGTTTGGATCCTGGGCGCAGACATGGCAGTGCTCATCAGGCCACATTGAGGTGGCGTCCCACATGCCACAACTACAGGGACCCACAACTAAAATATACAACTGTGTACTGGGGGGATTCGGGGAGAAAAAGCAGAAAAAAAAAAAGAAGATTGGCAACAGTTGTTACCTCAGGTGCCAATCTTTAAAAGAAAATAAAAATTCCTTGAATCTTAAGGTTTAAAAACATAAAAATAAAGAC
Source organism: Equus przewalskii (assembly GCF_037783145.1). Taxonomy (NCBI): domain Eukaryota; kingdom Metazoa; phylum Chordata; class Mammalia; order Perissodactyla; family Equidae; genus Equus; species Equus przewalskii. The sequence continues at coordinate 68,182,414 of NC_091832.1, forward strand.
ATGAATTGACTTAGGTAATAATAATACTGAAAGCAAAAGCAGCTAACACTTATGAATACGTGTTATGGATCAGGTGCATTTTACATGCTTTATCTCATTTCAACCTCAGAATATCTGTTAAAGATAAATGCTATTAATAGACCATTTTTCAAAACAGGAAGCTGAAACACAGAATGTTTAGCTACCTTGCCCTCCTTCACAGACCTGGTATATGGTGGAGCTGAAATTCAAACCCAAAAGTCTGGTTCCAGACTCTCTGCTATTTACCCCTGTGTCATACCACCTCACCAAATCATCGTACTGAAGGGAAAGAGTTGAATTACCTCTGGGTTGATCATGAGCCCTAACCATTCGGCTTCTGTAGTTGCTGTGATAGAAGAAAGCAAAGTGATTTTCATTCTGAATAAAAATGGAGGCTGTATAATTTATTACTTACTAAAGTGGAAGGGGAGCAGATTATTACAAATACATAAAATCAACCTATAGAATGGATGTGGTTACTTGATATTTCTTAATTTTATATTATAGTTTAGTGTAGAAAATTGTACCTATGTATTACCAATAAATTGAACTGTTACCGTTCTCTGTCACTTACCAATTATAGCTATATATTATTAGGTAAAAGAGGATCTATTTGAAGAAGAAGAAGAAGTTATTTGCTATGGTTATTTTAAGTTCAGCCAAGCTATAAGCATCATAAGACTGATTAGACATAAAGTATATTTATTAAGATAAATATGCATAACATTTTGTAGTAAAGTTAATCTTCCAGAATATTTACACCTGTCACCAACAATATGTTCTGGAAGATTTATTGTCTTAAATGCATTTGTTGGAGCATATACACTCATTCAGTATTATCCATGGTGCTTTGTGCTGCAAGCAACTGAAAACCAAATTCAAATTTGAAGTAAATAGACTCATCATCTCGCTTAAAGAATTCAAAGTAAGAAGCTTCCATCTGGTTAACTCAGCTGTTAGTTATGTGACTGAACACCCAGATTCATCCTACCTCTATATTCTGCCATTCTCTGTGTGACAACTTTGTGGACTTGAATGCATCACGATTGCAAACAAGTCCAAGTATCATACCCAGATATGACAATGTCCAGGGGAGTAAGAGAGGCTATTTACTTCTGTTAACACTTGGTAGATATGCAAAAATTGTCCCAGAAAACTAGCACAGAATTGGATTACATGGCCACAACTGGGTCACGTGGCCTTTCGTAAAATAAAAATCAGATAGGCTAATGTAATTATCATGACTAACTTAGGAAAACTATCTAAATTATGAAGGATATAAGTAATAATGGAGATGCTATTTGAATTACCTTTTTAATATTTAATTGAAATGATTTTCTACAACGAAATTTTATGGAGTTAAAGTTTCACAAATAAAATGCTTGTGAAAATATGAGTCATTGCTGATTGCGTTAAGAAAAAGTTTGATCATTTTATTTTGAAAATCCTTATGAGCATATTCTCTAATTGCATGTTTAAAGAGAATTAAAGCAATTTTATACGTTAGAAATATATCAAGAAATTGACGATTAACCATAACCTAACACGTCTGTTTCATTGGCTCAAATGTCTCTATTCCGTACAAATGTCACCTGAAGAGTGGCAGTCATTTCAAATCCATAATTTTTCTGGAATTACCTTTTGTGCTTTCCATTAGAATTATTCAGTTTCTCACAGAAATTTAAGCGTATTTAGAAACACATTTAAAATGTACTCTTTTTCATTTCTTTCTTCTTTCAGTGTAGTTCCCTTATGCGTATGTATCTGTTGAGTGAATAACATTCAATGATGGACAAGTAAATTATTTTGTAAGTACCTTCTGAAAAATTGCTTAATATAATAATATCTTTACATTTACACACTCAGCTTTTTACGTGATTTCTTATATGGTTCTAAATGGATCATTGGATAAAGGAAGCTATTCTGTAGGCTTACAAATGAAGCGTGGATTTAGAATTTAAGGACTTCTGCTAGAATCCCTTTATATTACAGAAAAGTAACTTAGTAGTAAGGTCTTTTTAAAAGTGAGCCTATTTAGTGAAATTTTCCGTCACTCTTACCCTCCAATAGATTTTTTCATACTACAATGTTTAACATTTTTCTTATTAACAATTTAATGGAATAATTCAAAGTCATATTAATTGAAAATCATAGATCTGTGCTACTTTATTCCAGTCCTATGATTTTGTTTTTACTTGTTTCTCTTTGCATGGCTGACTCCTATAAACGTTTGGAAGAGAAAATATCTGGGATAAAAATTTCCCCTTAGTGTGTTTCCTCCTCTCCATTTTTGCATTTATTCTTTTCTTTTTTGAAAAATCGGTAACGTTTCCAGGAGTGTTTTACCAATACAAATACACTTTTTCTTAAGGCAACTCTTTATTGATGAGGATGCAGCAAGAAGCAAGCACTCATTGCTTTCTCTCAACCTTAAGCTTTTGTGATATGGTCCTATTTATATTTTTATTTCCTGAATGCACAATAGTTTTTCTCACTAGACTCTTACAGTAGGTGGGGAAATGAACAGAATGATCTTGGGTTATAGCAATGTCAGCAGCTCTTCCTTCTTCCACTGAAATAATGTTATTAAATTCAAAGCTGGAAGAAGAGATGAGTGAAATCCTGATTCTAACTATTGTTTTTCCATCACTTTCAAAAGTCTCTGTATATGTCTCTCTCAAAGACAAAATAAATTTTCAATAAGATTTTACTCTTTAGATAAACAATTACTCAAATGATATGAATGTTAAAGAATCTCATTCAATCATAGAAATTCAGTAAATAGGGCTAAGCATTAAAGGAGAAATTACTGGAGATGATAGAAATGGTCTCAGTTAACACTTGAACATTTTCATGGTTTTCTTACTTCCTTCCTCCACAACCTCCCTCTTTATCACACCTCATCTTATTGGGTCGGCACATACTGCAGAGTAGTGAAGAAAACAGGGAAAACCTGCAAGGAGCTCACATTCTAGTTCTCTAAAAATCACTGGAGAAAGGCGACTTCTCAATGGAAGTGCTGGGATAACTGGTCTCTTATTGAAAGATAAATTTAGAATATTTTTAGTGTCAAAACGAATATTAAAATAAATTTCTGATTATTTAAAATGTTAAAGTGTGACATCATGAATATCTTAGTAGAAAAAAAATGGATATTTGATTTTTGGCTCTCATAATTCCAAAAGATCACCTTAGCTTAAAACCAATAGAAGGTTCGCATCAGAACAGATGGGTAAATGTGAATACACAAATATTTATTAAAACTTGTTGTGTCAAAACTCATGTGTATTGGGGCTGGCCCCGTGGCCGAGTGGTTAAGTTCGCGCGCTCCGCTGCAGGCGGCCCAGTGTTTCGTTAGTTCGAATCCTGGGCGCGGACATGGCACTGCTCATCAAACCACGCTGAGGCGGCGTCCCACATGCCACAACTAGAAGGACCCACAACGAAGAATATATAGCTATGTACCGGGGCGCTTTGGGGAGAAAAAGGAAAAAATAAAATCTTTAAAAAAAAAAAACAAAACTCATGTGTATTATAATATACACGAGTATAAAAGACTGAACGTACTTAAATCAAAATGTTTTAGTAGATATTTTTATGGTTTATATATTTTTAAAATTTTATCTCCCATCCCTTTCTGTATCTTGCATATTACCTACAATGCCCTTGGCTTAGCTGTATAATCAAAAAATAACTAAAATTACTAGAGTCCTTAATGAAAGGGTTAATGATATCTAAAAATGAGGTCAAGCTGTGGTATTGTAATGTTGATAAGTGAACCAAATTAAGATTTCATTTCAGATTTTGAACAGCATATTCACAAAAATAAAATTCCATCTAAAAACTGAATCAATAAAAGTAATATGAATTTTTAATTTTTAAATGAAACTAAAGGATTTTAAAATTTATTTTATCCTCCATGTTAAAGTTTTAAAAAGATGTGAAGTTAAGAGTAACATAATAAAATCCATTTTATATCATATTTTATTAATTCAGGTCCTTTCCTTCACTTGATGCCATGGATGAGAAACACTCAGAAAGAAATAAGTATTCATGATTTCTATTTTCACTGATATATCCATTTGTTTATTTGCCACAAGACTTTTTAGAGGAGAAGCAAGTTTGCTCTCTGCCTGGTCTAGGTTAGCCTCAGAGAAGCATTCACCTAATAAGGAAAAAGGAGGATGAGGGGCAGCATTCGTGGACACTTCAGTATGATACATAAAAATAACTTATATTAAGTATTTGGCAAAATAGCCTACCTGTGAGTCTAGATTGTTCTATAATCAAAGATGTTAATTTTATGTGTGAAAGAATTGAGATGCCAAGGTGTTAAATGACATGATCAAGGTCATTCCTTCATCACACAATTACTGAGCACATACCCTGTGCCAGCCACCCTGCTCAGTGATAGAAATGTACCATTAATATAACATAGAACTTTCTACTTTCCTGGAACTCAAATTCTAATGAGATTGACCCAGTTTTCCTAAAGGCTGTTCCAGTACATATACCATTGTTCAGCAGTCCCTCAGCAATTGAAAATTTTGTTAATATGAGTAAGCAGTCATGTTTGGAATTTTTAAAAAATCATAAATGAAATATTTCTCAGCTTGTTTGTTATTCAGATTGCCTCCATGAATTCTAAATATGCCCAGAAGTACCCGTGATTCAGCAAAAACAAGTCTGTATTATTAACCACAAAAATTATTTCAAAATATTTTGATTGATAGATATTTTTATTGCAATCAATATTAGTGATTAAAATGAAAGTTAGTAAACATGATTGAAATATACAGAATCTTTGGTATAATAAATTTCACTTTCTCTGTTGACCACCTTGGTTGAGTGCTTTTTTTTTTTGAAGATTGACCCTGAGATAACATCTGTTGCCAATCTTTTTTTTCTTTTTTCTTTTTCTTCTTCTCCCAAAAGCCCCCCAGTACATAGTTGTATATTCTAGTTGTAGGTCCTTCTAGTTCTGCCACGTGGGACGCCGCCTCAGCATGGCTTGATGAGCAGTGCTAGGTATGCACCCAGGATCCAAACCTGTGAAACCCTGGCCCACTGAAGCAGAGAGCGTGAGCGTAACCACTTGGCCATGGGGCTGGCTCCAGTTGAGTGCTTTCATTGTCACATTTCTTTTATATTTTTACAAAAATATATTTATTATTGTACAAGGTCCACAAAAAAGTCTTAAGAAGAAATTTAAAAGCATTCATAATCTTACAACTAGGAAATGACTATAGTTAATCTTTGTATCATATCTTTATTTTTCTAGAATATATATATGACCAATAGATTATTTTCTCAGCACATTGAGTATTTTTAAATGACAGTACAGAGTTTAATTTTCTTATTAGTAATACCCAGCGTATTATAATCATTTACATATTGTTTTATCTTTAAAAATATTACTGATATTGACATAGAATGATTAAACATAGCCCTATATATGCATGAAATTTTTTAAAATCATGAACTTATAACTACAAAATTTATATATAGAAATAAAAAATTATAATAGAAAACTTATCAAATCCAAATTCTGTAAGTTCAATATATTAAAATTTTCATTTTTTGACATTGTTTTCCACTTAAGTTTTCAATGATCAGCTATAATATAAGAGCGAAGCTGAATCCATATTAACTTAATTTCATGCATAGATTTTACCAATATTTTGGCAGATATAGCATTGGATAAAGTCAGGAAAGTATTAAATTTTATGCTTTTCCTCTCAAAAATTAGCAAAAGAGTCAAAAAGTTCAGTAGAACTTTAATATTCTCATCTCTCTATACCTACTCACATGGAACTGTGTCTGTAGAATGAGGAGAAAATATAAAAAATTAGCTGCCTCTAAATTACCCAGGTCTGATTGCTCATTGCATCCATATAAATGCCCTCAAATATATGCACCTCAGCAAAGTTTAGAGATCTATACTACAACACCATGGCACCTTTCTAACTTTGACAAGTAGATCCACTATAAAATATGAAAAAATATATAAAACACGATTTTTACTCTATTGACAATTTGCTACAGTTTAAAATATTTATTTTACCTCTATTAAGAGAAGAAATTGATGCCTCTCTCCCAAACAACTTTCTATCCCGGTTCTGCCAAATGTGCAGATGTAGTTCCTCAATAAATACATGCATCGCCACAGTACAAAGCTCTTCTGTTTATCTGATGCTTTTACATTGTTAACTTTACAACATTACTTCCATTATTAAATGGTAGTCTGGAAACCATGCAGCAAATGAGTATGTACTGTTTGAATTGGCAACAATATAAGTCTGTATTGTGAAAACACACACAGACACACACTCACATGCATTCTATATCTATCAGTGGTCATGGAACAGTGGTTCTGAAACTTTAGTTTGCATGGGAATTACACGGAGGCTTTGAAAATTCCTGGGTCCCACCACCAGTTTCTGAATCTCCTGGGTTAGGGTGGGCCTAAAGGTTTTGCATTTCTAACAATTTTCCAGGTGATGCTGATGCTATAGTCTTGCAGTCCACAATTTGAGAACCACTGTTTTAAAGAGAAAAATTTGGACATAGGCAAATTTGGACACTAGAGAAAGGGTGGGACAGTCCTTTCATTCTTCCTCTATTTGTTGCTTCAAATGGATTTTTTTAATTTACAAGTTTTGAGTTGTCCATTCCTCATAAGACATTGAAAGAATATGTTTGCTCTTTTTAGCTTCTTGATAGATCATGTTGGAGATGGGATAATACCTAGAGCAGTGTTATGCACACTGAAAAATGATTTTTTTTCATTCAAGTCATGCACTTGACAAGTATTTATTCAGCAGTAAATCACTAAAATTTGTGTTTTAGTCTATGGTGCATTAAAACAGCCTAACTTAATTTCACATACATGGACATGTGCACACATATTTTATATAGGACAATAAATACATAGGTCTATCTAGGCTGAAAAAAATGGTGAAATATTGCCTATGTGCCCTGCTCTTGAATTGCTATAAATTTCCGATACATTCTCAATGATATGACTCAGAGTACCTTGGTAGGATGTTATTAAGTGGCTAAGATAAATGGTCTCTCTCTGGTGAGGCTGCTGGAAGATGAGGAAGATTACAACTACTTGTGATTGAAACTGATTGAAAATTATTATCTTCCATTGAGGAAATCCCCAGCTATTCTTTTTGATCTGTGTACTTTCTATGAAAGAATGATAAGAACAAGAATTATTTTTTTTACTTCAATGTGCACTACATGTTGAAATTGAATGTTTTCTTTTTTTTTTAAGCTCAGAGATGTAAAGTATCATTTCTCATATTTTTAAAATTTCTAAATCTTTAGTATATATTGAATGCTAGTGTATATTAAGGCTTAAAACAGAACATTTTCTATACAAGCATTTCTAGCCATTGTAGATAAAATGATTGAATGAATAGCCTTTTCACTTTTCATCTAGACATTATTATATTGTGGAAAATTCACATCAGTCACTAAGAATTAAATATATAGATATAATATATATACTTGTATGTAAGTATATTATACATATAGATAGATAGATATGAGGCAACAAAAGCCTCTTAAAAGTATTCCTTTGTGTCCTACTCACAAGTAGAAAGTCAAGATCAGTGTTGGAATCAACATTTCTCACTTTATGGATCTGTAAACTCTAAATAGAACTAGGAATAGGGTATTCAGTGCTGCTGACCGAAGCACTAGGAAAAGGTCAATAAAATGAAATGGAGAAATAATCCAAGTTACTACGGTAAACTTACTTCATAGTTATATCCTTTCATATTATTTTTAAGGAAATCTAATGTAATAGAGCCAAGTGGACAGTATAGTAGCAATGGAAGGAATATATGCAACAACATAGAATGTTCTAATTAATGGTAAATATGAGCTTTGAGTACCTTTGAATACTTTTGATAACCTTTGAGGCAGATTTTTTAACTTTAAAAAGAAAAAAGTTTGTGGTGCATAAATGAAATCAGAAAATTTTAATTTTAATAATCATATTTATAAAAGCTGTAATATGAATAACTACCCAGAATTAATTTTCATGCTATTGAAATAACAGGAATAAAAAATTAATAGCAAATAAAAATTAAATTGAGAAACCAGGTCATTAATATTAATACTCCTTGCCACCTCTCCTTCCCCCTAAATATGTTAATTTCTTTCTTTAGGAAAATTTAGACACAGAGTATACAAGTCATCACAGTTATAAGGCAAAGCATAATAAATGCAGCATACACCAGCATCTTGATTTTTTGTGTTTATTGACAGCTCTTATTTTGAAGTAGAACAATAGATTATTTTTGAAATTTGTTAGCTAATACTTTTCAAATGGTTTTTGAGTAAATATATGTATCTATCTCATAGTTTTAAAGAGAGAGATATTTTATTGCCCCATAGGAATTTTAGGATTCTTTGTTCAATTTCTGTAAAGAATGTCTTTGGGATTCTGATTGGGATAGCGTTGAATATGTAGATTGCTTTAGTTATTATGGACATTTTAACTATGTTTGTTCTTCCAGTCCATGTGCATGGAATGTCTTTCCATCTCTTTATGTCATCATCAATTTCTTTCATAGACTGTAAGTTTATAATCTTAAAGACATTTGTGTACAGTCTTTGGGTGGTGAACATGATGTAATCTACACAGAAATTGAAATATAATGATGAACATCTGAAATTTATATAATGTTGTAAACCAATGTTACCCCAATAAAAAAATAAATTAAAAAAGATGACTCTTTAAAAGGCTGTATAGAAATATCACATCTAGAGAGATACTCAAAGAGGATTTCTCATTTGTGATGACAGTTGAAAGATTAATACTTGATCCCTGATCGTAAATGTTGTTTCAGGAGTTGAATAAAATTTTGTAGCATTTATAAAAAGGTTTACTGCTGTTCTGTTAATGGATCAAGCAAAGTAAACTTATAAATCCCTTCCATTCATATTAGTTGAATACAAATAATTTGTAAGAAAAGGAATAGATTGAATATTACATCATTACTCTGGGTACCAAATATAAAACTTAAATAAATTCACAATACAATGACTCTTTAAAAGGATATTTGATGATAGAGTGTGTGAATTCTTTATTGGTGTCATTATTTATGTTTCTCATTCTTTACAAATTTTCTTGAAGAGATGCTAAATGGAAAAATAAAATGCAAATGTTAAGACCTGGGCTTCATTGAAATTTTCCAAGGAGATAAGCATTTACCTACAGATGTCCTAAATATAGGAATACAAATATGCAGCAGATTTTTCTTAGTTTTTGAGATTAACAGTATTTGTACTTTGTGGGTTGTTTTTTTTGTTATGGTTTTTATCATTTATTTTGAATATATCTTCAAGCTTCACCTAAGCTTGAATAATGTCTGAATTGCTTTCAACTCAGAATAGTCATATAGTGTAAGTAACTGTGAGAACCATTCATGAAGTGTGTCAAGCAGAATGGCTTGCAGTTTTCAGAGGAGTGAATGTGTTAGAACGGTTATCTAAACCACTCCTAGTTTTTATGCCACAGTTTAGCACATGTTTTTATCTTTGGTTTGGTTCATTTGACTTTATTTATTTTTTAGTAATTTCCTTTTCAATATGCTGGAGAAAAATAAAACGTTAGGCACAAACAATGAAGATAAATGACTCTGTCATCCTCCATGAGATCTTGTACAAGTCTCAATGTGTGTGTGTGTATGTGTAACTGATTTAGAGACATTTGCAAAATACTCTGAGCCTTAGAATTATTCAAGTAATATAAATTTAGAATATACGCTCCATTTGGGGCTTGTTGATTTTTGTTTACTGTTAGTTCCAGAGTCTCAAACTGTGCATAGCATCAATACATTTGCTTAATGAACATAGATATGAATGACATTTCTAACTTTCTTATTAGTATTATTTTCCCCTGGAGTTAAAACATCTTTTAGATAAAGATTAAATTTTATTATTGTAAAGCGTATTGGGATCTAAAATTTTCTAATGACATGTTTATAATGTAATATTCTATAATTCAGTCCTTTTCTTGTAAATCTTATTTTTTTACTGACTATAGGAAAACACTGATTTTATGTAGCTTTCTAGTAGAGGAATGACTTTCCTGGACTAATGCGTTTTTTTTCCAGCTGCTGAATTATTTTCTTTATACATAAAAATATTGATTTTACACAGATTAATGTGATGTTTAATTTTACATTTCCAGTCGAAAAATGTTTAGCATAAGTACAAAAAGATCTAAATTTCACACAACCTTTTATTTGAAGTTTCACAAAAGTCACTAGGTTAAAATATTGCTAATGAGTATGAGCCATCAGAAATGTATAGGTATTATATCTAATGTTTGACATCTTTGTTTTCTCCATATTGATGTTCCCTCTTATTCTGTATCATGTTGTTTAGTAGTTGTATATCATATGCATTTTTCCCAGTAAATAAAATAAATCTCCAAATTATGATGTCTAACAAATAAATTTAACTTCAATAGTTGAAAATTAGAACAATGTACATTAACTTTATTTTTGGAAATCATATTTAGAAATATGCTTTATCCTTATATTAACTTCAGTGATCACTGAAACACCCTGTCATGACTAGATGGCTTCCAAATTTTTAATATGGAAGCTCAAAAGAGATGAAACCAAAACCTTACAATTTGAGGTTAAAAAAAATCTCAGCTCAATTTTAAATAATGTACATTCTATACTTTCATGCAGCTCCAAAACTAACAGTTTTCCTATTTCGATTGTGGTTACTTTATATTTTATTTTTTACCTAAGTTCTTTGGTAGTGAAATACAGACTTCTAAATTTATGAATTCTCAAGTCCCTAAGTTTGAATGTGTTTATTGGCTGCATGTTTTATGACTCTACATAGCAGTCTGTGCTCTATCATATTTTTAAAATATCATTATACTTGGAATGACAAGGAAAGGAAGAGATATTGCATTTAAAAAAATAAGGAATGTCTAGAATTACAAGTGGAATAGACTTCGGAGGTACAAGGAAGAGGGATTGCTCAAGTACTAAATGGAACAGGATGAAGAAGATGAGCATCAACACTGGTAAAGAGGAACTGCGGAAACTCAGGAGAGCTGTTCCAGCCTCCATCAGTGAGTAAATGATTATGCAGATAGGGAAACAGATGAGAATGTGCTCCCAGCGATATTACCTAGAGCTACTTTTAGAGTCCAGAGCTAGGATGGTGGCATTTAAGCCTGGTATCTAATACTCTACAGCTGTATTTTTCAAACTCAGGCCTACATCAGAATCATAATGGTGTTTCTAATTCAGTAGGTCTGGGGTGGGACATGAGAATTTGCATTTCTAACATCTTCTTGGGTAATGCCAAGCATACTGGTCTGAATCAATACTTTGAGAACCACTAATATGTACCATTCTTACCCTTCTGCCACTCCTTCCCTGTTTGTGCTTAGGGGACTGATGACAGAGGAAGACAGCCACCATATAATGGGTTTGGAGCAAGGACACAGTAGACTCTCAGAACATTCCTCAGGAATACATTTAACCCCTCAGTCTGGTATCCTGGTGCCTATAAGACTCCAGTAAAGCCCAGACGTCACACCTGAGTCTTCCATTTAGGATGGGTCAGAAAGATGACTGATGAGGTGCAGTGGATGCTCCTAGTAGATCTGGCAGAAGAGATAAAGTATGCAGAATAGGCTTTAAAATTTTTCATGGGCAGTGACAGTTGGGAAGAGAACAAGTATTCTATGGAAATGTCCTGCAGGCACAACATGTAAGAGCCAGAGAGATGAATCCCATTACGTTGGCCATTACAAAGTGGCAAATGGTGGTGCCCCGAAAATTCATATGGAGAAGAATCAGAAGAGAGGTAAGTTTGGAGGAAGGCGGTCAAAAGGTACAAACTTCCAGTTGTAAGATAATTGAGTACTAGGGATGTAACGTACAACTCGACGACTATTGTTAACACTGCTGTAGGCAAGTTGTTCCAAGAGTAGATCCTAACAGTTCTTATCACAAGGAGAAAATTTTTTCTTTTTGTTGTATCTGTATGAGATGATGGATGCTAACTAAACCTGTTGTGGTAATGGTTTCAGAATGTATGCAAATCTTGCTGTACACCTTAAACCTTATACAGTGATGTATGTCAATTCCTTCTCAATAAAACTGGAAAAAGAAAAGAGAGGTAAGTGATCTACAAAGTGAGATGTTATAGAGAAGTCCAGTAAGACAAAGGATAAAAAGTCTGTGCTTGGCAATAAGGGAACTTACTTTGAGAGGAATTTGGGTGAAGTGGTCCTGGTAGTGGCAAGGTGGCTTTGGGCTTAAGACGGAATGAAAGGAGAAGCAGAGAGCTTTAAAAGATGCTTGAGCATGCAGGGGAAAAGCTAGAAGGTCTAAATACCTTTCGCAATTTCTGGATGGAAAGGAGCTTGAGCACTTTATCTGCTGAGAGTAAAGATGTAGTGAAGTGAGAGTTTGAAGAAACAGGAGGAAAGGAGTAATTAATTCCAGAAGAGGAAAGGGTAATTGATTTTGTAAGTTTCTTTAGGAAGTGGGAGGGGGCCAGAGCTCAGAGCCTCAAGGGATCTATTAAATGCCAAATGCTGTTTCAAAGGTCTTCCTTGGGACTGTTGTCACAGGTATGTGGTAATTTATTTTGATAATTTCATTTTATCTCAGCTATAATGAGAAACTGAAGTTTGGAGGAATTGAGGGCAAATTTTTATTTTCTTCTCAACTTATTCAAGACATCGCTATTTATCATTACGCTCTTCTTCTACACTTCTATTAAGTGAATAATTGGCCACCAGCTAGAAATTTCCCAACAGTGTTTTCTTGCCTTTTAGGTGGCTAACTTGATTTATTTTTTCTCTAATATAAAAAATAAGTCTTGGAAAGTACCACAAAGTGCAGAGAAGATCAGTTTAACTCAATTAAGTGTGTATGTGCTTTTTTGCTTTTGCGTTTTGTTTTGGTATCCTGTATTTAAGTTAGGATATGGAACTTAAGAAAAATTAATATCTGCTAACACATATCATGTAAAAGAAAGTGCTAATACTTGATTTTGGATCAAATCTTAGTACCACACTTCTGGAATACTTTATTGGAAACCTTTATATCTCCTTTTAAGCTGTTGTTTTCCTAGTACATAAATAATAAATAAATTCTCTTCAACCACTTGACCATTCTGTAGATGGTTCACGGTAGTCTGAACCATCCATTAGTAGGGCATGTCCTGGGTGTACTTTGTAGGACGAGGGTGGAGTTGCAGGAAATGAAAGAGAGGGATATATGTGCCCAGACACAGGGCAGGGTTGTTTTTTTTTTTGTTTTTTTTTTTTCGCCAAAAAGAGTTCGACTTTCTGTGAGACTCTGTGAGGAGGGAAGAGTCAGGAGTAGAAGATGAGCTAGGGGCTGAAAATGGAACTTGGAGTAGGATTCAAATGCTTGGAACAGGTAAAAGCAAACAAATTTTGTTAATGCTGCTGTGTACATGGCTATTTTAATTGATGTGCTGGTTAAGACTTGCTTGTGAGAATGAGAGGCAGGCACTCTTAGGCTCGGTGAGGTATGGGGGCTTGAGGAGGCGATTGCTGGCCATTTGAGGGACATGTTTTTGAGTGTTGCAGGAATTGGAAACTCGTAGAAATGTCAAGCTTGTCAATGTATTGGCAATAAGGCTTCTTTACAGGCCTCTAGCCACACTGGACTCACTGACTTTGTCTTAGGTGCCAGTCATTGTGCTTGAAGTGGGTTGGGAGATAGAAGTTTGGGCAAAAACTGTTGCCTGTTGTTATCTAACATAAATTTTCACCTTTGTCTGTTTGTTCACTGGGTATGTAGTCACCTAGAGTAAGTCTACACTTCCAACCTTCTGTTATGGCTAGTCTTCTTTTGTGACTAACAGACTGACAATGGAAAGAATAGAAATCAAGCGGGCAGCTTCAGGGTTGAGCTCCAGAAAGCAAAGAGGATTAAGCCCTCCACTTCCTTTTTCCCTTCTTCCTTCTAACTGAAAATCAGAAAGGATAATTGTGAGAGCTTCTTAGACTACAAAATGAAGCCAAGATGGTGAAGATGACAGAGCCATTCATTAGAACTAGCATCGGTCATTAACTGTCAAGCTGAAATACAAATTCTGCACCTTAAGAAATAAGGTGGGTTTTTTTTTGAAGCACTATATTTTTTCATCTTTTTGTTACAGCAGCCTGTATCCTAATTAGCACATTTGTCAAGATCTCCCATTAGTTTATTCAGTAAATATTTATTGAGCTCTAGATTCTAGCAATAATAAACAGCAGCACACACACAAAAAGTCCCTGCCTTCAGAGAGGGTACATTCTAGTGGAGGAACTATTCGATAAAAGGATAAATTAGTGAAATATATAGTTTGTTAATTTAGTACTATGGATGAAATATGGTAGGAAAGGGGAAAGGATAAACGTTCAGTGGGAGTTGAACTTTAAGATAGCATGGCCAGAAAACACCTCTCTGACATAGTGTCTTTAGAATTAAATTCTGAAGTGAGTGAGGAAAGCAGCCATGCAGATATGGGTAGGGGCAGAGCATTGCAGGCAGAGGCCCAATGAGTACAAAGACTATGAAACTGTATTGTGCCTGGCATGTTCCCTGGTATAGCAAGGGATGAGGGAAGGAGGGGAGAGTTGTAAGAGAGAAGATCAATGTGATAAGAGGGACAGATATTTTAAGTCCTGGTAAATATGGTAAAGACAACAGAGGAAATGTGAAGATAATGGAGGACTTCTCTCATATGACATGATTCAACTTATATTTTGAGTGAATTACTTTGACTGATTTGTAGAAAATAGACAAAGTTTCAAGAAAAAAGTAGACCAAGAGGCATCAAGGATGTCATCAAAGATTGGTGGTATGAGCAACTAGAAGAAGAGAATTGCCATTATGAGATGAAAAAGTCTGACTACAAGAAAAGCTGATCTTGGGGTGGGAGGCAGGCAATAGCAGGAGTTTTGGATGTGCTGAGTTTGGGGTGCCTATTAGTTATCTGAGTGGAGATGTTGAGTACAGGTAGGTACACATGTGGTGTATAAGGGAGAATCTGAGATGGAGAAATACTTTAAGAAGTCTTCAGTATATAGACTATGTTTTAATCATCCTGGATGAAGTCCCTGGAGATTGAAAGATAGAAATGAAAAGAAGTTCAAGGACTAGTCCTGAAGCTTTGGGTCATTCCAGCATTCAAAGGTCAGGGAGATGAGGGGGAAACAACACAGGAGAATAAGGAAAGTGAATAGAAAGTTAGGAGGAAAACTAGAGGAGTGTGGTTTCCAGGATACCTTGGAAAGGAAATGTGATATAAGATGTATCTTTCTAGAGCTGTGATTTCCAACCTCCGCGCATAGCAGAAAGCACATTTGACATGAGTAGTATGGTCATAGCAGACATGCCACGTGTCAGTGGGACAATCAACCTAGCTTAGAGTGTCAGAGATGGAGGAAATAGTATATAACCAAGCTTAGAATTATAGAACATCTTGATTCAGGCAGACAGTTGGCAATTTTAAACCATGGCTAAGTCTAGTCTACAATGTAGATTATCTGAATTACTGCAGATCTATATATTTTAACCTTTAGCACAATTACCGGTGCATTTGACACCTTCCTTAGAAATTTAAAGAGCCTACCCTGGATAGGTCATCAGCTAGAAAGCCATGCCACCAGCTTCCAGAGATTGTGAGAGTAAATCTTAGACCATGATAGCTTTACTTACAAAATGGTGCAGCACTTTCAATGATACATAGATACCAATGATATCTGTTATTATTCATTAACCCATGAATTCCTATGTCATTCATGTGTAAAATCATTCATAATAGATAATTTTCCTATCATTATATTAAAGTGTAACTTACCGCTTAAAATGCTATTTAACTTTTCTATATTCTTGTGTTTTGTCTCCGTCATTTGTCATGCTTCTTAAAGACTGGAATAATATTTTTAAACTTCCTTTACTCTGCCCTCTCTGCCCATTTTACCTTCTTTTTGCTTTCACAACACTTATTGAGTTATAGTCTTATTGAGGACGTGATTTTTTTTAAACTTTGTTTCCCATTACATCTGAAAACTCTCAATATATTTTTGTTAATGATGTAGTAACATGATATCTAGTTCTATTTACCATTATTCTAAGGCTGATACTACTATTGTTTTGAATACAAGATAGAGATGTTTGGAAAAGACACTGCCATTGTGCGTAAGTTTAATTGAGTTGATTATTGTTCTTTAGCACTACCGATGTGAAAATATTGAGAATGTCTTCTGATTTTAATGTTTTCCGGAAACTCTAAGTGAGTTTTGCAGTAATTATGAATCTCATCTATATAACTCTTCACTATATGTACTTCATCCTTCAAATGCCAGCTATAAGAAATGGAGCAAGAATGGTTGAGATGTACGCATATCATGTCAGTGAGTAGGACATCTGTCAGAATCAGTGATAACTTCACCAGCACAATACGACAGTGCTTTTACCCTACACTGTAGTTTTATAGTGGTCACTGAGGTAGTCAATGCCTATGGGAAGCAGCAGTGACTTCCCCCCACAATCTATAGGGAGGAAAGAGTTAATGGATAGCTCTTTAAATTTTTTTAATAGGCGATCTACTAGCAAAACAAATGTGCTATTGACCATTATTAACAGGGAACTTGGAATAACAGTTTTCCATGGTTAAGTTCACAGCTTTCTTTGTATATTATTTTGCAGTTTATTTGTAGCTTATGTGAGTGATTTTACATTTTATTCATATTGTGTATTGATAATAGTCACAATATTTTTGTTAAGGATATTATGAATCAATATGTTAAAATTGCCTATATTAATATTTCATAGGGCATGACTTTTTGTGCTCTCAATTTGTGAGAAATTTCAAAGCAACTGACACAAGATTGCCATTCCAAAATCATTCTTGTGGCTCTCCGTAGTCGAAAAGAAATGGTTCCTTTAGAACAGCAGACTAGTACTGCTATGTCTGTGTTCTCTAAGAAGGAGAAAATGTGAAGTTAGTAGGTGAACATGAATTCTACTGATAACATTTATCCAAGATTAGGAATAAATAGTACAAAATTTTTTTATGCAATCGCATAATACAAGGAATCCTGTTAGGTAAAATTTTGCCCTCCACTATCTCTTTCAATATTTTCTTCTTATCTCTTACTATTGCTTCTTTTCATTTGGTTTAGCTCTAAGGTAGGAAAATTAATCTCATCCTCATTCTCTTTTCTTAGTTGCAAAGAAAATCTCTGTAAGATTTTCTGAGAAGAAATCTCTATGAGGTACTAATGGATTCTGGCATCTCATACTCAACACTATAACACACAACTCAAGAGAAGATACAATGGGGCTGCTTTCAGGAAGAGGGATGAGAACCGGCTAAAAGAAACATTTTTAAGAGGAAGTTATTATTATCCTCCATCTTATGATCTGATGGGACAGATATACACCATTTACGTCAATAGAATGAGCTTCTTTAACCAGGAAAAGTCTTGTGCACTAAATGTCAATATTCCAAAAAACACTTTGGGTATTCACACATTTATATGAATTATGCCTTATTTAAGTATATTCTCAGATTTAGATATGGGTGTCTTTTGTTCATTATTAACTTTAAATAAAAAAACCCAGCTTTGATTGTTGAACTCCTCAATGCGATAGTATGGATTTTGAACCCGCAGAATGACTAACTAAACCCACCAAATGATAAGGGTTACCATTAATACTGCGGAGTAAGGCATTCTCATATTTTGAAAAAAATTGAGATTTGTTAGAGAATTATATATTTATTAGAGCAGTAATCTTCACGTAAACTAAGGAATGCCAAAATTAATTCAAATAGTAATATTTAGGATAATAATTCTTTACTCTGTAGGGCATGAATTTTAATATAACATAAATGAACCCTCTCTTCATGTGAGGATAATCATTTTTGACATTAAAAACTTTTTGAAAATTCCCTCATGTTAAAATGAATGCTGTTGTAACCATTTCAAATAATGTTCCCTACTACATCGTAGGGTAACACCCATTAAAATGTATAGTTAATAATAAATTGAGTCACAAATCCTAAACACCAGTGGGGTGGGGTGATCTTCTGTGTTATTTCTTGACTGAATATGCTAACAGAAATTATTAAGTATCACATTAGGTACAAACATTCAGAATGATTGAATTATTTGTTGTTAAAAATAATTTTAATAATCAATGGCAGACTGTCAAGTCATTATTACTTTGCTATCATAGGCAGAGCATCAATGTGGTTCTCCTTGTTTTCACAAGTGGTCTTTGGACATAGGTATTAATAAGTATAATATTGAAAATTTGCATAACCTTACTATGAAGTGGATACTGTATTATGCTTTTTATAAACATTAGCTCATTTAATCCTCATGACAACCCTCTAGGATAAAATACTACTACTATCATCGTCATTGTCCAAAGTCACCTATAGCTAGAGAGTGATAGAGTGGGAATTTCAACTAAGGCAGTCTGGCTGCTGAGTCGATCTTTTTAATCACCATAGTATTATGCCTCTTAAAATTAGGTGTGATTTTGAAACTTGCATTTTAATGTACAAAGAAATCTATGCACACATGTTTGTGACTTTAATTTATAGAAACATAAAACCTACCATGTATCTAGTTTGTTTTTTTTAACTTGTTTTTAATACTTTTTTCACTTAATAAGATACTTCAATGGAAATCATTTAACTTTTTATTTTTATGTAGGTATTTTCATCAGCAAGGAATTTTCTTTAAAATTCTTTTTTGTTTCTATTGACACCTTTAGGGGATTGGTAAGAAGAAAAATGGTTGGTTGATGGTAGTGATGATCATAAAGATCATAATCCGCATGGTTTCAGGGCTCAGATAGGTAATGAAAGTTATTAAATATATTAGACAATGGGGAATAATACATGTGGTAGTAAATTACAGACATAAGTCCCTATCTAAAAACTTCAAATTCACTGTTTTTATTACACCAAACAAACAAGTCTATGATTGATATCAACTTCAGGCCTTCACTTTTGGTTTCTTGTTTCTGGTATATAATTATGTAGCTATTCCTGGTGATGGTTTAAATGACTTCAATAGAAATTATTTTAGCTATGACTACTTGGTTGAATCATAAGGTATAATAGCAACAGGCCAGCCCTTGTGGTCTACATTGGTTAAGATTCAGCACTCTTACCGTCATGGCCCAGGTTCATTTCCTGGTCACGGAAACACATCATCCATCTGTCAGTTGTCACACTGTGGCAGCTGCATGTTACTGTGATGCTGAAAGCTATGCCACCGGTATTTCAAAAAAAGCGGGGTCACCGTAGTGGACAGGTTTCAGTGGGGCTTCCAGACTAAGAAAGACTACGAAGAGGGACCTGACCACCCAGTTCCAAAAAAATTGGCCATGAAAACCCTGTGAATAGCAGTGGAGCCTTGTCTGCTATAGGCTGGAAGGTGAGAGGATGGTGCAAAAAGACCAGGCGGGTTCCGCTCTGCTGTACACAGAGTCAACAGGAGTTGGAGTTGACTTGAAAACATTACCAACAACAACAACAAATCAGCAAGCATTATTTTTGTTATTCTTTTTGACAAATTTCAGTAACCTTTTATTTTCAGATGGTAAAAGTAAATTTTTAAGGAATATTGGAATGAACACCTTCCAAAATACATTGCTTTATAAGACCCAGAAATGTTCCATCCTAAAATGTCAGTTCCAACATGCACTTATTAGGAATCCTTCCGTATACTCATTTTATCTTTTCACCATAGTCCTCTCCTGTACATGCGATTACTCTTGGATCATGTCTTTTATGTGTGAGACACGGCTGTGGTCCTATTCTCCACCTATCCTGGAACCTACATTCCCACAAAAACAGGAGAAATTTTGCTTTTATTTAACTTGAGGATTGCCATTACAAATCGTTCTTGTGGCTTTCCATAGTTAAAATAGTGCTTTTTTTTCCCCTCTGCTAGTTCAGAACGTAAAATTGCAGTGAAGTAGCTTTTGTATGTCACAGTTATTTGTGTACCTCTCATCTACTCTGGAGCCATGGTGAACTTCTCTATTCGGCCCTGACCTCTGGGCCTGTGGATGAATCCAACGGATTGAGATTGATAGCGGGGAGTC
This sequence comes from Equus przewalskii, assembly GCF_037783145.1. NCBI lineage: Eukaryota > Metazoa > Chordata > Mammalia > Perissodactyla > Equidae > Equus > Equus przewalskii. The sequence goes on from NC_091832.1 coordinate 68,202,591, forward strand.
CAGCTAGATCCTGAAATAATCTAAGACCAGTTAAGAAGGGCTGGAATAAAAGGAGATAATAGAAAGGAAAAAGCGATAAAAATTGGAAAGTTGGTGTGGATTAGCTGCCTTCTCATAGATTTGATATTGACAAATATTTGAGTATTTAGGAAGAAAGTAACAGAATAGCAAAAAGAAGGCAGGATTTCTGTTTCCTGAGTAATGAATGCCAAGTTGTCTTTTTTTTTCTGATGGAAAAAGGACTTAACATACTTGTCAAACAGAGCATAATGCCATTTTGATGAAGCTTTTTCAAGAATAACTAGTACATGAAATATGAGCAATTTGTCTATTTAAGATTTAACTAGGATGGCAGCTGGTGTTCAGAAGGATTCATTGACATGAATTTTAAAGTTGAAAAATGCTACATAAGCAATCAAAGTATAGACAGTCAAAATAAATGAGACAGTCTCGTAAGGTATAAACTGTTCACAGGCACATTTCAACTCGTTTTAAAGTGAGTAATATGGGTATTTCTAGATATCATTAGAATGAATTTATTTAATTAAGGGTGAACTTGAGAGACAGGCATTCTTTGAAATCTAAAGGAGCAGTAACTAAAAGAAAAGTAAGGAAATAATCATGTTGGATTTATAAGTAATTATGGAGATTCTCTGATAAGAAAGCTTTTAAATAAGATGTGATTCTCATTATGTTATGTAAGCTTTAAAATCCCTTTTAGCATTTGGATCTAGCTAGTTTATATTTTGGATTAATTATAATCATATACACACAAAAAGAAACGTCACATCCAATATACTTTTGCTCAGCAAAATTCAGGCTGGCAAATAGGAGATGGTATTGGATTTGAAAGAACTTTTCTGTCAGGAGATTGGGGCTGTAACATTGGTCTGACCACACAGGGTCTATTGCTTCTAAAAATGGGTTACATTACCTGCATGCCAAGCATTTTATGAAAAAGAATAGTAGAAATTAAGTAGGTGCTGTTTTCCCCGAGTCTTTCTCTGTCATGCCACCAAGATGGAGACTTAGTCAGTCTAATTGTATTTGTGCTGGGTCTGGGTTTCGTTGCATTTTAGTCAGACTCACTCTGGTTTCAGATGTTTATATAGTGAGACAAGGAATTTCCCTGGAATTTCTACACTGGCCTCTCCAGAAATCTCTTTATGTTTTACAACCCAGTTCTTTAGGTGACTGGGGATTGTGGTTTGTTTTCCAGTCTCCCTGGGATTTCTCCCTTCTCAGAGAGCCCTCCCACCCCACTGCTCTGCTCCCAGACTTCACTTGGCTGCTGCTTTGCCCTTCATGAAGACCCTGGGTACTTCCGTGGGACTCAGTCCACTTCCTGCCCTGACCCTAACTTTTGGCAGGCTCTAGCCTCCTAAGGCCCTCTGAGGATCCTGTGTACGTCAGCGCTGTTTCTCAGCTTGGTTGCTCTGTCTGATCCAGCCTTTTTCAGCCTTGTGCTTGGCGCACATCAGGGTGGATCTTACAGCCCTCCAGCCCAGCTCTCGCCTTCTCCCTGCAGTAACTCAGTAAAGGGACCATGGAAAAGAATTGGTAGACAGGTGAGGGCACGCTTTATGCCTGGAGCTTTTTGGAATTCTCCTCCCTAATCCCATTCCAAAATTGGCAATTTAAACTGTTACATGGTCTGCTTTCTTCTTTTTGATGGCGGGTTTTGCTCTTGTGTTCACATGGCCCCAGGGTTCAAGGTAGCCATAGGTCACTTCTGTCCTAGGAAGCATTTATCCCCATCTGGAATTTAGTACCCTGAAGTTTCTTTAAATCCTTAACTCCATGATGAGCTTAAAAAACACATATGCTTTTATAGTTTATCTGACTTGTTCTCATTTTTAAAGTGGAGCAATGGTCTTCTGCTCTTCTCTACATCTTAGCTGTAGTTGGACGTGGCTCTGTGGAGGCACATTTAACGTTGTTTCCAACTTTTAGAAATTAAAATTAACGTTGCAGTGAATTTTCTTATCTGTGTCTTTTGGCATATTTGTGTGTATGTGTGTGTGTATGTGTACATACCTCTTGGGTATACCTATCAGAGTGGAATTTCTGGATCATAGACTATGCATAGGTGATACATTTTAACGTTGTGTATGTTTTGTATTCCATGAAATTGTTATTGCTCTTATGGTTAGGGTTTATTTAGGTTTGCCCACATATTTTTTCTTTCTATTATTCTTTTTCTTACTGAAATTTAGTGCTTTTCTCTGTTATCATATCTTTGAACCTGAACAACTACTTTTAGTAATTCTTTCAAACAAGAGTCTACTAATCCACTCAGTTTTAGTTTGGTTGGAAATATTTATTTTTATTCTTCAGTCAAAGGCTATGGGTATAGAATTCTGACAGTTATGTCGTTTCTGGAATTTAAAGAGGTTATTCCATTGTCTTCTGACTTTCATCATTTCAATTGATAATAGTTAACTGTCAATTTTATTGTTACCCTATCAAGGCTAAAATCCGCCCTCTTCAGCTGCCTTTTAGTTTTTTGTTTGTTTGAGGAAGGTTAAAGCTGAGCTAACATCTGCTGACAATCCTTTTCTTTTTGTTGAGGAAGCCTGGCCCTGAGCTAACATCCATGCCCGTCTTCCTCTACTTTCTATGTGAGATGCCTGCCACAGCATGGCTTGACAAGTGATGCGTAGGTCCACACCCAGTATCCGAACCCGTGACCCCTGGGCTGCCCAAGCGGAATGTGCAAACTTAACCCGTGTGCCATGGGCCTGGCCTTTGCCTTTTAGTTTTTAATGTTTTTTCTTTACTTGATATTTTAGTATACATCAGTGTCTTATGCTTGTTTGTTTTTTTATTTCCCTGCCTAGCATCCATAATGATTCTTGAATCTATAGCATGATACATTTCACTTCTTTTAGAAAATCTCAGCCATTATTTCTTCAAGTATTATATCAGTATCATCTTCCCTCTTCTTTCTTTCTTTAATTACAATTATATAAATTTGACTTTATTATTTGGGTACGTGTTTTATCTTTTGCTTCCTTCTTTCTTTCTTTCTTAAAATTCTTCTTGTGCTTCATTCTGGAGATTCTCTCCTGAACTTTATTCCAATCATCCATTCTTCTTTACTAGTCCATGGATCAGTGACCTTTTCCTGTAAAATGGCAGAGAGAAAATACCTTATGCTTTACAGGACATATAGCCTTTGTCGCAATTAGAAAACTCTGCATTGGAACACAAAAAGAGTCATAGACTATACGTAACCAGTCAGATATGATTGTGTTCCAATAAAAAATGAATTACCAAAACGAAGAGTATGCCAGATTTGGCCCACAGGTAGTAGTTTGCCAATCCCTTTTCTAATATAACCTACTGAGTTCATAAATGCAATTATTTTATTTTTCATGTCTAGAGTTTCCATTTGAGTCTTTTTATAGATTCTAGTTCCCTGGTAAAATTTAACATAATGCCAGCTGTTTTTTGAGCATATTAATTCTAATTATTTTAACATTTGTGTCTGATAATTTTAGTGTCTGGATCAACTCTGTGTCTAATTCTATTGCTTGTTTTTTATCTTAGTTGTATATCTTGCTATACCTGATAACTTTTTATGAAGCTGGACTCTTAGTATGAAAAACTGTAAAGGCTCTGGATGAGAGATTACCTTCAGCATGTAGTTAGCATAGGGACATAATACCTTAATACCACCCAGGTTTGAGCTGTATCAAGGCTGAGTTTTAGTGCTTATTAGATGTGATATATTTCTGCTTTTTTCTTACTCCAAGGGTTATTTATTTTCAGGCATCTCCAAAGTCTTGGGAATTTCTTGCTTATTCCTTGGCAAACCCTGTATGCCACATTTTATCTCCCCAGTACTCTGTGACTGCTGAAAATTACATTTAAATCTTCACTGCTAGCTTCTGTGGCTTTCCTATATCTGTACTGCTTACGAACTGGTGAGTACCTGGAGGAGGTATGTGCTGAGCTCACTTATTTCATCTTCCTTGTCCTGAGTGATCTTGTTATATACTCAATCGTGGCTGTCTTAGAAGCCCTAGATTTATGGATTTCACCTATTAGCCTTAAGAAATGTGGAGAAAATCTGTTCAGATTCTCTGTCTCTTAGCAGCTTTCCCACTCAGCTTCTCAGCATGTCTTTCTCAGCTTGGAAAGTGATTAATGCCTTGTAGTGAAGAGTGGCATATGGCATCAGACTCTCCTCAATGAGTTTTTTTCTCCCAGGATCTTGACCTTTCAAGCACTGGCTCACTTGCTAGTTCTTCAGTGCCTTCAAAAAGATGTTTGTTTTTTGTTGTTTGATTAATTTCTAGCTTTTCTAATTTCTTTCTAGAGGATAGCTATGGCTAGTCCATCACTCCTGGGGGATGAATATCCACCTATTACTTTTTAATCTCTTGAAAATAATTCAAAATGGTATGTTTTCCTCTTTCTATCACTCTGTACAGATTATTTTCAGTCTGCTATATCATTCCTTCTCTGCATTTTACTTCTCTGCTTTGTGCCTCTGGAGGTCCTATAAACTGCATTACCCACACTGCCTTGCTGTCTGGCTTCCTGTTGGGTTTGGAGAGTGGAAAGCACCTGCAGGGAATAAAAGAACTGCAGCTGAGAGAGGCTAAGGCATTCATTCCCTCTCTTCATGGAAAGAGGTATTCTCCACCTTTGGCCACAGCTCCAGTGCAGTGGATGCTCTTCCACAGGTCGAGCTTCCCTTTGGTTCTAGGATCATCATGCTCTGCTTCTTTTGTGTACCTTAGGTATGAGGGTAGGTAATGGGATTTCCTGCTATGATGTTTAACCTGCCCTCGGTTGTTCCCTTAATCCTGCCAGCTACCCTCTTAATAGTCCATTCGTTAAGGTTTTTCAGTTAATCCTTTGAATGTGCCATCTGCTCAGACCCTGAGTGATACACCTTCTCTTTCCTCATCTGGGTAATTAGAGAGTCTATTGAGTATATATGGCTAGGATGCTTAAGATTTTCCACCAAACTGTGAACTTTTAACTAGTATAGCCTTGTAACTGACTGAGAGTAAGTCTTAAAAGACAATAAATAGTGAAAATTTCATAAGAAGAACTCCAAAAAATGTAAGTGTACATTAATATAAATTGTGCAGCTACAAGACACAGGATTAAAAAGCAAAATGTTAGGTAATTATGTAGAACAAGATATATAGGGTTGTTAAATAAGACTTTAAGTGACAATGTACTGCAAAGATAAGTCAGTAATTAAAATGCAGTGGCCTGGACTAAAGTGAGGTGGAAAAAGTTCAACTGGCTTTAGTTTGTCAGTGTCACTGACTTTGAGTAGTTTTCATGACTGCACCAATTGCTCTAAGATTTGCAGTTCTTCCCTTGACATGCTGACCTTTTCACAGTGATTCTTTTCTACCTGCTGCTAAGATACAAAATCAATATAATCCAGCAGGCAAATCTCTTGATACCGAAATAGCCTGATAATAGAGGAGAAAATCTAGTTATCCAGTGTCCTTGGTTGTGCTTATACATGTATAAAAACAGGCACACAGGCCTATTTGAGTGGAGTTCTTGATTTATACTCATATCAAATGTACAACCTTTATTTTACAAAGTGCACTGTTGAACAGAATCCAGGGAGCAGATATTTTAGGCTAATTTTTCATGGCATCTCTTCTTGATGACACCACATGATGTTTCTTTGTCTTTTCCTTTAAAGCAGTTTTGTGAGACTTCTTCCAATCCCCGCTTCTCTTCTGTTTGTGCATTTCACCTGACATAGAGTTAGGTGAAACCAGGTCTGTAGTGGAACAATTTTAAAGGGTGATAGAAAGGGATGGTGAACCCTTGACATTTTCCTTCTCTTTCCATCTTTCCACCTCCTGTTGGAGATATGCCAGTCATTTGAAGTATCAACCATAGCTTCTTCAAGCCCGGTGTTTTTCCTGCCAGGGTCCTGGATCTTGTTCACAAAACCCCCAAACAAGTTGTTTCTTTCATTTGGGAATAAATTTGATAGGGGGACCTTGACAGAATCCCTTAAATCATAGCAAGTCAGTAGCCATCAATTTATCAGTTTTAATACACTATTTAAATAATTTGCATTAAAAAACTGACTTAGAGCCCTTGTCCCATTTTTGAAAAGTCGTTTTTAGAACACTGTGCTCTATTTGGAAAGTGTTTACTCTTACTATTCTACTTCCTGAGGGAGAAAATACTCTGGGGGGGAATTCATATGGTTTAGATATTTTCTGGAAATACATATTTTATTCAAGCATGTTATGTGTTATAGTGTTCAAGAGTAATAAAGCATAGATATTAATTTAAGATACTAGCACATTTCCATTTGAATATTTCAGCAAATTAAGGTTTTTAAAAGTTACTTTTAAAGCTAGTGGCAATGTATTTTATAATCCCTTGCTATGAATCTGGGAATCAACTCTAGTAACAGGATAATCTGTTGATTTTTCCCTTTGGCAGCAGTCTTTATGTAACTCATCTGTGATAATGATATTACACATTCTCAAAATGTAATGCATTAGTGATAACTAATGAGAAGTTGAGATATTCATTTTTTGCATTGGGCTGGAAACTAGTCTCAAATTTTAAAAATTGCTATTTAAAGAATTCAGCAGGTCTTATATAGAATAATGTATTTTTATAGCTTATTTGGAAATTATTCCATGAATAGAGCAGATGGGGCTAGTTGAAATCATCATCTCAGCTGGTGACTCATAATGTTCACCCAGATTGGGTACCATGACTGTAATAGAAAAATGCATTTGACTAAAGACCAGCCATTTATCTAAGCTGTTAGTGGGAAAAAAAAGTGATTGATGTTGGTGTTTAAATTATGAAAATATATCAGAGTTGAACTATAATTGGAAAATATGGGGGTTTTTTTTACTTTATTTTTTTAGAGCAGTTTAAGGTACGTAACCAAATTGAAAGGAAGATGCAGAGATTTCCCCTATACCCCCTACTACTACATGTGCGTAGCTTCCTGCATTATCTGCATCACTCACCAGAATAGTGCATTTGTTACCAAAAATGAATCTACGTTTGACACATAATCACCCAAATCCATAGTTTACCTGAAGATTCACTCCTAGTGTTGTACGTTCTATGGGTTTGGATGAATGTACAATGACATATTATGACATCACACAAAGTAGTTTGACTGCTCTAAAATTCTCTGTGCTCTGCCCATTCATCCCTTCCCCTCCTCCCAAATGCGTGAGAACCACTGAAGTTTTTTCTGTCCCCATAGTTTTGCCTTTTGCAGATGTCATATAGTTAGAATCACAGAATCACACAATATGTAGCCTTTTCAGACTGCCTTCTTTCTCTTAGTAATATGCATTTAAGGTTCCTTCTTGCATTTTCATGGCTTGATAGCTCTTTTCTTTTTAGCACTAAATAATATTCCTTTGTCTGGACGTACCATTGTTTATCCATTCACCTACTGAAGAACGTCTTGGTTGTTTCCAAGTTTTGGTGTTATGAATAAAGCCTCTATAAACATCCATGTGTAGGTTTTCTTGTGGATGTAAGTTTTAAACTCTTTTGAGTGAATACCAAGGGCAGTGATTGCTCGATCGTAGGTAAAAGTAAGTTTAGTTTTGTAAGAAATTGCTACACTGTCTTCCAAAGTGGCTGTACCATTTTGCATTTTCATCAGCAATATATGAGAGTTCTTATTGCTCCACATCATCACCAGCAATTGGTACTGTCAGTGGTCAAGATTTTGGCAATTCTAATGGTTGTGTAGTAGTATTCATTATTGTTTGAGATTGTGTTTCCCTGAAGACATATGATGTGGAGCATTTTTTCATACGCTTTTTGCCATTTATATATCTTCTTTGGTGAGGTGTCTATTATAGTCTTTGGTCCAGTTTTTAATACGGATGATTGTTTTCTTATTTTTGAATTTTATGATCTCTTTGTATATTTTGGATAATAGTCCTTTATCAGATGTATCTTTTGCAAATATTTTCTCCCAGTCTGTGGCTTGTCTTCTCATCCTCTTGACATTGTTTTTCACTGAACAGAGTTTAATTTTACCAAATCCAGCTTATCAATTATTTCTCTTATGAATTATGTCTTTGGTGGTGTATCTAAAAGAACATCACCATACCCAAGGTCATTCATGTTTTTTCCTATGTTATCTTCTAGGAGTTCTATGGTCTGTTTTGAGTTACTGTTTGTGAAGAGTGTAAGGTCTGTGTTTAGATTTATTTTGTTTTGCAGGAAAATATGTCCTTGATTTGGCAGGTTTTGTTATCTACCTTACTGCTTTTATTTACATGTTAGCATATTATATGTTTCAGTTAAGAAATTTCATCACTTTGTAATTTTGAAATTTTTTTCTGAAAAAATTATTCTAAGTACATGTTCTATATAACCACTTTGTGAAATATATCATTTATATCAGAGAAAAATGAATAACATATTATTTGTTTGATATTAAATTATATTTAAATTTTTTTGGCCTTGTAAGTGGCCAGTGACTTATTAAAAAATAAAATATATTTGCATGACATTGAACCATGGTTATTATAACAATTTGGCATAGATAGTCTTGATAATTAAGATATTTTAAAAATGAAAAAAATTCTCTTACCCACTACAATAAATCACCATTGATAACACTGACACATCCATCTTCATTTGGGGGAATTTCGTTAGTAATTAATAATCTCACTTTGGAAGGAGTGTTTTTTAGGATCATTTAACTAGTTTATTAAAAGCTTCCTAGAATTTTGTGTTTATTTTACAATTTCCTCCTCCTTCTTGCCCATCAATGCATTTATCCATTCATCTGGCAAATATTTATTGAGTATTTCCTTACCCATAATAAGGGTTCCATGGATATTTGTGTCAAGGATAAATGATTAAATAGAACAGAAATGAAGGTGACATGCCTTCTTTCTTTGATGAATACTTCCCTATCACCTTTTTGTTCTTTGGCTCACTGATCCATTCATTCATTCATTAAGAACCTTTCATTACCAGCCCTTACACTGGATTTCTTATCTATAAGTTCAGACACTGGACTCATGTAAATGAGAGATAAATATCCTCTCTATATATGTGTATTTCTTAAACAAAGTAAGATTTTAAAAGACATTTTTTGTGCCCAGACCCCTTTCTAGCCTAAAAGAGAGTACAAATATGATGGTGGGAGTTTGTGGAAGTTTTCTTACTTCTTTTTGTTTTTTTTTTTTCTGAGAAATGGAGAAAAACAGGTCACAAAGTGACTAAGGATGGGGAGGAGCCATCGCCAATTGGAGGAGAATAGTCTGGGATAGTCTTCCAGAATGTAGGACAGTGAATGGACTAGAGAATAGGATACTGGGGGCCTTCGAATTCCCATCTGAGGTGAGAGATCACAAATTGTGACAGAGCTTGTGTGATTGTGTGCTTTTCTGCAGCTACATGCAGCTTTGTGGGTTCAGACCCCAAGGAGGAGGAAATTTGGCTTAAACTAGGGTTGTGATTTATCCAAGAAAATTCTGTAAAGGGAGTGAGGCATAAGGGTGTTGTGGGTATATACCTGAAAGAAATTGAAATAATTTACCATGGAATTTAAGCTAGTACAACCAGAAAGAAAGACATGAGGGTGGAGGTGATAAGGAACATTGAAAATGCAGTCAGAAAAATGGATTGAAGATACCAGTAGGTCCAAGGCATTTTTAGAATTAGGTAGGGTCCTGGAGGAAGCAAGCTGGAGAGATAGAAAGATGGTGGTTGGTGAGTGGGATGTTTCAGTTGAGTTTTTAAAGCGGTGGCAGTTACTGGTAATTATAAAGCAGAGGTATGAGCACGTGAGTGAGTGAGGCATGTAGAGGGCAAAACCATTGGAGAAGAGATCAAGGAGTTGAGAGGCCAGGATTGAAAGCCATCAGTGTGGACAATGAAATCATCAAGGACTTTGATGAGAGTAGTTGTGGAGAAATGGTCATTAAAAGTCTTCAGGGATTAAGAGTAACAACAAAGGAGTCAAAAAAAAAGTTGTCATTAGGGAGGAGGACAGTGAGTGCAACAAGAAGGGTAATTCCTGAAGATGTAGAATCAAAGCCAATACATTTTGGGAAGGAGGAAGAGAGAGAAAGCATAGGCTTAGAAATGACTAGACAGATAGATGGTTACCAGAGGGGAAGGGGGGTGGGGGAAGGGCAAAAGAGGTAAAAGGGCACATGGGTATGGTGACAGATGGGCAATTAGACTTTAGGTGGTAAACATGTAGTCTGCACAGAAATCAAAATATAATGATGTACAATTGACGTTTATATGATGTTATAAACCAATGTTACCGCAATAAAAAATTATAAAAAAATAAATTAAAAAATTAAGGAAAAAAGACATGATTAACAGGCCTCATGGCAATTCCTGAGACACTAGAAGGACACCTACTCCACATCCAGGCCTTTGTAGGAAGAGTGTAATGGAGAAAGCAGCCACACTAAAGAGGACTTTAGGGAAAGCAATAGCCTCAGTGGAGAGCCTGTTTCAGTTAGGGAAAAATATCTATGAGAATGTTGGGACTAGGTGTTAAATATATAGGGAATTTTACCAAATACTCATCATGAGTTTTAAATATTGCCGTGTAACAGTTTCAGCAGATATATGTAGGGGTATTACATAATTAGATGGGAATTTGAGACTGGTGATAACACATTTAGGGATTAAATCCTAGAAAGCAGTATGCAAATATAAGCAACTACAAAGATTTGGCTAATGCTGCAATATACTCTTTTTCTTATTGACATTTATATAATGTTATAAATAAATTTTCTATATTTTAGAAATAAATTTCATTGGTTACTTGTTTAGGAGTAGTTTAGTTTGAGAATAAAACAATCTGATTGACGGGTATTTTGCTTAACTGAGATCATCCCCACATTAAATGTTAAATCAACATTTAAATAGTATACAATAAAATAGAAACATTAAAACTCTTTTGAGAATATTTTAATATTTTTCTTATTAGAAGTAAATTCATTGCTTTTGAGTTGATATTTTATATCCTAATTATTTCTGCAGACTATTGATGCAGAAGGGTTGGGATGAGTGGGTGGGATAATGAGGTTGACTTTGACATTAACTCTTTCATAAATCTGAGAAATAATTTTTTTGAGAGAGAATGAGGTAGTGTTTGTGTATGTCTGTGCGTGACACTTTTCAGGATATTTTTTCATCACTAAGCTAAGCAAGCAGTGAGAGAATCACTTTTAGCAATAGAGAAGAGAAGGTTGGCAACTTCTGAATAGAAGCAGCTGGTTATAAGAGGTCAGTCAGTCAGAGAGAGAAAGAACATCAAACAATAGCAGCCTAAGTTAAATGGCATTTGAAATTACCGAGATAAGAGACCTTGGCAAAAATACACCTTGGGTCACATTATTTATTGATGGAAATAAAATATTTTATAAGAAGTAAGTTGATGCTGGGAATTTGGTGTTCACTGCTTTTGAAAAGGATAGACTTATATTTCAGTAGTACAAGCATAAATTGATATAGAATATGAGAATAAATAAACTAATGAAAACGTTATAGGACAAAAAGTGAGGATTGGGTGATATTAGGTTATACTTATTGTGAGAGCTCAGACCAACGTACAGAATTGAGTGACATGTAGAAAGAAATTAATATGTCAAACTGTACTGCAATTTTGATAAGATCTTCAACTCCTTGTCAGAATGATATTGAATATAGTATCTAATATCATTTTCTCTGTGAAGTAATAGGCAAATCATTCAAAAAGGGAAAATTTAAACAGAGAGAAGAAAAAATTATAGGCACTGGCAGACATGATTTGAATTGCAGTCTATTAAATGCCAACTCAACCCAAACTTCTTTCTAAATTAAAAGAAAAAGAGTAGAAAGATATAACAATTTTTAAATGATTACTGTTTGTGTAACTCTTTGTTGGGTTTAGAGGGCAATGAGAAGGTCAAACTCTGATCAAGCGAAGCTTTAAACTCATTGTAAATGTGTACGCTAAGCATAAAGTATAGCTTTTTGTGTGTGCCACCAATTCCTGATCCTTTACAAAGTCCTATCAGTCAAATATGCTTGCTTTTCATTAACTTACTTCTGCAGGATTAAGCTTCCATATATATCTGATCTGCTAAGACATATAGCACATATGCATCTAATTTCCAACAACAACAGTTCTGTTGATATATCTTTTCTGCTCTGGTCTGCATTATATGTGTTCTTGTATGTTTATATTTTTGTGCCTTTACACAAAGTAGGAAATCAGGAAACGGATACTGCATTAAATCTGCTATATTTAAGATCAAAGATTTTTTTTAAAGATTGGCACCTGAGCTAACATCTATTGATATGCTTTTATTTTTTCTCTTCTTCTCCCCAAGTCTCCCCAGTGCATAGTTGTATATTCTAGTTGTGGGTGCCTCTGGTTGTGCCCTGTGGGACGCTGCCTCAGCATGGCCTAATGAGCTGTGCCATGGCCACGCAGAGGATCCGAACTGGAGAAATCCTGGCCGCAGAAGCAGAGCACGTGAATTTAACCACTTGGCCATGGGGCTGGCCCCAATTTCAAGGATTTTTAAATATATAATCTAAAATGAATTAAAAATTACAAAATTATTTATTGACAAATGAAGGAAAATTGAAATGTCACAATCTTTCTTAGTTTCGATATATTAACCTAGATTCACAATTATAATTTTATATATTAACTATGTGATATAGAATAAAACTGAATGGGAAAAAAAAATCCCTAAAAAGATGCAAGAGCAATTATTATATTTTTACTCATTCAGAACTTAATTATTATAGATATTCTATGTGAAGAACATTAGTTTACTTGATGATTTACAGATTATGAAGATGAATTAGATACTGATCCCTGCCTTCTAGCTAGATAAAGTCTAGGAAAAGAAATAATCCATGAGATAAATAACCATAAGACGTCATAGAAAAGGAGCCATGTGTGGCGGACTGGTCTTGGCCACGCCAAGATATGTCTCTTTGGCATGAGGTTTATTTGAGGCTGATTGCTTTTGATAAACTGGGACAGGGAAGGAGGCTCTGAGGGGTGGAACTTGCTTGTCCTTTGTTAGGAGACATTTACATTGTAAAGGAAATCTCTGTCTGTAAAGATGCCTCCCTCTCTGTACCAGGAAGAAGAAAGGGGATAACCTTCTTTCTAGAAACTCTTAATCAATGCCAAAGGCAAGGACTTTAATCTGCATAATAATTTTATTCCTCTTTCTGGTAACCTCCTGTAACTGACTCCCCCCACCCCCAACATCCTCCTATGTCATTAGCTGAGATGATACTTAAGGTGGGGGCTTCAGCCATTTTGGCGAGTTGCTCAGCTTGCCTGACCTCTCCCATGTATACATGTTATAAAGCTTTGCTTAATTTTCTCTTGCTATTCTGTCTCATGTAAATTTAATTCGTTCTCCTGCCAGAAGAACCCACTTTGGGTAGAGGAAATGTTTTCCTCCCCTACACATGCATCACAAAGTGATGGATAAAATGCCCTGGTTATTTAGAAAAAAAGAATACGAGTTTTTTCCTGAGGGATCTGTAAGGGCTTTATGGAAAAATTGACATGAGATTGGTGATCGAAATTTAGAGACAATTTGGAATTGGAGGCAGTAGCAAAAGGTAAGAATGGACCTAACAAATAAAAGATAAGAGCATGAATAAACTAAAATGTTAGAAACAGGAAGTTCAGCTGAGTCAGAAGGTCAGAGCTGTAAAACAGACAGTGAAAAATAATGTTGGAAATTGGTTAGATTTTGTTATTTGTGTCGACAAAAATAATCCATAACCAATCTATAAAGCAAAATTTGGGTGAGTTTATTGTGAACCAGAGTGAGGATTCTAACCCAGGAAGGCCTGAGAAAGTGTTCCAGAGAAGCAGGGGTTTCAGTACAGTCTTATGTCTTTTTAGAATGAAAAGCCTACGTTAAACACACCCAGGATACATTTTCATCAAAATTTCAAAGTGGAATTCAGTTGCAAATTGACAAGCCAACATGACCATGATGTTCGGAAAGGATCTGATCCAGGGTAGGAGGGGAAGTATGCATTCTTATCTTAAAAGAATGCATTTGATGTGGGCTTGGGGAGCCAAGGAGTCAAAAGAAAGATTTCTTGGAGTCTCAAGGTCTGGCATCTGGCAGTAGTACTCTTTTGTTCAGAGAATAGTTTGGAGTAGCATGGGGACAGGACCCATGGGCAGGAAGAGCTGCTGGCATGGGGACAGGACCCATGGGCAGAAGACCTGCAGTGTGTTGAGGGTTAGGGCTAAATTTATAAGGCATAGGTATGTGAGTTATTTCTTTACAAGACAAAGGAAAGATCATGAAAAAAAATCATTAAAATGCTATCAGGGCAAGTGGGGTCTGGTTTCTGGGTGGTCTTATAACTTCAGATAAGAATCAGATCAGATTAAGTCAGGACTTCCTATGCTTCCCGGAGGAGGATGATATAGATCAGTATGTAGGGCAGGTCACCTTGGGCTTCTCTTCCTGGAGCAGCCTTGATCCTCATTACATTCTTTACCTTAGTGGTTAAACAGATGTACAATGTATGTTGTATAGGCCATAAGTAAGGCTTTTTAGTTCAAGCCAAATCAGTTTTGGACTTGAATAGTTACCCTGTATACCTCAGTATGTGAAAATCTCTTGTCACTTGATTCTGTAAGTGATGAGAAGCTTTAAAGATTTTGAGATGATGAGAGCTGTGCATCAAGATCAATCCTGCAACTGTTGAATATTTTACTAAGTGGGAAATTAATTTTGAAAATTTTTAAAAGATGGAATTTATTTAAATAAATAAATAAATAAATACGGTCTAGATCTCCTTACCTGGAGCAGAAGCCAGTGAGTCATAAACTGGTAGGAACACTTAAATGGTAAATGAGCCAAATTGCTGGAGGCTGAGTGAAGACCAGCATGAGAATAAGAAAATCCAATGGGTCAGTTATCTTGAGGGAAACCAACTCTGTGGTGTGTTTTATTCATTCACCAAGCGTGTTCTGCATAACAAATAGCTACTCTCCAGGAGAGAAGACTTTACAAAAGCCTGGTCCTATAGCTCTGGGTTAAATGTATATCTCTCACTAATGAATATTCTTGCTTTCCTGTCACTCCAATGGGGGAAAAAGCCCTACCACTAGATAAACATTTGTGAAGGTCGTGGACCAGAGACACAGGCACACTGAAGGTCTAAGATTTAATCATAAGGTAATAGAATACTTCCCCTCCTCCCTACCTTACTGCCAAACCAATTGGGGTCTGGTACAATAATAATAGATTACAATAGAAAGAGACATGAGACATAGACTTTCTGAGGAGGTGTAGTAAGGGAAGCCCAAAGTCAAGAGGGGAGACAACAACAAGGACACTAGAGAAGCAGTAATACTGATATTAGAAAAGGATATCAAACAGAATCATTTAAACTCTCAAAACTAGAGAGGGCAGAAAAAAAGAGGTGTTAAAAGAATAACAAATGCAACAAATAAAAAATGGCTACACAAATAGTAGATCTTGATCTAAGACCCAACCATAAGTTGTTTATAGGAAACTCACTTTAAATATAAATACTCTGAGGGGTTACAGTAAAGAGAAGGAGAAAGATATGCCATGCTAACCTTAATCAAATGAAAGCTGGAGTAGCTATATTAATTTTGGAAAAGTCCACTTCAGAACAAAGAAAATTATCAGGGATAAAGGGGGCATTACATAATGGGAAGAGGATCAATTTTTCAAGAAGATGTAATAATGCTAAGTGTATATGCACCTAACAACAAGTGTCAAAATATGTAAAGCAAAAATTGATGGCTATGAAGGAAATAATGAATTCATTATTATAGTTGATGACTTCAACACCCCTCTTTCAGTCAATGATAAACAGGCAGAAAATCAGTAAAGATATAGATGATTGCACAGTACCGTCAATCAACTTGTTCTAATTGATATTTGTAGAATACTACATCAAACAACGGAAAGCACATTCTTCTCAAGCTCCTATGGAACCATGTGACCATGATAGACCATACCCTGGGCCACAAAACAAAACTTAACACAGAATTAAGAAATAGTAATTATACAAATTATGTTCGCAGACCATAGTGGAATTAAACTGGAAATCAATAACAGAAAGACAACTGAAAAGTCCGAAACTATTGGGAGATTAAACAACACATTTCTGAATCATACACCAGTCAGAGAGGAAGTCACAAGAGAAATTTAAAAATACTTTGTACTAAATGAAATTGCAATTGCTAAAACGTGTGGGATGATTCAGCAAAAGAAATGCTTAGAGGAAAGTTTATAGAATTAAACATCTGCATCATCAAAGAAGGGAAATCTAAATTCGATAATCTAAGCCTACCCTTTAAGAAATTAGAGAAAAAAGAGTAATATAATCCTAAAACAAGTAGAAGAAAATAAATAATAGAAATTAGAGTAGAAATTAAAGAAATTGAAAACAGAGAAAATCAACATAAAAATTTTCTTTGAAAAGGTCAATAAATTGTAGGCTTTGTAGTGAGAGAGAGAGAGAGAACACAAATTACCAATATGAGAAATTTGAAAGTGGTCATCACTACTGATTTATGGACATTAAAAGGACAACAAAGGAGTACTGTGAATGACTGTATACCCACAAACTTGATAACTTAGTTGAAATGGACCAATTCCTTGAAAGACATAACCTCCCCAAATTCACACCAAGAGAATGAGATAATCTGAATAGGCCTATTATATTAAATAAATGGATAATAGTAACCTTTCAACAATAAAGGACCAGTGATGGTTTTACTGATTATTTCAACCAAACATTTAAGGAAGATATGGTACTAATTCTCCACCATCTTATCCAGAAAATAGAATCAAGGGTACTACTTCTTAACTCAATCTATGATGTCAATATTACCCTAATACCAAACCAAATAAAGACATTATAAGAAAGGAAAACTATAGATCAATATCTCTAATGAGCATATTTGCAAAAATATTCAACAAAATATTAGCAAATCAAAATCAACACGAAAGAAGTATACACCATGACAAAGTGTGATTGATTCTAGATATGCAAGACTTGTTCAAAATTTGCACATCAATCAATGAAATCCATCACATGAATAGGCTGAATAAGAAAATTCTATAGTCTTATCAATTGATGCTGAGAAAACATTTGATAAATTCCAACACACAGTTATGATAAAAACTCTCAGCAAAATAGGAATACTGGGAACTTTCTAAACTTAATAAAGAACATCTACAAAAAAACTCTAGAGCTAACATTTTACTTAATCGTGTGAAACTGGACCCTTGTCCCTTAAGATCAAGAACGAGGCAATTTATGTCCTCTTTCATTACTGTCATCCAAGGGCACTGCGGGTGCCATAAGACAAAAGAGGGAACTAAAAGAAATAGAGGAAGGAAAGAAGGAGGGGAGGGAGAGAAGGAAAGAAGGAGAGAGAGACAGAAAAAAAGAAACAGAGAAAGAAAAAGCTATGTAGATTCACTGAAATTAAACTATCCGTGATGGTCAATTTGATGGGGTGACAAGGTGCCTAGATACATGGTTAGACATTATTTCTAGTTGTATATGTGAGGGGTTTTTTGATGAAATTAACATTTGAATCAGTAGACTGATTAAAGCTGATTGCCTCCCCAGTGTGAATGGGCCTCATCTGCCCTGAAAGGCTGAACAAGAATGAACAAGAAAGAATTCTTTATCTATCTCTTCCTGACTGTCTTTGAGCAGGGACATTGGTCTTTTCCTGCCTTTGGACTTGAACTCAGACTGCCATTTCACCATTGGCTCTCCTGCTTCTCAAGTCTTTGAACTCAGACTGGAACTATACGCATCAGTCTCCTGGGTCTGGACTTTTTAGCCTCTGTAATCACATGAGCCAATTCCTTATAACAATCTCTTTTCATGTGTACATCCTGTTGCTTCTGTTTCCCTGACTGACTCACTGTCTTTGTTCATAGATGACAATATTGTATAAGTAGAAAATCCCAATGACTTAACAAGAAAATTTCCAACACTAATAAACAAAGACACAAAGAAACAGGCATGCAAGAATAACACAAAAGTCAGTTGCTTTCCTATACACTTCAAGGAATAATTAGAATTTGATTGCAAAAAGCAAAGCCATTTACAATATCAACAAACAAATGAAATACTTAGGTGTCAATCTAACAAAATATTTACAGGATCTATATGTGGAAAGCTATAAAACTTGAAAGAAATAAAATTATCTAAATAAATGTAGAAGTATTCCAAGTACATAGGTACAAAGACTCAATATTGTTCAGATGTCACTTCTTCCCAATTTTATCTATAGATCCAGTGCAATCCCAATCAAAATCCCAGCAAGCTATTTTTTTTTTTTTTTATAGACTTCATTTTTTGGAGAAGTTTTAGGTTCACAGCAAAATTGAGCAGAAGATACAGAGATTTCCTACATACCCCCTGCCGCCACACATGCATATCCATTTGATAATGGGTAGCATCCATTATCAAAATCCTGGAGCAGAGTACATTTGTCACAATCAATGAACCTACATTGGCACATCATAATCACACAAAGTCCATTGTTTACATTATTAGGGTTCACTCAATGTTGTAAATCTTATAGGTTTTCACAAATGTGTAATAACCTGTGTTCACCGTTGTGGTATCATACAGAATAATTTCAATGCCCTAAAAATCCTCTGTGGTCTGCTTCTTCATCCTCCCTCCCCACTAAGCTCTGGCAACCACTGATGTTTTTTGCGATCTCCATAGTTTTGCCCTTTCCAGAATGTCAAATAGTTGGAGTCATACAGTACGTAGCCTTTTCAAATTGGCTTCTTTCACTTAGTAACATGCACTTAAGATTCTTCCATGTATTTTTATAGTTTGATAGCTCATTTCTTTTTAGCACTGAATAATATTCAGTTGCTGGATGTACCATAGTTTTTTTTATCCATGTACCTACTGAAGGACATCTTGGTTGGTTCTAAGTTTTGGCAATTATGATTGAAGTTGTAGGTGTAAGTTTTTGTGTAGACATAAGTTTTCAGCTTATTTGAGTAAATACCAAGGAGAGTGGTGGCTGGATCTTAGGTAAAACTATGGTTAGTTTTGTAAGAAACTGCCAACTCAGCCAAAGTGTCTGTAAGATTTTGCATTCCCACCAGCAATGAATGAAAGTTCCTGTTCCTTCACATCCTTGCCAGCAATTGGTGTCGTCAAGTGTTTTGAATTTTGGCCATTCTAGTAGGTGTGTAATTATATTTTGTTTTACTTTGCAATTCCCTGATGACATATAATGTGGACCAGTTTTTCATATGCTTGCTTGCCCTATGTATATCTTCTTTGATGATGTGTTTGTTTAGATTGTTCAGATTTTTGCCCATTTTTTAACCAGGGATTTCCTTTTATTGTTGAGTTTTAAGAGGTTGTTTTTTTTTTTTTATGTTTTGATACAGTCCTTTATCAGATATGTCTTTTGCAAGTATTTTCTCCATTCTATACCTTGTCTTTTCATTTTCTTGAGTAAGCTATTTTTTAGATATAGAAACACTGATTCTAAACTTTATATGGAAAAGTAAAAGGCTTAGAAGAGCCAACACAATGCTGAAGAAAGAGAACAAAGTTGGAGGACTCAAACTACCATAAAGAGGACTTACTATGTAGCTACTATAATCAATACAATATGTTGTTGGCAAAAACAATAGATATATAGATGTCTTCATCTGTTCAGGCTGCTATAATAAAATACCACAGACTAGGTATAAACAACAGAAATTTATTTCTCCATGTCCTAGAGGCTGGAAGTCCAAGATCAAGGGGCCAGCATGGTTGCCTTCTGGTGAAAGTCCTCTTCCAGGTTCTCAGCCAGTGCCGTCCCACTGTGTCCTCACTTGGTGAAAGGTGAGAGGGAGCTCTCTGGAGCCTCTTTTATAAGCCACAAATCCCATTCATGAGGGCTACACCCTTATGACCTGAGCACCTCCCAAAGGCTCCATCTTCTAATACCATCAACTTTGGGAATTAAGATTTCAACATATGAATTCTGGGGGACACAATCATTCAGACCATAGCAACAGACCAAGGGAGAAGAATAAAGAGCCCAGAAATAGACCAACACAAATATAATTAGCTGAGCTATGACAAAAGAGCAAAGTGAATTTAATGGAGAATGGAATCAGTGGTGCTCGAACAATTGGATGTCCAATTGCAAAAAAACAAATTGATTTAGACACAGACTTTTCACAAAATTTACTCGAAATGAATTATAGACCTAAATGTAAATGCAAAACTTTAAAGCTTCTTATAGAAAACATAGGAAAAAATACATTACTTTGAGTTTGGTGGTCAGGTTTTAGACAGAACTCTGAAAATACAATCTATGAAAGGCAAAACATGATAAGGTGGACCTTATTAAATTTAAAAACTTCTGCCCTTTGAAAGTCACTATCAAGAGCAAGAAAGATAAGCTACAGATTTGTAGAAAATATTTATAAAACATATATCTACTAAGGAGTTATGTCCATAATTAACAACTGACTTTTAAACTCAATAAGAAAACAGATCCATTTAAAAATGGGCAAAA
This sequence comes from Equus przewalskii, assembly GCF_037783145.1. NCBI lineage: Eukaryota > Metazoa > Chordata > Mammalia > Perissodactyla > Equidae > Equus > Equus przewalskii. The sequence continues at coordinate 68,223,160 of NC_091832.1, forward strand.
GATCTGAAAAAACACCCATGAAACATAATAAAGAGATGTCGAATAATCATATGAAAAGAAGCTCCACATCATTTGCCAATACGTAATTGAAAATTAAAGCTACAATGATATACCATCTATGTAGCTATTAGAATGGCTAAAATTCAAAGAACTGACAACACCAATTGTTGGTAGGGGTGCAGAGCAAAAAACTCTCATTCATTGCTTCTGGGAATGCAGTGTAACAGCCACTGTCAGAGGCAGTTTGGCATTTCTTACTAAGTTAAAGGTAGCCTTATCCTAGGATCCATCGATCACAACCCTAGGTATTTACCCAACTGCCACGAAAACTGATATCCACAAACACCTTGCACACAAATGCTTATAGCAGCTTTATTCATAATCGCCCAAATCCAGAAGTAACCAAGATGTTCTTCAATAGATGAATGTATAAATAAGGAGGGTAAATATGTAATGCAGTATTATTCAGCGATAGAAAGAAATGAACAATCAAGCCAAGAAAAGACCTGGATGATCTTAAATGGATATTACTAAGGCTTTGTAAGATGTTACCAATAGGGGAAACTGGATGTGGGGTGTATGGGAACAATCTGTACTATATTCTTAATTTTCAGGAAATCTAATACTGGTTTGTAATAACAAACTGTTAACATTTTAGAGGCAATCATAATATATTTACAATCATAAGTTAGAGCTAACTATAGAAACTCCATGATGAGTTGTACTGTTTCTCTCAAAATTGAAGTATAAGGAAGAAAGTAAAAACAGAAATTAAAGTAATATCCTGATTCCTGGAATCATCATATTATTGAAATACCGCTATTTCGCAGGCTTGTCTGGTGAATGAAGTGAAGAAAAGCTCAGATGTAGTTAGGGACTACTTAGTTTTTCAATATTCTATCAATTTTTCATGCTGTCATGATAGCTTAGCTTTCTAGCCAGAATCCCCAGGAGCAGAACAATCTTAACTATTTACATTTTTTCCCCATATTTGGTAAGACCTACAAAAATTCCCTGGTTTCAAATATGTTAAATTGAATTATACATATATTATATTATACATATATTAATTATACATATATACTTATACATATATTAATATTACACAGAGAATTTAAATATCTATCTCTTATTTCTTCATTATCCAAAACATGGTAATGTAGTAGATGAAAGGCTTGATAGATTTTATTCCTCGAGTTCCTGCAATCATATGCTCCAATGATTTAGAATGTTGATAGTCCAGATTAATTTTATAGGGCAATAGATGTTGCTAATTTGTTGCTTTTACTCTATAACTATAAACAATAGTTTACCTTGATCCAGTTTGTAATTGAGATTTAAAAGGAATTAAGATGATGTATCTTGTGAGTCAGTCATTTAAACTGATGATGACATCACTTAATTTTTTTTATAAATGCTTAAGAAGACGTGCTTTGATTATGGAATTTTAAGGAATTTAGTTAGATTTTTTCTTTTTATTTATCTGAACTAGTCTTAGAGTTGTTATTCAGCAGAGTCCAAGAGATGACAATTTTATTGTCATTGATTAAATGTAATTTTTCTAATTTTTAAAATTTGTCCTATGAACATATACTACAAACCCAGGTTTTGCAGTCTTATTAATAATATTTGAAGAAAGTACATGTTTATAATTTATTTTGTTTCTAGAAGCCTTAGGGTTAAACCTTATTTTCCAGCATGGTGTGTGACGTTCTTCACTAATTTTCCCAAATAGATTTTTGTGGAAAAGATTTGAGGGGTTATTGAAAAGTGATAACTTCTTGGATAGTAGGTTTATAATTACGTATACATATACTTTATAGCCTAAGAAATTTATCACAATTATTTTTTTCATGCAAGTCATAGCTCAAACTCTTACTTACATTAAGAATAAATGTACATAATTTTGCTTGTGTAAATACTCACTTTAAATTATAATTTACTATGAGAAAAGTAGAAGTAAAGATGTCCCCCTTTTTTTTTTTTTTAAAGATTTTATTTTTTCCTTTTTCTCCCCAAAGCCCCCCGGTACATAGTGGTATATTCTTCGTTGTGGGTCCTTCTAGTTGTGGCATGTGGGATGCTGCCTCAGCGTGGTTTGATGAGCAGTGCCATGTCCGCGCCCAGGATTGGAACCAACGAAACACTGGGCCGCCTGCAGCGGAGCGCGCAAACTTAACCACTTGGCCACGGGGCCAGCCCCAGATGTCCACTTTTAAGGAGACCATAATCTCTAGTTTAAGGGATTTCCCCCTTAGCATCAAAAAAGATTCTCTTTGATGTGCCTTCTGGGTCTTCTCCTTCTAATTTCCTTCTGTAACAGTCCCAGCCTCCTCCCTGATCCTCTCACATACTCCTGGCTAGCATTCTCTTTTTATCCTAATGCCTTTCTTTGAGTTCGCTCTCCTCAGAATTACTGCATTGATCTGATTTGATAAAATCCATTTGAAACCTGCAGTGATTTGATTTTGATCTTCCTTTCAATTTAGGTAGCTCTTAATTCTTTATGGAAATTGCAGACAATGATAACTTGGAGAACATAAATTACCAGAATATCCTAAAGCCTAACTTTAGCCAGATCTTTCCATGTCCCCGTCACTGTTTTTGTAAAATTCCTATTCTGTGCTATGTAGTGGTAACGTTCTGCATCTCTTTTACTTTATTTCTTTAGACACTGAGGAAGATGCTGATAAGCAGTAAAATGTCCAACAGTGAAGAATAATAGGTAGAATTTTCCATTCAAAAGCTTGAGTAATCCATAAACTTAATAACCAGCTCCTAAAATTATTACCTTTGCCAACTCTGAAAATTTCTCTGATCCACAATGTGGTCTCTTTTTCAATTTCATAGTCCCAGTAATGTCAACTAGTTCATAGGAGTTTTTCTTGTTTGTCTTCATTCCATTTTTTCTCATGCCAAATTTTAAGTTTTATAAACTCTTATATAATAAAAATGGTAGAGACGTTCCAAAGAATTACTGATTAGGTTGTTAACTTTCTGCTCAATTATTTCAGTACTTTCTTACTATAAACAATCACCCATCTTAACTCATAAAGTCCTATAACTTGGAGATGTTGCCTTACCACAATGGAATATATATATTGTTTACTTTGATTTATTGAACATGCTGTATTGTATCACAGTCATATTAAATATCTTAGATAGAATACCTTTTTTTCTTTTGGTGATTTAGTCCAATTTCTATTGCGAATAACCAATGCATGTTGGTAAGCAATTAAAATAATATATCCCTCATTTTTTTGTGTCTCTTTTATTTTGTTATATCCTAAAGGCCAAATACTTAAATATTCAGTATAATTTCAGATATAATAAATGCAATGTGGAAAATAAAACCAGTGTAAATGAATAGAGAGTGATGGACAATTTTAGTAAGGACGAGAGAAAACACGTTTCTCAGATGACGTTTTAGGGAGGTCTAATAAAAGAGTGTAAGGCTCTAGAATTATGAGTTGTTCATGGATAGCAACAAGATCTGTGTTCCTGGTGCGGATAAAGAGGAGAATGAATAGAGTGAGCTCAAAAAGGAAGGCAGGGTTCAGACTGTTTAGGACATTGTACAATAGACATGGATAATTCATAGAAAACAATGGAGAATAAAACAGGAATGAAAACTCCTTGGACCCAGCTCCCAGTTCTCACATAGCACCAAGGACAGTGCCTGGTGTATAGGAGAATTTACCAATTAGCTGCTTAGGACTTAAATAAGTTAATAAAAATAAGTAAAAGGGGGATTAATCCTTGAGAATCATTTTATGCAAACCACCACCCAACCCTGCTTCTTTTTGTTGTTGTCGTTTCGAGTGAGATGACTAAAGTTCTCGTGGTTGTCTTCACTCACTTACAGGCTCCCAAATTCAGTGCACTTTCCAGTTTACAAGAACTACAGTCTGAAATGGAAATATATAGTTGAAAATTATTTTTAGAACCTAAACCTCATATGATCCCATTCAACACCTCACAAACCTTTAGATGATTGTCTTCTGATGAATAATTTTTATTTTCATTTACATCACTTTTCTAATATAGCATTCATATCTTCATATTTTTCTGCTATCCAAGCATCTAAGGCACTGAATTTTAATTACTTATTTTAAACATATTTTGCGGAGGTTTGAGTGGTTAGAACAGAATAAGAAACTTGAAACTTAGACACTTACATTTTTATATGTTTGGTCTCTGAGGACTTTGTCTTAATCTATAACAATGCTCAAGTACATAAAGAATTTGACCAAAAATTGAAGAAATGTTCTAAATCAGTGATCCCACATCTTATAAGTGCATATGGGATTCTGTTGCCATTATACAAATGGCCGTCTTCTCAGCATTCTCAATCCCTTTTGCTCTGCTCTAATTTTTTCATGCTACTCATTACATTCTAACATATACCTAATATAATACTGTACTTAATCTATGGGAAAACATTTTTTTGCCTGTCTCACTCCTACCATAATACAAGCCCCACAAAGGTAAGAATTTTTGTCTGTATTATTCTGTGATGTACACCCATTGACAAAAAAGAGCCTGGCACACAGTACTTAAAATAGTTATTTGGTTAATGAAAAAGTAAACATAAGCATAAAATTATTGCTTGAGTTTACAAATAATTATGAAAGTAGAGAAAATCTTTGGAGATTAATAGGTTGATAAATTAAAATACGAATTATAAATCGCATAGATTTTGTCTTTGTATTGGACAATGGATAATAAATTCCACATCGTGGGTATGGAAACAAAATGTATTACGTGATTTTGATATATTGAAGGTAACAGTTTTTAACTGTCTACAATTTCTCCTTAGTCATTCTTTCATAGATGATTAACAAAATCTCTTATGAGATATTTTATATAATTAAGATAAAATAATGTGTGCACAATATACAAATAACAAAAAATACCAATGTAAGCACCACTATATTAAGAAATGAAATATTGTTAATACTTTTTAAACCCCTTTTCCAATTGAATTCATCTTCTGCCACACACAAGGATAATACCTATTCTGAATTTTGTCATTCTCAATCTCTTGCTTTTCATTCTGGCTTACGACATATCTCCCATTTATAGTGGGTTTTTTATTTTATATAAATGTCATTAAGTTGTATGTGTTTCATGACTTGCTTTTGTCACTCAACAATATTGTTGTGATTCATCCATAATATATATATAAATAATTCCTGAAAACAAATATATTATTAGGATTTATAGTATTCTATACTATAGTATGATGATGTGTAGTATTCATTGACTAAAACACTATACGTCAATGATCATTGAAAAAAAAACATATATACTCATTCTCCTGTCAATGTACATAATTAGGTTAGTCTATTCTCCTGCTACTACAAATAGTGATGTTAGGAACAGGTTTTTTAGGTTGGACCTCCAACAGTGGACCTGCTGTATCATGGAATATGCGTATTATCACATTTAGAAATGTGACAATGAGCATTGTCCTGAATTTTGAGAATTCCACATCCACACCAACACTTGGCATTATTAATGTAAAAAAAAAAAATAAAAGGTAGTTTATTGGGTTTCAAATGGTATCTTGTGTGATTAGAATTTGTATTTTCCTGATTTAATAACTTTGGCACATTTTAATTTTTAAATGTCTTTAACCATAAGTGCTTTCTGTTCTCCAAAGTGCCCATTTGTATGAAGTTTACTTATTTTCTATAGGGTCACCTGTTTTATTGTTTTTGTACAGTTGCCACTTTTTAAAAGTTCTAGATATAATTTTTTCATTGATTTTATATGATTCAAATATCTTCTCTTGCTCAGTGACTGCTTTTTTTAAACTTTTATTAATGGATTACTTTGATGACATAAGTTTCAAATTTTAATATACTTAAATTAATAAACGTTTACTCAGTAAGAATTTCTTGTTTCTTATTAAAGAAATCTCACTCAATTTTGAGATCATGATGATATTCTTCTAAATGCAATATAAAAATTTCAATATTCTGTTTCTAATTTTAAAGTTTGGAAAACATTTTCATGTATGTAAAGTTGAGATATGGTCCAATTTAATTTATTTCTTTATGGATAATCTGTTCTCTCAGACCATTTATGTAATAATACATTGAAAAGCAATCTTCAGTGAACATCCTCGCTTATATAAAGTTTCCTTATATGCACACTCTGTTTCGGGGCTCTCTAATCTGTTCCAATCGTCTATTCACACTATTATCATGCTACTTAATCACTGTATATTTATAAGTCTTTATAACAAATCTTGATATCCTGCAAAACAAATTTTCCCCACTTTGTTCTTAGATATTCTTGATTTTTCTACTTCCGTAATTTTTGATATCAAACTACCAATTTTACCAGTAAACATGATGAGCCTATAATTAGAATTTTCTTGGACTATCAATGTGGGAAGCAATGACATCATTCTCAAACTTATAACATCTTCTTATCCATAAATATAATATAGTTATCCATCTGTTGAGGTCATTTTAATGGCTTCTATTGTACAAATTCTCTCTTTAAGTGTGTCTAATCAGTTATTTAACATATCCATTAGATTTTAATGTTTGCAATTATTTATTTTAAGAAATTCTGTTGGTTCTTTTTAAAATCTATCTCAGTTTGTACCATAGCCCTTTGTTGCTTGCTTTAAATTTTTTTTTATTACAGTAACATTGGATTATAACATTATATAGCATTCAGACGCACATCGTAATATATTTTGAATTCTGTGTAGATTACATCATGTTCACCACCCAAAGACTAATTATAGTCCATCACCACACATGTGAGCCTAATCACCCCTTTTGCCCTCCTTCTTCCCCCCTTCCTCTATGGTAACAACCAATCCAATCTCTCTTGCCATATGTTTGTTTGTCGTTCTTTTTTTCTTCTACTTATGAGTGAGATCATATGGTATTGACTTTCTCCCTCCGACTTATTTCACTCAGCATAATACCCTCAAGGTGCATCCATGTTGTCACAAATGGCCAGATTTCATCATTTCTTATGGCTGAGTAGTATTCCATTATATATATATATACCACATCTTCTTTATCCATTCGTCCCTTGGTGGCCATGTAGGTTGCTTCCAAGTCTGGGCTATGGTGAGTAATGCTGCAATGAACATAGGAGTGCATGTGTCTTTATGCATTTGTGTTTTCAAGTTCTTTGGATAAATACCCAGCAGTAGAATAGCAGGATCATGTGGTAGATCTATTATTAATTTTCTGAGGATACTCCATACTGCTTCCCATAGTGGCTGCACCAGTTTGCACTCCCACCAGCAGTATATAAGGGTTCCATTCTCTCTACATCCTCTCCAACACTTGTTTCCTGTCTTGTTAATTATAGCCATTGTGACCAGAGTGAGATGATATCTCATTGTAGTTTTGATTTGCATTTTTCTGATAGCTAATGATGTTGAACATCTTTTCATATGCCTGTTGGCCATCCATATATCTTTTTTGGAGAAATCTCTGTTCAGATCTTTTGTCCATTTTTTAAATTGGGTTCTTGGTTTTTTGTTGTGAGACGTAAGAGTTCTTTGTACATTTTGGATAATAACCCCTTGTCTGCTATATGGTTTGCAAATATCTTCTCCCAATTGTTAGATTGTCTTTTCCTTTTGTTGATGGTTTCCTTTGCTGTGCAGAAGCTTTTTAGTTTGATGTAGTCCCATTTGTTCATTTTTCCTTTTGTTTCCCTTGCTAGGTCAGACATGGTACTTGAAAATACGCTGCTGAGACTGATGTCAAAGAACGTACTGCCTATGTTTTCTTCTAGAAGTTTCATGGTTTCCGGTCTTACATTCAAGTCTTTAATCCATTTTGAGTTGATTTTTGTGCATGTTGTAAGGGAATCGTCTACTTTCTTTCTTTTGCATGTAGCTGTCCAGTTTTCCCAACACCGTTTATTGAAGAGATACTCCTTTCTCCATTGTTTGCCCTTGGCTCCCTTGTTGAATATTAGCTGTCCATAAATGTGTGGGTTTATTTCTGGGCTCTCAATTCTGTTCCATTGATCTATGTGTCTGTTTTTGTGCCAGTTTCATGCTGTTTTGGTTAGTATGGCTTTGTAGTATATTTTGAAATCAGGGAGTGTGATACCTCCAGCTTTGTTCTTTTTTCTCAGGATTGCTTTGGCTATTTGGGGTCTTTTGTTGGAACTTTGATAGGGATTGCATTGAATCTATAGATTGCTTTAGGAAGTATGGACATTTTAACTATATTAATTCTTCTAATCCAAGGGCACGGAATATCTTTCCATTTCTTTGTGTCTTCGATTTCTTTCAACAATGTTTTATAGTTTTTGGTGTACAGATCTCTCACCTCTTCGGTTAAGTTTATTCCTTTTTGTTGCAATTGTAATTGGGATTGTATTCTTGATTTTTCTTTCTGCTCCTTTGTTGTTAGTGTATAGAAACACAACCAATTTTTGTATGTTGATTTTGTATCCTGAGAATTGACTGTATTCATTTGTTATTTCTGAAAGTTTTTAGTGAATTCTTTAGGATTTTCTACATATAAAATTATGTCGTCTGCAAAGAGTGACAGTTTCACTTCTTCTTTTCCAATATAGATCCCTTTTATTTCTTTTCCTTGCCTGATTTCCCTGGCTAGGACTTCCAATATTATGTTAAATAAGAGTGGTGACAGTGGGCATCCTTGTCTGGTTCCTGCTCTTAGAGGGGTAGCTTTCAGTTTTTCTCCATTGAGAATGATATTTGCTGTGGGTTTGTCATATATGGCCTGTATTATGTTGAGATATTTTCCTTCTATACCCATTTTATTTAGAGTTTTTGTCATAAATGGATGCTGTGTCTTGTCAAATGCTTTCTCTGCATCTATTGAGATGATCATGTGATTTCTATTCTTCATTTTCTTAATGTGTTGCATCACATTGATAGATTTGTGGATGTTGAACCATCCCTGCAACCCTGGAATGAAACGCACTTGATCATGATGTATGATGTTTTTAATGTATTGTTGTATTCAGTTTGCTAGAATTTTGTTGAGGATTTTTGAATCGATGTTCATCAGTGATATTGACCTGTAATTTTCTTTTTTTATGTTGTCCTTGTCTGGTTTTGGTATCAGGATAACGTTGGCTTCGTAGAATGAGTTGCTTGCTTTTTAATATAAGTCTTTTATCTTATATCCTTAATATATAGATACTTCATATTATTAATCTCACAATCTAAGAAATTCGAGTCTTGAAGACTTAAACTCTATTGTTTATTATTAATTATGTTTTCTTCTACTTACTCTTGCTTGTTGGCTTGTTTCTTCATGTTTGGTTATTTAAATATGAATTTGTTAAACAGCCTTTGGGAATACTGAGGACCCTGCTTTGGTCATGCTTTCATCGTAAAGGAGATTGGATTAGGCTATAAGTTCACTATCTAACTGAGTCTACTTTAATTTATTATCTCAGTTTGAAAGTTCCTAGAAAGTGACAGTAGTATATGTTGACGCATGAGACTTATGTGAGGAGAAGTGTCTGATGAGACATTTAAACAGACAGTATTACTTTTGCTGTTGTTAATTTTTTTCATGAATGGGATTTCTTATTAGTTACTTTTGCCTATAAGTGGATTTTTCACAGCTTGACCTTTCATTATATGTGCATACCCATTTTAAATATCTTGACTTCTTTTAGTGCCTCTGGTTCAGCTCCTTAAATTAATGCAAACACAGGGCTTAGACTACAATTCCCCTTATGTCATTAAAATCCTGAAATTCTAGATTTCTGATACTTGTTATGTCTTCCAAAGTAGACCAAATTCTGTTTCCTTAAGAATATTAATTTAACATCATGCATGTGTACGTGTACCTGCGTGCATGTGTGTGTGTGTTTGCCTTTGGAGATTTCTTATGGGCATAGTAATACATTCAACAGTATGTTTCTTATTATTTATCTATCAACTATGTATTTTATGGAAGCAAAGCTTTTCTGTCTATCCAGTCTTCTCATGGATATGTCCCGATTTTGTGATATTAATTCCTGTTACCCATCAGAGTTCATGGCACATAATTAGTATTCAATAATGTCTAATTAATAGGTTGAGATTTGAAAACATTCTCATTAACTTTTGTAGAAAAATATTCCTTTTTTTAAATTCTTCCTTCCCTCTCTTGCTCTTTTGATTCTTTTATTCTTTAAATCAATCCTTCCTCTTTCTGTCTTACCATTCTCATTGGAGGGAAAAACATAATTTCATTTTGGATATTATTAAGCAAAATATAAGGGTAGAAATTGTTGCTCATAGAAATAAAGAATTGGAAAATGGGTAGAAAGAAAGGGATAGATGGAAGATGTTCACTTCCTTTATTCTTTAGGATTTCATCGGTTTTTGTCCACAGTATTACAAAAATTAGAGCTTTTATATTATTCTCTATCATTCATGAGAATGTGCATTTCTTCCTCATGGGAGCACTGAATATAACTCACAAAAATTTGTGTCCACTACTATATTAAGGAAAATTACATCTTAGTCAGGGATGTGAATCTATTTTTAATATATGAATAGATAGAGTATTAATATTACAGGTTATTTAACCCTGTGAGGTAGATATTGATAGCACCATTTTGCAAATAGGAAGTCAAGCTCTGAGAGTCAATATAACTTTATCACATAATTAATAATTCACAATGGCATAATTCTGTGCTAGTCTTCAAAATCTCTGATCCTACAGACATTTAATATTTGATTGTGAAATAATTTAGTATTTGATTAATGCTTATAATCAATTTATTATCAATAATATACTATTTTTTGTGATATATGCTGATATTTAAACGTTTCAAAGCCATGTAACGTAAGTGATGTACAATTTTTTATTTGGTGTCTGAGGAAAACGAGGGTCAGAGAGACTTCCAAGGCCAGTCCTTAGGGGACAGTTCGTAGCAGTCTAGTGTGAAATGCTTGAAATACATGATGTTTTTAACTGTCATACCTAATTCTTGTAAGTGTTTGGCCAAGTAGGCAGTAATAGAAATCAGAATATTTTTATGTGATTATAACTGACTGATTTTGATTAGTTGTTAAAGTTTTAAAGGTTGTGTTTCCTGATCTCTGGTATAAACCGTCATTTCTAGTTTAACCTTTTTCATAACATAGTTCTGAGTTATTTGTCAGAAAAATATCATCTTAATTATTGAGTCATTATTTCGGCTTTTAAAACAGTCGATTATACTTGTAAGATATCGGTTAGTAAAATGTTTTTTAAAATATCCATCTCAATTTATAATGCTTCAATAGTTAAAAATATTACATGATAAAAGATATTTACAGAGACATTTTAAAAGTTGATCAGCATTATTAGTCATTATGGAAATGCAAATTAAAACTAAAATGAAACACCATTCCACATTATTAGAATGGCAAAGAAAACCAAATGATAATGCCAAGTGCTGATGAGGCTGCAGAATCACTGTAACTCTTATATGTTGCCAGTGGGAATGTAAAATGGCACAACCAATGTGGAAAACAATTTGGCAGTTTCTTATAAAGTTAAATCTACATTTACCATATGAATCAGAAATCCTACTTTTAAGTATCATCTTAGAGTAATGAACACATAGTTTCGCATAAAAATCTGTAATAAATATGCCTAGCAGTTTTATTCAAGATTATCCCAAATTGAAAACAACTCAAATGTCCTTCAACTGCTAAATGGTTTTTACAAGTTCTAGTACATACATGCAATGGAATATTACTCAGTAATTAAAAAAAAACAGACTACTGACACACACAAAAATATGAATGAACCCTAAAAGTATTATGCTAAGGGAAAGAAGCAAGAATTGAAAGTCTACGTGCTGTCTGATTCCATTTAAATGACATTCTTGAAAAGACCAAACTATAGGGGCAGAAAGCAAATCGGTGCTCCCCAAGATCTGGGACAAGGAGATGGACGACAAGACGACGTGAGAGAACTTTTTCAGGTGATGGAATTGTTTATATCCTAATTGTGGTGGTATTTATATGACTGTATATACTTGACAAAATTAATTGATCTGTACACTTAGAAAGTGAATATTATGCATATAAATTATACCTTAATAAAACTGAGAAAAATAATACATGTACAACTGTACTTTTTAAAAAGTCTAATTTGTAAAGTTAAACATTTCCAAATATACTGGATGAGTGGAGTTCGGTATTTTGGGCTGAAGCTGCTAAGACCTCAACTTTAGACTTTGTTTAAAAGGCATATAAACTTTCAAAGGTAACCAATCAAAGGATAAAGCATTTACAACTTCTGTATCAGTAGAACTGTTAAAGGAATTAGAAAACAAATAGAACCAAAACTAAAAAACTAAATTGATTTTTTGTTGTTGTTGAGGAAGATTAGCCCTGAGTTACCTTCTGTGTCAGTGTTCCTCTGTTTTATATATGGGTTACTGCCACAGCATGGCTGACTTCTGGTGTCGGTCCGTGCCCAGGATCTGAACCTGTGAACCTGGCCCACCGAAGCAGAGTGTGCCAAACTCAACCACTAGGCCATGAGGCTGGCCCTCTAAATTGATATTTTTAAAAATCAGTAAAAAAAATAGGAAAACTAAAAATTGGAAAAAAATGGAAGTCGTGAGGCCTTAACTCATGTTGCTTTCTCTGGAAAGCTGTCCCAGGACATCCCATCTTAAATTGCAACATTCCAGACATTTCTTATTCTCTGTCTGTTTTTTTTTTGTTGTTGTTCTTTATACTATCCCAAATATTATATTTTGAACTTATTTTTAATCTTTATTGTAAGTTACAGGTGAGAAAGTTTTGTTTATTAGCTTTTCACTTATGTTAACACCATCACTGAATAACTAAGTACAGGTTCAATATGTATTTGTTGAATGAATTAATAAACTATTGAACACAATTAATAAGCTGTTTTTTGACATACATATGAAAGCTACAAAAAGGAATAATGAGTTCTCTAGTGTATAGGAACATATTTAAATGACCAAAAATAAACCAAATATTCACGACTTGCTTAATATAATTACAAGGGCTGTGAAGATCTGGTACATCACCAAGTGTAGTTAACAGTTAGTATAAAATGGATTAAAAAAATGTATGAAGAGTTATAATGCCTGAATTGACCTTAAAAATGCAAATGATTCCTTCAAAGAATATAAATATTTCATAGGTCTTATTTGCAAGACAGCCTACATTTTCTCCATGTTTGGAAAGAGAAAGCTATTAAAATTGGTGGCCTTTCCTCATCAGAGTTCCAAGATAAGGTTAAGCTCTGAAACTCTAAAGCAGTGATTCTCAAAGTGACACAGTAATGTCCCAGATCAGCAGCATCAGAATTACCTGGAAACTTGTAAGAAATGCAAGTTCTCAGGCCACTCAAGACCAATTTAATCTCAACCATTGAGGCTTGGTTCCAGAAGTTTATATAATAACATGTCCTCCAGGTGGTTACATTGTATACTTAAGTTTGCAAAAGGCTTCAGGCATCTATTACATATTAATTGTTCTCCTACACATCTAGAGTAGTGTTGATCATACATGTGTCATCCTTAGGGGAAATTAAGAAAATAGTCATCTTTCCTTTTGCCTCTAAGTTATCTTTTCTGGGATAATTTGCCTTCTTTCTCAATAACATCATGCATAAATTTCCTTAGTGTCAATGTTTTGGTGGTATATGCTATCAGTTTTGTTTATCTAGTACCGTCTTTTTCTACTTTCATAAAAAACCAACAGCAAAAATATCTATGTTTACATTAATGATTTTATTAAGCACAGTTATGGTATCTAAAAACATAAGGCTTTTATTTGGAGAATAGATAAGCAATGTTCTGAAGCAATGCGTTCCAGAAGTTTATCATGAAAGGCCATTTTAGCTCCCTAGAATGTAGAAAGTAAATGAAACATGAGAAAATGAAGTATCTTCCATGTCAATAGTGGCATTTACTTTACATATGCAAGTCGATAACTTTGAGCGATTTACTGCAGGAGCAATCTCAGATAGCATGTACTCATCACTGAGCAGTTCTAAATGAGACTGAATGATTCCCAAGATTTATCTTGTGATGAAATGTTGCGAGATTTGTTTAAGCACCTAGGGGAAAAAAGGACACAAATGTTCTTGGATAAGATCTGTGGATGAAGTATTCTCTTGCCACTAGTACTAGGAAAAGGAAATTTCCTATCAGTGTTTTTTTACTATAACCTTAATATATTTACTGTAAATGTCAGAAGAATTACTCTCTGTATTTCAAGAGGGTAGGGGTAACACATTTTCTGAAATATTACATCATAATATAACAGTTAGCTACGTAGAAACAGAAGATCTCCCTGAATTCAAATTCTGGCTCTGAAATTTACAAGCTCTGTGATCTTGGGCAAGTTATTTATTTAATCTCAATGTTGAAATTTTTCATCCATAAAAAGAAAATGATACTAAAAGCTATACCTCAGAGGTTGCTTATGATTATTAAATGAGTTAAAAGTTTTAAGTTACTTCAGTTACTGCCTGGAACAGAGTAAGCATTATGTAAGTAATAAGTAAAATGATATGCAGACAAATTATCTAGATAATTTTTCTTTTTTTTTTAAGATTGACACCTGGGCTAACAACTGTTGCCAATCTTTTTTTTTTTTTTTTCTGCTTTTATCTTCCCAATCCCCCCCTGTACACAGTTGTATATCTTAGCTGCACGTCCTTCTAGTTGTGGGATGGGGGACACAGCCTCAACATGGCCTGACGAGCAGTGCCATGTCCGCACCCAGGATCCGAACCCTGGGCCACCGCAGTGGAGCGCGCAAACTTAACCACTCGGCCATGGAGCCGGCCCCCTAGATAATTTTTCTTAAAGAAATATTTCTCATCTATATACCAATATATCCAGGTAGACCAAATATATTCTGTCTTTTCTGTATCATCATTGTTCTCTGGATAGTTTATCTCAACAATGAATCTTTATTATTAAGCACCCACAATAACCATATCTATCTATTTCTGAGGCTGGTTAAAAAAAATGCCATACTTGAAATAGTCTGTATTTGTTATTTCAGTCATTAATTCAATGATCAAATATTTCTTAATCAACTGTTTTGTGTATGACATTGTGCTAGGGAATGTAGAGGATATATTAAAAAAAAAAAAAGAGACCTAGTTGTTGATCTTAAGGAGTTTTTCATTTAGTAGAGTAAATTAAATACATATGCAATATAGCAGATGACTAACACAAAGTGGAAAGTGAATACTTGCATCTGAAACAGAGGAAAAATAGTGACAGAGTTTTAATGACATTTCCCCAGTCCTTGGCAGAATAAAAGACAATTGATTCTCACAAAAATCCTGTGAAATAAAAATTACTGTTATTCCCATTCAACAGTTGTAAGCATAACAAATCAGAAATCTTAAGGTTACTTTCAAAGTTGCAGAGCCTGTCACAGTTGACAGACCCCGGCACCATTCTCAGACAGATCTGATTCCAAAACCAGCTTCTTTTTTGTCTATTTCATACATAAAAGGGTGACAGAAATAAAATCAATTTCAACTTCCACTATTGGCATCCTTTTGTTTTAGCCTTTGTTATATCTGATCTATTGATCTTTAGTGATGGGACAGTACTGAAGTGTCACTTCAGTAAATGAATTTTATTATATGAAGCTATGATGTAATTATGTCGTTCATTTTGCAATAAGAAATCAAGAGCTGAAATTAAATTCTTCTGATATACAATTATGGAAAAATATCTTATTTCCCATAGTCTTTCAGAAAATATTAAAATCAATGAGCTCAGTATTAATTTTATTTTATTATATTTGTTGAAGAATGGATAAAAATAAGATAAAGAAAATGATCCTTTAAATACTTTAGTGAAGAAATGTAAAAATAAGGTTTTCAATGAGAATTTAAATACTTCCTAATATCCAGGTAGGAGAAATATTGTATTCTCTGTCCTTTCTTTCTACATCATCATTGTAATCTTGGTAGTTTGTTTATCCAAAAATGATGTTTATTATTAAGCACCTACAATACATAACATGTCATGACGTGTTAGACATAAATATCTACATCAAAATGAGATGTGGTTTGTGTTCTGGGAGTGTAATGAAAAAATGAACTAGTTCTACTTTGAAATAGTATGGACTTACTGTGGTGACAAAGGAGTTGACATTTGTATGGAGCCTTAACAAAATAGAGTGTCTCCCCAAGTAGCAATGGTAAAAGAAGGCATTCAGGGACCCAGTATAGCACACAATGAAAATCCACATTGTGTTCTGAAATGTGTAGTAGAATGGATCTCCTCTCTTTTGTCTATGACACATCGTCTACCATGTCATTAGATTTCTCCTTGTAAAGCAAAAATTTCACCATATTTCTCTCTTCCATTAAGAGAAAAATTACCTCCCATTCAATATAGAATAAAATCCACAGTTTCAGGATTGCAACCAAAATAATATGATTATCTCTGAAAGTTTAGAAAATCCTTCATCATATTAAAGAAACATTTGCCTTGACGTAACTTTGGAGGGGTCCTAGTGCTGTTTCATATATTGATGTGGTGATAGTTATATCTTTATCATCATCATCATCATCATCACCATCACCATCAAAAACTACTAATTAAAGAGTTCTACTCTGTGCCAGGCATTGTAATTGGAATTTTACAGAAATTATCTCATTTAATCTTCACACCACTCTTCCAAGTTGCCTATTATGCTTTTTGGCAAATGAGGATATTGACACACTTAGAGATTAAATAATTGACTTGTTTGAAATTGCTATTAAGTTAGGAAGCAGATATTTCATTTTAGGATTGATTCTAAAATCAATACCTCTTGCAAATGGCCATGGAAAGACTATTGAAACTGGATGTAGAAATCTTGGGTTAAGTTTAACTCTTACTTTTTAAGAGCCAATACGACCTTTCCAGGTGCTGGCCAGAGTTCTGTCCAATTTGATAAGCAATTTAATAATGAATGAAACTGTCTTTGGGGGCTTTTTTCCTTCCATCCCTCATTTTTTTCCTTTTGACGTCTTTTTCTCTTCCAAGATAAGCATCAAATTCCTATAATCATTCTTCAAAGGGCATGTTTTCCAGATTCCACTATCAGACCAAGGAAGAAGGGACTGCAGCTATTGCTACTTCCTTTGATCCTGACATTTTGCTTCCTTGCATTAGATGGCATTAGAGTTTATATTGAGGTCATTGTTAACCATGTCACATGGTTGGCTCAAATAACTTGCAGGCAGGTGAACTCAACCTCTGGATCCTCCTGGACAAAAGTAAGGGGAGGAAAGCAAAAAAGATTCTTTAATTTCTAAGACCCTCACAGCCAAATTGAATTTCCAAGGGCTGTTTGTAGCTATATTCGTTGTGTAATAGGCTCCTATTTATGATTACCCTCATCTTTGATATATTTATAACTCACACTGTCACCTAACTTAACATTTTAGTATGGAACTTTAAAAGAATCATAACTTCTTGCTGATATTAATAAAAATGTGTAATTTATATATATTTTTATTCTTTCACCAAAGACACCAAGATGTAGAGAGAAGTATTAGGAGCGTGGCCACTCCAAAGGAACACCTATCCTCCTTTAATATGGCTTACCCTAAGAATTCCTGCTTCCTATGAAAGGGAATTTAGGACGCTTTCAAGACTGAAAGCCATACTAGTAATCATTATGACATTTTGGCTACACAGTCCACATAGGTAAGGGTGATTATAAAAGCAGCTGTCAAGATAATATTTCTGGACTATGCAAGTTCTTTGTAGATTTCAGCCGACATCTGTTTACTAGCCTCAGGATTGTGCCGTGACACCAAGTACCAATAGTGGGCTTATTGTCAGAGAAGGAGAAAAGCATAAAAGAGAGAAAAATATGAAAGAGGAAAGTTTTACAGGGAAACTGAAAATTAAAAGGGAAGAAAAATGATAGGGGAAGAAAAAATGCAATATTTTCTTATTTTCCATTGCTGTTATTTGTCTTTCTCATTTGGGGGCTGAGACAGTAATTTCCAACATATTCGGATAATTCTTACCTGTATCTTTTAACAACTTTTAATATATAGGCAAAATTTGAGAAACCTAATATCAAGAATTCTTATCCAAGTGTGTTAGTAGCACAGATATTCTCATAAGTCATGAAATTTGAGCCCAGTGATCATACCATGATAATTTTCATAAGTTCCAAATATCACAAACAAGGGATTTGCTTTCCATATTTCGAGTGACCTTGAAAAACATCTGACTTCTCTGTTAAATATGCACCCAAGTTATGGACATTGCATGTCAGAGGAAAACTGTCAAGTAGCCTCACCAAGTGATGTGTCATTAAGTAATATTTAGTGATTTTAGTTGAAATATATAATGTAGCAATTTAGGTTTAAATGCCCTGCAGCTAAAGAAATTAACTTCAAGGACCCTAGTGTTAAGAATTTGTATACATTTCTATTACTCTCTTTTATACTTGCTATCCTTCTGAGATTAATATAAATTTTATTAATGGCTTTTCATATTATTCATGCAATCTCATTAATACTCTGCTCAATTATATAACTCAATTTGACCAGAGCATTTCAAGTTGACAATTACGCTAGCAAAAGTCCTAAGCTAGGCCTGCCCTGAGTGTAAGTATACAATGAACCCGAAAAGAAGGGCTATGTTTTATTGTCTAAAGAAAATGATAATATAATATTTCCCAGAGTTTGGCAGCCTCTTCATACAGAGACCAGGTTGCATACTTGTCTATTTTGTAGATAGGGGTCCTGGGAAAGGAATTGCCAATGTGCTTCAGCCAAACACAACCAGGAGTACCGACAGTTGAACAAGTTGGGTTTATTATCCATCACAACAAAGGGGAACACACGCCATGGGGAGCTGTGAGTTGTCTCAGTGAGAGGGTGTTATGAAGATACTGATGCAGGATTTGGACTTTGGTTGGGTAATTTTGGGGAGGGTTAAGGAAATGGAGGGTCACTTTGGAATAAGTGTTGTCAGAAAGTGGGGACAATTCTATGGTTGTCTGTCTCACTAGATCTTATCTATAGGGAGAATAGTCTAGAGCGAGGATAAAGCTGTAATCAGTAAAGAAGTAACAGTCACTCCTTTAGCAAGAGAGGAGGATATTTGGTATTTTGTAGTTTGTATGATGACTCTATCTGAAGTGGATGTTCTGAGATTGATAATAGCCAATAGAACAATATGGCTTACGTGTAAGTCACAGAAGTGTGCAGTAACGTTGAGGCTCACCTGTGAAGTCAGCTAAGTTCTGGATGTCAGGACTGATTTTTCTTTCCTTCTTTCTATTTTTCTTCCCTCCTCTTCTCCCTTTCTCCCCCTCTCTCTTTCTTTCCTTCTTTTTCTTTCTGGAGGAAAAAAAAAAAAAAAACACCCTGGTAGGGTGGTACTGTTTGGGGACAGACATTACAACTGTGAAGAACTGCTTACAAGGCAGTGGAGGCTGTAGGCGCCTGCTCCCACACCTCACCAAGAGGTGACAATCAGAAAATCTTAGGCCAAATTCTGCCAAATTTACCAAATTCGTTTTAGTAAATAGGCACAAAAATGGTCATACAACCTGCTGTATGTGCTTGAAAACCTTTGCATCAGTCCTCAGAAACTGACAGAATCCCTGCAGTAGACGCTTCCACAGAGACGAATGCAATGATGTGAAACAGGGCTCAGAAAACTTTCTCTGTGAAGGGCCAGAAGAGTAAAGATGTTAGGTTTTCTGGGCTATACGATCTCTGTCACAACTACTAAACTGTGCAGTTGAAGTCCTCAAAGAAGTCATGTTATTTATTGATTTTTTTTTTGTGAGGAAGACTGGCCCTGAGCTACCATCTATGCCAATCTTCCTCTATTCTATGTGGGATGCCACCACAGCATGGCTTGATGAGCAGTGCTGGGTCTGCACCCAGGATCTGAACCTGTGAACTCTGCGCAGCCAAAGCAGAGTCTCAGAATTTACTGACTACGCCACTGGGCTGGCCCCCAAAGAAGCCTTAAGACAATGTGTAAACAAATGAGCTGTGTTCAAGTACAGCTTTATTTACTAAACAGGCAATGGGCCCCTTTTGGGTCAGTGGTCTGTAGTTTTCAGAACCCTGATGAAAGGGCAAGCTTAGGCAATCTTTTGGTCATATGGGGCAACTTCTTCTGTGAAAAGAGATCACACAAAACCAAACAGATCTCACAAGCGCTTTAAGGTTCATGCTCTTTCTATCCAACCTTATGTGTATCTTATGCTAATTAATGAACTATCTTGTGTAAATTTTCACGACAAAACCTTCAGTGTGGCCATTGCTGTCCCAACAATGTTGATTCCTGTTTAGGGTAACTCAAATGCTAACTAATCCTCCCCAGGCTTTATAGGAAAGTTAAGGTGTGCACCTGTGCTGCAAACTATTCTTACCAAAGTACTGATTTATCTGTTTAAATGATTTATCTTTAGACTAATAAATCTGTTATCCGTTTTCTGTTAGGAGAGAAATTTTCTCTGATACCTTAAGTATCAGATATTGAATATGAGGACACATATTAATAATCGAGGCACATAGGGAGTTCATGAGAGGAACAAGAACTATACAGTCCTCCCTCGGTATCAGCTGGGTATTGGTTGCATGACCTCGCAGGTACCAGAATCTATGGATACTCAAGTCCCTTATATAAAATGATGTCATATTTGCATATAACCTACGCATGTCCTCCCATATACTTTAAATCATCTCTAGATTACCTACAATACCTAATACAATGTAAATGCTGTGTAAATAGTTGTTATACTGTATTATTTAGAGGATAATGACAAGAAAAAAAAGTCTGTACTTGTTCAGTACAGATGCAACCATCATAGGCTTTTAACCCCTGGTTAGCTGAATCTGTGGATGCAGAACCCATTGATGTGAAGGGCCAACATACTGCATTTTGTCATGAGGAAGGCTGGAACAGGAACGTCGTTCAGGATTTGAGAAAGGAGCTGGTCAGTTTTTTTGTTTTCTCCTATCTTTTAATAAGACTCAACTCTGCTCTTTCTCTGATCCCACTGCTTTAATCTATTCTGTATATATCTTTTCTCCTTCACTACTTCCTATTTATTGGAATACATTGGAAAAAATACAGTCTGTTAATTAAATGGACTGTACTTAACATTCTGAACTGCTTAGAACTTCCTATTAGCCATAAATTTTGCTGACTCATCTCTTTGGCTTTCTCTTAACTGGCTCTATCATTACCTCTCTTGCTGCTGCTCTTGTTTCCAAATGTTTAGTTCTCTGCGCAGTTCCCATTCATATTCTCTAGAGGGAGGGTAAATTGACAGAAAATGATGTTTTTGTGAAAGAACTTTTCTGCCTTGTTTTTTTAAAAAATTTTTTTTAGGGGAGGGGATCTAAAGGGTATGTTACCGTCGTGCGCCACATAAAGGTGTTTTGGTCAATAACTGACCACATATATGATAGTGGTCCCATAAAATTAGTACCATATAGCCTAAGTGTGTAGTAGGCTATACCATCTAGGTTTGTGTAAGTACACTCTATGATACTCTATCGTATTCGCACAACAATGCAATAGCCTAATGACAGATTACTCAGAATGTATCCCCGTCATGAATTGACACCCTGACTGTAGTGTTGTCCTCTTTCCGTATTAACTATACATCAACATCACATGCATTAATATACTGAGCTACAGTTTTATAGATAAGTGAGTGAGTGAATGAATGAGTGAATGAAAAGTTGAAGCCATGAAAGTATTAACAGGAGAGTGCTGACAATTTTTAGTTTCATATTATTTGGGAGTAAAAAAGAAAGAAACAAAGTTTTATTTATTTGAGAGTTCATTAAATGCCAGAAATTGTGCTTTTCTGGTGTATTTTCATTTTCCCTTATTTATTATCCAAAAAGCCCTGTAAAAGTGAGATATTATCCAGCATTTTTTAGTTGAAGAAATTGAAGCTAAAAGATTATAACTTTTTCAACGTCCTTTACCAGTTAATTGTAGAGCTAGAACTTTACCCATGTGTGTATTGATGTGGGGTCAGTGAGCCAAGGAGTCGAAAGAAAGATTTCTTGGACTCTCAAGGTCTGGCAGTAGTGCTCTTTTATTTAGAGAATAGTATGGAATAGCATGGGGACAGGACTCATGGGCAGTAAGAGCTGCTGGCATGGGGACACGACCCATGGGCAGTAAGAGCTGCTGCAAACATGGGTTGAAGGTATGGCTAAATTTAAGGCATAGGTATGTGAGTTATCGCTTTACAAGACAAAGGAAAGAATGTGTAAAAATAATTGTTACAATGCTATCAGTGCAGGTGGGGTCTGGTTATTGAATGGTCCTATAATTTTTAGATAAGAATCAAACCAGATTAAGTAAATGGCTGAAGCCTCCACCTTAAATATTATTTTTATCTAAAGACAAAGGAGGATGTTAGGGGTGGTGGGGGAGTCCATCATGGGAGATTACCACACAAGTAGAGTAAACAAGATGCAGATTTAAGTCCTTGCCTTTGGCATTGATTAAGAGTTTCTGGAGATAAGGTCATCCCCCCATCTTCCTGGTACAGAGAGGGAGACACCTTTACAGGTGGAGATTTCCTTTACAATGTAAATGTCTCTTAACAAAGGGTAAGCAAATTCTACTCCTCAGAGCCTCCTTCCCGTCTGCAGTTTCTAGCCTAAAATAATCCTCATCATGTATTATTCCTAAACTTTCTGCTACACCATGTTGCCTCAAGAGGCAGCATAGTAGCCAAGTCAGGGATTTCAGGGGTGAGCTTCAAAGAAGCATTGCCCTGGAATATAGGGCACCATCATCAAGACAGAACAAGAAGCTGATGTAAAATACAGCAATCGCAATGCCGCCTTTTGATTTTCCGTGTGGGTGCCTCTGCCTATCCTGCCTGACATGAGGTAATGGCAGCTTGTTTGTCAGTGTCAGGTAGCTGAAGGTAGGTGAGATGGCTTTATTCCCAAAATAGGAGGCAACATTGCATGACCCTTACTGCAATAGGTTTTTGTCATTGCACTTTTATAAATCTCACTCTTGCCACAGGCCCCTCAAGCTGCCCTGTGGATTTCCAAACACTGCTTAGACTTCTCTCTAGAGCTCTACTTTCCTAAAATGACTTAGGAAATTCCCCTTCGCCCTTTTATTTCCCTTTGGAGCAGGAATGAGAGGAAGGTTCATTTCCATTACTGAGAATCTAGTACTACTTAACATTACCGTAATTGCTTCTGAGGAACAACTGATTGCTTGCTCTTAGGGGACATATGCAATATAAAGGGAGAGTTGATCAATCTAAGTAACAGATTACTGGGAACATTGGAAATTTGTTTGCAGGTGGCATTCCCAGTGTCCCCTGACCTCCTAAATCATCTCACTTGCTTAGTAACTAGTGCAACAGAACACAGGTCACTAGATTAGGACTATACTGGTGGGAAATCGCCCTTTCGCTTGTTATAGAAGGTGAAATATCTTAAAAGAGTAGGAAGTTGACTATAATGGCCAAATATAGTTATATCTAGGGCTGAAAACCATGAATAATGGCCAGGTTTGGAAAATGGTAGGAATGGAGAACATTTGTAAAAGGAAAATTTGCCGTCGATGCGGTTTGCAAGAACTCTGCTTGGTGAAGGATTACCTGCTCTCCCCAGATAGCAGATTCTCTTGCATTCTTCATTCCAGGGATTTTAAACTGTACTTGCTGCTTTTTCAACAGTCTAAATCCTTTTATCTTTATAGGACATATGGCCTCCCACCCTAAAACTGGTAAACACAGTTCTGATCTAATTTAATACCAACATTAGAGTAGGTTTTAAGTATCATATCACTAAGTCCATAAACAACTATGCTAATGTACGAAGTAACTCAGCACTGCTCAAAAGACATTACAGTTGCCAACACCAGAAAACTCCATTTACTTTTGCTTAAAAGTGTTTGATATTGAATTTGCTTTCCCCTGGACTGTAATTAACGACATTCTGAACTGCTAACAAGATTCGATTGACTGGCAATATTAATCACACATTCACAGAGAAATTGGCTATTGCATTTGATTTTTTTTTTCTTATGTGTTCTTGGCATCTAATCACTGATTAAAACTAAGGAAATGGCTCTTTTCACCGTGCTCCATGGACTTTTATTTTCTTGGTGTGTTTAGTCTGTAAAGACTTCCCCCCCTTCTATTGGATCTTGCTTCTAAATTTCTATAGATGTGGAATAAAACCAAGAAACAGTATTTCTCGTCAAGAGGAACAGTTTATTCCAGATAATTAAATCCAGGAATGTTCAAAGAAAAAACAGCAAGGAGCATAAATTAGGCCCTATCAAGGGATATAGGTCGTTCCTCATGAATGGATACTGACAAAACAATTTTGTGGGAAGCTTTGAAAAGTCATTAATAGTTTTCAAACTTTTGAAAACTAACACATTTTGTAGAAGAAAGCAACAAGATTTAGTTCTGTGTTTTTAAAATGTGCTTCAGACATTCACAGATGTTTCGTCTTTATATTTGACAGTATTTTTGAGCTTGCATCTAAAATTTCTGCACATATAGTCTTATGAAAGCTAGGGGTGTGTGTGTGTGTGTGTGTGTGTATATGTATTGTATTTTCCCAAATGCCATTTGGCGAAGCAAAGAATAACATGTAAATATCAGAATAAGTTTAGGAAAACAAAAGGGATCTTACCAATCACTGTAGAACCTTTCTAGTCATAAATATTATATAGAACTGTAATAGCTCCAGCATCAGACTCTATGCCCCAGGAAGACACTTTATTTTATTTACTGATTTTACCTCCTTGTTTAGAGTTGGAACATAATAGACAATAAATATTTACTAAATAAATCAATGTGCAAAAATAATTTAGGTTGTCATGTAGCCTTTCCTCATCTGTATATTGAAGTACAGTCTTCCCTCAGTGTTCGTGCGGGATTGGTTCCAGGACACCTGCAGATACCAAAATCTGCGGATGCTCGAGTGGCTATGCATAACTCGTGGATATGGAGGGTTGACAGGAAAAGATGATAGTTGTATTACAGGGTAGCTACAATGTTTAAAAGGTATTAAATGAACCCTTTGCTAAACACTCCCTTCCTTCTCTCCCTCCTTCCTCTCCTTCCTTCATTCCTTATTTCCTTCCATCCTTTTTTCCTCTCTTCCTTCTGTAAATGGACTCACCTGCAATAATTAAGTACAATAAAAAATGAAACCAAATATATAAAACGTATTTCAATGGTTACTAATATTAACCTTTTCTTCCATAATATTCAAAACTTTTGGCCTTATTAAAATACAGATGAGGGGCACAGAGCACCAATAAAACCAGACAGTATATGTTAAACATTAGCATTGAGCCATATTAAAAAACTGTTCATTTTCTGTGTATATTCAGAAGAAGGGAAAAGGAAGCAGAATTGTATGCTCTGTAACTTAGATGTGTGAAATCGCTTTTTTTCCAATTTAAAATACATGTAATATAGATGTTGTCTTGCTCAACATCAGATTATTCTAAAGGGAATCTTGTTCCCTTAAAACTGTTCTGGTAATTTGAACTACAAGATGCAATTAGATAAGAACCTCTTGTGCATTTCCTTAGGAGTTTCATTTCTGTACTCTTCATTTGAGCTATAGCTTTTCGTCTTTCTTTTAATAAGGATGAGATAACAGTAGTACAAAATAGGAAATGCAGGATTATTTGGAAATCTGAAGAACTGTGAAAAGTGTATGTGTATGTGTACATACGTATATGCATACTTGGTAAGAATGATTAATTATCCTTTCAAAATGGATCTTTTCAAATCATAAACTAAATACTGGAGGAATGTCAT
Source organism: Equus przewalskii (assembly GCF_037783145.1). Lineage (NCBI taxonomy): Eukaryota > Metazoa > Chordata > Mammalia > Perissodactyla > Equidae > Equus > Equus przewalskii. Next base: position 68,248,955 of record NC_091832.1, read on the forward strand.
GTTTTATTATTTAAGGTACATGTGTTATTTAGTGTCTTCCTTAATATAAAATAAAGTGGGTGAATTTCAACCATACAACTTTTCTTTTCCTTTTTGGTGAGGAAGAGTCACTCTGTGCTAACATCTGTTGCCAATCTTCCTTGTTTTTTAGCTTGAGGAAGATTAGCCCTGACCTAATACCTGTGCCAATCTTCCTCTGTTTTGTATGTGGGTTGCTGCCAAAGCATGGCTTGAAAAACGGTGGGGGTCCATGCCCAAGATCTGAAGCCGCTAACCTGGGCCACCGAAGCAGAGCACACCAGACTTAACCACTACGCCGTGGGCTGGCCCCACAACTTTTTGTTTTTTCTTTTGGCTTCAATTGATATATTTTAACACAATTTGAAAAATATTAAATCAATTCCATGTGTACTTTTACACATACCTGTTAGATTTTCACTTTAATCTCTTGTGTGTGGACTTGATATAATTATGGCAAATTTATTTTTATTGGTATGGTTCTAAAAGGATGTAAAAGTAGCAAGCTAAGTTTAAAAGGACTATGCAAATTTTAAAATGTTTCTAATTTTTGGTTGCTGGTATCTGAAGTCACACTTTCCTGACTTCCTAATTATATATTTTGGCTATTATATTGTTTAATGCAAAAACATAAATGTCTCACAGGACATCATAAGCCTAATTAATTAGTGGATACTTTAGAAAATAAGCAGTTTGTACTATTTTAAAATTTTGTTTATTCTGTAGATTGCTTATTGTGAAAGAGTCTATTAGCAGGCATATAGGTTACAATTTTTGTTTTATTTGTGTGCATACTTTGAGTTACTTAAAGTTTTCTATTTTGCGTATTTTATTATAGTTAGAGCTGTAAAATGCACAGCTCTATATAAGATTACCTATGTTATAAAACTTTATTGTGATTTATTTTAATGTAAGTTTTCAAATGTGCAAACACATTTATTTCCCATGGCTGTATTTGTTGATAGCTGCTTGCTTTTTGATGATTGTAGACTAAGGGAAATGAGAATGATCTAATATGTGTTCTCAATCACAGGCAAATTAGAGGCAAAATATTGTTATTGATTTTACCTCACTTCTTTATCATAAGGAAAAAATTATTCTAATGTAATTTTTTTCCAACTATCAAATTAGCTGAAATATTCTCAGCCTTTTGGAAATGTGACATTTGGTTATTTGTTGGATTCATAGCATTTTATTAGACAAAACCTGCAAACATAGATATAGGAAGTTTGGAGGACACATCTCTAACTACATCTCTTTATATTATATCAGTCCATGTTGCTCAAAGTATGGTCCACAGATTGGTGCTGGTCTGCAACCTGTGCAGGATAGGTATAGAAATTGAGAGGAAGCATTGAAAGAACTTCGTAGCAATTTGACAGAAAAAATTTATGTTGATTAACTCTAGTAGTAATGAATTTGTGTTTGTATTTTATATGTCTTTTTTTACTTCATTTTTAAAATAATTTGTTTTATTGCATTTTACAAACGGTTTCTTCTGAAATGGTTTGGGAAAAGTGAAACTGGATCTTCACCGCAAATAGCTGTTGAAGCACTGCTACATAGTATAGACATAAACAGTGACTTTGCTGAATCTTGAAATTAAACTAATGAGTGAGATTTGAAATCCCTTCCCTTGAAAATCTTCACAATAGAAAAACAAAGTATTCTTGTGTCAAATGAGGAAAAGAGTTTCTAGCAGTCTCTTCTGGTGTTAGACCTCTAAGATGTCCCCCAGTGGTCCCCACATCTTGATTATTCATGATTTTGTGCTTGAATTTGGGCTGGATCTAATGACTCCCTTCTAACAAGTAAACAATGCAATGGTGATGGGGTGTCATTTTGAAATTAGCTTTAAAAAGAACATATTCTGTATTAGCCAACTTCTCTCATGCTCTGTAGAGTCCTCACATTAGGGGAAGCCATGATGTGAGCTGCCTTGTGGAGAGACCCATGTGGCCAGGAACTGCAACCGAGCCAGTGAGGAACTGAAGCCCTCAGTCCAAGAGTTAGCAAGGAATGAAATCTTGCTAAAAGAAGTACTTGAAAGATTGGAAGATGATCCCCCATTTGGTCAAGCCTTCAGAAGAGAATGCAGCCCTGGTTGGCACCTTCATTGCAGCTTCTTGAGAGATTTTGAGGCAGGAGCAGTCAGCTAAGCCACACCCAGATTCTTGCCCTTCAAATACTGCAAGATAAATGTTTGTTGTTTTGAGCCACTAAATTTTGGTGTAATTTAGTATGCAGCCATAGTCAACTAATGCACCCTTCCTAAAAAAGAGGAGGAGTGCGCCATCTACTACCAGTGCACAGAGAGTCAAGTGGATTCCTACGGACTGTTTTTCAGCCACTATCCTCCATATAATCCTTTACTACTGATTGTAACTCTCCTTCTTGGCTTTCTACTATACTGGGATATTTGTATTTTATTTTTTACTGGGGAAGATTTGCCCTGAGCTAACATCTGTGCCAATCTTCCTCTATTTTGGATGTGAGTTGCCACCACAGCATGGCTGATGAGTGGTGTAGATCTGCACCAAGGATCTGAACCCACAAACCCGAGCTGCAGAATCAGAGCATACCAAACTTAATCACTATGCCATGGGGCCAGCCCATGGGCTATTTCTAAAAACTACTGTGTTGATGTTTTAGTAGTATTACTGATATTTCAGTGTTTTAAGAAGTCTGACATCTAAAACTTAAATATTTTGGGACAAACCCCAAGATATATATGTTACTAAACTTTTGAATTAAGCAAAGGATCATTCTTTCAGAAAGTCTTCTATCTCTGTAATGCTGAATAGGAAGGAGAAGATAATAGTCACCAGGAAAAGCTTCTAGGGCAAGAATAAATCATACTTTAGTTCAAAGATTTTACAAACCAGTGAACTATGAATGTAACACTGTTACTATAGATGACAGCAACCATGCATTTGAATCTCAATTTATACATGATGAAATAAAATGACAATAATAATAACAATGAAAGCAAATCAAGAATTGTCTTAAAAACAAAAATGAAAACTCAATGTGAGCAGAACAGCCATCAAATTGAGTTTAAAAATAGACATGTTCAAAAAGGTATTCACAGGTATTAATTATGATAAGGGACCCAGTTGGAAATAATTGGAGTTTGCTTATAAATATCTCTTCCCTTCTACACAATCAGTATAGAATCTGAAATGCTTATTTTTGCTGTTGGAGAAAAGAAAGCACAGAAATATATTCTTGACTCAATAATGAAACAACTAGCTTACTTTGTTAACATAGCACATTGTAAAAAAGACAAGTATTATTTTGCTTTCTTTTATGATGATTAACTATCCTTTATTTTACACAGTATTTACTTTATATTTTGAATTGTACTATATTTTCATTGACTGTATATGCCAGTGATTTATATCAGACTGATAGTGTGAGTTTAGTATATATTGCATAAGGTTATTTTTATTTGATCCGATGAAACAGTCCTGTATTTGAATTACATTCAATATTTAATTTCATATAATTTTTAAAAATTAAGAACTGTGAACACTAAGAAAATGCTGTTGTAAATATCAAAAGACTGAAATAAATGTGAAAATATTGATATTGCTATTTTGTTTCAATAACTAAACAATAGCTAAAATTTTGATTTAGTAATCTGAGAGTTGTTCTAGGATCAGGAGCATCTTTAGAGTACCTAGAAACACTTTGCCTTAATTTATCCTTTGGTTTTCATTTTAAATTGAGGATCATGATGTTATCCAGAATACACATTTTCAACCTGCGCATAAAACATTTTTTTTGTATAATATATCATAAAGATTTTTAAAATGATATACTTCCTTGGTTCCAGATTATACATCTTAATCTCTCATGCTGAAAATATGGTAAACTCATCTGTAGATTATATTCAAAGCTAGGTGATATATTTATGGTCAGAAAAGGCAAATAAAGTACTTGGAAAATTTATAGACCTCAAAGTTTTAGCATTGAATCACACAGATTCAGACCATTAAACACATTAAATATCTTTTTTTCCCCCACCAAGAAGATGTGTTTTCCTATGCGGAAATAGAGGGGAATTCCATTAAACATTGTTTTATTATTTTTTGTATGGGTTCTTTTATGGGGGGCCATATAGTATAGACTAGGAGTACAGGGGTCTTTTTCAGTTTAAGACTAGCTTTGCAGGCTGTATGGTCTCAGTCGTAACTATTCCACTCTGCTGTGCTAAGTGGCAAAGCAGACATAGACAGTATGTAAAAGAATGAGTGTGGCTGTCTTCCAATAAAACTTTATTTATGAAAAGATGTGGTGCGTCTGGCCCATGGGCCATCCTTGCTAACCTGTGGTATAATGGAATGTTTAAGCACGGAGGCTTTGAGCCACTCTTCTGGAGTTCAGATCCCGCCTCTACTTCTAACTAGCTGTGTAAACTTTAGCAGATTACTCAATTTCTCTCTGCTTCACTTTCCTCATCTATGAAATAGGAGTGATCTTAGAAGCACTTACCTCTTACAGATGCTGAGAGTAAAGTGCTAAAAACATTTCCTGGGACAGGGTAAGTGAGCGGTAACTTCCAGCCACTGTTTTTCTCCATTTCTTTATATGCGTTAGCGTTCTTAAAGTTACAACAAAGATTCACAATATTTAAAAGCCCTTATTTTATTTATTAAGGCAAAATATTTTGTGTTTTCCCTGATATTCATGAATCAAAGGTTTTGTGTATCATTGTCAAAGTAACCAGTGCATATTCCATATATATTCAGAAGGATTTTACCCTCAATTTGCAGAGGTTTTCAGAGACGGTTGAGGAATTACCCCAATGGCACAGTCCTTTTTGCGCAATTTATTTTATTTATGTGTTTAATCTGTGGTGAGTCAGGGAGCATGAAATGCTCTCTGAAAAATAAAAGGCTCACCAAAGGATTATAAATGAATTCTTTCAGGGTCCTAGGACATCACTTGGAAAGATGAGTAGTACTTAGGTAATAAATGTGACACTTGGGGGCCTGAAACAGATAGTTTGTCTCATATAGATAATTCCTTTATACCCAGACAAAACTTACTTACTTACTCTATCTTGTGATCAAATTCCTTAAGTATTTCTACACAAAGGAGTTTCCTCTTTTGTGAAATTTAGTGGCTTAGCTATTATACTAGCCATTCTTTCCATAATAGGGTGAGGCGTGTAAAGGAGACTGTCATAATATTAACATATTTCAAAAAAACACAGATTTTTCTTTCCGTTTTTTAGCTTAGAGAACTAGCAGTGCCTCACAAGTTAACTGAGGTATTGAAACACAGAAAACAATGAGTTAATTTTAATAGGGAAATTCTAAAGTTTGCTATGAGAGGGTTTGGGAGACATAATCACAAAACAAAGAAATTCTAGGAAATTTACCTCCCCACCCCTCAGCATAGGTTCACGTAGTCATCATCATACAATTTTTACTTCTGTGTACATGTGAGAAGGATCGACAAAGTTTTTGTCAATAACTGGAGCAATAGCTTATTATATTTTCTTTGCTTTGTTTCTGGAGGTTTGAATCAGAAAACATAATTGTAGAAAAGTTAAAAATCAGGGGTCTTCCTATCTTATATTTTCCCCAAATATAAGCATTTTGCTGATTCACTTACTCCTTTGGGAATAAATAGGATCTTTCAGTGTGGGACCTTTGGCCAAATCTGTCCTTCCTTGAAAGAGACTAGGAGCCAAAAACACTCCCTAACACCGGATGTGTTTGTAACTATGTCCTGTTTGGGTGGAATTTGAGACTAGGAATCCTTTTGTCTCTTACTGGCTTATGGGAAAAGGTATTGGTGGTAGTGATGGTTTCTTGGAAGCAAGGCTTAACCAAATAGAGGCCAGAGGGTCAAGGTAGGGAAGTCAGGTAAGTAGGTTTGGATGCAGGGTAATTGGTGGGGAGTAGGGGATGAATGAAAAGTCCAGGAAGAAAAACAAGGTAAGTAGGAGAATCCCAGAGAAGAATAAATAAAGTACAGATTGACATCCATATAGAGGGTTAAGATACTGATGACTCCTCAGAATTTGCTCTGAGAGTCCTCTGCAAGGTCAGTTAGCCATGTTCTAAGGCTAAAGCCATCAGTCAGCATCCGATACCCAGTAGGACTGATTGAAGGATTTACCTAATGGATCAAAGTTTAAATCCTGTGAACAAGGGACAGTTTGGAGGGTTTGTGTCTGTTTATCCAAAGACATGCTGTTAGGAAAGACACGCTAAACCAGATTTGGACATCTTGTATATACATTTTTTCATCTTCACAACTAATTGTGTGACTTGGGGGCTTTCCAGTTATTTATCATTCTGTAACAAACCAGCCCAAAACTTAGTGGCTTAAAACCAGAGTTTATTATTGTCTCTCATAGTTCTGTGTCCTGACTATGCTCAGTTCGGTGTTTATCACTTTGAGTCTCTAAAAAGTGATTGCAATAAAGTGGGTATGCTAGGCTCTAAGTCATTTGAAAGTTCAAAATGGCCCTCTCACATGGCTGCCAATTGATTCTGGTTGCCATCTGGGAGCTCAGGAGGGAATGTAGACCAGTGGCTTGGGCCTTTCTCATAGGGGCTGGATGAAAGGCTTCTTATAAACTAGCCTTAGAAGTTCCTGAAATCCACTCTGCCACATTCTGTTGGGCAAGTAAGTCAGGAAAGCCAGGCTGTTTTCCAGGGAAGAAGGATGAGACTTCATCTGTTGTTGTGAGTATCAGGATTAATGTACAGTGAAGAAAGCAGTTTGATGGAGGCCATCTTTGGAAGTTCTCTACCCCCGTACTACAGAAGCTTCAAATTCTTCATCTCTAAAGTTAGGGAAGACTAGATAATATCTCAAAGGCTTTGGAAAATTAGCTTTCTGGGTTTCTATATCCTGTATGAACATGCTTACGTGTTACCTTCCGTGTGGAAAATTCTCATGTAGCACCTTACAGATTTATTTGCTTTCTTCCTTTGCTCCCATCATGCTTTGAACAGATTTCTCTTCAAATACTCCATTCTCCAGTGCAGCTAGTTTTCACATTAGATTCTGAGCTCTTTGAAGTCACAGGCCATATATCACTCAACTTTCTTTTTCCGTAGCATCTATTGGAAGCACAATAAATGCTTATTGGAATAATTGAAAAAAACAAAATCACCAATCTCTGATATATCCTTGGAAGGTGAATAAGATCACACTTTATGTACATCTGGCTTCAAAAGTCAGAGTACACAATGAGTTCCTAATAGATTGCTTTCCCACTTCCTATTCCTTATGTTATAATCTTCCTTCAAGGATATACCACATATTTTATTCAAAAATTCCATTTTCATATGATACCAGTTTAAGAAAGATATTTGTTTATAGCATTATAATAATTGACGATAATCACTAGAATGTTTTCCTGGGTATAATAATAACAGATGCCAATTTTTAAGTGTTTATTGTGAACTAAAGACTATACTCATATTTTAAATATGTTATGTAATATAATCTTTACATAGCCTAAAGACATTATTATTATATCAATTTTAAGAAAAGAAAACTTAAGGTCAGTTGAAATATCATAGTAAGTGGTAGATAGTGCATTCTATCTCAAAGTTTTTTTCATCAGAAATCTCAGTCTTGGTCCCGATGTCCAATTATATCTTCCTCTTTGTTTTCCTTTTTCTTTTTTTAATTCTAAGTCATTAATTGAAATTGTTAAACTAGGATTTGAAAATTTGTATGAAGATAATTTTATGTTTAAATCTTCATAATTATTATTTCTGGCATTTTCTCGAATTTTGATTTTTATTATAATTCATTCAAAATTTGAAACATTATTAATGACATCACTAATAAAACACTTGCTTTTAAGGTATTCAGTTTTTTAAAAAATTAAAAAGGATATTTTATACAGTGTTTCACTAATGAAATACAATTTCTAAGTACTTAATACAATAAAATATGTTTATAAATAACTTAAGGCAAAAAAATGTAATATCAGCTGGGACCCTGGCAATTAAAAGAAAGACTAAGAAAGAACTGTTATAAGGGACTGTCTCCTTGTTGAGTATCATGTGGAGCTGACGCCATCACTTAACGGGAAAATTCGTTGCAAAGACACTTACTGTAATGACAAAGTGTCAATCCATATAGTTAGTAATACCATAGCTGAACTTATTTATTTATTTACTTTGTCTCTGGGACTAAGATTTCTACATTTCTGTGGTCATATATAAAGTAGTTCTGCAAATCTTGAAAGAAATCTTATCAATCTTATATGACATGGATTTTTTTCTTGGCAAAGCTATAATTGGTTAAAATACATCTGCCTTATCAGATGTCTCATATGACTAAAATATTATTTAAATGTCATTTAAATGTTATAGACAGACACTAATGAAATGAATCTCTATAGCAGATTCACCTATTTATGATATATATACATTTATGTATATATGTATTTCAACATATGTGCATGAATATATATATTGTGTGTGTGTGTGTATATGTGTGGTTGCAAATGGATGACTATATACAAAGATCCTGTAAGAAATCCCAGATATTCTGATATCAGACTTCAGATATGGAAGAAGTACTGTGTAAATATTATCACCTAAATTATTTTAGTGTAGATTAACCATAAAATTCTATACCTCACCAAGAACTGGACTGTCATATTGTTAGGACGTGACTATGCTGTATGAAACATACCCACCATTGATAATCATCACGTTAACACATTTTATTTTTGCAGTGTCTCTAAAAGTATTAACTCCTGTGTCTCATTTAATAATTGTGTAGTATTTTTCTATAATTTAAAAATACTTTGTGGCAGTTTACCATAAACTATAGAAGGCTTTGGAAATATAGGACAAAATTGTGTCCATCAGACTTCAATAGTATCTCTATTGATTATTATTTAAAAGTGGCATACTTTGCTAGCAATTTCATTTCAAATATATGTTTCAGTAAGGTTTTATTGCTTGTACAGCTCTTCATAGCCACTGGAGCAAGTTGAATGGCTGAAAAATGGCTAATATAATACTACATTGCTATGCATTGTGGAACTCTAGGCATTAAGATTCTCCCATTTGCAGTTGATCACATATCAAAATCTATGAGGATGCTTAAGTAATCCCTGACCTAGTTTGACAATCTATATTTTTCCTTCAGGCAATGGGGGAATTTATCAGTACAGATGTAGCAGTGAATGAATGAACCAAACAGTTGATCTTTGGATGTAAACTTGTCCTTCCGACCTACTTCATCTGGACAAAGCCTGTATAACCAGTTATTGTCACAGGAAATGCGTTTCTCTCTTCTAGGCATGATGTTTATTCATAGTGATCATCTTCCTAAACTTATACTTAAATTCTGTATTTATAAGAAAATAGATACGCAGACATTTATCTATGAGTTATTTATTATAGCAAGATATTATAAGCAATACAAAAGCACAGACATCTGAAGGGATAGCTACATGACGGTAAATCAACACTAAAGGATATTAGGCAGCCATTAAATAATTTGATGAAAGATATTAATACAATTGCACAGTTCTCTCAGTAAAATGTAACACAAAAAACCCAAGTTGAGTGTATAATATTGTCTCCATATAATAAAACATTTGTGAAGAAAAATCTGTTACTGTTAGCAATCCTTTGTTGTAAGATATATTGATTCATTCGCCTTTATTTATTTCCCAATAACTACATCAGTCATCCTCAAGTAGGTGATTTTTCCCTCTGAGGAGACATTTGACCAAATTTGGTGACATTTCTGTTTGTCACACCTTGAGGGAGGACGCTAGCGGTATCTCATGGGTAGAGGACAGAGATGCTGCTAAACAGCCTGCAATGCACAGGACAGCACCCCTCCTCCAAAACAGAAAAGAATTATCTGGCCAAAAATAGCAGTAATTTAAAAGTTTAGAAACTATGCTCTACATTAAATATGTTTTCTTTAAAATTAGGTAAAATAGAATATTAAGACCTCAAGTAAAAGTTTAAATAATAGGATACACAGATCAGTTTTTTAATGCAAACCATGTTTTTTGGAAAACTAGAAAATATTGTTTCTTTAAATATAGGAAATTGGCAGAGGTGTACTTTTAAATTCTCATCATCTCTGTAATTCGCTGGCATAAGCTTTGGAACAGGAGTGACGAGAATCCAACTTTGCCTGTTGGAACACTCAGGCTTGATTTCAGTGGTATGAACCTGACTCTCTTCAATTGGGGGCATTTCTCACAGTTGTTTTCTAAATCCCTGGTTGGCTTATTTTGGATCTAAATTGAAGCCTGAGAACAACCAATATTCACACAAAGCTTTCGGAGACAAAAGAAGTTGTGCCTGAATGAACACTTATGTGAAAATACTTTTATTTCTCATCCTGGCAAAATTCCTAAGATTTAATGAGGTGAAACCGTTTTCAGAGAGAAAAAAAAAGTCTAGTGATGCGGCAACACAAAGAGAAACATCTAAAAATAACTAATAGGCTAACTACTTTGCTTTTCTATACTGTATCAAATCCCCACAATGGCCAGACGTTGATGTTGCCCTTGACATAACCAAAAAACCATGCTCATGTTTTACGTTACGATTATCGATTTTTATATAGCAGTGGTCCCAAATTAATGCAACGTGATCATGTTGTTCTGAAGGAAGTCATTTTATGTGATTGAGCTTAGATTTTACCATCATATTCTTTTTTTTATATGTCTGCCTAATTCCTGCTAATCTCTACTGATATTGAATATTTCAAGCAGTATGTGGTGTGTTAAACGTTTTGCTTTTGTGTTATCAGGCTTCAGTGCTAACAATGTCAATTCCACACCTATTCCCCCCCTTCCAGAGCTCTAGTGCTAATTCTATGAATTGAGTCACTATTGTAATAAAAAGTTACCCACATCTTTTTGGGTGGTGCCACTGGTACCACTTCAGAGGAGTTTGAGGTGATAACAGAAATACTTGCCTTCCCACGTTAACTACAGTCATAAATGTAAACTTTTAAAAAGTTCAGTTCTTCTAACATTTGACATTTGTGGGGACAGTTTGGACATCCCTTTCAAAAATGTTATGAGGAGTCTATGGCTATTTCTAAGAAACCAGAAAAACCAAAGGACTTTGTCAGCAGTAATGACAAGTTGTCCAACAGTGATGTTGCTCAAAGATGCTAACGGAGAGGAACCTGGTCCTTCTGATTAGCAAGCATGCTTTACCATCTCCTTTATGCCAGATATTGTGCTAGTATTTTACATTTTTTTATAACTAATCCCTACAGCACCCTTACCAAATAAGTAGGTATTATTTTTCCAAGTTTGGTCGCAAGGATCTGAAGTTTAGATCACCACCTTTTCTAAAGTGATACAGCTAATAAGTGGTAAAGCCAGACTTAAACTTCAAGTTTGCCTGTCTCCAAATCCATTGCTCGTGGTGCTCATTGCCCAGCTTGTTGTGATGCTTCAGGAGAAACTCCAACTCTTCTCCATGTTTGGAATGAATAATTGTCACTTTCCCAAACAATTAGATGTAATCTAAAAAATAAAAGTTATTAAATGAGTGTGTTATGGTCCTCAGCTAAAGATTTGAGAATGAGTAGAACAATTTAATTTGAAAGCTTAGTTTTCCAAGAATTTTCTTAAAAAGAATGTTTTTTAAAAAGAGACTAAACAATCAATGTTGATTTAATTATCAGCGGTGTTATCCTCCCTTAACCTACTCCTAGGCAATTTAGTACAGAAATCAGCAATGTAGATTGCCATAACAGGCTCTTCTCTTAATATAATCCTATCTCAACATAAATATAAGGCTGATAGCAGTGTCTTCTGTGTTTTTTCTTTTTTTCCTTCATGTGAAGTTGGTGAGGTGGGAGTTCAGAAGGTGATGATGGGTGATTAGTCACAATAAGGAAAAACTTTTGTAACAATTTAAAATTTAGAATAGATAAATTAGAGAAGTGTGTTTATCTCCATAATTAAAATACATGCTACATTTTCCTCCTTTTCATCAAAGGATATTAGCAAAGAGGATAGGAGGAAGATTCAAACAATTGGTGCTTGGCCTTTTGGATTCCTTACATTTTGTATCTTTCCATTGGACTGACTTTAGCGGGTCTACGTATATGGAGCTAAGAAATGTTTAATCAAGGATCTTCACCAGGATGTGCTACCCTTTCTTCCTATAGTGAAAATAGATTATTAATTTGAACAGTGAAATCTATTCTATTTACCATAAAAGATGATATGTATGAGGTACCTTTACAAGGCTTTTAGGATGGTCAAAACAGAAAGTAAAATAGTGTTAGTCAATTTAGCTCTGCTTTTGAAAAAAATATTTCAGTATACATTGCCCCACTTTTGTGTTGTATAGTCATATTTACTAAATATATAGTAAACGTATTGTAATGATTCCTTTGCATATCAACAATTTAAACTTTAGACAAGATTTAATTGTGTGCATTTTTTTCAAGCTTCTAATTGCATTTTGATGAACTCTGTAGATATTCAATTAACATGTGACCGATTTACATAAAGCATATTTATACTGTATATGCTAGTGCAGAATCGCTTGGTGTTTTCACTGCTATCTTATTCGTTCCATTTACTATTGTATTCGTGGAAATGAACTTGTATAATTGGAAACCGTCAAGATGCTTTTATAGCTTATTAGCTTAGGGTAATTATCTGCATGTTATATTGCACATTGAATTACAATTGAAAGTACTGTATTATAATATTTAGGTGAAGTGACAACTAAAAATAGTTAAGTTGTTATAGTAAACATTGACTTGCAATGAAAATGAACACATTTATTGAAAGACATTTCTATAACGTGTAAACAATGTGTTCCTTTTTGATAACTATTGTTTTTCTCTTGTTCCTTTTTTTATTTTTTATTTATTTTTTTTATAATTTGCTGCTTGCCATTGCAGGAAGTAGAGGTTTGTATTCAGCTTCTGTATTTCATATTTTATTTTAGATTTTATATGAATATTTGCATTTAAATTACTCATATACACTCAATTCACATTATTTTCCCCCTTAGGATGATTATTTCCGCACCTGGAGTCCAGGAAAGGCCTTCGATCAGGGTAAGAATCTAATTATTTTAATATAAAAATATTTACATGTTTATAATCATTGTGCTTTAAACATGATATTTATTGTCTGGTTAGATTTTGAAATACTGAATAGGAGAGCTGAGATGAATGGAAAAATTTATGTAATAATTACTTTCATTTCAGAATAATATAGTTGGAAATAAGTTAATTAGGTATCATGATGATGTCAAGATCTCTCTTATTTTTAGATACATGTCTTAGATTACTGATTTGGCTTCTGAACTTAACTGTACCCATTTGTATTAGTTGATACAAGTCACTTTATCCAGTTTTCAAATATATTCAGGTGCATTCACTAGAAACAGATTTATTTGTGAAAAATTTCAAAATAAATCGCTTTCCTTTCTCATTTTCAGTTAATAAATGCTTTCATTTAAAACAGAGCTGATTGATTTTTAGACTTAGCTGGGGTCCATGTAAGACCCAAAAGGAAAAGCCTTATGTAAAATTAGGGTTCCCTCATTTCTGGACACACAGTTTGCAGTTCTGGTTTGCTTACTTGAAAAGTAAAAGCAGGAAATATGCATGGAAAAAGAAACACTTTCATATGTGCAATGAGAATGGAAACATCAAACTCAATGCAATCATAATTATATACATAAACAGATTTGTTTATTAAGCTGTACAATGTTAGAACCAGAGACTCTTCCTTTTAAAGTTTGAAACAAAAGAAAGTTCTGCTTCATAAAGGCTATAGTAATCTTACAAAAGATATTACTCCGTGAGGTAGTACCACTTAAAAATAGACATCATTTTTAAGAATGAGGTATAATATGTATGTTATTAAAAGAAGCTTAAGGGGGCCTGGCCCCGTGGCCAAGTGGTTAAGTTCGTGGGCTCCGCTGCAGGCGGCTTAGTGTTTCGTTGGTTCGAATCCTGGGCGCGGACATGGCACTGCTCATCAAACCACGCTGAGGCAGCGTCCCACGTGCCACAACTAGAAGGACCCACAGCAAAGAATATACAACTATCTACTGGGGGGCTTTGGGGAGGACAAGGCAAAAAAAAAAAGAAGCTTAAGGTATTTTACTATGTCTCCAAACTTTTGACTTAGTATTTGGGATGAATGCTAGAACAGCCATCCTCTCTGAGTGAGAACCAACCTGGGTAGACCAAATGGAGACTGTCATCAACGTTGATATTAACCTGCAGTCTGAAACAGTCATTCTTATCCAATCCCCCCTTCTATATTAGTTTCTCTCTTCTACACTCCATGTGGTTTCACTGTTAGTATCCAGTATATTTGTGGAATCTGCATTCTAAAATTCTAAAAAAAAACTTTTATTTGGCTACTTAATAAGTCAAGCCAAATGTACTAAAAGACAGGCAATGAAAAAATAATGACATGCAGACTAAGATATATTTGCAAGCTTTCTTGAGAAACGAATTTTTTAGATGGAATCATAAACCTTGAAAAATCAAACTTACCTATGAAATAGATACTAACACTGAAATTTGCCATACTTGGTGCGTACAATTACAATAATGATTTTTTTTTTTAATTTTTATTTTTGTGTGTGTGACAATGTGTTCAATTGCAATTTATCTCTCGTTAAAAAAAGATTTCTATAGAGAGGCTTCCAAACCCTGATATACTGTAAGACTGATTTACTTTAATTTTCTTTCTCTCTTTTTTTTTTAAGGAAGATTGGCACTGAATTAACATCTGTTGCCAATCCTCTTCTTTTTGCTTGAGGAAGATTGTCCCTGAGCTAACATCTGTGCCAACCTTCCTCTGTTTTGTATGTGGGACACCACCACAGCATGGCTTGATGAGTAGTATATAGGTCTGCATCGGGGATCCAAACCCATGAAGCCCAGGCTACTGAAGTGGAGTGTGTCAACTTAACCAGTGTGCCACTGGGTCAGCTCCAGACTTTAATTTTCAGATAGGTTTGTAACCTACTAACTTGTCAGAAATAACATATTTATCAGGCAGAGAGAATATCATGACATGATAATAGTCAGTATTTATAAGGAATGTCCTATATCCAGTCACTATTCTAAGTATTCAGTATATTAGTTTATTTAATCTTAACGAAGACCCTGCCAGGTAGATGTAGAAGGCAAGGCACTGAAAGAAGTTAAGCTCCTGCCCAAGGTCATATTCCCACAAAGTGTCAGAGTCAGGATTTGGGTCCAGGCAATCTGACCCACGAATCCTGTTTCCTAAATGCTATGTGGTATTGTACTCATATACTGGCACTAAAATGAAATAATGGAGTATTAGTGGAATTTTGGAGTTTATATTTTAAAAATAAATATTGTTTTGAATGAACATTAGAAATAGAGCTGGTAGCTTTGTTTCTATATTGTGAAATAATATTTTGCAGACCATCAGACCCTGGGTTTTGGTTGATTGAACACATATAGCTGATAAACATACATAAGAAAGTTTATATCAAAACAAGAAAAATGAAAGAAATCAGATTGAAGGACATGTATTTGTTTTCTGTTTGTTTTTGACTTTGAGTCAAATTAACCAAACTGTTTGTTGTAGATTATACTGAGGAGTGAGAAAAATTACCCTGTTCCCATCTAGTTCTGAATAAGATAGATACTGTGAGTCATTTGGATGGAACAGACTTGAGATATGTTAATTTCTAATATGTTTCTTGTTCTGTATGATGACAGAATCTTCTGTTAAGTATCATTTTCAAAATCTGATTGAGCTGTTGAACATTAAATAATTTAGAAGATTTTTATGAGTATTTATAATTTTTAATATGTTTTTCATTGGTTTATAGACATTAATATCAAACAATATAAGTTGATTTTCCCAACTTTATTTTGTGGGGAGGATTGCATATTTCCTAAAAAGAATGATGAAGAAGCTCCCTTAGCATTATGTTTTTGTATTCTGATATGTACACCATTTTTACTGTATTTCACTTTAAATTATATTTTACTTCCATTTTTAGACTGCCCACAAAAATGAAGAAATTAAATACCACTGATGGAAACGTTAATTAATATTTCGTAATACAAATGGCATAATTTCTCAGCACAAAACTCATTTCTACATACGTGCATAAAGAAGCACACATACTGACATGTATTTACACGTGCACAAAAACACACATTTGCACCTGCAAATTTGCTTTTTAGGTAAGAATCAACTGATCATTCACATAGAGCTTATCTACTTTTGGGTTTAGCTGTGACAAATTTTTCATCCTTATAGATCCTTTTCGTTAATCAGAACATTTCTACTTCATTTTTTTCCACCAAAATAGTAAGAGTTTGGGGAGAATATTTGGTTTTAAATGAATGTAAGTAAAACTATTTGATGAAGGTAAATCTGCTTTAAAATTTAAAACAAACAAACCCAGAACATACTGCTGCCCAAAATGAATTTCTTTGGATTTCTCCGGGTAGCGTTTTCTATGACATTACTTTTTTTCATTACTGTGGCTTATCATGAGTTGACACAACAAAAATCAACTGAAAAATGGTTTTAATGAGGACATGCACCTTCTTGAAAATGGCATAGAAGTTCTATGTTTACTATGACAAATTGAAAGGGGAAATCCATGGATGGACAGATAGTGATAGCATGATAAAGATTTTAAATAGGTTAATAAATGCTTTGGGTAGGTATGCTGTAGTTTTAAGAAAAAAATTTGCTTCTTTTCTTTTGACTATGTTTACTGTGCCTTTGTTTTTGGTCACTGATTAATTTGGATGTGTAGTAGATAGGTCACTGAAATTTTTAGCCATAATCCCTGATGGTTGTTTAGAAAATCTGCTTGTGCTGATGTGCTGTATCTACAAGGATCATCTTTTATCCAAAAGTTATTTTCTCCTGCATATGATATTTACGTGCCTTGAGGTGAAATAGTTGCAGGTAAAAATGTGCTTTCTATGTTTCCCTAATTTTGCTGTCTAGTCCAGCTTGGAGTTGCTCCACTCGATATCCACCATGGCAGTGAATTATAACCAGTGGACTAGTAATAAAGAAGCTGAAATTAAATAGACTCAGAGATTTCAAGACAAATCAGTTTCATGTTATTGATGTGTTTCTCCTGCTTGTGCACATTTCTGGGAATACGGAATTAGAGGCAAGAAATAGCTGTGGCTTTACAGCAGTTCCATTGTGTGCTCTCTTCGTAAACCTGGACCTCTCTGGAAAGGGCAGCCTGACTCCTACTGGACCATTAGGTTGCATCTCATTCAACAAACGTTCCTAAAGAAGTGATGTGCTAGGAAACCATTCCTAAACTCAAGCTGCTCAAAATCTAGCCAGGAGAATAGACATGTGAACAGCTAACCTGGTATCTACATGAGCCAGTCTTTCAAGGACTGGAGGGGAGGGTAAGAAACAAAACTCAGCTGTTGAAAGGGCAGTTATATGCTTAGTCATTTGCTTATCCTTTGTTTCTGTCTTTTCGGGATCAGTTCTTAGATCTTTATCTGATTCCTATAATTTTTCCTATCCATTTGCAAAACTTCTGTATAGCAACAGTCACAGCTTGATGTGTGCTTTGCAGTCAGTTTCTTGCTACAAAGGAAAAGCTATTGAGATTTCATCTGCAGTTTTTATTCCCTTCAATGAACAGAGCTGTTATAGTATTATGGCTGTAATTATTTCTGAAATTGAAAAAGACTAGTGCTTGAGAAAATGTACTCCCAACTTATCTTTCCCTTCTTAAAATACATTACCATTTTTCGTAAGGCACGGTGTATGTGGATGACACAACACAGGTATCGCTTCTCTCCAAGCTGCCTTTAATTTTCACTTGTTTACATGAGGATCATTTTTTCTTGCATGTCTTAGATGGTATTTATTGATAGCAGTCTGAAACAATGGATAGGTCTGATTCATGCTTCACAATAGAGGCCTGGTAGTATCACAATGTTGCTTTGTTTAAGAGCTTGGGGCCTTTTGGCATTTTTCTAATGGAAAAGTTGGTGTTCCTAGAATTGAAATTCAGTGAGAATGATATGCAAAGAGATCATATGATTACAGTATTTTTCAAAAATGCTTTCAATCATTTAAAAAGATAAAATTTGAACAGTTATTTGCTCTGAACCATTATTTGATCAACTCACAAGAATTGATTTAGAATTTTTGTATCATTTTGGACAAATTGCTTGTTAGGATATTCAAGTGCTAATAGCTATGTCAATTTACATCATACATTAGTTATATCACCTTGGCTTATAGAAGCCCTCTGGAAAACCTGCAAAGAAATTATATTCAACCTAGAAACCAACAGTACAATACGTGTTCATTTACTCTGTGTCCGATTTAGTAGATAAGAACTACACAGGGCTTTGAAGTTAGGAATGTATTTCCTCTTCCTGTGCAATTCTCATTTCTTTATATAAGAATGGTATTTGATTTGTTTTACACCATAATCTATAAAATATAGGAATCAAGAATCTTAGATTGTTTTGTTCTATTTCATATAGTTTCTTTCTCCAGAGAATAATCAATGTTGTATAAAAGTCTGCTTTTAATATATAACATTGAGATTAGTATACTTCATTTGGTTCATATCACAGTAGCCTATATAAGTGTGCCACAAGGCAAATTATATTTATTTCTTTTCAGTGACTTTATACGGTTCTGAATTGTGAATCAAATATATAGAGCAAACGATTGATCAAATATAGTTCAGGGGCCGGCCGGACGGCACAGTGGTTAAGTGCGCACATTCCATTTTGGCAGCCCAGGGTTTGCTGGTTTGGATCCCGGGTGCGGACTGGCACCACTTGGCATGCCATGCTGTGGTAGGCGTTCCACATGTAAAGTAGAGGAAGATGGGCACGGATGTTAGCTCAGGGCCAGTCTTCCTCAGCGAAAACAGGAGGATTGGCAGCAATGTTAGCTCAGGGCTAATCTCCCTCAAAAAAAAACCAAAAAACAGAACATAAAAAAACCCCAAATGTACCTCAAAGGTATTCAGATATTTAAGAAACAATATTCTTACTTCATAGTAACATAGTAACACGTATTGTAAAGATTGAAAAAAAAAAATAGATATATATAGGAAGCCATATTTTTCACAAGAATCCTCCACTGGCTAAAGGAGTGATTTTCAGTCCTGCCTGCACATGAGGATTATGAAGCACTCATTTAGATAGTACTGTTGCCTAAGCCTGGTCTCGGAACATTTTGATTTAATTTATCTGGGGCAGATTCTGAGCACTTTGTATGTGGGTTTGTATGTGTGTGTATGTGTTTTTTAATTAAAAAATTGTGATAAAATAGACATAACATAAAATTGACTACTTTAACCATTTTTTTTTAAAGATTGGCACCTGAGCAAACATCTGCTGCCAATCTTTTTTTTTTTTTTCCCTTCTTCTCCTCCAAGCCCCCCAGTACATAGTTGTGCATTCTAGTTGTAGGTCCTTCTGGTTGTGCTATGTGGGACGCTGCCTCAGCATGGCCTGATGAGCGGTGCCAATTCTGTGCTCAGGAGCCAAACTGGCGAGACGCTGGGCAGCAGAAGTGGAGCACATGAAGCTAACCACTTCGCCACGCGGCTGACCCCTACTTCAACCATTTTTAAGGATACAGTTTAGTGGTAGTAAGTACATTCACATTGTTGTGCAACCATCGCCACCATCCATCTCCAGAACACTTTTCACCTTCCCAAACTAAAAGTCTGTACTCGTTCAAAAATGTCTCTATTTTTCCCTGCTCCCATTCTTTGGCAACCACAATTTTACTTTCTGTCTCTATGAATTTGACTACTCTACGTTTCTCCTATAAGTGGAATCATACAATATTTGTCCTTTTGTGACAGCTTATTTCACTTAGCATTATGTCCTCAAGGTTCATCCACGTGTCAGAATTCCCTTCCTTTTAAAAGTTGAATAATATTCTATTGTATGTATATACCACATTTTGTTCATCTGTTCATCCATTGATGAACACTTGGGTTGCTTCCACGTTTTGGTTGTTGTGAAAATGCAGCCATGAACATTGGTATACAAATATCTACTTAAATCTTTGCTTTTGATTCTTTTGAGTATAAACCCAGAAGCGGAATTGCTGGATCAAATAGCAATTCTATGTTTAATTATTTGAGGAACTACCATATCTTTCTCCATAGCAGCTGTACCATTTTACATTCCCACCAGCAATGCAGCAAAGTTCCAATTTCTCCATATCCTCACCAATATTTGTTGTTTTTTTTTTAAAGATAATATCCATCCTGATGGGTATGAAGGTGTTTGTGTTTTCAACTCTACAATGTAGTACTTTATGCAGATACAGTTGAGAATCACAGGGTATAAGCAGTGACTGATGAAAATAATTCCTCATTCTGATCTGTAGTACTGAGAAGTTTTTTGTCAAACAGCTGTTCTTTTGAAGGCAACCCAAAGTGTCAGGGAATTTTAACCTATTCACCTTTTCAGATCTGAAGCCAGAAGCAGGTACAAAAGGGATCTGAGAATGGACTGTGGGAATCAAGAAAACCCCAAAAGTGAATCATTGTTTCCATTGAATAAGCACTTCTTATGTGTCAGGTGTTATATTTAAGACAATTATCATACTAACCTCAAAAAGTAGATATATTCTTTAAGTTACAAAGGAAACGGAAGTTGAGAGAGGTTGATAAAGGTAACAAAGCTAGTTAAGTGTTGTAGCTGGGTTTGGAATCTTGTATTAGTGGACTTGAAGTCCATTTTCTCTTTCATCATGCAACACGGCTTTAGATTCAGCTCATCTGTCTACACGTTTTTGGTCTGTTTCTCAACTTAGACATACACTTTTTCATGAAAAGACATGGCAAAAATTATGCAGGGGAATAGAAATAGCTAAGGGATCCTTCATCAGGTACACATTGGATCATATTAGAATTGCTCCACAACCAAGGGCAGGAGGTGTTTGTAACTGGTATTTTAATTTTTGAATTATAGGAATATAGGTTTTTAAGCTCACTTATATAATTATGTAATATGTCCAAAGATTGTTGCCTTGGGATGTGTTTCCATCACTTGGGAATCACTTACAGCATATCCATAAGACAAGAAGATGTATGAAAGCGCCTGTGGAATACTTTCTTGGAAGTTACGTTTCATTGAAGTATCCTGACCACAGGTCTCACCCCACTTCCTTATATGCAGTGTAGAAAGGAAATACGTGTCTTAGACTATTAAAATATTGTCATTGAAACTTAGAGGTGACTATGTCCAATCACTAATACACTTAAGGTACTTCTGCCTCTTAAATGTCTCTGATGTCCGGCCTTGACTTGGACTTTCTACTTGGATATTTAATTCCATCTTCACATAACCCTTATTATTTGAAAACTGCTTCTCAAATTAAAATAGAATCTGTTTTCCTATGTACAATTTTTGGTCCTATATTCTTCATCAAGAGTGAGTAAATTCATCCTTCCATATGAAAATTTTTTGAAAATTTGAAAGTTGCTAGTATGGTACTCCTTATAGAAGCTTATTAATTAATTAATTTTATCTTTTTTAATTTGAGGTAACATTGGTTTAATATTATGTAGGACTTCGGGTGTACCTCATTATAATTCAATTTCTGTATACATTATATCATGTTCACCATTCAAAGTCTGGTTTCCACCCATCACTGTTCATAAGTCCCCCTTTAACCATTTTTGCCCTCCCCTCACTCCCCTTCTCTTCTGGTAAACATCAATCTGTTCACTGTATCTGTTTGTTTGTTTGTTGTTGTTGTTTTTAATCTTCCACATATGAGTGAAATCTTATAGTTTTTGTCTTTCTTCATCTGATTTATTTCACTTAGCATAGTACCCTCAAGGTCCATCTATGTTGTTGCAAATGGCAAGAGTTCATCTTTTTTTAGGGCTGAATAGTATTCCATTGTATATAAATGCCACATTTTCTTTATCCATTTATCCATCAGTGGGCTCTTTGGGTGTTTGTTTCCATGTCTTGGCTATTGTAAATAATACTGCAATGAACATAGAGGGGCATGTATCTTTTCAAATTAGTGTTTTTGTATTCGTTGGATAAATACCCAGAAGTGGAATAGCTGAATCATATGGTAGTTCTATTCTTACTTTTTTGAGGAATCTCCGTACAGTTTCCATAGTGGCTGCACCGATTTACAATCCTACCTGCAGTGTATGAGGGTTCCCTCCTCTCCAATTCCTCTTCAAGATTTGTTATTTCTTGTTTTTTTGTAATAGCTGTTCTGATGAGTATGAGGTGATATCTCATTGTGGTTTTAATTTGCCTTTCCCTAATAATTAGTGATGTTGAACATTTTTTCATGCACCTGTCATATCTTCTTTGGAAAAATATCTGTTCAGATCCTCTGCCCATTTTTTAATTGGATTGTTTGTTTTTTTTTGTTGAGTTGTATGAGTTCTTTACATATTTTGGATATTAACCCCTTATCAAATGTATGATTTGCAAATATCTGCTCCCAACTGATAGGTTGTCTTTTCATTTTGATGATGATTTCTTTCCTGTGAAGAAGCTTTTTAATTTGATGAAGTCCCATTTGTTTATTTTTTCTATTGTTTCCCTTGCCTGAGGAACATATCCAAAAAGATATTGCTAAGACCAATGTCAAAGAGTGTTCTGTTTATGTTTTCTTCTAGGAGGTTTATGTTTTTAGGTCTTACATTTAAGTCTTTAATCCATTTTGAGTTAACTTTTGTCTATGGTGTAAGATAATGGGCTACTTTCATTCTTTTGCATTTGGCTGTCCAATTTCCCCAACACATTTATTGAAGAGACTTTCCTTTCTTCATTGTGTGTTCTTGGCTCCTTTGTCAAAAATTACCTGTCCGTTAACGTGGGGGGTTACTTCTGGCTTCTTAATTCTGTTCCATTGATCTGTATGTCTGTTTTTCTGCCAATACCGTGCTGTTTTGATTATTATAGCTTTGTAGTATACTTTGAAATCAGGGAGTCTGATACCTCCAGCTTTGTTCTTTTTTCTCAGGATTGCTTTGGCTATTCACATTCTTTTGTTGTTTCATATAAATTTTAGAATTCTTTGTTATATTTTCGTGAGAAATGTCATTAGGATTCTGATAAGGTTTGCATTGAATCTGTAGATTGCTATAGGTAATATGTAAATTTTACCTATGTTAATTCTTCCAATCCATGAGCACAGAATATCTTTCTGTTTCTTAGTGTCTTATTCAATTTCTTTCAGTAATATCTTATATTTTTCAATGTACAGGTATTTCATCTCCTTGGTGAAATTTATTCCTGGGTATTTTATTCTTTGTGTTGCAATTGTATGTGAGATTGTTTTCTTGACTGTCTCTTTCTGCTAGTTCATTGTTAGTGAATAAAAATGCAACTGATTTTTGCATGTTGATTTTGTATGCTGCAACTTTAGTATTTTTTTTATTATTTCGAATAGTTTTTTGGTGGATTTCTTAGGGTTTTCTGTATGTGAAATCATGTCATCTGCAAATAGTGACAGTTTTACTTCTTCCTTTCCAATATGGATGCATTTTATTATTTTTTTTTCTTGCCTAATCACTATGGCTATCGCTTCCAATACTATGTTGAATAAGAGTGGTGAGAGTGGGCACCCTGTCTTGTTCCTATTCTTAGAAGGATAGTTTTCAGTTTTTCACTGTTGAGTATGATATTAACTGTGGGTTTGTCATATATGGCCTTTATTATGTTGAGGTACTTTCCTTCTATACCCATTTTATTGAGAGTTTTTATCATAACCAAATGATTCAACATCCTGTTTTCCAGTAATCAAGACACAAAGAAATGGAAAGATATTCCATACTCAGGGATTGGAA
This sequence comes from Equus przewalskii, assembly GCF_037783145.1. Classification (NCBI taxonomy): domain Eukaryota; kingdom Metazoa; phylum Chordata; class Mammalia; order Perissodactyla; family Equidae; genus Equus; species Equus przewalskii. The sequence goes on from NC_091832.1 coordinate 68,272,798, forward strand.
GAATTAACGTAGTTAAAATGTCTATATTATATTACCTAAAAGAATCTGCAGATTCACTGCAATACCTATCAAAATCCCAATAACATTTTTCACAGAAATAGAACAAAGCATCCTAAAATTTATATGGAACAACAAAAGACTGCAAAGAGTCAAAGCAATCCTGAGTAAAATGTTTTCAATGCAGCTATTGAGATGATCATATGATTTTTATTCTTCATTTTGTTAATGTGGTGTATCACATTGGTTGATTTTCAGATTTTGAACCATCTTGCATCCTCAGAGTAGATCCCACTTGACTGTGGGATTATATTAATTATATATTAATATATATTTATATTAATAAATATTAATATTTGAGATATTGCAATATTCAGCTTACTAATATTTTGTTGAGAATTTTTGCATCTATGTTCATCAGCAATATTAGCCTGTAATTTTCTTTTTTGTGTTGTCCTTGTCTGGATTTGGCATCAGCGTAATTTTGGCCTTATAAAATGAGTTTGAAGTTTTCTGACTTCTTCAATTTTTTGAAAGAGTTTGAAAAGGGTATGTATTAAATCTCCTTTGTATGCTTGGTAGAATTCACCAGAGAAGCCATCTTGTCCTGGACTTTTGCCTTTTGGGAGGATTTTGATTACCGTTTCAGTATTCTTACTAGTGATTGGTCTGTTCAGATTCCCTATTTCTTCTTGATTCAGTTTTGGAAAATTATATGATTCTAAGAATTTATTCATTTTTTCTAAGTTATCCAATTTGTTGGTGTATAGCTTTTCATAGTAGTCTCTCATAATCCTTTGTATTTCTGTGGTATCCATTGTAATTTTTCCTATTTCATTTTTGATTTTATCTTTTGAACCTTCTTTCTCTTTTTCTTGGTGAGTCTAGCTAACAGTTTCTCAATTTTATTTATCTTTTCAAAGAACCAGCTCTTAGTTTCATTGATTCTTTTCTATTGTCTTTTTAGTCTCTATTTTATTTATTTTTACTCTGATTTTTATTATTTCCTTCCTTCTACTGACTTTTGGCTTTGTTTTCTTTTCTTTTTCTAGTTCCTTTAGTTCCTTAGGTGTAATGCTACATTGTTTATTTGAGATGTTTCTTATTTCTTGGGGTAGGCCTGTGTAACTAGAAACTTCCCTCTTAGTACTGCTTTAGCTGTATAGCTGTATCCCATAGATTATGATATGGCTTATTTTCATTTTCATTTGTCTCCAGGTATTTTTTCGTTTCTCCTTTGATTTCTTCACTGATCCAGTAGTTTTTCAGTGGCATGTTGTTTGGTCTCTACACATTTGTGACTTCTCCAGATTTCTTCTTTAGTTGATTTCTAGTTTTATATCATTGTGGTTGAAAAAGATGTGTGGTATGAATTCAGCCACCTTAAATTTATTGAGACTTGTTTTGTGGCCTAACATATGGTCTATTCTGGATAATGTTCCATGTTCACTTGAAAAGGATGTGTATTCTGCAGTCTATAGAAGGAATGTTCTGTATATAGCGATTAAGTCCATATGGTCTAATGTGTCTTTTAAGGCCCTTGTTTCCTTGTTGATTTTCTGTCTGGATGATCTATCCATTGATGTAAGTGGGGTATTAAAGTCTCCTATTATTATTTTATTACTGTCAATTTCTCCCTTTTTATCTGTTAATGTTTGCTTTATATATTTAAGTGCTGTTATGTTAAGTGCATAAATATGTACAAATGTTATATCCTTTTCTTGGGTTGATCTCTTTAGCATTAGGTAACGCCCTTCTTTGTCTTTTGTTACAGTCTTTGTTTTAAAGTCTATTTTGTCTGATGTGAGTATTGCTACCCAGCTTTCTTTTTGTTTCCATTTGCATGGAATATCTCTTTCCATCCCTTCACTTTTAGTCTGTGTGTGTCTTTAGATATGAAGTGAGTCTCTTGCAAGCAGCATATAATGCATGTTGTTATTTGTCTATTCAGCCAGCCTATGTCCCTTAATTGGAGCACTTAGTTCATTTACATTTAAATCAATTATTGATAGGTATATACTTATTGCCATTTTGTCAATTGTTTTCTGGTTGTTTTTGTAGTTCTCTGTTCCTTTCTTCTTCTCTTCGCCTCTTCCCTTGTGGTTTGATGGTTTTCTTTAGTGTTATGTTTGAGTTCCTTTCTCTTTATTTGTTTGTGTATCTATTATAGGTTTTTGGTTTGTGGATGCCATGAGGTTCATATATATTGACAGATATATAGCAGTCAATTTTAGGGTGATAGTCACTTAAGTTTGAATGCATTCTAAAAACACTACATTTTTACTCCACTGCCCCACATTTTCTGTTTTTGATGTCATATTTTACATCATTTTATTTTGTGTGTCCCTTAACTATTTATCATAGTTATAGTTAATTTTACTACTTTTGTCTTTCAACCTTCATACTAGCTAAGTGGCTGTTCTATTACCTTTATAAAATATTTGCCTTTACCAGTGAGATTTATTGCTTTCATCTGCTTTCTTTTTTTCTGGTTATGTCCTTTTCTGCTTAAAGAAGACCCTTTAATACTTCTTGTAAGGCTGGTTTAGTGGTGATGAATTCCTGTAGTTTTTGCTTATCTGTGAAACTCTTTTATCTCTCCTTCAATTCTGAATGAGAACCTTGCCAGCTTGAGTATTCTTGGTGGTAAGATTTTTCCTTGCAGCACTTTAAATATATCATGCTATACCTTCAGGCCTGTAAAGTTTCTGCTGAAAATCAGCTGATAGTCTTATGAGGGTTTTCTTGTTATGTAACTTGTTGTTTTTCTCTTGATGCCTTTAAGATTCTCTCCTTTTTAACTTTTGCAGTCTTAATTATAACATATCTTGGTGTGGATCTCTTTGGGTTATCTTGTTTGAGACCGTCTGTGCTCTGGACCTGGTTATCTGTTTCCTTCCCCAGCTTAGGGAAGTTTTCAGCCATTATTTCTTCAGATGTATTTTCGGCCTCTTTCTCTCTCTCTTCTCCATCTGGGACACCAATAAAGTGAATGTTAGTATACTTGATGTTGTCCTAGATTTCCCTTAAACTGTCCTCGTTTTTAAATTTTTCTTTTTTTTTTGCTGTTCTGATTGAGTGATTTCCATTCTTTTGTCTTCCAGATGACTGTTCTGTTCTTCTGCATTATCTAGTGCCTTTAGTTCCCTCTAGTGTATTTTTCCTTTCAGTTATTGTACTTTTCAGCTCTGATTGGTTCTTTCTCATATTGTCTAATTCTTTCTTGATGTTCTTACCGTGTTCCTTCACATTTCTCCCAGGTTCAGTAACCATCTTTATGACCATTACTTTGAACTCTTTATCAGGTAAATTACTTATTTCCATTTCATTGGGATTTTTTTCTGAGTTTTTTCTTGTTCTTTTGTTTGGAACATATTCCTTTATCACTCCGTTTTGTTGGGCTTTCTGTGTTTGTTTCTATGAATTAGGTGAAACAGCTACCTCTCCTGTTATTACAGGAGTGGCCTTGTGTAGGAGTGTCCCCTATGTAGACTGTGTGTGCTGTGTGGCTTTGGCAAGACAGCTGGAGCTGCAGCAGGAGTGCACTGGGGACTGCTGTGCTGCTTCTTACTTGGGCGCACCCTGGAGGATGGCTAGAGCTGGAGCAGGGTGTGGGCTTGGAATTTCTGGGCTGTTCCACCCCTGAGTGTGCCCTGGCAGGGCAGCTGGAGCTGGAGTAGGGTTCTGGCCAGGGAGTCCCAGGATGCTTGGCACTTGAGGATGCTCTGGTAGAGTGACTGGTGTTGGAGTGCGGTGCCAGCTAGGAAGTCCCAGGCTGCTCTTTACCTGGGGGCACACTGTGGCAGCCTGAGCATGCTGGCAGCATCTGGACTGTGCTACTGCTCACACTATCAAGATGGAGGGGGAACACAAAGAATGGTCGTTGCTGACCCTTCCAATCTCGGAGAGAGTTCCAGCAGTTCTCTGCCTGTTTGGCTGATGTTCTAGCTTTAGTAAGTGGATTTCTTTCCCACATAGTCTAGGTACTTTTTAAACCATGTTTTTCCCTGTGCCCCAGGGCAGGTAAGCCTGGGCATGGGCCCCTCAGTGCTATCCCTCCCTGCTGCAGGTCACTGAATCAAGTGTGAGGTTCCCGTCAATGTCGTGTCTGACTCCTACTCCTTTCTATGTGTCCCTCTATGTCAGAAGCTGTTCAGTCAGCCCTCAATTTTTCTTCAGGAGGAATTGCTCTAAATGTAGCTGTAGATTTGCTCTGGCTGTGGTAAGAAGTGAGTTCACGGTCTGCCTACACCACCATCTTGGATCCTCCTTTAATTTAATTAATTTTAAAATTAATGAATCCTTTTGATTAGAACACTCTGCAGCTCATCACTTAGGTGATGGAATGTCATGGTCACAGTCTCTTCTACTTCTAACATTTGACAATTATTTTTTATAGACTGGTAATTTTTCTATTTAACTCTAGATTTTATTTTATCTCTTTCTCTTCTCAGCATATTTTTTGAAAATTCTGTGTAGGCTCTATTCTTCTGGGTTTTGATATTTCATTGAGATAGCTCAAATAAATGGTTGATAGGGTAGTTGGGTGGGCATTTGATTGGACCATCTAGACATGAGTTTGAATCACAGCTATGGCAGTACAGGTTATATTACCTTATGCAAGTAACTTAACCATTCTGGAGTTGTGTTCAGTTTAGTAAAATATGAATAAATTCCTAATTCACAAAGCTGTGACACTGAATATAAAAAGCATGTCAAACCTATACACACAATAATATGGAAAACGTTCATTGAGTATTTTTTCTTCTCTTTCTCTCTCAATTTCTTACGAAATAAAGATTTAGTAAACTTTTCATACTTTTACTTATTTGAAAACAGTGTTTAGTCCTGGCATAATATATTTGTCTATTGTATACAATATTTTAATAGCCAGAGTGGTCATGGAAATTACTGGGCTTAGTACTCTTGAAAAATAATTGTTTTGAGAGTTTTTGTGAAAAATTATCTTCCTTGACAAATTAGAAGAATTTGTGATTTTCAAGATATTGTGGAAAACAAACTGTCACTTTTATTATATGAAGCAGCATACATTACAATTTTCTAATTAACACAATGAAATCTATTAGGCTTATTAGTACCGCATATGGTGTGATAAAAAAGAATACCATTGTTGGAGTCCATAAGTTGGGTTTTGCTTTTCAACTTTTTCAATTGTCAATATGAAACTCAATTTCCTATAATTTAAAAGATAGACTTTTTAAAAGACAAATATCAGCACGTCCGCTCCTGTTTTACAATTACTTTTCTTTTTTTTTGCTTTAAATAATCTGATAGAAATAGCTATCTTCTTGAGTGTGGTGCTGATGTTAAAAAGATTTATCAATGTTTAACTTGTAAAATCTTGAAATTTATTCTAATACTTTTTAAAGGAGGTGAGAAAGCCCGACCATAAAAATATTCTTTTGAGCAAGGTTTGCTAAAGTTTTTTTAATAGATTTTATTTTTCAGTGCAATTTAGATTTACAGCAGAATTGAGTGGAAAGTACAGAGATTTGCCGTATACTCCCTATGCCCACACACATGCATAGTCTCCTCCGTTATCAACATCCACCACTGGAATGGTACATTTCTTACAATTGATGAACCTACATAGACACATCATAATCACTCAATGTCCATAGTTTACATTAAGGTTCAGTTTTGGTATTGTCCTTGGTTTGGGCAAATGTATACTGACATGTCTCCACGATTACAGTATCATACAGAATACATTCATTGCCCTAAAAAGCCTCTGTGCTCTGCCTATTCATCCTTCCCTTCTCTAAACCCCTGGTAACCACTGATATTTTTATTGTCTCCATAGTTTTGCCTTTTCCAGAACATCATACAGTTAGAATCATGCAGCGTGTAGCCTTTTCAGACTGGCTTCCTTCACTTAGCAATATTCATTTAAAGTTCCTCCATGTCTTTTCATGGCTTGATAGTTCATTCCTTTTTAGCACTGAATAATATTCCATTGTCTGGATGTACCATAGTTTATTTATCTATGTACCTAGTGAAGTACATCTTGGTTGCTCCTAAGCTTTGGCAATTATGAATAAAGCTACTATAAACATCTATGCACAGGTTTTTTTTTTGTGGACATAAGTTTTCAACTCAATTGTATAAATACCTAGAAGCATGATTGCTGAAACATATAGCAAGACTATGTTTATTTATGTAGAAACTGCAAACTGTGTTCCAAAGTGGCTGTACCATTTTGCATTCCCACTAGCAGTGAGTGAGAGTTCCTATTGTTCCACATCCTCACACCGCTGATTTGTGTAACTTATTTGCCCCTTAGGTATTCAGCCTGTAGCCCTTATAAAGCATCTGAAAATATACTTGGTCAACCAATCTTTCCATTTTATCTAGAAGTTCTAGGGGCTGGGCCCATAGCTGAGTGGTTAAGCTTGCGCACACCGCTTTGGAGGCGCAGGGTTTTACCAGTTCGGATCCTGGGCGCAGACATGGCACTGCTCATCAGGCCCTGCTGAGGTGGCATCCCCCATGCTGCAACTAGAAGGACCCACAACTAAAATATCCAACTATGTACTGGGGGCATTTGGGGAGAAAAAGCAAAAAAATAAATAAAAAAAGATTGGTTACACACAATGAAATACTACTCAGCCGTAAGAAATGATGAAATCCAGCCATTTGTGACAACATGGATGGACCTTGAGGGTATTATGCTAAGTGAAATTAGTCAGAGGGAGAAAGTCAAATACCATATGATCTCACTCATAAGTAGAAGATAAAAACAACAAACAAACATATAGCAACGGAGATTGGATTGGTGGTTACCATAGGGGAAGGCAAAAGGGGTGATTAGGCTCACATGTGAGGTGATGGACTATAATTAGTTTTTAGGTGGTGAACATGATGTAATCTACACAGAATTTGAAATATATTACTATGTACATCTGAAAGCTACATAATGTTATAATCCAATGTTACTGCAATAAAAAAGTAAATATTAAAAAAACAAGCAAAAAACCCCAAACAAACAATAAAGAAGGTTGGCAACAGTTATTAGCTCAGATGCCAAGCTTTAAAAATAAAAAAAGGAAATTCTATGTACATGTTCAGAACCAATAGATTATCTTTTATGACATGATAGTGCAAGTCTTTTTAAGCTTAAGAGAAAATTTATTATTTTACTTTATGGAGGGTATTTTAAATATAACAAGCTCTTAAATATGGATCACTTTTTTCCCTGAACATTAATTCCAGATATATTGGTAAATAGGGCTTATTCCAATCAGACCACTCATCCAACTCACCTAGAGTATTTTTTATATGTGAATACATGAGCCCCATACTCTACACACTGAATCATCAGCTCCACGTGTGGATTCTTGGACTTGCTACTTTTCACAAACTCTCCAACATATGCATCTGTCCCAGACTTGTTCCTAGCTTAAGTTAAAAAAAGAAGTAACTCCTTATTCTGTTTCTTGCCTTTGTTCTTTTAACTCAGTGTTCTATAAGCAGCAATTATACTGCGTTATCTGTTATTTTGGGATATTTATTACTACATTTGGCATATCTAATTAAAGAATTGAATAAAAGTCTAATGAGCAGAAGAGTGGAATTTTGAGTATGCTTTTGTCTCATTCAGATTCAAACAGATGAATCTGTCTGTTTAATGCAATGCTTATTATTGAGGAAGTTATGTTTAACCGTATTTAACTTACAATTTACATTTACATTTTTCTACATTGACAGTAGTTTGGTTTCTTTGTAGAACATTTTCCTGGCATTTTCACATGCATTGTTCATTTGACCTGTACACACAGAAAAATCTTTCAAGGTGTAAGGGGAGTAAGATTGTTACTAATTCTAACCCATGAAGAAACTGGGAATACTTTGGGTTTTGATTTGTTCATGTTACCCAAATATTGATAAATGCAATTAAGAGTAGAATTCAGATAGTCTAGATACTAATCCTATGGTTTTGTAAGATATCTTGTAACCTCTATTAATTTACTACTGTTTTAATAATAAACGTTTAATAGCAAAATGACCTGTTTGTTTAGCTCATTTTGTTAGAGCATAATTTTCATGAGTTCAAAAAATAGCTGTCATTTGTTGAACACCTACTACATACCATGAACATTTAGTTATTATCTCACTCAATTCTCACACCAGCTCCCATTTTTATTGCTTGCATTTTGCCCCAATTTTTATTCTTTTTATTGCTCCCATTACAAAGAGGAGGAAAATTGATGTTCAATGAATGAAAACAATTTACCCATGATCATACAGCTATTGGGAGTAAGGGGCAGAATCTGTATCTATCTCATTTGATTCCAAATTCTGAGTCTTCTCTGAATCAAGACTTGGGTTGGCATTTATGATAGGGGGCCTGGCTGTATCCGTGATCATTCTTTGTAACTTCAAGCTGGACCTCCTGTTGCCACTAGAAAAAGAACTGAATTCTTTCTACTTACTATAACTTTGTACAAATCCTGTAGTCAGACTCATTTGGCTTCTAATTTATGATCTCTAAAATAAGGAGTTTGCAAAGAATGATTTCTAAGCTCCCTTTTAGACCCTAAATTTTATCTTTCTTGTATTCTATGAGTCCTGTGAATGGTGTGTTAATGAATAAATCTTCAAATATAAATGTTGAAATGTTGTAACACAATTCTGTTAATAATTTTTATTCGTATTATTTTAAATAGGCATCAATTTGTCTTTAAAGGATGAGTTTAATTTTCAAGAGAGATTTGCAAAGGTAATATTTTCAAATAATTTTGGGGGAAATTCTTGTTGGCAACTTAATTTATCAAATTTATCTCAAAGCACTTTATCATCACACATAGCTGGCTAATTATCAGGTAATAAGTATTAGCTCTGTAATATTTTACAATATTCTTGTACATTCCAATTTGAGGCTAATAAAATATTTATACGATTGGAAGGATGGGGCTTGCTATCCCTAACTTCACTGTCACTTGATCAGAAAGCTGAGATTCTTGCCCAAAGTTATACTAAAGAACTATAATGCTAACCATTTATATTATGACACATCTAGAACTAGAACTTTTGTCATTTCTCAGCTAGTCCTGTGCCTCCCCCCATATTGTACTCCAAAATTTCACCTACTACTTTTAACCATCACTGTAAAGACAAGCCAATTATTGTCATAGTGCAGTGAGGTTGGTTGTCTTTCTAGGTAATGCCAGACCACTTAAAAATTAAAATAAATTTCAATGCACAATGGGTGACAACATTTTTAAAATTTCAAAGTGACTTTTAATGCAAGATAGGAGGCAGCATAATTTTAGGAAAATTTTGTGGGCTTGGGAATCAGATAGTACTAGGTTTGAGCCTGGTCTCTACTGCTTATTAGCAAACTTGGAAAAATTAATTAATGTAAGACCTAAAGTAATGTTTGAAGATTAACATTTAACTTAAGCCCTGAAGGCTTCCAAGAGATAGTGAATAAAGACGAAGAGGAAGAGGAGAGATGGGAAACCTCATAGGCTGTCATTTTGGCTCCAGGCATCTTAACTGTTGGTACAACATTGTGTTATATACTATTCACACATTTTTAAAATGCTTTCTGAAGAACACTTTAAAAAAGCATAAAACCTTTTATTCTAAAATGTTAAGAATTCCTATCAAAAAAGGAACTAATTTACATATAGATTCCACTTGGTTTTAACACTGAATACTGTATAAATTTTGAGCACTATCTTTTAGTAAATGGGGTTAGGAACCTATATGAAAATTTCTATCCCTTACTCGTTTTAAGTTGGAAACATTATAAAAATAGAGATTAGATATATAGATATCTATATAATATGTATGTGTATAATCTAAGTGTTAATCATGGAAATAAACTTTTTGTATTTATTAGGATCTAATTAGTAGATTTTAAGTACTACTGTGTCTCATAAGGTAGGGGTCAGTGTTATGGGTTGAACTGTTGTCCCCTAAAAAGATATGTTGAAGTCCCAGCCCCTCATGACTGTGTGTGTGGCCTAATTTGAAAATAGGGTCTTTGTGGATATAATCAAGTTAAGATGAGACCATACTAGTTTAGGATAAGCTCTAATCTAATATGGCTGATGTCCTTATAAAAAGAGGAGAATAGAGACAAACAGATACATAAGGAGAATGTGACATGAGGACAGAGGCAGAGATTGGAGTTAGGCTGCCACAAGCCAAGGAAACGAAGAATTGCCAACAGTCCTCAGGAGCTAAGAGAGAGGCATGGGATAGATTCTCCCTTTGAGCACGCAAGAAAGAACCAACACTGCTGATGTCTTGATTGCAGATTTCAAACCTCCAGAAATGTGAAAGAATCATTTTCTGGGTTTTGTAGCCACCCAATTTGCATACAGTACTTTGTTACAGTCGTCCTAGGAAACCAATACAGTTGGTCTTATCAAAATGATGTTTAAATAATTCCTACAGCTAGCTACTAAACATACTCTATTACATAAGCACCAAAGCTGCTGTACAAATAAACACAAACTAGTGTCTTCCTTCAATATAAATATTAAAAAGAGTATATATTAGTTATAACTTTTAACAAATTAATTTTTTTAAATTCAGTGATACTTTTAAAATATTTTTAGATGTATTTTATTTTATTATTTTTGTTGTTGTTGTTGAGGAAGATTCACCCTGAGCTAACATCTGTTGACAGTCTTCCTCTATTCTTGTATGCGGGTCACTGCCACAGCATGGCTGATGAGTGGTGTAGGTCCATGCCTGGGATCTGAACCCACAAACCTGGGCTGCTGAAATGGAGTGTACCAAACTTAACCACTATGCCATTGGGCAGGCCCCATAATACATGAGTTTTTAATTATGTAACATTTTATATGGAGAGTCTGTGTGTGCTGGATGAATGTTCTTGTTAAAGCAGCATCTGTTTTCTGGCTTCAGCACTCTGATTTTCTTTTGGAAAAACCTACCTCATTCCTACCTGAGGCACAAGGTCTTGATAGCTTAATGTCACTCCCAAACCTAGGAGTGGTTATGTGACCCACATCTGACCAAGTAAAGTTTCCCTGCTCCCTGTTCTCAGCAACTAGTTTAAGGATAAGAATATGACCCAAACCAAGCCATTCAGATTCTGAGATTGCAGGGGAATTATAGGAAAGAGAAGCTCTCTTTTTGCAGGTAGTAGCTATATAATATGACGTAAGTTTAGAGATAACCAGGCCATCTTGACAAGATCCCCAAATGTGGGAATGCAGTGTTACAAGACGAAGCAAGTAGAACCTAATCCTGAGTACAATTTGAGCCCTGTATCCAGCCACGTCTGAAAAGAGCTGTTTCTTTAACTTTTCTTTTTTTGTTTAAGCCAGTTTTAATGAATTTCTTTTATGTCGTACTAAAATGTCCAACTATATAGAAACTAATACCTCGGACTGAGTTGTAAGAAATTCTAAAATGTTTGTAATTGGCTGAGCTGAGGTATGGCCCAGTGCAGAGAGGATTCCAAATCCTTATATAAGGAGTTATTATTCTATGCTTTATTTATAGGAATGCCTTGGCTGTTCTGTGGCCTGTTGACTCTGGGATCTCTTAACATGTGCCTGTTGAAGTTGGTCCTTCTGGGGACCTTCTAGGTAATTGTACTTTGTCCTGAAAATTCCATATGTTGATAATATATACAACTGCATTTCCCCCAAAGCTACTTCATATTTCTGTGGCTGGTCTTGTCATTGTATCAGTGGCTTAAAAACAGAAACAGAAGTTAATTAAAAAAAAGGACCTGAAAAGTCTTTGACCTACTTAAAAACTAAAAATTTACTTTATGTAATTATATTTGGAGAGAGGTCCAGGAAAATATTTAATTTAACTAAGTTGTGTCAAATTAAATAGTTGGTATGAAACAGATTTTCTTTAGTTACTTCCTCTTATTAGGTTAGTCATTCTAGGTGACACATTAATCTATCGCAGCTTCTTTGTTTCTCTTCCATTTCTCTTCCTGCAATGGAGAGTTAGAGGGCCTCCTGGGATCTGATGTTTGAGCAGTGTGCATGTGGAACCTGAACACTGAAAGCAGTGCACTAATCTGAGGAGTCACACTGAAAATCCCTTGGGATATTTCAAAAAAGTTCTTGAAAGAAGGTTGGACAGTGTTACTGTGAAATCTGCAATCTGGATAGTTCAGATGAACCACAAGCAAATATCCTTACTTTCTTCTCTATTTTGAGGATGACAATGAGTTGCCTCAGTGAGGAGAGAGCTAAGCAGCAACAGTCTCAAATTCCCAACCCAACCATCTCATCTCTAAGAAATGCATAATTTATAAACCTAAGTTTTCAGGCTATATTACCACTTGATAATGGCCGAGCTCTTTCAGGCAATAAGAACAAAATAAGGAACTAGACCCAAAACCTCACCCAGGGAGAAACAAACATTCAATGTGATCTCTGAGACTGAAATTACAAAATGTTGAAGCAATATGATCTCTCGAAATGCTCTGGTTTTTGGCATACAGGGTAGCATGACATTCATCCCTCTGATCCATCTAATTTTATTTTAAATTTAAAATCATAAAAATCCAGAAAGTCATGTTGATTTTCATTAGAATACAGAACAATATAAACAATATGCTTAGCCATTGGTTGTATATTTTCATTGTAATGAGTTGTACTTTGTAAAGAAGGGTAAAATATCAATACAATTTTAGAGTAGATCCTTCTATTTAAGTTTTGTATTTCAAAGGACAACACGTTTTGAAGGTATTAGCTACTGTACCACAAGTCTTTTATTTGAGAGCCCACTGATTAACAGTCTAAAATCATCCCAAATAACTGTGTCAGCAAGAATATTTTAAAGTAGTTTTTTTGGATTTTTTCTGCACCTGGCTTATAGTAGGACTGAAAGGTATTTTTGGTTGAAGCTGTGACTCCACACAAGACTGAAATAGGGGTATAAATAAAGAAATGAGGTCAAGGAAGACAAGTGGCATACTTGAATGAGAAGAAACTCTCAGACTTCAGGTATTTTCCACTTAATTTAAAAGAGGGAAGAAAAGCAGATGATGGCAACTGTGAAGCCAGACAATCAGTCCTAAATATCCAGGGCAATAGATTGTGACATCTCATAAAGTTCGGCTATACAGAACACAAATAGTTGAGGCAGTTTGTGTGTCTTGTTAGGAATGTCATCTTCTATCAATGAGTAACTGCATCAATAGGGAGATTCTGATTTAAATTTTTTTTGACAAGATATGTTAAATGGTCTTCCACGAAAATTTGAATTATGAAGGTGGGAAGAACAGAATTATCTTATTGGGAGTTGCATTCTGCAGAAGCTCAAATACAATCTTTATCTTTAATGATTTTACTTAAGCTATGGTGAAGAATTTCATTCAGGTCTAGCCTCTAAGGGTTGGGGGAGGTAGAGGTTATTAAGGTAGATGGCTTGGGGCAGAATTGCCAGCGCAGATTGATATGGGGTTGCAGAAATCTGGAAAAAATAGTATTTGTAGCACTCCTGATAATAGGCACCTGAATCAGCAGGTTTTAGCTGGCTGCTGTATTAGTGTTCAAAGACAGGACATCTAACTGTTCAGGATGAGAATGAAGATTTGGCTAAACTAGGACAGGTCCCGTTCATTCTAGAGCCAGGGAACTAAGAGGAGTCTCATAAGAAGGGTTCTGACAGGGAGAGAAGATGGAGAATAGGGACTAAGGGACTAAGTCCCAGTTACAGGGACTAAGGAAATTATAGACCAGATTTTGGGGCAGAGAGTAGTCACAGGAGAGACATGTTCAGAGGTGGGCTTGCAGAAGGAGTTGAATATGATTAATCCATGCGAGAGTGCTAAACTGGACCTCTGTAAATTCCTTCTGCCAAAGGAGAGTGGGTCCGTTAGGGACATCTGCTGAGCTGGCAGGTGAGATTTCTATTTTATACCCTAGGAGATATATATATTTTTTTCATCAGCTCTTACGTTATTTTATCTAATCATGACACTTAAACTTGCCCCACTTTCAGACATTGCCTTTCATTCCAAATATGAGGTCACACTTAGGTGTCATGATAACCATATAGAAATCATGAAAGGGATGAGAAAAAAAACAAAAACAAAAAAATACACTGATATGTCAGGCCTATGAGGTATTCACAGTCTCTAGAAGGAATGACTTTTTTTTAGCTTTTGACTTTACCCTTGTTTGTATTTTCCTTCTATTTGGAGATTACCTAAGTTAACAGTTGGCAGAGTCAACTCCTACTTACTAATTAATAGTCTAATTTGTCTTTTTTTAATCTACACTGCATAGATTCCTATCTAGTTTTAAACTAATCTATGAAAACAGTGTACTTTATCAATGGGTAGATGTTAATTTGGGAACTAATACATTACTCAAAATATGCTCAAGTACAAATATATTTGTTGACAAAATAATTGTTTAATATATAAAATCTCAAGAATTAAAAATTCTGTGTGGAGATAAATTATTTTTTTATTCCAGTATCCCTTTTTCACCCTAAGAACTACATCAATATTGATCAGTTTAAAATATCTATGCCCTTAAAATAAACTTAGCATTGTGTTATATGCAGATAATTAAACTCCAATAATTTTTCTAGTTAGAGCATTGCTAGTTTAAGTTAAATTGAAATTGTCACCAGATATGGATTTAAGAGGCCGTATTTTATCTTTATTAAAAAGTTTGCTATTGACAGTGTACATGTAAGAGCTATAGTTTTAATCACAGAATGACTTAATTTTGCTGTTTCAGTTTTTGCCGAATCCATACCCTGCCAAGTTAGGTTCCATACTGCACCCCTGTTTTTAGTTAGATGGTTAAATTGCTGTCAAACTGTGCTTTCAAACCTTATCTCCATCTTTCCATTAAGCAAAAGACATTCAGAATCTCATACTGAGAAATACAAGGCTGACCTTTTTTTTTTTATCAGTTATTTCTTTTCCATGCCTACTTTTTTTGGTTTTTATCAGTTTCTTTTTCCATTTCTTTTAATAAAGCTTAAGTATTTGGATTCAAATTTCCTCCCTAATTTCTCAGTTTTCTTATTCAAGAATGACTTTTCAGACACGAAAAATTAATAAATATTATTTTACATGCATATAATAAACTATTTTGTCCCCTATGCCTAGGTTGGCTATGCATAAAAAGCTTACTAATTTAGTGGGGCTGGCCCAGTGGCATAGTAGTTAAGTTTATGCACTCCATTTTGGTGGCCCAGGGTTCACAGGTTCAGTTCTGGGGTGTGGACCTACACACTGCCCATTGAGCCATGCCGTGGCGCTGTCCCACATACAGAATAGAAGATTGGCACAGATGTTAGCTCAGGGACAATCTTCCTCAAGCAAAAAGAGGAAGATTGGCAGTAGAGGTTAGCTCAGGGCCAGTCTTCCTCACCAAAAAACAAACAAACAAGCTTTCTAGAATTCAAGAGAATTCAGAAGATTTTGAGAGTCTGGAAATCATTTAGTTCCAATATTCAGGTTCTTTCTGAAAGTTATCTCTTACTATAAGACATTTCAGAAAGAAGATAGTGGCTAATTCTATTACTATTTATTTTCTTATATTACATGTAATTTGTGCTGGATAGAAGGGAATTCTGAAGTCCAGTAGTATATAATAAACTTAATAATTTATTATATAGTAAGACATTCTTATTGAGATAAAAGAGCTGATGAATTTGAAATGCAATTATGAGAAGAAAAGAAAGAATTGATTGTAACTTTATAGAGGATGAGCTTCATCTAATAAAT
Organism: Equus przewalskii; assembly: GCF_037783145.1. Classification (NCBI taxonomy): domain Eukaryota; kingdom Metazoa; phylum Chordata; class Mammalia; order Perissodactyla; family Equidae; genus Equus; species Equus przewalskii. Next base: position 68,288,519 of record NC_091832.1, read on the forward strand.
TCAAATGGAGAATTAAAATAGTTTGCTGACAACAGCAACCTTAAATTCACCTTAAGTTCATATAAATATTTTTGGTAACACTGGGGCAAAGGCAGGCAAGGAAGATTCTTCTGTCATCCTTGGTAATACTGTACTGCACTGTTGGGAATCACTCTGAGACTCACCACAGATGGGGTGTGAGCACTGCATGCCATGCATATACTGACTCAGCATAATTTTTTCAGTTATTAAGAGTTTCTTTATGCCCACTCATTTTCACTTACACTTTCCTACCCTCATATGAGCAATAATTCTTCGCTCCTAGGACTGGTGTGAAGATTGAATCATATGTATGAAGCTTTGGGAATTGTACTTAGCACACATAAATAATAACAACAATAATAATTATGGCTAGTAACATATATTATTAGGTAAATATAGCTTGATTTTTGAATTTTTTTTGGTGAGGAAGATTGGCCCTGAGCTAACATCTGCTGCCAAACATCTTCTTTTTGCTTGAGGAAGATTGTCCCTGATCTAACATCTGTGGCAGTCCTCTGTTTTATATGTGGGAACCTGCCACAGCATGATGGGTGGTGTGTGGGTCCATGCCCAGGATCCAAACCTGTGAATTGCAGGCCACCAAAGCAGAGCTTGGAAACTTATTAACCACTATGCAACTGGGCCAGGCCCTAAATATAGGTTTTTTTTTTTAAAAAAAAGATTGGCATCTGAGCTAACATCTGTTGCCAATCTTTTTTTTCTTCTTCTTCTCCCCAAAGCCCCCCCAGTACAGAGTTGTGTATCCCAGTTGCAGGTCCTTCTGGTTTTGCAACGTGAGACGCTGCCTCAGCATGGCTTGAGGAGCAGTGCTAGGTTCGCACCCAGGATCTGAAATGGTGAAATGCTGGGCTGCCGAAGTGGAGCATGGGAACTTAACCACTCAGCCATGGGGACGGCCCATAAATATAGCTTCTTAACTTGCAATTTTAAAGAACAAATAAACATTGTTTTTGTTTTCCCAAATGTGATGTTACTTTAAGCATTTGTTCAAAAACATTAACCCTTAAAAATGCCCAAATTAAATTACTTTAGTACTACACAAGGATTCTTTTTAGTTTTAAAAAGTCATATATTAATGCTCGGCACTCCTGCTTTCCTACTGCTAAATTAGTAGTAATGTTTATGATGAAGATGATGTCATGGTGCTATGATATTATGACTAATATATCCTGCTGGTGGCTGTGAACTAAATTGAATCACAGTGGTTATAATGGGCCCACCCTGCTGAGTATCTTTGCTAAGCACGAAGAATTAGGAAATAAAACCATTACTCGTAATTGAAGAATTCGTGTTTGTATCTAGTAGTTTTTCACAGGAAACCAAAGAGGATGAATCCAAATCAACCTGAAATAATACAATAATCAGTCATCATTGCCTCATTAGCATCTTAAGAGATAATGACAATTGAGCCCTTTAGTGTGTTTCCCAGAACTTAATTAGAAATGCAACTTACAATTTTTAGAAATGGATACCAAGCAAGTATTTGTCAAAATGTCATTTAAGCTGAGCTCTTTTCTTCTAGGTTTTTTTCTATGATGTAAAATTGAGGTGAAATAAACACTTATCTCTTAGCAGAATACACTATTTTCTTTCTTTATAAAGCTTGGATGTTTTAGCTGTAAACACAGATGTACGTTTGTATAGGTAAGGTCTCAGCAATCAGTTAGCAAGCATCAACTGAGTGTATAGTGTCTGCTGAGGGTGATATAAGATACTTTGTAGGTCTCAGGGGTTGCACAAATCAGTTCTATGATTTTACTGATGAAGAAGCGGAAATTCAGTACTGTTGTAATCTGTGAAGCTGGTTAACTTCTAGCCCAGTGTACCGTCCTCTGCAAGAGCTGGGCAGCCTCTGAGCCTCGTACTTCATTTTCTGATTTCCTTTTCTATGGAGAGCCAGTTTTCTATGCCCAGGATTGCCACCTCCATTGCCTCTAAAACTCCAACTGATAATTGAACATCTTTATATTGAATAATTAAATCCTAGGTAAAAATTGGGCACTTTACGTTGGCTTCACATACTTCCTCCCCAAAAATCCCCTCAAATTTTCATTTTATCAATGACATTTGCTTAATTGATTCCTCGGTTTTCTAAGTTTGGATGGTTTTTCAGCTTTTTCCTCTTCTTCACTCAGATTTCTTATTAATTTGTTGAAGTAATTCAGCAGTTGCTCCCTCTATAGTAAATTTATATAAATTTTGATCTTTCAGTGGCAAGCAAAATAAACCAGTCCTGGCTAAGTTAAGCAAAAAGGTAATGGCTGAAGGCACTCTAAATAGTCAAAGTAAGAACTAACATCACCAACCCTATGTGTGGTCCAGATTCAAAGTCCTGAGGAACTAGATCTGATTGGCAGAGTTTAGGTCAAATATTCACTTTATGACTAAGGTGGTTTCAGTTCCATCATTGGAATAAAACCACATGAAGGTGAGGAAGGGCAGCTCCTCAAAGGAACAGGAGGTGGCGCAACAAGAAGGACCCGGAGTGACTGCTAGCAGATGAATAAAATCCATGTTTGTTTTTTTCTTTCTCTGTTCCCAGGTAATAATACTCTACTTCAGGCCCAGTCTTCTTTGTCTCTAGTTTTCCTTTGCTCACTTCTATAATCCACAGGTGAGCAAACATCCTCAGATTAAAGTTTCAGTCCTATGAACTAAATGCCTCTTACTCTTATCTGGCACGCTTTCTCATAACTCTGTGTGGTTTTTGTAGTAAGTGAGTCATTCATCACTTAATATCGCATTTGTTCTTAAATACTTTGATCACAGAAACTGTGATTTTTATGCCCTTATATTGTTAGAGAATAAAATATTTGGTAAAGTGAAAGGATGTTTGTGTTTGCTGAAGAAAATTAATAATAATAAAGGAGATTTATTCTCTTTGTCCTCAGCAAATGTGAATATTCCTTTAGTAAAATTGCTCATGTCATATGATAAAAAAATTTATAATATTTAGACTAGAATAAATATATTTATTCTATTCATCTTATCTCATACCCCTAATAGAGGTATTAGCCTTGACAGAGGAGGATTCAATAAATATGAAAATATTATTGGAATAGATTTTTAAAAATTAGTTGCTATTAATCTACATATAAAAATATATGAATTTATCTTAACATTAGGTGAAGGTTAAACTCGAATTAACTTCTTGTGAAGATTACTTTTTAAGTTTAACTTGTTAATTATGCTTCAAAGATACGTTATTATAAATGAAACATGAAAAAAATAAAAAGAAAAAAATATGGTCTTGCTCAACACAAGAAAACCATCTCATGGATGAGAATCAAGCAGGAAGCCCATTTGAAGCTGTAAGATGTTGGACTTTAGGTGTGACGTAGTGCAGAGATGGCCAGGAGTTCAGTTTATTGGGGTAATGGATTAAAACTGCCCTTGTACAGAACTTTATTTAAAGAATTAGGATTACTATTTGAAAACAGAGCTAAGAGTAGCATTCCTCTCTATAAGCCAGAGGGTAGATGGGTGAATTCAGCAACTACCTACAGTCAACTCCTGCTTGGAGTTTAGACTGACATAAGCTGTGTATTAAGCAGGAAATAGACTTGTGTCCAGGATTGGAACAAGCCTTTCAGGGCTATAAACTCAGTGACTAGATCAGCGATATTAGTAATAGTAACATTGGATTAAAGCTGGACCACCGATTTTACTTCTAGTTCTTATTTGGGATCCTTGAAGGTCCAAATGGAAGCCATCACTCAAAGAGTAGAGGAAAGCAGGGAAGGAGATGAAAAGAAGGAGCGAGGATTGTTTCCCAGTCAACATGAGCCTTCAAATCAAAGTTCTAGAGGACGTGAGGAAAAAAATAAAGCAAAGGAACATTAACAAAGTTAATTAGAAAAATTTACAAAATTAATTATGCACTGAAAGATGTACTTCAAAGACAGAATACAGAAGAATAAAATAAAACCTGGGAATAGAGTAGAATGCAAAAAATACAGGTAAATTTGGAGGGATTACCAGGGACTGGTAAAATACATTGATAACTTTAATTAATTATGACTCTAAAAATAAAAGGCCAGAGACTAATTTTACATGCCTGAAATTTTTGAATAAAAATGTTACAAAACATTAATTAGTTTAAATGTAAGTGGTAGTAGGTGAGTGATTAAAGATGGCTGAGATCCTAGAGTTATTGGGGAGAATATATGATGAAAACTTTAGCTTTTGTTAATAAGAACTTAGAGTTAACTCAGTTTGTGAAGGGTGTAGTATTACTACTTAAAGACTATATCTGTGATCTAGAGCTTTCATGACAGGGACTGTATGTTGCTTCCCCACATTGTTTCTATCATTTTTTCATAGCAATGGAAATTCAAGTGTTTGCTGGACACATTGCTACTCAAACTGAAGATTACATTTCTGAATCTCCTTGGAAGCTAAAATGACCATATGACTAAACTCTGGCCAAATGGAAAAGTATTGGGAATGTCACATGTGACTTTTAGAAATTATATGAAAATAGAACTCAAGAGATCATCATGGACTATAAACAGAAAGCCAGGTGCCGGGGATAGCAGAACAATCACATAAGAGTTACTCAAGTGTGTGATACCAGGGAGCACAATAATTGGCCCAGATTGCTTAAATTTTTATTTTAAGTGAGGAAAGGGTGAGCTTATCTTATTTAAGCTACTATTATTTTTGTTTCAATCATACTAGACAGTCTTATTCTTAAATAATACAAATTCCAAATCAATGAAAAAAATTAAAAGAGGGAGAGGAGCAAAAAATATTACCAGACCAACAGAAGATAACAGAGAAAAATAGAGGCCTGGTAAACAAAATGTAAAATAAGAAGATAAAGAGTTTACACATGTCCATGATCACAATAAATGTAAATGTATATAACCAAATGACTGTCGCAGCAAACAGAAAAAGTCTAGATGTCAAAAAACAAAAAATTTATATATTTTAAAACAAAAGAGCTAAAACAACACAGCAGCTTTTATAATAGAGGGATGAAGAATGCATTCTAGGCCAAAAAACAGTAAGATAAAAGACAATACTCAATGATAAAAGGAGCTATGCTCCAAGAAACATACAGTATCATGGTCTTGCATGCACCAAACAACATAGTCTTTACTCTCACATCCAAACATTGAAAGGATTAATGAGGAAATGGATGAAAACTGCAAGTATGGAAGGGAAATTTAAAACATTTCTATCTGAAACATTGTAGAACAAGTAAGTAATGTTCTAAACTGTCAAAAGTGTTATGAAGAAATTTTTCATAGTTGTTAAGGGGTTGTATAAGACGGAAACCTGATCTGCTCTGCCTGAAGGAGTTGCAGAAGACTTATCTGAAGAATGACATTTCAAAAAACATGTCAAGCGTAATTAAGAATAAATCTACATGAGGGATGGCTATATTTTAGGCAGAGGGAACATGAAAGAAAAGATTTGGAGACATTATAATTTGATTAGAGACTGAAGGAGAAAATTATGTAATGGGGGGCTAGAAGATTCTGCACAAACCATATGATACCAGGTCTTCTCTGATTCTCTCCAGATCACCTTATGTAATGTCACGTTTTGGAAAGGAAGATACCCTTAAGTCTAAAATAAAAAGCCAGAAAATTTGGGAAAAAAATTCAAATGCTATACATTTTAAATCAATGCTATATATTTTAAAATAAAAATAACTAATTGTAATTTAATATACAATGTGAATTATATTCAAAATGTATGCAATATCTTGGTGCACAAATAATAGATTGTCATGAGCTATTTTCACTTTACCAGTTTATAAAAATTCTTATATTTTAGTCTTATTTTATCTTTGAAAAGAGCAAATAGCTGATTTCAGAATTTAATAATTCATTCCTCCTACTGTACAGTGATACTTACAGTGTGTTTAGAGCTATTATCAGCAGTGTTCAGAGTTCTAGTCCAAATGTTTTTATTTGTCAAAAGGCATTGCTCCAATGATCATTCTTCTCTGTCTCAGGCAGAATTTCCAGTAGGCAGGAAAATTGCCAACTTTTTCTTCCCTTGTGTTGCTATCTTATGTGGGTTTTTTTGGGTTTTCTTTTTGCTGATGAAGATTTGCCCTGGGCTAACATCTGTTGCCAATCCTCCTCTTTTTGCTTGAGGAAGGAAGATTTGCCCTGAGATAACATCTGTGCCAGGCTTCCTCTATTTTGTATGTGGATCACGACCACAGCAGGGCCACCAACGAGTGGTGTAGGTCTACCCCTGGGAACTGAACCCAGGCCACCAAAGGGGAGTGCACCAAATTTAACCACTAGGCCATGAGGCTGTCCACTTTGTGTTGCTATCTGGAAGAATTTATTTTAAATATTGCATATGATTCTTAGTAAAGATGCTGGGTCCTCTAATATGAAGAATTTCTTGTGAAATAGTTAGCTAATGTATATGACAACTAAGAAATTCCAACAGAAAGTTTCATTGAATTATGTAAATTCAAGTGGGTAGATGAGCTGGCAGTTCACTTCTCTGCAGAACGTGGCTAGTTAACCTGACACAGGGTTCCACATATATTCCACATTAATTGATTTATTTACACTCTGTCTTATTCAAAAAATGTAAGAAAGGTTAAGGAGATTACTATAATTTCAAAACACAAGCTGTGGGGAGATATCTGGTACCTTTGGTTTGTACTGGTTTTGGGTACCATGCTCTTGATCTGAAGTTCTCAGTGATACGACAGTCTCTAAGCCTGCACTCCTGCCTTACGTTCTCACAGCTCTAAATTCTTGACCTGCAAGAGAAGTCCCTGGATGATCAGTTGAGTCTCTGTTAATACTAACATGAATCGTTTTGTTAATATTTATATACACAGTATTTCTAAATTAGAGCTATGTTAAAATGTCATTAAATTTAATTCTGAAAAGGCATTGCCCACATTTTATTATATTTAAGACCATAAGTGCAGTACATTTTTTTCAATTCTACTTGTTTGTTTAAGACTGCCAGTTTCATGTCCAAATAGCCTCATGATGGCTGTTTTCATTGATTTATGGTTCAATCATAGCCTGCTGGTTATGGGGGGAGTTTGGGGCTTGAAGCCAGAGTGAAACCATATGAAAATAGGCAGGATTGTCTAAGAAAGGACCACTCAGTGGTCAACGAATTGTTCATACCGGCCAAAGATTAGGGAGTGGCCAGGGAGCATGAGCAGAAAAAAGAGGAGTAATTTTACCAGGAGAAAAACCTATCTGACATCTACTATCTACTCACACTGTATTTATTCTTAGGAGACTCTCCACGTATTTCTCCCACTGTCTTCTTATTCTCAACCATCCAATCCAAGTCCCTAACCAGTCAGCCAGTGGGCTTTTTATGACACAGAACACTAGTCTAGAACAGTAATAATTTACAATTCTACAGCTTAAAGGAGAGCACAGTTCCAAATATTTGAGGCAAAATAATAAAATAGGATATTGGTAAACACAGGACTTTTTCTAAAGGACTGCATGGTATTTTATTTTTTGGGGCGTGCCCTAACATATCTGTTCAAATTCCTATTGAAGGACATTTTGCTTATATCTTTTGTTTATAAATCGTCCAATTATTTCAGGATTCATTCCTAGAAATGTAATTGTTGGGTCAAAAGGAATTTTTAGAACATTTCATGCATAATTTAATAGATCTAATCTGAAGAAACATAAATTATTTAATACTAACTCTTTTATACTATTTGAGCTCTTGTTCTTACCTGGAAGCGACAAATAAATTTGAAAAGAATTTCAATAGTTGAAATTAATATTAATATGATATTTCTGAACTCTTAATTCTTAATTTTCCTTTCTTTGAGAAAATGTTTTATTTTGAGCTGGAAAATGTCAAGAAACAGATTCTACAAATACACAATTGAAGAGAATTTAACAGAGATTATGCACAAAGGTGTGAACAAGGTTAAGGATCTATAAGGGATGGTGAAGCATCCGATGTCTAGTAAAAGTTGTCACCACTCTTAGGTCTTGAGGAACACAGGGAACCCGGCGAGAATTGTAGCCACAGGACAGAGACTTTCCACTAACGATGTTGCCATAGGCAAAGACTTGTAGAGATGGAGTGGCAGGTAGGGAAAAGAAGAAACGCATACTTTGACTTTTCTCTTCTGCCCACTAACCTCTTTTCAGAGGACAAGGAAGGCAAGATGGTAAATTTCAAAGAGGTCAGACTCACTGCATAGGGCAGGATGGAAAAGGGTCTGGATTTATAATTACAGAATATCCCATACAGTCCATTATCCTTTCCCCTCAGTATATAATCTTGTATTTTATCTTACCCTTTTCCCCAAATGGAAAAAATACAGAGTCCTGATAGTCCTACCATATCACTGTGGGGAATGTCAATTTTGTCACACAGAACCAAAATCGAAGCGTTAAGAACCATCAGTGTTTTTTATATAAGGTATCAGAGAAAAAGGGAGATGAAGAAATTATTAAAGAAACATAGCTGCTAAAGTCACCACCTCTGTAGTCAAGTCTAGTTAGTAATTAATCATAGCTTCTTCCATCTGGCACCCATTCCATGTCTTCCTTGCCCCTTTTACTCTTTGCCAACAACTTTCAACTAGTTGGGTTTTCCTTTTCTTTTTTTTTTTCTAACCTGGTGGAGTGACCCAAATGTTAATTCCCATAGAATCTTATCATTATGCCATCCTTTATTTGGTGTGCAATATCCGATTGACCAGTACTTTTAGGCATTGGAGTACTAAAATTTACCCCAATGGATCTTCTGGTTTCCAGAAACAGTCCTCCTGGCCATAAAGAAAGCTTTTTCTAAGTTGGCGAAAGATAGTCGGGCAGAAGCATTTTGGGTTCCAAGGGGTCAAATGGTCCCCCTTAAGAATGGTGCCATATTGAGACCTCAGCAATGACCTCTGCTCCAGGCAGTTTCTGCAAATGACAGTGATAGTAGCCAGATGAGCCTTGTGAAGGGAAGGCCATTAGTCAATATAGTCGACAAAAATTTCTTGTGCCTAGTCTCTATACATGTCACCATGGCCATTTTGCAAATGAACAAAAGTAGAAAGGATGGAGGAAAACTCTTAGAGGACTAGAGAAAGAGCTGACTGACATCATAGGATTGAGAGCTCCCTCTGAGGGGCACTTACGTAACACGTCTGTTATTCTGTGTGTATTCCTAGAGGGCTATCCGCATATCTTTCCCACTGACCTCTTGTCCCCATTCACTCTCTTATTCTTTCCATATCCATGACCAGTCGGCCAGGGGATTAGCCACAGCCCATGGTTCAGTGTTTGTGACTTGTCATCCCTTCTCCCACATCAAGTGGATAATGTGATGCATTGCCCTGCACTCTGCCTAATGGGATTTATCTTTATTGCTGTATTTCAGGGTTACCCCTGAATAGGACCATCATGCAGTGGAATTCACTTCTGAACTACCTATAAACCTGGGCTATGCTTTTGATCTTAGCCTTATCACCACTGAGGCCATAGTTGTGGGTTGAAGGAAATTTGGCTCAGCAAGAAGACCATGTACCGGGGGTATCTGAATCACCCACTCACTCGGTTTGTTTGTATTATCCAGATCTACTTGGACCTGCTCTTATATATACAATTTTTACTTAATAATGGAATGTTACTACACATTAGAAATCATCGAGTTTGTAATGGGCCAACTGTGCTCCTAATAATTGGTTTCCCCTAGTCAGGCCTTACAGATAAGCTAGAGAATATTTTTCAAATAGAGATTAGTTGACAGCAAAAAAAGATTTACCTTACATGAATTCTAGGGTTTTGTACTGTAGTTCTAGTTGGTCTTGAGTCATAAGGCTCAAGTAGCAAGGCTGCTTGCATCCTAACCTGGACCTGCCACAGATCTTTCCTTTGCTCCTGGCCCTACCTAGACAAGCGGCTTTATGGGTTACGTGGGTAGGAGCAGCCGATTCAAATGATGTGGGGTTATCACACTGTGCTCTAAACTAGTGAATTCCTGTAAACTTTACCAATGTGACAAGTCCCAGAACTTCTGCAGCTTTTATCTCCTATTCTCTGGCAAGTGAATGAATAAGTTATAGAGGTAATATTATCGGACTCCAGGTGTTATTTATTATATGTGGTAAAACTCCACCATACAATAAACGGGGTCCAAAAATCTTAATCAGTCAAAATGCCCATTTTGCATTATTGTGAGATTAAGAAATGATCTAGGCATGTCTGTGTGTCTGATTGTCTGGGAGCTCCATGGGTTCATTTGTGCCATACAAAATTATCTGGATTTGGATTGCTGTTTGGTGCCACCTGGTGGTGGCTGTTTGACCTATCTCTGCAGAGTTATGGGTCATTCTGGATCATGTGGCTTGCTGCATCTACTAGGACAGTGGCTGCAATTCTAGGAATGTCCCGGTTAGTTGGTGTCAATTTTGTCATTCTGGTCTGGGGAAATTGAGCTGGGAGAGAGGTGGGGATGTGGAAACTCACCTGCTTCCTGGCATTTCCCTTGCCTAGTTGCCATCCTTAGATAAGAACTTTGGAAGCCCACTTTTGAGAACTTGACTTGGGAGCCATAAGAGCCTCTTACTATCGCTGTTTATATCTACATTCAGAGGAGGAATAGCTGGGCTATCACAGATTTTACTGTAATTGTTTTTCCTAACATTTTTCTCCTATCAGGACCAACTGGCAAAAAATGACAGCAATGAAATTTGGGTGACTTTCTTTATAAGTAAATTATATGATATGGCTTAAATGAAAATTCAATGAATAAATATATGTCAATTGTTTTCTATGTTTTTGTAATAGTAAATGTTTGCCCTAAAAAATAAAACATTTTGCTTATTATTTCAAAAACTTATTTTTGTCTGAATATTTTGTTTCAAGATTAATTTTTCTTCAAACTCCAACATTCTGACAATCTATACTTTATGAATTATATAGCATTATAATATTTTATTAATCTAGTTTCAATATGTAACCCGGTTTAACCAATGCTTCTTCAATTATGTGCTCGGAAATAGGCACCTAGTTTAATGAATCTAACAGATTGTGAGATATTTTCAATTAAATTTGGAACTGACTTTTCCCCCGCGTTTTATTGTGGCTCTAAGAAACTGATGGAGCCTAACTTACTCCACCCCTTTCTCCACATCACCAGAACAAATTTTGCTTTGATTGTTGTTTTGCTTGTATTAGAGATTATTGGAGGTGAACATTTAGTTTTTTGGCAATGGGAAGTATTATTTCCCATTCTCCAAATGGAGATGATTATTTTTATGGAAAAAAGATAAGATCATTAAACAATGTTGTTGAAAACAATGTGTCTTAAAGTTCCTTTTAATGAGTCACTCTTGTAAACTTGGAGACTGAGATATGATAGAGAAACTGAATTTGTGTTGTTATTCTATTTGGAAACCTACAAATACTATTCCAGAAACTTTTCCTAGAGGTTAACTAGACATTTCATCTGCCTTGAAAGTCATAGCATGTGATTATTTTACAAAATATTCTACTACTACATGACATGAGTCTCTATTTTTCCAAACTGCTGTATCCCAAACTTACCTGAACAGTAAGGCGATACTGCACATTTTATATTTCTGTTAGGTTGACATCTGACTTCGACATATGAAAATCTGTGTCAAGGAGGTTATTCTAGGGTGTAGCAACAAAGGGTCAGAAAGTTAGTATTTCCGTTCAAGTAATGTTTTACTCGTAGCATCCAAGTGTTTCCAGGTTGCAGGGGCTTGTGCTCCAATCACTGATGCAGGACTCACACAACTGCAGCCTTGTCCTCTTCAATATCTGACTTTCAAAGCCTTGGGAGGTCAGCATCTCAGCTGAAATGGAAATAGACCACAGAGGACTATGAATGAGAGAGATGTACGGGAGAAGCTCAAACAGGTACACATCACTTTTCTTTACAACCTACTGATTAAATTCAGTTACCTGGTTACAACCACTGAGTAAAGAAAGTCAGAGAATATGGTTAAATGATGCGTTCAGAAGAAGAAATAGAATTTGGAGAATGAGGAGTAGTCCCTAACATGTATATTTTAATATTGTATAAATAAACACCTTTGATGTCTACAGATACAAAGAATTGAAGAATACATGACTTATTGTTTAGTACTTTTCTATTAAAAAATTTAAGGTAAGAAACTAAATGCAGGGGCTGGCCCGGTGGCGCAGTGGTTAAGTTTGCTCGTTCCGCTTCTCAGCTGCCCGGGGTTCGCTGGTTCACATCCCGGGTGTGGACATGGCTCTGCTTGGCACGCCATGCTGTGGTAGGCACCCCACATATAAAGTAGAGGAAGATGGGCATGGATGTTAGCTCAGGGCCAGTCTTCCTCAGCAAAAAGAGGAGGACTGGCAGTAGTTAGCTCAGGGCTAATATTCCTCAAAAAAAAAAAAAGAAACTAAATTGCAAATAATTTAAAATAGAAAACTGTACATATTAGAATATATATAAAACCTGTAATAAAATGATATACAAAATATGAAAAATATATTCATATATTACATACTATAATATAATTTTATACATTTAACATTCTATATAAAAGATATATGATTTTGACTAATCATATATATATATAAAACTATAGTGAGTAGAAAAAAAATCACAGAAGCCAAAAGTGAAACCAAAAATCATTTTGCCACAACCTTGAAACTTCTGAAACTTTTAGCTCTTTATTTCTAAATGTATAACAGAAGTTAGTTTTGTGTTTTTTGTTGGTTAGGGGTTTCGGTAGAGGCCTTGAAGATCAAATACAATAAAATGGGTATCAAAGACACAGAGATTTGAAAGCCTAAATCAAATGCAAGACCACTTATTGAGAAATGCAAAGAGATTATGAAACTGATCTGGTCAACCTCAGCTCTAACTTTTAAAAGAGAAACTGATGATCATCAGAGACAGAATTGGCGTTCCCTGGTAAAGAGCTGTTGGTGTGCTATGGTGAATCCCTTCCCACTTCCCCCTGGTGAAGGGAAAGAGAGCTTCTTTCTTGTCAGTTCAAGTGGCCTCATGGTGATGACTTGGAGAGCCTTGTGTCTCATTGATCCTGAGGGACTTGAGGACTGATATTGGCTCAGGTCTGGATATTTTAGTGGTGAAAGTCAGTGGAAGTTGCTGCCTCTGTTTGTCAGAGAGTAAAGTTGAGGTGGCTCCACTGAGAAAGAGCAGCTCTTCCCCAAAGTGAAGGCTGATGCTTGCATTCCTGGGTACTCTCCTGACAAGAGGCAACATAATGATCTTTCAAAAGGACTAAGCAGACCACCTGGAGGAGAGGCGGGATCTCAACTGAGAAATAGATGATAGGTTTCTGGATTCCCAGGGTCTGATGGGGGAGTTAAAAGTGGCCAGACAAATGGGAGAAGTGGTATCAGCAGCCAGAGGTCCTCTGCAGGAGAATCTCCGTGGAAACCACAACAGCACACTGTGAGAAGAACCAGCAATTGCACTTTTCCCACACATGCCAGGAGGGCTGTGTCTTTTTCCACTCTTCTTTTGCTTTAGGCCAAAGGCTATATAGAGGTCAGAAGCACTTGTTAGTGAGTAGGGAAGTGGAATGGGGTGGAGGGGGATAAGAACTTTCCTTATCCTCCTCCAGAATGCCAAAAATTAGTAGGATCCCAATGGAGAATGAATGGGACTTGGGGACACTCTAAATTGTATGACAGTTAAACTGTGTTGGACATTTCATTGTATAAAAAATGACCAAAAGTATGGTCTGAGTTTTTGTTTGAGAAAAGGAAGTATTAGCTACAAAGAGCAAATTTAACATTTTCTGAGCATTGGATAAATTACTTCTTACTTGTTCTCTGTTAATCAGCATCATTCAATATACAAGTTATGATGATATATTAGCATAAAAAGCTGAACTTGAATATGTAAAAAAATACAATCTCTTTAGTTTATATTATTTGCCTTCTTCCCGTCCTTCAATGAGAAAACTCCCTTAATGTGGCCCTTAATGAGAAAAACAATAACAAATGTACAATCTGGTTTATAGTTTACTCTAATTCAATAATTAGATAATAATTGAATAAAATGATTCAGTTTAATTCCATTTGGGTATTAAGTCTCTTGGCTGCCTCCTCATTCCCTTTTCCCTTTCCAAGATACTGTCTGCCTGGGCGTATGGTAAGAAGGGCATGGTGAAGGGTAGACTGACCTCATTTGACCGCGTTGGGTACAGACAGCAAGCACTGGTGGCTTTTAAAGTCCACGCACGGGGCCCCTTCTGACTGAGCTGCTATCCCACCAAGGCTACTTAGATATGTCAGTGACCTAGAATGTTGGTACAGGACAGTCTGTGTGGTGGCTTCTGTGTTAGTGTTTCAGTGATGGGTGGTCAAATTCTCATTTGCCGTTTGTTTCACTCTTGCTTATCTGAGCATTGCCCACAAGTTGGGTTGAAAGAATCCTAAAGAAAAGGAAATAGAGACTCAGCTTCATTTTCTTTGCTCTCTGCGATTGCTCTTCCCCCTTTTTTCCTTCATTCACCCGCAGATAGGAAAATGGTCTTTTAGATCGGGCTGCTGTAGCAAAGTACCCAAGCCTTTAAATGATAAACAATAAACTCATAAACAATAGAAATTCTTATTTCTATTGTTTTCTAGGCTTATAATTTCTAGGCTTGTAAACAGTAAAAATTCATTTCTCACAGTTCTCGAGGCCGGAAGTTTCAGATCAGAGTGCCAGAATGGTGGGGGTTCTGGTAAGTAACCTCTTCCAGGTTGCAGACTGCCGTCCTCTCATTGTATCCTCACATGCCAGAAAGAGAGAGAACTCTCTGGGATCTCTTTTATAAGGCACTAATCCATTCACGAGGGCTCCACTCTCACGACCTAATCACCTCCAAAAGCTTCACCACCTAATACCATCATGTTGGGGGTTAGGATTTTAACAAATGAATTTTGAGGGGGACACAAACATTCAATTCATAACAAGTGAGAAGTCTTGAAGTCTTTTCCTTTTTTTTTTTTTTGAGCAAGATTAGCCCTGTGCTAACATCCGCCACCAATCCTTCTCTTTTTGCTGAAGAAGACTGGCCCTGAGCCAACATCTGTGCCCACCTTCCTCTACTTTATATGTGGGATGCTGCCTCAGCATGGCTTGATAAGTGGTGCATAGGTCGGCACCCAGGATCCGAACCAGCAAACCCCAGGCTGCTGAAGTGGAACGTGTGAACTTAACTGCTGTACCACCGGGCAGCCCCAAGAAAGCTTTTCTTTTATTCCTTCATTGTTTCATAACTTTTCTCTACTACATAGTTAGTCTAAAAGAGATCCATTCCATACCCCAGAATAGTTCCATGATCTTAGTCTGCCAGGCTCATTGTTAATATGCTTAAATAGGGCCAGCAATGATGTCATTAGAATCTAGAAACACTTTTCTCCAGCTATTTCTCACAACAATTAAATTGCATGTTTAAACAGAGTATTTTCTAGCTCCTTCCTCTTGCATCTCACAGTAACACATTCTAGTTTCTTCACAGGAAAATTACATACAATAGAGTGAAGGTTTTGTACCCCCAAAGGTAATAGTGTAATGCAAATTAGAAATTTTTGAAATATTGTATGCATTATATAAGTTTTAAAGTTCAACAATAATATACAGCAACATACATATCTTCTTTAGCCTTATTTCCCGTTTGATCAATTGTGAAGTACCTTAGAATTTCCCGAGTTTCAGTTCCATTGTCATGTTGTTATATGTTATTGTTCTAATCATGTTCTTTTTATTTTTTAATAGCTTAGTCAGAAAAATACATTTCTAATATTTCACATCAAAACTGCTAGAAGTGTTAACATCGCAGCCCTTCATCTCTGCTGCTTCCATCATGTTTGGAATAGAACATGGAGCCTCATCTTTTCATTCCATATAGGCTTTCATGTCAGTCACTAGAACTGGATTCTGCTCTAATGGTTTAGTCAGGCCTCATTGGATCCTATTGTATTGTC
Organism: Equus przewalskii; assembly: GCF_037783145.1. NCBI lineage: Eukaryota > Metazoa > Chordata > Mammalia > Perissodactyla > Equidae > Equus > Equus przewalskii. The sequence continues at coordinate 68,304,484 of NC_091832.1, forward strand.
CATTTACAACCCCCAGAAAGTGACTACAAATACTTTTTGAACGTTTGGGATATTTGTATAAATACCTTAGTCAACAAAAATTTCCAGTGTCTTGGGCTGGCCCCGTGACCGAGTGGTTAAGTTCATGAGCTCTGCTGCAGGTGGCCCAGTGTTTCATTGGTTCAAATCCTGGGCGCGGACATGGCACTGCTCATCAAACCACGCTGAGGCAGCGTCCCACATGCCACAACTAGAAGGACCCACAACGAAGAATATACAACTATGTACTGGGGGCTTTGGGGAGAAAAAGGAAAAAATAAAATCTTAAAAAAAAAATTTCCAGTGTCTTTAGATTTCTGAATTAGGTATTTTGTGATATTAACTTGCCAGATATTGCATACCATCAATTTGGTAGATCAATGCCAAAGATGCAGTCCTCTAGTAAATAGCAATTAGAAATTGTCATTTGCACTGGGGTAAAGTACAGATTAAACTGTAACAAAATATACTGACTGAAAGAGCTGTGAGTATCAGAAAATGCACTACCATTTGAATTAGTTACCTGGGTAACTTAGAGGTTTTAATCTAATCACGCCTAAGTGGGTGGTAGTCAGTGAAAGCTTCATTTAACAATGTCAGATCAGTACTTTGCAAAGAATTGTTTTTTGTAAGCAATGATATTAATTGCAAATGACAAACTGAGGGTTAAGAAAGATCCCTAAGGCTCATTTACCTGCCAGGGGGATTACCATGATTGCTTTATTAAAATAGACTTGTTGCAATTGCAGTTCTGTTAAAGAAGCATCAATCTCCTGAAAAAAGGAATATTTGAAAAACAGTTGAAAAGCTTTAACTCACAAAACATGTTCTGAAGATTACTATTTATATTAAAAAGTGTTCTTAGTTATAAATTCTATTAACTTGTTACTTCAGCCAGTATTATCACTGGTTCTATAAAACAGTCTTGGTTTTAAAGGTCTGTGCATATGTAAAACCTCTTTCTCATTTTAGGGTATTCAGTTCCAGTAGTAACATCCAGTTTTTTCTCGACATTGCCAACAGTATTTGAATACAGATTTGAGAAAGTGAGATCCAATTCTGCATTCTCTTTCCTGTCATTACTTGTTTTTCATTAATTTGACCTATCTGCAGTGTGCAGTATTTACCTTATAAAGGAACATACTCCATTGATGAGGAGGAAGAATTGACTTTTAGTATCAAAATTTCAATGATAAAATCTGTCATCTTTGATTTTTGGTTGTATACTCTGCTGCCCTGAGATAGGTGATTGAGAAGGCCTTAAATATTCTCATGGAAAATGAAGATTAAGAAAAAAAAGCCTCAGAAAAAAAGGAAGTTATCTTTTTATTGATGCATAATTTGCATACAATAAAATGCAATAATTTAAAATGTACATGTTGATACATTTCGGTGGATGCAGATAATTGAGTTAACGCTGTCTCAGTCAAGATAAAGAACATTTCCATCACTCCAGGCCTTACTCAGACTGCCTGCTCTGCCTCACTCCAGCCCCGAATTCCGCCCCCCAATCCAGGCAATCACTCTTCTGAACTGCACTGATCTTCTCACTTTATTTAATTTAGTTTGGCTTGTCCTAGAGTTTGATGTAAATGGAACAGTATGTGTGTATACTCTTACACCTGCCATTTTTTGGTTGATATGTTTTTGAGATTTATCCAACATTATTATATGTTTCATGTTTTGAGTTTTGTGGGGTTCTTTGTCTGTTTTATTGCTGAGTAGTATTCTGGTTGTATGACTGTTTATTCACTCATCCGTCTGTGGGTATTTGGGTTAGCTCTTATAACTAAAGATTCTCTGAAAGTTCTTGCAATAGTCTTTTCATGAACATTCAAAAAATGTTTCTTGGGTAAATTCATAGATGTGGTATTGTTTATTATATAACAAAACACCAAACTATTTTCCAAAGAGATTGTGCAAGTATCAATTTATTGCCTCTCATCTCTCAATCTACCTTTCATTGCCTATTCTGCAGTAATGGAGCTGGATCCTGTAAGCTTGTAGCCTTTGTAGCAAACAAAATATTAAGCTTTGTCACTAAAAAGGGACAGCAAGGGCATTGCCGAGTGAAGGGCTTCTCTTTCCAGCTCTGGAGTACTTCTGTTTCTCCTTACTTCTGCTGCAGTGGTGAACGAAGGGAAGCCATGCAGGGGTATTCCACCCCATCTCCACGCCGGGCATGTGCAGTCCCATATCCCGACATGTGCAGTCCAAGCATGTGAGTTTTCATATCCAGGCTTGGTGGGCACTGTGTACTCCAGGTCTTGATGGGATTCCAATGTTCCAACTCCTTCTGTACACCTGCCTGCCAGCTTCAGCCCACCCACAATCTGGAGGAGTGTTTCCTGCTTGCCAGCATCAGTTGAAGTTCCCTGCCTGCCAGCTTTGGTACAACTATTCCGAATGGGTGGGAGGAGTGGGTATGGGATTGCCTGCTCTCCCAGTGACTATGGGCCAGCTCTGGCCCTGTCCACCAAATAGACTTAGCCATCCAGTGGGCTGCAGTTTCTCCAATGAGATCTGAATCCCAAATCTGAGGAAGCACGCCTTCCTAGTTTGGTTCTTCCTTCCATACTATGTCTCATCACTGCAGTATTCTTTAGAACTCTCCTGACCCCTTTATAGTTATTCCTCTGTTATAACTAGTAATTCCTTATTTTAAACTTTGCTTAGTCAAGTTACTGTGTCTTTTGTCTCCTAATTGGACCTGGACTGATAACAGTGATTTTACCATTTTATACTCCCAGCAGCCATGGATTAGAGTTAGTTGATCTGCATTCTTGCCAACACTTCTTTTGGTCATTGTTTTAAATTGTAACATTTCTACTAGTGGTGAAGTGGTAACTTACTGTGCTTTTACCTTTGTATCAGATTGAACAGCTGATATTAGGGGAATATCTCCTGATTCACAACTAAGGTTAAATGAAATAGTCATAATACAATTCCTTGTTTATTCATGTACATTTGTGTGTGTGTGCATGCATGTGTGTGAACTATCTAAAGGTAGCTGTGTTTGACACGCTTTCAGAGGAAATATGTCTGTGCTTAGAAGCCTTGTTTTACTCTTTTAAGGATTAGCTTCATTGTTCTTTTAGAAAGAGTTCATGCGGAAATTATTGCTTTTACTTTTAAATAGGCAAAAATAGAAAAAGAGTCTATTGAGGGAAGGAGTGAGTTTAATCAGTGGCTTTTATTGCATGGAGGTAATTCTGGGCCCTAAGAGGGGGCTGAGAAAGGCAGAATGTCACTTGAAGTGGGTCAGAGATCCTCCGGTAGGGTGCTTAGAAGAGCTGCTTGGCAAATTACAAGAGATTTTATAGAACCTTAATGGCCATCAATAAAAATACAAGTGATAATTGCCAACTATAATGCTTTCTGTATGTCTGAAAATATTCTAGGCACTTAACTCATTCATGCAAACTCACATAAACAACTTTTCAGCTCAGGGTTGAGTTTTAAAAATACTGTATTTCTTATTTTTTGTATAATAGCTCCCAGGTCAGTTAAAGCACAACATTATAGAAAATGTTATTTTGTATTTTAGAATTAGCCCAATTCCTTCAATATATATATGAAGATGTTAAGATATAAAATAGGTGGCATCATCAAGGAACTAAGGTAAACATTATTTCAATAAGCCAAATCATGATTGCAGTATTAGTAAAGACTTATCTTTATGGTTCTATTTCAGGCAGCCTTTTAGTAAGTGTGAACCTAATCATAGGTTTGCTCAGCTCTAATATTGGAAAGAAAATCCCAAATATAAATTTTTATGATGGGGATTCAGTATCACCATCTTTATATAGCAAACAATAGATTAGAAAATGAAATCAGTAACAATGATACCTTTTTACATATAATCAATTTTGCTGGAATGCATCTATTTTGTAAAAGAAACACTATTAGCATTTATCACTTTAAGAAGTTTGGAAGACAATATGATGTATGGACAAAAAAAGAGAATAATAAAGAAGGGAAAAGAATGGTATTTTAAATCTTCATCAATTCTTTAACTAGAATAGAAGAGCTGTAGGGTGAAATTCTGCTTGTAGTAACATCTAGAGTGTCCATTAACTTTGATTTATTCATATGGTAGTCAGATACATTTAATATACCTTTATAAGACATTATTGAAATAAACTATGATATTTTGATATTATAATTTACTATAAAATACGTTAATCCCACAATTGCATCTGAATCTGCTTATGGGTGTAGACCTCCACATTCAATGTTGGTAAGCAGGGGATCAGACTTAAAGTGGACGGATTTTACATAACTCAAGTACTATTAAGGTCTGAAGCCAAGAAAGTCACTCCAAAGACTTGCAGCCACATTTAATCACGTTTAACACCACAAAACTGGCTGTCAAAAGTCTAATTAACTGTCAGCATTCGCTCTATTTCCCATGCTGCTCACTTGTACAGCCTTTTATTGTAACATCTGGCAAGTTTTAAAAAATTCTCTAGAAAACCACTTCTTCCTATAGTTTTACAGCCCAGAGTTCTAGTGAAATGTACTGTTGTTGGAAGAACAGCGAAAGCATATTTGATGCTTCATTGTTGAACCATGAAGGTTTTTAAATCATGTTGTAGTTACTGGTCACTTTATTTTACGTGAGAGCACACAGTTGAGCTTAAAGAGGCAAATACCAAGTGAGTGCTGATTTGTATTAAATTTTACTATTTAGTGATATTGCAACTTTTTCAAAATTTTTCCAAAATTAAAACCCCACTCTCAGTCGCACAGTTCACCTGCTCTTAAATCACAAGTGACCATCTTAGTCTTTGTTTTCTTGATTTTTTTTCCAATTGCTAAGGAGTTGTTTTATCACCTAAATATACTTTATGTTACCAACTGAAATTAAAACAGAAGAGCATATTTGCTTACATATTTACTGCAATAGTTGGAGATAAATATTCCACAATGCAGAATCTTTTTTTTTTTTTGTGGTGAGGAAGCTTGGCCCTGAGCTAACATATTTTGATCTTTTGCCTATCTTCCTCTTTGTTTTTTTCTCCCCAAAGCCCCAGTACATAGTTGTATATCCTAGTTGTAGGTCATTCTAGTTCTTCTATGTGGTATGCCACCACACGATGACTTGATGAGCACTGCGTAGATCTACACCCAAGATCCAAACTGGTGAACCCTGGGCTGCCGAAGTGGAGCGTGTGAACTTAACGACTCAACCACAGAGCTGGCCCCACAGAATCTTGATGATAAGAAAATATTATAAAATTCAGGAAATAAAGTCTGATTGCCTTCAGAGAACTACAAACAGCGAGCAGACTTACTAATTAGTAGCATTTGATGACAAAAGAACATAAAATAATATCTTTATTGTGGCTAGGAGAAAGTAACTATCAATAAGAATTCCAGACTGAGCTAAATTATGCTTTAAGAGTGATTGGAAAATAAAGATACATTCTAAAAAGAATATCAAAAATATAGCACAAATTGCACATGTTGAAAAACTACAAAAGGATATACTTCAACAAATAGAAGGAAATTATACAAGAGAACCCAAAAGGAAGAGTGAATTGCAAGAAGCAATGATGGGCAAAGAAATTAGTACATTTGGTTATTTTAAATTAGCTATGTTAGTAAAAATAATAACAATAATGACTAATTTGCAATGGTGGGGTGGTAAAGTGAGGTGTAACTCATAGAAAATGGTGATATATTTGAATGTCAAAGATTTGGTGTTGATGTGTTCTAAGGTCCTAGTATGGTTACTTTCAGTCAGCTGGGCCTGTTAACATCTGAAGGAAATCACTAAAAGAGATTTCACAACTTCCAAACTAGCAGAAAGGAAAAAGGTACAAAATAAAATACAATCAATATGCTATGAGGCAGGAAAGAGGAAAGAAAAGCAAAGAAAAAAAAAGAAACTGCAAAATGGAAAATACGAAATAAAGTGATAGAAAATAGAGCAATTATGTGAAAAAATCACAGTAGATGAAACAGAAAAAGTGATAATCTCAGATTGGGCTTATAAATCCACCTAACAGTTCTTGAGAGCTACCTTTAAAATATAAAAATTAAGAATTAAAATGAAAGGAATTGGGGGAAAAGTTCACCAGGCAAATACTAATCAAAAGAAAATTGGTTACAGCAATATTGCTGACAGAAAAAATCCACAAATGATGGAAGGGAGGACCTGGAAATTTATTCAGTTGATTCAAGTGTGTTGCCTCAGCAAATCTTTCAAACTGACTGATGCTTGAGCCTCTCAAAATCATTTTCCCATTTTGCTCTGTAGTCATCATTGTTCCCATGCCCATCTTCATACTCAATTCCCTTGCAGCAGAGTCTTATCCTCTCTCTTTTGGACATTTAGTTTCCCTGTCTTATCATATATCCTTCAGAGCATCTCCAAATTCTTGTGTGTGATCTCTATCCTATACAAACCTAATTATGCCACTCTCCAACTTGAAATCATTCAGTGACACGGCATTACTTGTAAGGTAGAACTCCAAAGGGTGAGAAGCTGCCATCTGTCTCTTAAGTGTTTTTTTTTTTTTTTTTTTTTACAATACTTGCAGGCAGCACACACGTTTTATATTTCAGTGATCCTAAGCTATCTGTCATTCAAGGAATAGGGCATCCTTTTTATACTTTTATGTTGTTCATACTATCTCCTTATACTGGAGTTTCCTTTCATTTTGTTCACTATACATGTTTCAAAACATACCTAAGCTTTTACTCATTCTAATTATCCATCCATTCACCATTATATGATCCCTTCGTCCCTCTGTGTATGTATGTGTATTTTCACATAGCTGAATATTTATACACATACACATATATATGTATATAATTTCCATTTAACAATCTATTTTAATTACCTAGTTTTACAACTCTCTTCCAATAAAAATGTTGAGTCTGTTGAGGGCAGAATCCATTCCGCGTGGGGTATCTAGTCCCAACAGTGGCTGCTAAAGTGCAATAATCCACTTCGAGAGAAGAATGTGAATCTGGAGATCACCTAGTCCAAATTCTTTGTTTTATAGATGAACCTAACAGGCGGCATAGAGATTACTAGTTTGTACTACATTGGTCTTTCAAAAATCTGAATCAACATTGGGAAGGTTAATTTTCTATTATATTTGTCAAGTATGTAAGAAATCTTTTCTCTGGCATTGGCTGAGCTAAAGTAACTGGTTCATCAACTCCACCAAAAATAATATGCAGGGGCTCGCCTAGTGGCGTAGTTAAATTCACATGCTCCGCTTTGGTGGCCTGGGGTTCACAGGTTTGGATCCCAGGCACAGACCTTTGCTCCACTCCTCAAGCCATGCTGTGGCAGCATCCCGTGTACAAAGTAGAGGAAGATAGGCACAAATGTGCACTCAAGGACCATCTTCCTCAGGCAAAAAAAGGAAGATTGGCAACAGATGTTAGCTCAGGGCCAATCTTCCTCACAGGAAAAAAAATCTATCTATCTATATCTATATATATATATACACAGCATGATTTAGGAGTGCTTTAGCCTAGAATCATTAGGATTTAATCTTCTAAAATCTGGTCTTCTTGTGGAAAAACACTATTAAAATCCAGAAGTGAGCTTGTCCAGATTAGGAGGTCCAATCTTCTCTATTAAACTTATTTCTGCTCTTGATACTAACAATAATACCTATCTTGGACCTTAGGGAAGCCGCTCTTTTACCTTTCCTTCTTTCAAGACTACCTGCACTAAATATGAATTCTGATGACCATCCCTCTGCTCCATTGAGAATTCTGCCCCTTTCAGTCACTGTCCATGTTTGTTTTCCTGACCTGTCACCTCTGTCATGTGTCCTTACTTTGCAGTTCCCCTTACATTGGGACTTCTCTTCAAGAGTCAGAGCTTTTCTTACTGACGTACCTGTCTACACTTGTTTTTCTGGTCTCATTTGTTTTCTGTTCTCGCCTACCCACATTGGCTCAGCTACTTTCACCATCAGCAGCTGGATCAGGCTGGATACTTCCTAGCCTACCTTGGTCTGGCAGTAAGTGGGGAATTCTGGACCAAAAAGCAAATATTCTGGTGAAAGACTGAGGGAAATCCTACAACACAAATGAAATGCAAAGGCTAAATTATAAGGCAATTGTTTGAAATCCAGACTGCTTTTTCTGAAGCAAAACAAAGCAAAAAACAATATTAGTTAGGTCCCCAGGTTAGTTCATATCCATCAGAAAGATTAGGAGGAAGAAAAGGACATGGCCAAATGAATTCAAACGCATTAGCTGAAACCTTTCTAAGAGTAGTTTTACTGGATGCTTGAGAGAAACTTAAATACAGTAATACAGAATAGAATAGGAGATGTTAATTTGAGAAAAGATGGAAAGAAGGAGATAGCAGCAGAGGGAGGAGATAAATTTATGCCCTGCCTCTTTAAGATACAGTATTGCTTCTAATCCATGGGCTTCAGCCAAAAGGAAGATGGTTGTGTTATTGTTATGGTTTCAAGAATAAAATCTCAGGCATCTGTATTTACAGCGTGTGATGTTTTATACTTTTTAAGCTGCCAACAATGTGAGTTATACTCAAAAATACAGATGGTTAAAATCACATACACAGACAGTGATCTTTTCTGTATGGCAGATCCTATGCCTCTGATTCTTCATGTTCACTTTCTGGTATATTTTCCATCTCCTGACAAATACTGCTACTCTTTTATTTGGTCATTTATGTAGAAGTTTTGGAAGATGTGTATTAAATTCAGTTTTGTGTGCTATGTTTGTTCTGATAATTCCTTTCTTGCTGTACACTAATTTTTGAGTTCTGATTTCTCTTATTAAGCAGGTAGAATGTAAGGATGTCATGGAAGTTTTAAAAATTATCTAATGTAAGCTGCATAAGGTAAATAAAACTGGAAGAAATGACCGAAGATAATTATGAATAGTCTGCATTTAAAGTGTAATTAGATTAGATCAACCTTGGTCATTTTATATGCACTATAGTGTTTTATTTCAAAATGAAAACACACCCTTTTCAGAATAATATGTCCTGGATTAAATACATTTACAATGAGTGTATGAGATATGAATGTAAGGTACAGTGGTAGGTGCAATTACATCGTTTAATTGTTAGGCAGAATTATTTAATTTTAATTAATATTTAAGAGTGATATTAATAATTAAAAATCAAAATAGACTAAAGATTAAAAATAGCTTAAAAGATTTCTAATGCCTTCTCAGTTATTGTATGCTTTTCTTTTATGCTTTCCAACAAGAAGTCGTACAGTTCTAAGGTGCAGTAGTTCAATGAGACAGTTGTTTTAATTACTGGCAATTTAAACTGTGATAGTATAATTAGAATGTCCTAGCAATTTTCATTTGCATAGGGAACAAAGTATATTCAACATTTTATAGAGAATAAAGTTAACATAGCTTATCTTAAATTTTGAAACTACTTGGGAATTAAGAGAAGCTATAATTGATCTAATAATCACTTGTCAAAAAAATTTTCCTTAGTATGGATGAAATTGAAACATTTGTGTTCCAAGTAGATGCATTTAATATAGTGACTGTTTTATCATGGTATAAAATAAGAAGTCTATTAGTTTAAATTTTATCAACTATATGTGTTAGTATTCTTTGTTTTAAATCATGCTTATTTGAAATCTCAAATAAGAGTTTTGCAGAAATATACTTTGTATTTTTTAAAAAAGAATATATGTGTTTATATATATGCATCTATATACAGTTTATATCTGTATTTTATTGAATTCATTGATTACCAAAATGTATTCACTTTATTTAGGTGATTGAGTAAATATTCTTAACACTTAACACATTCATAAAGCTAAATTTGATTTTTCCTCCAGATGTTAGCTCTGGTTTATCCTAGGTTTAAGATCTAAAAAAGATTGGCTCAAATCCACATTTCACGTCCAGTGAAAAGCCCGGGGCCCTCCCAAATATATCTGTGTATTCTAAACGCACATTCTTCTGGTTGCCCTGGCTCCATTCTTCTATTTGTACTAGAACTTTATTTTCAGTTTGCATCTTTCTTGAGTTCTTTCTCTCAATTTTGACATGTACCCAAACTGGACACTCAGTACGTTTTCCTTATTTGTGCCTACTCCCTCTATGGCTTTCCGCTCATAATAAATTACAACAAAATATCAGTAACCATCACCAACGGGCATTACCAGTAGCAGCATTATTCATAATAAACAAAAGGTGGACACCAAAATTCCCATCAGCTAGTGAATGGGTAGGTAAAATGTGGCATATCTGTACAATGGAATGATACTCAGTAACATAAAGGAACGAAGTAGTGATGCTTGCGACAGCATGATTGGACCTCGAAAACATTCCAAATAAAGGAAGCTAGTTACGAAAGACCACGTATTGTATGACTTTATTTGTATGAAATGTCCAGAATAGGCAAATCTATAGAGACAGAATTTGGATTAGTGGGTGCCTAGTTTGGTGGTTGTGAGGAAGTTGGGGGAATGGGGATGATAACTAAAAGATATGGGTATTTTTTTGAGGTGATAAAAATGGTGTAAAATTGATTAGGATAATAGTTTCTTAACTGTGACGATACTGAAAATCACTGAATTTTAAACATTAAAACAATGAATTATATAGTATGTGAATTACATCTCCATAAAACTATTGCTTAAAATAGCACCAAAAACTGACACAATCTTTGTGTTGGCAGTCACTGAGACAGAAGTTTTGTCTGGAAAGATGGTGTTTCAAATATCAGGCACGAACAATTGAAAAATGAAAATGCAACGTCTCAGTTTTTGCCGTGATACAATCAGCCAGCCCCAAGTACAGCTGTAGACTTTTCAATCCCACAGACTCATTAATGCCCACTAACATTTTTTTGGGTTTCATCTTTTTTTCACTACCCACTTGCCTTTATCTAGGGAAAGCAGAAGTATAAATTATAATTCTCCACTGATGGAAGTATTATAGTAACATACCCCAACTGTATTTCTCCACCTTTACTGCTTAGACTGCAGCAGCTACTATAGAAAGTTTTGGTCTTAAAGTTTCTGTTTTGATTGCGTGTTGTTTGATCATAGGAGTATGTGTATTTCAGCTTCTGAGTGGAATAGATGAGACTAAACTGCAACGATCTGTTAACTCTGAGTTTTGTGGGTAGAAGCAGAAGTATCTCTTAGTGGACGAAGAATGTGAAGAAAATTTACAGCTAAACTGCTATGCAAATTCCTTGATCAAATTGTGTCTGATGGAATTGGACACCTCCATTGTTCAGAAGCTTATTTTAATATTTTCTGTTCAATCTCTCTCTCTCTCTCTTTTCTTTTCAGCTATAGATCCAGCTAAAGATCCTTGCTTAAAGATGAAATGCAGTCGCCATAAAGTATGCATTACTCAGGATTCTCAGACTGCCATCTGCGTTAGTCACCGGCGGCTTACACACAGGTAAACATTGTTACATTCAATCCTCCTGATTGAACAGTCCTCTTTACCGTGAATTGCTACAGAGTATAAATATTTGGCAATGTCTGCTAAGTGTTTATCCAGAGTTTTATGGAAACAGTTTCAGAAGCTTGGTTAATACAATTATGATTCACTTGGGGTAAACTTTGTTATCAGAATTACTATGAATTATAGAATTTAGACATTTATTATTAAATAAAGAGGATTTACAGAAGATTGGATTAAAGTGTTCTATATACATACTTAGCCTTTTTTAAGTTTAAGGAACAAGTACGATTTTGATACCCTGTAAGTATTTTCTCTAGTGCCTACTCAAACATCCTATTTCCCTAAGGGGAGAATTGGAGACAAAGTTAAAGGCCAAACAAATGAATGATTGATGTTTATAAATAAAGGATGAAAAGTCAGAAAATAGAGATATAGGCCTGGAACACTTCAGGACACCTTCTTAAAAAGCACTTCTACCTGTGGAGTTCTTTAGTCCAGGCCCTGGAGGCTGACACAAAATTCCAAGAGGAGAAGAAAGAGTTTTAAATATCTTTTATAAGGATCGTCACTGCTTCTGTAAGGTAGGCTCTATTTGGAGACGGATCAGTAATTTTAGAAATAGCCTGTGTAGCTTGATGCTGAGTCTTAAGGATTGGAACATGCTACAACCAAAAGTAAAATCAGCGGGTAACTGACTGAAGCAGGCAGGTGTATCCATTCCCTTTATTTCTTTTAAAGGAATTCTCTTTATAAGAACACTCTTTTCTGTGATAGTGGGCCTAATTCATGTTTTGCTTTTCATCAAATGAGCAAGGGAATTTCACTGTTTGGTTAAGTTCAGAGACTAATTGGATTTTGGCTTTAGCGTGCTTATATCTAAATTCTATTATTTGGACACACCAACAAACACAGAATAAGAATGTTAGAGAACGTTAGAGAATAAGAACATAAGTAGCATTTCTAGAAAACAGCAAATATTTTAGTTTCTTTGATGTTCCTTATTAATATAAAAGCACGTGCATAGAGCCCTTTATTACATGCGGGATGGATTAGAGGAAGTCTTTACTCCATAATGCCAAATCTATAGTGGCAGATTTCAAGTACCAAGGCAGGCTAATGCCGCCAAGAGGGAGAGCCTGGGGATTAGTTCACTTGGGACAAAGAATTATGGCATACTGATAAGGAGCTTGCAGAAGTGAGACACAGGAGGGAGAAGGGAACAACAGTTTGGGATGTAAAGTGTAAAAGACTCCCAGGAAATAGCATTTCTATAAGGTCAGTGTACCCTGGGAGGGCACAGAAGGCTGAAGCAGAGTTATCAGTAATATATCCCCACTCACTCACAACCTCTGTGTTAGTTTTATAAAGGGATAGCAAGACTTTGCGCCAGAATTTTATTTTTCTATTTATTTCCTTAGAATTCCAAAAAGCTTCTGAATTTCTTGGAATTCCTATTAATGAATCATCAAACATTTAGAATGTTAGTCTGTGGACACATGTATGGGGGGATAAGGGAGAGCAGAGTTTTACTTGAGAAATCAATAGGAGGATGGTGTTGAAATGAGTTCTTTTATGATCCCTCACCTACGTTACAGAGACTTAGTCAATTCATTTCACATAAAAGCAAAAACGGTTTTCTCATGAGTTTCAGAGACCCTGTTTCTGTCTATACACATTTAACACCTTTGAAAAGGCTCATCTGCCATTTCACCCCTGGCCCCCTGAACTCAAGTCAAAGAGCAACCGAAGACCTCACAGCTCATATCCTGCCTGGGGCAAGAATGTCTCCTTTCAACAACTGCTGAACGCTGAAGCCGCAAGAGAGTAAAGTAACATACTCAAGATCACACAGCTGGAAATTTTCCGAGCATCAATTCCAGTCTATATTTATTGACTCCAAAGTCCATGCTTTCACAACTGCGCTTTCTCACTGCTTTGCTAACTTATTAGTAAATAAACACTTGGGAGCTGGCCCTGTGGCTCAGCGGTTAAGTTCACGTGCTCTGTTTCGGTGGCCTGGGGTTTGCTGGTTCAGATCCTGGGTGCGAACATACACACCACGCATCAAGCCATGGTGCGGTGGCATCCCACATAGCGGAACTAGAATGACCTACAACTAGGATATACAGCTATGTACTTGGGGCTTTGGGGAGAAAAAAAACCAAAAAACAGGAAGATTGGCAACAGTTTTGCTCAGGATCAAACTCCTCAAAAAAAAAAAAAAAAAAAAAAGACCAAAATAGACTCAACTACAGACAAAAAGAAACTCCCCCCTCTTTTTTTTGGTGAGAAAGATAGGCCCTGAGCTAAACATCTGTTTCAAGTCTTCCTCCTTTTGCTTGAGGAAGATTGTCCCTAAGCTAACATCCATCCAGTCTTCCTCTATTTTATTTGTGAGATGCTGCCACAGCATGGCTTGACAAGCAGTGTGTGGGTCCATTCCCGGGATCCAAACCCTCGAACCCTGGGCCACGAAAGCAGAGCCTGCCAGTGTAACCACTACACCACTGGGCCAGCCCCAAGAAACTTTCTTAACATCATAAAGACTCTCAGAAACCAATAGCTAAAATGTTTCTTAAACAGAGGAATCATCCTGAATAGAGAACCATTGCCAGCTTTGCTTTTGGTGTAGTGGTGAGCTGGGCCAGTGGGGGAGACTACTTAAGTGGGTGGACTTTAAAGTGTTTTATGTAAAGAATATTTAATCCTATTTTATTTCTGATGGGGACTATTTTAAAATTTGCACTCAATACACACTATATTCAATAAATAAATAACTAGTTTCTGAAGAATTGATATTAAGATTAATATTTGATATACTTTACCTGCTTTAAGGATGTCGGTACATAGTGAATGTTGATACAACACTCAGGGAAGGAGAGGAGAATTTGCCAAGCAGTTTGATCAATAAAAGTGGCTAACATAAATAATGTAGCCCTTAAATTTAGGGGTTGTGTGTATATTTTGGGGATGGAGTATAGAATGCAGAGAAAAGTTCATCCAATTTGACCCTTTACTTAGTTTAGATGAGAAATTCCTGCTTTTTTATCTAAAGGAACAACTTATTTTTCCTTTCCTTGATCTCATAAAAGAGAAAAGAAGTGGAACTTACTATTTACTTCTGCAGAGGGAATCTGATCTTCAAAGATGTCTCCCTAGGTATCTCCCACACCTGCCCAACTAGGTATCACACCCATTTCTCCATTTCCTTGGAACCCTGACCTTCTCATCCTGTAATACTCACGATGTTTGTAATAAACTGTCCAACATCAATCTCCTTCAGTTGACTGGAAGTTTCACGAAGGTAGGGTCAAAGTCTTTATACTCAGAACTTGGCATATTGGCTAGTGCATATTTTCTTTGAAGAGTGTTTTCAAATAACTGTTGTTTGTAGAACATTTAGAGAAAAAAATTCAGTAGTTTGATCAAGTGAACTGGTCAGTCTAGATAATCTAAGTCTAAAAGTTGTTTTCTCTGTGCCTTGTGCTTATTTGTTGAAGATGGTCTGAGAAGGGCATAGGAGTCAATCAACAAATATTTTAAAATAAATTTATTGAATGAATGAACAAATAAATTATTGCCAGGAAAAAAAAAAAGAGAAGAGGATATGAAAATATGAGGGAGAGATGAGTCCATAACAGCTAGTTGAAAGAAACTGGTAGATCCTTGCCTGAGATTTGTAAATAACTGAAATAATTGCTAAATATCTCCTTCTTTAGTGCTTTACATAACAATAATTGTCTTCCGAAATCAGAGAAATAGCCTTATTAGGATGCTCATTGTATGTTTTGCACTAGCTCTGTCCACTATTGCCAATGTAGATGATAGTTTAAACTGTCCAAATATGTCAAGTTCAAAGTCATATATTTGGATATTTGTCTCCTAATGGCTTTTCCTGTGAAGAATTGGCCTCAAACATGCCTATACCTGTGTTCTTGTGCTACCTTCCTATTACTATTATCATCAGCAGTTAAAACCAAATAGTTCCATAAACAATGAGAAAGAACTTGAACTGCAACACATTTTCCCAAATGGTAACATAACCAATTATTTAGGTGGTGTGATATAAAATGTATGATGGCTTGCCAGGCTTTGAGTATGACCCATATTTTTATATTGTTCCCCGGGGGGAAAGTTCTGGAGATGCTTTAGCTAAGGGTTTTTTGTTTCATTGTTTTTGTATATTGTGAGTGAGAAGCTCAGTGTTTTCTGCTCCCTTTGCTGCCTGTGCAGCTGCAGATAATTAACACTATTTCTAGATCAGTGTTTCGGGCACCAATCAATGCTGCTGATATTAAAAACATAAAAAGGGTTTGACATAGTAAGACGAAGTAGGTGGAAGAAGTTGTAAGACAAAACTAGCCATGTTAATTTCTGCTTCATTTACACCAAAGGTTGCAAAGGAATCAATAAGGAAATGCGTTTTGCCTCCTAAGAAGGCATTATATAAAAGAATGATGAAACTAATTTAAAATGCTGCTTATCAAAAATAGTTATCAAAAGAGGGTGAGACTACTATTTCAATTATGCAGTTTTGGAATTAATAATTTGATGAGCATATTTAAAAGAAGATACAGATTTCTTTATATTATTATTAAATACATGATTATGACATTTCTATTTCCATTGTTGTAATGTTGAAATGTTTATTATGGGAAGATTCATTCACAGGGCATAAGTTATAGTAGAGTTCCAAAAACATTTGTTGAACTGAATTGAGCTTATGATAACTATTTTAACATAATACTTGTTATACTTATGTTAAGATTTAGCTTCTGTGTTATATGAATGCACTAACATCTGTAGGGAGAATGAAATTCAGCATTTATTGAACAATTAATATATGCAAACCTCTTTATTAAGTGCCTTAAATTGATTTGGTTTTTGTTTGTTTTTGGTGAGGAAGATTGGTCCTGAGCTTACATCTTCCTCTTTTTTTGTCAATCTTCGTCTTTTTGCTTGAAGAAGATTGTCGCTGAGCTAACATCTGTGCCAGTCGTCCTCTATTTTGTATGTGGGATGCTGCCACAGCATGGCTTGATGAGTGGTGTCTAGGTCCATGCCCAGTATCTGAACCCCTGAACCCTGGGCTGCTGACGTGGAGCATGTGGACTTGACCACTATGCCACTGGGCAGGCCTCAAAATTGATTTAGTTTTTGCCTCAAGCCTTATGTTTTATACTAAAGATTATTATGTCCATTTTATAGAAGCAAAAGATGAAGCTCAGAGATTCTGGGTATTCTGCTGACATTAGTTATATAAAAAGGTGATCGATAGATAGACAGATAGATATAAACATATTTAGAATTTGAAATCTCATCTATCATTTTTATATACATATTCTTTTTATAATAATTGTAAGTGAATTTTAATCATATTTATTAACAGATATTTACATAACTTTATAAATACCCAGCTCTCCATAAATCTCTTTTAGTTAGGATACAGATGATTTGCAACACTTTTTTTTTTTAAGAGACTTTATTTTTTAGAACAAGTTTTAGGTTTACAGGAAAACTGAGTGGAAAGTACAGAGATTTCCCATATACTCCCTGCCCCACACATGCAAAGGCTCCTTCATTATCAACAACTCCCCCCCAGGGTGGTACATTTGTTGTAGTTGATAAAGCTATATTGATACATGATCACCCCAAATCCATAGTTTACATTACTTTTTTTTTTTCGCTTGGGGAAGATTAGCCCTCAGCTAACATCTTTGCCAGTCTTCCTCTACTCTATATGTGGATCGCAGCCACAGCATGACTGATAAGTTGTGTAGGTCCATGCATTGATCTGAACCCACAAACCCAGACCGCTGAAGCAGAACGCATTGAACTTAACCGCTACGCCATGGAGCTGGCTCCTACATTACTTTTTTTAATAGTAGAACTTTACCTTTTATTTTACTTATTTATATATTTTTTATTGAGCTATAATTACTTTTTAATGTTAATTGAATTTAAAAATGGGCTATAGTATTTTGTATAGTGAATTAGTATAACATAGATTCCACTTTAAAACACAGATAATAGCTAAACTTCACACACACGCACACATACATACATACATATGTACACATAACTAATTCAATCTCACAACAATGATGTGAGGTGAACTGGGTCACAGTTATTACCTGCATTTTACCGTTGATAAAAACTGACACACAGAATTTACATAATTTGCTCAAGTGGTAGACTTGGACATTGAAGCTGGCCATTGAGGTTCCAGAATTTATAGTCTTATTATGTTGTGATGTTTTTCTGAAACATACCAACGTTTATAAAGCGTGTTATATAAATGAGACATTCTTCTAACCATTTTAGAGATAACTATTTTATCGTACAACAGTCTTGATGTTCCTTTATAAAAATCTCTGAATAAATATCGCCTGATGTACAGTTTCTCAGCATATTTTAGCTCACGTTCTTTCTTGCTGCCATGCACTTCTTAGGTTCTGTTATTCTCATGTCACCTTCAAGAGGGTATAATCCCCAGCCAGCTGAGAATTGCTCATAAGAAGAAAATTGAATTCATTAGACTGCATATCTAGAGGTTTTCATCGTTTTACTTTAGGTGTTCCACTTTACACAAACAAAAAGCATGTTTCTGAAATATAAAATAAGACATTGGCAATATTGTTGAGATACACAGCACATCATAATTATTATGATATTATTCCCACTCCTGTTGAAAATCAGGGACCTGTTGATTAAAGTCCAATACCCTCAGCATGGTCCGTTATAACCAGGCCCACGTAGCTTTACAGCCTTGTCTGCAGCTTCCCCCCATGGCACATTGCAGCTTTATCACAGCAGGAAGCTCATTGTGTACAGTGATGTTGCAGAACACAGAGGCCAGAGACAGGCTGCTGGGCTTCACTGTCTACCCTCCTCTACTGAGCTGTGTGATCTTGGACGTGTTACTTAAACTCTCTGTGCTTCAGTTTCTTCCTTTGTAATGTAGGAATGATAAAAATAGTAGTTTCTGATGATGTTGTTTTAAGAATTAATGAGTTAATATACAAAAATAGTTAGAACAGTAGCTGATCCATAGTTGGCATCATGTAAGACTTAGCTACTACTGTTTTTTCTTCTGAATATGTTGTTCATTTTATAATCATAGACTTTTGTGATGTTGAGTTTTCTTCCTAGTGAAATGTTCTGTCCATTTATTTTCCTGTTTTTCTGGCAAATACTCCATTTCTGAAGAGGCTTTTAGCATAATAGTTAATGGTATGTAATTTGAAGCTAGACTGGCTGGCTTCGAGGCCTGTCTCCATCCCTTGGTAGCGGAATCACTTTGAATATTTTAAAGTCCCCAAGACTCAGTTTTCTTGTTTATAAGATGGAAATGATAATTATCCTGTCTCTTTCTCTCTGTTTTGTGAGAATTAAAGACATAATTTGTGTAAAGCACTTTTCACAATGTAAGCACTCCATAAACATTAATTATTGAGAAATCTTTGTTCAGCTTTCTCCCACACATCTCCCAGCCCGAGGAAGAATTAAATTCTATTTTATCGTTGTGTCCATGGCACGTTAGAAACTCTTTTTATCTACTTTATTATAGCTCTTTGTTTGGATGTTTAATAGCTAAGGACTGAGTTGCAGTTGACACAGTATTTGAGAAAATTGCTTGACTCCTGTCGTGCTTGTAGGAGATAGAGTTGAAGATTGCTTTAGACTTCAAGTAAAGGGAGTTATGGGATTTTGCCAGTTGAGAATGGAGAGAATGGGAACAATGTGTCATTTTTATGTTGGGGAAAAATGTGAGAGCTGCTTAAAGGGAAATAATAGCAAGGAAGTGGGCATACCTTTGCTCTCCTGAAGGTTGTTAGGGGGCTATAATTTGAACAAATTCCCTGCCTTTAATGATTTTCTAGCTTACATTGTTTACCACTGCCCAAATCCCCATGCCCAGAGAAGAGGGGCTTCAGACCAAAAAGTCCAAAATATATGAGAGCAATTCCCATGTCCTAAATGCCTCCTGGAATACTCTAATTTATGATCGGCTGTAGATAAGTCCTCTCTTGTCCTTTCATATCGCTTTCGTTCCCCCAATGGGCCTAAAGGCTGGCAGGCTCCTTCTGCTTAGCAGGAAACCTCCTTGTGTCAGGAGGAAGGAATACCAGGTCTCAGTGGAAATCTTTTCCAGCTCTGTTTGCCATACACACTGTCTTTGAAGTTTGTATAAAGATTTTAATTAACGTACTTCTGTGTGTACTTCTAAATCTCCTGATACCTAGGTTTCAGCTGTGAGAACAGGGTTTGAATTATGATAGTCAATAGAAAAAGGCAGCCAGCCACAAGAAGCTTAGGCTGTAATGGCACAGGGAATAGATGAAATTCAGTCAATGGCTGACTATGAACAATGAATGTAAGGAACTCATTCACACGTAAGCCGGTTTCTCTGCCATACAGTTCTGGCTTTATGAACGTCTCTTATACAAGGAAAAAAGTAAGAATTGGAAAAAATTGCAACAAAGGAAGATTCAAATATTGCTTGATGAAGTACAATTTCCAAAATAGACAAGAGAACAGTGGAGGCTTTTGAAGAGAGGAAAAACTGGGTAATTCATGAAGAGGTTAACTTGTTTTTTTAAAGATTGGCGCCTGAGCTAACATCTGTTGCCAATATTCTTTTTTTTTCTCCTTCTTCTTTCCCCAAATCCCCCCAGTATATACTTGTATATTCTAGTTATGAGTGCCTCTGGTCGTGCTATATGAGACACCACCTCAGCATGGCCTGATGAGCGGTGTCATGTCCATGCCTGGGATCAGATCACATGAAACCCTGGGCCACTGAAGCAGAGTGCATGAGCTTAACCACTCAGTCATGGGGCCAGCCCTAGAAGGTAACTTTTGAAGAGGTACTTTAGATGGACCTTAATGTCTCCTAAACCAATGTCCTTAAGTAATGATGATTAAAATCAAAGATTCAAAGTGCAATTATATTACTTAGACTTCTGAATTGTAGGAATAGAGAGAATTACACAGGCTAAATAGATGTTTTTTACATTAAAAGACTATCTCATTCTTTTGTCTATAAGGGTACAGCCTTACACAATACTAACAGCCTATTGCTGGCCATGTGGCCTGGTGGTTAAGTTCGGCGTGCTCTGCTTTAGTGGCCTGGGTTTAGTTCCTGGGCACAGACCTATACCACTCATTGGTGGCCATGCTGTGGCAGCCACCCCCAAAAAATAGAAGAAGATTGGCAACAGATGTTAGCTCAGGGCAAATCTTCCTCAGTGAAAAAAACTCCCAAAACAAAAAAATAGCCTATTAAGAATAATGATTATTCTTGTTTTTCTAAATAGAAATCTATTTCTATATTGTTGTAATTTATTATTTTGAAGGAACTGTGAAAAAACATGATAGTTTATTAGCTGAATATAAAAAGTTAGGAAAATATTGTATAAAGATTGTTTTAGTGATATCAATTTTTAGTGTTTTCTTTATTTTTAAAATTTAAACTCATGAAAATAACATGTGGATAAGCGAATCCTTCAAGTCACTCAGTTCCACTCCCACTCTTTCAGAAGTTTTCTACACACACATCCATATAATCACAATTATCTCCTAATATGAGTATTTTATGCATGTTGTTGTGCTTTGTTTTATTAAATTAATATATTTTTCAAATGTGCAGTTCAACATATGCTTTTATCTTACTCCTTTAAATACCATAAAGAAACACATTGCGCATGTGTACCATAATTTATTTAGCCAATATCTCATTGACGGATATTGGGGTTAGTTCTGGTTTTTCCTCTTATATTGCTAATTACAACACTCTTTGACATGCATCTTTGTGTAAATATGTGCGTATTTTGTCATAATTTCTAACAATTGAGTTGCTAAGTCAAAGGAAAATATATTTAAATCTTGATAGATATTGCCAAATACCCAACAAGGAGATTGTACCAATATCTCTGTTGTAAGCAATGTACACTGACACTTATCAAATGCTTGCCAGTACAAGATACTGTTTAGATATTAGTCATTTTGAATTTTCAACTGTTGTGGTTTATTTTATATTTAAGATTGTTGTATATAAAGTCACATGATTGTATTGAATAATGCATTAAAAGCATTTGGCAAAATCCAACTGCCATTCATAATAAAACCTCTCTGTAAACTAGGAATAGAGTGACACTTCCTCTACTTGATAAAGAATATCTACAAAAAACTTACAGCTAACATTATACTTAAGATTGAGAAACTTGAAGCTTGCCCATTAAGATCAGGTACAAGGCAAGGATCTCCTCTCTCACAAATCCTTTTTAACATCATATGTTCAGTTCTAGCTAATTCAAGAGAGCAAAAAAAGGAAAGAAGTGGATACAGATTGGGAAGGAAGAAATAAAACTATCTTTGTTTGCAGATGGCATGATCACCTATATAGAACGTCTGAAAGAACTGACAAAAAAACTCCTAGAACTAATAAGCAATTACAGCAAGGTTGCAGGATACCATGAATGTACAAAGGTCATTTTCATCCCCACCTACCAGCAATGAGCAATTGGAATTTGAAATTAAAAACACAATGACATTTTAACAAATTGATTAAAATTCTTCAGTGAATCAGAAGAATTAATATTGTTAAAATGTCCGTACTACCCAGAGCCATCTGTAGATTCAATGCAGTCCCTATCCAATTCCAAAGGCATTTTTCACAGAAATAGAAAAAACAATCCTACAATTTGTATGGAACCACAAAAGACCCCAATTAGCAAAAACAGTCTTGAGAAAGAACAAAGCCAGAGGCATGACACTTCCTGATTTCAAACTGTGCTACAAAGCTATAGCAATTAAAACAGTATGGTACTGGCACAAAAATAGACACAAAGACCAATGGAACAGAACAGAGAGCCCAGAAATAAACCCCTGCATATGCAGTCAACTGATATTTGACAAGGGAGCCAAGAACCCTCAATGAGGGAAAGATAGACTCTTCAACAAATGACGTTAGGGAAACTGTATAACCACATACATAAAAATGATAGGGGACCCCTATCTTACAACATTTACAAAAATTAACTCAAAATGGATTAAAGACTTAAACATAAGATCTGATACCATAAAACTCTAAGAACAAAGTGTAAGGATGAAGCTCCTTGACATTGGTCTTGGCAATGATATTTTGGATATGACATCAAAAGTGAAAGCAGCAAAAGCAAAAAATCAACTAGTGGGACTACATCAAACTAAAAAGCTCCTGCAGAGGAAAGAAACAATCGACAAAATGAAAAGGCAACCTATGGAATGGGAGACAGTATTTGTAAACAGTATATGTGATAAGGATTTAATATCCAAAATATATAAACAACACAGACTACTCAATAACAACAACAAAAAGGTAAAAGCCAAACAATTTGGTTAAAAAATGGGCAGAGGAACTGAACAGACGTTTTTCCAGAGAAGACATTCTGATGGCCAACAGGTACAGGAAAAGGTGCTCAACATCACGAATCATCAGGGAAATACAAATAAAAACCACAATGAGATATCAACTCATCTCTGTTAGGAGGGTTGTCATCAAGAAGACAAAAAAGAAGGTGTGTTGGTGAGGATACGGAGAAAAGGGAATTCTTGTGCACTGTTGGTGGGAATGTGAATTGGTTCAGACACTATGGAAAACAGTATGGAGGTTCCTTCAAAAAATTCAAAATAGAACTGGCATAGGATCCAGATGTCCTACTTCTGGGTATATATATATATATATATATATATATATATATATATAGGAAATGAAAACAAGATATTTCAAAAAAATATCTGCACTCTCATGTTTATTTCAGCATTATTCTCAATAGCCAAGATATGGAAACAACCTAATTGTCCATTAACAAATGAATGAGTAAAGAAGATGTGAGATACACACACACACACATATACACACACTCATACATACAATGGAATATTATTCATCCATGAAAAAGAAAGAAATTCTGCCATTTGTAACAACATGGATGGAACTTGTGGGCATTATGCTTCTTGAGATAAGCCAGACAGAGAAAGACAAATATTGTATGATATCACTTATATGTGGAATCTAAAAATACTGAACTCATAGAAACAGAGAATAGAACAGTGGTTACCAGGGGCTATACAGTAGGGGAATTGGGAAGATGTTTTTAAAAGCTACAAAGTTGCAACTAGAAAATTAATAAATTTTGGAGATCTAATGCACACCGCAGTGATTATAGTCAACAATGGTTCTAAGTACTTTCCCTGTAAGCGTCTTTGCTGCAGACATCTTTGCAGCAAACGTTTTCTCCACCTGACTAATTGGCCATAAGGCAGTTTTGCCATAAATGACAAAATAATGAAAAGCAAAAAAGGGACATTAAAAAGGACACAATGAAACATGAAAAATGAATAACAAAAAACTTTATTGCGAAATACAAAATATTTCAATACATTTAAAATGTGTGTAGATTTATGGCAATACTGCACAAATAGCTAGTTTTATTTTTTGGTTTGTACCAAAGCACTTGTATTCCAAGTCTCTCATTTTAGTATTATACTTCTTTTTTTTGCGTGTTGATTCTTCTCTTCATTCAGCATCCATCACACTTTTTCTTTTTCACTAGAATTTCTTCCTTTCTTAAAAGGAGTTTCAGTTTCCAAATACTAGGATGCATATTTGTAACAGAGCTTTTTATTGCATTGTGAAAAGCCTTCCACACTGTTGTTTGTTCTTGTCACATGACATATTGTCGCATGTCCACTGATAGATGTTTCATAGTTCTATGAGGAATGTGGAGCTAAGATTTATATATTCTAAAATGGGAGTACTACATCAATGTAGAAATGGAACTAAACTGTCAATCAGTTGAAACCAAAGTGTCAACCAGTTCTTTCGTCTTTTATGGCAAAATTGCCAAACTGTTAACCAGTTGAGAGCAAACTGTCAACAAGATATTTTATCTTATTTAAGAACATAATTGGCTAACGGCTAATTAGCTATGCAGTGGAAATTTTTGCAGCGAAAATGCTTGCAGCAAAGATGTCCACACCACAGATGCTTACAGTGAAAATACTGGACGCGGTCTACTATACTGTA
The DNA here is from genome assembly GCF_037783145.1 of Equus przewalskii. Lineage (NCBI taxonomy): Eukaryota > Metazoa > Chordata > Mammalia > Perissodactyla > Equidae > Equus > Equus przewalskii. Next base: position 68,328,977 of record NC_091832.1, read on the forward strand.
TTATGTACTTCAAAACTGCCAAGAAACTATCTTGTTTTCCTGACAAAAATAAATGACAGTCATGTGATGTGATGGGAAATAAACATATGAAAAGATGCTCCATATTATATGTTATTGGGGAAATGCAAATTCAAACAAGTTTCCACTACACACCTGTTAGAATGGCTGGAATTGAGAACACTGACAATGTTAAATCCTGGTGAGGATGTGGAGCAACAGGAATTCTCATTCATTGCTGGTGGGAATACAAATGGTACAGCCACTTTGGAACACAGTTTGGAAGTTTCTTACATGAATAAATATACTCTTACCATATGTTTCAGCAATCACACTCCTTGGTATTTACTCAATTGAGTTGGAAATATATGTCCACAAAGAACACCTGCACTTGGATGTTTATAGCAGCTTTATTCATGATTGCCAAAACTTAGACGCAATCAAGATGTCCTTCAGTAGGTGAATGGGTGCATGTGGTGTATCCAGATGATGGAATATTACTTAGCACTAAAAAGAAATGAGCTATCAAACTGAAAAGACATGAAGGAATCTTAAATGCATATTATTAAGCAAAAGAAGTCAGTCTACAAAGGTTACATACCATATGATTCAAACTATGTGACATTCTGGAAAGGGCAGATCTACGAAGACAGTAAAAATATCAGTAGTTGCCAGGGATGGGGAAGATGTGGGGAGGGAGGAATAGGCAGAGCACAGACTTTTAGAGCAGTGAAACTACTGTGTTTGTGGCCATAATGATGGATATGTGTCGTTAAATATTTGTCCCCACCCACAGCATGCACAGCACCAAGGGTGAACCTTAATGTAAACTATGGACATTGGGTGATTCTAATATGTCAATTTAGGTTCATCAGTTGTGACAAATGTATCTCTCTGGTGGGGGCTGTTGATAATGGGGGAGACTAAGCAGATGTGGGGGCAAGGGGGACATAGGAGATATCTGTACCTTCCTCTCAATTTTTCTGTGAACCTTAAACTGCTCTAAGAAAATAAAATTTTAATTGAAAAATTAGTGTAATGTCTTATCTCTCTTCAGTTTCAAGAATAAATACATGTGCGTGTGTGTGTCTTTAGTAATGGGTGGATTGTGTAGATAATGATGGTAGTTTCACACCAGTCATTCTCTCCAAGTTGTAATATGGTGAAACATGATAAAAGATAGTGGTGAATTAAAGACATTTGACTAAACCAATAACATTTTTAGGAGTTGCGGCTTTTTTTTTTCAGATAAGAGGACAGTTTTATCACAAGATAAGGAGGTATAATAAAAAGCTCCCGACACTGGAAAATGTGTGCTAGATATTTAAATTGTAACAAAATGTGCATGATTTACTTATTCTCATAGTATTTAGACCCATTATTTTTTTTTTTTAAAGGATTTTATTTTTTCCCCTTTTTCTCCCCAAAACCCCCCGGTACATAGCTGTATGTTCTTTGTTGTGGGTCCTTCTAGTTGTGGCATGTGGGACACTGCCTCAGCATGGTTTGATGAGCAGTGCCATGTCCGCGTCCAGGATTCGAACCAATGAAACACTGGGCCGCCTGCAGCGGAGCACGAGAACTTAACCACTCGGCCACGGGGCCGGCCCCTAGACCCATTCTTTTTAAAGCAGCTGGTGTTTGATGGACAGGTGCTGTGCTGAACCTAATTACTGTTTTACGTGGTTCTGTTCTTGGCAATCTCCTCATCAAATGAATATTTCTTATTCTAAATACTTCCCTCTCCGGGTAATCAATTTTATTTCTTAGCATTTTAGAGAATTCAATGTTATTATTCTTAATACTGTGATTTCCAATTATCAATTCTGCCATGAATTCATTTAATTTTAATCATCACATTTTAAATATTAAACCCAAACTGCCTATTACTGAGTTTTTATTAAGAAATCCAACATTTTGGATAAATTACAGTTGAACCTCCTGCTAACCAAGTGTTGGCAGACAGACAATAGTGTTTCTGGGTAATGGACATTAAAGGCTGGAGCATATTAATTTTCACACTTTGTAGAAAGCCTTGTTTCTTGTAGCTGACTAATGTAGATAAATAATTAGGAAGTTTAGAGTCATATGCTGCTACATTTCAGTGAATGATTTGTCTTTCTTTTCCTAGATTCCAGCTTTATTTCATCTATTTCCTTTAGGCTTCCTTAAAATACGTTTAAAAACATTTTTAATGTTGTGTCTACTTAATGTCAAAATATGGAACCCAATATTTCCTGTTTATTTCTCTATTCTCATTGTGATTTTGAATATGTAATTTATAGTTGTCGATATTCATCTGTGGGCAGAGACAACTGGCCACAGAACAAAGGATCATGCTTCCCTTCCACAGGGTAGCTTTGGTGCTGGGAAGTTGCTGCCAGGCCAGGTATTACAGTTTCCAGCAGTTCCTTAGATTAACCCTTACTTTTTTCTGAGGTCCTCTGACTAGTTCTTGCATGTTGAGAAGTAATATTTGACACTTCTGAGTCCAGATGGTTAAGAAATAGGTGTTTTCTTTTTCAGAAACTGGTTCCTCCCTCATTTTCTACTCATTCGCTGGAAGCAAATAAATCTGAGGCCTTGGTTACCTGAATTAACATGTGAAAGGTCATCCAAGGGACAGCCTCATTGACCTATTAATAAGAAAGAAAAACAAACTTGAAGACACTGAAATTTTAAGGTATATGCTAGCATCATCCTATTTAATAAATCTATTTGAAATTTACTCTCAAGAAAATTTGAGAATGACATTAATGGTGGAAAAAATCATAGAAGTATGTGGTGGAGTCATAGTAATTATCTCAAGTTTCACATTGGTTAAAATACAGGATAGCAGATAAGTGGTTTCCGTCTACAAGTCCACTGGGGACCTCATCTGGACGTGACATAAATTTTTATACCACGTAGGTACCAGTGACATTCCAGAATATGATATGCCCAAGAAATTTCACGATTCGTTTTGAAATATAGGCACTTTCTTTATTTCACAGATTAAATTGTAGCATATAAGACACAAAACCACTGATTGGAGTTTCCAGATGATTATAAAAAAATTACTACACAAATGGGATCTCCGTAAAGTTAGAGGGATTTGGCCTGTTTTATATTCAGAACGGTATAAAGTTGTATTAAGTTAAGCCCTCGGCCCTGGTTGTAGGTCCAAAACATAATTATTTAAAATGTCACTATTTTAATAACAAATATAAATAGCTAACGTTTGTAGGAGCAAAGTACATTGTTTATCATTTCTCTAGGTTCCTTTCTGCTTGTTTTAGCCTTTGGTCCACTGATGTGAGGTTTGTATAAATTTTGTAACTAGAATAAAGTACTTTTGCATTTGGAAAGTTCTTTAGAGATAATTTAATTCAATCCTGCATTCTAAATATAAGGCAATGATTATGTTATGATTATGAAAATGAGGACGTGGAGGATTAGGTTGAGAATCATGGGAATAACAATGCCTAAATATTTATTGCTAATGGCTTACTAGGAAATCTGTAGGCACTTTACATAAATTAATTTATTCGGTAGGTACTATCAATATCTTCATTTTACAAATTAAGGCTCTGAAACTCAGGTTGCTTATATGAATTGCAAAAGGGCACACGAGCATTACGTGACGGAGCCAGGAATTGAAGTTAGACCTGCTGGGTTTCAGAACCCCCGTTATTTACTGCCAAAGTTTGTTGCCTGTTAACTGACTTGCCCAGAGTCGCACAACTCTCTATTTATTAATATATTTCAGACTAAAATCTAGTTCTTCTCTATCCAGATATTATTATTGAGACTTGTGTAACTGTAAGAATTGATGTCACTACAGATGTCCTCCATTCCTAACTAGACCATTTCCACTTATTGGTAATTGTTCTATGTGACCTGAGTCAACTTTTATCTCTATTTCTATAAACTGCTGTTGTAAAACTATCTATTTTTGTTAGCTTCACATTTTACCTTCCTGTTGTTCTCACTGAGTGGACTCATCTGCTTGTTCACAAAGAAAATAGAAACCATCACACAGGGTCCCCTCTGACATTGTTTACTAACTTATGGAGTTATTAGTTTAACTGATACTTGTGAAACACTTGAACAGTGTGTTCCATCATTATTATTTATTGTTATTATTATCATAATTAGCAGCAGCCTATATAACCCTAGTACCTCAACTTGTGTTCTAGACTCCGAATGCATCATTTCTTGTCTCTATAATCCTTGCTCTAATAATCATTGCTCCGTATAATATCTTAAACCCTTTTATATCTGCCAGCTTATTTATTTGGGTATACGAAGAAATTCAAGTTTCTCTAGTGATTTAAAAAAAAAAAGCAAGCATATTAAAACTCCACATCCTCTCTTTACCTTTGTTCCCCTTCTAATTCATACAATGCAATTCTACTGCCATTTGCAGGCAAATCTCAGAAAAATTTCATCTTCATTCTTTTGCCTCTCATTTGCTTCTCCATCTACCACACTTGATTATAAAAAATTCCTACAAGTTATATAATCTTTCTGTAAATAGAGATGTTTGCTTTACTTAATTTGCAATTGCTTAACTTATTTAACTTACAATTTTTATGCAAATAACACAATGAAACTACTTTTCCATAGGGCATTGGTAACTTCTAGGTTGCCAAATTCATCATCTAGTCTACTGTTCTTATCTTATTTGAACTTTCTACTGTATACATTTATTCATAACTGATTCATAATTAAAAACACATTTTGAGCTCCTATCATGAGCCGATAATTCATGTAGGTACGTGCACTACAGTGGTACAAGGACAAAGAAAGTCCCTAATTTTGTCACGTTCACATTTTGGAGTGAACAACAGAAAAAAAAAAGAAAGAAAACAATACTTATTTTAATTTAAGTTGGTGATAAATGACAAGGTGAAAATAGAGCTGACTTAGGGGAGAGACAGGGTGGTAAACTGAAGCCTTTCCAGAATAGATGATTGAATAATTGCTTGAGTGAAATCTTTCATTTTCAGATATGAGGGAAGAGTGATCCAAGCACAGGGAACAGAGAATAAAAAGGTTTTTGTAGCAGCAACAAGCTGGTGTGTGCCCCCAAAATAGGAAGAAGGCCAGAGTGGCTAGAAGAGAGAGAAGACACCAGGTCTGAACAGCGGACAGCTCTCAGATCTTATGGGGCTTTGTAAGCCATGACAGGGTTTTGGATCTTATCCCAAGAGTAATAGGTGAACCACAGGAGGACTTTCATCAATAGAGGGATAAGAAATGAATTTCCAAAGGATCTCTGAAGATGCTGTGAGGAGCAAGAGTAAAAGTCTAGGTCCAGTTAGTTAGAAAGTGAGTCCAGCAACGCTTGGAGGAAGATGCTGGTGGTGAGGCGGGGAGGTGAGACGTGGTAATGTACAGAGTGCATTTGGAAAATGAAACTGAAAGAACGTGTGGATGAATTGGATATCTTGATTTGGGATTTGTGTGTATGTGTGTGCATATGTGTATTTTCTGGCTGAAAGTTGTGTACTTATAATGAATAATTATAACGAATAAATAGCCCTGGATTTGTTGCTGTTACTATGTAAAATCAGTAGAACAAGACATATAGTTTTTTTCCATGACCGCAGATATATTCTATTCTTTTTCTTCCTGGAGATTAGAGTCCCTTGACTGCTGCTTTAGTTTTCCCACTTCAGTTGGTAGAAGTGATCATGAATTATGCGTGTGCTTTCATGATGATACACGTCATATGATTCATGAATTCTTTATTCATGTGTTATAAAATTATGAATGGCAAAACAGCTTGGATGCATTAGAACCTAATCCAGGGAAAGTGCAGATTTCTGAGCCAATCACCATGGCTAGGCTGGTGGGACACTGTGACGATGCAATCTGCACAATATTTGTTCCTCTGTAGCCAGGATGCCGGGTGTTACAATTGGGAGCCCCACCAGAATCACATGGAATGTGAGGAGAAGGATAACAGTCAGAAGAAGGCAGCAGGGGTAGGGGGAGGATAAGTGTCCAGCATCTTCTCTATAAGCAAAAGATACTGTGAGAAATATGAGCAAAAAGAAATTCTTGAGCAAATGAACATGGCAAAAATTTGACTTTGAGGTGTTTTGCTTCCCAGAATTTTACTTTGGCTTTGAACCAATGAAGATGAATATGAATAATAGTTTTATAAATTTGGTAAATTTGGAAGAATTAATTTTGAAGTGAAATTATTTGATTTTCAGATTCTCTCTGTGATTGAAAATTCCATACATTTTGATGTACTATTATAGAAAAAAGGAGAAAGATACGTTAAACTTTTAGAGCTGAGGGAAGGAAAATATAATGTCAGCTTAACCTTTAGCCATTCCTTTTGCATGAAGGTACTAAACCAAGATAGAAATTTTTATATTCTGGTATTTCTGAGATTAAAATTTTCCATTCAGAGATGAGATATCTCCTTTTTCCATTAAGCCTCATAGAATAAATAACCCTCACTCCAAGAATTGGTCTTTATACTTTTTAATGTGAAAATAAAATTGTCTACCTTTCCACCTGATTATTTAATTCTAGTGTTAATCTGAATGCCAGAAAATGTAGTGCATTATGATTATTTTACATTCACGGACTATATTGAAATTGTAGCTTTATAGAATGGTTTCCAAGAATTGTGATCATTTTAAGTGTTTTTACATTCATGAAATTCTAATATTAAGCACAACATTAAGTCCTGAATATTTTCTAAAAACAGAAAAAATGAGTATAAATTGATATGTTTTCTGTGAGAAGTTTTTCTTTAAAGGGAGATGTGCAATATACTGGAAAGTGTCATTCCATTTTAATAAGATAGTTTGGTGCAGATCCAGGCTCCCACTGTAACCTCCATGTGTTCAGAATAATGGGTCCAGAAGAAGATTTGTCTTGTTGCCACTTCAGCTGGCCAGACAAAGTCTAAATGAGAGCAAGCTGATAATCTTTGCAAGCATTTTGAAAGGATATTCCTACCTGATACTTGTTCCAATGTTGGATTCTCACGTGAGAGATTTCTGAGGTCCTTGGTTTCAAACAATCCAAAGCTACCCTGTGAAAAAATAGCCTGGAATTTAAGTTTATTTCTTTCTTGTTTCAGCAGTGATTCAAAGAGCTAATAAACATAAAGAATAATGAAATTGTCAGTCATAAAAAATATTACACCCTGGGCTTCTCTTCTGGAAGCTGAAGTATCTCATTTTTTATGTGGACAATCCTCAGTCTGTATTCTGAATGGCTCTGAGATAGCAATTACCTGCTTTCTTCCAAACCAAATAGCTCTATTCCACTTCAGTTGTAAAGACAAGAAATAGATGTAACCATACAATGAACTGAAAGCTTGATCATTCATGACAGAAATTAAAAGAGTTCTTGTTATAAAACAAAATTATTAGAAAGGATAAACATTAATTTTTTAATGCAACTTTAACAAAGATCCTGTTATATACACTTCATAATCTATAGTTAAAAATATAGAAAAGATAAAATGTTTGCTAAGAGGTAAGAAGAAAGAAACCATGAGTTGTGTAGAGTCTTAGAATAGAGAAGAATCTTACATATCTAGGCTATCTGTGCACTTTGGAAATGAATTTTTACGTTGTCCCTGTTCATTCAGTTTTGACTATTGTAATGATCCGAAATCTCTCCCTCATATTGAATTAAATATAACTCTGTAACTTCTATCCTGTTGATCATTAGACCAAGAAATTTTTCTTTGGTGTTGAGTGAGACTAGCGCTGAGCTAACATCTGTGCCAATTGTCCTCCACTTTATATGTGGGTCGCTGGCACAGCATGGCTGATGAGTGGTGTAGGTCCAGACCCAGGATACGACCTGCCAACACAGGCTGCCAAAGTGGAGTGTGTCAAACTTAACCACTACACCAAGGGGCCGGCCCCCCAAGAATTTTTAAAAAGGAGGGATATCAACAAAGAAACAAACTTCTCAATGTTTTGTAATAAATTTAAAACAGTGTTTCACACTTAAGGATTCACTAGTGATGTTTGACCAATTCAGAAGTAGATTAAATTTTACACCTATAGGAGGGACTGAGGGCTACTGCATCATTTATCAAATTATATGCTTGCCTTTTTCTCAGTTAGAGTTCTTTTCTAGAGTTTGTTGAGAGGATAGTGAAAGTAGTTAATTTTATAAAAAATTACTTTAAGAGGCTGGCCCTGTGGTATAGGGGTTAATTTCGCATGCTCCACTTCAGCAGCCCAGGTTCATGTGTTCAGATGCCAGGCATGGACCTACACCACTGGTTAGCCATGCTATGGTGGCAACCCACATACAACAGAAGAAGATTGACACAGGTGTTAGCTCAAGGCTAATCTTCCTCAAGCAACAAAAAGAGGAAGATTGGCAATAAATGTTAGCTCTGGGCAAATATTCCTCAGCAAAAAAAAAAAAAAGAGAAATTATTTTAGTAACCTATTTCTGTAGTGTGTGTCATGTGGCACAGAGTGGAAATACTGCTTTAGGGCAGTTTTCCTATTCTACATTTACTGAGAAGATGTGTATGTTCTTTGTGTTTCTTTCAATGTTTTAGATCCCAGTGATCAATCCCCCTCAGATCTTAATGGCTCCTAAAAAGCCATATAATCTTTTCCTTTAATCTAGTAAATTATCAAGAGAAAGATGAATAAATTATTATGAAAAATATGAACAAAAATGATTTCATGATTAAAAAGGAATTTAAGTGTCTTCGTGGTATTAGATTTATAAGAAGTATTATTTTTTAGGTAGAGGTACAGCTGCTCAGTAGCTTGAATTATGCCTTTTAAACATAATTATCTGAAGACTGATTAGCATTTTGCTGAAAGGAGATACTATTCTTTAGATTCTCTTCAATTTTCCTAAGAGAAACCATCACTGCATTGTAAATATGTCTGTGATGTGTGGTCTTTTCTTCCTTTTACTTTATTATAGTCAAGTAAATGGGGAAAACTATTTCCAACTGGGTGCATATTTATTAAGCACCTACAACATGTAAGGCATAGTGCTAGCCACTGTGGGAAATTCAAAATAATAATAAAATATACTATAGTCTTGGTTTTCACACAGAATTAATTTAATAGAGACATAGAGACAATGTGTACTTAAATATAAATGTAAAATACTTATGAGAAAATAAGTAATGCATTTTAGTTTCAAACAATTCTGTGCTGTGCTATGCATAGAACCAAGTAGAGACGACAAAAGCTGGAACTGGCAGGAATGGAATTAATGGTTATTCAAATGGCCTCTTTTCCACTATATCGTTGCTATATTTTACTGTGTTGAGTATAGACTCAATTCTATATGGAAAAAAATCCTGAAAGTTGGTGATTTTAATATTAGAAGTCAAATCCATTGTATGTATTTGTACAACTCTATCTTATGAACAAGAGCTCTATTTATACTCATTGGACAATTACCTCAGGAAAAACTTGGAGAAGAGGGGTTAATAAATCCCAAATACTGCCGCTTATCTGCATCAATAATTGGCCACGATCCTGGTTCCTAGCAATGCATTATTGGAGTTCAGACATAGGCACTCTAAATATAGGGACACCACATTCTTAATTAAATGTCTACAAAATAAAGATGACGTGAGTTTTGCATCTTCCGTCTATATTAGTTTCCACTTTGTCAGTTTGGTGACTCAAAGGTAGAGTTCTTCTAGATCATGTATGGGAATGTAAATATAGCAAGTCCAAGCTTCACCCTCCCCTATTAGTAAAAGCAGAATTGATTTCAAATCATTGACTTGGATAAACCTAAAACAGTTATTTTTATCTATAGGGGTTATCATTTAATGTGTTTATTATTTTATGGGATTGCAAAAAAAACTGTTTCGATTTTTCTGTATGACAGAAGAAAGACAACTATCAAATCATGGAAAACAGTTTTATATTACCAGTAAACTCTGTATTGAGGCTAGAACTTAGTGAGCTGTCACTTGACACGATCTAGCAAATTCTTGGTGATGGTAATGGGGGAGGGCTAAAGAAGATATTACTGTATTTATTTATTTATTTAGTCATTTCATTCACTCAGCCACTATTTATTATTTGCAATAGGCCAGTACTTCAGGGCATGCAATATACATTGGTAAATAAAAGAGTCATACATTTTGCTCTTGTGTAGGCTAGAATTTAATATGACCTTTTTTAAAAAGTAAAGAATAGGTATATAAATACAATTTGAGATCTCCGCTATAATCATGATGAAGTTGGTATGATATCCTAATTGAAGAGTTGTCAGACCTCTAGAAGTTATGACATCAAGGCATGAACATGGAGGATTTAATGGAGATCATCAGGCAAAGCACAGGAAAAAGAGTGTTTGAGGCAGAAGAAACAGCATGTGCAAAGGTCCTGAGGAAGGAAAGAATGTGACATGTTTGAGGAACTAAAGGTAGGACAGTGAAACTAAAAGAGTGTGTCTTGGACTAGGATAATAACTAGTCATAAACGGAGAGAAGTAGATATATCACTGATGTGTTTTGAAGGTAGAAATAACAGGGATCACTGATTAATTGCACATAGAAAGTGAAGGAGAGGTAACAAACAATGATTTCCAAGTTACTGTGTTAATGATCTGGGAAGATTGTGGCACCATTGTAAGAATCTGATGAGCCTGGAAGGCAAGAGGAACAATAACCCAGACTCCTTTTTGGACATGTTAAGTTTAAAAGGCCAATGTGATGTCCAGAAGAGATAATAGGCAGTGGGGTGTACAAAATCAAAGAAGCTTGTTCTAGAGTTAGATTTCAACAGATGAATGATATTAAAACTCATGGTAATGGATGAGGATAGTGAGAGAGAGACTGAAGACAAAGGTGAGAAGATAATAGATCCTTAAGAAATTCCAGCTGTTTAGAGGTAGGCATTGAGGAACAGCCTACACAGGAGACTCAGAGGGAACAACTAATGAAGCAGGAAAAACATCAGGAGGCCCTGGTGAAGCAGGAGCCAAGAGGGAAATTTTAAAGTGGAGGAGATTGTTGAGTGCGTCTGTTTTTCAGAGAGGTTGAGTGAGATATTTACAGGAAAATAATTTTGCATTTAAAAATTTGGAGTTGGAATTCATAGCAGGATAGATAGGGAAGTAGGGGAAAATAAGGAAATAGAAAATATGTTTTGAGGAGAAAAGAATGGGAAAGTCTTATTAAAGACCAAGGGGGTTTTGGAGTGTTTTGTTTTGTTTCATTTTTGGGTTGGAGCTGTTACCACCAGAGACTATTCGATGCTGATGGGGAGTTCAGTAAAGCAGGAGAGATTTGTCGTGCAGGAGGAAGAGAATCAAAGTCTTTGAGAAAGTGGGAACATGTGGGTGGTTGAAGGTTATTCTGGGTTAGAAAGAGGAGCACTTTCTCGGTCTTATTAGAAACCAAAAAGGAGAAATTGTGTGCAGATGCATGTGAATCTGTGAAGGCATTTTTTTTTTTCCCTAACACCTATTACTTTTTAAAGGTAGTATAAGTAGGTCATCATTAGTTCTTAGCACACTGTAAATATTTTAAAAATTGAACTATTATGATTTTTTGTTGTTATTTGAATAAGGAAGCATTCACACATTTCAAGATTCAAAATATACTAAAGTATGGACAGGGGAAAGTCTTCTTCTCAAGCTGTCCATGCTACCCAGTTCCCTTTCCTGGAATCAAATAATGTTTTTAATTTTTTTGAATATTTCCCAAAAGATTTTATTCACATATAAACAGATGCATTTTATTAATTTCCTTTTTCCCTTTGATTTCCCATTGTCTTCACTGTGTGTGTATGTTTGCTTAACAGGGTGTTTTGAGATTGTTCTTTGTACATAGATCTTCTCTCCTTTTTTTTCTTATAGCTACACTACATGCCTTATTACTGTTTTTAAACTGCTTACACATGTGATGATTTGTATACAGTATATTCCTCTGAGCTCAGCACATGGTGGGTATATAGTAAATGATATTCTTCTTTCTTTTCTCCTGTATTTTGGAGATATTATGAGATTCTAGCCCAAAACCAGAGGCATGATATAAATTCATCTGTCTTGTTTATCCAATTCTGACCTTTGTTCTAATGCTTTGTTCTAATAAAGAGCTCATGAGCTGTTCTCAACACCAAGACTTGTCCCCTTTCTTTTAACCCTCTCCTTATTTGACTCATGAGGACTCAACTGTCTTGACTTGAGAAATTGCTGCTCCTAGTATTACTAATGTGGTTCTTGGTCCAGCATTAGTGAAAACATTCTTATGATATACTTAATGGTAGACTAACTCAGAAACCCTGGATCAATATCTGCTTCCTCTGTAATGGAAGACTCGTCCTTTGTTTCAAGAGTCAATGGAGACTTTTACGCTGATTTGTAGCAATAACTTTGAATCATGGCTAGACTTGAGTCACAAGCTTGTGTTACTAAAAGGAAGCTAAAATCTCTGTGTATGTGCATTTTCAATTTTGCCGAGAGAGAAAATTGATGTAAGGCTATACTGATTCAAATCTGTTTTACATCCTTCTTCTTAAAAGAGAAGAGCTTTGGCAGCCTTCCCAACTAATGGAAGATTTCCAGAGAAAAGTTAGTGACTATCAGATTCTGGCTCACTATCAATGGAACAATCACTTAAGAAGCATTAGGTTTAAATGAATGCTCATTCAGACTTATCTGATACTGAAACCCTCCACATATCCTTGAAAATATGTATTCTGAATTTGAAAACATGAGTATTCAGAATCAATCCATTACACATAACTGTGAAAGTAATAGACAAAAACAACACTGGAAATTCTGTAATTTAGAATGATAGTAATTTTAAAGATTGGCAAAGAAAAATTACAGTATAATCAGGGAATGCTAGGTTTATGAACTTTTATAGGTATTCCCTATTTAATAATTATCATAATGAATATTTTAACATATTCATGAGATTTACAACTCTTTATACGTTTTTGGTCTTCATTCTATGTAAATTTTCATAACTGAGATTAAGTTTAAATAAGTATGAGTTAGTTTAATTGACTCCATGTAAAATAAAGCCTTTAAAAACAAATGAATCAACCCCTAACTTATACACTTCTACTAAATATAACGTTTATAAAGAGACTAAAAACAATAATATTTAAAAAAACAGATTTAATAAGAAGGTATAATGAGTAATTTTGAATGAGTTTGAGTAAAATGTCTGCAAACAACAAAAATAATCCGCATTTAAGTGCAGTAAAGGAATAGGGAAGAATATTTGGACACATTTTATTGTGAAAATAAAATGAGTGTTGACATAACAAGAATTTGGTTGAAATTTTTGCTTTGCCACTGATTAACTCTGTGAACGTGGGCATACTGCCTCATCTTTCTGAATCCTAGTTTCCTCATTTAAGTTACAAAAATTGACTAATTTTTAATAATAATTTAAAATTAACTTTATAAGGCAAATGGTATAATGAAAGAAAGATACTTAGATCACATATGTACAGTATCTGTGAGATCTTCAATAAATGTTAATTTTCTAAAAATGGCAAGTGTAGAGATAGTAAGACAAGTAGTTAAAGCATTTAGTACTTAATGGCTAAACTGAGCTCTCAAAACTAGAAATAATAGTACCAGTCAATTTGTTTTGTTAGCAAATATTTATTGAGTGATTCTTTGTTTTGTGTGCCTTACTAAGCACTAGAAGTACAGAAATTTAGTTTTATGAAAAAAAGAGAAAGTAAAGAAGGAGGATAGAGTGTGTTGGTGAGATGGAAGGAGGACAGGATGTTGCCAGTTTAAATAGGATAGCTAGGAATGGATGCATTGAGAAAATAAGGACCTAAAGGCAGCCAGCAGTTGAGTCATGTGTGTATCTAAACGTTAAACTGAATATCAAATTCTAAGGCCGAAGGCAGAAGAGAGTGTTCCAGGAGCAGCAAAATTCATTGTCATAATTAACCTTTGGTTAAGTTCTTAAGTCATGCTGAGACTGGGGTGGAATGAGCAGGGGCAGGAGCATGGTGACCAATTGCAGTGATCCAGGTGGGAGATGATGATTGATGGTTTAGGCTGAGGTTATAGCAGTGCAGGTGGTAAAAAGAGATTAAGCTCTGGAAATACTTCTATTATAAAGCCAGTAGGGTTTGCTAAGAGATTGGACACGAGGTATGAGACAGAGGGGTCAATGTTGCCTCCAAAGTTGGCCTGAGCAACTGGAAGAATGAAATTGCTGTTACGTGAGACAGAAAGTGGTAGACACAGGTATTTTGTTTGTTGGTTGGTTATTTTTTTGGTGGGGAAGAAGAGTGTTGTCGGTGGAATTTGAACAGAAGCTCACTTTAGACATATTAAGATCGAGATATCTATGCAATTAGACACATAAGTCTGGCATTTAGGGTAGAGGTTTATATTCCAAATTATGCCTATAGGCATGTAATTGGATAACAATAACTACAGTGTGTGCAGATAAAAGTTCCAAGATAGAGCAGTGGGGATGTCCAACATTAATATGTAGGGACAAAGTTCAAGAATAAGTAAAGTATACTGGGAAAGAGCGACCATTAGAGCAGAATGAAAACCAGAGACCATGGTGTGACCAATCTGAGTGTTTCAATGAATAGGGTGCGCTGAATTGTATCAAACGCACCAAATTGTATCAAATGTATCAAATTGTATCAAATGAAGGTCAAATCAAGGACTGAGAATTTACCATTTGGGTTGTAGTGATGTGATAATCATTTATAAACTTGACAAGAGTGGTTTTGGTGTGGTGAGGGTTCAAGAAAGCTTGAGAGAGAAATTAGAATGTAACTATTCTGAGGAATTTTATTTTAAAGAAAAAGGGAAATGGCACATACATTAGGGTTTATCATTAGCTATTAAGACATAAGTGTTAATGCTGAATCTCAGAAGATTAGTTTGTAATTATGTTTTAATTAAATCTAAATAAACAACATACAAGGGCCAGCTCCGTGACCGAGTGGTTAAGTTCGTGCGCTCAGCTGTGGCGGCCCAAGGTTCGGATCCTGGCGCGGACAAGGCACCGCTCGTCAGACCACGTTGAGGCGGCGTCGCGCATCCCACAACTAGAAGGACCTGCGACTAAGATATACAACTATGTACCGGGGAGGTTTGGGAAATAAAGCATAAAAAAAAAAAAAAAAGATTGGCAACAGTTGTTAGCCCAGGTGCCAATCTTTAAAAAAATAAAAAAAATAAAAATAAATAATAAAAATAAATAAATAAATAATATACAAATAGATATGGATTATTTGATTATAAATGAATTTTACAAGTTTTTGCAAATTATCTGAAGTATTATTATGTTGTTTTAATACTAATAATTTTTAAAATTTTTGAAAAGTTTTTTAAAAGTTAGAAATACAGCCACAGCACCTGCAATGAACTCCAAATTCCGCAATCTTAGTACTTAAAAAAATTCATAACTAAAAAGTAAACATTGGTGGATATTTGATTACTATTGTTGGTGGAGTTTGCATGTTCCATGAAAAAATAATATTCTGTTTATTCACAATAATCTTACCTGCTTTAAAATTGCATTGAAAGATTACTAAGGGGGTTGGCCCCGTGGCCGAGTGGTTAAGTTTGCGCGCTCCGCTGCAGGTGGCCCAGTGTTTCCTTGGTTCGAATCCTGGATGCGGACATGGCACTGCTCATCAAACCACGCTGAGGCAGCGTCCCACATGCCACAACTAGAAGGACCCACAACAAAGAATATACAACTATGTACCGGGGCGCTTTGGGGAGGAAAAGGAAAAAATAAAATCTTTGGAAAAAAAAAAGATTACTAAGGCTTTGATGGGCTTTTTCCAATGACTTTCAGATTTATCTCATGAAGAATATAAGCTGGTGGGATCTGCCGTTTATATTACTTTTCAGCTTCCTATTTAACCCATGAATACTTCTGAGGCAGTAAGTTCATGTTTTAAAGAACTATTAAATTTGTATATATAGATAAGTAATATCTGTTTGCCAGATATATTTCTTAGCTATAGATGAATTAATTTTACAATTAGAGCTAAAATATATTTTATGTACGTCAAAGGCTTGTGTTATAATTTTCCTTGGAAAAAATTGTTTTGTTTATCCTCAAAATTTAAAAATAACTTGCATTTCCACTGAAGTTGTTCTTTTTCACTCTTGAATCCATCTTTTTCAGGGGTAATTAACTCAACTGGTGATCAAGCCATTTTTGTTGTGTGTCATTGTCTCATGACAGTGCATTTAGGGCAAATTTATTTTGCATGAGTTTTAATCCAGGAATATTTCCTTTTACATTTCGTACTAATTATCTTTCTTTTTGTCATTTGATAATATTTAAGAATTTGATTGAAAAAACTTGCCTTGTTCCGGTGACAACTACCTATGATGAGGTAGGTCAGTACTTTTGACTTAACTGCGAGGTGTTTCCCCTTTAACAAGTTCTTTACACTTTGGCAATATATTTTGGAGACACTTCTTAATAATTATGGATATTGTGTTATGGAAATAATAACATGTATATCTGAAGATGCCGTTGTTTGTTGTTAAAAATAAGAAAAGCATAATCTTTCAGGCAGAGTTTACTCAACCTACTGAATTATTTTTAGTGTGATTGCATTCAAATGCAATTTGTTTCAGTTATAAATATGTCACACATTTAGTTATTTTATATGTTGTTAAAACTATTCTATGTATTCTTATATATTTTGAAGTATTTCATATTGTTTAATAGGTAGCTGGGACTGTAGTAATTGGTTCCATTGTTGATCAACAATTAAAAATAAGAAAGCCCATGTGTGCTTACTTCAAAATAAACACCATCCAAACAATGTTGAGGCATAGCTGGGCAAAATTTAGTATGTAGTAAATAGGTTATACATTTTTTTGACATAGGATTACAGAGCTTCTTATTTTTATACTTTCCAGGGTTTTAAGAGATATCAGTTTGGAACATCATCATTTATGCTTCTGTTTTTCCCTCTGAAAGTGTTCAAAGTGCTTGGTGTTCTTTTGATTTGTCAGTTTTTCTTTATGATATGCTTGTCAAAATAGGGAGCTAACTTGGGACAGAATATTCTGAAGCTGCCAGCACTGCTATTGAGAATGTCATCGTTTTACATTGTAAAACGTTGCTGTGTGATGAAGGCCAGCTGGTGCATTTAAGTTTCTTATTGGAAATTTTCATCTGATTCATTATTGTGATTTGTGGTTTTGTGCAGAGACACTTAATCATTCTTATGTAGCAAGCACTTCTGAAGCTGTTGAAGGCTTTTTCTTTCGCTGAGTAATTTGTGCTATCAATCTGCAGTTTGGAAGAATTTCCAGCTTGTTGTATTATCAATGTTTGTTTGCACAGGAAGTGATGTACCACAGAGGCTGAATTTACAGTCATGGCTTGCAATAGACTAATAAGCAGTACAGCGTCTTTTGTGATGATATTATTATGTAACTTAGATTAGCACAATTATCTTGTACCTATCCAGTCATAATTCTCTCTTGTGCTATCTCAAGAGCCAGCAGGGAATTGCTTGTTTTCTTGCAAAGTCACAGTTAACTGTGCCTTGGTTTTACTCCTTTATCCTAAAGATATAGCGCGTTAATATTTTGACATGTTTCTCTAGTAGTAGTAACCTGCCACTAGTAATTTCACATGGGTTAATTCTGCTTTTGCCATTATCAAAACTTGCTTTAACATTTGTGTTTGGTGGTAAGCTGAAGCTACTGATGTCTAGTATGTTTCAGGAAAATACATACATGCAAAATATATTACTTTAATTGTTTATACAGAGTGTTCGCTTAATTATAGGAATTATATTCTTAACCATTTCATGTTTTGGGTCATATCTTTTTTTAGATTCAAATCTAACAGTTTTGGGCAAATAAAAGATATTCACAGAAAATCAACAATGAAAAACATATTTTCATTGAAATACTTTAAAATATTTTTTCATTATTATTTAATGAGAAAAACTATTCTTGTGAAACAGAAAACATATGACTATCTCTTTTTCTAATTGGAAGAAATAGGGACATTTAAACACGGGAATGAATGAATGTACAAAATGTCAAGTAGTCCCCAAATACCTGTTATAGACATTTTTTGCTCCCATTTCCTCACATCTGTCTCCTAAAATAATCAAGCTCTTTAAAAACAAAATTTCTTTTATTACTGAACTCAACACTACCAAAATGTCAGTGAGGCATAGGGACACGGAGGGCAAAATAAAAATCCACCATAGTAAAATTCTTGATATATTCATGAAAAATCTAGTGAAGCTATCTGCACAAATATTTATGTATCAGAAAACTTATAGATCTTTTACTCTTCTCTGTGTCACATCTTGGAGATACCGCTGGATTTTTCTTCTGAATTGTGTAAATTACACATTGAATTAGATGCCAGAAAGTGCTATGCCTGTGATCTATTTCAGCTTGACTTTCTTAGTTTAAAAAGTCACATGACTAGAGCTAGGACTGTATCAAATGACTTTGATTTATGTTATATGGGTTTAGGATTATGTCATTTTTTTTTAAAGATTTTATTTTTTCCTTTTTCTCCCCATAGCCTCCCAGTACATAGTTGTATATTCTTCGTTGTGGGTCCTTCTAGTTGTGGCATGTGGGATGCTGCCTCAGCGTGGTTTGATGAGCAGTGCCATGTCTGCACCCAGGATTCGAACCAAGGAAACACTGGGCCACCTGCAGCGGAGCGCGCAAACTTAACCAGTCGGCCACAGGGCCAGCCCCAGGATTATGTCATTTTTATGATACAAGTTCTCAAGTCCTGCATTACTCTATTTTCTAAAGTCTTGTTCTGGAATCTGCAGTTATCTGTAGAATTTTATGAGCATGGCAAGAAATTTAAGAGAATGTGATGGCACATCAATATTGCAGTCCCACAGGGGTTCAAAAGAAGTGCAGGTATTCTATAATAAAACCCCAAGCCGAATGTTAAAGGGGAGGAACTAATGAATGTTAGCCTGAAGATCTGTGTAACTGATAACTGACCAGAAAAGGAAAATGCCCTCATGTGGATAAAAAGGTCAATGAACTTCTCAAACCAAAATCCAGTAAGTTGATGGAGATATATGACAACTGTTTTCAGATATTGGGTCAAGGCTGTACAGGATTCCAATACCTAAGAGAGGGGGGAATCACATTAGCTAGACATGAGACAGTGATGCAGATAAACCCTGAACAGATTGGTCTGGCTGACCCGGGGAGGCAGAGCTCAGAATTTGGGGCTGTTGAGGTGGTTAATGTTTGAAGATTGGGCTAATAGAAAGAAGGGAGCTGCAAAGAGGAGGGGCTTCATCAGTCTGTGTAGGGATACTCTTTCATCTTGGCCGAATACACAAGATTAACAAGTTTAGGGAAAGACATGGTTCCTAGGGAGCTGTGAGTTGAATGGAGATTCCGGAGGTTGCACCATGCTGGTAGGCATCCAACAAGACAGAACATAGGGACCTCTCTGTGGCTTCTGTGGGGGCTCAGTTAACCCTCAAGGTGAGTCAGGCTTTGGAATTAGGATAATTTAACACTTTTGCAGTATTCTCAAAGGGTGCTCCATGAACCCCTGGGGATCTCTAACCTTCTAGGGGCTCAGTGAGGTCAAACTGTTGAATAGTAATAATATCAACAACAATAATAAGGATAATGGTAGCATGCTATTTTCCCCTTTTTTCACAGTATTAACATTTGCAGTTATGTCACCAAAGCATGTGAGTAAAACTTCCAATAGTTTAGCATGAGGTAAGGCAGTGGCAGCAAGCCAGGGTCGTAGTCATTTTATTCTTCACTGCCATGAAATTACGGTAGAAAATAACAGTTGCACTTGAGTATTCTTGATAAAGCACTAAATATATTAATTTTATTAGTTTCAACCCTGAGTGTGCTTTTTAAGAATCTGTATGATGAAGTTAGAAATACGTATAAAAAACCTTCTGCTGCAAAGTGAAGTAAAATGTTTTTCTCAAAAGAAAACACTTGTATGATTGAGTTGCAAAGAGAACTAGCCACTTTTTTTCCACAGAGTAACAACTTTATATAAAATAGTGACAAACAGAAAACTAGGGTTATTCTGGCTTGAGTGTTTGAAAGACGTATTCTTAATAATGAATGAAGTGAACCTGTCACTTGAAAGGAAGCACTTGACAGAAACAGGTGACAGAAAAAGTATTTGAATTAATAGTGGCAAACGTTTACTAAAATTGGTAAAATACAAAACTACAGATCCAAGAATTCCAGCAAATGTCCAGCAAGATAAAAATTGCACATGCCACAAAGGGGAACAATAATATGGAAAATGACTAACTTGTCATCAGAAACAATGGAGACAGGAAGACAATGGAATGACACATTTAAAGTGCTTGGAAAAAAAAAAGTCAAACCAGAAATATCCTACAAAATCAAACTTCAGAACTGAAGGTGAAATAAAGACATTTTCAGAAAAAATATTTGCCAGCAGACCTTTCAGTACAAAACACCCTAAAAGACAATCTTCAAGTTGAAAGGAATACAACCATATTAAATCAGGTCTACAGAAAGGAATGGAACACACTGGAAATATTACATATGTGGGTAGATTCATATGTGTAAATGTGTATCTTTTCTTGATTTTTTAGAAAAGACATATAACTTTAAAATATAAATTATAATATCCATTGTTGGGTTTGTGTGTGTGTATAAAATTTTTTTATATATTATCACCTATATATATTTATATATAGAATATTTTGGGATTAAAATCCTGCCTATTAAGTAGTATGTGATGGCATAGAATAAAGATATGTGATGAGGACACTAGTTGAGATTCTGTGTGCCCTCATTATTTTAAATTATTATGATTTTGTGTGTATTCTGAGTTGCCATTTTCCTAAGGGCTCAGAGAGGACCTGATATACAGCAACAACTATATGGTTGAGAGTTCAGAGGGCTGATGTCTAA
This sequence comes from Equus przewalskii, assembly GCF_037783145.1. Lineage (NCBI taxonomy): Eukaryota > Metazoa > Chordata > Mammalia > Perissodactyla > Equidae > Equus > Equus przewalskii. The sequence continues at coordinate 68,349,857 of NC_091832.1, forward strand.
GTACCTTTAAATCCCACAGCATTATAGGCTCATCTGCTGTACTTTAACTTTTTATTCCTATTTTTAGTTAGTCTTTTCCTTTCCTCTGAAAATATTGATAATGAATACTGATAGGAAGAAAGGAAATGTTTATACACAGGCAAGTTCTTAGGATAAATTTAAATTATTTAGGAAATAAGATGTTTAAGAATGGAGGCCTACGTTTACCCCTGAATTCATTTATTCAGTCAAAATTTATCGACCACCTAGTGTATATTAACCACAACACAAGGTAGTAGCTTTGCTCTCCCAGAGAGTACAGTCTAAAATAGGGCATAGGAAATAAGGTGACAGTGGGTTAATTCGTATGTAAAGGTGAGTGCAGACATTGTGGAAACAAAGAGGAACAGAACACGCGGGTATGGTTTCCCAACCTGAGATTCTCATGATAAGACCTTTAATTCATATTTTAAATCATATTACTAATCAAGGTATTTTATCCAATGACTCATGATGTCTAATGTCTAATATAATAATGATCTATCTCTCATTTGTATTTTTGAAAGTCAGGAGAAAATATCCATCATTGGAATAAAAAACAAGTTTCAGATTGTACCACCAGTGCCTTCGTATTCATGTCCTTCCACTGAAAAATGGAGAATGTTAACCAAGGGCTTTATATAGAAAGGAAATCAACAACATTTTGTGTGCAGAATATTTAATGGCACGTTTTAATTTGTTTTTTTAAAATTGAATAAAAAAAGAAAGAAAGTGCCATTTTTACATGAATCTTGGCTTTTCAGTATTGTCTCCTGGGGTTTAATTTAATGAATTTTAATACTGGAACGTTTTGGCGCTTGAAGGCCTTAAAAAACATCTTAGTGTTATGGTGCTAACACTAAATCCATTTAATATATTTTATTACCAACAGTGACGATTCAAGTATAAAATTCTAACTGATAAAAAATGTTAACTTATAATGAATACAAAACAAATATTTGTGTCAATCTGGCAATAAGGTCTCAATTTTCTTTTTTTTTTTAATAAGTTTAGACAGTTCATTTTAAAAAATTTTTTTTATGTTTCCTTTTTCTCCCCCAAACCCCCCAGTACATAGTTGTGTATTTTTAGCTGTGGGTCCTTCTAGTTGTGGCATGTGGGATGCTGCCTCAGCATGGCCTGATGAGTGGTGCCATGTCTGTGTCCAGGATTCGAACTGGTCAAATCCTGGGCCGCCAAAGCAGTGTGCATGAACTTAACCACTCAGCCATGGAGTCGGCCTCTCAATTTTCAAATAATGAGTTACATTAAGTAAACAAAACAAATATCCTTGTTTCCTCACATTTCTATTTCTCTCTCTGAATTATATGTTTTTATCCACTGGGCAAAATATCAACACGATGGTCTTGCTTAACTATTTTCAGTAATGGTGGGAAAGGTACAGGGCAAAAATGACCATCAGGGAGAGATTTGGGGGGTCTGATTTCAAGTGGCACAGGAGTAGTAGAACTAAGGTTTGGAAAATCAGTAATTAAGATTTGGTAATGCAGGTTACTAGGATGAGAAGTAGGGGCATAAACTAGAGCAATTTAAACTGCAGCAAAGAAGAGGCAAATACTGCCTAGCACAAAGTAGGCATGAATGACTGAATGACTAAAGGAATTATATTTATTTAATTGTGAACCTAAGTAAGCTAAGTAACATACAGCAAATTTTGAAGTTAGCCATGCTGAGATGCTTACATGTTGGCATTCTCATGATTTAATGAGCTGAAGCTGTCTATTTGAAAATGAAACTATATCATTGGATTCCTATGGAATTTCATCTGTTGATTCAACATGATATTTCTCATAGTTGGGTTTTGACAATGATTTCTTCTTTGATTGGAAGTAGAGTAAGTCATTTTCGATAGCTACCTAGGGCCCTCTGTTTCTGAGAGCTTCCAGGGTCTCTGGAAGTCCTGAAAATGTTTTCTTAAATTGTTTTCTGACGTTGGAACATTATAATGCAGTCCAAGATAATATTCTATCATTTAGATACAAATTCAAAGAAAAAAGATTTCCACCATAACGCCTTTCTTTTTACCTTTCATTTCCTACCTCTATCCTCCCTAAAATATTTCTAGTTGGAAGTGACATTGGTATTACCTGTACAAGATTTTCCAATGCTGCTGGGAATCAGGATACAAACACTGACCTGAAAAAAGTCCTAGTTTAACACTTAGTAGATGATGGCAAGAAGTAGAAAGTATCTGAGTATCTAATTGTAAGCTGCCAAGTTAGCCTTCCACGATTTTGTGGATGCTGGAAGAAGACAAGACTACTGGATCAGAGACAGAGGATGTTTTATTACTATCGAGGATAGTAGTAGCTAGAGTAATACTATTTTCACAGGTTCCCTGAGGCTGTGTTTCCACAGGTGACTTAACAAGGGTCATGTGACACCTTTATACACAGTGGTTTCCATTATAGGAAAGAGAACCTCAGTATCTTATAAGGAGTAAGGAAGACAGAACAAAGATTCCATTCCAAAAGATGTTTACATCTTAATCCCTGAAACTGTGAGTATATTAACATTACGCATAAAAGAGGGATTAAGGTAAGAGATGGAATTAAAATTACTTATCAGCTGACCTTATGTTAGGGTGAATTTCCAGATTATCCAGGTGGGCCATTGTAATCATAAGGGTGCTTAAATACAGGAGGATGAAGGAGAAGAGTCAGATTCAAAGTAATGTGATGTCAGAAAGACTGGCGGCCATTGCTGGTTTTGAAGAGGGAAGTGGGCTGCAAGCCAAGGAATGTGGACAGCTGCTAGGAGCTGGAATGGACAAGGAAACATATTTTCTCCTAGAGCCTCCAGAATAAAAACCCTGTGGACATACTGATTTTAGTTCAGTGAGATCCATTTCAGATTTCTGACATCCAGAAATGTAACATAATAAATTTGTGTTTTTTTAATCCACTTACATTTCTGGTAATTTGTTATAGGAGTAACAGAAAACTAATACGTGCAATGGGGAGCATATAATTAACTTAAGATCCAGTTAATTTTGCTTACATTAGAGCTAGTTCTGACCATGGAGCCCAAGAATGTGGCTCCGCCGAAGCCTATTTAGAGATCTAGATTTGGGGTCTAAGGTCCACACAATTGTGCTGGTCTGTGTTTTAGAGCTAAACCTTGTAACAATGACAGAGGCCGCAACAGTAGTGGAGTAATCTGACTCTCTAGCTGTCTTTACCTCGTGGCATTAGGGCTGAGCCCTTTTGATTAAGTAACAGTCCAGTGTTCTTTGAAAGTTTAAGGATGTATGACTGAAGTGGCAAATATTGGACCCAACATGATAACATGTAAATACTCGCACCAATATTAACAAAGTAGGTAAGATCTTATAGGCAATTTAGTCAAGCAGTCCCTATTGTATTTCCCTGTTGTATGTAGACATACAACTCTTTCTACAGAAAAGAAAAATCTGCAGATAAATTTATAGATCATGTTTTGTTACAGAATCTAGATCCACAGCAAACTACAGAAGATGCCACATAGCTGAAGAAAAGAATGATATTCCTAAACAAGCTAAAGAACTCAAAAAATCGACTGCTCATCACCTCGCGTGCTGAGGCATACTCATCTACATTAACATCTTCAATGTGTGTTGCCAAATTAATAGATATTTTAGCATTATTTACCAGATTGTATGTTGAAAGAGTGCAAGATAATGAAAGTTTTGTTGTAGTTTGTGTTGTTCTCTATATAGGAGGCATAGTTCAATCTAGTAATATAACCAGAAGAGATCCCTGTTCATTGGAGCATGGAGTATCATTAATTCATGAGTATACACAGAACGCAGCAAGGGCAGCAAGCAATTTTTAAAAAGTAATGTAGTGCTGAAGAGCAATCATATGATTGAGATAAAATTTGGAAGGGAAATGTTTTATAATGAAAGATCTATATTGCTTAATAGCAATTGTTTTGTAATAATGAAAATAATCACAGTGGTGTGCTATGTTACATATGTGTATGAACTCCATTAATGCTCAGAGAAACTGGATAAAATAGGAACCATCATGAATTCCATTTCTTTGATGAAGATTCTCAGGTTCAGAGGAGCTGGCAAGTGAGGAAGATGATTTTGAACACCATCGTCTTCCTCCAGGGCCTATTTTCTGAACCTTTATTTCATACTTGTTAAAATGGTTGGCGTCTTCTTCTTTGATTTGTTGTTGTTGTTGAATTGCAAATATAGGAACCCTCTGAAGCTATCTTCTGAAAGCTTTTCTTTTATAAGGATTAAGAAATAACTCAACTCGAAAAAAGAAAAAAAAAAAAAATAGGGCCAGCCCAGTGGCGCAGTGGTTAAGTTTGCACGTTCCACTTTGGTGGCCCAGGATTTGCCGGTGTGAACACAGCACTGCTTGTCAAGCCATGCTGTGGTAGGCCTCCCACATATAAAATAGAGGGAGATGGGCATGGATGTTAGCTCAGGGCCAGTCTTCCTCAGCAAAAACAGGAGGATTGGCGGCAGATGTTAGCTCAGGGCTGATCTTCCTCAAAAAAAAAAAAAAGAAAAAAAGATCCAGGCCTCAGGAATAAACTTGAATGCCATCAGAACTCTTTGTATCTGCACATCTGTTTCAATTTTCTTTCTCAAAAGAGAATGGTATCTCAGTTTCTCTGCCTATGACTACAAGGTTTACATATGTAGAATGTCAAGAGACTAGCTGAATGGATAAAATGGAATATAGGCATTTTATATTTTTTGACTCCTGCTAAGTTATTCTCCAAAAGATTTTTTCCAGTACTTCAACCATTAGATTATGAAAATTCCCAATTCTGCACATCTTCATTTAGATTATATGGTTAAAATTATCGTGCATTTCTATGGGTGCAACAAGTTTTGCATCCATGTTTAAATATTTTTTGTATGTGTTTTTTTAATTTCATGGGCGCAATTTACATATTTAAAAGATTTTTTGAATTTAAGATGTTTATATTTTAAAATTTTGTGAACTTCATGGAAACAAGTGTTATCAGTTTATTTTGTGCTTCACTGAGGTTGGATTTATTTTCTTATCTTCTTTTTTTGGCTATTTCTATTTTCTCCTTTATTGTCTGATTGTGTCATTTGCCCATGTTTTCATTTTTGGCAATTTTAAAAATATATTGTGGATACTCTATTCCTTATTTCCACAAATGTAAAATTTTAAGTCTACAACTGCCAGATCAATCATCCTTTGGAACAAGAATGGCCTTTTCTATCTCAATTCTATAATTTTTATGAATCCAATTTTCCTGTATGTGAAGAATTCAACTCTCAGCGTTCAGTCCCTCTACAAGATCATCCTCAGCTTCGTTCCAGCTATTCTGTCTTTAGACTGCTGCAAGACTGACCAGACTGGATTTCATAAAATCTGATCACTCGTCTGCCTGCTCCTTGTTTTTCTCTTGCTCTTCCTTGTACATAAATATTCACACACAACTCTCCAGTTACCAGTGTTCATTCTATTCTGAATGCAAGCACAATGTGTCACCCTCCAATTCAATCATTGATTTAGCTGACCTGGCTAACTCCATGGGACCTCTTTTGTCTTTACAATTCCAAATGCGATCTTCATGCTCCATAAAGAGGCTGACCTGCTAGAGAAGTTCTTTTATTTCTATGGCATTGTTTGAGTATCTGTCCTCCCCTATCAAAGTCTCTGCCAAAGCTTTTAAGATTGATTATTTTATGCTCTGGGGTAATGAATATTCTGAGATAACAGGCACATATATCCATCCTTCTGAGTAAATTCCAAGTGCTTTATATTCAGTGAGTTTTTAATGTTTCCCACCTGAAGTTATTTCTCCCACTTCTATAGCTCATAGAAATTTATATGCCTCATTGCGGCTTTTCACAATTATATGAGTGGTCCCTACCATCTGCTAGGGTATATAACTCTCCTTGTCATTTTTCACTTTTGCATTCTCCATGTCAGCCTGCATAAAGTCTTGCTTTGATGTTAACATGTAAAAAAAAAAGAAAGAATTAATACAAACAAAAGCGTTAAAAGAGTAGTCCTTGAGTTGTCAAAGGATTTTACTTTTAAATCAAACATTTCTATATTGTTTGATATTTTTACAATGAGCGTATACTACTTTCAGGAAAATAAAATTTTTAGGTTTGTACTGTAGGAATAGCTTTATGAAAAAGATCCAAAATCATTAAATCTAATTAGACTGAAATGTTTCAATTATTATTCTCGTATGTTTTTATTGCGCTTCATTTTGAAAATAACCGTAAAGAAGAAATTAAAATTTTTTGTTTTGTGCCTACTCCCCTAATTAAAGTGTATATTTAGTTTCTTATCATATTCTTTTATTTTATTACATATTATGATATACTTATAAAATATTCTTAATATAATTATAATAGTGTTGCTAGTAATTAATACATAATATCTCTAGACCTATCTCTAGGGGTCTAAAACCTATGGTTATATTTTTAAGTAAAGATAGTATTTCACATTTTCACCTAATTATGTTTCTCTCTTATTTTTCCACATTCTTTGATAATTCAGTCTCTTTGCTCACTTCACCACTTAACCTATTTTTCTCATAAACATTAATTAGTTGGAAAAAATTGTAGACTCTCTTTTCTAACTTATTCACATCTTGCTTGATCAATCCTTATGTCCTTCTCTATTTTTTGCTTCATTAACTTAACAAGAACCAGGTAAACAATGTCAAATGAGCAAACCGTATTTACAATGAGCACATTTCACACATTCTAAAACCATTAAAAAGTAATTAATGCTATGCTTAAAGCATCAATCGGATGCTTGTCAAATTTTGTAAATGAAAATTGATTTCTTTGTAACTAACTAGTTATGATTGAATTTCAGATATCATCAAAGATTTAAATAATATTACTTAATAATCACAGGCCCAAAATTACATACCTAATACCAAAAGCCCATGATAACAAACCTAGATTTAAGGTCTGATCTAAATGCAGTTTTAACCTCTCCCAGAAATGTAATCTTAATTGACCAGTCTGGAATTTTCTAGTCAAGCACCAGTAAAGTAATCTGTCATGTGGGACCTCTCTATCCTCCAGAGGAAGCAGAGGTCATCTGCATGATAAAACCATGCCAGTTCCCTTCCCCCGCAAAAATGTCCTAGCCCCAAATAAATCTTTCTTTTCTTTTGCTAATGACTCCCTTGCCTTCCCTTCTTCCTATAAAAACCTTCCATTTTGTACAGCCTCTCTGAGTGCCCTTCTAGTTGCTAGATGGGATGCTAGCCTGTGCTAGATGATTCATGAATCACCTAATAAAGCCAATCAGATCTTCAAATTAAAAATAAACAAATAAATAAATAACATTATTCAAGCTTGTCACTCTCCTCCCTTCCTCCAACTTATTTAGTGACTTTAAGTTCAAAGAAAGAGAGAGGACTTTTCCCTCTTGGTCATCCCTTTCATGTGCCTATGCAAGTATCTTTCATAGACATTTGTTGAAGGAATACTTTTCTCAGTTCTAGAGATACAGCAGTAAACAAAAGAGAGAAAAATCTCAACCTTCATAGACTTTACCTTCTAGTAGAAGGAGAAAGAAAATAAGCAAAATAAATAAATCTTCACTTAAATATCACCTTATCAATTTGGACTTCCATTATCACCTGAGTTCAATTGCAACCTTTCCCCACACCCCACTGCACCCTCTTTACCTCTTCCCTGCTTATTCTCTATAGCAATTTTCTTATTGCAGTAACATTGGATTATAACATTATATAGCTTTCAGATGTACATTGTAATATATTTTGAATTCTGTGTAGATTATATCATATTCACCACCGAAAAACTAATTATAGTCCATCCCCTCACATATGAGCCTAATCACCCCTTTTGGCCTCCCCCCGCCCCCCTTACCCTATGGTAACCACCAATTCAATCTCCGTTGCTGTGTGTTTGTAGTTGTTTTTATCTTCTACTTATGAGTGGATCATACAGTATTTGACTTTCTCTCTCTGACTTATTTCACTCAGCATAATACCCACAAGGTCCATCCATGTTGTCACAAATGGCTGGATTTCATCATTTCTTATGGCTGAGTAGTAATCCATTATGCGTATATACCACATCTTCTTTATCCATAGCACTTTATACCTTCTATATATTGTTTTAGGTAATTAAGGTAATAGGGGAAAAGAATCACTGTAGTTGCTTGTTTGAAAAAACATTGTGGAGTCAGGGACAAGAATTGAGGCAGCAAGACTTGTTAGGAAGCTATTGCAATAATCCAGATGAGAGATGACTTTGGTTTGATCCAGCTTAGTGTTAGGGGACGTTATGATAAGTAGCTGAGTTTGAAATATGCATATATATTTTATGCTTTTTTTTTTTGGTGAGCAAGATTGGCCAAGAGCTAACATCTGTTGCCAATCTTCCTCTTTTTTTTTTCTCCTCAGAGCCCCAGTGCATAGTTGTATATCCAAGTTGTAGGTCATCCTAGTTCTTCTATGTGGGATGCCACCACAGCATGGCTTGATGAGCAGTATGTAGGTCCACGCCCAGGATCTGAACCGGCAAACCCCAGGCCATCAAAGTGGAGCACAGGGACTTAACCACTCAGTCACAAGGCTGGCCCTGAAATATATGTTGAAGAAAGAACAAACAGCTTTTTCTTGATGTTATGAGAAATACAGAGGAGTGAATGATGACTCGAGTATTTTTGCTTAAGCGTCTAGAATGATGGAATTGCAATTAAGTAGGGTGAGGAAGTCTAAAGGAAAGACACCTTTGGGAGTAAAGAAATCAGGAGTTCATGGTAGACCATGCATTTATGTATGATTTTGTCCTTTAAGAGGGAGCAAAGCGTAAGTGTTCTAGGAAAATAGTGTATGATTTGGGGGCTCACTTGCATTTATTAGTGCATTAGTTTAAAGTGAGATAAATATTGAGATTATCTGTTTTCTTTCAAACTCGTACATCTGCACACGTGCAAAGGCCAACTTGGGATTTTGATAACTGTGTATAATGAAGTGAGATAGAGGGGGTGATTTTAGTAATCCTTCGTGGACTCTAACCTGAGTAAGTAGAGAAGGGAGGACAGAAGCAGGATGAGGAAGATTGAGAAGATACTGATGGGATGGAAGAATTGTTGGAGTTGGGATACAAGAGAGTGGGAGCTTGGACTTGAGACCACGGAGACCCTACAGTTATTAGTAATAATACAAAATAGTGTATAACCACGGAAGTGAGTGGCTGAGGTTGGGCGGAGAAAAAGATGATTGCCATCAAGCATTTTGAAAATATCTATGAGTATTAAAATCATCAAAGAATTCTGTTGGCATGAGTGACAATGTACGAGGAGCAGGAGCCATTGAGGAACAATTAGGATCCAGGGTCCATAGATGCCTGTAAAAAGAAGGGATGGAAAAGTGTGATATAAAATTCAAAAGTGTCTGATTCTAGGGGGGAGTGACAAAGAATGAAGAGCAAGGGAGACACTATCCTGCTCATGGTATGAGTCATGTAAGAGAATAAAAAAGCTTGAGAAGGCTCAAGAAGGAGTGTCTTTAGGGGACATGCAAGTTTGTTTAGAGCATGAAGGTGAAGGAAATGAATAAATTGTTATAGATTATATATTTGCTAAAGAAAACTATCCATTACTAATTTATATCTTACTGCTTTTGGAAATGTTGGGATCTATGCTTATGGGCTACTGAAATGTGCTGAAATGTATAGAGGTCCTCTATGATGTGGCAGTTAAGTCGTTTGAGTCCCTATTGGAATGGGATATCAGTATGCAACAGGCAGGCCAAGGAAGTGAATGAGAATACTTGAATAAAAGAAATGTATGGATTATGACAGTCCAGTATTCTTAAAAAATGCATATTCTTTTCCAGACAAGGAAACTCATATACATGCATTTTTCTGTTCAAAACCAGAAATATTAACAAAGGCTTTTGCATGCAATATTTCAAAATATTTTTCAGAATAAGTTATATGAATTATGAATTCATATATCAGTACTTTTACGTAATAGTCACCCAGACAAAAATCTTGGTTTCACTAAGAGTTCATCCTAGGAAATATTACTGTGAACATACACATGGGAAATGTAAATTTTTACTTCCAAGAAGTAGTGAAGACGGCTTGATTGAACCTCACAAATTATGCTAAGTGAAAGAAGCCAGATTCAAAAGACCACGTATTGAATGACTCCATTTATGTGAAATGTCTAGAAAAGATAAATCTACTGAGACAGGAAGTGCATGATTGGTTGTCTGGAGCTGGCATGGAGGATAAGGAGTAACTGCAAATGGGTGATGGAAACCATCTGGGATGATATGAATATTTTAAAATTGGATTGCAGTCATGGTTGCCTAATTCTGCAGATTTACTAAAAACCATTGAATGATACAGTTAAAATGAATGGATTTTATATGACATTTATGTGAATTTTTGGTATGTATATTATACCTCAATTGAACTGTTTTTAAAAAAAGAAGTAATACAGAGAATGTTTGAAAATAACATTTAAGTGACAAAACTAGGAGCAAAAATTAAAAGTAGTGCTGGTGAGTTTTGGCAGGACAAGCTATTATGGTTATTTATTCTTTTTTGGTTAATAATCTTGTAATTGGAATAGTAATACATTATATCCTTTGATCAAATAATCTTATTCCTGAGAATGTTTCCTAAGGAAAGTAATTCAAAGGAGGCAAAAGCTACATGTAAAACTTTGCTTATAAAAACTCTTTTCTCCCTAATAGTAGTATTATCGTAAATAAATAAGGATACAACTACAAGGTTGTAATGGGTGAACATTCGGTAAATTATGCAATATTTGTACTGTTGAATATTTTGCAACATGATGACCCTAAGAATTTAGAAAATATTTGTGTAGTAGTGGAAAAGATAGTATGCTCAGTATATTTAACTATGAAAATATATTCATGAGCACAGCACTTCAAAATTTTTTTAAAAATCAGAAATTTATTGGATAATTGTAGGGCTATTGGCTGGCTCATTTATATAATTGAAATATCAATTAAAAATAATGCAAAGTAATAAAAGATGAAAACAATTGTATTGTATGAATAATGATAACATTTCAAAAGTGCAAATAAGTTATCAGGAGATAAAAGAATGAGTACTTCTAATTTCCTAAGGAATTTGCTCTCTATGGTAGAATATCAGGTATAATATTTAATAGTACCTTTATGTGAATTTTATGATCACAGTATATTTATATAACTTTATTGATTACAGATTGAGAAAATTATTGTATACTTTAAATCAAAATATTTGGGGATTATTCAAAGGTGATGTTGGTTGTTTTGTAGTAAATAGTTTTCACTTGTTTATTCAGCAAGTATTTATTATCCATCTACTATATGCCACATACTATTGTAGGTGCTTAGGAGACATCTGTGAATACAACAGATACCATTCCTGCCCATGTAGCACTTATTACATTATAGTGTAGAGAGAAAAGCTGTCATCATTAAAGATAAATAGATTATTTTTCCAAGAGCTAAGTGGTATAAAACATGTAGAGTAAGGTAACAAGGATCTGGCATGCCAAGGAGAAAAAGAAGTGTCAGATTGCAGCACTAAAGAGGATGGTCAGAAAAGTTTTTTGTGAAGATGATATTTGAGCAAATATTTGAAGTAGTGAGAAAGCGGGCTGTCTGTTGAAGAGCATTTCAGGCAGAAAGAAAAAGCTAGAGCCAAGGACTTACGGCAGCACATGTTAACAGGAACATGCTAGAATGCTCTGGAATATCAAGGAGGCCAATGTGGCTGGAACAGAGTGAGCCTGGGGGATCAAAGTGAACAAGCTCAGAGAAGTAAGAGAGAGTCTGATTATGTAAGACTTTGTAGACCTTTGTAAATGTGTTCATTTTTACTCTGAGTGAAATGCGGAGGCATTGCAGAGTCCTGAGCAGGAGTATACAGCCTGGATTATTTTTGAGATTATTCTGGCAACTGGGTCGAGAATATACTGACAGGTTTGGGAAGGGGAGGACAGGGGTTCTGAGAATGGTGGAAGTAGAAGCAGGATACTATTAAGAAATTTTGCAGCAATCCAGACAAGATCACCAGATCAGGTGATACCAGTGGAAATGGGAGGCACTGGTTAAGTTTTGGGTGTATGTTGAAGCACATGAAACAGGATTTACAAACAGGTTGAATATATGGTGTGAGAAGATGATGACAATGTTTTTGCTTAAGGATCTTGAGTTTCCCTCACCTGGGACAAGAAGGCTGCAAGAGGAGCCATATTGGGAGGAAGGACAAAATTCAGTTTTGAACATGCTGAGTTTAAGATCCTTATTTGTAATCTAAGTGAAAACACCTAGAAGGCATTTAGACATATGAATCTGAAGTTCGCTGTAGAGGTCTAGGCTAAAGATATAAATCTGACAGATCTCAGAAGATATATGGATCTTGAAAGCCACTGAACAGAATGAAATCACCTACTGAGTGAGTGAAGTAGAGAAGAAAAGAGTTCCAAGGAGAAAGCCCTGGGGCAAACCCAGCCTTTGAATATATGAGCAAGAGGAGGAGACACTATTAAAGGAGACTGAGATGGAGAACCAGTAAGGTGGAAGGATAAGCAAGAGCGTAGCTTTCTGGAAGCCACCGGAAGTGGTTGTGTCATGGAGAGGGTACTGATCACCTGTGTTAAACACTGCTGATAGATCAGCTTAAGAGGAGAACTGACCATTGGATTTAGCAACCTGGAGGTGAGTGTTGGTAGAGTACCTATAATTTACTGTCCAAACTGGACCACATTTACAAATGAAAGCAGGATAACTGAATGAATTAGAAATCTCCTGGATAAACGGGGCATCTGGTTATCATAGCTATTAGCTCACCAATAAATAATAAGTAAATATATAAAAAATGAAAGAAGTTTTGTTACAGTGGTAAAGGCTAAAGCTTTATTGAAATGATGTTAAGAGAAAATAGGAGGCTCTTCCTCTCAGGACACTTCAGAACAATTCAGCCCCGAAGCCTTAAGGGGCACAGAGCATGGTAGGTGTTCACATCGGGGAGGCAAACTGAAGGCCCAGAATGAGGTATCAGTTCCTGTGCAGGGTGAGCAGGGCATGCGCATGAGGTCACTGCCCGGTTGGAAGTTTTGGAGCCTGAGGAGAAGGAGGTGGCTGAAGCCACCCAAGAGCCTCCACTCTAGGATGTCAACTATCCCTGTGGAGTGATGGCCTGCAGGGTCTCAGAGCCCAGCCAGGGTGAGGACAGCATCAAAACATGTCAGCGGTCAGTTGGAACGAGGAGGGTAGCCACATGGGACACAGGTTCATTAGAGCAGGGAGTGGAAAAGTGTCGATGGCCATGCATTTATAGGTGCCTGGAGCCCCCAGTACATGTGAGGTTGCAGGCTGAGTCTGTCATGAAAAAAAATGATTACCTTCAAAGGGACTTGTCTAACAGATAATATGTGAAAGATAATTGGAGTCAGGTTTCTTTTTACTAAAACAGAGAGTTACATATATGGAAAGGGGAAAAATCAGAATAAATCCTGAAGTGTTGGATTAAAATCAAGAGTATTCTTGTAATCCATAGTTTTGAATACCTGTAGATAGTAATAAAAGTAAATATAGATTTAAGTGTGAAGACATATATATGTGTGTGCTAAAGGATGTCATATATATTTCCTAGCTCTGTTCACTGAGAAGGCCAGGGAGCAGTAACACTGTAATCATAATGAGCACACCTTGCACCTGGGTCTTGGTTTCTGAATATTATCCTCCACTAACAGGAACCAAGCCTCCTTGTGGTAATTGTTGATTCCAAACTGGAACAGGCAAAGAACAAGATGAGCCTGAAACATCTTATTGTGCCAGAAAACAAGGAAGTGCTCAAAGAATGAAATCAAAAGGACAAGGAAGCCAGTGTGAAGGGACTGTGATAGGCCAAGTATGGGACAATTTGAGTACTCTCATAATAACGCTACCAAATTATAACCCATAGAATAAAACTGGAAAGCATGCGAATACCATAATATAAGTGAATTGAATCAAATGAAATCTTGATGATGAATGGGATATTTACATAACATCAAAATACTTTCATCACAAATCCTTATATAGAAAGATACAAGTGACCAAGTTAACATCACTATTAATGGAACAAATTGAAATCATGGGCCTCATAATACGAGGCAATGAGAAGAATGCAACATTACTTTTGCATTACTCCTGTGGAAGTTGCATAAGCTGAATCTAATCATGAAGAAACATCTGATAAACCCAAATTGAGAAACATTCTGCAACATATTCGGCCCAGAATGTTCAAAGATGTAAAAGTTATGAAAGCCCAGAAAAGAGTAAGAACTGTTCCAGATTGAAGGAGACATTTTAAAAAATGTCAACTAAATGCAACAAAATATGATTCTAGATTGCATTCATTTGCTAAAGAGGACATTATTGGGACGATGAACAAAACTTGAATGGGGTTTGAAAGTAGATGACAGTAATGTATCGATATTAATTTCTTCCTTCAGCTGGTTGCACTGCTGTTTTGTGGAAGATATGTCTTTGTAGCAAATACATGTTAAAGTATTGGGGGAATTATGTCAGCAACTGATATTCACACCTTTGTACAGCCCCTCCCCACCCCCATTGGATGTAGACAAAGGGCTCTTCTCTCTTTTGAAGAATTCTTTTTAGAACAGTACTGAATTGAACGGTCTTTTTGAAAACTGTAATGTCATAGTTGTTTATACCAATATCTAATAATGCCGTGCATTTTTGGTGTTAAATTGTACAGTGAGAAGCTAAAACTTTCAGACCTTTTATTTTATACTATTTTTATTTTAACTATACACAAGTTAGACTTAAGTAGTAAAATACTTGCAAACTATAAGGAAAAGGACACTACTGACATTTAGTGCTAAAACTGCCCTTCCTTGTTCATCTGAAGATTAATGATCTAACCTTTTTTTTAACCGATAATTTAAAAATAAGGAAGTGCAGTTCATATGCATAATGTGTGACCATATTCAGTAATTGTCAAAACAAGACACGAGAAATTAGAATACACCTTTTATTAATACTCTAAAATATTTCAAAATATCTAACATAAGGAAAAATAAACACCTGGTATACATTTTAACAACTTTGATAAGCATTTTTTCTTTTCCAGTTCAGTCTCTTTTCACCAGACTGTCAAAAATTGATAGACAAATTGAGGTTGGTTTTAGCCTAATATTTCTGTAATTGCATGATATGTTTTCTTTCTGTCAAATTTTAAAATAGTCTTTCACTAAATAATGTCATTGAAATTCAATACACTTTGACCTCTAATTATTATAAGTCTCTTTCTAACTTGTTCTATGCTTGGAGACTCCTCCCGCCCCCTCCCCCCAACCAAATTCATCTATGTAACCAGTGGCTGTGACTGGCTGGAAATCGATTCTTTGTTTCAGATGTTAATGTCATGCCCTTGAACGGCAAACTTTAAAGAAAATCAAGTAGCATTTTTTGAAAGTCTTTAAAATGACATAAAACACACTCACACATAAGAAAAACTATTTAAACGCAATGCAATCAATGTTTTCTTCTTTCTTAACATGGAAAGGAGAATATGTGCACATATTTTCTCCCACACTGATATAAACAGCTTCCACATGTCAAAGTTTTACATAATGATGATTCTAAAATGGCTTAAAATTGCAACAAGTCACTTTCATTAAGCCATGAATATTGAATAGCAATTATTGCTTAATAGCCTTTTTATAAGACACTATTTACAGTACAGCTGCTAAGTTGCTATAAATTCTGCTTGAATGTATCATGCAAATATCAACACCTGTGATACTTTCAAAGTATTATGCCAATTTTCATAGAGTATTCCTAGTCTAATCTTTTTTGTCCCATAACTTTTGAGTTTTTTGCTTATTTGCATTCTTTTTTACATTTTCCTCAATAGAATAATATCTACTTAGTGCATAAAAATTTGTATAGTTTTTTATGAATATTAGGGGTTGTTTTGAGGGAAACGATTTCTCAATATTTCCAGAGGTCATATCACATTTGCCTTAATAGGCCAATTCATTAAAAAAGTTATTTCAAGAAATAGAAACATAAAATGATCTAAACTCAAACTATGGATTTATTAGGTGCATTTTAATGTATGGTTATTTTGTTAGAAAGTCTAAAGGAGAAAACATTTAAATATGTTTACAAAATGTCTTACAAATGTCAAATGATGTTATATTAGTTCTTTGTTTCCATGTAAGGAATTATTTGCAAACTGAGTGGCATAGACCACAAACATTCTCTGGGTTACGTTCTCTCACGATGTTGCATTCAAGCTGAGTTGGAATCATTTCAAGACTCACCCAGGGCTAAAAGTCCACTTCCAGGCTCACCCAGGTGTTTCTTGGCAGGCTTCAGCAGCTCATTGGCTGTTAGGCTCAAGGCCTCAGTTCTTATGCCATGTGAGCCTCACCACAGGACTCACTACTCACAATATGGCGGCTTGCTCCTGGAGCATGAGTGATCCAAGAGAGAGCAAGAGAAAATGAGCACCCAAGACAGAGGGCAACCGCGCTTTTCTTGTAAGCTAATCATGGAAGTGACATCTCTTCATTTTTCTTGTAGTCTATGTATTAGAAGCAAGTCAATGGGCTTAGTCCACACTGAAGGGGACGCACTACACAAGGATGTGAACCAGGAGGCAAGGATCATTGAGGACCATCTTAGAGGCTGCCTACCTACAGAAAATGAAATGTTAAAAACATAATACTATATTGCAATATTTCCCCCTGTTGGTCGTAGTTCATCTTTCAGACTATGACTGGGAAGAGTAAAAACAGGAAAAGTTACACATATATGGAATAAACCCCCTCAAATGTTTCTATGTTTTGTCCTGGAATTAGTAAATGATGTTTTCCTTAATTTCACTTCTACTAACTCCAGGACAAAAATCACAATGAAAAAAGACCAGATTTTTGTGTATTTCTTGTTCACAGATTCTGATTTTATATTCTCCCCATGGAGATTAATGAGTTTTCTCTTCATTCTCTAGAGGTATAAATTGATTGGCCTAACTTCTGCCTGCTGTCCATTTGGATCCACTTTAATTGTGACCAAATATGACTGTGGGACCCACGTCTATTTGTGTGGGACAGCCAGGTGGCGGTCTTTTGAGGGTGGGTTATGAAGACTGCAGTGGAGGAAAACAGCCCAGATCATCTGGCAGTTCTGAGAGAAAAGAGAATGTTGTAATCTGGGCTCTAAAGTCGATTCCTAAAGATTATTATATAGTGATGGTCAGAAGGATAACTGAGTCACCAGAAGGAATAATTCTTCTTTCCTGAAATCATTCCTAGATTTTTCAAGCAATAGTAGCAAAGATGTTGTTGATCAACCTGACCACTCTCCATGCATGACACATACAGTTGGCCATTGCATTGTCCCCTATTTTCCTATTTATTATATTAATCTTATTTTAAACGTCTTTCCTTTAGTACTATAGAAAATGTCAATTTTTTTGCATCATTAAGTCAATTACTCTATCACCAAATAAAATCTGGAAAGAAGTAAAATCAACTACCTTATGTGTTTCTAGTTTACTGTAATTGTAATCATTGATATTTTTCTAGCGGCAACAGCTTTAACAAGAAAAAATAAATTCAAGTATATTTTCCAACTTTGTTAGGAATATATGTGTTGGAACATGCTTTTTACTTATTAAATGCAAAGATAACATAGCTTATTGTTTAGAATATCATGACCAAGACTCTGGTTTTGAGCTATTTTGAACAAGATCGTGGGATTAGATGAATAATCTAGAAATCAACCAGCATTTGTTGGGCTCCTAATATATATACTGGTGTCCTCTTCCCCCCAGCCACAAGCAAAAGCATATTTTATCTAGCAAATAACTCCTCTTCCTTCAAATCCTAGCTCAACTATCATTTTCCGTCATAGAACTACACAGCTCCTTCCTTGCGTTATCACAATTTTGCATTTCTTTGCTCTTTTTTAAAATTCACAATTGCTTCCCACTCTACTGTTATATTCATAGCAAGAAAGTTCTTGTGATATTTGTTCATATTGCTTTGTTTTTGTTATTGTGTTTATACTTACTTCTTTTATTCCCACTATCTTACATAGTTCACTTTTCATAAAAAAGCTTTATTGAGAGAATGAATGAAAAAAAAATGAACTGATATTATGGGGATGCCATCAACTCTCAATCACATTCTCCAAATAAGTCTTTGCAATCTACTTTTGTTCCCCTCAAGTCTAGCAAACGGTAATTTTCAATTACCTTACATTACTAAAATCTGTCCTGTCTTTCTGAGGGTAGGTTTGGAAACAGAAGAAATCCAGCTTCCACCATTTACTAGGATTTGATAGGGCATGCCATTTAACTATAATAAAGCCTTTATCCTGACTTTATAGATAGAGATTATAATATCCATATCGTATGGCTCACAGAATTTAATGAGAATCTCTCTTCTCCCTTTCTTTCTGTGTGTATCTGTGTGTGTGCGTCTTTATCTAATCAGACATACAGCAGGGACTCAATAAATGTTGGTGCCCTTCCTCTTGATTAGAAATATTTGTTATAGCACGTTAGCACTTCCTTTCTTGGAACTCTTTCCGTCCTTAACATC
Source organism: Equus przewalskii (assembly GCF_037783145.1). Taxonomy (NCBI): domain Eukaryota; kingdom Metazoa; phylum Chordata; class Mammalia; order Perissodactyla; family Equidae; genus Equus; species Equus przewalskii. The sequence goes on from NC_091832.1 coordinate 68,368,480, forward strand.
TTCAATATTACCCTATATGACTACTCTTTCTTTTTAACTAGTGTGTGGCTAGTATTGTATTTGTTGACTGATTAATTGTTGGTTATGTCTTTTCTATTCTCTTCATCTACTTCTTTTTTTTCTGGTCTCCTAAATATGCACGCACTGCACAATATCTCCTTTTATTCTTTTTTTCCCCAATTCTCTTTTTGAGAGATTTCATTTGTGTCCACAATTGAAACTGTTGGCCTCATGTTTCTTACCTTAAATTCTTAATGTTCATAATTATGTTCACTTCTGGGTTCAAGGTATACACTTGCAATTACCTGTTAAATGTTTTTACCAGATTGATCACCAGCATCTGAAATTCAAAATGTCTATAACCAAACTAATTATTAACATAAACTTTCTATATTCATATTTCATTTTATAGAAATATAATTTATATTACCCAAATCAAAACTTTAGTGGAATCTAGCTCATTCCTGCACCTGACCCATGTCTACGTTAGGTCAATTTTCCCTTCACAAGTGTCTTTCAAGTCTGTGCCATTCTTATTTTTTCTCTGCTTTCACTTTTGTGTCTTTATTAATGTGTAGCTTGGCAATTTTTTAACTGCTTACCAGGCCTTTCCTCTGTGATTCTTCAGATGACACTATACTAATCTTTCAAAATCACTTCTTCTAACCATCTGTTAAAAAAGATCTGTTCAAATATATGAACTCACATTACCTAGAGGATAAACTTGAAACAGCTTTACTTAACAATCAAAATAATCAAGACCCCAATTATCCCTCCAGGTGTGTTCCTTACAACTTTCTGGCTTTGTCAAAACTTTGTTTAAGCCAAACTAGAGCAACCACAACTGCTGCATATGATTTGCACTGAGAATACATTATTTATACATTATATATATACAACTTACGCATCATCCAATGCCTTGATCAAATCTACAATTTCTAAGATTCTCTATGGTAACCCTAAGGAAAAGTTACTTTTCTAGATTCTAAATTTCCAGAAATGTATTATCTTTTATATGTATTTTCTACTTGCTACTTGATGCTCATTGCCGTTATTTCCCAGGCACATGTGCTGTGGGATGACTCCTGTGGTTCTGGCTTTGTTAATCATTTCTGCCTATCAAGTCCTTACTGTAGTTTATACTCAAAAACTTAGCTCTTTGTAGTGAACAGGACAATGCAAGTGTCAGTTAGTTATTCACAGTATCTTCTTTATCCACAGTGGAATTCAGCCAAAAATAATTAATATAAAAAAGTAACTAGAAAAGTCCCAAATATTTTGGATATCAAACAATATTCTTGTAAATAATCATTATCAAAGAAAGAATCACAAGGTTAGAAAATATTTTGAACTGAATTCTAATTAAATAGCAAAATATGAAGACTTTTGGGATTTAGCTAGATCTGTGTTAGTGAGAAACATATAGCCTTAAACATGGATTTATTCACGGCCGGCCTGGTGGTGCAGTGGTTAAGTGCTCACGTTCTGCTTCGGCAGTCCGGGGTTCACTGGTTCGGATCCTGGGTGCGGAGATGGCACAGCTTAGCAAGCCATGCTTTAGTAGGTGTCCCACATATAAAGTAGAGGAAGATGGGCATGGATGTGAGCTCAGGGCCAATCTTCCTCAGCAAAAAGAGGAGGATTGGCAGCAGTTAGCTCAGGGCTAATCTTCCTCAAAAAAGAAAAAAAGGAAAAAAAATGGATTTATTAGAAAACAGGAAAGGTTGAAAAGCAACATTCTAAGTATTCCACTCAAGAAGTTATAACAAGAATTGAAAATTAAAATCAAGAAAGCAGAAGTAAGAAAATAAATATAAGGGAGGTCATTATTGAAATATAAATAAAAAATGCAATAGAGAATATCAGTTCACCTGAAACTACTTTTTTGGGGGAAAACTAATAAAAGAGATTTTCCCCTAGCAAGAATGATCAAGAAAAAAAGAAAGAAGACGTATCTCCAATATCAAACATGAAAAAAATGTACATTACTAAAGATCCTATAGACATTAAAAAGATCATAAGAGCTTATTAGTAACTATTTTATGTGAACAAATATGTCACTTTTGATCAAATGTACAAATTTCTAGAAAAAGTCTATTTATCTAAAAGAATTCAGAACAAAATAGAAAATCTGAAATCTCTAGCTATTAAAAACATCAAATCCATATTTTAAAACTTTCCCATAAAGAAATCTCTAGGCTGAGGTGTTTTCATTATGAATTATTTTAGATATTTGAAGAAGAAAAAACACAGATATTATACAAATACTTCTGGATAATAGAACTTGAATTTGTTCAAATGAATTGTGATTAGTTGCAATATCAAAAGCTGATAAGAACTAAAAAAACCCAACAACATTGCAGGCTAATATTGCTCATGAATATACATGCAAAATTCTTAGCAAAATATTAGTATAGGTAATCCTATATAAAAGGGTAATACATCACAGCTCAGTATTGTTTGTTCTAGGAAAGCAAGCAAGATCCAATGATCAATGTAAATAACAGAAGAAAGGAGATGAATGTTTTGATCTTCTCATTAGATTAAATAAAAGTATTTGTTAACATTCAATACCATCAATACCCATTTACAGTAAAAACTCTTACCAAACTAGACATGAAGGAAACTCCTTTAATTTGACTTTTCCAATCCTAGTCTTGTTGGATAAATTCAGTTAATTCTAGTTCTCTCCTATTAGGAACTCATCATGATCTCTTTTATTTTATTATACACCACATTTAACCCTTCAGAAAATCCTGTTGCCTCTACCTTCAAAATATATTAAAATTCAACTACGTCTCATCATCTCCACTGCTAGAACTTTTGTCCAGGCCACGATCATGTCATACTTCCATTAACGGAGTTGCCTCCTATCTACATGTCTTCCTGTTTCACACTTGTCTTATTTAAATCTATTCTTTTCACAGCTAAGTAACCCATTTTAACTTCTTACATTAACTCTTGTCTTCAAACTCTCTAATAGAACTCCTTATCACCCAGGATAAAAGCAAAAATCTTTACAGTGGTTGGTATGACCTTGTTAAGAGCTATGCAGGGTCTGAGATTTTACCCTACTTGCAGGCTACAAGTTAGCCCGCCATTGTTTCATGGATACTGGCAGAAGACATGAGGTTTCTTGGTCAGTGGCATACGACTTTATTACTCACAGCAAAAACAGTAGCCAGAGCTTCACATTTGTGTCATTTCTCCACATCCCTAAGTTCCATGGTCCTATGATGGATACCAGGTCAATCAGTGGGCTACAATACAGGAGAAGAATGTTGAGCTTGGGGTCTCATCACTTTTATAAGTGGAAGAAAGCCTGCTTTTAGTCCAGTGGGAGATATTATCTTTTATCTCAAGATTACTTGCTGAAAATTCAGCCTTAAGAAATAGCCAGGGTAACAAGCAGTCAGGTGCTGTTCAACCCAGCTAGAACATGCGATCAATGCCCATGGTGGATTGCCTCTTCCGACAGGCCTATGAATCTGGACTCGCATTCCAATTCTGACTTTTTACTGTGCCCTTGGTATTCCTTGCTTATAAGGCTTTGTACTGCTCTATTGGCTTTTCTTAAAATTGGTCAAGCTCCCTCTACCACCCACCACCACTGTTTTTGTTTTAGCTCAGGTTGACTTGACTTACTATTTCCTCTACTTGTAATTTTTATAGCTTACTTCCTCACCTCCTTCAGATTTTTTCTCAAATATTAACATTTCTGCTCTTAGCTTTCTATTTAAAATTGCAACACAATCACTTTTCCTTCTTTATTTTTCTTCATAGTAGTATTGTCATTTAAACTGCCTTTCTGGAGGGCATTGAAGTAGGGCAGTAAGCATTTTGTCTTAGATTTGGAAATTCGACTTCTAGGAATTTATGCTATAAAAATAATCAGAATAGACCTCATAGAGGCACGTGAAATAGTATTTAGCACAACATTGTTTTATGCGGTAATAAATTATTACAGCAAATACACATACATAGAGAATATTTTTGAATACAAATACATCACACAGCTGACACTGAGTATCGTTGGGTGGTGATATTATGTGTGATTTTTAGTTTCTTATTTATATGGTTCCCTAATTTCTTGGAATTCCATATTGTCTTCTACTTTCTTTTCTTCCCATTTTTCTTCATATTATTGTTACATTGTTCACATTTTCCCTTCCATTTTATACATTATTAAGAACTATGAAGAGTGTGAGATTTCACCCTATTATAAGCTGACAAATTGGCCTGTCTCAGTTCCATGGATGCTGGTAAAAGACACCAGACTCCTTAGTCAGAGACAAAGAACTTGATTACCCACGGCACAGAAATCGGCAGGGAGCATCAGCATATCTCTCAATTCTTCTTGCTCCCAGTCCCATGGGGACAACAAGGTGCAGGAGAAGCCCAGCCAGACATGGACACACTGTGGGTTACATTACAAGAGATAAATTCCGAGCTTAGGTAACCCAAGACTTTTATAATCAACAGCAAGCCTCCCCGCATTTTGCTCATTATCTTTATTATACTGGACAGTGAACTAACTTGCCCTTTCTTCCGTTGGGAGACATATCTCTCTATGTTCAAAAGCTATTTACAATATACTTATCCTTGAAAAGACTGTCTTGAACAAAGGACCATTGGTGCCATGTTTGTAAGATGTGCAGAAACGGGAGGCTCACCTGGAGAATTGACTCCCAGCATACCTTATGTTGTTTATAATAATAATAGTACATTGTTCTACTTGGGGAGAGAAATGAGATTTGCTAAAAGAGAGATTGAGAAAGAGAGAGAGAAAGAAACATAACTTTCTGAAAGGACCCTGATTTCAGTTAGGGAGGGATTCTCTGTAGAAGTAACAATAGAGCTGAGATCTGAAGGATTTGTAGGAGATTTATACAAGCATGCCAGACATAGAGCAAAGTAGTGTGTGAGGCCTTCACTGTGAGAAGGCACATGGAAAGAACTGAATGAAGAATAGCATGGCTGGACCCCAAGAGCCAGGGGAGAGGAGGCTGGAGAGATGGCAGGGGTGGACAATGCTGTATCTTCCGGGTCAAGTGATGGCCTTTGTTGTTTATCCACAAATCAAAAGGAAACCATTGAAAGTTTTGCTTTTTGGTTTTTGTTGTTTAATGTTTTGTTATCTTTTAGCAAGAGAGTAACACAATTAGGTTTTTATTTTGAAAATCTCTCCTGACTTCAATGTAAAGAGAGGAGTCTGAAGAGGTTCAGAGAACCCATTAAGTTATTTGCATCATAATTTTAATACTGTGTTCATGAAGTTCATTCACATCTGAAGTTTGAGTAAAATTTGGCAATCATGTTTAACTTCTTTTTTTCCAGAGAATACCTTTTAAGCAAATTTATCAATGCATGGAGTTGTTAGTGCTTTTGTACTTAGTAGGATACTTGTAAGAACGAAAAATGCCTTTTTATGTTTCTTATTATATTAACCACAACCTACTTGCTTGAAGGTTAGAGGGACACTGGGCACACAGAAAGGCTTTCCCATGTTAGCAGTGAGACCGTTCTTCATATCATTTGCTTAAAAATCCCTGTATTTTTAATATACAGAGATAAAAAAGAGTGAATAAATTGAACAACAGTAAAAAAAATACATCTATCTCTCTACTGCTATCTACCTGTCTCTCTATCCATCTATCCAATCATCCATCCATCCATCCTTCTATAGATCAAATAGAATGTTTCCTCATGAAGTTAAATTAAGCAATTGATTTTTTAAAAATTTCTCCTATATCTTGGGGCTGGCCCGGTGGCCGAGTGGTTAAGTTTGCGCGCTCTGCTGCAGGCGGCCCAGTGTTTTGTTGGTTCAAATCCTGGGCGCGGACATGGCACTGCTCATCAAGCCACACTGAGGCAGCGTCCCACATGCCACAACTAGAAGGACCCACAACGAAGAATATACAAGTATGTACTGGGGAGCTTTGGGGAGAAAAAGGAAAAAAATAAAATCTTTTAAAAAAAAATTTCTCCTATATCTTATTTCAATGAGAAACAAATCAGTTAACAGCCACCGAAACAGATGTTTTAGTAACAAAAATCTCCCAACATTGCATTTTACTTATAAAACATAAAACAACCTCAGAGGAGTTCATGTGGCTGGATTTTGTGACAGAAACTTCGTTTAAAAACCAGGCTCATTTAAAAGATAAAATGAATATTTCAATGTATATTTGCTTAATCATCATATTGTTACTTATAGTTTTGATGTTACCGGAATTAATCTTCACTTGACTGAAAAATCTGAAATTATGCGAGGAACACCTGAACCCTTTAGTATAAAAAATTGCTCTATAGAATATGACTGAAGATTAATATTCAAGAGTAGGCACTTTAGAAATTTTCTTGATTAAAGAGATGTCTTGCTATTATTACCAAAATAATATAATGTTAATTAACTCATAGAACATCTTTAATTGTGTCTTTTTACATAAATTGCTATTTATTAAATATTGATAAGTTAATGCAACAAGTTAACATTCTTTTCAGGCTTATTTCTGTGGCTCAGGGATATGTATGTCCCCTTAAAAAATGTACATCAAATGCAATTTTCCAGAAGCAATGAAGGTAGTTAATATGAAATGTGGGCTTCTGTCACTACTTAGGAAAATCACCATTCATATTATCTTACTCTATACTTCTACATCCATGCACCTTAAATGTGTAAGATGTATAACAGAAATGCCAAGAAAGGAAGAAAATGAAAGACCTAAAAGACCAACAGAAACCTGGAAGACCCAGTAATAATGGGGAAGGTGAATCCAGTTTCCCCACAATTTTCAGTCAGGCCTGTTGAGAACCTGATGCTGGCTCCTCCTGCTCTCTAAAGGAACTTAAACCCTTTAACTGTGTCACCGGTAGCGAATCCAGCATCAGAAAATACACTGTAAGTGGTTAATATAAGGGAAATAATCTTTTCAGTGAAAACAAACACAATGCATAAATTGAATGCTCTAACCAATGAAACTAGCAGTATATAGGGAAGAGATACTCATTATTGCCAATTATTCATTTTTTTAAAATAAATATTTCTTGAGCACTTACACATTAGGAAATATTCTAGTCACAGGGTATATAGAACTGAATGAAATTTGTAAAATCTCTGCTCTGAAGGAGCTTATATTCTAGTAGGGGTAGACTGACGATAAACAAAATTAAAATTTAGAGGGTGGATAGAAAATACTAGGTAAGCTAATGCAATATAAATTGTTTTTCATGTACACCAATGGATTGTTTTAAAATGACATTCCAATTGCAGGGCTAAAGGCAATGCAAAGTTTTCTTGCCACTAGCATGTCTACGCTAGGATAGTGGAAGTACTCACAGTCTGTGTGATTATAGAAAGTCCTACGTGTGTGCAAGTGTGTCTGCAGGATAGGTAGAGTAAGACATTCATGGACAGCCACCTTTCTCTCCTTGGACAGCGACAAGTCGACATATTTATATATTTTTTTAGTGGCATATCTAAATAGAGATCATATTTTATATTTAAAACAATTTTTAAAAAGTGATCTTAAAAGAAATCTTCTCAAACATATGATATTTGAGAACAAAAATAAATTGATCTCATAGAAGCACGTCTTACAGGATAATGCATGTTAGCTTTTGTCTATATTTCATCTTATGATCACTTGACAGGAAATGCAAATGTTTTCCATAAGTGCCTTCTATGTTAATCTAAGTGTTTGACCTTTTCATAATGCAGTAATTTTTTTTAGTCATTTCTCTTTGATTTATCTTCTCTCATGAAAGGCTGCTTTTTTTTTTTTTTTCATTTTTATGGGGCCAGCAGAATTATTAAAGAGCTGTCAATCGAACTATGGTTGTCATTGTCCCTTTTTACAAGGAGAGAATACTAAACAGGATTTATGTCAATTTTGTAAGAATAGCTCCTTTCTACATACAATACACTTATTGCTTATAATGATAGAGTAAAGTTAATCGATGATGATAAAAGCCCACAGTAGTATGGCATAAACAGTAATGAGGTATATTGACAGCTTCTACGTATGTGAACATTTATAACTCTGTGTTTGTGGCCCAGTCTTTACTCTTCTTCTCCCTCTCCCTCACTGTTTTGAAGGAAACAAATCACATATTTTCTTCGTAATTGTATTACAACACTTTACTTTTGAAAGGGCAGTCATGCTTCTAGCAAAAATTTTTATGTAGGGAAAGTCACCCAAATTTATCCAGCAGTAAAAGGATTACATTCAGAATAATATGTACAATTAAGGAATAAGAGAGCTAGCAATTTATTGTCCAAAAACAGAATAACTATAACTTTGCATCATGGCCCATATTGCTCATTGAAACCTTTCGGTTTGCCATTGTTTACATGAAAAGTTCCTAACAGACTGAGTAAAGACCACTACATTTCGCTATGATTATTATTCTCACTCTATTAATTGATGTATACTTTGTACATTAAACATTTTCAAATATTGTATTGAAATCTTTCTGAAAATTATGTTCTTACCCATGCTTAGACTCATAATACGAGCTGGGTGTGGTGTGGGGTGAGCTTGGAGGAAAAAACATATTGCTGTGGAATCCCTTATTTTTCACTTGAGCAAGGGAAGAGGTATAAATCTTGCTGTTGTATTTAAATAAAGCAACACATAGTAAGAGCACTCAAGACTAAACAGATATTTGAAAATAAGGAGTTCTTGATTTTATAAAGAAACCACATAGAAATGGCAGTTTTCTGAAGGAGAAATTTCCCAGGATTCACAGCCTTACTATAAGAGTATTTAAACTACTGAAATATCTTTGGTCCTTCAGTCAATCTTATTGAAATATTCTAGGAAAGATTTCTGATCCCAGTTCAGAAAAAAAATCAGAAGTGATTTAATGATATTGGTCAGCAATATCTATGCATCTACAGTGTGAATACAACTAGGAAAGAAAAGATTCACAACATTCATTTCCTGAAGCACTTTGATATCTCTGGGAATAAAGTGAAGATTTAGAATATGCATGAAATCTATCGAATTGCTCACACCTATATTGGGAAGGACTAGGAAATTACCTGTAAGCTGGTAGTCTCAAGGCTCCAACCCATTAATTCAAACCAGAGCAACCCTGCATATATTTTAAACATAAATCTAATATTCTTTTTTAATTTAACAAATTAGCATAATAACAAACAATAACAAAATAAACAAAAATTAACATACTTTAAGAAAACATTGATCAGGATAAAAAAATCAAACATTATTGAGATAAGTGAATCTTTAACAGAAGTTTGTAAATTCTTCTCTTCTTTAGCATAAAAACCTTAAGTAGAAAGTAATTTAATTATTCTTTAGCATTCATTCCTTTATATCTAATTCCTTGCTCATCTAACTGCTTTAAATATTGATTTTGGAATTAGTTTTTAAAGTTGTGTTCACAAATAAAAAAATGGTAAGGGACAAAAATAAAAATTAGCAATAGAGAAAAATAAAACCAAAATTATAAAGAAAAATATATTTATTTTCATTAGTAATTACAACAACGTAAGACACAACAACGCTATACCATTTTTGTCAATGAATTAAAATTTTAAACAAATAATGTAAGGTCATTCACCATTCAAATGCTGCTGGCAAAAATTTTTCATTGGAACTTACAATAATGAATCATTTATTGGACATAAATGTGACCCTGACTGTACAGAGAATTTCAGCTCACTGACACCAATTTATTTCACAATATAAGGATCTCCTCCTTCAGAATTGTTCAACCTGTTGGCCATGAATACCTTGGAGGCTATGGAGTTATTGCAAGGCTTATACATATTGCATATACACCCTGACATATTTGCATCATTTTTCAAAAATGTTATGAGTAACAAAGTAAAAAGTTGCCTGTTGTCATTATGTAATTTCTTAATGAAAAAAGGTAATAGTATGACTCTTATCAAGTGGGAGTTCGAGAAGATTTTTGTTTGTTTTCATTTTAACTTTATGGGATATTTTTACTTGTCAAGGTTGCAAAATACCAATATAGAAGAAAGTCTTTGGTATCTTCCTGTACTGTATCTACACATAATAAAACCCAAATTATCTATTTGAACTTCTCTTAGAAACTTTTCTCTCATGACACCCAACTGTGAAATACATATTAGATCTTCTTTAGGGAACTTACTGCCCACTGCCACAGCCCACCTTACATCTCTTTTGAGGGATTTAAGCACTATAAAGCTTGAAATAAGGTCATTCTAAATTTTTCTCCTTTCGCTTGTAATCAAAATGTTGAATCTAGAGAAAGACTAGAAAATTCAAGGCAAGATCAAGGAAGAGAACAAACAGAAGATTCTTGACAAGTGCAATGAAATCATCAACAGACTTGAAAAGAACCAGAAAGCAGAGAAGGAAGAAGTTGAACATTAGCATAAAGAACTGGAGAAAATCTGCAACCCAATCATTACCAAGCTATCCCAGAGTTCAGGAGGCATGCTAGAAGGAGTGTCTTGGAGCTTCCTGAGAGTGGAGCTCCTCCATCTGGTAGTACCTCCCCTGGGCTCACCGTTGAAGAGGTTGGTTAAGCTAACCAGAGCATAGATTTAGCATTGTTCCACCCAGAACATTGAAGGACACGAATTTGTAGCAAATTCCATGGCATTTTTAATGTTGAGCTGCTGTAGTAAATAACTGGGCATTCTTGGTACTTGAATATGGAATATGTGAACAGGGAAAGGAAAGAACATTGCACTTTATAAGACTGTATTTTAAGTGGGAAATGCAATGCCTTAATAAAACTGTATTTAAAATTGGAAAAAAGTGTACATGTATGTTCAATAGATCTTTGCCTCTCTAAGTATAACAAGGAGGGTATTTTTGCAGTGTTTCAGATACTAGTTCATTAACTACTAAATTACTAAAATAGAATTTAAGGATATTTTTTCTTTGACATGAAAATAATTATGACAATAATACCTATTGTTAGTTTCTCCAGATCCCACTTAAGGGAAGAGGTCAGGGGTCATAGGAAAAGGGTGAAAATTAAAATATCTCTTACCAGCAGTTGGGTTGCATGGAGATAAAAGCAACATTTAAAAATTCTGTCAAAGATAGAAGTCTGAAAACTAAGTTCAAATAGGTCATTAGAAAAAGCAGATCTCAAACCTTTTCACAAAGTGATTTCAAATGAGATCTGGAGAACGAACGTAGCCTGAAGCAAATGCCAAAGGTGACAATTTTCTGTAAAAGATGTATAATTTTCCTCATATCCTTGAGAAAACTGACGTTCTGCAGATGTGGCCATGCATGCTGTGCGGCTCTAAGTATGCTCCCATGATCCTACAAACCCACAGGGTTCTCATGATTATTGAATATAAAACTCACTGAATAATTCATAAACTGCATTTTAATCTCTTCTCATCTTCTATATTTAGTAAAGCTTCACCAATTACTCAACATCTGCTTTTCATTCCAATCTAAGGGTTTGTAAAATTTAGCTTCATCAAAGGGATTATTACATCATAATTTATTTTCTCTTGATGACAATGATGGAGATGCTATTCAAACAATAGTGTTCCCATAGACAATTCCCTTGGCTTTGAAAGAAATCTGTCTACTAATCATTTACTCAAGTGGTTGTGTAAATTTATGTGTGAAACTTCGAGAAGAAAAATGTTATTTGCTTTCCCAGTAGGATATGCACAAATTTGCATACTTGTTTAAAGTGAGCTATAAAAAAATGTTTAATGCCTTCATGTGATTTCTATTAGTTATCCTAAAATAGAATGGATATTGGAACTCTTTCATCTTGCATATTAGGAAATTCACAAACATGTCACTGACTTTAATGTATATTTCGTTGAGAATGATGTTTCTGCTTTCTTTATTTCTTCACACTTTCAAGTCTAAGATTGAACTTCTATGCTTGGGGAAAATATGGAAGTTAATAAACAGTTTAAAAAAATAAGTTTTACTTGGAATGGTGGAATTCATGTCTGATTTGAAACCAAGAAGACTGGAAATTACTTTCTACCCTTTCATTTTTTGACTGTGTTAAAATGAGATGTATTTTAGATATTAATATGTCTAGATTGCTTCAAATATCTGTGTTATTTATGGTAATGTTATGTTATAGCAAGTTTATCCCCAAATTTCATTGGTGTAACACAATAAAAATTAACTTATTGTACATATCTTAAACCAAGAAGGGTAGTGCTGGGTGAGGAGACTCTCTTCCTTCTGTTGATTTAGGAACTAGACTCTTACTGTAGGTATACTTATAGAGTTCCTTTCCCTACACATGCCATAATAGTAGATTAACTTAGGTCTGTATCTATATCCACTACAGTTTATGGGAAAGGATTACAGTGAGGGTATATTTGGTCTGCTGTTGGGAAATGATTAAAGGAACTCAAGAATAGCCAAATCTTTCACCAAGGTCACATGAACAAAGAAAAAAAATGTAAATGAATTAATGCTTATCCTATGCTGGAGCTTCAGCATAAAACCCCAGTGCATGCCAATCTGCTGTGCTATATAACCCATGGACCACTTCTTTACCTTAGCTTGGATGTCTGCATAATACATCAGTAGGATCAAAATAAGCGAAAGGCTTTCTTTTCCTATTTCTACCCCAAATTCTAAGTAATCCAAGCTTGAATGTTATCAAACCAATGTAAAACAAACAAATAAAAAGGCAAAGCTTCCAATAAGAAACACAAACAAAACACACAAATGTTAGTATTTGATCTAAAGTCCACAGCAGACTTGCAGTTACCCATTTGAGCTTCCCTTCAATATAGAAAAACAATGGCTAACTCCCAGGACAGCATCTTCCAGGCCTCTTTAATTTACCTTGGGAGTCCACCCCCAGGGACTCACTAAACTTTTATTCAGTCCCGCAATTCCACTTACCAGCCGTTGGTCAGTAAAATAACAGTAAACATGATAAATCATTAGCCATCTTTCTGCTCCTTGCAGGCAGTGCCAATGGGAGTTGGGAAATGTGGAATGAACTTCACCTACTGCATGTTTTATGGCCTCCAAATGGTCAGAAAAAACTGTCAGAAGGGCGTGAGAGACTGTGGCAGAGTATTTTTCAAAGGAAATTAGTATTAGACTGTAGATTAAATGGATTTTATTATTCTAAAAGTCAAGCGAGAAACAAAACTGCAGAAAAATAGCAATGCTCTTAAAAGAGTTAAAGTATTGTTGAAAAGAAGGAGCCTATATAAATCACTTTCCTCATATAGTTGTGAGGATCCAAATTGTTCATTTCCTGATGCTTGCTTCCTAGATGAGTAATGGAGAGCATATTAAAAATTCTAAAACACAAGGCTGAAAAGAGTTCTCGATAGACGGAAACTACTGAAGGAAATAACATAAAGTGCTTTGTCATGTTCCTTTATGCTATAGCACAAAATAATTGGCTGGAAAAATAAGACTTTTGTTTGAATTCAGAGCCAATTTTGTTATTTTATTTTATTCTAATCGACTAGCTTTTAATATGGCAAGCCATAATGACTTTTAACAAGGACTTACTGTACAAATTATTTATAAAAAGTTTTTTCAGTGAGAAATGGTGCTATAAAATTTCTACTTCTTAAGTAGATGTAGGGCTAAGATAAGAAAATAGGAACCATCCTTAGCGGTTCAGCCAGGGATCCCTCTCCTCCCTCTCCTCTTCCCTCCCCTTTGTCCTCCCTCCCTCCTGTTTCTTCCTTCCTTCCTTCATACTTATCGAAGAAAAAAACATGAGTTATGATTAAAAGGTGAAAAAGTATTAGTGGAGAGGGAAGAGAGCACATGTAAAGTTTTGGAAAAGATTGATCAGAAAATTAGGTGGCAATGAGAACAGTCTGTGGACCACACTTTCTGAAATAGATTCCTGGTATAAGGCAGTAGCTGCTCTCCTGTCAACCCTTGGAAGCCAAAGAGACTACATCGTTCCCTATTCCATGACATTTGGTCTATCTACTCACTACTCTCTTTCAACTTGCCCCCAGTGACCACTACTCCTAAATGCAAAAGAACAAATAGAAGAAAATCTCATTGCCTTTATTATCTATTCTTTTACCAATCAAATTGAGAGTCAGATGAGGCATGTTGATATGACTGTTATTTTTAGTGTTTATCCATAAAAATGGCAACTTTATTGTTTTCCACTCTTCCCAACTCTAGCACTCAGTTTCCCTAAAATCCTGTAAAGTGAAAAAATAAAAATGATGCTGTAATTCACTGAGACATGAGGTGAGTTTAAAGTACTTTTGTTGGCAATCCCCAAACTGTTCTCTATTGACAGAAGAATCAATTAGATCTGCTGTGGTTCCATGCGTAAGACAAAGCAGACACTCAGATAGGGGCACAGCCTTGTGGTAGCTGACGGACAATAACTAAGTCTCAAGATATTGCCATTTATCACACATTTGTTTTTTAGATGCAAAGGGGTTGATTATAGTAATCATAGGGCAAAATACATTATCAGTGTGAAGTCATGCATAGAATTGATTAAGGTATCCCTCCAAACCAGGGACTTCATTACTGAAGTTCCTTTGTTGTGAGAAAAGTAAAATCTCTCTTTTTCCAAGTATCCTTCTTATAGTAGGCTGATGGTGGCCCCAAAGATATGTAAGATATATCCTAATTCCTGGAATCTGTGAGTATTATCTTATATGGCAATAGAGTGAATATAGTCATGTGTCAATGATGAGGATACATTCTGAGAAGTGCATCCTTAGGCAATTTCATCCTTGTGCGAACATCATAGAATGTATTTACACAAATCTAGATGGTATAGCCTAATATATGCCTAGGCTATATGGTACTAATCTTATGAGACCACCGTTGTATGTGCGGTCCATCATTGACCGAACCATCGTTATTTGGCACATGACTGTATTTCCTTAAGTGGTGAAAGATCTAATTAAATTTAAGATCTTGAGAGGAGGAGGTTATCCTGGATTGTTGGAGTGGACCTAAATGTAATCACAGTTTATCCTTATAAGAGAGAGACAGCGGGAGTTTTGACATAGAAACAAAGAGGGAAGATAATGTGAAGATGAAGCAGAGAGAGATGGGCCACAAGCCAAGGAGTGCCAACAGCCTCTAGAAGATAGAAGATGATGAAAGAAGCAAGAACAGATTATTACCTAGACCTCCCCCGCCTCGAGAGAGAATGACGTCCCACCAACACCTTGATTTCAGCTCAGTGAAACTGATTTTGTACTTTTGACCTCCATAACTGTGAGAAATTAAACTTCTGTTGTTCTAAACCAGAAACTTTTGGTAATTTGTTACAGCAAACATATAAAATAAATACATTCCCTAATTTCAGAAACCCTATTTCTGGAAGCATGGTCTAACCAAAACAAAATCAGGAATGTGAGCAAATTACACATAGGTCAGAGTGTTTGCTATGGTGACTCCAGAGGATGCTGTGATTAGATTCAATTTATATACAATCCCATGCTGTGATTGAAATGATCTCTGTTGCAGCCCAGCTGCTTTCTGCTTGCTTGTGAATGGAGCCACTCAGCAGAGGTTAGGCGGCCACAGAATGTAGGTCTTTGCTTTAAGTGGTTCTGTTATCTTTCAAATACAGAGCTAAGAGAAATAACAGAAGTAGGGAAGGAATGGGTATCAGGAACAGGCGTTTCTCCATGCACAGATGATCAGATGTCATGGGGGCAAGATAGAGACTCAGAATTAGAGGAGTATGAGTATAGGTTGGGTTAAATGAGAAAAGTAACCATATGGATGGCTGTTAGAACTGATAAATAAATAAAAGGTGTAAGTTACAAAGGGAGTATGTGGGACACCAAACAGTTGGTAGAAGTGTGCTTGGAGGAGTCAGAAAATATTTCACAAGAGAAATGACATCAAAATTGTAAGATGATTGCAAGTTGACCAGCTAAGCTCTAGATTGTCCTTATTACTTCCTGAATCAGAAGAAAAGCTCACTCCAAGCTACATTTATCCTTTTGTCTTCAAACAAATTCTGAGCTCCATGAATTCGATGACTCTATCCATCTGGTACCTCCATGTTGCAAATAGTTTCTGAACACATTGTAGGGTATATTCATGAATAAATAAATGAACAGTATTTAGAAGGGTGCTAAGGTATTATTTATAGGTTAGATGACAAGTTATTGATGAGCTAATGATGGGGTTTTAACAATGCCTAGTTCAGTTCCTAGAACATAGTAAGTAGCTGTAAGCATAAGTAATGATACAAGTAAAAATAATAAAAGTGTCTTAAAAGCTCTTTCTGATAATCTTTTAGATATTGTACCAGTTATTGAGATAGTGTTTCCTGAAGAACATTTCCTAGTCTAGCAAATCTGACTCTACTCCTGAGATACCAGGAGTCAACTCATGCTTAAAGAAGTATATATGCTGTCAGGACAGGAATTAAATACAATCAGGTAGAGAGAAAGATATTATGGAGTCAAACAGTCCAGACTTTCTTTTTAATTTTATTAATTAGTTAACTTAAAAAATACTGGAAGACTTCATGCATAGTGAAGGTTTTGTACTCTTCAGGTTTCTCTCAGCCTGTAAATCAGACTCAAGCAAAACGTGGTACCCTCTTTTGCTTTTCTTATTTCTATACCTTTCCTTTCCAATGAAGCAGCAAGCAAGGAGGAGACCAATAACCTTTGACTTCCGTGAAAACAACACATGGGAGCAAAAGCTCTATTTTCCTTCTCTGAACTTTGAATGACCTTTGATGACTGTTTTCTTAAGTAAAATGTGGCATTTAACTGTTAAATGCTTCTGCTAAACCTGTCAGGTCTATTTGTTGAACCGTAGCTAAAAATATTGCCTTCTATTTAGAAAAACAAGCAAAATATGTCTTGATCATGAAAAATTCTTTTGATTTTTGATATATAAAATACATTTTGAATGATCAAACAATATTTTTCTATGTTTTTTGATAAATTTTGCATAGTTAAACATTTTCTTTTAGGTAGAATATTTTTCCCTTTTTAAGTTGCATGTCTGTCACTGTTATTGTAAAAATGTGAATACATTTTTCCAAATATAGAATCTCCTTGATCCTTAAGAATCACACATTTTTGTGAGCTCAAATTTTAGTTCATACTATGCTCAGTGCTAACCCTAGAGAACTACTTAAGGTTAAAGTAGTAACAAAGTTAATATTTGAAAACTTGCTTTATTTATGAACAGTAACAATTGAAAAAACAGAAGAATTTCCCAATTCTTATATTGAATATAGGAAGCTAGACTTAGCAAACATTCTTATATCTGGAATGAAAATATACCTGTCAACACAGATTAAATAGAACCAATTCATATATTAGTCAATTAATCTTTGTACTGATTCCCTAAATCAGAATCACATAGATGGTGTATTATTTATTACACTCAATATAAATCTCAGGTTTAATTAGCCAGATATACTCTCTAGACAATACTTATTGGTGGTGATGGATCTTTGTTTAAGTAAAATTTGAGGTAACCATGCTGTTATTTTTCACCTGTTAAGTAAAACTGACCTAGAAATTTATGAAATACGGAAATGTGATTTCCCATGGCCTTTAAAATTATGTGTGCACATTTATAGCAGGCAAACCCCCAATCACAAAATGAAAAGGCAAACACTTGGACTCCAGATCTGCCAATTACAAGCAATCGAAGCTCGAGCAGTGTAATTAAGCTCTTACGACCTCCTTTTTCCTAGCTTCAAAATTTAAAGAGTAATATGTACTGCATAAGATTGCTAAAATAATAGATAATGTTGTAGCATATATGTCTGAAACATAATAGGCTATTAGTACATATGAAAATCTAACCTTGAATTTGTGTAAATACTTGGCTCAGTACCTAAAATATTACTTTATGATAATATTTTGCTTGAAAACAAAAAGTAATTTTCTAACACTTCTCCCAATGAATACATTTATAAATACTTATTAACTAGGTAATTGGTTTATCATACATAAGATCATGAATTTCCAATCTGTTGCATTTTGCTGGAAATAGATTGATCGACATTTCTAGTCCATAATAACTCCTCCAATGACTCTTTATGTCTTATACTATTGAGATCCCTTACAGTTGAATATACTTTTTCCATAGCTTAAGTGAAGAGAGCTTTAGTTATTAAAATAATGTTTGAAATTAAATATGTGGAAACAGTACGGACCTAGAACAATATGAATTTGACATCGTCTACATTTTATACGTTTCAAAGTTGTATTATTCATTCAATCCATTGGGGGTCAGATTGAAAAAGAGATTATATGTCATTTGTAGTAATGTCTATTTTGAAATTTTGAAATTATTAATGTCTCAATAATTGTGAATATGTTTACTACTTAAGAAAAATTATTTACTTGACAGAATATATTATTCAAACTTGTCCATGATTCAAATTTCTCATTGATAACAGCTTTAAAATAAGGTCAGTGAAACATCCTTTGATAGAGAAAATTAGCCTCACTAAATAGTTTATTGTATTAGCAAGATCTATGTTCAAATGCATCAGTCTTTGAAATAAACCTGGTTTGAATTGTATTTTACCTAAGTAGCAATCTAATTGTGCAAAGTTGTTTTAAGATTTGTTCAAGTAAAGTGGAGCACTTATAAATTATAAATTATCCACTTCTCTTTAAATTCTAAATTCTGATGTCTAATTTTATTACTCTGTAAAATATATACTCTCTAAATCACTGATTACTTTGATTTCCTGGCAACAGTGCTGTGTCGTATCAGTTGGCCTGGTAAATGTAATTCATGATGAAAATTTATTATTACGATAAATTTTTACAATGTATTCAATTTATGTTAGGAATAGTTTTTAAAGATAAGTTTTATTAATTATTGCTATCACTGTATTTTGAAATATGTATACCAGTGAGCTTTTTCTGTGAACTTAGTTCTTTATAAAATATAGGGGATAAGCAGATTTTCTATTCATCTGGCTGATAAACTATGCCAGCTTATTTTGATATAATATTTGTTCTTTTTAAAATAAATAATTATTTTGATTGCATATTTGTTCTTTAGTATCTACATTGTTAATAGTGTTTCTAGTATAAAGTTTTTCCATCTGTGTATTTACAGAGTCTTTTACTTAAAATTGCTTACTTATGCTATTTTGTGTCATTGCTCAAATTACTGTCATACAGAGTACAGAAATCACATGAAGCAAATAGTGACCACTACAGTTTTAATAACTTCCATATAGGGCTTTCTAACTTTCATATAATTTTGTCACCCCAATGATAATATACTGTACCTTGCTAATACCATCTGTCCTTCCTAAGGCCCATGGCAAAAAAAGGAATAAGGGTAGCCTTGTTTCTTGAAGAGTTATGGCCAGTAGGGAAGGAATCGTGATTTGGCAGTCATGTCTTAAGGAAGAATTCCTCCACAACTCTGGCAGAACTTATAAAACTGACTGCTTAAAGGAAGTGAAATGTTAGGTGTATCAAGCAGACAAGAGATACATCAAACTGCCAGCAGCTGAGACATTCACAGAATGTCTCAGTTCACTTGAATGCTGTTTTATCAGATTATAATCAAATTCTCTTGAAGCAAAGTCATTAAGAATTAAGTTAATATAGATGCATACAGAAAGAAGCAAATACACCTCAGAAATTAAGACTTAGATACTGACGGTCCCCTTCTAAGATAAATATATAATAAATCACTTGGCATTTTATTCTCTTTGCATATTTATGGCCTAAAGAACTGAGAGTTTAGGGGCCAGCCCGGTGGCGCCCTGGTTAAGTTTGCACGTTATGATTCTCATCGGCCCGGGTTCACATGTTCCGACCCCAGGTGTGGACATGACACTGCTTGGCTAAAGCCATGCTGTGGTAGGTGTCCCACATATAAAGTAGAGGAAGATTGGCAGGGGTGTTAGCTCAGGGCCAGTCTTCCTCAGCAAAAAGAGGAGGATTGGCAGTAGTTAGCTCAGGGCTAATCTTCCTTAAAAAAAAAAAAAAACCAAAAAACTGAGAGTTTATTATATGTGATGTCAGATTCCAGGACTACAATGTTTTAGAAAAATATGTGATCACTTATAGTATAAATATATGATTTATTTTAACAATTTATTGATGATATTCCTTGACATTATAATACAAGTATTATTTATTCTTAGGGATGCTTTCATGGAAATCATGCCTTTTTAAACACAGCCATGTTTTATTATCCCTGTTTAATTAGTTGTCACAAGACAGGGCTCCTTCTATATCTTTCATTTGCTACCTTGAGATAGCAAAATTTTGCAACTTCAACATTCCTAGCACTCTCTTGCCCAACTCAGCATCATCCTTCAGGCCATAATGATACATTTGTTTCACTTGGTAACACTAAGGCACATTCTAAAATTACAATATATAGCCAATATACACTGTCTATGCTTCTAATTTTTGTTGAGTGCCTTCCCGTAAGTAATTGTATTAAAGATTTATAGACTCATAGAATGCTCAAGATTAAATGATCCATACTGATGAAGCTCAGCATTGTATAAGTGAAAGAATTAAGACTCAAGGAGGTTACTGACTTGCCAAGGCTGATTAATGACATGGTCAGATATGAAACTTAAATCAAATTAAAATGAGTTTTTTTCTGCTAACCATTTTGGTAACATCATTTAAGCTCTTTCTAAAATCAATGTAAATCCTAAAACATAGAAGTTGTGTTCAAATTGTATTGTTAAAATGCACAACATGATTAACTAAAGAGAAAACCAAGTAGACTATAATTGACTAAACGGATGTAGCAATAATTAACATTGTAGTTATTAGAAAAATAAGAGCCTGTTGAGCTTTCATGTGTAACTGATGCTGGCGACCTACACTGAAGGCTCTAGAGTGAAAGGTAAGTCAGGAACAGAAGAAGATAGCTCAGATTGTAAGATTATATGACTCAGTTGCCTCAAAATAAGTCGTGTAAAGGGACTTTAGCAATAGTATAAATTCTTTTTTGTAGTTTAATTTTCCAGCTATTAGAAACACAATAACAGGTATATTGGTATGAAACTAACTTAGTGCCTTCATGGTGGAATATTTAAAAAGGAAGATTTTGAGAAAAAACCCTAACTTTATATATCATAGATTATCATTCAATTGCTCTGTTTCCCTAGATTCAAAAATACAATTTTTTTCTCTTTAAGGGAAAGAATTATGGCCATATACAAGATGCCATTACAAAGTAAATAAATACATTTTTAACTCGAATCTTCCAAATTGAAGTACATATTTCTGAAAAATTGTTCTTAAGATGTACCCTAAAAAGTTTATTCTAGCAGAGTTGCTGTTGAAAGAGTAATTTCAAAATCATTTCAGAGTTTTGCAGCCGGCTTGAGTTTTGTACTTCATTAATGGGAGCAAATTATATTGCCTGGTTTGAGAATAATTCAAAAAAATCAAACGCTAATGGCCTTTGGTATATAAAAAAATTAGACTTACTCTCAAAGGTGAAGACCTTTTACACATAGAATATTCAGAATAAAATGCCTAGTGATGCTTTTGCCAAATCTAGTTTCTTACCTGTCGTTGCTCCTGCCACAGATGCCCAGAGCACGTTCTGACAGGCTGAGCCAGCCTTGCCGTTCCCTAAGCACTTTACTTGGCCAGTCTTGGTCTGTACGCTGACTGCCATGACTTCATCTATCACTTAGAAACACATTACTCTTCCTTAAATAGGACCTTCAAAATATAACTAAAATTCAAACTGAAAAAGAAAGATAATCTCCACTTAGGTGTAATTATATATGTTTACATATTGTATATAATGCGTAGATATTAAATGTTAGAAATTTTCAGTTATAGCCTCATTATTTCACTGATTTTCCTAAGAAGACAAAAATATTTTGATACTCAACATTATGAGTAACGCTAATTCTGAGAAGCATTCCTGATGCCAAACCAAACAAATTCTGAATCACAGAATAACTATGGTAAAAGAGACTCTAGGGTGCAAAAATCTCTTCCGTGGTGAGCAGAGTGAAAAGAAACACCACATTCAGTGGGACAGGTGGAGCACTGCACAATGCTGAAGGGCACCTTATATACATGGTCTGTGATGCATGCAACCTCTGCAACTGCATATAGCTACCCTGTTTTCGAAGTCTTACCCAACTACTGCCGTTAGAAATGATCATTACTCAGAATTCCTAAAGCCCTTGTTAACAATGCAGTGTATTTGCCCCTAAGTGTCCGCCGTGTTATATTGTTCATTTTGTTTTCACATGTAAATCTTTTTCTCAATTATAGATGTTTTGATTTTTGAAATAAAGAATTACATCTTATTTGTGCATATCTAGTGATTCTTGTTATTACATTGTTGCCTGATTTCTGAATTTGTAGAAGTACGTTTTTATTCAAACGATAAGATTCTTAGGAATCAATTTGTGTTTGTACCCTAATCCCAACATGAATACATGCCTAGACAAACCATGTTCTATACTGCTCTTTATGTACCCAAATGTAATTTGTCTTCATACAGAAAATGAAATAAAAACTTTTATGTGTGAATTACATCAAACAGTCTGAGATGATTTAAGAACACATAAAAACTATGATATTTAGAATTTCAGATTTAGGCTCAAATTTTCTAGACTATTTTGTTAAATATAAAATCTGTTCTATAAAGACTGTGTTATGATGACAAAATGCCTCGTGCTTTCTTTCGCATTTACTGAGTATAGTAAAAAGTTCATGAGTCACGGTTCTCCATGCATTATGGTATGAGTAATAGATATTAAAACATGAATTCTGATTAAGTTATCATCTACTGTTGTATTTATTTTAAAATAAACATAAGTAAATATTCTGATGGTTTAGGAAATTGTAGACTTTGGCATCAGCCATTATTTAAAATGGTGATGCAAATATATACAATATTATACTGTTTATACTTCAGCAAATCCTGACCATTCTTATTGATGTACTTTAGGAGTCCAAAGTTGTCTGGTGTTCAGCAATATTGGCTTTGAAGGGAATAAGGGTAACTAAAGTTTTTTTTACCTCAAAACGTAGTTTACAACTCCATTGTAATTTCACTCACTTCAGTTTCAGGAATTTCTAATAAATCTTCAAGTTTTTAAAAAGATTTTAGGTCTTGATATATTTACTCTTTGAATTAAATGTGAAAGATCTTCTGAGTCATAAAAGATATTTATAAAAGAAAATCATTAATATAACAATGTTTTTGTTTCTATATTTCATTAGGGCTTTTAAGTCATATATGTTAGGAAAGAGGAATGAGGTGAATTGAAAAAGGAGACGTGTTGGAGTTAGACATGTACATATATATCTCCAAGGCAAAAAAGATATATTCATCCTGTTCTAGTAAATAATTTTTATTGATTAGAAACCAAAACTTGGTAATAATTTCTCCTAATGTATCTGAAGAGCAAATAATTTGCATAATTTTATGCCTTGTTTTGATTAAACAAAGTGAACGAATAATGCAAATATAATATTTTATTTCTTTTAATTCTCTCATTTCTGTAGTTTATGTCTTGAAGTGATATCAAATAATGCTCCAGGTTTACCAGTGAATGTCTTAATTTCCATTAGAATTTTGTGCCAATTATTTAATGAGTAATAGCATCATGATCATTTTGCCCATTGTATCTCTTATGAGATGAACTCTGTGACCAGGCAAGATTTTAAAAGTGGTCTTTTCACAGAATTTACACAATTAAAATGAAGAGAACATGTTTGGAACTAGGATGGGCTTCATGGAAACCCTTTGTGAAAGAGATGCAGCGGGAGGCATGAGAAGAGGGCAAAGAGAAGATGATAAACCTGTTCTTGATGTCCATCCAAATTTTATCAAAATTTGAAACACATAGTTTGAATTTCTTTCCCTATAATGAAAATTAATACTGTACTTCTTAGTAGTCTTTTGGGATTACTTTTTTGTAGGTTTGACTTATTCATGAAAAAAATGAAAAGCAAAAAGGAAGTAAATGTGTCTAGTAAAACATGTTTTCTCATGCTGAGAGAGAAATCAAATTGCTTTCTCTATAAACAATGTTAAGGACTAAGACTGAGTACAGATTTACTAGAGGACTTCTAAACATTAAATGTTTTTGTGTAGGTTCCCTGGTGCTTTGATTCTTATTTTAAGCCCTTTACCCCTTTCTGTGTAAGTGGTTCGCACAAATAGGCAGAGCAATCAGCAGTTTGATCAAAATGGAGAAACAAATACTTCTAAGCTTAGGTAGGAGAAGACAATGGGTTTCCCCAAGTTATTCTAGATCAAAACCTAATGGATCTATTTTGAGGCATTTCTACACAATAAAAAGAGGATTTGCTCTCACTAAACCTACTAATTTGGTTCTCTAAATAGTGGTCGTTGCTGGAAAAGTGTAGTTCTTTGTTGCTGTTTCCTCTAAAAGTAAATTGTTTTCATTTTCAGGCATGTAGAGTATACCAGCTGAATTAGGTGTCTGTTTTCTGGTACTGTTCCTAATGGAATACTGGGGTGGCTCTTTAAAAGGTTCCAGGTGTTTGAGTTCTTTATTGCTGAGCAATTGTTGCTTCTGTTTCTGGGGCCATCAAAAAAACGTCACAACTATAAATTAAAACAAAAAATCCATATGACGGGGGCCAGCCCCGTGCTGAGTGGTTAAGTTTGTGTGCT
Source organism: Equus przewalskii (assembly GCF_037783145.1). Lineage (NCBI taxonomy): Eukaryota > Metazoa > Chordata > Mammalia > Perissodactyla > Equidae > Equus > Equus przewalskii. The sequence goes on from NC_091832.1 coordinate 68,393,073, forward strand.
CAGCTTCTGCGGCCCAGGGTTTCGCCAGTTCTGATCCTGGGCATGGACATGGCACTACTTGTTAGGCCACTCTGAGGCAGCGTCCCACATAGCACAACCATAGGCACTCAGACCCAGGGTAGACAACTATGTACTACTGGGGGGACTTTGGGGAGAAGAAAAAGGGAAAAAAAAAGAAGAAGAAGGAGAAGATTTGCAATAGTTGTTAGCTCAGGTGCCAATCTTTAAAAAGAAAAATCCGTGTGACGAAATATAGCTATAGCATACATGTGATTAGCAGAATCTTAAGAAATATATTCTCACTTTTTTATAGGAAAACCTTAACATATGAAACAAAATATAATGAAGGACATTGTATGGATTAATACATTGAAAATGAGGACACAGTTTACTGATTCTAATTTATCTTCAGGAATTGAAATGACAATGGAGAAAAGGCATGATGCTGATATAAGTTTATTTATTTTTTAAATCAATGCACTAAGTGTGGTTGCTTTCTTCTTTTGACAGCATGAAAGATGCAGGAGTAGGCCATAAGCAATGGAGGGGTCCCATATCATCCACCTGCAAGCAGTGTCCTGTGGTCTATACCAGCCCCGTTTGTGGTTCAGATGGTCATACCTACTCTTCTCAGGTAAAGACAACTATAGTCATTCAGTATGAAATACATAACACATATTTATTAGTAAGTGATTAAAACTTTTAGTTCTCCAATGTGGTCATCCAAATAATTTATTTAACTTTTAAAATAATGCAAACAATCTCACTGGTTTAGAATATGATTCAATGTATATTTGTTTCTCCTATATCAGAGTTTTTAAAATTTGGAATGCCAAAGCTGTGAACACTCTGAACTCTCAGATATTAAAACAAATGTTTCCTTTGTTCCTACTGTGAAAGGGGTCAGAAATGTTACCATGCCATATAATAATGTTAGTAGTTATTGTTATTATAACAATAATAGCAGCTACAATCTGTCAATATCATTATTTCTTTAATCTCGTATATCTCCGATATTACCTCATTTAAGCCTTCAAAAATCCTTTTTAACAGATGAGAAAGCTAAGGATCAGAAAGGTGGAGCAAATTTCACAAATTTAGCTGAAGCTGAAGCCGTGATTTGATGTCATTTCTGATTCAGCGTCTCTGTTCTCTCCCCTACATTATTCTGCCTCCTTATTTAGTGTCCTATATTGTCCAAATATATAGGAGTTTGTAAGTACTTTACCTAGTAAAAGTTTTCTTCGATTCTATGACAGAAAGGAATACAGGATAACAACTTCTTACCTGAAACTTTGGGCGAGGTACATTAGGTTTTTTCAAAAATATGCTTTAGAAAGGTAGTGTAGCACATTATGCAGTGTCACCAGTGAGATCTTACCCTATAAGTAAACATATTAACATCTCTTTAAGGAACTATATGAATATTCACATTAAATAGGATACATGAAGTCTATAAAATAACCTTACATCAGTTCATATCTTGTTTTGCTTACTGCAAAGTGAGTTCCGAAAATGTTGGGCTATCTGAACGTTTTGTTTTGTGTATACCTCTTTATGAACCATACTTTGTCACAGTAAATATTTCCCAACAACTTCTACTTGCATTTTACAATTGCTAATCTTGATAAGAGCATGACAATATTGAGAAAGATTAATTTAATCAGTAAATATATGCATAGTACTTACTGGCTGCCAGGTACTGTGCATCCTTGGTGAAGCCGTCATGTGCCCATTTGCTAATATTTTAAAGGTGCGTATAGAGGTCTAGTTATTGCTAGAAGAAAAGAGAGTGGGTAACTGTCCTTTCAACATGATCTTAATCTTGGTGAATTTACCAGGGTCCAGAACCTCAGCTTTGCAAGCTTAGAAAATTCATGTTGTCAGCACAAGGAAGAATGAATCTATCTCATATTATCAAATCTCACATGATAACGATGTGTAAAAAATTGTACTGCTTTGTTAAATTACAACAAAGGATGCAGATTATAATTTTCAAACTGATAGGTAGAGCTACATGGAAAAGAAATTTTAGTCCTAATTTTACTGGATGAAAATGATGACTGAACAAGTTGAGTCAAGAGAGAGACTGGAATTTTTACTGGCATTCAGCTAAGATAGGCCTGTATCTTCCTCACCATTAGAAATATATGTGCTGGAGGTACTGATATATTTGTATCCAGAGTGTCATGGGCCCTGGAGAGGGCGAGCATTAGTCCGCCACCCACTTGTTTGGGGCTCTCTCTAGGATGCTCCTAGTAGACGATCAGTTCTTTCACAACTCACAGGACATAAAGTTACAATCACAAGTGATTTCCACCTGTTGGGACCATATGGGAGGCCTTGTTTGATGATTTTAGAGAAACACAGTTGTCATACTTCCTCTCAAGACAAAATATACCTCTTACAAGTAGATTAATTCTGATTCCATAGGGTTTCCCCCGTTGTTCTCCTTTTTACTGGGCGCACTGTGAAATCCCAGCTTACAAATCATATGGCCTTAATAATATGGTCAATAAAACCATTCTAAATACTCCATACTTGAATTATTAATTTAATATTTATTTGCATGTGTATCACTTTCTACAAATGTCTTATCTACATAGAAAGACATAAAAAGAACATGATTCAAGTGAATATTAGCTTTTAGTAATTCCAAATCACCAACTTCATTTCTGTTGATTCTGATTTAACTTGGTGATATTTTACTTTGGACCAATACTAATCTTGCAACAGTGAGGCTAAGCTGTATAAAATAATAAAAACTAAATAGACATCTTAGCCCTGTAGGACCTTATATTAAACTCTCCCTACCAGTACATTTTAGAAGTTTATTGGATTTGAAATTCAAATGAAGACCCTCAACATTTTTTTGTAAGAGAAAAGATTGCCCTAGGCTATTTATGTACTGAATCATGAACAAAGACCACAGAGGCAAGTGCCTTCTTGAGAAAGTCATTTTATTACTTATCAGGAGATGAAAATAGAAGATGGGCACAGGGGTCACAGGATCTTTCTTCTGGCATTTAGCTCACTCAATTTTGTCAGTAAACTAAGCAATCTCTGACAGGGCAGATTTAAACAACTTTTGGGGTCTTGTAGGCCTTTGAGCTCGCAATAATGATGTGCTCCAAATTCCAAGCTCAGCATGGTCTATGAAGCTCCTTGCTTGAAGTTTCTAATCCCTCAATTGAGTAATCCTGATATGATAAAGATTGACCAGAAGCCAGGTACTATCAGTCCAGGATATGGAACCCTATATCCAGGATGGAAGCCCAGTCCTTCTCTCCAGGCCTTCTTATCTTTTTGTAATGGGGACCCCTCCATGGATACACAGGGTTTGGTTTTTTGTTACTACTACAAATAATATCCTACAGGTTCTATTTTAGACCCCTAATGTTTCCTCATTACCTTCAACTCCATTTATAGAGATGAAATTATAAATTATATTTCCACTGTACAACTTAATTGGAGGTGAGATCATTAACAAGTATAGTAGGAGCAGGGGCTGAGAGAGAGGATGGGAAAGAGGGTTGACAGAAGGAATCCAAAGGAAGATTTTAGCCAAATGACATAACTAGGATATAATTTTAGAAAATGTAGTCATTATACAATGTGACCAATTTTGGAATAATTGTTTTATTAGAGTTCAAGTTCTGAACTTGTCAGCTTCTCTAGAAATCCTCAGCAGTGTACTTTAAAAAGGTATACACAAAAAGACAAAGGAGCAGATGGAGAACTATGGAAAAATTGATTTACTTGAAAAAATATTGAGACTTTTGAAATTTTCATAGGAAGTAGTTTTGTAACATCTGATTTTTTTTCCTGTTAAGAAAACCGATTGACTTCTTTTTAGAAGCCTACTTAATCTTTCTTTTTAAAGAACCAGTGTTTTAAACATTATTTCAAATTCAGCAATGCCAGAAAAATCAAAACGTAAGTCTGTTCAAAGTTATTTGAGAGGTAATCATTCCTGAAATTGACAGAAAAGGTGAAAGTCTTTGTTTCTTTACTCCAGACAAAGTCTATTTTGATTGTATTTTCAAGCTTCAGTAAGAAACTAGGAATTGTTCTCCAGTATAGCATCTATATTAGACCATGGATATATTTGTCACTGACTTGTGTAAATTGTATACTGCATTTGCTGAGCAGAAGTCAATAAATAATATTAATATTTTAGAACTCAGCAGGGCATACATAACATAAATACTCTGGGGACAACATTGGATGATTTGAACTCTTTTTTATCCTTTTTAGTCATGCAATGCTTGGCAGTTGAACTAAATAATGGTGAAATCCTTAGGAATGAGCACTGTTTATAAGAAATTTGTATGTGTGTGTGTGTGTATATGTTGAGGGACGGCAAATAGAAAGCTTATCCATTTTACACTAGAGTTCCCAACTCTGGCTGCCGAGATGCTACTTAAATTGGTTTGGGATGGGGCTCTGTGAATCTGAATGTTAAAAGCTCCCCAGGTTATTTTTATGTGTAGCCATGGTTAAGAACCACTGTTGTACCCTTCAAATTATTGCTTTTTTTTTTTTTTTTAAAGATTTTATTTTTTCCTTTTTCTCCCCAAAGCCCCCCGGTACATAGTTGTGTATTCTTCGTTGTGGGTTCTTCTAGTTGTGGCATGTGGGACGCTGCCTCAGCGTGGTCTGATGAGCAGTGCCATGTCCGCGCCCAGGATTCGAACTAACGAAACACTGGGCCGCCTGCAGCGGAGCACGCGAACTTAACCACTCGGCCACGGGGCCAGCCCCAAATTATTGCTTTTGAATTCTTAAATATGAGATTTTTGGAGGTTTTTTTAATAAAATAGAATGATAACGTTAGCATAAAAGGGGAAGCATTAAAGGGGACATTTACTTTTTGTTGCAATTTGAGAAAATTCCGTTTTAAGTTTCAATAGTCTATTATAGAGTTTTAATCTTTCTTTAATTTTTTCCATATTTAAGATATTCTGTTACTTTCTCTTAATAATAGTTACTAATTCTAGTAGCTATGCATATATTTTCAAAAGTAGAAAATTTTTTACACTTCACCATTTTGATGTGTTGTATCTATCAGTATGTAGTATTTAATTAACCTAGGTACCTTCTTCTGAATGCTTTGAGCTGAGATAATTTTATGTTGGAAGATCGGTCAGAAATAGATGTACCAGGGCCGGCCCTGTGGCCAAGTGGCTAAGTTTGCACACTCCGCTCCTGCACCTGGAGTTTGCCCATTCAGATCCTGGGTGCAGACCTACACAGTGCTCATCAAGCCATGCTGTGGTGGCATCCCACATAGAGGAACTAGAATGACCTATAAGTAGGATATACAACTGTGTACCGGGGCTTTGGGGAGGAAAAAAGAAGAGGAAGATTGGCAGCAGATGTTAGCTCAGGGCCAATCATCTAAAAAAAAGAAAAAGAAAGAAATATACATGTGCTGCTTCTATTTGAACTGCTTTTCAACATAGGCTAGGTTTTGCTTTTGGCTTGGGTATGCCAAGTTGATCAAGATTACAACTCCAACATATTATCAGAATTATTGACTGGGATAAGCTCTTATTAAAGCACTGAGCATTAAAAGAAAGAATATGAGTGAACTCTATCATAAAATCTCAGATTTCAAAGGAACTCAATAGGACATCTAGGACAAACTTCTACATAACACGCAAGTCCCTGATAAGATATCCTGTTCTGTGAGATAAGTATCTATTTGAGGGGGATTCTAATTGTCACAAAAGCTTTCTTCTCTTTATATTGATTTAGCTTCCAGTGCTCTTGATTCTTACCCCCTCGGGTATACGTTGCACAAAATATATGCTCTGCTCTCTTCAGTTATTGGGAAAAATGTGAATTCCTAAATTTTCCATTTAAGATGTAGCAAGACACTAAAGGACAATTGCAAAGCAGCCTCAGGCTAGAATATTATTTAATTTTTATACAACTCTATTTCCAGTCTTTTAGAATCATCTCACACACATTTATTAGACGTGAACAATTTTTTTGTTTTTGCTGAGGAATATTGGCCCTGAACTAACATCTGTTGCCTATCTTCATTTTGCTCAGAGGAGATTGTCACTGAGCTAACATCTGTGCCAATCTTCCTCTATGTTATGTGGGAAACCACCTTCCTCTATTTTATGTGGTGACAGTATGGCTTGATGAATGGTGCTAGGTCTGCACCCAGGTTCCAAACCTGTGAACCCAAGGCTGCTGAAGAAGAGTGCGCAAACCTAACCACTATGCAACCGGGCTGGCCCCTAAACGTGAACTTTTTTTATATAGCTTACCTTCGTTGAGTTTGAGACACGCAGCATTCTTTTCGTGGAAACCCAATAATCTATTTTGCCCTGATATTTAATCATGTTAAGTCATATTTAATTAAATTATATAGTTATGATATTAACTTACTTAAACAGATTTTAGGGACCAAAAAGTGGAGTGGTGGCAAGCATAAAACTCACCTGACGGTAATGAGAGTTTGGAGTCATTTGTTAGCCTTAAGTGTTCAGCATGCTGTGGGCATCAGTTGTCTCCCTGGAGCTTGATTGAGAGAAACCTCCAGTGTAATTTTTTATTGTCAAACAAAAAATATTCATTCAGGAGAAACTAATTAATGCACTCCTTTTCTGTAAATATTACATGTTTGGGTTAAATAGAATTACCAAGTAAAGGTGAAATATGATATTTTTTTGGTTAAATTTGAAGAATTAGAAATAATCACTGAATTATCATAATGTTTAAATATTTTCTAGGAAAATATGGAGTAAAAGTAAATTCTAATTCTTTTTTTCTTCAATCCTGGATTCATTTTCTCCTCAGAATATTTTATATGTATTGAGTATAATGTGTTGATCATTTTAGTGTTTTATAATAAACGAATTCACTATTAGTGTATTTAAATGTACACAGAAAGGTAAGGGAAACAATCTATAGTGATGAATGATTTTTGTTTTTCAAAAAAGAAAGGGAGAAATAAGAAAATTAAGTTTAAACATGAAAACTACATGCCATTTCTATAACAGGATTGTTATAGCAAACTAACTGCTTCTATTGTTAAATATTCAAAGAATTCTTCCACCTTTTCAATTATAAGTAGTGCAGTATCTCATTGCTGTGGCGATGGACCTTTGCCTTGCTTCTAAAGTGTTTCACTGACTAAATCATTTTTCTGCAACTTGTATTATATTGAAGAAATTTAACTTCATCTTAATTTTAGTCTTCCAGTATAATACGCTTTAGAGCCATAATTATCGTTGGAAGATAGCTTGTTGAAGTTATTAAGTGAGCACACTGCATTTGGAGGGTTCATGCTCTCATCTCCATCCATACTCTAAATACCTGTCCCTCCTTCTCCAGGAATTTGCTTTATGGGTTATTTTATGTCTCTTTGTCCTTAACTTTGACACCGACATAGACTTACTTTTTTGGCTTGTTCAAAACACTTGAGTTTTGTGTATTGGTGGCTGCCATTCACGAGTTAAGGACAAACGTTTCACTAATTTCTAAATTTATATATTGATGTATTTTTGAGATTATAGCCTTACTTTTGTATGAGTGACTGTGTTAAAATGGTCTTTCACAAAACTCTGTTGATATTACAGGATTTTTGTAGTTTTATTAATTTCTTTATTTTTAATGTAATTCCATAGGAAATGAAAATTTGGCAAATTTATGTTTTTAACACACTTTACTTTGAAATATCAATAATCAATCAAATCTAAATCTGTAAGTTTTGATCCACTGGTCTTCACTACTTGTTTCACTTACTGCTTTGCCAATCACTCCACCACACACCAAAAACTGGCTTCTCCTCCCATCCCATCACCAAAACTGTTAGACCACATTTACAGCAATTCAGTAAATACCAAATTCAGTGATTATTCCAAAATATTTTCTTATTGGATGGAAATGAAGTATTTGACAGTGTTAAACTCCCTTGTCATCTTCTGCTTCTGTTTTTTCTCGATACCTGGACAGTCGTGGACTTGAACAGTGACTGCAGCACCTTTGGATAGAGGCATCCAGGAGAACATGGGGTCCTTGCCCCAGAATACTTAGGCTGCAATCTCGCTACTTTACCGCAACTGCTAGGTCCTATATTCTAGGGGATTCTTCGAATGCTCTAATCATTGTTTCCCACAGCTTAATGCCAGTGGCTTAGCTGTGGGGATGAGGCATGGTGCGTTAATGAGTCTGAGGCCCATGTGTCTCTTTTTCGTCCACCACTACTATAACTTGTGTATGGATCTTACAGTATGGTAACCCATGAATTTTTCGCTACATTAACTTTCATAATCTCATACACACATGTGCATACGTTTATTAACCAAGCATTTATTTAGGTCTTTTTTTGTGATGGATACTGTGTCACTAACTCATTATTAATCCCCCTTTTATAGCCAAGAACACCGACGCACAGAGAAGTTAAGCAATTTTGCCCAGCGTCACCCAGCTAAGTCCAGATTCCGTTCTCTAAATTAATTTTCCTTTTTTAAAATTTGAATTTGGGGCAGAAACACTTTTTTAATTAGTTGCCCTTCAATGTTTTTACATTACAGATATAATTAATGCGATGATTGCATTTATTTGAATCACTAAATAAAGATTGCAATGTGTGGCCTTAAATTTACAGAGCTGCTTGTTTGTTACTGGTTTGAAGCCTATGATTTCAGAGCCATTTTTAAAAATTATATTCTTAGAGATTTCACATGATAAATAAGTTTAATTTGTCCATTTTCTATGGTTATAATTTCTTGCAGAAGACAATCTTTTATGTTTTCTTCTAGAAGCTTTAACGTTTTAACTTTTAAGTTTAGGTATATGATAGATACGTGTTGGTTAATTTCTGAATATGGTAAGAGGGGAGGGTTGAATATCCTTTTTTAATATAGCCAGCCAGTTGTCGCATCGTTTGTAGCCGTTTGCCCCATTGGATTGCTTTGGTGTCTGTCAAAAATGAAATCGTCCTGAAAGTGTGGATCTGTTTCTGCTCTATTTTGTTCCAGTGAGTTATTCATCTGTCTTGAGGCTCGTACCATGCTGGCCATTTGCTGTATCTTTAGGTTAAGTTTTGAATTCAGGCGCTTTAAGTCTGACTTTGTTCTGCCTTTTCAATATTTCCTTGGCATTTGCCCTCTGCATTTCTATATGAGTTTTAGGATTAGTTTGTCAATTTCTACAGAAGATCAGCTAGAATAATGATTCAGATTTTGTTGAATCTATAAATAAATTTGAGGAGAATTGATAACAATACTAAATCTTCAAATCCATACACTTGGTACATCGTTTCATTTAGTTAGATTTAATTAATTAATGCTGTGTAGTTTTTGGTATAAGGATCTGTAATGTTTTTAGTTAAATGTATTGCTAAGTAACATTTTTATTAATGCTATTAAAAATTTAATTGGTACTTTTATTATTTATTTATTTATTTATTTTGCTTGAGGAATGTTAGTCGTGAGCTAACATCTGTGCCACTCTTCCTCTATTTTTTTGTATGTGGTACACCACCACAGCATAGCTGGTGAGTAGATTAGTTCCACGCCCAGGATCCGAACCTGCCAACCTGGGCCACTGAAGCTGAATGCATGGAACTTTTAACCACTCAGTCATGGGGCTGGGCCCAGTACTTTCACTTTTTATTCCTTTGTACTAGTATATTGTCATATAATCAATTTTTTTATACTGACCTCATATATTAACACCTCACTAAATTTACTTTTTCATAGTAGTGTTTAGTAGATGTCTCAGAATTTTCTACATATATTATCATTCTTTATGAATAAAGGCAAATTTACTCCTTCCTTTCTTTCTTTTTATGCATTTTATTTCTTTTTCTTGCCTTATTGTTCTGGTTAAGACTTTCAGTACAATGCTCAATGTCCCTGTTTGCCTAATCTAAATTTAGGAGGAAAGCGTTCAGTATTTTACCATTAGGCACAAAATTATGTATAAATTTTTGTTTGTGAAAAAATGAAACCCTGAATAAAGCTTAAGCTAATGTTAATCAGGTTTTCTGCAGCCCTTGTAGAATACAACATACAATTTTGGTGCCTGTAATCTGTTACTATCTATTAAAAAAAGGAAAATACTGCATATATTCACTTGTGGAGTTTTCATGTTAACTTTTCCTTCTAAGATAATATAATCTTTGCTTTTTTGATAAAAGGAACTTGTATTTTATAAATATTCCACATAGTAAGCATTTCTAAGGGGCTAGTTTCTCTAAAAATCTCAAAATATGTAGAACATGCTTGAAATATCCATGTTCCTTAAGAGAAATACAGTCGCAGTAGTAGTAGGCATATATTAGCTGTAGCTATAAAAGTAGTATTGGCAGCAATTGCTAAAATAATTAAGCAATAATGTCAAGTAATGTTCTAAGTATTTTATGTGTGCTAATTTCATCTTTAAAACAACCCTATAAGACAGATTCTATAGTGATCCGCAATTTGTAGATAAGGAAAAGGAAGCAATTAGCAGCCATAAAGCAGGTAAGTACGGAATTGGAGCCCAGCTTAGATCTCATAGAGTTCACCACTGTGCTGTTCTGTGCAGTAAAACTTGCCAGTAAGTTCCTGATTGATGCATTTATCACGTGTGGATGTTACTCTAATCATGTCCTTTGTAACATCAATTATTCATCACTTTATCAAGAAGAAGGAACCATGCAAGGCAATAGGAGAGATTTAAAGAAGCCATATATGTATTCCAACTCTTCAAAAACTTAGATTATAACAAGATAAATAGGTTACCCATGTGTAAAGATAACGTTAGCGTGTGCCATTCTTACCCAGCTGGTAGAAGGTATTCCAGCTGAGATATTCCAAAAGTTTCTAGGTAGTTCAGAATCAGTGTACCCACAGCACCTTTGGAAAAGCTGTGTGTGTGTGTGTGTCTCTTCTGTCAAAGTCGCACAACTCATGCCAACAAAGAAAAGATTTTTAAAAAGCTAACGCTTAGTGAATGCCTATTATGTGTTAATCATTGCTCTCTTAATATATTAATTAATTAATTTAATGTATTAATTTGTATATTAATTAACCTACTCCTCATAACAACACTATGAGACATATAACATACACTAATATTTTAAAGATAAGGAATCTGAAGCATAAAGATATTAAATATGTTCATAAGGCCACAAAGCTAGTAAATAACAAGGCTAATGGTAATATAAATATGAATAAAATTATGAGTCATATAAAGGTAAATAATATAATAAATTGTAGTACAATATATATGTATAATTATGCTTATAAATAATATATTAATAATGTGGATAATATTAATATAGGAAAGTAGTTTTAAAGTTAATAGATGAAAAATAATTTTCTAAGCAAAGAGAAAACAAATACATCATATATAATATCTACTTATATGTATATAAATTTATAATCATATAGATATGGAATAAACACAGTGGTACATGGCTGTCATATCCTTTTCAGTGAATACATGGGCTAATTACGTATTTTCCCACAATCTCTCTGCATATGCTCTGTGATCACTGTATGTTTCAATGTCCTCTAGTGTCCCTCCACCCTAGCTGCCCTCCACCAAGGAAATTAGCCTTGTTATGTGAATAGGCAATGGATTAAGTATGCTCTTGCCTCTGAAGCAAGCGGATTAAACAAACGCTAACTTAAACAAGAGGTAAGTTAACTCTAATAGAGAAACTGGGGGAAAAAATTGTCAATAGCTAGAATGAAGAAACATGAAGATGAGTGCCTTGTGAAAGAATGACGGAGTAGGCTTCATGTGAAAACATAGTGATGTAGATGAATTGGAAGATCCTCTAAACAGCTGTGCCCCCAGGGAATAGAAAGCAGGGAAGTACCTGTCATTAGGACCTAAGAATTCAAAAAGTAACCTATTTATCTCTGAACTAGCTTTGGGTAATAATACCATTATTATGGCATAATATTTATACCTTTGAATCTATTCTCTCGTGGATCTGGGGTTTTGGAGCAGAGGTCATGGAAGCTCCAGAATGAGAAGTAAATTTAAGGAGTTCCATGTATTCATACCCCCAACACTTGGAAGCCCCAACATAAACCTTTTCTCTAGAAAAGTATAAGGAATACAAACTTCTAATGATTCCCCAATTTTATTCTGCCAACACTTTGCTCACATACAAATAAATAAACATTACAAATAGAAGATATACACTAATAGAATACAAATAAACCAACAAACAAAATGAGAAAAGTCAACATGAGCAACAGTGAACAATGCAAACAATTAAGAACAAAATCAGATTTAGGTTTCAATACTTAAAATACTAAAATTGTCAGATAAATAACTAGGTAAATCAAAACATACTGTCACTATGTAAAATATTTGTTGTTGTTGTTGAGGAAAATTGGCGGTTAGCTAACATCTGTTGCCAATCTTCCTCTTTTTGCTTGAGGAAGATTGTCCCTGAGCTAACATCTGTGCCAGACTTCCTCTATTTTGTTTGTAGGATGCCGCCACAGCGTGGCTTGATGAGTGGTGTGTAGGTCCACACTCGGGATCTGAATCCATGAACCCCAGGCTGCTGAAGCAGAGTGTGTGAACTTAACCACCACACCACAGGGCCGGCCCCTATAGAATATTTTTAATGTGTGAAATGTTTAAAGACACAAGAGTAGTTTTCTTGAGGAGGAAAAACATGGGGGTGGCTCTGAAAGACCAAAGACCATTAATGTCTCTCCCTCTACCATGTCTCTCAGGGTCTAAGGTGTTCTCTCCCCAAGGGCTAGGGTTGTTGCTCTCCTTCCATAAACACAAAATTAGCATGCCCCATTTCAGAATTAAAATTTCTCCATTTCTTCTTATCAGTTCCTAAACTCTGCACTTAAGTATTTCATCCGTTATAGTCCAGTCCAGGAGGGACAAGAGCATTTTTGTAAAAGTGAGACAGACATTACGTTCTTAACCTTGGCCTGCATGGCCTACTGTCAAGAGACCTAGAGAGCAGTGTGATCTTGGACCATGTTAATCCAACAGGAGAATCCAAGTGGCTGAACCAGAATTGAGCTTGAATTCCCATATCCCTTTTGGACAGGCTGTCACCCGAAGGTACAGCAATCAGGCCAGCCTGTGGTTACTATTAGGAGAAAGAAAGAAAAAGCCTAAATGGTTATAGTAGGTATGTATAAACTCTTTTCCTTTAGTTAATTACTCAGGCACCAGCTGATAGGGTATGTTCACTTTCTGGAGACAGCAAAATTCAGTGACCAAACTGGCTTACTAAGGTGAGGGAGGTAGAGTCAGAAATCTTTTTGAGCAGATTTTTGAAGAGACCATCCCAATATTTAGAATATCAGATGCTTGTGGATGGTGAGGAGCATGGAAGGTCCATTAAATACCTTGCCTGTGAGCCCACTGTTCAGTAGATTTTGTGATAAAAGTTGCCCTGTTGTCAGACTAGAAATAGTCTAAAAAGTCCAACACATGACACAGACTATTTCAAAGGACATGACATTAGGGTGTGGCCAGAGTCAGCTGATGGAAGTGGAATAGCAACAGCATTACCTGAAAATGTGTCAAGAGAGACTTGTTGCCGAAAGGGTCCGTTAGTGTTGTGGAATGCCAAAGATAGGGAGTATAACACACCTTGCAGCACAGCTTCCAAATCAGCCTGTTGGTTTACCTGATATAAATGACCAAATAGAATGTCCAAGGGAGGAACATACTCCTTCCAATACCCAAAGAGTCCACTTAGTTGCTGGGACTTCTTTTTTAGTGATGACCAAAGAGAGAACAGTTTTCCTTCAGTGTTGGAAAGGCAGTATTGTGAATCTACCCAGATAATTTTAAGAAACTAGTTAGCAGGCAGGCCCCTGGATTTTGTCGGTTTATCAGCTCTTCCTGCTGGCAGAGGTGGAATAACACTGCAGTCAGCATCACTGGGTCTCAATCCTCTGACTTTCCAACCAACACAGCTGCATCCTTATAGGGAAAGCTTTGGACGTTAGAGATTATAAACACCCACTGGTGGCAAATGGTGAAATTTTTCCCTCTTGAAAACTTAACATGTGGCTCTTGGCTCTTTTTTGGATAAGGGAGATCTTCTCTGGCACTTACCAGACAGTGAAGTACAAACACATAGCACATCAATACCTACTATCCATTCAGATGGAGAAGCAATAACAATATCCATTGAATTTGTCCAAAAAGCCCCATGAGAAAGGTCATGTTGGCTTACCTTCCATATTGTAAATCCTGCCTAAGCCCCATGAGTTGAATCCAGTGGTTGACCCCAATAGAAGCTGACGTGGTGGTGACTTGAATGTCTATATCCAACACAGACATAAAAGCTTGAGCCTCTCCTCTACCCCAAAGTTCTTCAGTACGTTTGGATCAATGTTAATGGCCTTCTGTCTCATTTAGAAATAAGGAAACCTTGATCTTGTTGTCAAGATAACACCCCTTCCTCCTCCTGCCTGGAGGCTCGTGAGCATTAACCAAAGCAGTATTTAGACAGTTTCGGTCAATCTTACCCCTTGCTACTCAGGCTTGAAATTTTCAGTAGCAGGTAGAACAGTGGGTGAACCTTACAATAACTTTGGCTCATGACTTAGGTGAGAGCATTCACTACTGGATCATAGGAAATCTTCTCATATCCTCTAATCTGGTCCATGGGGCTCTGTGTCCCTTCACTTCTAGAAAGCCATATCTGTGTCAGCATCACATCCTTATTGCTAAAAAAATAGTCAAGAACTATGAAGGATTTGAGATTTTTACCCTACTGGCAAGTAAATGCCACAGTTTCATGAATGCAGGCAGAAGACATGAGCCTCCTGGGTCAGAGACAAAAGAATTTATTACTTATGACACAAGCAGCATAATTTTTATGTTTATGTCAGCTCTTCTTTCCCCACAGGGGCAATGCAGAGTGGCCCAATTGGATGTTCCACACACATTGGGTTTGTGTCACAGCTAAGGAAATATGGGTATTTTATAATGGGCTGTAGACAAGCTTCCTGAACCTTTTCCCTGTGAGAAGACATTATCTTTAATTTACTGGGAAACAAACAAATCTGCCTGGTCTTCCGGAAGGAGACATTGTCTCTATCTTGCAAGGGTATTTACTATACAAACAAAACTGAATAGATAATACAAAACAAAAGGCTGTCAATGTCTCTGTTCCCATGATGTACAGAAACACAGGAGATCCATAGGGACTTGTGTCTCAACACTACAAAATAGTAGGGTAGCTCTATAATGTCAGAAAAACTAGATATACAGAGAAAAGTCATAGAAGATGAAGAGAATTGCTACAAAATGATTAATATGTTAATTTACCTGGAAAATCTAATATAATAATTCTAATCTTGTATGTATGTAATAAAATAGTCTCAAGATATATAAAGTAATCTTGTATGTATATAGTAAAATAGTCTGAAGACATAAAAAGAACTTTCTACAGGAAGAAATTATCAAGTCTCACTAACATGTCGTGAGATTTCAACACTCCTCCCTTAGCAATTAATAGAGCTACAGACAACAAATGTTAGGCTCCTCCCCTCCGTCCCCTGGCTCAGAGTAAGTCAGTGGGACCCACTGCACACTGATGGAGGGAGAAGGGTTGAACCCTGTATCATAGCCCTGGAGGAGTGCCTACCTGTGCCTAAAAACATGGCATATTTAGTGAGGAATGTTCTTGGAATTTGTATTCTGAGATGACCAGCAAGACTGTCAGGTTAGTTATGCTGAGCTATTAAGAAAATAGATTGAGCATGTAAGTAAATCTATGTCTCTCATTTGTTGGAGAAAGTAGTTACAAAGATAGAAAATAGGAGGCTGGAAAGAATTCTGAGTTGTTGGATTGAAATTGGAGGGATCAGTATGAACTCATGTTGAATATTTTTGGGGTTTAAAAAAATATATATACAAGGACACATATGGAATTTGTTACAGTTGTTTTTGTGTGCATGTGTATCCTAGAAGGTTGGCTGTTTATTTACCATATTTAATAAATTATCCACCTCTGCAGGGGAACTTGTTTGCTTCTGTTATCTCTGTTTCACCTTACCCAGACTGTTTTTCCTTTTCGTATTCACCTTTCTTGTATAAACTCATATTTAAGAATATGTATTAGCCACTCCAGTTAGCAGGTCCTCCCTCTTTACTGTAGCGAACATGGCCAGGAGTCTTCCTTCCCAATGTGTAGGAGAAGCCATGGTCTTAGATGCGCATTTATTCCTGTAGTCAGTCAATGGAAGGCACAGTAACTCTGAGTATAATGGCTTCTCAGGTTACCCTCTGAGATTTTCACAAGAGGAAACTTTGCCTAGTGGAGAAACTAAGTTTATGCGTTTATATCTTCGTGTCAAAACCATTTGCACCAGATCTTCCCTATCTTTCTCTTTGAGCACATCCAAGGTATTTCATTGCTACCAGTGCTTAAAACTCCATGGTGGGGCTGGCTCCGTGGCTGAGTGGTTAAGTTCCTGCGCTCCGCTGCGGCGGCCCGGGGTTTGGATCCTGGGCGCGGACATGGCACCACTCTTCAGGCCACGTTGAGGCAGTGTCCCACATGCCACAACTAGAAGGACCTGCAACTAAGATATACAACTATGTACATGGGGGTTTGGGGAGATAAAGCCAAAAAGCCAAAAAGGAAGATTGGCAACAGTTGTTAGCTCAGGTGCCAATCTTTAAAAAAAAAAAAAAGACTGCATAGGGGCTATTGACCATTAAGCATATATCTTAGCTATAAGAATAGTACATAATTATAGATAGGCTCTTGGTATTTCTTATGCATAATAAACAAGGAATTTCCTCAAGCTTTATGTTTATTAAAACAGTTAATATAAAAATTTAAGTATGTAAGCCCAATAGACATTGAAATGTATGCACAAGATGTCACAATTTAGTATTTTTGTTTGCGTAATTGTTGAAGTCATCTCCTGCTTTGAGATTTTCAGTCTTTTCTCTTATTGAGTAAATTTAACCTTCTGTCCTGAATCTTTTTTTTTATTGAGTTATTAATAGGTTACAATCTTGTGAAATTTCAGTTGTACATTAATGTTTGTCAGTCATGTAGTAGGTGCACCATTTCACCCTTTGTGCCCACCCCCCACCCCACCTTTCCCCTGGTATCCACTAAACTGTTCTTAGTCCATAATTTTAAATTCCTCATATGAGTGGAGTCATACACAGATTGTCCTTCTCTCGCTGGCTTATTTCACTTAACATAATTCTCTCAAGGTCCATCCATGTTGTTGCAAATGGAATGATTTTGTTCTGTTTTGCAGCTGAGTGGTATTCCATTGTATATATGTACCACATCTTCTTTATCCATTCGTCTGTTGCTGGACACTTAGGTTGCTTCCACGTCTTGGCTATTGTAAACAGTGCTGCAATAAACATTGGGGTGCATAGGACTTTTGGGATTGCTGAGTTCAAGCTCTTTGGATAAATACCCAGTAGTGGGATGGCTGGATCGTATGGTAGTTCTATTTTTAATTTTTTGAGGAATCTCCATACTGTTTTCCATAGTGGCTGCACCAGTTTGCATTCCCACCAGGAGTGTATGAGGGTTCCTTTTTCTCCGCAACCTCTCCAACATTTGTTGCTATTAGTTTTAGATATTTTTGTCATTCTAACGGGTGTAAGGTGATATCTTAGTGTAGTTTTGATTTGCATTTCCCTGATGATCAGCGATGATGAGCATCTTTTCATGTGCCTATTGGCCATCAGTATATCTTCTTTGGAGAAATGTCTGTTCATGTCTCCAGACCATTTTTTGATTGGGTTGTTTGATATTTTGTTGTTGAGTTGTGAGAGTTCTTTATATATTATGGATATTAAGCCTTTGTCAGATATATGACTTGCAAATATTTTTTCCCAGTTAGTGGGTTGTTTTTTTGTTTCAATCCTGTTTTCATTTGCCTTGAAGAAGCTCTTTAGTCTGATGAAGTCCCATTTGTTTATTCTTTCTATTGTTTCCCTTCTCTGAGAAGACATGGTGTCTGAAAAGATCCTTTTAATACTGATGTCAAAGAGTGTACTGCCTACATTTTCTTCCAGAAGCTTTATGGTTTCAAGTTTCACCTTTAGGTCTTTGATCCATTTTGAGTTTATTTTGGTGAATGGTGAAAAAGAATGGTCTATTTTCAATCTTTTACATGTGGCTTTCCAGTTTTCCCAGCACCATTTGTTGAAAAGACTTTCTTTTCTCCATTGTATGCCCTCAGCTCCTTTGTCAAAGATAAGCTGTCCATAGATGTGTGGTTTTATTTCTGGGCTTTCAATTCTGTTCCATTGATCTGTGCACCTGCTTTTGTACCAGTACCATGCTGTTTTGATTACTGTAGCTTTGTAGTATGTTTTGAAGTCAGGGATTGTGATGCCTCCCGTTTTGTTCTTTTTTTCTCAGGATTGCTTTAGAAATTCGAGGTCTTTTGTTGCCCCATATGAATTTTAGGATTCTTTGTTCTAATTCTGTAAAGGATGTCATTGGGATTCTGATTGGGATGGCGTTGAATCTGTAGATTGCTTTAGGTAGAACGGACATTTTAACTATGTTTATTCTTCCAATCCATGTATATGGAATGTCTTTCCATCTCCTTATGTCGTCATCCAATTCTCTCAGAAAGGCCTTGTAATTTTCATTATATAGGTCCTTCACTTCCTTAGTTAAATTTACCCCAAGGTATTTTATTCTTTTTGTTGCGATTGTGAATGGTATTGTATTCTTGAGTTCTTTTTCTGTTGGTTCATTACTGGAGTATAGAAATGCTACTGATTTATGCAAATTGATTTTATACCCTGCAACTTTGCTGTAGTTGTTGATTACTTCTAACAGTTTTCCAATGGATTCTTTGGGGTTTTCTATATATAAGATCATGTCGTCTGCAAACAGCGAGAGTTTCACTTCTTCCCTCCCTATTTGGATTCCTTTTATTCCTTTTTCTTGCCTGATTGCTCTGGCCAGGACCTCCAGTGCTATGATAAATAAGAGTGGTGATAGAGGGCATCCTTGTCTCGTTCCTGTTTTCAGGGGGATGGAGTTCGGTTTTTGCCCATTGAGTATGATGTTGGCTATGGGTTTGTCATACATGGCCTTTATTATGTTGAGGTAGTTTCCTTCTATGCCCATTTTGTTCAGAGTTTTTATCATAAATGGCTGTTGGATCTTGTCAAATGCCTTCTCTGCATCTATTGAGATGATCATGTGGTTTTTATTCCTCAGTTTGTTGATGTGGTGTATCACGTTGATTGATTTGCGGATGTTGAACCATCCCTGTGTCCCTGGTATGAATCCCACCTGATCCTGATGTATGATTCTTTTGATGAATTGCTGAATTCTGGTTGCCAAAATTTTGTTTAGAATTTTTGCATCTATGTTCATCAGTGATATTGGCCTGTAGTTCTCTTTTTTCGTGGTGTCCTTGTCAGGTTTTGGTATCAGCGTGATGTTGGCCTCATAGAATGTGTTAGGAAGTGTTCCATCTTCCCTAATTTTTTGGAATAGCTTGAAAAGGATAGGTATTAAATCCTCTCTGAAAGTTTGGTAGAATTCCCCAGGAAAGCCATCTGGTCCTGGGGTTTTATTCTTTGGGATGTTTTTGATTGCTGTTTCAATCTCTTTCCTTGTGATTGGTCTGTTCAAATTGTCTGCCTCTTCTTAAGTGAGCTTTGGGAGATTGTAGGAGTCCAAGAATTTATCCATTTCCTCTAGGTTATCCATTCTGTTGGCATATAGTTTTTTGTAGTATTCTCTTATAATCTGTTGTATTTCTGCAGAGTCTGTTGTTATTTCTCCTCGCTCATTTCTGATTTTGTTTATTTGAGCTTTCTCCCTTTTTTTCTTTGTAAGTCTGGCTAGTGGTTTGTCAATTTTATTTATCTTCTCGAAAAACCAGCTTTTTGTCTCATTGATCCTTTCTGCTGCCTTTTTTGTTTCAATAGTATTTATTTCTGCTCTGATTTTTATTATTTCTCTCCTTCTGCTGACTTTGGGCTTCATTTGTTCTTTTTTCTCTAGTTCAGTTAGGTGTGCTTTAAGGTTGCTTATTTGGGATTTTTCTTGTTTGTTAAGATGTGCCTGTATTGCGATGAATTTTCCTCTTAATACAGCTTTTGCTGTATCCCTTATGAGTTGGTATGGCATGCTATCATTTTCATTTGTTTCCAGGTATTTTTTTACTTCTTCTTTAATTTCTTCAATGATCCATTGCTTGTTCAGTAGTGTGTTGTTTAGTCTCTACATCTTTGTGCCTTTCTCAGCTTTTTTCTTGTAATTAATTTATAGCCTCATAGCACTATGATCTGAGAAGATGATTGTTATTATTTCAATTTTTTTAAATTTGTAGAGGCTTGCCTTGTTTCCCAACATATGGTCTATCCTAGAGAATGTTCCATGTGCACTTGAGAAGAATGTGTATTCAGCTCTTTCAGGGTGAAGTGATCTATATATGTCTATTAAGTCCAATTGTTTTAGCTTTTCATTTAGCTCCACTATTTTCTTGTTGATTTTCTGTCTGGATGATCTGTCCATTGATGTGAGTGGGGTGTTGAGGTCCCCTACTATTACTGTGTTGTTTTTAACATCTTCCTTTAGGTCTGTTAATAGTTGCTTTATGAATCTTGGTCCTCCTGTGTTGGGTGCATAGATATTTATAAGCGTTATTTCTTCTTGATGAAGTGTCCCTTTGATCATTATATATTGTCCCTCTGTGTCTCTCTTTACCTGTCTTATTTTGAAATCCACTTGGTCTGATATGAGAATTGCAAAACCTGCCTTCTTTTCTTTGCTATTTGCTTGAAGTATTGTCCTCCACCCCTTCACCCTGAGTCTGTGTTTGTCCTTGGGGCTGAGGTGTGTTTCCTGGAGGCAACACTGTCCTGAATCTTTCATCTCTGTGTATGTTCTTTTAAAATCCCTTCTTATTTACTCCTATTCTTTTTCAAAGATTCTCTTCCATTTATATCTGTAAAAATAATTTCTTCTCAAATATCATCCTCATTTTTAGGAGTACTTGGTATCATGATCTTCTATTTTCATCCATTCCTTAATTATTTTTAACCATTCCTGTATCTTTAAGGAAAATTCTATAAGCTGTTATCTATCAAAGTCCATATTATATATTAAGATAAATAATGAGAATGTAGATCAATAGTAAGTTAAAATGATTTCATTAATTTTGTGTATGTATTATGTCAATCATCAAACATGTTTTTATAGATTTTACTTTAACTGAAGCTATTACTGATAATGGAAAGCAACATTGGTCTGGAATAATTTGAACAAGAATTTTAGTTTAATGATAAATTCAATGAACTGTAAAAATGAGGCGATTGTAAAGTAAACATACTATCCTTTTGATCCTTAAAAAACTTTAATTTATTACCAGATATTGAAGTCTAGGATATCTGTTTACAACAATGGCCTAACAAAGAGGAAAATGTGTATATGAACTGTGCATTATGCACACAAATCACAAAATAAGAGACATTTGACAACAGATGATCTTATAACTCAACTAAATAATTCAATAATATGAAAAATGGTAAGGTTTTTTTAATATGCATTCACTCACAGTCTTGACTGAGACGAGAGAATACACAATCCTGACATTCTAGGACTACTTTGCGTTAAATAGAGTTTGCAGCAGAATGTAATGCAGCAATCCCATGTACATCTGTGATCATACTCAGATACTCTTCAAAGGGAAACCCTCCAAAAACCAGTATTGCATCCAATCCTGTGTTCACAATCCATATGTCAAGTTGTTTTCTCTTTGGCATGTTCTGATGTTGTACTACAGGACAGTGTAAGCTCTGTCCCAAAGGAGAAGTTTCTGCTGGGTATTTTGAGATGTGTTTAATTTCAGAAGAAAAATAAAATATCTGTAATAATAATACCTATTTGGAAAATTGAAGATATACCTACTGGTCCAGAGATTACATTACATCTAAGAGAATGTGTTCAGTAAGATAAAGGTAAAGGATACTTTTCTGCCTCATTTTTTCCTGGCAGTGCTCATTGCTCTGGTAATCTAGTTGACAAGAGAACACTATTTTAACTGGTTCATGACTACATAACAAGGATTGTAAATTTATTAACCTGAGTTAAAGTGCCTTTACTGTCCTCATGTCCTCTCACCTCAGTTAAAATCAACCTGTCTTCTGCAATATAATTTCCCGCCCCCCCACTTATTTGCTGGGAATACATTCTAAGACCTCCAGTGGAACCTGAAACCATGCATAGTACCGAACCCTATATATATATATATACATACACTATGTTTTTTCCTATACACACATACCTATGATAAAGTTTATTATATAAATTAGGCACAGTAAGAGTTTAACAACAATAATTAATAATAAAATAGAATAACTATGACAATATACTTTACAGCTTTTCTTTGGCATATCCTGATTGCCAGCATCACTACTCTTCCACTTTGGGGCCATTATTAAGTGATTTCATCACCTTACTCAGAATGGCGTGCATTTTAAAACTTAAGAATTGTTTATTTCTAAAATTTTTCATTTAAAATTTTCATGGAAGGCAACACTGTGGATAAGGGGAACTCCTATACCCAACTTCTAGACGCTGACTTGAATGCCTGATAGAAACAGTTTGAAGTAGAAGGAATAAGAGGAAATTGACTTGCGTATCAGTGCGCCTTAGAGATTGCTTAAATTAAGGACTTAATATTCTCAGGACTCTATTTGGTCCTTTTTTCATTTGGACTTTGCTTAGCAGCATCTGTGCTCACATCCTTAGTATTGTCCCTGTAAAAGGCCTACCTCTGTCCCCTCAGATCTAACTGAGAATGTAGAAAAAATGACTGTGACCTGCCTCGTGTCACCCATGGTGAGGGTGGTATGATATAACATTTTGTAGGGTAAAAGAAGTTTCCAAAAATAAAGTTTTTGGTGAGACAAGAAGTTACCCAAAATAAGCAGGGTGTTATTCCTTAATGAAAACTAGAGTGTTAAGCAGATTAAACAATGGTATAGTGTCTACTTTAGTGTAAAGGGTCGATAAAAGTTGTTCCTATGTTTAACTCCCCGCTTGTGCATGTATGCTACAATTATGATATATGTGTGCAAATAGTAAGTCCCTACTGAATGAATGAATTCAAGACGAATCAACTCATTTTTTCCTCCTCTGATTGTCTTTGCATGGGAAACACCAGAGTGGGGATCTGAAAAACTCAAGTGGAGGAGATTTACTTAAAAAGTGTTAGCTATAGCTAAGTATGAGGGATTCTATTCATGAAGGCTCAGATTGTGTCTACGATATTGGTTATCTAAGGTATAAAAAGGTATAATGTAATAGATTCATCAGTCCAATAGATTAAAAGAGAGAGACTAAAACATCAGTGATTCATAATATTCCATATTTCCCAATTTGTTTTTTCACTTGACTAAAAATTTTCGCCATTTCAATGAGAAACAGAACATTGTTGCTGTTTTTACCTCTTGCTAATTCTATACTTGTTCTACATTGGAAGCACTATAAAATAGTGCTTGAATCCTATTTTAGCCATATATTTTTGATCAGTTGCATAAGGTCTCTAAGCTTCACGTGTAAAATTTATATAAAAAAAACCTATCTTATTTTGATGATCAAAAGGCTAAAGTATCAACACTGCTTGTCACAGTTCTTGACACATAGTGATGCCACAATGAAAATAGTAATTTATAAACTGTATTTTGTTGTTTTAGCTGATTTTCATTTTCTGCTTTTTCTGGATAATCAAAGTCCCTGTAGTTGGTAGTTTTTTATACCATTGTTTTTGTTTTATATGCATTACTTTCATGAATGCCCAAGAAAAAATTCCTAAGGAAATATGGAACAGATCTTGGGAGTTTAGTTAATCCATTTAATCCATTCTTTGTCTTTCAGTGGACCAGTGCCTACATCAGGGCTTCTCAAACTATGCACTACTGACATTTGAGTTCAGATAATGCTTTATTTTGGGGGGCTGACCTGTGCATTGTAAGATTTTTAGCAGCATTTCTGGCTGTAACTAGTTGGGGCCAGAGCAATCCCCCTAACCGGCTAGTTGAGACAACTAAAAATGTCTCCAGATGTCCCCTGGGGGGCAAAATCATCTCCATCTGAGAATCTCTGATTGAAGCCATCTCCCATGGCCGTGGTGATTGCGTCATCTTGAAGACCTGTAACAGTAGCCTCTCCCAGTCTTTGCTGACCCTGATGGCTGAGGTCTTTTCTTTGGGCAGCCTCGATCTCTCCTAGTAAGATCATATTTTCTTCTTTGATCTTGTTATGAAGCCAAGACTTTAACTTACTTTCCGTGACAAGTGTCAATTTTGACCACTGAAAAATCATTCTGCAGGCTTGCTTTTCACAATATCTCATAACTTGTGTTCTCAATACTCAGGGTCTTAATCAGGAAAGCATTAATCATGTCTTTCTCTACAGTATTTGCATTTTTTGGTAATTATAGACTAATGAGCATGCCCTTTATGTGATATTTTAGTTCACTTATACCTTGATAAATATTTCAGCTTTGGGATAATTAAGTAAATTGGACATTATTAATTAGAAATGCAATCAGTGGATGTAGGTAAAAAATGTTTTAAAATAACACTTTTCATGTCTTAGTATTCTTTGAATAAAATTCTTCATGAAGACTCCTTTTTTTTTCCAAATCAATCCATAAGTAAATACAACTAAATGGTTTTCTGATTACAGGAAGCTAGATTCATTAACTGTGCGCATGGGGTATATTTGCTGTACGTTTGATTCTGCCGCTCTTTACAGAAACACATCCAGAAACAAAGTGTTCTGTAGAATCATTCTGAAAGAGAAATTGTTTCATTTATAAAGCAATTCTTTTGCAAAACTGTAACTTTATCATTTAACTCAAATCTTGCAGACAGCTTTGAAATATTTAAGTTATAATTATGTCAAAGAAAATTAGCTAAGAGGTGAAACTTTTTTGATGCAAGTTAAATTTTTATAAAGATTGTGCTCTTTTCTTGTAAATTACTTCCTTGGTAAATAACATTACAAACAATGACACCTCAACTTTTAAACAGAAAATACGTGATTCACCTTTTTAATAAACTAACACCTCATGTATTTTTGTTGTTCATTCAAGTATTTTTCAAACTTTCATCTTCTTTGAATAAAAAATCATTGCTAAAATAAACTACATTTAAAATGTAAATGAGTAAAGCGTAATGTATCTTGGAAGGGAGCAAACATATTTTCAAATTTCAAAATTCAATATTAGCTATAATTAATATTGACTTTTGACTTTGCCTGTTCATATACCACTTACAATTGCTCTTGAACTTTTCTTAAATTATGTCATGAGTCAGAATTTTCTTGTGACCCAATCCAGGGTTCTGAAGTACTAAGTTAAAAGAAGTAACCATAAAGAATATGAGATTTCAAGTCTCAAAGTTTTATATAAATTATTTGGCTTTCATCAAAGCACTCATAATTTCTTAACTCTTTCTACTTTTGATTAGTTCCTGGGCATTTGTAATTACACTTAAAATTCATTGTGATTTTAGATGACAAGTTCATTTTGTTCAGTTATTGAAATATTGAATAATGAGAAATAATACCTTTGAAAGAGTTTATTCCTCCAAAAAGGCCCACTAAGTCACTACAAGTATGTTCCAAGTGTAATAATTCTTAATCATTTGTTGCAGGGCTAGTTAAGAATTTTGCTTGTCCATTAGAGAGTTATTTGACAAGGAAAAAAAATGTTGCACAGATGTGTGTAATCTGTTTAGTCATTGGGTGTATTCAGTGCTTCTTGTTATCAGCTGAAGCTGAATTAAATTAGTCACTGGTGCATTTGTCGATGGGAGCCAGAAAGTCTACCCTATTTACTTTTAAAATAATTTGCACTGAGCAAATTATGGACGTAGCCACTAAAGAAATCACATTACTTCAGAATTAGCAAGATCTATTTCTTGTAGAGTAGGAAGATAATTATTGCCTCTTGAAAGATGGAGTAGCTTTACAATATTTTTAATCATATCAAATGTGCAGTTATAAAATATCACCTTAAGAATGAGTTAAGGGTACTTAGGCTTAAAATTCTGCGGAGAGTAATGTTTACAAATAAAGTCAAAGAAAAACCAAACTAAAAAAAAAAACCCTCGTGTGATGTAATAATTTTTATTATTTGCCTTTAATTTCATTCAGATTTTGTTAATATTAACTGAGAGCCTGGTTCATGGTAGCTACTGCTGTTTGATTCTTAAAGAGCTGTAGGTTCAGTCTTAATATCTCAATTATTCATATAGGAAAATAGAGGCTGAAAACATTTAGAAAACTAGCCCCTAATGCTGCATTTAGG
Organism: Equus przewalskii; assembly: GCF_037783145.1. Lineage (NCBI taxonomy): Eukaryota > Metazoa > Chordata > Mammalia > Perissodactyla > Equidae > Equus > Equus przewalskii. The sequence continues at coordinate 68,419,373 of NC_091832.1, forward strand.
AAATGGTATGCATAAGACTTGAATTCAGGTGCAATGCTGTTTGTTCTCTGCCATTGATTTATCTTTCTCCATAGCATGTATAATAAAATTGCAACTGTAATATTGTCACATTTTTGACTTTTTATTGATATAACTAAATATATTAGAATTATTATTGTTTTATCTTTTTCTACAGTGCAAACTAGAATATCAGACATGTGTCTTAGGAAAACAGATCTCAGTCAAATGTGAAGGACGTTGCCCTTGTCCTTCAGATAAGTCCACAAGTACAAGCAGAAATGTTAAGAGAGGTAAGTGATGCCAATTTACTTATAATTTTATATTGATTCCCTCTATTAAAATGTTTTGCAATAAATATTAAGCAATTAAATACACAATGAAATTTACTTTTATAAAAATACATAACAGTAGTTGTATTGTAAGTGAAGTTTCTTTTCCTTTAGCTTCAATTATTATAGCAAATAATATTTTTCTATAGATTTCCATTTATCTCCATAGTGATAGCTGGATGCTTCTTTCTTGCATACTCACCATACATAAGAAATCTAAAGCAATGTCTTCTATAATTATTTTGTCTAAAATGTGAGTTTTACATCCAAGTTTTCTTTTGGAGCAACCAAATGAACAGTGGTAACATAGCCAGTGATAAAGTAGTTTGGTCAGAGTGAAGCTGGTCAATTAGTACAATCTTTTGAAATGAAAATGTCTACCCCATATGGAGTGTGTGTGTGTGGATAAAATTTCCTATTGAAGAATTTCATAAATTAAACTTTCTTTTGATTAGATCTGGAGTTTTTAATTCTGTATTTTTATCTGTTCTTTGTCCAATAAAATAGTAAAATACGCTTAACTTGATATGTGTCGTAGTATATAATTTGTTTTTTTGTAGATTATTTATTGTAGTGTACATGGTATTATTTATGTATTTGAGATATTGTTTATGATTTTAAAGTAACCTCCATGGCTGCTAGTTCCAGTTCTGTGTGACTACAGATAAAGAAGGAAATGTAGAGAAAATAGATGTTTCTTTAAGTCAAAGACTCTTTCACAGAGCACAATCATCGACATCTATTATATATTTTATAACTCTCTGAATCTTGTAATTTAATAATTGTTATCATTGGCCCTTAATGTGGAGAGTTGATTTTTGCCTTTTTTTCTAAAAAATGTGAACAATGAATATGCAGATAGCAAACAATCTTAGTTAATATGAAGTTTATTTAATGGAAATTGTGTATTTTCTTAAAAACATGATAAACTTGATATTCCCTGTTACAGTCCGATGATGGATATTTTATTACAGATAAAACTTCTAAAATTCAACTATGCCATTTATATTGGTCTTTACTCATTATGTAATATTTAAGATAATTTAAAATTAAACTATATTATAGCATTGCCCTTAGTAAAGCAACCAATCAATTTTATTATTCAAAAGTAAATTAGTTAATTTGCAAATTAATGGTAAGCCAGTGCTCAAACATTAGGCAATGTGCAGAAAGACACCAACTGGTGGAAGAAAGATTCTAAGTTGCCTTCCAGGAGTCCCATTCTTTAAACCTCATCCTTGTTGCCTTACAGGCCCAAGGCGAGCTTCAGAGCTTGGTTCCTTATGGATTCCAGCTCCATCTGCCCAGTCTGCTAAGTCCAATATAACCAAACAAGGATGTTTAGCATGAGCTTGACTATATTAATCAGCCCTCGTATAATTAAGAGCTAATTATATTTTTCTTGTAACTAAAGTAGTGCAATATCTCTACCTTCCTCATCCCCACTCCCTATTTACATAATTGAATACGTTTTCCTCTGAAAATCTCTTCAGGTATGAAGTGAATCCTACCTTGGTGTTCAATATCCATGTCTCATTCTTTTCATGGAGGCTCTTAAGAACACCATTTAAGAAGGAGTAGTTATAATAAGTGTAGACCTCTAGTACATCAAAGCCTTTCACCGAGCTTTCCCTTCAATAAGATTTCCTGCTTTTAAACTTAGTTTTGAATGAGAAGATATATTTGATGCAGTGTCAATTTATCATAACCTTCCACAAACCTCAAAAGGAACTCAATATACATTCAATATGGAAGGTAACATATCAAAGAGGAGGATACCTTGTGAATAAACAATAATTATGTTTCATATGGCTCAAATTCTCTGTACAATGTTTATATTGTGAGGAAGAAAACTTTTCTTAAAGTCGTATCTTCAGGGGATAAAGATCATTTGTGTTCAATTGTGCATAGAAAGTGAGGCAAGACAAATTTAAACTAATTCTGCTCTAATGGACTGTCAGGGCAAAACAATACAGGATTTTGCTAGGTGCTATGGAAAAGTAGAACAGAAAATTGTGAATGTCATTTCTACACGGTGCCAAAGGCCAAGAGATGTGGGAAATGTAAAACTTCGTTCAGTATCATTTCTAATCTTTCAGCTGTCATTTACGTTGGGAGTATGCCTTTTTTAGACTGTGCAGTGCAGGAAATTTTATTGAATAGCATCTCTGTTCTAGAAAAAGTGAGGAAGAAACTACCAACAATAGAATAGTTCTTAAATCTTTCTGATTTCCTACATTTGAGGTCAAACTGACACCATAGTATGTTGTCGCTGTGTTAAAAGCAGAAAGAAATCTTCAAATCAACTTGAAATATATTGAAACTAATAAAAATACATTTCCTTTATATACTAGGAAAAAAATAAAGTTCTCCTCTGTTCTTCTTGTGTATTCAGTAATTGATGGTGATAAACTTGTCCAAGTATATACATTCAAAAACCTAAATAAAGAAAAATAGGTAATTTACATTTTAAAAATTCTAGATTTTCATTTGACATAAGTAAATAAGCATACCCCTCTTCAATCAGTAACTTAACCGTACAGTTTTCCATTTTTCTAACTCGTAAAATCAAGATTACAAAAGCCAGTGCTTCTAGGTCCGTTTAGTAGATTACTTCCTTTTTTAAAAAATATATTTATTGTTTGATCACAAATATACAACCATCATTTGGAAAGTTAGTCAATTTAATTCACAGAATATTGACATTTCAGCTGATTTGTAAAGGCCTCTAGTATATTTCATATAGCCAGGTTAATATGAGATTCATAGTTGTGAGCATGGACCATTTTCCACAGATTTTGTATACATACGTAAAATGCAATCCTAAATTTTAGAAGGACTTGCAGAATCAAAGATTAAGAATGTTGGGAAGGAACTTAGAAAGCAAGTATTTTGCAGTTGGTAAATCCAAACTCAGAGGAGTCTACTGCAGACATATCATAAATTATCTACATAACTGGTGCATAAGCACAGTAAACTTGAGACCTATATTATAAGTGCTCCATTCGGTTATTCATTTGATTGCCTAGATTTAGAAGAATCTTTTGACATTTTTCCTTGGTTTCAAAATTGAGTATTTTATGATCCCAAATACTTTTCTTATTATTATGGGTTTTATGTAGTTATTATGGTTTTGTATATCTACTCTTTTAAATTTTTTATTAATTTTGAATATCACTTTAATATTTTTTACCCTCACCCCAACAGGCATCTATGTATCTAAATGTACTCACACACCTTCATAATTTGAATTTTAATAGAGAGAGCCATAGAAATGGAAGAGAACCTATAAAAGATTTCAATGTTATCAAAAAGATAAAAGAAAACAAGTGTTGGTGAGGGCATAGAGAAAAGGAAACCCTTGTGCAGTGTTGGTGGGAAGGTAAATGGGTGCAGCCATTATAGAAAAACGCATGGAAGTTCCTCAAAAAATTAAAAATAGAACTACCATATGATTCAGCAATCCCACTTCTGGGTATATATCTGACGGAAATGAAATCAGTACCTTAAAGAGATATCTGTGTTCCTATGCTCGTTGCAGCATTATTTACAATTGCCAAGATGTGGAAACAACTGAAGGGTCCATTCTATATACAGAGAGAATATTATTAAGCCTTAAAAAGAAGGAGAGCCTGCCATTTGAAACAACATGATGAACCTGGAGGATGCTATGCTAAGCGAAGTAAGCCAGACAAAGAAAGAAAAAAACTACATGATCTCTCTTATATGTGGAATCTAAAAAAGTTGAATACACAGAAGCACAGAGTAGAATACTGGTTATCATGGGCAAGGAGGTGGGGGAAATGGAGACATGTTGCTCAAAGGGTACAAAGCTGCAGTTATGTAGGGTGACTAAGTCTAAAGATCTACTATACAGCATGATGACTGTAGTTAATAATACTGTATTGAATACTAGAAATTTGCTGAGAGAATAGATTTCAGATGTTCTCACTACATACATATAAACACATTCAAAGTGGTAACTATGTCAGGAGGAGATACGTTAATTAGTTTGACTGTAGCAATCGTTTCACTATGTGTATACATATGTCAAATCATCATGATGTATACCTTAAATATGTACAATTTTTACTTAAAAAGTAAAACAAAGAGTTCGACAGATAAAGCCAGCTGAGAGATGACAGAATAGAAAAAGAAGATGGAACTCTGAAGGCATCAAAGGCGTGAGGCACATGTGAGGAAATTAAGCCTTCCGTTTGTGTTGGTGTGTAGGGTACTTTTAAGAAGGATATGGTGTAAATTGGTCATTACAGGAGATGAAAGAAGCTGAAGTTCTTGAGCAGAGTTAGCATTCCCGAAACAGTTTTTCTAGGTTTTATCTGTGTTATTGTGCTACAGAGGTAATGTTTTTGGTTTGGGTGGGGTGGAGGAGATGCATTTAGAAGACTTTTTCAGTAGTTTGGAAAGAAGGCAATCAGAGCCCAGCAAGGATAGTAGATGTAGGAATAAGAGGAAAAATTGAATTTGAATAGTATTGTTGAGATGGAATTCACAAAGCTTGAGATCCAATTGGATATAATGGACAAGCACAGGATGCAGAAGAGATAACCAAATTTAGTAATCTGTATGATTTACAGAATGCAACAAAAAATACCAGCTTATTTTTTCTAGGCCTGTGGTTCATAGTTTCCACTGTATCCTCACCTGCATTTTTTTGCATAACTCAAGGTTCCTTTTATCAGAAGCTGAGAATCATGTAACTCAATATATTTTCCCTTATGGTTTATTCTCTAAGAGTGTCAGAATTAAGCAGACGCTCAATCACAGTAACTCTAATGGCCTACGTGCTAGACTTGCTTACTCCTGTTCTGATTGTGTGTGTGTATTTTAACTATTTTACAGAATTTCTTTTAGTTTTATGTCTTATTATCCTGTGGGGTAGCATAATTTATTGGCTAAGAGTATAGATTTTAGAATCTCAGATCTGCACTGGCTGTCTGGTCTTGGCAATATATTTAAATTTACCAGCATCAGTTTCCTTCATCTATAAAACATAAAACAGAAAAATCATAAATATCTATGGGTGTATTTCCTCAAATTAAACCATCTTTGCATTTCTATTTTGTCTTAATTGATACTTGTAATATGCTGTTGAATTCTGATAAGTTATAGAATTTTCTCATACATTAAATGTTATTTGTAATTTTAGTTTTTATGCTCTTTTATCAGGTTTGGTTACAAAAACGTTGGAGAGTTTTCATCTTTTTATAGGCAATGGTATTTATATACTTTGAAAATTATCTGTATGTTGACAATTTGAAATATCACAACAGAAGAATTCTGTGGCATAGGAGCTATTATTGGTTATTTTCTTTGATAAATCACGTTCTTTCATAGCTACTGGCCTTTTCAGTGTGTGTGTATGTATATCTTCTTGATATAATTATGTTAATTTATGCTTTCTCAAATAAATGTCTACTTATTTAGATTTTTAAATGCATTAACCTAAGTTGTATGTGATATTATTTTTGTAATTAAAAACAACCTTTTTAGGTCATTTAAGATCTTCAGGAAAGATAATAATCATCTTAACAACTCTAAACATATTTGCTAATGCCTATACCTTCATTTCTTCAGTGTTTTAGCAATTATAATTTTGTGGAGTTAGTTTATTTAGTTTCTTAAATTTTTCAGTACTTGGCTTTTGCTAATTAGTTGATATCAGAATATGTGTGTATTAAAATGCAAAGCTGGCACAATAAGACTAGAAAGAAGGTTAGGAGAAAGAAATTTCAATGATTTGTACGCTGTTGCCAAGAGTGACTGAAAGTCCTTTTTTTCAAACATTGGGCCTTGATGTCAGCCACACATTCGTAAGCGCAATGGGTTCAGCAACAAAGTACAAGGACGTTGTGCTTGCTTTTGTTCTTTCTTGGGACCCACATCAGGCACAGGTAGAGAAGGAATAGTTTGAAGTCCCTCTTGTATCAGAGGTTATTGGTGCCCATGAACTTTTGGAGTAGAGTTAGAAATCATTCAACAACAACATAAAGAAAAAGATAGCTCTCCTTTTAACAAGAGATACTCCATCTAAGAGTGGGATTGAAATGTTTTTAAATAGATGTGGGGAGCTATAGATTTGTAAAGTCTTCAGTTGTCTTTCTGCATGCTAAACTAGAAAGCCTGTTAGTTTTTATCCACAGTAAGACAAGATATGAGGATCAGGTCTTCTGTGATGTGACAGAGTCATGTTTTTCTCTGCTTGTTTCATTGCTCTGAGTCCTGTGGAGCCTTATTAAGAAAAATAAAATAAAATAAAAATAAAATCATATTGTGCTATGATTATACATTTATTTATTTAAAGAATGAACAATGACTAGGAACTTATGTATGTCTTTCTCCAAGTGGCAAAAAAATTTAGTTTTAACATTTCATTTCTATAATGGACTTTTAAAAAATATCCCCTGTATAATGAAATGAATTTTCAAAAGAAACACTTTAACATCAATGTATTGATATACTCTGGGAACATGCATACTTCTCCAAGAAAAATAATATTCTTAAATGATAAGTTCTTCCATAATTTTGTTTTATTAGATTCATAGAAAATAAAATTATTGCAGACTGTGGCATGATTTATAGTAAAAATGAAGTTTAACCTTTTGGAATATTTGAAAGACACTCTTGGATTAAAATTAATATTTTGGGGGCCAGCCCTGGTAGCCTGGTGGTTAAGTTCAATGTGCTCCACTTCGGTGGCCCAGGCTCAGTTCCCAGGTGTGGACCTATACCACTCATCAGTGACCACGTTTTGGTGGCAGCTCAAATACAAAAAAAAAGAGGAAGATTGACAACAGATTTTAGCTCAGGGCAAATTTTCTTCAGCCAAAATATAAAAATAAAAAATTAATATTTCTTTGAAAATAGAACATAACCTGGAAAGGTATGGTTTTCAATGTGGAGATTATTATAGCTCTTCTCTGAAGAACTATTTTTTGTGTATTACTATTTAACTGATTAATTTCAAATTTTACACAAATATTTTATTTTCTACATGAAATTATTGTGGGATTAATTTTTATCTTCCTAATAAATTCTAGTTGGAAATTTAGTAGTCTGAGTTTATGCCTTTGTATGCTATTAGGTATAAAAAATGAGGATGGTCTTGTATTAATTCTTGCAACACCAAAGGACTATTTATAAATATTCCTTGGTTAAGTCCTTTCCAGCATATAATCTGACATTTCTTTTTGAAAATAATTCTTTACAATATGCAATATACGCACTTTTTTAAAAGCAGGGGTGATAGCAATATTTAACAAGTGTGAAATGGGCCCCAACAAACCGAACTGACACAAGCCCGATCAGAACCGACATCAACTGTGATATGGCGTCCCAGCACGGATAGGTGAACATTAGACTGTAAAACGACCAAAAGATGGAAGTCCGAAATTGAACATTTCTGGGTTTAAAATAGATATATTGAAATTTATTAAGAGTTTGATATGTCATCCCTTTTCTTGAGATTCATATGGTAAAACGTGTACATTTCTTAAAAGAACAAATAAAATTACATCGGACAGAGAGATGCTGTTATCCAAACTGTCTCTGTGCTCAAACCTCTATCGTACTGGTCTCGTCTTCTATGTTCTTTAAAGGTTTTAATCTTAAACCGGAAACCATTCCATTCAAGCTTAAAAGAAGGAAAAAAATAAATAGTAATTACACAATCACAAATAAAGTATAAAATTACGTGTTTCCAATAATACACATGCTCACTGTCCCCCTAGCCACACAACACTTATCTGAAAGAGTATAATCTTGGGGCCGGCCACGTGGCTGAATGCTTAAGTTCTCGCGCTCTGCTACAGCGCCCAGGGTTTCGCTGGTTCGGATCCTGGGTGCTGACAGGGCACCACTCATCAGGCCACATTGAGGCGGTGTCCCACGTGCCACAACTAGAAGGACCCACAACTAAAATATATACAAGTATGTACTGAGGGCATTTGGGGAGAAAAAGCAGGAAGAAAAAAAAAGATTGGCAACAGTTGTTAGCTCAGGTGCCAATCTTAAAAAAATATAAATAAATAAAAAAATAAAACAGTATAATCTACCCCATACTAAATGGTATTGTCTTTTACCAATATTAAAGATAATGTAAGATAATGAAATGTTTGCTGTTCTACTTCTAATATAGAATTATTAGCTTTCCGAATGTACAAGTGGGGCCAATTGACTTGTATTTAAAAGATACTCTGTGAAATTATTTTGTACATAAAGATATCAAAAATATATTTGAGATTTAGCGTCGCACATTCTGAACAGTCTTTTGAAATACTATTTCAGAGTTTAAATTATAGTTTCTTTATGTAGTTTACCAGATTTTTTTCAATCTCTCAATGAGTTCCCAGGATCCTGAAGATAATTTTAAGTCTCAAAATAGGAAAGGAAAGCAAAATCAATGAAGTATTTATATAGTCTCAAAGAAATATTGGTTTGAGGGGCCGGCCCGGTGGCGCAGCGGTTAAGTTCGCACGTTCCGCTTCTCGGCGGCCCGGGGTTCGCTGGTTCGGATCCCGGGTGCGGACATGGCACTGCTTGGCAGCCATGCTGTGGTAGGCGTCCCACGTATAAACTAGAGGAAGATGGGCACGGATGTTAGCTCAGAGCCAGGCTTCCTCAGCAAAAAGAGGAGGACTGGCAGTAGTTAGCTGAGGGCTAATCTTCCTCCAAAAAAAAAAAAAAAAAAAAAAAAGAAATATTGGTTTGATATTTCAGAAAATAGGGAAAAAAGTTAACATTAGATATAGAAGTGGTATCATCTATATTTTGTGGAAGAAAGAAAGCATGAACCTCGACTGAATTCAAAGCAGAAAAAATGAGAATATATTCTTTTTCTGTAAAAATCATTTAGAACAAGTAATTTAGTTGAGCTAAAGGCACTGTATATGCTACTCTATACTTCATTTTTTATTAAGATTATGATAGTTAACAACCTTGTGAAATTACAGTTGTACATTATTATTAGTCATGTTGTAGGTACACCACTTCACCCTTAGTGCCCTCCCCCCACCCCTCCTTTCCCCTGGTAACCACCAATCAGTTCTCTTTGTCTGTATGTTAACTACCACCTAAGAGTGGAGTCATATAGAGTTCGTCTTTCTCTGTCTGGCTTATTTCACTCAACATAATACCCTCAAGGTCTATCCATGTTGTTATGAATGGGACGACTTTGCCCTTTTTTATGGCTGAGTAGTATTCTATTGTATATATATACCATATCTTCTTTATCCAATCATCAGTTGCTGGGCACTTAGGTTGGTTCCATGATTTGGCTATTGTGAATAATGCTGCGATGAACATAGGGGTGCATGGGACTTTTGGAATTGCTGATTTCAGGTTCTTAGGATAGATACCCAGTAGTGGGATGGCTGGGTCATAAGGTTATACTTCTTTATTTTTGTAATAATACTTTTTTAAATCCCTTGATGAAATACTATTCATGAATTTACTGAATGATTTTATGGTAAAAATAGAATAGGTTCTGTTAATTATGTATCAATTTATCTGTTACTTTGCAAATGTCTAAATAACAAAATAAAACAATGTAGGGTCTGGCCTGGTTGCACAGTGGTTAAGTGCCCACATTCCCCTTTGTGGCCTGGGGTTTGCTGGTTCAGATCCGGGTGTGGACATGGCACCGCTTGGCACACCATGCTGTGGTAGGCGTCCCACATATAAAGTAGAGGAGGATGGTTACAGATGTTATCTCAGGGCCAGTCTTCCTCAGCAAAAAGAGGAGGATTGGCCACAGATGTTAGCTCAGGACTAATGTTCCTCAAAAAATAATAATAATAATAATGCAATTGTGATTGATGTTTCTATTTACAGGTTAAAGAATGTAAACTATGCCTGTGCATTTTTTTTCAATTTGAGAATACTAACAATAGTAAAATTATATTACATTGTATTCTATACACCTCAACAAATACTTTTAAAAGTATATTTTGAAGGTCTTCATGGTTTTCGTTTTTTATCTTTTCACTATTAAATTTGAGTCGTTTATTTGGGAATCATATTTTTAAAAGTCCACGAATAATAAGTCACAACAACGTAATATTTTGGGTAAATATTTGAACAAACCAGTCCACAAAGATTTTCAGTGAATTTAGCATGTAGAGGAGAGGCCATATTAGATTTTTAAATATTTAATTTAGGATGTGTGGAGGTTAAATATGGTGGTGCAGGAATAGAAAGACAAGAGCATTTAGGAAGTTGGTAATAATTGGGGCTTGAGAGGATACTGATTAAAGTATTAGAGATAAGAAGCAAGGGATGGATTCGGAAATATTTTGGAAGCTAAATGGTCAGGACTCGTTGATTGATTGAATTTAGGAAAGAGAGGTGACCAGGAGTCAATGATAACTCCTGCGAAGATTATGATAATAGAACAGAGATGAGAAAACTGTTAAAATATCTAGTTTAGATGGGAAAATCATTAAGTTCAATATTGGACGCAGGGTGTTTAAGGTGTCTGTGGTCCATCCAAGTGTAGACACATTTTATTTATACATCTGAGGGAAGAGGTGTGGGTTGCAGTAAACACTGGAGATCCGCTGAGGTGTAAAAAAGTGAGAACATCAGGGTGAGAGGTCCGGGAAAAACTAACAAGCACAGGCACAGAAGAGTAACAGAATCTATAGAGGATTAATGAGGTGAAAATGAGAAAGAGCAGAGAACTGTGTCCCAGAAACGGAGAAATAAATTCTAACTTGTAAGAGGTAATGAGCTTGACTCTTGAATACAGGAGGAATGTTCTATAATACAAAGCTTGAGAAATAACCACAGACTTTGGCAATGTTAGTAGTGACTGTAGAAAGAGCAACTTCAGTCTACTGGGGAGTTAAATGAAACAATGCAGACACATTACTTGGCATATGTAATTGGTATTCAATAAATGTTTATTCCTTCTTCAACCACTACTTATCTCCCATTCCCAACATGTAATTCATTTCAGCCAATATGGTGGGGTTGAGAGAATGCAATACATATGCAGAATGTGAGGGAAAATGGTGAAAATAATATATATCTGACATGTGTTATGTGTGAGGTACTTTGGCTCTGTTATTTCATTTACTCCTCAAAACATGTAGGTATTATTGGTATACCAGTTGGATCCCTGAGGAAACTGAAGGTCATAAAGTTAAGGGATATATGCCCAACCAGTTACCAGATAGTCTTTCTGTCTTCCAAGCTCATACTCTGCATATTTCTTTCTAAGAATAAAGAAACAGATTTCAACCAAGGTTTGCCACCTTTGTAAATTTTGAGTAAATCCCTTAAATTTGTTGGGCTTAAACTTTTAGCAATTTAGAAATAAAAGGGCTGGATAATATCATTTATCCTCATTAGTATATGTTTAGTACTCTTCTACTTGCTTTACGTCTTATTTCATGTAATCCTCACAAAAGCCTATGAAGTGGATTCTATTTGTAGCCTCACTTTACAGACGGTTAATCTGAACCACAGAGAACCAGTCTCAAGTCCCATAGCTACTAAGTGTCAGAGCCAGGATTTGAAGCTATGCTTGTTGCCTGTACACTATCATTAGCGTAGGCTCTTTACGGTCTCTCTTCTATTATGGTCATGTGTCATATGCTGTTTCAATAACAATATATATTTTGGGTTATATGTCTAAAATAACTTACAGTATTTGTACTGTTATAATTACCAAGAAGAGATATGTAAAGAATGACATTAGATTTTGAAAGCAAATTGAGTACTAGCAAATGTTTCTGTATACGTTTACAAGAAGCAATGCTAAATCATTTTAGGTTGCTTGTTGAAAGTCTAACAATTTATTGGCTAACTTCGCCTACAATCTTGGCCCCATTCTGACAGTGTATATTTTCTGAAGCCAAATCTTCATAAAATATTACACAACGAACATTCTTAGATGTCTACAAGGAAACATAGCGTTTAGTTTTCTCTCCTTAGATGTTTTGTTTGTACCTCCTTGGTATCATTTCTAACGTTTCCAGAGTGATGCAGGAAGACAGTTATTTCAGCAGTAGTAGACAATTCACCTAATGTATTACTTAGTAATCTTTCTTTGTGTGTTTTCTTCCAAAGTGTATTCATGCCAAATTTCCACTTATTGGCAAAATGGCTACTGTTTCTATTATTTTTACAGAATTACTAATATCAGATAAATGTAAAATCACCTGTATTACCAGAAATAAAAACATGTTCAAGAATTTTAATACATGATTTTCTCTAAATCATCTTTTATGATGAAAGTATGATTTATCTCTGGAAAAAATGACCTGATGGGGGCTGGCATGGTGGCATAGTGGTTACATTCGCACACTCCGCTTTGGAGGCCAGGGGTTTTCTCCGGGCGTGCCAAGCACTGCCACGTCCACACCCGGGATCCGAACCGGCGAACCCTGGGCTGCTGAGAAGCGGAGTGTGTGAACTTAACCGCTGTGCCACCGGGCCAGCCCCCTAACCACTTTTACATATAGTTCTTTTACTTGTTCCTATCATTACCCTGATACATGTATTCCTTCACTGATGATGTATCAAATATAGACCATATCTACTGTCTATTTTGAAAGATAAAGATTTAACTTATTTTACTACCACAGCTGCCACTTCCCAATGGTGATGGTCAACTATTTTTACAGTTATTCTACTGGTAATTTTTGTAACTTTAAATAATAAAAGTAAAATTATTTTTTGTTCCATCAACTTCAGAAAAATGTCACTAGACTCCCTTAATTCCATACCTCCCACCCATTCACCTCACCTTCTTTCACCTACTTATATTTTATGTTTATTATACTTAACTACTATTCTTAAAATGTCTTCTGTGATTTGCCTGCAGTTTGATTCTCAATGTTGAAAATCAACAAATACTGTTAATATTGTTATGTCTGTAAATGATTTTTACCAGTGTAATTTACTATGCTATAGATACATGTCCATCACCAGTATCTAATGCTATGATCCTTGTGACACTAAAATGAGAATGCCAAGATCAAATGGATTATCCTTTCAACACTATCAGTTGCTTAAATAATGTCCAGTTTTAGTTGACTTTATATTTGAATCATAACTCTCTTCCATGAAGTATCTTTTTTTGGAGGAAGATTAGCCCTGAGCTAACATCTGACACCAATCCTCCTCCTTCTTCCTCTTCTTCGTTTTTTTTTTTTTGCTGAGGAAGACTAGCCCTGAGCTAACATCCATGCCCATCTTCCTCTACTTTATATGTGGGATGCCTGCCACTACATGGCTCGACGAGTATTGCGTAGGTCTGAACCCACGATCTGAACCATCAAATCCCAGACTGCTGAAGTGGAGCATGGGACCTTAACTGCTGTGCCACCAGGCTGTCTGGCTTCCATGAAGTTTCCGAATAGCTTTCTTTTTCTTTCTGATGAAAGAAAAAAATTATAAGAAAAAGCCACTCACATTTTCGGTGATATGGGGAGGCAATTCTCCATGGTGTTTCTATAAGTCTTAAACAATCTTTTCAAGCAAACATCTTTGGAACCTAGAGACTATGTGGGCAAACATTTAATGACAGTAAAGCCTTCTACTTCTCTGAGGAGATTTGTTTACCCCCCATGGATGCACAGCGTGCAGTGTTCCACTGGGCCTGTTCCACATGCCTCTAGGGACTTGGGGGACAATGAGAACCCATGTGAACAACAAGCTCATGCTGGCCACTGTTTCATGAGTAATAAACTGACTAAATTTTTTCTGAATTGTTTCAATTTACGGAAATGTGGCTGTTTCAATTTATGGACATGTGGCAAGCAACATTCCAATTTCCTGCAAACGTTTGTCCTCTGCCTGGCATTTTCTCTGTTCTGAACCTTTCTGCTCTTCTGCTTTAATCCACACCTGTTGTCTCAGCCTGCAGTAAGCTCTCCTCTGTAAGCCTCATCACCTCTATTCCTGCTTTATATCCACATGTTTTGGATTCAGTATCTTCCTTTTTCTCGTGTTGTCTCCGTTGGTTTTCTTGCATACATCCTTTAATATTTTCTTGAAAGGAGTGTGTGGATGGTAGACTTTTTGAGAACTTCCATGTTAGAAAAGTCTTCATTTTGATTATAGGATTGGGAAATACTATGGCTGAGGAAAAAATACCAGATATAATATCCTATTCCCTCAGAAATTGAAGGAATCATTTTTTTCTTTTAGCTTCGTGTTGTTGATAAAAATAATATCCTTTACATTATGTCAAATGCTATATTAATAACTGAAAGGAATACCATAATTAAATTATTATAGCAATAATATTGATATACTTATAGACTAAAAAATTGTACCTACCAGAAAACCCAAAACTATATATCAAACTAACCAGGGATTTAATTTCTTCCAAATGTAAATATTTTAATCATACACAGTTTCCACCTCTTATTCTTCTAAAGATGCGAGGATATCACAGAAAAGTGATATTGATTACAAAAAGTAATGGCCAAGATATCATAAATTTACACTTACATGTTATTAGTAATTCATGTATTGTAAGTATGACAAATATCTCTATACATCCTTTAAAAATTGTTGTATGTTAGCCACTCCCCTATTAGATAATTTTTTAAAGATTTTAGTCACAATTAAGCATAACAAAAATAAGGTACACGAATATTTGTTTAAGAAAAACTGCTTTATCATTTGGACATATTAGGCAAAACTTCGGATGTTCTAGTCTGTTCATATAAAGTCTTGATATAATTACTTAACTAGGTCAGGCAAAAGAACTTTTATTAAAATCCTACAACTTTAGGCATTACTTCTTCCGATAAAGCATTAAATTTGCATCTGGCCTAATTTTCTGTCGTTTTGCATATATTTCATGTACCAGATCAAGTTCTACAATTTACATTTCTAAAAATTGTATAAAGTCTTCTATTCAAAACCTAAGTATCCAGGCAGTCCTGATGCTTAAACTCAAGGTGTTGTGATCAGATACTTATGTGCTTATATTAGTGATACTGCCACTGACTTGAGAAAATTAGTGAACCACTCTAATTTTCACTATCCTATTTTGTAATATAGATAAAATAAAATTCACTAGGTTTGAAGATTAAATTGTATAAAGTAGATATAATGTTCTTAGCACAGTACCTATGATAATTTCTATTTGTCAAGGATCTCTATTTTTCAGGAATCTGGGATTTTTTTTCTCTATTTGGAAGCCAAGCTAGCCTATGTGAGTTTCATAGATGCTGGCAGCAGACAGGAGACTCCCAGATCAGAGACAAAGGACTTGATGGCTCCCAGCACAAGCTTCACCTTCGCATTCATTTCCTTTGACCTCTAGTTCCACAGGTGTGATGTGGAGCAGCCCAGGGAGATACTGTGCACACTGTGGGTTTGAGTCCCAGCTAAGGCACCACAAGTTTAGGAAACTCTCAGTGATAAGACCGCTGATAGGAAACATATCCAACCTCTCCCCTAGAGGAAGATGTCATCTTTATTATGCTGGACAGCAAAAGATCTGCCCTATGCTCTGTAGCAGACACTATCACAATCTCCCAAGACTGTTTGCTATGCAAACATGTTTGGAACAAAAGCTGTTATAAGATATATTGACAGAAAGAGACCGATAGGGAATGGTCTCTCAACAATATTAACAAATTCTTCCTTGCTTCTGAGTGAATACCTACTTGCTTTTGAGCTCTTTGATGCTATTTTGACTTCTTTTCTTTTGAATCTATCCCTCTTGTTTCTACTGAGTTCCACCCTCTTCCCCAACTATCTGCCTTGTTTATAGAAAGTGGCCAGAAAATAATTGCTTAAATTAAATGAATCACATCTATGAATTTATTGGTCAGAAATCAAAATAATGTAGTAGAAACGGTGAATCTTAGAGAAGGAATATTAGAGTTTATCTCTACCATGATTCTCAAAGTACAGCTCACGTTCCCTATAGATACTTGAGGTGAAGACTTTCATGCCAATGAAGGGTTATTGGAGAAATATTATTAGTGCATCAAGCTTTTTATTTTAAGTTAATTAATTTCTGAGTTTGAAGCTAATTTTAAAAACTGAAATAACTTTAATTTAATTTATACAGAAACATTATCTGAATAAATAGTTTAGGAGCAAAAACAGGACTCTACAATCTTGGTTCAATTCCTGTTCTATTATTTATTTGTAAGCTCTGTAGCCCTGAGAAAGACATTTAAACTTTAGTGTTCTCAGTTTATGATATAAATAATAACTCCGACAAGATTTTGTGAACTTTAAATGAGATACTAAGAGTGAAAGAATGTTTTAATTTAAATAAGCTTTTAGAAAATTTTAGAATCATTTTTTATTTACAAAAAATTTGTGAAGATAGTACAGAGAGTTCCCGTGTACCCCACACAAATACATTTTACAATCGTTTCGTCAATTTCTACAAAAAATCTTGCTAGGAATTTGACTGGGATTGTGGTGAATCTATAGATAAAAATGCAAATGCAAAGAATTGCCATCTTAGCACCAAACTGAGTCTTCCAATCCATGAACGTGTAATCTCTATTTATTTAGATCTTCTTTGATTCTGTCATCCGTATTTTGTAGTTTTCTGCACGCAAATCCTGTACATATTAAGTAAGATTGACGGTTAACTATTGAATTTTGGGGATGCCATTGTAAATGGTATGTATATTTTTTTTCATTTTGAGTGGCAATCGTTCATTGCTCGTATTTAGGAAGATGACTGACTTTCATATTTTGACCTTATATCCTGCTAAATTTGCTTGTTAGTTTTCCAGGAGGGTGTTTTCGGTAGATTTTTTGGAGTTTTTTATGTTATTAGCTGTGTTGTCTGTGACAAAGAAATTTTTATTTCTCCGTTTCCCACATGCATGCCTTTTATTTCTTATTCTTGTCTTACTGAAAGGATATCCTCTCTCCCGTCTTGGGCAGAAATTGTTTTCCTCTATTGTTAGTTTTTAATCAGGAATGGGTTTTTACTTTGTTGAATGATTTTTCTATATCAATTAATATAACTTTTTTCTTATTCTTTTCTTATTATTCTATTATTATTTATCACTGTTAAATTGCATTGATAGATTTATGAATGTTTAACCACCCTTACTTCTAGGAATTAATCCCATTTTATCCTGATATATTATCCCATTCTATATATTGCTAAATTCAATTTACTAATATTTTGTTAAGAATTTTTTGCATCTATATTCATGATAGACTTTAGTTTGTAATTTTCTTCTAATGTCTTTATCTCTTTTTGGTATTAGGATAATGATTGTCTTATGAAATGAGTCGGAAAGTGTTTACTTCTCTTCAAATTCTGGAGGAGAGTGTGTAAATTGGTAATATTTTTTCTTAAATGTTTGGTAGAATTCACCAGTGAAAATATCTAGGCCTAATGTTTTCTTTTTTTGCAATTGTTTTTTAAAATAATTTGACTACATTAATAGATATAGGGCTATTCAAGTTATTTATTTTTCTTTGAATGAGTTTCAATAGTTTTAGTCTGTCAAGGAATTGATCTGTTTTATCTAAATTTCCAAATTTATGAGCACAGAGTTGACAATAGTGTTCCCTTATTATCCTTATAATGTCTATGAAAGCAATAGTGATCATCTTTCTTTCATTTCTGATATTTCTAATTTTTGTCTTCTCTTTTTCCAACTTAGTCCATCTAGATGTTTATCAATTTTATTGATCTTTTCAAAGAACCACCTTTTGGTTTCATTGATTTTCTTGATTGATTTACTTTTTAAATTTCACTGATTTGTGTTATTTTTTTTCCACTCTTCTGATTGTTTATGTTTAATTTGTTCTTTCTCTAGTTTCTTAAGGTGGAAGCTTAAGTTATCTTCTTTTCGAATAAATGCATTCAATACATTTCCCTCTAAGCCTTTCTTTAGCTGCATCCCACAAATTTTTATAAGTTGTGTTTTCATTTTCATTTTGCTCAAAGTAATTTGAAATTTCTCAAGAATTCTTGGATGCATTGATTATTTATAAGTATGTTGTTTAGATATCAGATATTTGGGAATTTACAGATATCTTTCTGTTATTGATCTCTAATTTAATTCCTTTGTGTTCAAAAAATGTATTTGTATGATTTATAGTCTATTACATTTAATAAAGTATGTTTTATGGCCCAGAATGTGGAGAAAGTCCTTTGTGCATTTTAGAAGAACGTGGATTTTGGATGAACTATTCTATAAATGTCATTTAGATTGAAAGGATTGTTAGTACTATTTAGGTCATCTATCTTTTTACTGATTTTTTCCCCTGCTGTATATATCAATTACTGATAAAGGCATGTTGAAATCTTCAAGTATAATGGTAGACTTGCCTATTTCTTTTTTCAGCTTTATCAGCTTTGCTCATATACCTTGATATTCTCTTGTTAGCTGCATATATGATTAGGATTGTCATGTCTCCTTTGAGAACTGATCCTTTTATCATTATGCATTATTACTTTTTAATCTCTGATAACCTTCATTGTTCTTAAGTCTGCTATACCTGGAATTAATATTGCTATTCTTCCTGTTTTTTTGATTAGTGTCATCTTGGTATATCTTACTTTGGTTTATTTTTTGAAGTAGGTTTCTTATGCACAGCATATTTGTTGGTCTTGTTTTCTTTTTATCCAATCTGACAGTCTCTTTTTCATAAATGGTATGCTTTAACTATTCGTTTTTAAAATGATTATTGAGTTAGTTGGAATGAAATTGCTGATTTTTAAATATTTTCTATTTGCTGCATTTATTCTCTTTTTTTGCCATCTTTTTCCTGCTTTCTTTGGTTTTAACTGGCATTTAATATGATTTAATTTCATTTCCTCTTTTGACGTATCATTTTTACTTTTTTTCTGGGCTTTTTAAGCATTGGGTTAGGATTTACAATATATGTGATTAAATAATTTGAATCTACATTCAAACAATACTGTGGCACTTCATGTGTGATGGAGATGCCTTATAGAAGAGTGTTCTCAAATCTTCTCCTATATCTTGTAAGATTAAAGTTATTCGTTTTACTTATCCATATGCTATAAACATCCAATACATTGTTACTATTATTGCTTTAAGCAGACAATTATGTGCTGGAAATAAATTGCTTCAATTTTTATTTGTGTGAGAGGGTCTTTATTTTGCCTTCACTTTTGAAGGATAATTTCATGGGTTATAGCATTCAAATTTGGCAATTCTTTTTTCCTTCAATATTTTCATGATTTCACTCCAACCTTCTGTTGTTTGTATTGTTTCTGTTGGGAAGTCAGCTGTAATTCTTATCCTTATTTCCCTGTAGGTGAGTACTCCTCATCCCAGCTTTCTTTATCATTTTTTGGTTTTCTACAGTTTGAATGTGATATGTGTAGGTCTTTTGTTTTTGTTTCGCTTTATGTTTTTATTTTGCTTGATATTCTCTGAGCTTTTTGAATCTGTGGTTTGGTGTCTGTCAATAATTTTGAAAAGGTCTTGACTACTGTTTCTTTAAATATTTTTCTTCCCTGCTCTTTCTTTATTCTTCTGGTTTCCTGATTAAGCAAATTTCACAGCTTTTGATATTTTCCCATGGTTCTGGGGTGTTCTTGGATTTTTGTTTTCTTTTTATTCTTTGGCTTTCACTCTTATTTCTCTTTTTATTTTAGTTTGGGGAGTTTCTGTTGACCTATCTTCAAGTTCGCTGATTTTTTTCTTGACTTTGTCAAGTCTGCTAATGAGACTATTGAAGGCATTCTTCATTCCCGTTATGTGATTCTTTTTTAAAATTCTTTCAATTTTTTTTTATCTCTATGTTTATATGCTTCTATTAGTCATCTGGTATTTTATGTTTCTTCTTTTCCATTACAACCTTTATGTTAGTCATGCTTATTTTATATTCCCTGTCTGATTTCAAGATCCAATCAAATAATATTGGTTCTGATGATGGAATACTTTCTCTCTGAGACTGTTTCTTAAGTTTTTTTAACTTTGCCATGCTTTGTAATTTCTTGGAAGCTAGAGAGGACATATAGGTAGTAAGTAGTAAGGTAAGTAAGCTTTTAGTATGAGGATTATGTTAATATAGCTAGGATTTGAGCTGTGATCCATGTTTATTGTAGTTATAGGTATCAGATTTCAAATTCCTCTGATGTCATTGTTTTGTCCTCTCCTCTTGGCTTCGGACCTTCTTGTTGTACTATTCTTCAGAGAGAGTCAGCATCTGGCAGCTCTTTCAGTGTTATTTACTGTTATTATTGAAGGCATGTTAGAGTGCTGGTGTGATGTGGGAGAGAGGGGCATTTTTTAATATTCTAGCCCATTTCTTAGTGTTTTAGTGGTCCTATTTATTAGGGAAGTGACTTTGAAGTGATTCTCTCCCTCCTCCAGGCAGAGAGGCTTTTTTCCTGCCTGATCCCTATTCCCTTCTCCAACTACAGAGTTCCCCCTCTGTTTCCCTGAAGTCCTATCGCCTGTCAATTGTGACATCTATTTATTTTTTGATTGGTTTGTTTGCTTCCTTAAGTTGAATAGGAAGGTTGGAGGGGAGTGGAGGGGGGAGAATTCTCTTTCTGCAACTGGGATAAGGCTCTGCCAAAATATTTTTCCCTAGAAAGTAGGTCTGTTATGTAGAAGTCTCTGGGCTTATTTCAAAATGGTTACTCTTTTCTTTTCTTACCAGAGCCACCAGGTGATATTCCCTTGGCTTCTTAGAAGGAAAGCCCATGAAAGTGTGGGGGCTCCCTAAGACTGTGCCCCCAGGAGTGTCTCTCTCTCATGCTAGTCCATACTCAGCCTTCAGCATTTTGTCAAAATTATGCTTTATGTGCCCCTATCAGTTTACGCCTCTAGCAGCTTCTGCTTCAAGCAGGCGCATCTCAGCTGTATCTCTCTAATAAAAGTAGAGCAGAGTTTCCTTTCTTGAGCTGGGATAGAGCATCCGCATCACCCTCTGATGAAGCCTTTATCCCTAGTCTCTGGAGACTAGGAGTTTGTTAGGAAGAAGTGGCTAAGAATGCTTCGTGATACTTCTTTGTCCCTTCCTGCTGCCAGGATCATGTAGGGAGCTTTCTCAGATCCTCCTATGTGAACACTTTGGGGTTCCTGGAAGAAAGGCCCACAAAAGTGTCAGCCCCTCTCCCTTTGACTTCATCCTCCAGATGCTTCTCACTCGCAAGCTAGTCCACATTCAGCCTCCAATAATAAGTCAAAATTTTTATTGAAGTGTTTCTACCTGTGTATGGGATCCATCAGTTTATGCGTGAAGCACGTACTACATTTCAGCTGCTACATCTCTGGACTTGCCCAACACTCTAGGTTTCAGGGTGGTGGTTTGCTCTGTAACCTTAGTTCCCTGAAGGGTCCAAGAAAAGTCAGTGATTTTCAATTTCTTCAGGTTTTTCTTTGTATAAGACAGGAGTAATGACTTTCAAGCTCTTTACATGTTGGACCTGAAGTGTCTAAAAACACTTTTAAAATATAAATCATCATACAACTGTTAATGCATCATTAGTTATTACCATATACTTTAGAGTATAATGCTCATCAGTTGTCTTTTGAATAAAAGGATGATGCTGTGTCTTAATAGTAAAAGAAAGATGTGGTGATATTTCCTTCCTATAAATATTAGAGACGTTTGAATGTATTCACCTTCTGATGCAAATTTTTTGGAAACCAATAACACAAATGTGCAAAAGAGCAACTGTACTTGAGGATTTAGTTTGCAGGTCTGAAAGAGAGGAGAGAGGTCAAAGATCTTAATTTGACTGGCTTATCAGATAGCTTTACATTTACTACTGTAAGATTTTTGACTATATAATTTGGTATGTGTTTAACTCTGCTTTAATGCAAAAGACCAAAATACGAACATTTTACATTTTGTAACATTAACAGCACTGTTCTTTTCACTATTCCTGCTGATCCTGCAGGATCAAGTGCCAGAGAGGCCTCCCGGGCATTTGTCAGCAGTTGCTCAGTTGAATCAAATTGAGAGCTCTGCTCCATTAGTGTGGGAGCAGCTTTGTAATTTTCTGAATAATTAATGAAAACACCCACTTGCAGTTCTCCCCTCTAACTGAAAATTTTGTTTTAACTGATTTTCCTAGCATACAGTTATCCTGAAGAACGTTTAAAAAAAATTAGGCTCAAGTATCAAAACTATAAATTTCTCTAAAGCACTAGCAAGTAAACGTAAAATTCGTGTCAGGACATCATAGCATAGTAAAGATAATAGTGGAGACATTTTGGCCAGAGACGATTTTATTTGGTTTAGATAGGGCCTGATTCCAAATAGTGTGAGAAATTTACACTTAGAATACAGTCATTGTTTTGCCTTTACTTTGTGGAATTAAAGGAATAAAACTATATTGATACAGTTTGACTCTTTCAGCAAGCTTATTTTTTTCTGATTTATAAATATGTAAAAGGATGAACAAGCTCATAACCTAGATTACTGTTTCCTAGAAGAATTTGATCTTGCCTTGATTTATTTTATGATCTATACTTGAATATTATTATCATCTTCCTAAGAGTATCTGATGTACCTTTTAAGAAAGTTTACCTTTATAACCCCAGGTTATTCTAAATGATACTCCATGTATGATTTAATTTAGAAATTTTGTTTCCAGAATCTATAACTCCAAGATTAAGAAACAACAACAGCAACAAAAATGAACAAAAACTCGGAATTATGTAGTAATTTTCTGTTAGCTAGTTTCTTACAATTACAACTGAAATGCAGGTAAAGTTGTTTAAATCCTCAAAAGTGATTTTTTAAAGTAGTTCCATTTGTTTCTTAATCAAACAAATCAAATATACCATATACACATATCATATGCATATAAAATTAGTAAAATTTAAAACATACTCATTTTTTCTGGTATATATATTTTGATAGTTAAGAATATTTTTCTCCAACATACAGCTTTTCTTAATTTTAGTTTTTCTTTGGCAAATTATTATGTGGTACTTAAGCTTGTTGATGTTGCCATTTAAAACATTGTAGCACTATTATGCTCCAATTTATTATTTTTATTATATGCCTACTATTAATATTTTGTTACCATGCCTAAATATGATTATTTTACTTTTATTTATCTTTAATATTAACATATACTATTCATTTGCTTAATCTTTAAAACCATTAAGCAGCATTCATTACCTTTAATGATTTCATCTTATTTAATGTAGTTTATTAATCAATAATCAATTAACTTTAACCCAATGCCTTTTCCAAAATCATGACATTTCATTCCCTATGTACAATAGTTATAATCTTAAAATGCATCTTAAAATGAAGGTATTTATTAAACAATAATGCTGCCTTTTTTGTAATAATTATAGTAGCTTAAACATTGTCACTCAGACTTCCTTTTGTACTGAATTGAAGCAACTCTCTCCATCACATCCTGTTAATTTAAATAACGTTTGCTTTTCCCCATCAGTATTAAACTCTCTTCTGTTCTCTACCTCTTTCTCATGCATATTAAAGCCATATGGACTGGGGACTGGAAAATCCTTTGCAACAGTATGTCTGGGAAATTATTGTCATTGTTAATGTCATTATCATTATAGTTGCAACTTTTTTGGTCTTCATCCAGAATGTCAGAGGATAGCGTAATTTAAAATAGAAGTATAGGCTATGTTATTCCACAGACTCTCTAAGAATTCCACTCCAGGTTCTGAAAACTGCATTAAAATGATACCTTCAGCAAACGTCTCATCTATAATTCTCAGAAGGAGCTTTTAACTCACATTAAAGTTGCAGAAAATGAGGTTTAACTTGTTCACTCTTAATAGCTCCATAGTCATGGTCCAAATTACATAGAACTGCAATGTTCAGTATTATATTTATTTAGAAGCTCAGTTTTGTGTGGGATAAATACACTTATTTTAATGGCATAATCATGTAATTAAATTTGTCTTGAAGTATTATCAATCTAGAAATAGTGTGGGCATGCAACATAGAGTTGCTAATGTAATAATAAGGATTAATGAGGGTTAAAATCTTCTGTAGAGAAACATTACATCTGTGGGTATTTCATTAGCTCATTTCTGACTGAATATAGAATACTTTTCTGGAGTATATTCTTCTAAAATCTGTCAGTTTTCATAAAAGTTGTCAACTATACTCCTTGGTTGACCATAAGTAATACTATTTTCCATCCTACTAGAGAACATGGAATACTGATTTTGCCAGGAAATTGCAAAGGATAGCATCTGAACTAACTGATGCCAAACAGCTATGCACAGCTCAGGTGAAAGACGAAATACAGTGATGATAATATTAATAATAGTAAGACAAAAAAAGGAAATGAAATAATTGCTCTCTTATGTTACTTAATTGTATTTTTACCAGTCTTTTTCTGGGTTATGTTGGAAGGATTGAATGTGTATCTGTTTTCCATACTGGAATTGTTGCACTTTAAGAATTGTTTTTGATGGGATGTTCTCATTCACATTAATAGACTCGAGGAGAAATTTTTTGTGACCTTATTGACAATGCTGATTATTTCATATGATGACCTTTTTATGAGTACTCCTGGAAAATTTTCTTTCTGGATTTGTTTTTGATTTCTCGAATTTACAAAAAACTATTTTTTAAACAAAAT
This sequence comes from Equus przewalskii, assembly GCF_037783145.1. NCBI lineage: Eukaryota > Metazoa > Chordata > Mammalia > Perissodactyla > Equidae > Equus > Equus przewalskii. The sequence goes on from NC_091832.1 coordinate 68,444,249, forward strand.
CTTCAGCAAATACAAAGCTTAACGTAATTGAAGTAAATTCTCTTTAAGGTTAGGGAAAATCTAAGGATATTCTCTATTATATCAAAGTGCTATTGGAAATCGTGGACAATTATTTAAGAAATAGGAATAAATATAAATATTGGAAGGGAAGACATGAACACATTGCTGTTAGCAAATAATATAATTATTTTATAAACTCCAACAAAATTTGAGAATTTGAGAGAAGAAATGAAAATTCAGGAATATCTGGATAAAAGATTAACTTATGAAATAAATAGCATTCCTCTATAACCAAAATAATCAATTTGATAACACAAGTAAGTGCAAGTTAGGGTTCTCAATAGAAAGAAAATTTCAATAGAAAGGAATGCAAAATAACTTTAAAGAGAAAATAATAATATATATTAGAGGACATGAAAAAATATGGAAACTTGAAAATATATACCGCATTTATCAATAAGAATATTTAACCTTGTAAAGATACTTATTTTTCCGAAATTAATCTATGAATGTAATACAAATCTAATCAAAATTATAATATGCATTTTTAAGTTACCCAAAAATCTTTGTTACCCAAAAATTGATACTTAAAGTCAATTTTAATAAAGAGTGACAGAGAGAAAGTATCTTAACAACTAATAACACATAATAAAAAATGTGGTCATAAAAACAGAGCCAGAATAGATAAATAAATGAATACAATAGAATATAATGATAATTCAGAAATAAACAAATGTGAATATGAGATCTTGATATATATGGAGAAATACAAAGTTAGACATTTAACTTATAATTTGTATCTTGAACTACAGTTCCACTAAAGACCTAAATCTGAAAAACAAAGCTATAAATTTAATAGAAGCAAATATTGGAAAATATCATTGTGACTCTAGCATATGGAAGGATTTTTTAACAAGGCCCTAAAAATGCAAACTGAAGGTGAAAAATTTATTATATTATATATAAGGATTTCAATTCAGAAAGGACACCTAGTTAACATATGTGTGAAAGAGCAGAAGATATTTAAAATGTTCAAATTTGACAAAGACAGTTATGTGAAATTCCTGTAAGCAAGCAAGAAAAAGATATTTAAGCCAATGGAAAATGGTAATATTATGTATAGCATGTGATAAGTGAGTACATTTAAAAAAATTAACATCGAATAAGAAAGTAAGAACGGGATGATTTCTAAAACAATAGCATTTATGTGAATTAAAACAAGCAAAATCAATATCGTACATTTCAGAAGTATATAAGATATTAAAATGCATACCTATAGAAAAAGGAAAGCCATATAGGATCTCTGCTGAAGGGGGAAAATATAATAGAAAAAAATGAGAGATATTTGTCATGGTCTGAGGGAGATAGTGTTCCTTGAACTGAGAAATATAATTAACTCTATTTGCTGCACCAGAAAGTAACAGAAAACTGAACTGAATACCTATCACTAGCTAATAAAATAACACAAAACCAGATGAATGAATTTTATGAGAATTTAAGGATATTTGCTTGACATGAAAAGTATATGGTGAAAAAAATACCCTGACAAAAATGGAGAGGTAGGGAAAAAAAAGAAAATATGTAAAATGCTGGATATACTATTAAACTTAAACACAAAACATATCAGTAATTACAATTAATGCCAATGAACTCAATATTCTAGTTAAAAGGGAAATATTGTCAATCTAGCTTAAAAAATAGAAATGCTCACAGAGATACATTTAATATGTTTACTTTTAGTCACAAAATTCAAGAGTTAGGAAAAGAAAAAGATGTAATAGGGAATTACTAAGCGAAATAAGTCTAGTGTGTCTGTATAATTACCACATTGAAAAAATTTAAAGAAAACAAAAAAAATATTTGAGATGAAGACAGTTCAGATACTAAATATGAAAGGCTAAAATAACCAGAAATAAGAATTTCTAAATTTCTATGCATCTACCAAAATAGCATCTGTGAAAGATAAAAAATGACAGAATAATGACTGTGTAGTGATTTTTATACTTCCTTAGCAAAGATGAAGCAAACGAAAAATTAGAATATAGGCTATTTGCATGACAGAAATTTTAATATTAATGGTATATATAGAAAACCACGTTCCATATCAACACAGTATGCATTCTTTTCTAGCACGCTCGGAATATTTATTAAAAGTGATCACACGTTTATCCACAAAGTAAGTCTCAAAACCTTCAAAGTTCAGTCTATTCTCATTATTCGTGGCAGTTATGTTCTATACATTTCTGTGAATACTGAATTAGTAAATACTGAACCATTGCTCTTAAGAGAAATACAGGGGTACGTTCCTGCAAACCTCTTGTTATAACATTTTCGTCAACTAGTTAACATATAATCTTGTTTTATGTGTTTGTTTTTTAAAAACACCTTATTTAATATATATTATTGACTCATTAATGTTGAACTCACAGCCAACAGCGCCATGACTCATGCCTGAATGAAGCTTATCTGACACACATGCTTTCTCCATACAGCTCATAGCAGCCTTCCTGTGCTCAGGAATACTACATAGCATTTCAGCACTCTGCTTGGTGGCCATTTTAAACACTGAAATTGCCAAGAAAAAGCACAAAAAGTCAAAAACCATAGCACTAAATAGACCATGAAAAAGCCATTTGTTAATAGTATGAGAGCTGAAAATAGAAGCCAGAGGGTCTCCTTGTTAGACCTCAATTAGGAATGTGCATGTCAGGTGACTCAAATTTTTTCCTAACTCTGCAGGGATCCATGAATAACCTTCAACAAGCTCTAATTGTTGATTTAGCAAGTAAGCAAATTTGCAAATATAGAATCTGCTAATAAAGAACATTGTTATAATTTAGATATGTGATCTGAACACATGGACTTATTTAATCACACCATAAATAAAAATATAGATAACTCTAGGGTTAAAGAAATATTTTTTTTTTCTTTTGAGGAAGATTAGCCCTGAGCTAACATCGGCTGCCAATCCTCCTCTTTTTGCTGAGGAAGACTGGCCCTGAGCTAAGATCTGTACCCATCTTCCTCTACTTTACATATGGGACGCCTGCCACAGCATGGCTTGACAATTGGTGCCTAAGTCCACACTGGGATCCGAACCTGCGAATCCCGGGCTGCCAAAGTGGAATGTGCGAACCTAACTGCTGCAGCACGGGACCAACCCCTAAAGAAATAATCTTAATAGATGTCAGAAAATATTTAAAACTGAAAATAACAAATATAATAATATTATACCATTTAGCACAAAAGATGAGTTTATAGCAGAACTCAGCGAGATATTTATACCCTTAAATACTTATTTTGAGAAAGAAGAAAGGCTAAAAGTGAAGGAACTAAGGATAGAATTTAAATAACTTTTTAAAAATTGTAAAATCTATAAGAGAAAGGAAATCAAGCAAGAGCAAAAATTAACGAATTAGAAAAAGATAAAATAGGATTGAAAAAGCAAAAAGCTAGCTTTTTAGATTAAACATAAAAATCCTAATGTTATCTACAACTGCATAGCATTACATTTGAAAATGTAGGTGGATAAATTCATAGGAAATCATTAATACTGGCACGTAAAGGAAAAAAAAAACAGACTACATCCATAACATTAAATAAACTTAATCAGTAGTAAAACATTTCACAAAGAAATTACCATCCCCAAATTGTCTTAACCAAGGACCAAAAATGCCAGAAATATCTAATTCCAATCTTACCCATAATATTCCAGAGATAACTCCCCAAAAAGAAGAATCACTCCTCAATTTTTAGTGTGATGTGAGCCTTGGTTTCAAAACTAGACATAAATAGTGTGAGGGAAAAAAATTTCAGTCATAAATGATGCAAAATTCCCAAACAAAATTTTAGGAAACACTTCTGAGATAATAACATATATGATGCATCAAGGTTATTTTGCATTTATCCCAGGAACGCGAGACAAATTTAATGTTAGTTCTTCTCTACCTGACAGAAACACAGTTGACAAGACTCCCAAGGTTTACATACCCTGCACTTTCTATCTTTGGAAAGTGGTTCGAATAGCTAAAACAATATGGTATTTTTACAAGTCTGATAGACAGAAATAAATCTCTATGTGATATGTGCATTTGTCGGGGGAGGGGAGAGTATTGCTGCGTGTAGATTCTCCCCTAATTAAGAACTGCCTCCCTCCAGATTTTAATACCTAAAATCAGAACTACATATGGAGTAAAGACACTATCTCTGCTGACCTACACTTGTTCGTGTCGTGTAACTTTGTTGAAGCAAATGAACCTAGAAGTGTCTTTTCAGAACTTAACCTTTTCTTCAGGAAAAGGGCTTTCACTAAAATAAGAATTTAGTTTCTGATATTTGAGGCAGCATCACAGTTAATGAAAAAAGAACGTTCACCAAACCAAACAATATCTAGACAATCTAATTATTATTTGGAAAAAATGATGATCTGTATCTCATGGTATTAAACAAAATTAATGATGGGTGAACCATTTTGAACTAGAAGAAAATATAGGTGAATTTCTAGTGGATAGCTAGGATGTGGAAATTTTTCTAGATATGAGAATAATTAAAGAAATGACAACTTAGACATTTTACATTTTACCAAATAATTGTACCAAATCAAATTTTGTAAACAAATTCAAAGGCAAAAATAAACTGTAAGGAATATCCACTGTACATATTGTAGCCTAAGATTTAATATTCTCAATATATTAATGATTATACACAATAATAGAAAACTATCAAATTCCAGTAGAAAAATAAAGGATTTATCCATAAATTTCATAGAACTGTATTACCATTGAAAATGGCAATACATTTATAGAAAAACTGTTCAAATTACCCAATAATCAAATCAGAGTAAGAACATGGTGTGCTTTCTGGACTTTCATATTAACAAAATAATAATTATAAAATAATAATACCCAATCTTGGAAATGTGTGGTGAAATGAGAACCAACAGAGAGGGTACTACTAAATATAAATATTTTGAAAACCAATTCTGTCAAAAGCCTTAAAAAAGTCATAGTTTTTGACCTAGTATTACCACTTCTGAGCGTATACTTAAATTAGTAATTATAGATTACAAAATTATTATTGACATTATTATTGAATTAATATTGAACACAAAATTATTATTGTTCATTGAAAGAAAACAATTATGACATAGGAAATTGGATAAAACCTAAATGTCCAGTAACATTGCAACGGGGAAATAAAGCATGTGCAGTATTTAATGAAGCCATTAAATTATGTTTTAGGAGTATTAAATGCTATATATAAAAACAACCAAAGTGTATAAGACCCCAATTATGTTACTGCATCCATATCAATATTCATCTCTCCATAAACAAGTAATTTCCCAGAATATTACACATATCAATCAACAGATTTTCTTCTTTAAGAAAACAGAATATATTTTTTTCTTTATGTATTTATGCTTTGTCTAAATTTTCTCAACCACTATGTATTCTTATTTGCAACAAAGGAGTAAAAAGTATTATTTTGAGTGAGTTAAAATTATTTTTGAATAAAACTCAACGGTGGTCTTCTAATATGCTTTCAGACTGCGCGTGCATTTTTTGATCAGATGAAGAGGAATTTATCACAAATGTTCCTGATTTTTTAAGTAAGAAAAGAATCACAAGATGTACTTCACTGTAAATTGTATAATTCTGTATAATTAGTGTATTTACTTATTCATCACACTCTTTAAAGACGCTACACATACAGCTGTAATATTTGAAATTGTTTTCTCAATACGCTGACTCTCCTAGGAATTTGTCTTGTATTTATGAATGCTCTACCTTTGTCTTACTAACTTAGCTACAATTATTGATTTGATTAGCTAATAAAGGAAAATTTTAACAAGAAAAGTTTTAATAATTAAAAACTTATTTTTATAGATGAGATGATACTTTACTACATTTTATAATTTAATACTTTGTAATCTTATGAGATAGTCAGAAGATAAAATATTACACCTAATTTTTTTTTTTTTTAGTTAAAGAACAAGTCTAGGGGCCAACCTGATGGTGCAGTGGTTAAGTTCGCACATTCTGCTTCGGCGGCCCAGGGTTCACCCATTTGGATCACGGGTGTGGATCGAAGTACCACTTGTCAAGCCATGCTGTGGCAGGTGTCCCACATATAAAGTGGAGGAAGAGGGGCACGGATGTTAGCTCAGGGCCAGTCTTCCTCAGCAAAAAGAGGAGGATTGGCAGCCGATGTTAGCTTAGGGCTGATCTTCCTCAAGGAAAAAAAAAAGTCTAAATAATTGATATAAATTAATGCTACATCAGTGAGTGGTTGTAAAGTAACTTTAAGCTGGGTATCCAATTTCTAGCCAGAGAAACATGCTAAAGGCATAATACTAATAATGCAAAAAGTATAGGATTTGTGGCCACAAATTGTGACTGGTACTATAAATGGGGCTATTGAGTGAACATAAGAAGTCCTATGGCAGGTGAGAAATGACTATTGAAAGTTCCTGAAAGAAAAGTAAAGAAATGGCAAAGATCTAGTTCAACACTCCTTTTCCCTTGCTTTACCTGCTAGATATGGGGAAGTCAGTGTCACTCACAATCAGGAAGAAAAATGATTTAGGTACTACTAAGATAAGCATTTTACAGACTTAAAATGGCTACTCAGGAAGATTAAGTGATATGCCCAATTTCTCTGTAGCTAGCAAGCGTAACAAATGTAATTTTAAAGGATAATTTTTAAATGTTTAAAGTTGATATTATTTTGTAATATAAGATGTGAAGTTAATACCCCAGCTAACATAACCAAACTGGCTATTTTCTCTTAACTCTCCAAATATCATTATCACTTGTATACCAGCCCACAAACTTGACAGGTGTCTCCTCTTTATGTTATTTTCCATCTAATTTGTTGCATTCAAGTATTTTTCATAGTTTTACTGCCTTCCTGTCTTTAATCATTTTGTTTTTCCCTTTCTAAGACTCCTGACTTTGTTACCTTCAAATATCCCAAGCCGCAAAAGACATATCATATGCACTGAGTAGGAAGTCTGCCTCCCACCTGCCTTTTCTAAATTTAATCACTGTACTCATTTCTAAGCTCCTATTTCTGGCGTTTGAGGGAGCCTGATCCAATTCCAACCTACTTGCTGCCTGAACTCTGAAGTTACACGCGTTCACAGAGTTTAAGTTTCTGTACTAAAGAACGCAGCTGACTACCAGAAGCATGGTGAAAACGTAATTCGACTAAGCATAATATGTTGAACAAATGCCATTATTTAAGCTAGGTAGGGCATACATGTAAATGTCTAGAGGGTCAAAAGGGAACAAAATGTCATCTGGGAATTACTAAAGTGGAGCTAATGAATCCACGGATGGAAAACCAAATTCTTATAATCTGGAGAAACAAAAGGCAGTGTCAAGGCAATCTCACACCAGGCAAGTGTTGAGAAGATTTGTAGCTGCTGCCAAAACATTCTCTTTGTGCAGACTTTCCCGAAGTTTTCATTGCAATGCGCATTGCAATGAAAATTTGTAATCAGAAAACTCTACACAAAGGAAAGTGGATTTTTATCCTACACAGGAGATTTACAACAGCCTCTCAGAAACTCCAGGTTATTGTAGATGACAGGCGTGGGTTCAGAGGTCAGTCCTCCTGGGAAGTGCTGCATATTCCAGCACCATGCTGGAGGGAGCCACAACATAAATAGCATAGGAAAGGCAAGGGGGATCCCACACTACAAAGAAAATTTATTTAACTTCATTTCATCTTAAACACTGCTCAAAGCAATATCGGCATAATTTTTAAACATCTGTTGAAATGGGTTTTTGCCATTTTAAAAGTGCTGACCTAGAATTTTAAAGTGGAATTCAATAAAGTAGAATTTACTTTTATTGAAGTATATCTCTGTGAAAATGTTTTTAGTGTTGCTTGTAAAGGATGTTGAGGAAGGTATGGAGAACAGAAAGTTGAGAGAGAGAGATTGAGTGAATAACTAGCTGTTGCTTTGATCTGAGCTACCTACCTTAGAGAAAGACTTTTCCTTTATTTCTTGATGGAGTAACCTTCAGGACACGCCCTTATCCAAATGTTTAATTTTATTACCCACCCTTCGGTGATCATGCTCTGTGGGACTAATTCAATGCAACCAAATTCACTGCCTAATGCATTTCTTGAAAGGTCTGTATGTAGACAGATTCCTAGAGTACTTTGACTCAGAGTTGTAACTGCTGGAGGATCCGAATGGTTATTTTATTCTCAGGGTAAAGAGAACTGATTATTCCAGTTACCTGCCCAGGGACCGGAAACCCATAACTGCCAGTAAAGGCCTCCCCATTAGAATATTTCTGTGTAATAATGCCCAAAACAATTTTATTCCAGAATTTGTATGGTCCCTAGAAAGGATTGAGAATCACCAAACCCACATTATACCAGAATTCTGAGGTTTATAATACAATTAATTTAAACATGGAGCTATACTTTCTGTGTTTATATGAATTGATGTGTGTGTGTGCGTGCACATTAGGAATGAGAGATGTTATGGAAGTCTCTGAAACCCTCAGCCTCTTCCCACCACGTACTATTGAAACCCTTAGTTACCTGTGGTAGGTGGAAGTGTCTCTGTGCTGTTCCTCATCTTCTGTTTTCCTGATTCTGTAGTATTGAATGATTTTTTTTATATATGCTAGGTTGTTCATAGATTGCTTGCACTCTTTTATCAGAGCTTTTACACAATTTAAGGAGACACCTTTCGGTTTGCAGCACTTAGACTTTAATATTAGTCTTGCTAACTATTTAAGTCTGTCTTTCTCACTCCTGGAAATTATTTCAACACGGAATAATTCAACAGGAATTAGACAACACGGTGAATGCAGTTGCTCCCCAGTGATACACTCAGGAATAGTTTCTCTCTCCTCTTCTTTTTTTTTTCCATGTTCCTTGTTTTCTTCTAGTGGTAGTTTGAAAAAAAAAAAAAAGATTACTGCTAAATTTCTTCAGCCATAGAAACTTTGCTTGGCAGATTGTACTTGAAAATGCATAGGGAAGAAGTGATTGGCATTACGAGAGTTAACAAAGAAAATGTTTGAATATGGACAACACATCATAGCCAAGAGAGCATCAGCTCTGGTGTGAGTCGTTCAAAGCAAAATCTTCTCTGGAAGGTCCTATAGATTCACTGGCCAGTAGGTTGTCTTTGACTTACCACTTCTTAGGCGATATGCCAGCTACTATGCCTGATTTGTGAGGACGTAGAAAGTCTGGCGCACATTGCTACCACATTGGATGAATTGCAATTTTATTAGAATCTCTTATGTACTGCTGGCATTTTTTATAAGATAAATTCCAGCCACCTTGCTTTAGTCTGAATAGATCATGCTTGCTCTTCATGATAGATACTAGTAAACACTTTATTCTTGACATTAATACATTTATAATGCTCTCTCTTGTCAGGTTACTTATAAAAAAATAGGATATCTCTACTATTGTTAGCTGTGTAGGTTTTTACTAGAGTAAGTATCTTTGGGAAGTGACTTTTTAAAATTTGGTGTCCTGTTTCTGAAGATGTGTCCTATTTAGTATCATGAATCTCCTGGGTGCTAATGATACTTAAAATACTCCCCTTCTGGTCTTTCTCTACAAAAAAGATAAATTATAGTTATTCTATGTTCCCAAGGCACAATGGGTAAATTACCCAGTTCATAGCAACAATTATATTCCAGTTGGTTTTAAGAGGCATGAATTTTTGAAGAAAAAGCTCATATTGATTAGTATGTTTTCTTTGTAATTGTTGACTAAAGAAGGGTAAATATATGTGTGCAATTTTAAACTCAAGTGAACTTAATAGAAATTCACAAAATAGATGTGGTTAAGATAAAAATCTTTTAAAAATAATGTTGGTGGTTATTTTTTTATTTGTATACCAACCCAGGCCATCTGTAAATATACGTAAATCTATATAATACATATACATACACTATTATATGTAGTATATGTACATATATAAATTTATTAATATTCACAATAAAACAGAAGCTGCCAGTGAGCATGGAGGAAATAATATGCATATATATTTCATATTTGTTTTATTTAAAAGAAATTATTGATTCTTTGCTCATGCAATATCTTCATCCTGCTCTGTCTTCTTGTAACATGTATGAATTATTCTATTTTCAATTTAGTAGATGACCACTCATTTCACATATATTATACTTCATATTAATGCAAAATATATGCAAGGAGTTTAAATCCACCTCTATTTTATATTCACTAAAAAAATCTTTTATTGAGTGGTAGGTAATGTTGGCAGATACAGTTCTGAGAAAGGTGTAGATTTTTTCTCCTCCAAGAATTCAGGCTATACAATCTGTACATAAATACTGTGATAAGAGATAAAGAGAAATAAGTGCCATTTTAAAAAAGATGGAGATTAAGTTCTGTGGCAGGTCAGAAGAAATCAGGATGAGCTAAATGAAAAAGTTAGCATTTGATATAGACCAAAGATGATGTATTGAGTTAGAAGAGTGAATAATGCAGACAGAACAAGGAGCCTGATCAAATTCATAGCAATAAGATTTCACAAGGAGTTTGGTAAAGTAGAGAACCTCCCAAATTCTGAGTAGAACGTTCATACTTGACCCTTCCAGACTTTGCCTCCAGGATGTTAACTGCTATCTATTTGGCGTTACCTTGGATCTGAAGTGGCCAGGGGGTACAATGAAAGAAATCATATTCAGTTGAAAGAAATCTATCAAGTGTCTTCAGTGCCATGGTAGGTGCTACAAGAATACACATAAACATATGTTTTCCACGTGCTACATAGTTATGTTATGAAGCCAGCATCATTAATGCTAGAATCAAAATGTGTTGGCTGAAAGAATTGTTACTCCTGGATTAGTTCCATTCATGGACTGCAGGTTGAAGGGAAGATGTTCCATTGTAATATTATTCCCAAGATATATATAAAAGAAGAATATAGCTCTAAGAAAATGGGAAGTTCCAAATCACTCTGACTTGGTAAAATGGGCTAAACCCTAACCATATACAACAAATTCCTGAAGGACTGTAGTTAGCCTGTCTAGCAGACAACTCCTACACTCCTTCCTCTGCATATGAATAGATTACTTGACCGACTTTATGTTGGAGCTACTAACCAGAAAAAGAAAGACAGTAATTTTAGCTGTGACATTTCTCCAGAAAATTATTTTTTTTTCCTAATCTACTCAAACGACCTATGACAGGAAATTCAAATTCAACTTTCCAATTTTCTGGCAAGTTTTACCTCAGTTGCAGGAAAAAAGATTATTCTAAGACCTCTATCTATGGTTATTTCTTGAAGAAGTTTGGGTCCCAGACATACTGGGGCTTTAGTAACGGATGGAGAGAAAGCCAAGTCTCACTCTAGACATGTGACATAGTGAAGCTAGAGCAACAGGAGTTTCCAGCTGCCTCATGTAGATTCTCTACAGGTCTGTGTCCAAAAGCCGCCCCCTTTTCTCCATCTGTGCCACCCATTTGGTATAGGTTTATGCACGCACCAGTGGGAGTGCAGCCCAGAGGAGGGGCCTGAGCCTGGGTACAGTGACATGGAGGCCATGTTCACCAGGGAGCTCAGTGCCAGTTCCTGCTGACTTCTGACTGGAGGAGCTGCCATCTGCATGAGTGAGCTGGAAACCAGAGAGGAGAGAAACTAAAGTCTTAAAACTTTAAAAGACAGTCTTTTGCATGATATCATTTACCCATTTTAAGGTTGGAACAAGAAATCGATATGTCTGATTGATTAGTTTTACCCTTGAAACCTGCCCAGATGTGGCTTCCAGATGATTTAGAGATTTGTATTTGGTTAGCATAGCAGGCATCTAGCCATGACATGCAGAATTGGAAAATTAAGCTGCCCAAGAGAAACGCTGTTTTAGTGTGTATGTGAATTCAATTCAGTGAATGTGCATTGACATAATAATGGGCAAGGTACTCTTTTCGCTGATCCTTCACAAGCCTTTTCCACTAGAAAGTAAACTTGACAAAGTAAGGTACGTTTTCTTCCCTGCCCCTGCAACTCCTACGTCTAGAAGAGTGGTTCTCTAGACCAGCAGGATCAGCATCACCTGGGAGATTGTTAGAATGAGAAATGCAAATTTTCATGTCCCGCCCCACGCCTACTCTATCAAAAACTCTGGAAGCAGGGGTATAACAATCTGTGTTTTGATAAGCTCTCCAGGTGATTCTGATGTACGATATTCCTGGCACATACTAGATACATAGTCAAGACTTGTTAAAGGAAAAAGGAAAGTTAAATAAAAGTAATAGAGATGGGAGACAGTGAGCATCACATTTCTGTTTTCTCCTTGTGTATGCAAAATATAGAGTAAGGGTATTTCTCTTCCAGCAAGAATTTTGATAATGTATGTAAGGAATAACTTGCCATGACTTATTAAGAAACACAGTTTGCACTACATGGAAAAATGTTGGTTAAAATTTCAGAGCAATCGGGAGCAAACTCTAACCCTGTATTTTCAATACAGATCTGCCGCTCCAGGCGAGAATACAGTTGCTTTGTACATGTAGGTGGCCATTAACTCTTGTGTCATTTTTGATATACTATTTTTAGACTATGGCTGTGAACTCAGTTAAAATTTACATGGATCCTATGTATGTGTGTTTTTAACTTTTAAAAAAAATTGTATTGTATTTCTCAAACAATGGATGGTGAATTTTATGAAGACTTGCGCAGAAGCATTGAGCCGATGATACTGTGGTGATAGCGGAAGTGATTGTCCTGGCACTTGATCCATGGCAAGCTTGCCCCCTTTAGAAGCTGGTCAGTGATTATCTCTGTATTTTTGTCAGTTCTACCAACAATTTATTGCCTGTCTTCAGTTTGTAGAATCCTCTTTGTCATTGAAGTTGCAATTGGAAAATGAATTTACTGGATCTGAAACTCTCCAGCCCTTCTCTTCCTTCACTACTCACTTGCCATTTAAATAATTGATTCAGCAACAGAATTTGCTAACATAATTTTTTAGGAGTTGTAACCAAATAAGTTTGTTGTAACAAAATTTACAGTTTAAGTTGTAGCCAAATAGCACATAATATCCTAAATAGAATGGACAGTGTAGAAATATTATTGACAGAAATCATGAAATGAATTGTAGCTGATGGCAAGGCCATGCATCTTTTATAACTTTCCTTAATAGAGTCAGAGAATACAATTTGCTGAAACTGTTTAGGTTTTTCTTAATTATTCTGCTCAGTGAACAGAGCTGAGCAAATAGTACCAAACATAATCTGTTAGTTAAATCAGGATTTAGACAATTGAAAATAGATTATATCTGTATTACAAATCAAATCACAGGTTTATTCAGAGCATACTGTGTACAGATCACCGTGCTAAAGTGCTGTTGGGAAACGTAATGAGTATCAGAATTCTCCTCTGACCCCAAGAATCTACAGAAAACATGAACTCGAATACATTGAGAATTCTAACATCCTATGCTGTGCTAGTATAGAACAGTTCTATTTTTGTTTGGGAAGTGAAGGTTTATTTATATATAAATTCAGTGTATCCACAATAGTTAAAATGCCAGTAAGGAATACAAAGTAGATCAAGTTAGGCTATATGAAATTGTCTGTTGGTAGGTCAATATCATAGAATATCTGCAATTTCATATGACTCAACCTAATATTGTTTTGAAAGGTTGCTTTACATTTTGTGAAATATTGTGAGTTCTTTTTGGCTAGTGTTGCTATTGATTCTGTCTGTGGATGACTTTGGGGAGTCTGCATAACTTCTGTTTGGTTCCATTCCCCACCTTGTAAAATATGTTGGAAACTTCTGAGTGCAAGTTTGAGGGAAATTTTTAGTGCCTTGTTGCATCACAAATTAATTGGTGTTGGGTGGCTCTGAAGTGTTGTTTCAGCTTCAAAAAATATGTAGTCCCCTCAGAAAACAGTTTATCAATTAAGAGGAGCTCAACACATAGAAGCCTTTTACACTGTTTAATATTTAAATTTTATCTATATGTTAAGAAATTGATGTAAACAATTTAGAAAATGGCCTTATACTCGTTCTTACAGTAAAATAATTCTTCAATTATATTATATTTGACCTTGAATATCACAGGTTGCCAGGTTTCCATTAGTACCTCTTCTATTACTATTTTGTGTATTGAATAAATAAAAATATACAATTTAAGTTTTAGAAAATACTAGCAACCTATTTAAATATCCAACCAGATAAAATCTTAAGTGCATCATAGAATTTGAGTCTTTTGTCTTTGTGACTTTGGAGATGGTGTAAGCTCTTTATTTTGTGGAAAAAAAAGAAGAAAGAAATACAAGTTATAAAAGTAAAAAGTAACCATCCCAGAGAACCAAACCTCCCTACATCTGGTCCAAAGGTAGTTCCACTAATTCACATTTTTAGAAGCTGACCATATAATTTTTTTTACAGTTATATTATTATATTTTAAAATCAGCCATAAAACTTTAACACTATGTTTCGAGTCTTTCTTCCACTTTATTCAATCTCACACAATGCTTCCATACATTATTATACCTCTTTTATTTAATCTTTTCTTTCTTTTCCCTAACATAAATTCCAAATTCTTTAGGTTCACATTCAAGGTCCTTCAAAACCCAGACTATCACCTATGTCGCAACATTATTGCATAGAACTTTCACTACAAAAACCTTCCATTCATTCCATTCAAAATATGTTTGTTTTAAAACATAGCAGATGAACCACAACGAGATAACACCTCAGACCCATTAGAAGGGCTACTGTTTAAAAAAAAAGAAAAGAAAAGAACGTGTTGATGAGGATTTGGAGAAATTAGAAATTGGAAAGTAGAAATTTTTAGTGGGAATGTAAAATGGTGCATCTGCTATGGAAAACAGGGTGGCGGTTCCTCAAAAAATTAAAAATAGAATTATGGACATTTAGTGGGAATAGAGTTTTAGTTTATAAAGTGATTAAAAGAGTTCTGGAGAGTGTTTGCTCAACAACGTGAATGTACTTAACACTAGTGAACTGCACACCTAAAAATTGTTAAGATGGTAAATTTTATGCTATGAGTGTTCTACCACAATTAAAATTAAAAAAACGTAGAAATGAATCTAGATACCTTTTTAATGTTGTTCCTGTGGCTGAAGTAAGACCTCTTTAAATTTCCTGCTCTTTCATAAAGTTTTCCCTGACAAAACAAGTATCGAATGATTTTCCTCTAATTGTGTATATTATTAGTGGTTTCTCCAGTGAGGTACACATAGCCCAGAGTACATAAAACATTCCTCTGTGGTACAGAACAAACAGATTTGAAAATTCATTTATTTTTTATTTTTACTAAAGGAAGCAATCAATATCTCCTTACTATGCAATATACAGATTGACAGAAGTACACACACATATGCGTTGTTTATAAATACACATGTAGAAACGAGAAGCAGACGCAATAATTTTCCTGATAATTATTGTAAATAGATAATTTGTTAGTGCTTTCAGTCAATTCCAACTCCTAGCGATGCTGTCTGTATACAGCAGAGCGGAACCTGCCCAGTCTTTTTCTTTTGCCGTCCTCTCACCTTCCGGCTCTGTATCAGACAATGCTCCACTGTTGTTCATAGTCTCCTCAATGACAAGGCTTGTGTTTCAGATACTTATATTTCTAAATTCTATAAATATTTCTGTGTGAATTTTAGAAATGTTAATAAAATGTGGCCTGTTAACTTGCGCTATTTCTTGAGTCCCTCAAATAAATGAAGTTTAATCATGTCTATACTGTTGGTAAATATAGAAGAGCAAGTGAGGACATACTTTACTTCACTTTTTAGACAAGAATGTCTAACATGAAATGCTAAGCAAAATAATAATTTCCATATAATAGTATGGAAAGAGTAAGATATTGGGCTTGGAACCAAGAGAGTGACAAAGAAAGATGGAAGCAATAACCTGCAGGGAAGGACTACACCATTGACTATGCAAATGCTCCCCTCAAACGCTGGCCAGTGTGCTGCCTCCCAGAATCCTTCAGTGCTCATTGGCACAAGAATTGCCTATTTAAAGCTCTGCGCCAAGGGGCAGCGAGTGTAGCCATATTCAATTAGAGCATACACAGGGTTTAAATGTTGGGTCACTTTTGTCTGGCTGTTTTTGAAGTCAAGTACTTGTTTCAGGAAATATCCAGCCTGGAATACTCAAGCACATGGCGACTCACCAAGCAGTTGAAATCGGAAAGCTTTCCTAGTACATCCAGCAAAGGATTTTTATTGACCATTTCTCTATGTTGTATTTTATGTCTCAGAGCATTTCAAAACATTCTGTAACAAAAAGAATTCTGTCTGCCTTAGGGCCAACTAATTCAGGATGCTGCAAACCCTAACAGAAAGGAAACGGCATGGCAGTTTTAACATTTTTTTCCCTTCTCCTCAAGTGTTAAAAACAAGTTCTCTGACTCCTTTCTCAAGTCAAAATTGGTACATCTATGCTGTAGTCATCTGAAGAGTTAGTTGATCAAAACTCTACTCTGTGTTCCAGCAGTTTATAGCTTGCAATTTTAAATTATTAACACAAATAAGCAACTGAAGTATATATAAAATTAAAGATCTGTAATCAAAGTGATGGCCACTGAAATTAGTGCGGTCGTTATGATGTACGGCTAGAGCATTGAAGTTTGGTTTCTACCCACAATATTTTGACTGGTTCTGTAAGAACAGTGCTATCCAACAGTCTGAATTATTTTTAAAAACTTTTGTGTGTAATTCACAGGAAACTTGGTTGTGATTTGATTTCTGGATTACAAACCAGGTGGCTCCCAGCTTTGATTGCAGTAGTTTCATGAAAATGTTCACAGAATTCAGATGATACAAATATTTCCCAAGCTTGGCTGCATAACTAGAAATCATTATGTGTATGACAAACTTTATTGATATTGGGTTTTTTCCTCTTTGTTTTGTCGCATATAGAGGAATTTCTGCATGTCAATCATTCTTAAAATGGAGCTATACAGGGATGACTGGTCTTCGATTGTTAAAATGATTCTGAGAATTATGATTTCAAGCTGTAAAAAATAAACATGAAGGGGCTGGCCCGGTGGCACAGCGGTTAAGTTCGCATGTTCCACTTCTCGGCGGCCCAGGGTTCGCCGGCGTAGATCCCGGGTGCGGACATGGCACCGCTTGGCAAAAAGCCATTCTGTGGTAGGCGTCCCACATATAAAGTAGAGGAAGATGGGCACAGATGTTAGCTCAGGGCAGGCTTCCTCAGCAAAAAGAGGAGAATTGGCAATAGTTAGCTCAGGGCTAATCTTCCAAAAAAAAAAAAAAAATACTAAACATGATTCATTATGAAAAAAATCTGGGACTGTCCTCTTATATTGTGGCTTACTCTCATCTGGAATTGCCCTGCTTTCTCCAAAATCTAAGATAACATGAGGTAGTCTATGGTAATGAGCATCATCTCAGTTGCTGTTTGGTCCTTCACAGGACCCTGTTCAAGTATATTTGCATATTCTTGAAGAGAGCAGCAAGGCTGTTTTCCCTCAGAATCTCAAATATAGTTTGTTCAAGTGTCTTATCAAATTAAAACATATAATTGTTTAAGTTACTAGAGGCTCTAGATATCAAATCCCTCAGAAAACTTTAATTCGTCTAAGTCATTGGTCTGAAGAAGGTAATTTAGTGAATTTTTCAACAAGCTTCTATAACCTGGATATCTGACTGAATAAAAATAAGCAATCTCTGTATTTGCTTTAGCTCCTTCCAAACGGTCTATGAACAGGTAAATGAAAAGTGCCTAGCTTGAGAGACACGTATCTTTCCTACTCCTTCCATCCTGTTACAGTCAGTTTTGCAGTACAAGAGCCATATCGGTCTTCCATTTTGATGTAAATGAATGCTTGATAGTTTTCCTTCTGTCTGTTTTATCTATGTGATCTACTGATGGCTAGAGAGATTAGATTTTTAAGTATAAATCAAACTTTCCAATTGTTTACTAGTAGGGCACCACTTAGCTAATTACTTACAAACGACTACTTAGGAAAGGATTGATTTGATTTACTGTATTTTATGATTTAACCAAATTTTCCTGGGTTGATATTTTTTAGTGTATATTTATTAGAAAATTCAGCGTAGAATCTATTTTCTCTTTAAATTATCTGTTGTTGCATTTCATAAATATGTCTACATAGGCTACATAATAAAGTCTACAATATTCTGTTAGGTTATTGATAATTTAAAAATGACTTACAGATTACCATATACCTAAGAAATTACATGAAAGTGATTAAAATGTAAATTAAAAAAATAGAACTATAGCTCTCCAGCATTAAGCTACTATGATTTACTTACACTGTTACGGTCTACCAATTTCAGTCATGTGAAGGAAAGTGAGCTAATGAGGGGGAAAAAAAGGCAGGCTTTAAACTTTTTACCGATTATCTGAAAAAATATATTACCTATGATATTCTGGTCTGTGCCTAAAATGTTAACCACAATATTTATCACTTTTTTCATGTAGATTGGATGATGTATGTATGTTTTCCCAACCTTCCTTTTTTTTTTTTTTTTTTTTTGCTGTTCACTGTTAGGATGTTTGGATGATAATACTCAATTAAAAGTGTGATGAATTTTTTCTATAAAAATTCAAAATATATATGATAATATTACTTTCATTAATATCATGTATCTTTTACAGAATGAACCCATATGAACTTGTAAATTGTAAGGTGAGAGAGAAAAACATACTAAACTTTGTTATCTTTCCATACTTTTAATACAATAATAACATTTCCCCATCTTCTTTTCTAACTATAATCCCTGGCAAATATTCTAGGTGAAAATATAGCATTATACAACAAAAGTTATTATATCTTAGAATAATACTTTTTGCCTTATTGTTTTAAAAATCACCTAGTTAGTAACTTAGTGGAAAAAAATAGAGCGGGGGGCCTTTTGGATTGGGTTTGAAGTTTTTGAACCGTTACTTGGTAGCTATAAAAGGAGTCTGGCCGGTTGCAAATAGAGCTCACAGCACTGCTTCCCACCCTCTAGTAAAGTCAGTTTCTTTGTTCTCCTAAAAATCTTACTTACAAAGTAGAAACTATTTCAAAATTCCTTTAATTTCTTAAACAGTACTCAGGAAATATTTTTTTTTGAAACATGAGGAGAAATCAGGTAAGGTTAGAAATTTTGGCATGAAGAAAATTATTAAATATGAATTAAAGCCACACAGGCTTCTTTCTTTCTTTTACAATGCAAACGTTATCAAGGGACATATGGTGTTCCTGCTGAAATTTCATATGTGTCGTATTAGTTTCTTATGTTAATAAGCATTTTACTAAATGAAAGATTATTTTAGGACACTATCTTTCTAAAACGGTTTGGACATAAATTAGCAATTAGTGAATGATTTCAACATTTTTGAATTTTAAAATATAATTTTCTTATAGTTAATTTATCCTTATCTGTGATATTTGAAATATTAATAAAATTATTTAATGATGCTATAATATTACTGAATAGGGAGGCTGGGAAAGAAAATTTCCAATTTGTTTAACATAATTCTTTTAGATTATAGTAAATTCAACAATGGTGTTGAACAATTTCATTCTAAGTTACAGCTATCAAGAAATCTCTTACCGTTGATAATAGCACATGAATTGTATTCTGCCTCAATAATCCAGGGATCAAAGAAAAAATCTGGGGTAGATAAAGCTACAATGAGATATCACTAAGTGGATAACAATTTCAAGTGGCATTTTGAGCACCTATAGCCAGAAAAAATAATATTAATAGTTACCATTGTATATATACTGTTACAGTTGGAGTTTTCCAGAGAAATAGAACCAACAGAGAGAGAGAGAGATTTTAAGGAATTGGCTTATGCCATTGTGGAGGGGAGTCAGGGCAAGCCCAAAGTCTGCCATGTAGACCATCAAACTGGAAATCCAGGGAAGAGTAGCAGCTCTCTTCCAGCTGTGGTCAGCTGGCAGAATCCTCTCCTTTGGTCTTCTTCTAGAGAAGTCAGTCTTTTTCTAGTGGTCTTCAACTGGTTGCCTGAGGCCCACCCATATAATGGAAGGTAATCTGCTTTGTTCAAAGTCTACTGATTTAAATGTTGATCTCATGTAAAAACATACCTTCACAGAAACATATGGAATAATGTTTGACCAAAAATCTAAGTACTGTGGTCCAGCCAAGTTGATAAATAAAATTAACCATCACATACACTATGTGCTAAGAATATGCAATACATCCATTTTTTGTAGTCACTACAAAAACACTATAAGGTATACGTACTACATTCTATCTATGAGGAAAAAGTTAATAGAAGCCAAACAACTGGTAAATGACAACGGTGGATTTTGAACTCAGGTTCTCATTTTAGTACTTTTTTCTTTTTCTTTTTTTTGATCCAGAGAAACAGGACATCAATAAGCTTTTGCTGTTAAGAACTTCTCCAGAACTTAGTGCCTTAAAACAACTTCTGGTCTGGGCTGGCTCAGCTGCACTCTGCTGGCCTACATTATGTCTGGGCTCAGCTGTCTGCTCAGCTGAAGTTGAATTGCCTAGAATGGCCACATTCACACACCTGGCCATTGGCTCGATGTCATCTGGGGCAATGAGGATAACAAGGCCTTGTGTCTCTCATAAGTTAACAGACTCGCTCAACCTGGCCCACAAGTTTCAAGCCCCAACTTGTAAGAGGTTTCCAAGCCTCTGTTTGTATCACCTTTTGAAATGTCCCATTTACGAAAGCAAATCACATTGCCAACTCAGATTCAAGAGGTGGGGAAATGGACACTGTCTTGGTTATTTTATTGTTGCATAACAAATACTCACAATTTAGTGGCTTAAAACAACATGCATGTATTATCTCACAGTTTCTGCAGATTAGCAGTGCAGACAAGTCTCAGCTGGATCTTTTGCTCAGGGACCCACAAAACTACAATCAATATGGCCAGGGCTAGGGTCTTATATGAGGCCTAGGGCTCTCTTCCACACTTACCTGATTGTTGCCAGAATTCATTTCCTTGAAGCTATAAAATTCATAGTAACTTCTTTCTTCAAGGACAGTAGGAAAGTGTTTGCTGCTATATCTTTTCCCTTAACCCTACACCAGTTTTTAAAGGGAACGCCTGATTAGGTCAGGTGCAACCATACTAATCTCCCCTTTGATTAACTCAAAGTCAACTGATTAGGGACCTTAGTTATATCTGCAAGATCTCTTCACCTTTGCCATAGAATCTAACCTAATCACAGAAAACATACCCCATAATAGTCCCTGGTCCTGCCCATACTCAAGGAGTGATAATCCAGGCTATGTAGAACAGGGATTGGGAATGGTCTGGACTATCTCAGAATTCTGCCTTCCTAGACAGATGGGAGGATTTGCAATATCACATTGTAATAGCACGTATGCAAGAAGGGGAACATTTATGGATGTTTTTACATTCTCCAATACTTAAAAAAAAATGACAACGAATTTAGGAAGGCATGTTACAAGGCCTAGTCAAAAATGGAAGGTACATAACTAAAAACTAGGAAGCACAGGAAAACTCAGTAGATTTAACTTTAGAAGTACAGAGTGGTTACTTTAGTTCTGTAAATCTGTTTTTCTGTTGCTTGGATCTGCACGTAATACCCTTCTTATTATTTGGCATCCTACTGATATGGATAGCATCCCACACACCACATCCTACTGTTCTGGAATTGATTGAAGAAAATAGGAGTTGATAACTGACCTTAAGTTAAAGTGCTACAGCTCCATGCTTAAAAACCTTGTTGTTCGCAGATTTCTGGTATGTTTACATTGTTCTCTAATGATTAAAGAGACAAACTTCAGACCCGTAAAATTTAGGCTTGCCTCTTTCCTCCCAAAGAATCATTTTAAAATTAAGAGAACTACTTTTCTAGGAAAGTGGGTTAGACATAATTTTCCCTGTTCCTTCCACACAGTACAGGTAGAAACCACGAAATTGTATATAAGACAAATAGAAGACTCTGAAACCTGGAGAGAAGAAGGCAGACTAGCTAGTGACCTCAGAAACCAAGAAATGATATTTAGGTGAGTTGCCTAGGTTTTCTTTTTCCCTCATATATCCAAGACTTGGAGCTTAAGAAACCAGAAAACCTGAAACACCAATTGGTAGATGACAACAACAAAAAAGTCCCAAGGAAAGCTTTTTCTTTCCCTAGCCAAAAGACCAGGAAAGGGACAACCCAGCCAAAAAGAAAATTTTTAGATAATAATTGCTATACTGCAGCTAAATCAGATAGAAGAAACCGTAGTCAATCCTCACCCACGTTAGAAGGGGCCAAGTAGGGAGCCTAGACTTTCACCATCACCAGGTTATAACAAAGCACAGCTGCCACCTGCCAGGGGGTGTCAGAGAAGCAGAGTAGGGAGCTGGGGCTTTCATCCCCAGTGGCTGGAAATGAGTCCCTTTCACCCCCTACTGAGATGTCAGTGCAGACCATGCTGACAGCCTGCACTTCCACTTCCAACTGGAAATAACGAGGCACCCTCTCTCTTTTCACTGGAGTGGTAAAGGGGCAGTCTAGTGGAAAGTCAAGACTTTCATTACCACTCAGTAGTAATAGGACCCCTTCCCCTAGTTGTCAGTGGAGGCAACATGAGCAACAGTAATGAGGCACTCATACCACTCCCAGCCAGGGTGGTATTAGTGGTGACCTACTAGGAAATAGGAACTCCTACACTCACTCAACGATAACCAGGAGGTGTAAACCCTCAGTGTCAAACAGGGATGATGCTGGACTTCTGACACCCCCTGACATGAGACAGTGATGACCTTTACTTCCCCTGCCAGAGCAGAGTCAGAGGAAGCTAGATAAAGCAGAAAATTTAAATAAGATCCAGAGTCTCATAAAATAATACCCTAAATGTCTAGGTTTTAGTAAAAAACCATTCATCATTCCAACAACTAGGAAGATATCCAAGTGAATGAAAAAGAACCAATGGTGCTAACACTAAGAAGATAAGTATGTTAGAATTATATGACAAATATTTTAATTTAGCCATGATAGAAATATTTCAATGATCAATTACAAACATTCTTGAAATAAATAATGTTTCAGCAAAGAAATAGAAAATAGAAAAATAACTAAGTAGGAATTCTAGGACTCAAAAATATAAAGCCAAAATTAAAAACTCAATGGGTTGACTCAAGGGTATAATGTAGAGGATAGAGGGAAAAATCATAAACTTGAAGATAAAACAATAAAATTATGTGATATATACCACAGGGAGAAAATAGAGCAAAAAAAAAAGAGAGAAAGAGAGATCCTCAGGCACCTGTGGGACTCTAACAAAAGATCTAACATTTGTGTCATTTTGGAGTGAAAGGAGAAACCAGCTGGGCTGAAAAAATACTCATAGAAATAAAGATGGAAAACTTTCCAAATTTGCCAAAGACATAAACTAACATGTTCAAGAAGCTGAGCAAATACTAAACAGGATAAACTTAAATGAAGTCCACACCAAGACATGTCATAATTAAGCTTCTGAAAACTAAAGACAAAGAAAAAATCTTGACAGCAACTAGAGAGATACGACATTTACCTTTAGGGGAAAAACAATTGGAAGGACAGTGGACTTCTCATCAGAAAGAAAAGGGGACAGAAAAAAATAGTACAATATGTCTTATGTGCTGACAGAAAAGAACTGTCAACCCA
Source organism: Equus przewalskii (assembly GCF_037783145.1). Classification (NCBI taxonomy): domain Eukaryota; kingdom Metazoa; phylum Chordata; class Mammalia; order Perissodactyla; family Equidae; genus Equus; species Equus przewalskii. The sequence continues at coordinate 68,467,898 of NC_091832.1, forward strand.
GAATCTTCCATCAGGGAAAATACCCTTCAGGAATGGAAAGTAAAAATCAACAAATTCTCAGATGAAGAAAACTAAGAGAATTTGTAGCCACCAGAGCTTCCCTAGAAGAATGGCTATAGGGAATTATGGAAACAGAAAGGAAATGATAAAAGAAGGAATCTTGGTGGGGCCAGCCCCATGGCTGAGTGGTTAAGTTTGCATACTCCACTTCAGTGGCCTGGGGTTTGCTGTTTCAGATCCTAGGTGTGGACCTACACACCACTCATTAAGACGTGCTGTGGTGGCGTCCCACACAGAAGAACTAGAATGACTTACAACTGGGATATACAACTATGTACTGGGCCTTTGGGGAGAAAAGAAAAAAAAAAAAAGAGGAGACTGGGAAAAGATGTTAGCTCAGGGCCAATCTTCTTCACCAAAAAACATACCAAAAAAAAAGGAATCCTGGAATATCAGGAAGGAAGAATGAACATGGTAAGCAAAATAATGGGTAAATACAATTGACTTCCCTTCTGCTATTTTTTTCTAACTTATACTTGATGGTTGAAGAAAATTATAACACTAATATGATTCTCAATGTATGTAGAAAACATTCAAAACAATTATAAGTGGGGGCATAAAAGGAGGTAGGATTTCTATAATACACTCAAACTGGCAAAATGATGACACCAGTACATTGTAATAAGTTATATGTACATAGTGCAATATCTAGAGCAATCACTAAAAGAGCTATGCAAAGAGGTACACTCAAAAATGCTATTAGAAAATGACTATTGGACAAGAAGATAAATTTTACTAAAGAGGATATATGGATGAAAATAAGTACAAGAAAATATCTTCAACATCACTGGCCATTAGGGAAATGCAAATTAAAACCACAATAAGATATCACATACCTATCAAAATGCTAAAATGAAAAATAGTGACAAAATTAAGTCCTACTGAGGATGTGGAGAAACTCGATCACTCATACATTGCTGATGGGAATGTAAAATAATATAACCACGCTGGAAAATAGTTTGACAGTTTCTTAAAAAACTGAACACACTGCTACCATATTACCCAGTAATTACAAATTCTTGGGCATTTATCCCAGAGAAATGGAAATTTATGTTCACACAAAAACATAAGTGCATGAATGTTTATTTCAGCTTTGTTTGTAACCGTCAACAACTGGAAACAACCCAAGTGAACGTCAAAAGATTAATATTTAAATAAACTATGGTTCATCCATACCATGGATCAGTAGTCAGCAATAAAAAAGGAATGAACTGTCAATACACATAACAATCTGGATGAATCTCCAGAATATTATACTGAGTGGAAAAAGCCAGTCTCAAAAGATTATATACTATATGATTCCATTGGTACAGCATTTTTCAAATCACAAAATTATACAAATGAAGAGATTAGGGTTTTCCAGGGGTTGAGGAAGAGGTGGGGCTTAGAAGGAAGTGGCTGTGACTGTAAAACAAAATATGAGAAATCCTCGTGGTGGTAGAAATGTTCCTTATCTTGATTATACCAATGTCAATATCCTCATTGTGATATCGCATTATAGTTTTGTAAGATGTTGTCATTTGGGGAAATGCGGTAAAATGTGCACAGGATTTGTATTATTTCTTACAATTGCATAGAAATAAAAAATTATCTCAAAATACAGAGTTAAATTAAAAAATAATAGAAGCTGCTTTAAATAAAAACTGTGGCAAATACCAAGAGACACAATTTCTGTTCAGTATTGTGAAATTATCTGACAGGGAAGGAATATCTACCCCATGGGAACTGAATATACGAAAGTAATCTATATGTATAATACATATACACATGTATGTATACATGAATGTAGGTCCATGTGTGTATACATGTATGTGTATGCACACACTATATATATATATATATATTTTTTTTAGCTGAAACAAAGAAATGGCAATCCTTAGATTCCAGAAAGTAAAAGAGAGCTCAAGTCAAAAAGGTATAGGCAAGCTCAGCCTGAAAGTGTTCCTCACAGGGGCACTGGAACTATTCAGGTATAATGGCCTAACTCCACACTACTCAGAAAAGAGAGAACTAAATCTGAGCCATCTACAGTCAGCCAGGTACCTAAAGGCTCATGGTCTTTAAAGGGGGATGAGCAAAAGTCCTCTCAACCTCTTGGAGAAGCAATAATAAAGAGTCCCCCGCTGGGTGACGAGTAAATAAAGAGTTGTCTGGAAGATATCATATACCCTCTAACCCTGTGAGAGTAGGCACTGGATTCAACAGAAACAGCATCAAAACCATGACAGAGCTAGGGAAATCCACAGGGCCCTAGCGGAGGCAGAAACTGAAACCACTCCACAGGGATACTCTTTCTACCTAGGAACGTAGGACCTGACATGGAAAACAAACTGGATTGAAGCAGATTCACAGGGACAAACATCTCAAACCACTTAAGGAAAAGTGTGTGTTAGCAGACTCAACTGAAAAAGGAATTTTCTCCCAAGAGCTAGAAATAACAATACCATCTGGAAGTTTTAATGTAAGTTCATTATAGTTGCATCACGTTTGAAGTTAGAGAAAGAAAACGAAAGAATGGGCAACCAAAATATTTGTAATATGTTATTTTTTAACTTTTCAAAGAAAGCTGAAAAAAATGATAAAAAGCTGTTAGTGATGGGCTTTAAATACGTGAATGCTTCTGATATTTTGCTTAACATTGTGCTTTAAACCTTCAGAAAAAAGCAAAACAAAAAACTGAGGAGTACTGGAATTAGCTGGAGTACTGGTATTAGGATGTAGGGAGTCATGGCTTCAGTTGTTCTTCTTGATTAGATACTGACAACCCGAGAGCAGAAGAACCAAGAATACAACTTACATTAAAATGTCACTATGCTCAGGTTGATAAAGTTAACATAACAATACGCTTTTTTGAAGGCATCTCAAAGGTGCCGATAATGAAACAGCCTTCTTTGCAGGAACATTTATATTGTATCAAGAAGTTCCTCTGGTGATGAATAAAAGGGACCTACAAAGGATAAACAGTGTTTAAAATCCACAAAAGCATAGCTCACTAGAGCTGAAATATAAAACAACTGGCAAGATAACTAACAAATTATTTAAGAAATAGTTTGACAGAAAGGGAACAGTGAAAGTTTCCATGCAGATAAATGAAAAATGAAGGCCTGTTTCACATTGGCTATTCCCTTTTGGCCCTTTTTGAATAGTTTAAAGCACAACATAAAAAATGACCTCAGATGTTTGAAAAATACATAAAAGATTTGTTTTGTTTTTTTAAGGTAACGTCTACTTAAATATTGCCCTTGAATCTTTCCAACAAAATGCTGTGTCATGGTTAACAATTTAAACATTCTTGGTTTGATGAATTCTGAAAGTAGAATAGAAAAGAGCTTTTTGGACATTATAAATAATATTTAATAGAAGTTTAAATGTAAGAGAAAAAAAATCTCAATATTGATAGTTTTTAGTTCCTTATGCCCTGAGGTGTAAATTACCATAGCCAATTAGTTCAGAAGCCTTTACTATTGTACGACTAACATTTTATGGATAATTAAATGATGTCCTTATTAGTGATAATACTTAGGTAAATATAACAAATTAACAGAAAAACATTTTTATTGTTAATCTATATACACATTGCAAATTCAGATTTGCCATATTAAAGGTAAATCTTTACAGATCTATTTCGGAAAGAATAAAACTGTCCAAATCCATCCAGAAAGAAGTTGGGATATTAAAGAAAGCAGAAGTGTGTTTATAGAACTCTTCTTGTGAAATCAAACAGCATAGTAGAGGTGGTAATTGTTAGAAACATAGTCAAACTTTCCTAAGTAACAGGACGATAGAGATGGAAGGGGGAGAAAGAGTGAGAGAGAATTTACTTAGAATCCCTAATTAAAAATGTTCTCCAGCTGGATATAGAATGCTGCGTCATGTATGTTTTTTGGAAACAAGGCATGCATTTCCTAGACTAATTTTTGTTTATTTGTTTGTTTTTTCTTGTCTAATTTCTAATACCTTCTGGCAGAGCAAACACTCTTTGAAATACACTTGGATAAAAGATGTCGAGAAGGATAGCCTCTTAGACTCCTGTGAGATAGTAGGACTTGGGCTTCTCCTTAGGATGTAGAAAGCCCCAAAAGGAAGTTGATCCCACCTGAACATTTCCACCTGAACATAGAGAAAAAGCTAGATAATCTGAAAATTTATAATTTTTTCCTTAGCTCATCAGAGAGCTGTAGTAGCAAGGCAATCAAGTAAATTGAATTCCAAAGACAGACAAGACCCCTTCATTGAAGACCTCTTCACTGAAGAGAGGACTCATGAGCTATTTGAGAGCATGTGAGAAAGAGATGGCTACCTTATGATAAGATGTGAGGAAATTGAGTTACTAAAGCCCAAGAAAGGAATTGTGGGTCTGTTTGAGACCCTTGGCAGCCGCAGACATAAAGGGAGCTTACATTCACTGCTAAATGATTTTCCGTGGGCTCACTGGTGTTCAGAAGAGAGATTTTGGGCAGGCCAAAGGATCTGAGAGCCCCTGAGTGGTGCAGGTGTACAAAAGTGTTAAGCCTCTGGGGGGAGGGGTAACAAACCCTCACTCCCAGGGAGATCCCTTGCTTCTGGGGAAGAAGTAAAAGCAAAACTCCTTTTCATGAGGTCACGGATTGGAAACCATCTTGCCCCTAGTGAGTTTCCTTCTAGAGCTTAGGTAGAAGTAAAAGCTGCCATGAGGAAAGGCAGGACCCTCTCGAGCAGAGAAACAACCAGAACTAAGCGACCTCTAGGAAAGGGCAGGTAGCACTCACATATCCAGGAGCAACCAGAGCTAGAAGACAGTTTGGCATCTACTGAGAGAAGAGACAAGAATGCTGAAAAGGACATACCCAAAAGACCTGGTGCGCTAGGCCTGCCTGAGAGATACAGGTAATAAGCCATTAGTGGAGATAAAGTGATATCACAAAACAGTTAATTCAGAAGACAGGAAAAAAGGAATGAGGAATAGATGGGGCAAATAGAATATAACTAGCCATATGGTAGGTTTAAATCCAATCATATCAATACTGACAGTAAATATAGTGCTAAATGTGTATGCATTTAATGATAGAACTTTAATACATATAAAGCAAAAGCTGATAAAACTGAAAGGAAAAATAGATCTACTCTTTTAGGTGAAGACTTCAACATTTGTCTCTCAGTAAGCAATAGAACAAGTAGTCAGAAAATCAGTACGAGTATAGAAGACTTGAATGACGCTATTAACTGACTTGAAACCCTTGTCATTTGTTGAACATACCATCCAACAAGAGCACAACGCACATACTTTTCAAGTGCACATGGAACATTCACCCGGGTAACCTGTCTTCCGGATCATTAAACAAACTTCAACAGAATTGAAATCACATAATGTATATTATCTGACAGCAATGGAATTAAACTAGAACTTGATAGCAGAATGACATATGGACAATTACAGAATTATTTATAAATTAAACAACACATTTCTAAATAAGCCATAGATCAAAGTGGTCGTCACAAGTGAAATTAAAACATACTTTGAATTGAACAGAAATGAAAATATAATATGTTAAAACTTATGGGATACCGATAAAGCAGTATTAGAGGGAAATTTATAGAATTGAAGGCTTATATTATAAAACAAGAAAAGATTCAAATCGATAGTCTAAGCTTCTACTTTAAGAACTAAGATAAAGAAGAGAGAACTAATACAAAGCAAACAGAAAGGAGGGAATTTTAAAGATAAGAGCCAAAATAAATGAAATTAAAAAAAAATACAGAACATTAAAGAAATCAAAAAATCGTTCCTTGAAAAGGTCAAGATGAGAGACCAAACTCTACCCAGATTGGTCAAGAAGATAAATGAAGAGACCCATATTACCTTAGACATTATTTATGAGATTAATGAGTATGTTGTGAAGAACTCATATCGATGAATTTGATAATTTAAATGAAGTAGACAAATTATTTCACAGACATAGACTATCAAAGCTTACCCAAGAAGAAATTCATACCCTGAATAGCCCTATATCCTTTTTCGTTTGTATTTTAAGGTAATTTAATTTATAACTAAAACCTTTCCCACAAAGAAAACCCCACACCCAGATACTTCGCTGGCAAATTCTAACAAAAATTAAAGGAAGAAATTCTACCCCAAATCGTGCAGATAATGGAAGAAGGAACACGTTCCAACTCACTTTATGAAGTTAACATTATTTTGATAAAATGTAGTGCATTAAATGAAGACAGCCAAACATTGTGAGCAAAGTCAAAGATTTAAATAAGCGGAGATGTGTACCATGTTAGTGGGTCTGAAGACTCTGTGTTGCTAAACTGCTGTTTTTCTCCCAAACTGTTCAATAGATTCACAGAGTAACAATCAAAATCCCCACAGATGTTTTGTTTTGTTGGTATAAGTTCAAAAAATGACTCTAAAATGTATGTGAAAAAGCAAAGGAGCCAGAACAGCCAAAACAACTTTGAAAGAGAATAAAAGGTTGGAGGGCTCACACAACCTGATTTCAAGATTTGAGCCAACTTTTAATGGTGTCTGGGCAAACCAAAGAGGAAATTACAAAAGAAATAAATAATTTCTTCCTTGAGGAAGTTCCCTAGCTGTTTTTATTGTTGTTTTTTATCTTATTATTATTATTTTTGGTGAGGAAGATTGGCCCTGAGCTAATATCTGTGCCAATCTTCCTCTATTTTGTATGCCACCACAGCATGGCTTGACATGCAGTGTGTAGGTCTGCGCCCAGGATGCAAACCCATGAACCCCAGGACGCCGAAGCAGAGCACACAAACCCAACCACTACACCACTGGGCCAGCCCTCTCTAGCTGTTTTTATATCTTTAGTCTGTCCTTGGTTTTAGCCTGTTTATCACAGTTTCCCAGTAACTTAGAAAATATGCTTATCAAATCTAAATATCAAACCACTTGAGAAGAATGGATCCTTCTGTGAATGATACGGTAAAACTCAAACTTGTTAAAATAAGGTGTGAAATAACTTTTAAACAAGTTTTAAATGAAAGGAAACATTTACAAAGACTTGGATTTAGATTCCTAAAAGAATCATTTCAGAAATGACAGAATAAGAGCGACTTGATTTGAAAGCAATTCATGCCAAAAGCAAATTTATTTTCATTTCCAATATGCTAGATAGAGACAGCTGTGTGGGTCACTATTAACATATTAATACAAACTTGTTTAATGGGACCATCCAGATGAAGAGATGCAAACCGTAGGCGACAGGATAGGGAGTGATTATTATCCCATAGACAGCAAAGAATGACTTAAGGAATTGAGATGTTTAAACTGAAGAAAGTGAAACATTGCTGGTTCAGAGAGGTGAACATTTTAAAATTCAAAGAGTTGCCATATGAAAGAGAAATGAGATTTTTAAAGTTCTCATAAATGCAAACTTCCAAGAAACATAGGTGACACCATCAGTGACAAAGTCCTGTTTGTTTAAACAATTTGACTTTGCAGCAATAAAAAAAGACTGTCCTGCCAAGGAGGGAGCTTCTGCAGGAAGATTTTTGACCCCCGTGTCAGATCTTGCATAGAAAACATTTCCGTCTTGAGAACAGTGATAGGTTAGGGGATCATGCCAGAGCTTCACTGCTTTGAAAACAGGTCTTCCTCTTAGCGAAAGCTAAATAAATAATTAAATAAATTAATTACTCTTCACTCAATTTAAAAATACCACTAAATCAACAAAGAAATTCCAAAGTTAGAAAGAAATAGAACAGCATTTAAAATAGTCCTTTTGCCCTAACCGTATACCAGACTCAGCCCCATTTACAAAAAGAAACAGAACGTTAGTGAGTACGAATGTAGTCTTCCCTCTGGCTAGTTATGAATGCTGTCATTCTTTACAAAGGTCGTCTTTGGAATTATCTGCTAACCTCTAAATAGGATAAGTTCTACTTAAACAAAATAACAACAGTCTTGATTATACTGGGCCATATTAATATGATATATATATATTATATATCTATGTCAACAGTATTTACTCTAATGCGTTTGTTTGTGTTTGTGTCTGCTTGTGTATGTGTGTGTGGTGAGAGTATATCATTTCTTTAAAGTTCTTTGTTTGGAAACTGGCTATGTTAAAAAAAACAGGATAGTCAGACTTGGTATCATTTAAGTAAATTCTTTAAATTGGGCCTATTAAAATTGTCTTAGATGAACACCTTCACCACTTTTTCAGCATTTCAGATAAGAATATTATTTAATAGAGAAACAAGCATACTAGATGAATCATTAGTCTTCTCAGAAATATTACATCACAAAGGATTTCTCTCTATTATTAAAAGCAGGATACACTCATGTTGGGGGATTTCAGCCTTTCAGGAAAAGTATAAGTAAAGTGAAGACCAATGGTCAAAAGAAACGCCTCTTCATTGAAAGGTAGTATTTGTAAATTCAGCAAAAAAGAGCCACTGTATATGTAATATCCCATATTCTGCAGGCATTTTTGTTCTCAATGTGTTAAAATGAAAAAAAAGAACTCACCCATATAAATGCTTATTTTGTACTACCATGATGTAAAACAACCACTTTCCCACCATCACAATGTCAAAGAGGAAGATTTTTATCCTAGAAGTATGATTAAACCCTGTGATAAGAATAATCTACGTGCCTTGGGAGATGATAGGTAAAACCATAGTGCTAGAGAATCCCTGGCGTAAAGTAATAACGGAGAAAACTTCTTGCCCACATAATATGATAATTACGCAAATATTATCTAATCCTACTTATTGCTGATAATAAATATTTTCTTCTCTGGAATTAAACAAGAAGTATAAATACAAGTTAAATTACATTCGGAAATAAACATAATTTGCTAATTGAATACAAAGGAAATTTTGAAAAATATGGCAAATCAAAATTAATTATATATATGTGAAACTATCTTTCTAGAAAAAGAAGTATATACTATGGCACTAAATTCATAACCTGTGACTAATCATTCTCTATATTTTTCAATTTATAAGAAACCAAACAATATCCACCTCAGTTCTACGATAATTAGAATATATGTGAGGAAAGAATATGGGACATATCCACTAATAAGTTTTGAAAAGCTGAAGACATTGTACTAAATTTTATGCTAAAATTAGTTAAGCTTGTGATTATTAACAAAGAGTAAGGGGAAATAATTACGCTGTTGGGAATTGATTACGTATTTTTCTAAAGTGCCAAATTTTTTAAATAACAATAATTCAGATTCAATGAATTGGGAAATTTAAATCTTACATTTATGGACTACTGAAAGCTTTTTCTCCAAAAGAGAGATGCTCTGTAATAGATGAAAAGCGTTTAGCAATATGTCCTTAGATTTACATTTTGCCATAGAATTTCTTTTCCATCAGGAGTGAAGTATGTATCAGGGCCATTATACTCACACTAAGATTTGAAGCGGATGTCAGGCACAAATGTTGTAATCTATGGGGAACATAACTGGTTTCCACAAACTCTGTGGATTTACTGCTATTCAGAGCAGGTAACACAGCCCAGAGACAAGCAGCCACGATGTACAACCCTAACATTTTTCTGACTTAAAAATGATACTGTTTTTGTTGTTTTTCCTGTTATTTTCTCTGAATACTGACCTGAAACCTTTTATTTTTTCTATGATAAAGCCTAGCGGTAATTGAAGGCATCTCTATTTTACAAAAAGTAATTGGAACATAGAACTTTTTACCATAAACAGAATATAATTTGCTACCAGAGGGTCCAAATACACATCACAATAAAGTGCTTATTAAATGCTATTAAATTTTGTTTAACTCACTGAGCAAAATTATAATGGCTTGCCATTGTTTAGGATCTCATCCAATGCCAGGCAGTGTCCCAGCCACTTTACATACCTTATCTTATATAAACACAGCAAATCTCTTAGTTACCTCTTATTATCTCCTTTTCAAAAGGCAGGAGGTGGTCTTAAGAAGTGGATATATAAATCACTTTTCAGAGGTTAAATATTCAAGGAAATCTCCTTTTAGAATTAGTTTAACTTGACACCATTACTTATTTAAAAACAGATAAGTTAATTCAGAATACCTGATCTGGAAAAACTCCAAGTTTTTAAAATAAAAGCTAAATTAAAAACACCACCAGAAAGATAAAGTGATTGAATATAGGGATTGCTGACTACTTTAAGTCTGCATTTTCCTTTAAGGTCTAAAGAAATAAACAAAACAAAATAAAATAAAATCGTACTTTATTTTCTTAATAAGCCCAGCAAAATTTTTAAGGTTTCAGTTTTGGTCTTAGCCTCATCCCTTATCTAATCTCCAGAGGCAAGAAAGTCTGGACATTTTGATTTTCTGGCCAGCCCATTTGCCCTCTTCATGACCTAGTTCTACCCAAATCATAGAGGTCACCCTGAAATGGTGGATAAGATAGATTTACAGAAGAGAGACAAAAATATAAAACACAAAGGAAAGCCACAAAGACAAAAATCATATTCCTATTAAGGTAGAATGCTCCTAGAGAGAGTGACATTCTCGTATAATCCAGACTCAAATATAAATTGAAAAAACGTTTTATTCAATGAGTCTAAAATTGGACGTATATTTTGCCCCAGTAAGTCCATTGCTTGAAAGTTGTTCTCAGTATATATTCAGAGAGTCAACAAAATTTTAGTCAGAGACAAAATGATAGGAGTACAGAACAACTATTTTGGCCACTTTCTATATTCAAATCATTGCTCTTTCTTATTATTTGAAGGAATGAGTGAATGAATGAATGAATTTAGAAATGACAGTCCATTATATTTCTTAGAATCACAAATTCACAAATGGTGCACTATTATTTTATATGACACTAAGAAGTTGCTCATTTTACCTTTAAAACATCCTCAACAGCCAATTTTTAAAACATTTTAGGAGAAAATATGTGCATCTTATAATTGATAACATACAATAACACGAATAGAGTACATAATATAGCTCAGCATAAATCTGTTTCATAGACTATTCTTATAGGGAATCAGATCACTTTTTGTAGGTTGTGAAAAATTTTTATTTGACAAGTCTATTAAAGGTAAATTGAGACAAGCTTTGTAGTAAAACAATTTAACAATTATAGAGTCCTATTACCTTTACTTTGTATGTCAGAAAACATAACAGAAAGACCCTGGAAGCCACGGTAAAAGATAGGGCAAGGTCAAATCTAATATCACTTGAGACTTTTATCCAACGGATTCTTTGCTCATGTACTTTATCGAGTCTTATACTACTGACCGTTTTTTCCTCATGGGTCATATATATTCAAATCCTTAGCTTTCTCATGAGCATAAAAATATAATGTACTGCACAATATCTGAATAAATTAAATATTTCAAGGCCAAATGATTATTCCATTGTTCCATCTAATTAAATCTGATTACATTCTTATAGGAAGACTAATATTGCTAATTTGGTATTTTTTCATAGTGTAGGTTTAAATTACTTTGTTTCCCATTGGCAATACAACTCTACTAAAGTGTATCAATTAACGTAATTTCCCCTGCAAGGATATGAGAAATCCAATGAAACTACGTAAAAATAATGAGATTTGTGATCTCCCATAATGTGTATAGAGGTAGACACTCCAGGATTAATGAATTCAGTAAATACTGTTGTTAAAGGCCCAGGTGCTTTCTGTCTTTCTATTTTTTTTTTTTCTTTTGAGGAAGATTAGTCCTGAGCTAACATCTGTGCCCATCTTCCTCTAATTTATATGTGGGACGCCTACCACAGCGTGGCTTGCCAAGCGGCGCCATGTCCGCACCCAGGATCTGAACCAGGGTATCCCGGGCCACCGAAGCGGAATGTACGAATTTAACCACTGCGCCACCAGGCTGTCCCTGCCATCTTTCTATTCTTGCATCTTCACTCTTTTTCTCAAGTCAATGTACAATAAAATATTGTCTCCCCCTACTTCCAGGAATCACAGAAAGAAGCAGCAGTGATTAGTGGAAGAAGAGCCCTGCTTTTTCCTTATGTTTTAATTTAATTTAATTTTTTATTTTAAGCAAAGAGCGAACTCCCTAGCTGACTTGTTGTCATGTCTTTGGTCAGAACTGGGTCATATGCATGAAACTTCTCGCAAGTGAATTAACTTAGACCAGTCAGATATTATCACTCCTATATTATCAGATATAGGAGAGAAAAGATCAGCTCTGGAATAAGATGCAGGCTCTGCAAGTGTGGCAGAAAGGAAAACAGTTGTGGGCTGGCAACAATCAGAGTTTGCTTCAGCAACTCAGTGGTTGAGGGCTGTGTTTTTTTAATTAAATGAGGATAATCTATTCGACATACTGTGGGGGGTTCAAGGGCTTTAGGCCTCATCGAGGAAACAGATATGACCATCAGAGGCAGTAACAAACAAACTTTATTGGGCAGCACTTGGCCAAGGTTGCATGAGAGGGGAACTCCCTCATAGCACGAGATTATCAAGAAGCTAAGGCCCAGGGATCACCATCTAGAAGGGGAGGAGGGCAAGGGAACTTCGGAGGAGAGGGGTATTGGAGATGCGGCTTCCACACCTCGGTGATGTCACTCAGCAGCACCTTGTCAAGGAGTCAACAGATTGGGGCCTTGTAACTGCAATGCCCTGTCTTATCAATAGGTGACAGCTGTTGGGTGAGGTTTCTTGGTATATGCAAAGCAGGCAGGTTCTAACTGGCTAAAAATCGCTTTGGGCTATTTTTAAAATAATTGGATGTGTAAAAATTTGAGTTTGATATCGGTGGGCTTTTAGGGTAAGGTCTCAGCTTGCAGTGAAGATATAAACAGCCTAGGGGCCAGTACACAGGAGCCATCTTTGGCTTATTTATATACCACCTATCTCATAAAGTCATCGTGTTGAGGTCAAGTGAAACAAGGGATATTGATGCAACAGATATTTACAATGCAAACAGTGGTTATTCACGCTTTAAAACTGGTAAGACTTAGTTCCTCTCCCTGCTGACTTTCTGCAGTATTATAGCACCTAGCCCTTACATCATTGTTCCTAAAGAGTAGGTCAGACAATTTTTAAAATTATCTACCTCAGTCCGGTTATGCTAATTATCGCAGTAAGTCCCTAACTCTCCTGACTTCACCCAATAAAAGTGTATTTCTTGTCACAGAGCAGTCCAATCAAGTGTACATCTGTGAACTTTTCATGCTGTGATTCAGGCATATGGGATCTTTTCATCTCGTGTGTCAGCTTCAGAGTCCTCTATCCGATCCTCTGCGTTTGGTCAGAAGATAAGGGAGGATGGTATAGAAAAGTAAAACTGCTCTCAGTTGTCTCAGCCTTGAAGTGGTTATCACTTTGACTCACATTCCGCTGGTGAAAATACAAGATTGAAAAAAAACACTTCAGGGCCCAGCCTGGTGGTGTAGCAGTTAAGTTTGCATGCTCTGCTTCGGTGGCCCAGGATTCATGGGTTCAGATCCTGGGTGCAGACCTACACACTGCTCATCAAGCTATACTGTGGCAGCATCCCACATACAAAATAGAGGAAGATTGGCACCGATATTAGCTCAGGGACAATATTCCTCAGGCAAAAAGAGGAAGATGGCAATAGATGTTGGCTCAGGACCAATCTTCTTCACCAAAAACAAAAAACAAAAAAACCCCACTTCAAATGTTTATATTATTTTCCTAGTAAAGATCTTAAATATGTTATAAATGGAAAGGCCTTACTTAGAAAGTACGAAGAAGGATGAGAGGGTTAGTCTCAGAGCAAACTTTTGAGAAAGCAGTGAGTTGAATCCTGAATATCAACTCCAGTAACATTTGCATGGAGTTCCATAAGTATCCTGTGTGGTTAATTATTTACCAAGATAAACTTATTTTTTCCTTGTTTATTTTTATTGTTTTCTCTCTTTTTTTACCATTAACATAATAGAAAGAGAAAAATGTCAGCTCTTTCCTTCTTAAAGGAGATATTAAACCAACTGAAAGCTCTTAATAAACAGTATAGATCAGGAACTTTGAAAAAACATTATTATTTCTACTTTTATATTAACTTTCTGGGGTGAAAGGCCCAGAACTTATTGACTTTTTTACATGGGCTGTAACAGAAGACATTTTTGTACTGAAGGAAAAAAAGATGGGAATTTCAAGAATAAAAGATTTTTAGGAACCAACTGTCACTAGGATTTCTACCCAGTCATGTTCGAAAGAGACACTGAAGTATCGTAGTACCTTTGAAAAAGAGTGTTAGAAAATCCCAGAAGAATCAGCCTAGCTGCCAGTTCTCAGCATGAGAAAGCAGACATCTTATGAATTCCAAAAAATCTCTTGAAGAAATTAGGAAATTGGTTCTGAATCTATAAAATCTTAGTCTGAAAATCTCGGAGAGATTTAATAATAATAGCTAAAATTTCAGTATTTGTGCTGATCAAATAGTGTTCAAAGTGGTTTATATGAGATAACTCTTAATTCCCATAAGGACGCTATATGACAACTACTGATATACATTTCAGATGAGAAAATTGAAGGACAGAGAGATTAAGCAATTTGTCCAGGTTTTTTCCGTTGGTTAGCAGAAGAGCAAGGATAAGAAGTCAGTCTAGCTTCAGAGCAAATACCCTTCGTGACTATATCATGTAAACTCTCATGAGTGAGATACAACAATTTCATGATGAGATAAACACTGATATGATTTGTTTGATCATTTAATTCAAAATGAAACTTAGATTTTATTTTCGTTGTCAGAATCAAATTAGGTGAAAAAAGGACAGAAATAGTTCCAGAATGTCTATTTCTAAAAAGCATTCTAAGAATGCGATTCCGCTTTAACGCCTACTAACTCATTTGTGTATTTTTTCAAACATTTAATATATTCAAACAATTGTATATCAATTAGTTATGAGTAAAAAATAGATGCAGTTTTAAGAGTTTTATTTAGGTGTAATCGACGTACCTTCAAATTAACTCATTTTAAATGTATAATTAGTACATTACTAATTTTAGTTTTAGTAAATTTACAGTGTGTGCAACCTTCACAATTCAATTGTAGAACTTTTTACGTCACCTCAAAAGAAGTTTCCACCCTCGTTCACTGGTGACTACTAATCTACTTTCTGTCTCTATAGATTTACCTTTCCCGGACATTTCACTTAAAGAAAATCCTACAATATGTAGTCTCATGTGTCTGGATTCTTTTTAGCATAACTTTTTTTACGTTCATCCATGTTGTAGCGTATTTCAGACTTCTTTCTCTTTTATTGCTGATAGTAATACATTGTATGATATGCCACATTTTCTTTATCCATTTACCAGGAGTTGGGCATTTGGATTGGTTCCACTTTTGGGCTATTTATCAATAATACCACTATGAACATGTCCAAACAAGTCCTTAGATTGGCATATGTTTTCATTTCTATAGGAGTGGAATCACTGGATCATATGGTAAATTTACAATATTTTTAAGAAACTACCAAACTGTTTTCCAAGGTATCTTTACATTTCCATGAGCAGTGTGTGAGCGTTCCAATTTTGTCAACATTGGTCTGCCTTTTTTTATTATAGCCATCCTAGTGACTTAAAGTGGTATCTCATTATGGTTTTAATTTGCATTTCCCTAATGACTATTGGTATTGACCATCATTTCATCTGCTTATTGGTCATTCTTATAGCTTCTTTGAGGAAATGTCTTTTCAAACTCTATTTTTAATTGGATTATTTGAGATCTTATTATTTAGTTACAGATTTCTTTATGTATTGTGGTTACCAGTCCTTTATCAGATATGTGGTTTGCAAACATTTTCTCTCAGTCTTTGACCTATCTTTTCATATTCTTGATGGTGTCTTTTGAAGTGCAACAATTTTTGACTTTTATGAGGTCTAATCCATCACTCATTTCTTTTATTGTTAGTGTTTTTGATTTTGTAGCTAAGAAGTCACTTAACCCAAGATCACAAAGATTTACTTTTGCTTTTTTTTTTTGAAGAGCTTTATAGTTTTAGTTCTTAAATTTGGGTGTGTTATCCATTTTAACTTAATGTTTGTGTTTGGTATGAGACTTGACATCTTTGTCAAAAATCAACTGACCATAGGGGCTGGCCCTGTGTCATAGTGGTTAGGTTCATGTGCTCCGTTTTGGCAGCCCAGGGTTTGTGGGTTCGGATCCTGGGCGCAGACCTACACACCACTCATCAAACCATGCTGTGGCAGCATCCCACATACAAAATAGAGGAAGATTGGCAGAGATTTTAGCTCAGCAACAATCTTCCTCACCAAAAAAAAAATCAACTGACCATAAATATATGTTTATGTAACCATCAATATGTGTTTACATCTGAACTCTCAATTTTGTTCCATTGATCTAAAATGTTTCCTTTATTCCATTACTACACTGTTTTGATTACTATTGCTTTGTTACTACAAACTTTGAGATCTGGAGTTGTAATTCCTCCCCAACTTTGGGTTTTTTTAAAAAAATTTTTGGGCTATTTTAGGTCTTTTGTGTTTCCATATAAATTTTATAATTAGCTTGCCTTTTTTTGAAAAAGAGCCTGCTGGAATCTTGATAGGTATTTCATTGGATCAGTACATGAATTTGGAGAGAATTACAATCCATATAATGTTGGATCTTCCAATCCATGAACATGGAATATCTCTCAGTTTCTTTAGAGCTTTAATTTCTTTCAGGAATACTTTATAGTTTCAATGTGCACTTGTTTTGTTAAATTTATTCAGAAGTATTTCATTCTTTTTGATATTTTTATGAATGGAATTGTTTTATTGATTAATTTTTTTTTGGATTGTCCATTGTTAGTTGTATACAATTAAAATGGGTTTTTGTATATTTATCTTGTATACTTGTGACCTTGCCTAACCCTTCTATTAGTTCTAGTAGTTGTGTATGTGTTTGTATAGTATATTCCTTAGGACTTTCTATTTATAGGATCATGTTGTCTACAAAGAGAGTTTAAACTTGTCCCTTTCCAATTCTGATATGATTTTTTCTTTTTATTGCCTCATTTCTCTAGCTAAAATCCCTAACACAATGTTGAGTTTAAATAGTAAGAGCAGACATCCTTGCATTGTCCTCTATCTTAGAGGGAAAGCATTCAGACTTTCCCCTTCAATTGTGACGTTAGTTGTAGATTTTTTGTACATGCCTTTTATCAGGTTGAAGAATTTCCCTTTTATTCCTAATTTGTCTAGAGTTTTTATCATGGATCAATGTGTATTAGATTTTGTCAAATGATTTTCTGCTTTTATTGAGATCATCATGTTTTTTCCCCCCTTAATAGATATAATTTTAAAATAATGAAAATTAAGGACAAACAAGGACTTGACTTTTCTTCTTTTTTTATTTTTTCCAAATACTACCAAAAGAGTAGTTACGTGGTGCACTAAAAGTCAGTGGGAAATTTACAATTAAGTATACAATGCCTGGGAATGGACTTTTATATCTGAAATTAAAATAACGCCTGGAGACTTGTAAAAAGCAACTCATGTCCCGGTTAAGTAATTTTTATTTATGTCTCTTTCAGTTATAAAAATAGGAAACTCATGAGGTTCTATTTTAAACTCTGTTGATTGAAAACCAATTTTCCTATCATAGTTGCAATAAAACAAACTAAGCTGGCATGTTTTAAAATTAATTTTACTATGAATATAAGTTTATGTGTTCACAGAAGAATTTTTAAAAGAGTTGAAGTCTTAGGTGCAATTTTTATCAACAGCTTTTAGCATTAGACGTGACAAGTGAAGTGTTTGTTTTAATTGGTAACGAGAAGAACAGAGGAATTTAATGGATATGATGTTTCACGTTTACATTATGTAAAAAGCAGTACAACCAGTAGCTTATGACCCAAATAAAACTCAACATAAATAAAAAGAAAAGTAAATTAAACCTACTCCTGCCAAGGGGAAAAAAATGAAATTATTTCTTTTAAAAAATATAATTAATTTTTTCATAACTTTGATCAAAGTATCATCACTACAATGCTAGTTATTATGTTAAGGCATTGGTGGACTACACTACACAAGTGTTTTGTATCATATAATAAGAGCTAACATTTATTGAGCATCTTTATAATTATAGGCACTGTATTGAGAGATTTACAAAGTTTGACTACTTTAACTGTAAAAGCAATTATCTTGGACAAACTACTTAACTCTTTGTGCTTGGTTTTTTATTGTTTAAAATGAACATAATAATACTAACCTACTTCACAGTAGTTGAAATTATTTCAACGGTCAGTAACTTTAAAAAGTTTATAACAAGACCAGATACATTACACACACTAGCCAACCAACTAAATTTTTCTCTTTTAGGGTTGTGTTGCTATGTGTGTATCTATCAGTTACTGTTATATTTTCTTAATCAGCTGCTCCTCTTAAAATATATGTTATATCCTTTTCTACCTTTTAAGCTGTTGTTCTTCTTGTACTCCCTTTTGTTTGATATTCATGTTGCTACTTTGGTTTATTTTTTATTTGAAGTGCTTTTTCTTTTTATATTCCTTGATTTGAAATCTTTCTTATGGGGCCAGCCCCGTGGCCAAGTGATTAAGTTTGTGTGCTCAGCTTCAGCGGCCCAGGGTTTCACTGGTTGGGATCCTGGGTGTGGACATGGCACCGCTCATTAGGCCATGTTGAGGTGGCATCCCACATGCCTCAACTAAAAGGACTCACAATTAAAATGTACAACTATACACTGGGGGGGGGGGGGGTGGAATTTTGGCAGAAAAAGAAAAAGAAATCTTTGTTAGAGCTCTTCTTGATTTTAATGGCTCCAACCTCAGTATGAATGGGGAGGTGTTGACAAGAGACAAATCAGGAGTGAATAATGTGTTTATATTATTTGTAATCTGTTTTTCACTCATGTTAGATTCTGGTTCCACCCTAATAGTACACTGTAACAGTGAACTTCTGCTACTACCAGTCAGGTTCATTTCTGCACCGGTCCCTCACATTTATGACATCATGTGAGTACAGGCTCTGACTAGCCTTGTTCTGGATTGCCTTTTCAAGGATGTATGTATGGTGAACAGCCTTTGAAGTGAGAGAGAATGTCTCTCTTCAGAGCAAAGGCAGGTTCGCTTATACTTGAAAGATAAGAGTTAATGTTCCCACCCTGGAAAAGCATAGGTTTGCTTGCAGCCCATTATAGAAGATGAAGGTCTCCGAGGATCAGGATTCCTCTCCTTTAATGCAACACGCTGCATATGCAGGCATCACCTGCCCTTGTTATATCACTGAGCCCTTGTCACATTGTCCTGTGTAAATCTGGCTTGGGAAAATAGCAAGAAAATTATATTCTGGCTACTCCTATTGCTGTGAAATAAACTGACTTTTGTTTCTGGCCCAGAGTCTAGGTCTTCTGCCAATATCCATAAAGCTGTGGCTAGGCTACTGTGTAAGTAGAGTAAAATTTCAGACCCTTCGCAGCTCTTGACGCTATCCTTCTGTCATAAAGTGATGAAAGGATAGGACATGATCCCGCCAGTGCACTATGAAGATAAAAGGGCATCAGACCTCTCTGATAGCACTGGGAACCCAGTCCTCTGAGCTAAAGTTTCTGCTTGCACCAAACGCAGAAGCCTTCTGTCTTCTACAAGATCTCGCGTAGTGTCTTTCTTAATTGTTTTCACCTGTATATATTTCTTACTTCTGTGGTGTCTCCAGGTTTGGTTTGGGGAAAGGAATAAGGATTATGTGCTTTTTCAACATCTTGTCAGACCACATAGAATTTCCATGATTTAAAATTTGTTATGCATTCATCTTAACATAAAGCGTTTGATTTGTATATAATTTCCTTTCCAATCGACACAGTGATATTATGTGGCTCCAGAGGAAGCCAGCCCTCTCAGAGAGAGAGAGAGAAAAAAAAATAACGCATTTGGCAGACCAGAAAATTGCAGCCTTATAAAGCATACAGAATGCTTTATAAAAATGCTACTTGATGGCAGTGAAATTAATTAAAATTCTACAGGGCCAAAATGTACACACACATAAGAATTATTTTGGCGTGAATTAACAGAATGAATAATGAAGTTTATAGCACCAATTACCCAGGATATACAAAGAAACTTGAGACAGCCTAAAGGAAAAACATATATTAAAAATCAGATACACATACACAGTTGAAATCGCATCTATGAACAAAGGCAATGCATATTTTAAAGCTAGAAAAGAGATTGAAGGAAGGATAACAATAATTTTTAGAAAACTGTGAGTTACTTCTATGAAAATGGCATTAAATGATTTTGAAAAGCACTATTTTTATTTCCAAAGAGGAGAAGAAAGGACAATATGAGCTGCAATTAGAGCAGAAATGATTTAAATTCATTTTCTAGAAAATTAGTTTATCCTAATAGAAGAATTATTAAATAGTTCCTACCAGATTATGCAAGTTTTTCTTAATTCTTTATAATTGTAAATATGCTGCAACATAATAGTAAGATGAACATGAATTATAACTTAAATAACTAAGTTTGAGACAGAGTTATGGAATTTAGCTAATTACTGCAATTTGGGTTAACTGTGTAAATACTCTGAGCCTCGGTTGCCTCATCCTTAGAATGGGGATCATGTCTCTCAAGATTGATTAGTGAGATAATTATATTGAAGGCCTATGATAAAGTTTAACATGACTTAGAAGCTTAAAAATGTGCACATCCCTTTGTTAGGTCATATTCTATATATGTAAGTGTTTTACGGAAGACCAGATAATTTATTTAGAATTTTGTAACCATATCAAATGCACAGCTTTTCATTACTAGTAAAGTCAACATCTAAGCTACACTAAGTATCATGATACCGTAACTTTTTCATTTGCGTTTTGTGATTAAACAGCTCTGTGGTCATAGGTCTTCTTTTCCTGATTTGGTAGGCATATTATCTGTTTAGTGATGCTCTGACAATATAATTTGGGAAAAAAATTCCAATTACAAGAAATGTTTCCCTTGCATCACTTATATCTTAGAAGTTCTGAGGGGGAAAAAGATTCATCATGAAGCTTTTAAAGTGAAAAGTTTCTCCTTACTAACAATAATTTTTGTATCAATATATATATGTGCAACCAAAATATATATATTTTCTTGTTCTTTCAAAATATAATTGGCATATAATTGTATTGAACAACATAATAATATTTGATATACAATTATATGTAGCATGATATAAATATTATAAAACATACTACATGCAATATCATGTATTGCTCTAATTTATCCCAATCATACTTTTGGATATGCTCTCTGCTGATAATAATTCCTCATTGGAATGAATTCCTCAAAGAATGAATATTTGAGAATAAACCTCTAATTGCTATATAATATTATTTTTAGAGTTATTATTCTTCAGTTTTGAGGTAAGCAGAGTGTTGATGTCATTTCATACGCATTCCTCAGTGCCTGCCTTTTCGTTGACTCTTCCATTTACTGGCTGTTCCTTTTCCATTCTCAGGTTAGAATCTTATGGTGTGACTGTGATATTTTATGTGAGAATATGCCGCAGACACTTTGTAAAACTTCTCTGAATATATATTACTTATTCTGTCTATACAGCCATTTAGTCTTTGTCCTGTAGACTATTAGTGATCTTACCAATTGTGATGAGACATTGAGATCAGATTTACTTTATGAAAATGTAATTTAGTTTAAATCATTTGTTGGTTTATGATACATTAATCATGGACAGAATGTGTGTACGGAACATTAATTTGAAGCAGTGAGAATAAGCAGCTGTGTTTCCCTGATTTGATAACTATAGTATATATATTAATTGTCTGATGAAATGGAATCATTGGAATAGAAAATTCACTATATTTCATTAAAGAAAAAGGAAATAAAAAGGCTTATATTTATTAATTTTAAAGTATACCCCACTCCCCCCCACAACCTCCTAAACCAGTGATACATTTAATAACAGCATATGGTCAATGAAATTAAAGAATATATAATAGTGTTACTCTATATGTGTTTGCATGTGGATACATGGATGTGTATAAACTTTGAAAATGTAAAGACTTTAAGATTTTTTTTTAGAGCTCTTTCTTTTTTTTTCAAGATTGTCACCTGAGCTAAAATCTTTTGCCAATCTTATTTTTTTTCTTTTCTTCTTCTTCTCCCCAAAGCTCCCCAGTATATAGTTGTATGTTCTAGTTGCGAGTGCCTCTGGTTGTGCTATGTGCCATGTGACACCACCTCAGCATGGCCTGATGGGCGGTGCCATGTCCACACCCAGGACTCTGGGCCACTGAAGCAGAGTGTGCGAACTTAACCACTTGGCCATCGAGCCAGCCTCAAGACTTTAAGATTTTTAAATAAAAAATTTAATTCGTCCCAGGGGAGGAATATTATCCAATGGGATCATATCTCAAAATAAAAAAAATTCTTTTCCATATCATGCTGTTGATATATTGTGAATATTTTAGCTGAACTAATACAAATGCAATATATATATAGAAACACTCTTTCTAAAAGTAGAGCATATCACCAAAATCCTTCAGGATTATTCAGTTGGAATCTCTTTCTATATTTAAAGTGACAGTGTTTGTGTTGAATTTTATGAGTGTGATGATTTCTTTCAAGTGAAATCTCTAATCATCAGCATACTTCTCTCAAGGGAATACCACATGACCAATTTATTTTATTTTTCTGTGAATGAAATATAAATATTTACTTTTCCTACAAGTCTGATTAATTTGAATTTAAATTTTATTTAATCAGCATTTATTAAAATATTAAAGACCTAGTTGAAAGTGAGATAAATATTAAATGTTCCATCTCCTATACCATGTCATAAAAAATCATCATCATGATGAAACTACTTGATTAATTTTGTGCATTATGATGATTTGGGGGGGTGCTGAGCTCCTTATGAGCAAGAGTTAAATTTTCAATGAACTTGTCAAATATTGGACGTTGCGTAGAATAACGATTAATAGAGGAAAATATTGATTGGAAACCCTAATTAATTAATATTAACAAATGGGCATTTCTTGACTTTTTCAAATGTTCCAATTAAATATTTTTAAAAGTATAGAACAAAATAAGAAAAACAGATCTTTAATTTGGAAAGTTGATTATGGCTTAGTATCATTAGGCAAATTGAGAAATCTAAGTACTATATATTCCTAAAACCCAATATGGAAAGTCTCAATCTAAATGATAAAATTAAAACATTTTTCTAAATTCCAGTTTCCTCCAGTGATCAGAAAAATGCAGAGATCCTTGCAAACTGGTATGTTTGTAAAGTTAAATTTGATTTGAAATATAATAAAATAGAATTTTGACCAAAAAATGAGGCAGTTACATTCCTCTTAATAAGGTTATCATGTTGCAAATAATAGCAATCCTTTTCAATCATTTGCCTTGAGATGGCTGTTTCAAGCTCAATGTTACATTCCATAGTACTAAATTTAATAATCACAAATCTCTTATTAACCTCTAAGTAGCATTCTATGCAACAATCCTGCTACTGTCCTACCGATTTATTTCATGTTCTTTAGTCATGACACAATTAAGCTAGAAATCAATAACAAAGATAATATTAAAATCCTTCACATATTTAAGCATTAAGAAATATATTACTATATAATGTACAGGTCAAAAGGAAATTACAATGGAATTAAAAACCTTATGAAATTAGATGATAATAAAAATAAATAGTAAATATCATTGCTCATGAGATGAAGTTGTCAGTTCGTAGAAAGAAATCTTTAGCATAAGATACATATATATAGAAAGAAGAAAATCAAAAGATCAGTGATCAAACCATCTATCTCAAAAAGTTAAAGGAAAGGAACAAATTAAACCCAAACAAAGAAGAAGAAAGGAAATAATAAAGGCAATAACATCAGTTAATAAAATATAAAAAAAAACAATTGAGAAGATTACAAAAGTTGGGTATTTGGAAATATTAAAACAAATGTTAACCTGAAAATGAAAGAGTGAATGCATAAATAAATAATATCATGAGTAAAAGATTGGGGCATTATAATATAGCCATCAGAAATTAAAAATATAATAAAATGAACATCTGTCAGTCAATACATTGGAATATTATTAAATAAGTTGAAGTGGACAAATACCGAAGGGAAAAAAAAAACCCTTACTTAAATTGACAAAAGAAGAAATAGAAAATTTAAATAATCTAATTATATTGTAGCAGTAGAATTTATACTTCACATCTTCCTGCAAAGGAAAATCTAGGCCAAGATATATAAGGAAAAAATAATACTAATTTTATTCATGTACTTTTAGATAAGAGGAAAAAAAGGTAACTCTCACCTTTTTATTTTGTGTGTCCAGGATTACCTTGCTAACAAAGTATGTTAAGGAAATTAATAGGCTCTTTTCATTCATAACTGTAATTGTAATAATAATAAATAAAAAATAATAACAAATTAGTCTAGGAATAGATATATTTTTTAAAGTGTAATATATCACAACAAAGTTGAGTATTCCAGGAATTACAGGGAGTTTAACATTAAAAAATCATTTTTGTTTATAGCACTAAAAAAATAGAAAATCACATTTAAAATTATTTAATGTTTCAAAGTCCATTTATGACACAAAACTTCAGAAATTAATGATCAAATAAAACTTCCTTAATCTGATAAATTCTACATAAATGTCTATAGCAAATATTCTTAACAATAAAATGTTGAACACATTGCTTCTGAGAATGAGTACGTGACAAGGATGGCTGCTAAAATGACTTACGTTTAACATTTCATCTAAGTGTCCTAGAAGTGCACTAAGTCTACACAATTATATAAAAGTGGTATTGATAGAGAGAAATAAAACTGCATTTATTCACAGACAATGTGACTGTATATTAAAAGTCCAAAGGAATTTAGAGGTAAACTTTTAGAAAGAGTAGGTGAATTTAGAAAACTGCTCATATAATTTCATTATAAAACTAATTTTATTTTTATTTACAAGAAATAAAAGAGAAATTAAAATTGAGTCCTTACTTAAAATGGTATCAAGAAACATCAGATAGCTAGAAATGAATTTCATTAAGAAAATTCAAGACCACTACTAAGAAAATATAAAATATTGAAAGTAAAGAAAACTTGAATAAATGGAGGTACATACTATGCCCATGAATAGGAAGCATCAAAATTCATCTTTAGAATAAGTGATATCCTAGGCAAAATCCTAGGTGAGTTTTTGTGGAAATTGACACACTGTTTTTAAAATTTATGTGAACTGCATTAGACAAAGAATAGCCAAGTAACTGAACAAAATAAGGAATCATGTATATGAAAATACTTCTAAAAAATTAGAGACTATGAAGCTTTAAGTAATTATAAAGGCAATGATAAGCACGTGATTATAAAGTTCTCTTGATTTTTTAATTAGGAAAAAATATATTGGAGGGTATTTCAATTGTACTCTCTGATTAAATGAGCAATTTTGTTTAAAAAGGCAATAAAAGCTTGGAAGCTGCATGAGAGATGAACCTTCTCTCTTCTCTTTCTCTCCCCTCTCAAATATATATATATGTGTGTGTGTATATTTATGTTTTGTCATATAAATATGTAGGAGGGGCAGACAACTCCTCTACCCTCTAGGCCCTTCTGGCTGATCTAAGAATTAAACTGACATGAGACAGAATAACAGAAGAAAAACCAAGCAAAGTTTAATAACATGTATACTTGGGAGAAACCCAGGAAACTGAGTAATTCACCCAGAATAGCCAAAGCGGCCACCTAAAATATCATCTTCAGATAAACACAAGGAGGATGTTGGGGCGGGCGTGATTGGGGACTTCAAAGGGGAGGAAGACAGTTCACATGGAAGTGGAAAAGCAAATATTTGGTAGATAGAACTTTGATAAGAAGGGCTTAGCAAAGACCCTCACATTCTACTGATATCTAGAGTTATCTATGGTGAAGGCCTATCCTGGGCACAGGTCTTTTATCTTCAATTCTTTTAGACAAGGGGAGGGTCAAAGTTTCTTTCAGAGTCCTTTGTTCTTAAAAATAATCAAAGCAAAGAGACACATTTTGGGGTGACCAATTATGATGCCCCACATATGTTTTGTTTCGTTTTTAACAATATGTTCCATGTACCAGCTGAGCAAGCTAGCAATGTGCTGGGAATTTGATTATATCTTAGTTTCATAGTTTGGACTGTAATCTGAGGATCCTAATTTTTTATTTAAAGCTTTAAAATGTTTTAAGCCTGTTTCATGACTACAAGATGTACACACACATACACTCACACACTCACTCATTCACAAGATCTATTAGTATCTCCATGGTATTGCCTGCAGAAGATAATATTTTCCTCATCAGTATCTCAACAACCATGAGACAAATATGCTTCTTGATTTAAGTGGTATGTGAAGAGAAATTAAATAAAACGACTATTAGTGATACATTACTGTGTTTTACGTGCTTTATCCAAATATCAATTCCTTTCAGCTAAGGACTATCAGGGACACACCTGTAGTCAAATAAGGCAGGTCAGTTGACTCGCTGCAGTAAAGGAGAACATACCTTTGAACTTGTATTAAATGGCTTTAGCAAGAGTTCAAAAAACTGAGACTTGGCTCTGGGTTAGATATTGCCGGAGGAAAAGATAATTCCACTGCTTGTTTTACTTAATAATTTTTATCATTAGGGTGGGAGTAATGAAGTAGAGCTAGATCTGTAAATGATAAAATTGTAGTAGTTGGTCATATTAGCCAAGAACAGCAAGGTTGGCGGGGGGCGGTATTTGCCTAATTTTATGCTCAGATGTGATTATAGAATGGTCATAAGTTTTGTCTTGCTCCATCATGGTCAGGGAGTGGCCTTGTCTGATGTGGATATTCTGTCAAACACCACAGTTTAGCTATGAGGCCAAACCGACACCTAGTAACCCCAAGACTTACGCATTAGTGCCCAGCCATCTCCAGCTGTCAGGGTCTGCTTTTCCCTTTCTCACATATTATATCAACTAATCATTACATCAACAGAGATAAGTGTTATTAGCTCTATTGTACAGATGAAACAACAATAAAACCTCAGAGAATAATTTGCATAAAATAAACCCAGGATTTGAATCTTAACTCTCTGACCCAAAGCACATTCCCTTTCAACATCCCTCCACATTAACTCATGGTTAATGTAACAAATATATACTTTGTGAAATTCCTTATTATCTTTGTTCTCATATTAGACAGAGGATGATAATGAGCATGGAACAGAGGAGAATCTCGAAAATGATCTAAAATGATTAAGAATGAGTACCCAGAAGGAAGATTAATTTCATTAGTGTTGCTTAAGCAGTAAAAAGAAAAAAAGTGGCACTGCGGTATATAATCTGTTTTAAAAAAGATCTTTATGTTTTCTGATCAGTTGTCTATATTGACCTTATATTAGCTTAAATAAGAGTAGTGGAAAGCTCAAAAGAAGGGAGGAAAAAGGAAAGAGGGAGGAAGACAGCCAGGCATAAGATGAAGGAAAAAAAATTTATAAATTTTTCGCAGGCACAGCAGTCTGCTAATGTTCATCTGTTTATCTTTTACTATTTAAGTCCATCATAACTCAGGGATGTGTAAAAAAATTCCTTTATGAACTTCATTATACTTCATCTGAATGCATTTTAATTCTCACGTTTTATGGTCACTCTGGTATTTTCAATTCCAAAGCTGTATCAGAAGCAAATTTATACGTATTTACTATCAACAGGTATTTGGTAAAAAGGTCATTGAAATCAATAGTTTTTTGTACTGATTTTTATGTTGAAGTGGGGACAGAACGACTTTGTTCTATTTGGGAAATAATGAGGTTTTCATACTGTCCAACAGAAATATTCCTCATGCTGTGGGAACCCATCCCATTTTGTCCCTGTCTATAGTTGAGGACTTTATAGACAAGGCTCCATTAGAAATGCATAAACCACTCTGGGTATTTCAAGGTAATATGATATGCTGCCATATCCTAAAAGTGATGGAGAGACAAAAGTCAAGGAAGGCAGATACCAGATTCATGTTTTTACTAGCTATCAAGGGCAATGGTAGGTACCAAAATAAACTAGAGCTGAGCAATTTTTAGGAAGAGAAAATCCAGAGGGGCAGCTGCAAAACCTCATATGTAACACTGCCCATAAGTTGGCTTGCTCCTGCTGCAGGAGCAAAAATATCATTACTGCTCCTCTTCTGCATTCCAAACAGAGAGTGAGTCCCTGCTGAGGTGGAATCTAGTCTGGAAACATGCTGGTAGGGATTCTGGAAATGTCGTTCAAAGCCTTGCAGCCCTACCATACAATAGAGAACACAGAAGAGGGGAAGTGATCCTTAGTTGCCAGCACTTACTATGGCATTGTCGTTCTATCAAGACTAACATATATGAGAAAATCTTAAGAAAGATCTATCAACTTCCATGGAAAAAAAATTTACAGCAGAGGAATTATTATATAACTCAAATGTTATCTGTGGTCAAGAGTTAGAAAGTGTATACATTCTGGGAAGAAAAGCAACTAGTAAGAAGGACTTTTTTCTTCTTATCTGATGAATAAAACAGTTGAAATAGATGACTATTAAATATTTGATTTTTTTTCATGTAATGTGTCCTATTCAAACTGTAGTTTTGGGAAAAGAAACTAACAGAAACTTGAGTTTAATCAAAAAATATATTGTTGAATACAGTGTTCTCTTTGCTCAACTAGCAGCAATGGTCCTTAGTTCACACTGATGTTCAAAATAATGAGACCCAACAGGTTTTACCCATACACAGTTACTTTGCTTTAATAAAGGCACATGGAAGGCAACAACACAGCTTGCATAGTAACAGCATGTTGGAGCTCTCATAACTCCAAGCATGACTTCTGCTATAATCACTCTCTACTTGGAACATGCAAGAAACACAAGCAATGAAGCTGAGAGAGTGTGATCCATCTTACCTCAAGAATCCATCCGCCATGATTTTCTTTGTTTTTATCTGTACTTACTTAGCCCCATAGCTAGTGATTCATCCTCTTAAGAGTTTTGTGACTAGCTTCCATTCTCCAGGCCATTGGTATCACCTCACTATAGGTAACTTATTGCTTGAAACACTAAACACTGAAGTACAGATGTTTGGTCTGGCATATAGTGCTTGGCTGGATTCTCATTTATTTTTTTATATGATATAGTCATACTACTGAAACTTCCTTGATTTAGTGTTGCGAGTATTTGAATCTTAATCATAGTAATGTGTACTTTAAGACAAATCAATGATAATAAAGAACACTGATAATCCAAACAACTGTGTTTCTCAAAATTTTACTAAAATTTTTCGTACCTGATATAATATAGTCACATATTCAATACATATAGGAGCAATAGTGTTTAAGGTTTTTAAAGTAATGTTTTTATTTTATAAGAAATATTTTCCTGAAAAGTCATGCAAATAGCCTTTCATCATTGTATAACATAGCTCACTTCCATGCAAGATAGAAACATCATCCCCCATCTGGTGGCAACTCCTCTTAATTATACGTAAATTGCCTAAGAAATAAACAATCTCCAAGGAGATAACCTCATTAAAATTATTCACTTAGGGCCAACTGCAAAAAAGAGGCTATAAAATGTGTAGTGTTACATATTGCTGATAATCAAAAGAATTTATTTAGGGGCCGGCTCCATGGCCGAGTGGTTAAGTTCTCGCGCTCCGCTGCGGCGGCGCAGGGTTCGGATCCTGGGCTCGGACATGGCACCGCTGGTCAGGCCACGTTGAGGCGGTATCCCGCATCCCACAACTAGAAGGACATGCAACTAAGATATACAACTGTGTACGGGGGGGTTTGGGGAGATAAAGCAGAAAAAGAAAAAAAAAGATTGGCAACAATTGTTAGCCCAGGTGCCAATCTTTGGAAAAAAAAAAAGAAGAACTTATTTTTTATTGAGGTCACACCAAAGACTGGAGCCTTACGAAGTCCTTTAAGACACGAATATAAGGACATTTTCTAATTTGTGAATTCAAATTAAAATGCCACATGCATTTAACTGTTTCTAAATTATTTATGTACATAATATTTAAGTAGTAAAGTGGTAATTAATAAAAAAATATAGCTATGTGTTATCAATGTTGTTTAATTTAACCATTTTGTAAATCCACATTATTTTTAAATAACACTGTTTTTCTACAACTCTCAATTGCCTTTGAATCCATGGTAGGGAACATAAATTCATTAACATTTTATGGTGCTTTCCTACAGACAGCAATTATATTCTAACGCTGTGTTAGATTATACCTTTTAGAATATGTAGAAAAAAATTGGTTACACTATTTAAATAGTATTTATTGTAAGAGATTTTCTGAAATATGCACTTGCAGTGTTTTATGAACTCAAAAATTCTTTCACTTGTTTCAGACTTATATATGTGGCTCTTGCACAGCCAGTCAGTTTTTATTATTTCAGATGATTGCTGGATGTACCAACCTTTGTGCTTATGACTTCATTTTTACCCTACAGTAATTCTCTTAATGGTTACTAGAATTGATTATAATAGCAGCATGCCTCTATTAATATTATGCAAGAGTAAAAGCAGTTCTTGGCATGTTCCTGAATGAAATTCATCTGATTAAATATGCATTTTTTGATTACTGTCTAACCTTCTACGACCTTTAATGTCTGTCTTTTGCCATTAAAGATTAATCTGCCAGTCTATCAGATAAAATAATAATCTGAATGGATCTGCCTTACTTCACCTCGTCTATTAAATCAGATAAGACTATTATTTTTACTGTTTGTAGATATATATGTAACCATAAAATTACCATCTAGCAGGAAAAAAACTATTAGACTGCAATACTCTGCTTGCAAATTATATGCATTATCAAATATATTTTCTAGATATCCAAAATTTGCCAGGCCTACAAAAGAAGAATCTAAAAGGAAATTTTTTTAAAAAAAGAGTAACACCATAGTTTCCATTGATTTATCCATCTATCTATCCAACCAATAATTTTTAAAGTCCCATTTATTAACAGTGTAATTCTGCTGTGCAGAAGATTAGGCATTCATGGAAAAGTTATGATAGTGTAGCTCTATTTGCCTTTTGTGAAGTGCATATGTGTATGTGTGTATACGTGTGTATTTTGATAGAACCTTATTGTCCAGAAGAAAATTTGGTTCTGTGATAACCAAAAAAAATAAAGTTTTGATAATGCAATATATTTTACCACTCTTAGAAATACATATTGTTTGAAAGCATATTAAAATTCTTGATAAATTATGCAGAAAATAAATCGGTTTAAAAATTTTTCAGCACTGTGTTTACCAAACTCTTTTGGCTGTGGAATCCTTCACCATGAAACAAAGTGTAACACTTCACAGAACTGTGATCTCCAAGGCATATCGTGGGTGATGTTGTGGTAGAATTTACTGTTTAATCAGTGTATTTTTCTCATGCTGACAGTAATTAGAAACCAACTTGGAAACAAATAAGAAATGTATGTTCTCTTTTTTCAACACTTCCTTCAATATACAATTATGAGTGATAATTGTCAAGGATATTTACTGTTTAAAATGATGAAATATATTATATAAAGATTTAAAATATACCTAAAAGCATAGATTTGAGAAGAAGAGCTTTTTAACATGCACAATGTGAGTTTTAGGTGATTTGAATAACATTCTGTGACACTGTGATAATGTGCCACCAGTTCAATGCATGCCTACTGTTAGAATTGTGCCCCTCAAAATATGTAGAAGTCCTAACCCCTACTACCTCACATGTAACTGTATTTGGAGATAGGCCCTCTAAAGAGGTAATTAAGGTAAAATAAGTTCATATCAATGGACCCTAATCCAATATGACTGATGTCCATGTAAGAAGAGAAGATTAGGACATAGTCAACACATACCGAGGGATGACCTCCGTCATCCACGTGAGGAATCGTGAGAAGGTAGCTAACTGCAAGCTGAGGAGAGAGCCCTCAAGAGGAGAGAAAGACTCAAACCTTCCAGCACCTTGATCTTGGATTTATATCCTCCAGAACTGTGAGAAAATAAATTTCTGTTGTTTAAGCCCCCCAGTCTATCATATTTTGTTATGGCAGCCCTAGGAAACTAATGCACTCGCTAAGCATTTTCTTTGGATCATACGGTCCAATGGGGTTCTCAAACCCAACAGAAGGTTACAATGTAATACTGCAGTTTCCCCCCACCAATAAGAGCAACCGCAAAGCCCCCCTCATTCCACAGAAGCTTCTAGTGAAGCCCTCTTCCTTTCAGTTTCATTGATTACTTCATGATCTGTGGTTTCCTAACAAATATGGAGTAGTTTCAAAATTAGTGAAGAACTTTTCCTCTCACTAACTCTACAGTTAGTCTGCATTTAATAAAAGGATAGAAACAATTCTATATATATTCAGATGAATTAGATAAAGATATCTCATTGCTCTTTCTAGAAATACAAATTAGTAATAACTCCAGGCATAGAATTTCAATACCCTTTTTGGCTAGATCATAGGTAAGTTTAAGTTCTAGTGTCAAGTTCCATTAGTAGAAAAGATCAGCAAATATTTGAAGTCTCAAATATGTTGATTCAAATGCTTTAGTTTAAAAAGTGTTGACATCGCCTGATATTCATTGTTCTCCTAGTCTAACAACAGAAATCGATTTATCTGTGTTTCATAGGACAATAAATATTCCAAGAAAGTTTGTCATCTTTAAGACATTTGCCTAGAATGCTACTGTGTCACTTGATCCCGTCCCTAGTTGCTTCTGCTTTTCAGGGAGACCTTTTTTATAATCCAAAATGCCACCGACTGTCAGCAAGTAATGAATCATGTATTACTACCGCCCAAATGCTTGCTTGGAGACTCATCCATTCAACACGGGCTCTCTAATGTCTGAACAAAATGCCTCTCAGAATAAAACACATCCATCCTTAGGCTGGTCCTCCAAAAGTCAATTATTTATGAATCAGAAAGTTTCAAATACACTTGTAGACATCAATATTCTTTAATGGCTATAGAAATTGTAGCTCATGCTTTAATAAAAATGTACGATTTATAGCAATGCTGAAGACTCATGGTTTCACTTCCATAATTTATCACTTAAAAATTTCAGTATGACTTTAAGACACAGCACACTCAGACTGAAATAACCCTTGGTAAGGAATTACTCTCAAGATGTCTGTGTGTGTTCTCCTGTGTGTGTGTTTGTATGTGGCAGAGAGGATTTGGAGGGGCACTTACCTGATTTTGTACTTTGTGCAGCAGAGGCATGACTCCTGTAGTATAATGGAGTCTACCCCAAATCCTTCTGTCTCTCTAGTAAAAAGCCTGGGAAGTTTTAACTGAGCTTTTTAAGAAAGGCATAGTTTAATATTTTTCATCTCCGTTCTAGAATAAGACTTACCTGCACTTTACTCTAATTAGGCAAGTGTGTGTGTATGTGTGTACATTTGCAATTACATGTATGTTCTATTTTAAATTTTCAGTTCCTCTTCATTTACTAGGCAAAACTTCTAGAAGGCTTTCTTGCTTTCTTTTCAAAATGTCAAAGATATGATGATCTCTTTTGGAGTTCATCCTATTCTTGTCCCTTCTATCTTTCTCTAACATCTTGTCTCTGCTTATGAATTTTCTCTTAAAATCTGGTACTATTGATTCTTACTGAAGAAAACACTCTCTAAAACACCTGCAAAATGTCCAGCATCACTTACTTAATGACCAGAAGATGTTCCCTTTTTCTCTAATTTGTATGTCCATTGTGTTTCATGTGTATATTGTCTTTCTCAAGGCAATGATGGATATATTTTTTACCTTCTGCTTTGAGAATAACTTTCTGACCAGGCTCCATGGTGAAAACATAATTCACAATTGAACAGAATGTAGAAGCTCCCATTTACTTTGAAGCTTCATGCATGTATTCCTGGAGGGCATTCAGGGGTAGTTCTATCTTTGTTTCATTGTCTGATGTCAGTTATTCTGTGGACTACACACGCTGTATTCATTTTGAGCTAGACTATCATAGATAAATATGTAATTCATGCTTTTTTGTATTGGAAAACTTTTTCTAACCTTCGTTAAGTTTTTTAAAATCACTAAGTACCTCTATGACTTTATTTCTCAACAATTGAAATATAAATAAATTATAAATAAAACAATGCACATTTTAAATATGTTTAAACTATTTAGTGGGGTTAGAAGCTGATGTTTTACAGAAACAAATTATCTATGTGTACTAAGAGCCTTTACATGTCATATTATGTGACCCAGTAACTCCATTTCTATGATTTTTCAAAGGAAATAAGAGACAGAAATATTTTGCTGAATAAATGTTCAACCTAGTTCTTCCTATATGCACACAAATTAAAAATGTATTCTTTGCATATGATATTTATTGTGGGAATGTTTAACGTTATATATTCACATAATGGTATTTTTACATCTACCACATATTTCATTGTCAAATATTTTAACAACATGACAAATATTAAAACAACATTTTAATATCATTCTATGATCTAATGCAAAGGAGTAAGATTAAAAATTGTTTGTTTGATGTGATCCAAGCTATATAAAATCTACATAGCAGATATACCAGGTAAATATTTTAACAGTGGCTTCCTATTGGTGGTGGTGTTAAATATATGGTTTTATGTTTGTTCTTGTTAATATACATTATAAAATGTATATATTTACAAAATTGGCATGTCTTACTTTGGTAATAATAAAAAATGGCTTTTTAATACTGTTATAAAAATAACTTTATAAAAATATTTTAAAAAGTTATCATCATCATGTAATGTGAACTAGAGTTGAAATTCTCTAACAACTAGATAGTTCATAAATGGCTCTTCAAATTATAGCATGAAACAATCTTTATGGACAGTTGGAGCCTAGAAAGAGGAGATAGAGATTCTGAGAAGAATATCATAAGCTAAAAGTCACACACACAAAAAAGATCAAAGAGCTCCTCAAGATTATTCAATTTCAATTTGTTATTTATGTATTTAAGGCCACCTTTGTCTGAATGTGGGTTGAAAAAGAAAAGAAAACAAAGCAAATTCACAAAGCTTTGCGATAAACTCTTTCAGAAATGTGGAAATCTGTGTCATTTATTCATTAAATATTTATTAATCATCGCTTTACGTGCTAACACAGCTAGGTATAAAAAATAGGGATAATTAAAGAATATATGATATCCATACTCAAATAACGAAGAGTGGAGTTCGATAAAAAGGAAACTCTCCCTACTCCTCTTTAACCTGAAATAAGCTTTGTGCTATTCAGAGTCTTTTATTCTTACATTGTCTTTCTCATGTGTCCAGGACATTGTGGCCTATGTACTGAAGTGTAGGGGTTGGTGCTAAAAGATAAATTCCTTGGACTTTTCTTTGTGTAATAGATTTAATCTTGCAAGAAAATATTCACATCAAGGGAAACGTAAGCCCTTTTACTTTTAGAGTAGTTGTTTTCTGCGGGGTTTTCATTGTACCTCATCCACACATCAACCTAATCCCATCAAGGAGACTGCCAGAACCTATATACTTTAAATTGTTAGAGGAAGTTTATTTACTGAGACAGAGGTGTGGTGATGTTTCATTTCTTCACTTCACAGAAAATCAGACTTAGGAAAATCTTTTCTTTACCAAAATCTCATGAGTGGAAAAATATACCAAATATGTTTGGGTACATTTTGTAATTATTTTCTTACATTTAGCAAGAGTGAATGATGATTTGAGAAAATTTTTTTTACTACCTTAGGAATTATGCCTAATAGAGACAGTAATCAGCTTGCTCAATCCACAATTGGAGCAAAACTTATAACATTCTCTCAATATTAGTGCACAGTTACAATGTAGACTTCGATTTGAGTCTTCCCAGAGCATCCTCTGCCTACAAGTTTGTATGTATTTAGATCTGAGCTTGTTATTACATAAAATGGTTTTAATGAACAACTCATAGTAACAGACATCAGTATTCTTTCTTTAATAAATGATAATAAATAATTATATTTAAGTATGTTACAGTGTAAGTGTATCAGGAACATTTTAACTTATTTTGGTAAAAAGCATAGAGTGTGGTACCTATCAAAATGTAAGAACCTATGAAAATGTTTGTGACTGGAAAAAATATTTATTGGTCCTAAAATAAAAAATGAAAAGAAAACTGAATAATCAAAATGACTAAGTGTTTAACTTAATAGTTATAAAATATGTCAACTTCATTAATTTTTAAATTTTATGTTATAAAATTTAATTAAATTTCAGGAAGTATGTGGTTTAAATTTTCTGATTTGGCAAGAATTCCTGCTTTGTCTAATGCTTTCACGTAAAACAGTGCCAATTTCATATTCAATGAGTTAGTTGTTGGCAAAAGAAAATTAACTTCCAAAATTATAAAAATATTTTCCAAGATTTTATACCTAAAATATTTTTAACGTATGCTGCAGGTTGGGACCTCCCAAAATAAAATATCTTGGACTTCTGGAATGTTCCCAATGTCTCTCCATCAATTCTCACTATGTGTGATCCTCTCTGAGTAATATCAAGAACCTCGAAGGTGAATACACAAGTATCCTTGTGTAGACCTGTCATTGATAATTTGTATTATTTATTGGTAGGGGAAAAGATTCTAGTTTAGCATAATAGAAATTGTTCTGAATTAGGAGTTCCAGATTTGCCACCAAATAGCTATGATTTCAAATGAGGTAACAAATTCTCAAAGCTAATAGGTGTTATAAAGGAAGCTAATGCCTCAATGTTTGATTTAATGAATATGATCAACAAATGTTAATTGTCCTCCCTCAGCTCTCATCCCCTCAATACACGTTTAGTATAGCCCAGTGGTTTCCATGAAGAAAAGAGACAGGGCGTGGAGGGGAGAGACACTGTGTCACTGATTTTCAATTGTGGGGTTAAAAAGTCAAAAGATACGGAAGGAATTATAATGAAAATCAGCAATCCACCTCCTGCCCCACTTCTCCTCATCCCCACCCCTGGGTCACAGAGCTAATCATTTTTAAGACTTGCTGGTTTTCCCCATCTGGAGATTAGCTCATTTGTGAAATAGCTATTTATCAACTTCAAACATTACCTTTAGATTTTCTGCTTTGATGAGAATATATTTCACTTCCCTCCCACTTTCCAATATAATTATATGGCTATTCTTTGTTTTGCACTGGTTACAACTTAAAAAGCAAAACATTAGCAAAAAAAACAAAAACACTTAACCATCTGTTTCCAGTTCCATAGACGTCTCTTGCTTCCTCATTTTGTAAAACTAGGACATTAGCACAACTCTGTTGCGTCTATGTGTCTTCACTTCCACATCCCTACATCTAGTGACAACAGTTGGACCATTCATTGCCAAAACTGACAGCACTGAAATTATATTCTATAACCATTGTTAAGTCTTCTGTGAATTCTTTATAAAGTGAGTCAATTTGTATATTAAGAACTTTTAGAATATCGTGATGGTGTAAATATTGTTCACTGAAGAGTAAGAATTTATACTAGAATTACATCTGTATAAAAGCATTTTTTTCTGCCTCAATGGAGAGTATTACTAGCATCAATTTTAAATGCATTCTACCATTTCACATCCCAATTGCCTCTATCATGGCTATGATAAGTTATTACAAGTTCCCAATCAGACACTATTCTGTCAAATCACACTCTCCCCACTACCCACCAGATTTGTCGCTCCCTGAGCTGTCCACCTGCTTGCTCCGTCTTTAGATGGACTACACAGCTAGTTTGAATACTGTGCTTCTCAATTTTTCTTGAGTGCAGTCCCTCTTTTGTGAATTTCATGTCTTTGTTTTTCTTAATTTCCTCTCCTGTTTTGCTGCAGCCCGTTCTCATGGTGGCATGGAATGCAAAAATCTCTGAGTTCCTGCATATCTAAAAGTGCCTTTATTATGCTCTGTTGATTGATAATTGAGTAGAGATGGAATCCTGGATTAAATCCATTTTTCTTAGAATTTTGAAGGCTTGCTTTATATTCTTCTATAATTCATTATTGCTAGTGATTATTGGGATACCAAGCTGATTCTTTGCCTTTTGTGGCAAACATTTGTTTGATTTTGTCTGATTGTTTATTTTTGTTTTCTTCCTGGAAGCTCATATAGTCTTCTTATATTTCATGTTCTAACTTTTAAAAGATGGCTTGGTGTGAGTGTGTATATGTGTATGTTTAATTCATTCAGCTAAGAACTCGGTGGTCCATCTCTCTCTGAAAACTTCTCTCATTTTGCTGTGATAGGAATTATTTTCTATATTTTTAAAATAATTTTATCCATTTAAAATTCTTCTTTCTCTCTTAATAACTTCCATAAGTTAGATATTGGACTTCTTGACTGATCCTTCATGTCTCCTATCCTTTCTTTTATGTCCTTCCTCTCTAGAATCCCTCAATTGTTTTTATTTTACATTCTAAAATATTTTTTAGCTTTATTCCCACTTATTCTATTACATGTTTTGTCTTATCAAATTTGCGAGTATGTGTATGCATATATATAAAAATACATATGTAACTTTTTAGATTTCCAAGACCTCCTCCCTTTTTGATTGTTTGCTTTGCATAACACCATGCTTTAAAGAATAATTTGACATAATTGAAGAACCTTGCATTGAAACCTAGCTTCTCTTTTATTCAAATTTAATTTAAAATCCTATTTATTGTGTTATTATAATTCGTTATTCTGTTATTCATTCCTGATTACAAATACAATTAGATGAATGAGTACCAAGCACTGTTCTCGTTCACCACTGGCTATAAAATTTAAGGCAGTGATTTAACTTCAGTGTCCCACTTTCCATAGCTATAAAAAAATGATAATAATCCTTTACCTAATCTTCCCAGCTTGATACTAAAATCAAATGTGAAACCTCATTAAAGACATTTCCTGCTGTATAAATGCAAGATATTATTTATAGAAAAAAAAATCCATGTAGTAGAACTGTTGGAAATTATGAAGAAAAGACATAAATTGACTTCTTATGGAAAAGAATAGTAGTAAATCACTGATGTTTTGCTAACATCATACATCTCTGCCGTAATGATCATGTCACGTCACTACAATCATAACTTACTGAAATGGAAATTTACAAGCTCTGAGTGAAGCAATGCTTGACTTGTTTGCTCTAAGTTGGAGAAACAACTTGGTTGTTGTCATTATCATTATTATTATTTTTGGGACTACGGATTAAGACCTTGGACTCTGAAGTCTATCTTTTTGGATTCAGAATTTAGCTCTGCCACTTATCTGTCTGACCTCAGGCAAGTTCTATAGCTCTCAATGCCTCAATTTCCTAACACTTAAATAGAAGGAATAGTAGTATAATCTTCATAGGGTTTTTATAAGGATTAAACATGTTAATGTATGTAAAGTACTTAGAGAGCATGCAGTGTTAGCTGCTGTTATCATTATTACTACAAGATTCCTAATTCCTAAAATATTCCATTGCAATACATGAATAACCTTATGTTGAAACTTAAGCTAAAAAATATGTGACATACAATAAAGGTATATAAATTCTCATATTTGGGTAAATTTTTTTAAATGCTATTATTCTTATGTATAAATTACTTAATTTCATAAAAATCATACAAGTTCACAAATATTTCATTAGATATACATGGTAAGCACTATGTCACTAATAGTTACTAATGAAATAAAAGAAAAGAAAATTCATACCTATCTGTTCAACAAACTTTTTTATCATTCTTCAACAGATATTTTATTAGATAAAAACTTGTTCTTGGGGCTGGCCCCGTGGCCGAGTGGTTAAGTTCGCGCGCTCCGCTGCAGGCGGCCCAGTGTTTCGTCAGTTCGAATCCCGGGCGCGGACATGGCACTGCTCATCAAACCACGCTGAGGCAGCGTCCCACATGCCACAACTAGAACGACCCACAACTAAGAATATGCAACTATGTACCTGGGGCTTTGGGGAGAAAAAGGAAAAAAAATAAAATCTTTAAAAAAAAAAAAAAACTTGTTCTTTGCTGGGTGTTGAGGGAAAAAAACATAAGATGAATAAGGAAAATAGAGAACTAAAATTCATTTTTAAATGTGTATTTGTTTTAAGTAGATAATGCGTTAATATGCTTTAAATTTCAAAGTACAAAGGT
Source organism: Equus przewalskii (assembly GCF_037783145.1). Lineage (NCBI taxonomy): Eukaryota > Metazoa > Chordata > Mammalia > Perissodactyla > Equidae > Equus > Equus przewalskii. Next base: position 68,507,944 of record NC_091832.1, read on the forward strand.
ACATATACTGAAGTCTCCCACCAACACATATCCCTCTACCCAATCCTGTTACAGAGGTGGCAATATTTCAATCTTGTATGTGTATTTTCAGAGATATTTTAAGCATACATAAGCAAAAGCATTTTTTTCGCCCTTTTTATGCAAAGGAAAGTACAGTCACGTCCTTCATAATGACGTTTTGCTCAATGACAAACCACATATAAGATAGTGGTCCCATCAGATTAGTACTGGAAGGCCTAGGTGTGTAGTAGACTATACCACCTGGGTTTGTGTAAGTACACTCTATGATATTTGCACATTGACAAAATCATCTAATAATGCATTTCTCGGAACACAACCCTGTCATTAGGCAAGACATGACTGTATACTAAACATCCTTTTCTGCTCCTTATCTTTTTTCATCGAAAGCTATGGATCTAGCTACCTATCAGTAGATAATGAGCTTCTTAATTTTGTTAATGACTCATGAGAGCTTCATTGGACGGATGCACCTGATTAATATCACCGGGCTACTGCTGATGGACAGTTTTGTTGTTATCACACCTGTTGCTATAAAAGTGCAGAATAAATAATATTGTACAATTTAAATGAGCTTATAAATGTGTAGGATACTTGTGTGATGATTTGTAAGAGAGGGAATTTCCTGGGTCAAGGATTAGATGCACTGCAATTAATTTTTAAATAAATTTTAAATTTTTTATTCATTTTTGAATATTAATACAGGTATATAGCACACAATTCAAAAGGAAAAAACAAGTGAATGGCAAAAATAAGACTACCTCACACCATTTTCCTCCATTCATCCAATTCCCCTTACTGGAGATAATTAGACTTACCAGATTTGTATATATCCTTCCAGGGATATGTGACGCATATATAAACTTATATGTATATGTAGAAGAATTCCTTTGGTTTTCTTCTGATAGCAGTTTACAGGATCAGAAGACTTTTGCCGGGATGTTTGTTTAAACAGAGATACCAGGCTAAAGAGTAAATGTTCACCTTAGGAGCATACTATTTACTGCCTCATCACTCAGTCTCAGACGTTGTAGATCTTATCAGTAAAAGTAATGCTTTCTTTGACTTTCACTATAGTTCATTGTTTTCCTTTCATGAAATGACAGTGAGAAATTCTGTACTTTGCTCTTTCCTTGACCAAGGATTTTCAAACCTACACTTGGCACACAACGTGCATTCTGGGATTCCTTTGTATCATCTTCCAAGAAATTCCTTTCACTTCTCTCTTAAATCTTTTATTTCTGTGTCTCAGCCATCTTCTTTCTTGATTTTCTCTGTAGTGTATCATATTTTCCTGTAGCTTGCTGGGGAAAGGTTATGTGAGTGGTTAATGTTTTGGATCATATGTATTTAAAAATCTCTTTAGCTTACTCTCCCACCTGATTTTTCTGGATGTAAGATTCTCAGTTTAAAATATGAAATAATTTTTCAATGTCTTCCTGACTGTCAATGTTGCTGTTGAAAAATCTGAAGACATGTTGATTCCTTCATCTTTGTGTATGAAAATTTTGTTACACTCGCCCATGGCAGCTTGTAGGATCTTCTTTTTTGCCTCCAGTGTTGTGAAATGTCACAATAATTTGCTGGTATGGGTCATCCACCTTACTAGATATTGAGAAGGTCCTATGGATCTGGAATTTTACTCCCTTTAAAAATAGGAAATGGTGTTAAATTATACAGTTGTTCTTTAGTATCCCCAGGAATTGGTTCCAAGAGTCCTGTGAATACCAAAAACTTTCAGTGCTTAAGTTCTTTGTCTAAAATGGTGTGGTATTTGCATATAGCCTACACACATCCTCCCTAATACTTTAAATCATCTCTAGATTACTTATGATACCTAATACAGTGTAAATGCTATGTAAATAGTTGTGATACAGTATTGTTTAGGGAATAATGACAGAAAGAATGTCTGTACATCTTCAGTATAGACACAACCATCATAGGCCTTTGGAACCATGGTTGGCTGAATCCATGGATCTGGAACCCACCATTAGTGAGAACTAACTGTATTACATCATGTTATGCTATTTTATGTTATCTTATACATGTTACATTATATAATACATATTGCAATATAACATATATAGTATATATTTGATGTAATGAAACATTTATAATAGTATAAATTATTACTTTTAACAAAATGAACAAGGGAATACTATTAAAGAGTGCTTATCAGTTCAGGAAATTGCACATTTGCTACTTATTAGACCTATTGTAAGAATATGCTCTAAACAATGTAAATAAGTATTTTTTATATTTTCAAAATATTCGGCAACAAATTACTGAATTTGACATACCATATTTTAGCATTAGTCTGACAGACACACACATATATACACACACACACATATATAAAAAATATATTTTGCTACTCTTTATTGTATAGACTATTTTAAAGAATATAATTATTGATAAACAGTATTTTTAAGAAAACAAAGAGGACTAATTTAAGTTCCAAATGTGAAAGTTTGCTAACACTTTACTTTTACAACAGAAACATGATAACATTTAAAAAAATATTTTACAATCTTTCCTAATAAATAAGAGAGTGCTTCCTTCTCTGTGCTTAAAACAATATGTAGGATTAAGCCAAATAGAAACAGCATATATTTATAATTGATAATTCCTACATATATTGAATTACTAATGAGGATTTATAAATTATAACATAATAGATATGGCCAATAATAAATGTATTAGTATTCATTTTGGATTTTCAACTCCTTATACCTCAGATGACCTACCACCTTACCATGACAAAAGTGTTCAGCTCATAAATATTATGACAATTTATGTGATGCTAGCAATAAGAACCTTCAATCAAGTGTTACATTCCACTGAGGCGTGGAAGTTGAATCCTGCTTAATAATATTTCTTAATTAAATAAAATATTATTGTTGTATTACATCTTATGTTTTGTATGCATATTTGTTTTCAGTTTTTGAAAAGTCAAAACACAATGCGTAATTGTATGACTTTCTTTTAGTTGTTACCTTTTGGAATACTTTGAGAATCAACATTGACATTATGCTAAATTATTACTCAAGGTTTGTGTTGTTTCTCTTTGTTTTCAGCGTGCAGCGACCTGGAGTTCAGGGAAGTGGCAAACAGATTGCGGGACTGGTTCAAGGCTCTTCATGAAAGTGGAAGCCAGAACAAGAAGACGAAAGCATTACTGAGGCCCGAGAGAAGCAGTAAGATGTCTAAATTTGATATGTGTCATTATGTTTGATATGGGATTTTATTTCCAATGAATCACTTAGATGAAAACACATATTTCAGAATTTATCCTTTACTTCGATGCCGAACAAAAATGAGAACATTGTGATTACTTCCAAGCACACTCATAACATTTTGCAAGGAAATAAAGCATTTATGACAACTCTGGTTAGAAGAACAAGTATCCCCTCAGAGACAGCATTTAGATTCCAGTTGAATTGAAAGACTAGGAATATTTTTCAGGGTTTTGATAGAAGTGGTAAAGAGTAGAACAACACAGAAAATAAAGGTAAGAATCTTGGAGTACTTAGATTTTTAGGGAACACAATTGGCCACACCCCCAAATTAGCCTTTTCATGATTGCTTTGCAGGCATTCCTAGTTTGACTCACCCATGACAGTAGACAAAAAGTATATTGTCAATGACACTCGGCAAATCGAATTCATAAAACGAAGAAAACAATTAGAGCCATCTGAATCTTATATGATTCTTTCATCATCTGTAGAATCTCCCAAAAACATTTTTTAATTCTTTAGAAATAGGAAATGCAAATTGAAATAGCACGCTCCTGATTAACTTTATGAAATTTTCATTTTGTATTTTTTCATTTATAAAAAAATATTTATTATGCATTTAATGCATGTAAAGGAAAGATATTGAAGCATGAGATTAATTTTAGGAACTTTCAAATATTGAAGCATTTGCTCTAAAATGCAACAAGAGAGGTAGAGCAGTAATTATGAGCAGCATCTTGTAGCTGACAAGGAAAATCCCAAGAAAATCCTCAAATATCAGTTTCTAGTAAAATCACTTAAGATGGCATAGTCATTCATAAGCTGTATTTCCTAAAATGCCTCATTTGTTTTCTTCTCAACAAGGAATTTTCTATAATATCAATCTTTTGTATTTATGAATCTTATTTATGTTCTCAGAGAATTTAATAATTCTTTTTAATTAACCTATCTAATTAAGCTATCACCAATAGACATAATAATTGTCTTCGTGTGATGACTATGTATGTTTCGTCTTATGAAGTTCAGAAAGACATTAGAGTATTTTCCTTCCCTGTAGGATTGTTTCCCAGGTTTGTCTTCAGAATTATTGTGTAAATTTTGGCCAGATGTTAATTTTATTGATGCCCTGAGAGAAAGATGCCTGATCTTACCTAGTGTAAACAATAAAATACATTTGCCCTGTTTCATGAAAGAAACATATCTGCAGTTGGGTAAAGATTGATATTGATAGTGATTTTTTAAAAATTCATATCAACACCTGTCTTCCCAATACTCATACTTGAATACTTTTATTGCTTGCTCTCCAATTTCTCTGTTGAACTTGAGTTCAGACCAATAATCCCCCCCATATTTGGAGATGGATGAAAGGAGAGCATGTAGAACACTCAGCACGGTGCCTGGTTAATATTACACGTTCATCAATATTATTTCCCTTTCCAACTTTTTCTTGAAAGAAAATGAGATGCTCTTAATATAGTGGATTAACTACAAGAAGCTCCTTGAGAATTGAAGATCTTTGGAAAGTAAATGAAAAAGTGGGTACAGGATTATTTGTACTACTTGAAAGTCTCAGAGGTCAACTAGAAGTAGATTTCCCCCAAAAAATTATGCATTAGAACAGATATGAGAAACCCCTAGATAAGAAATGGCTCGTTCCCTCAACTCCTCAGATCTGTACACCCTTTGGATGAGTCCTCTCTTGACTCCATCATATTTAATTTGTGAACCAATCTTTCAATATAATACTCCCCTTCTCCTTTCTATCGTTGATTTTCCTTCACAGCTTTCTCACTATCTACCATAGTGATGATCTACCTGTTTATTTTGTTTATTCTCTCTCTCTCTCTCTCTCCCCCCAGTAGACTACTGTAAACTCAATGAAGGAAAAGATCTTTGCTCACCACTGTATTATCAGAGCATAGAATAATTTGACACAAGTATTCACTAAATAAAAGTGAGTAGAACTATGGATGGCTGAAGCAAAGAAGCACACAAAAATACCGCATTGTGTGAATATACCATAATTTAATCAACCAATTATTCACCTAGGAATGATTGTATTATTCTCTCCATGACAATCAATTCTACAGTTAACTGGTATGCTTTTATTTCTATGAGACAGATTCCAAGCAGTGGAAGTAATGGGTCAAAATGTACATGTATGTAAATTATAAACAATAATAGATGTTGCCAGATAGCTTTGCAAAAAGCTTAGGGCATTCCTAACGTCTAACAGCAAAGCATGAGAGTTAATTTTTGTCTTCATCCCTGCCAACAAAAAAAATAACCCCTTTTTTTTTTTAACTTTTTCATTATAGCGAGCATGCCATTATATTTCATTATTAATATAATTTGTATTTCCTGTATTAATAGTGAATTTGAACATAAAATATTGGCAAGAGGGAGACTTTTGCACTGCAAAACAAAACAAAATGTCTTAGTCATCTCAGGTTGCTATAATAAAATACCATAGACTAGGTGCATTAAACGATAGACATTTATTTCTCAAATTCTAGAGGCTGGGAATTTCTAGATCAAGGTGCCAGCAGGTTGGGTTTTTGGTGAGGGCCCTCTGCTTGGCTTGTAGACAGCTCTATTCCCACATGGCAGAGAGAGAAACATCTCTCTAGGGTCTCTTCTTGTTAGAGCACTAATCCCGTCATGAGGGCTCTACCTTCATGACCTAATTACTTCTCACAGGCCCCATCTCCAAATGCCATCATGTTGGAGGGTGGGGCTTCAGCATGTGAAGTTTGGGATGACACACTTCAGCCCATAGCACGAAACAAAACAAAAACACCATAAGTTATGTCAATGTATATGTTTTATAATTGTATTTAATCAAGTACTTGTGTTTTTGATAGTTTTTGCTATATGTGTTGGCTGCTCTATTTTTTAGAACATATGGGCTTATTTCTATTCTACCCTTTAATAAATTATGCTTCTTATCACTTTATTCTTTTTCTTAAAGATTGGCACCTGAGCTAACAACTGTTGCCAATCTTCTTTCTTGTTTTTTTTTTTTTTTCTGCTTTATCTCCCCAAACCCCCCCCCCCCCATACATAGTTGTATATCTTAGTTGCAGGTCCTTCTAGTTGTGAGATATGGGACGCTGCCTCAACGTGGCCTGACGAGCGGTGCCATGTCCGCGCCCAGGATCCGAACCCTGGGCCGCCGCAGCGCAGCCGGCAAACTTAACCACTCGGCCACGGAGCCGGCCCCTATCACTTAATTTTTTTACCCTATATCCTACTTACTGCTTTTTAGCACAGATTTCACCTTATCTGAGAGTAATATTACCATTCTGCATTCAATTTTATGAAATTTTCCTGATTTACTTGCTAATATTTTATTTTCAATCTTTCCCTATTACTTAGAATTAAATGTCTTTCTTGTAAACATCCATAGTTGGGTTTTGAGTTTTCAATATGACAGTGAGCAGACTTTGTGATTTTTTAAAAATAATTAAGATGTGGGGCTGGCCCCGTGGCTGAGTGGTTAAGTTCGTGCACTCTGCTGCAGGCGGCCCAGTGCTTTGTCGGTTCAAATCCTGGGCGCAGACATGGCACTGCTCATCAAACCACGCTGAGGCAGCGTCCCACATGCCACAACTAGAACGACCCACAACGAAGAATATACAACTATGTACCGGGGGGCTTTGGGGAGAAAAAGGAAAAAAAAATAAAATCTTTAAAAAATAATAATAATTAAGATGTAATAAAGTAACAAAGCACAGAAAAATATTCTGAGAAGACACAGAATGTTTGACATTTAGGCAGATTACCCAGAAGACAAAGAAAAACTCATTTTACAATCTCTTGTTAAGAGAAGACCAATAATCCAAGAAAATTTTGTCATTTTAACAGAGGGGAAAAAATCAAATTTTAGTTTTACATCAGTACAATATTTGATACTGACTTTAAAAACACTTATATGAATGAACACTTTAAATAGTTGTCAGCATTGATTAAAACAAATAATATTTGGGGGAAATTTTATAATTATTTGTATTTATATATACACTTTAACAATTAGTCATTTTTTTTTTTTTTTGAGGAAGCTTAGCCCTGAGCTAACTACTGCCAATCCCCCTCTTTTTGCTGAGGAAGACTGGCTCTGAGCTAACATCCATGCCCATCTTCCTCTACTTTATACGTGGGACGCCTACCATAGCATGGCTTTTGCCGAGTGGTGCCATGTCTGAACCTGGGATCCGAACCGGTGAAGCCCGGGCTGCCGAGAAGCAGAACATGCGAACTTAACTGCTGCGCCACCAGGCCGGCCCCATAGTCATTTTATTTTAGGATAAAACTATAGTTTTAGAGAATCGTATTTGGCATACCTCGCACATCAAGTTGCCTTATATCATTATTTTTCCTACTAGAGTCTTATTTATATGGAGAAATTATAATTTTTAATTATAGTAATTTTTATTTTATACAGATAACTATGAGGTAAATAATTTTAAACTGTATGCATTAGCATTTTGTAGTAGATTAGTAGAACTTATGAATATACATTTTATACTTTTCATGGTCATACGGTTTTTCTAATAAAACGTTTAATTTGGTAAAAGTGAACACGTTTATTAATAGACCCAAATATATACAATTTAAACTATAAACCATAAAATTAGTTTGACCTATAAAAATTAGAGACAAAAAAGTATATACATTTAAAAATATTTTAGTGTTTTATCTTTTTAAGAAGTGATCTAGATATTTAATGCATATACATTAATTACTTTAGCATGTCTAAGGTCTTAAGTTTCCAAAAGATCTTGGAAATTACTTTTAAATTTCAAGTCCATTTATAAAACATGATCACTGGTGAAATAAAGTTTATCGTAATAATGATTTAATTTATTAAAAACAAATTTATATTCTTTATAATCTTAAACATCTAGTAGATGTAATGCTAACTTATTCAGTCAGTATACCTCTATAAGTTTAGGAAGAACATATCCAAATAGAATAAAAATGTATGTTAGCATTATACCTAATGCTTTCAACTCTGAGGGTATAGTTGTTTTTATTAAATAAACAATATTAAACTGGTCTCTTTTGACAAAGTTTATTTAAATTATGGTAATTGAATTTTTAAAACATTTGATATTTACTTGTTATTCTTTATATTTTTTTGCTGAGGAAGATTCACCCTGAGCTAACATCTGTTGCCAACCTTCCTCTTTTTTTATGTGATCTGCCACCACAGCATGGCCGTTGACAGATGAGTGATGTGGTTCCACACCTGGGAACTGACTCCAGGTCGACAAAGCAGAGCTCGCCAAACATTAACTACTAGGCCATCAGGGCTGTCCCTACTTCTCATACTTGATAAAATACTTTTGAAAGTATTAGAGGGTTATTTTCCTACTTCTGGAAATTTTAGCAGTATGTCATTTATAAAAGAACTTATGTATGTCAAAGCCAATCAGAATAGAGCTTTCTTAGGAAATTTTATAATCAAATTTGGTAATACCATTTGGAGTTAGGAAAAAAAAAATATATATATATATGTATATACCCACACTTACAACTGCATGCACACACCCACACAGGTAGAGGGTTTATAGCTTTAATTAAAAAATTTTAGCCTTGAATCATATACAAGCATAGAAATATAAAACTCACTGGTTTATGTCTAAGAACTGTCTCTTATCCTTGTCTCATCTTTACGTTTTTTTATGTTTGTGTTTATGGAGGATGGGATAAGTTACAGATACAGCTAAATATGAGAGCTGATGCTCCACCCCCGTTTGGAGAGGAGACTTGAAGATTTTCTTTTGTCCTGATGTGTACTCTTACAGAGACTGTGGACTAGATTTTGCCTGAGGGACTGAGGAGAGACCAGTCATCCATCTGGGCGCTCCCAAAGCCCATCTGAGAAGACAAAATGTCCAGCCTGTTTCCAGTCAGCTTTTTTAGCCTCAGATGGTTTCTCTTGGAATCCCCATATCCCTTGACAGCCCGTGATGGGGCAAAGTCCTAAAGCTTGAGTGACTATAGGAGGTTGAGGGGCAAGAATGAGAAAACAAAGCCTCCATGAACACTTAGGTGATGACAACAGGATGCAAGGCTGTGTTCACTTCAAGTCATAGCACAACTAAAAAAAAAAAAAGTCAAGGGGCCGGCCCCGTGGCCAAGTGGTTAAGTTCGTGCAGTCTGCTACGGTGGCCCAGGGTTTCTCTGGTTCGGATCCTGGGCATGGACATGGCACTGCTCATCAGGCCACGTTGAGGTGGTGTCCCACGTACTGCAACTAGAAGGACCCACAACTAAAATATACAACTATATACAGGGGTGATTTGGGGAGAAAAAGCAGAAAGGAAAAAAAAAAAGATTGGCAACAGTTGTTAGCTCAGGTGCCAATCTTCAGGAAAAAAAAGTCAAATAAAAACAAATCTGGACTAAGTAAAGAAAGGCTTTGGCAGAAGTGGAAAGAAGGAGGGAGGAGGTAAGGGTGTACAAAGACGACGGATCCAAAGATTTTCCGGAGCTGAAAGGAAGGTTGAAAGTGGTAAAAAAATGTGAAAGAGGAACAAGGATTGATGGGAAGGGAGAATTCTTAGATGAGCCAGTTTGAGGAGATCCTGTTTCTCCATTGTAGTGTCAAGTTATCCTTAATGGAAGTTTGCCATTTGGGGAGATATTAGAAGGGAAGAGTGCCAAAGTGGTGTAACATATAGTCAGTGGAAGTTATGGGGGGAGGGATGCAAGGCATAGACTAATTATTTAAATAAATTAAGTAGGCACAAAAAAGCCAAGAATAGTCCTGCTCAACAGAAACAGTCAGAGATTAGATTCCCACTGAGAAAGAGCTGAAAATATTTCAATCTAGGAAGATTCTCACTCAAACAGAAAAGCATAGGGAAGAGTTCTGTTTAACAGAAGCAAAGTAACTTCTTCTTGTGCTACAACAGACAAATGTCCAAGGCACAGGGTTAGGAGTTGTGACTCTCCATTGATCCAAATCTCCCCAGCGAGGAAGGACACAAGGGGTCCTTTGAATATAAATTCCTGGGTGAAGACAATGGGTTCCAGGGGGTATTCTGCACTCCAAGTCATGGCACCATAAAAATGTCAAATAAAAGTAAATCTGGACTAAGTAAAGAGAGATTTTATTTTAAAAGAGTTTTGTAATAGCAGGGCTGGCCCCGTGGCCGAGTGGTTAAATTCGCGTGCTCCACTGCAGGCGGCCCAGTGTTTCATTGGTTCGACTCCTGGGCACGGACATGGCACTGCTCATCAAACCACGCTGAGGGAGTGCCCCACATGCCACAACTAGAAGGACCCACAACGAAGAATATACAACTATGTACCGGGGGCTTTGGGGAGAAAAAGGAAAAAATAAAATCTTTAAAAAAAATATTAAAAAAAATTTAAAAAAAAGACTTTTGTAATAGGGGGAATGCTTCAACATAAAGACTTGCGAGCAACTCAAATCAAACAGAAAAAGGATTTTATTTTATAGGAGGGGGTAAGCAGGGCTAGCATACATTTGTCTGGGAGGAGGGCAAGTGGATGAGGCAAGCAGGTGGCAAAATTTAGACCCCCTTAACAGGAATATTTGTCTCTGTGGTCAGCAGATTCTCAGAATAAGCAGTTAAGGAGGGATGTTACACATCTTAGCGCTTTAGTCCTTGCTGAAACGTGTGGGAAAACTAAAGTTTAGGAGTCTATGGGAGAATAGCCTGACTAAAGTGTGGCCAAGCCAAGTTCAGTGAGTGAGTAATGGGCACTTGTGAACACTTGGACAAACTGTATACCTAATGATAATCAATCCATTTATCTATTAAGGAAGAATATGAGACTCTTAAGCCTCTTATTTTACTCATAATTTTTATCTTTTTATATCTTTGATCTGTGGTTTGATATATTTCTTGCACTTGATTGTCTAGGCCACTAATTGGCTCTCAACAGTGACAATTCCCTCCTACAATTCACCTGTGGGGTAACTTAGCTGGGAAATTACATTTTTAATCTAGAAAGTAGTTCTGTATACTTTTTAAATATGTGCATGCTTAAACATCCATATGTATCTGTGTGTGTGTCTTAAAGTTAAGTAGATTATCTCCTCTCTTATTTATCCAACTCAAAATCTAATTGATTTTTCTCTCTAGCTTCCTGAGCCCTTTAAATATGTGATGGCTTTCCTTTGTCTGCTCACTGGGTCCTAGTCTATTTGGTGATGTCTCTTTATTGGCAATAGTCCCACAAGGGATGGAAAGAAATCTCACATTGGCTTTGCCTCAAAGCATCAGAAAGGCCACCAGTTCCCTGAGCCTTGGAGAAAGCCAGCTTCTGTGTCTCTTAGGCTGTCCTGGCCTCCTTTATGAAATCTATCTAGCCCCCAATACAGGGAGTAGCCTTTGACCTTCCCCCAGGAGTCTATAATTTTCTGTAAGTCAGGTTCTTCTCAGAGTCTGTCACTTCCTATTCTCTACCCTTGGTATTCTGCATTCTGTTCTCCATTGTCCACCTACCCCGTGGGGAGAGAAAGCTCGGTACTCGATACCGATTTGCATCCATTTGTCTTTACATTCTAACACTCATTTGACCGAAGAGAGAGTAATAGCAGATTGAAGTTGATCATGGGGAGGGAGCTTGCTGCATTCTGGGTAGACAGAATACCTTTCTTAAGCTTAATCAACCAAATTCAAATTTAATGTGGAAACACTGACAGATCTGAAGAACAATTTAGGGAAAGAATAGTAATGTTAGGGGCAAATATGTAAGGGAGAGCCAAAACATGTATATTTTTTGGTTATGCAAAGAAGAATGCTTAGATGCCAGTATCTATTGTTTAATGTGTACAATGTTACCTTTGAGATAGATATTTGTCTTTTGATGAATCTATATCTCTAATGACATTTAAATTAATATAATTTTCATTAAGATGGCCAACTTTTACTTTACTATCTAGAAATAGCACAGAGTTTAACTGTGCTATTTAATAATTCACAATTATTAGAATAATTGTGAATAGAATATATAGTTTCTTACAAAATAATTATCAAAACTTACATCAGGTTTCTTTTTTCCCTCTTTCTCCCCAAAACCCCCCAGTACATAGTTGTATATTTTTAGTCGTGGGTCCCTCCAACTGTGACATGTGGGATGCCGCCTCAGCATGGCTTGATGAGCAGTGCCATGTCCACACCCAGGATTCGAACTGGCAAAACCCTGGGCCTCCTGAAGCAGAGTGCACGAACTTAACCACTCGGCCACGGGGCTGGCCCCCAAAACTTGCATCTGTTTGATCTAACTTATAGACTAATATAAAGTGAAACGTTAGTTAATGAGTTCCACAGGTGACTCTGAGCTGGCATTGAACTGGTCGGCATGCAGGAGGAGGATGGAGAAGAGAAGTCGGCCCATGTCTTCTTTGTTAGTACTTTCCATCCTTAAATAATCTGAACATTCAGTGCTCTACTTCATACAAAGCTGTAGATATGTGCTGTTTTCCAACCAAACACATAGAGCAATAAAGGCTCATAGTTACGATCCAGAAAAACTGGCCTTAAATATTGGGTAAAGAAAGAGCCAGTGCCTTGTTAAACATTGCTGAGCATGAATGCATATGTTAGATTGAACCATATGAAATTACCAATTTTACAACTATAAAAACAGTTTTTTAGGGGTCAACTTAATAAAAATCATCTGAAAATTCACTCCTTTACTTTTTATATGTAAGTTAATCTGTATACTTTAATAGTCTAAATTCTTTTCTTTTCCCAAGCAATGCATAGCTTCTTTCTCTTAACTTAATTTTTCCACAGTGTTATAATGAGTAAAAATACAAATTAAGCCATAACGTTCTTTGTTTTCCTTTAACCTTCTCTTATAACCCAGCTTCATTATATATTGACATAGCTGCTAATGACCTTTAAATTGTATGCAGACTGGGTAATATGCTCTCTAGCTTCATTTTTTTTTCTACTTATAAGACAGATTGCTAAAAACTATTAGTCAAGTTACTCTTGTGGCTTAACCATTGACTGCTGAGCTCTCTGTGGGTTCTAGCAGGTAATACAGGATTTTCTGATTAATGTAATTCCTCACAGTAGAGATGCTTGCTTCATATTTCCTGTTTTTTTGGAGTCCTAGAATGCTCTTCACCCAGCTATCTGTACTCCCTCACTTCATTCAGCTGGTTACTCAAATCTCGAGCATCAGATGCCTTCCCTTCTACTACGTATTAAATAGCAACACCACCACGGAGCATTCGCCTCCTCTTTACGCTGCTTTGCTTTGTTTTACAGTGTATGTCACTTTCTTGTTGTTAAATGCCGTAAAGTTGGATCCAACTCCTGGTGACCCTATGAATGAGTGATGTCCATGATGTCATGTCTTTAACAGCTCTACTCAGCTTCTGTAGACTCAGGCCTATGGGTTTCTTTTTGGAGTCAATCCATCTCATGTTTGGTCTTCCTCTTTTCCTGCTGCCTTCTACTTTTCCCAGCATTATTGTCTTTTCCAAAGAATCCTGTCTTCTCATGATGTGCCCAATAGGAGAGCCTCAGTTTTTATCATTTTTGCCTCCAGCGATCGTTCATGCTTAATTTGCTCTAGAACCTACTTGTTTGTCTTTCTGGCAGTCCAGGATATCCATAAAGCTCTGCTGCAACCCCATATTTCGAATGAATCAATTTTTTTTTCTTGTCAGCCTTTGTCACTGTCCAGTTTTCGCAGTGTTCATAATAATTGGGAATATGAGACTGTGGATAATCTTGGCCTTAGTCTCTAAGGACACTTCCTTACACTTGATGATCTTCCCTAATTCTTTCATTGCTACCTTCCAAGTGTCAGTCTTCTCTTGATTTGGTGGCTGCAGTCTCTATTTAAATTAAAGACTGAACCAAGGTACACAAAATCTTTACCAATTTCACTGTCTTTGTTGTCTCCATTAAAGTTGTATAGGTCTTCTGTAGTCATGATTTCTGTCTTCCTAATGTTCAAATGCAGTCCTGCTTTGGCACTTTCTTCTTTGGCACTTTCTTCTTTCAGTTTCATCAGAAGTCATTTCAAGTCATTGCTGTATTCTGCTAGTAACATGGTGTCAGCTGCATACTTAGATTGTTGAAATTTCTTCACCAATTTTCACTCTTCCTTTATCTGAGGCTAGCCCAGTTTTTTGTATATTTTTTTGCATACAGATTAAACAGATAGATAAAATACATTCTTGTCTGATAATGTAACCTGTAGGAAACCATTGCATCTCTCCATATTTTGTCCTAACAGGTGGCTTCTTGTCCACAATACAGGTTATGCATCAGGACAATCAAGTGCTGAGGCACACTCATTTCTTTCAGAGTAGCCCATAACTTGTCACCATCCACACAAAGACTTTACTGTAGTCTATAAAACATAGACTAACCGTCTTCTGAAATTCTTTGGAGCACTTGAGGAGCCAATGAATCTTGTGTACCTCTCCCTTTTTGAATTCCAGGTTGTACTTTAGCCATTTCTTGCTCCATATAAAGTAAAAACCTTCATTGCAGCACATTGAACATCACTTTACTTGCATGGGAAATTGGAGTGATGATCCCATAGTTATTGCAGTCCTTCTCACCCCTTTCTTGGGGATTGGAATATATACTGAGTGTTTCCAGTCTGTAGACCACTATTTTGTTTTCCATGTCTGTTGGCATATTCTTGTTAGAATTTTGACAGATTCTGTCTCTGTAGCTTGAAATAATTCCATTGATATCCCATCTACTCTGGTGACTTATTTCAAGGCAGCTTTCACTTCACATTCTAAAATTGTGGGTTCTGCTTCATAGGAGTCCTCTTCAAAGGAATCTGTCTTCCTTTTGTCTCTTCTGTATAGATCTTCAGTGTATTGTTTCCACCTTCTCTTTATTTTCTCCTGATCAGATAGTGTGCTTCTGTGTTGGTCATTCAGCATTCCTAATCTAGATTTAAATTTCCCTTTGATTTCTTGAATCTTCTGGAAGAAACCTCTTGTGCTTCCTTCATTGTTGTTTTTTCCTCTCTCTTTTCATTGGCCTTTGCAATAGTTCTCTATATCTCTATGTGACAGTCACTGAAAAACTACATTCAGGATTCTTACCCTACTTTTGTCACAAGTTGTTATCTGAAAATTGTCCTAGTTTTAGAGTGATAAAGTAACTTGTAGCTGCTTTCCCATGAGTGCTGAATGACATGCAGGTTCCAGGAGGGCAAATCTCTGATGGTAACAGGATTGCAATAAAAGGGTCGAGACCTGATGAAACTAAATGGGAAGATATTCTTCTTTTTATAAGGCAATGAACCTTGAATGTGCACTATGGCTTTATAAAGAAAGGGGAACTTGCTAGCCTCATACACTGGCTAACAAATTAACAGTGCTATATATTCTACATTAGTTAAACATCTTATTACATTGTCAAAAGTATTTCAAGAGATGATGAAAAATAGTTTTTTCCCCCAGTAGTTATGTTAGTACTTGTTCTTAACCCTCAAATACAATAGAATACTAACCTGAGTTTTCAATTGACCAAATTTTATCACAACTGTTACATAAAGAATTATACGCTCGCTACCCAAGAATTGATTATTTATCTGAATCTTGGATAGTGTAAATATTTCATAGTTAAATGGCTTCAGTTGACTAAAAAGATCAATAATGTTATAGCTTTTTAAGAAATGAAGCAAGTTCGTAAAGTTTGCCATTCTTTTCTCAACCACTGAAGTCTACCTTATATTAAAAAAGCAGACTTCTTGGATATATTTCGTTTGGATATATTTTAGAGCTATCTCTGACAAAAGAATGACCATAGAAAAGCAACTAAGATGTAAAAACAAACTAAAATGTGTCTTGTAATAAGAAGAAAGAAAGAGAGCTATTTAGCCTCTGATTCTATTATTACACCATGAAAATACTTGTTTGAGACTCTTTTTTAGTGAGTTTATGTTGTAACTGTTGTCATCTGTATACCTTGATATATATTGTTTCATTATTTAAATCTCCCCAAATTAAAGAACAGAAATACTATGCTTAGGGTTTTTGGTTCGTTTTAAGTATGATTGCCATTGAATGAGTGTGTGCGTGTGGTGGGAGGAGTCTATCCTTCTTTGAAAGCGATATTGTATTAATTTTCTTTTTGTCAGTTTGAAAAGCATCAGGGCATCAGAATCATATGCAAAATCTTCAAATTAACTGTCTGACTCAGATTAAGATAATGTCTTATTTTTGCTTTTCTACACACCAAACGCTCTCCTCAGTCAGAGAAAATGATAGAATTACTTAAACCCCCAGGGTAAATGAATACATTCTAATTTCTTACCAAGACATTGCTCACTTTGTGTCATGCTGTCTTCACATTGAGAGGAAGGTTGAATCTGAGATCAGATGGCTTACAAACAATGGCCCATTTTAATGCAATTAGGAGCCATCTAGGTAGAGCAGGGAACTTCATCTTTTGAAAGCAAAGATTTGTAAAGTTGATAAATAAATTTTCTTTTCTCATTTCAAGTAATAAAATGAAAAATCCACATCGTTGCTTATTTTGTTTGTTCTAATTATTGAGACATCTGGCATTTTCTTCTTTTATTAGGTGTACACCATGACACTCTCTATAATAAAATTTATTTATACACTTTAGTATTACTAAGGTATTATCTTAATATTTGCATATTGTAACGTAGAAATTATATATTTCGTGTTTATGTTAATTAATATAGTCCTATATAAATTAAATCTATAATTATAAAATAAAGGTCCTAAGTGAATAATGTATTATAATAAAATTCTTTTGTTACATTATTGTCTCCTAGGATATTATCCAACTGAATTTGTTGAGCAGCAAACTTTTGGTGAGCCTCTAGTCTTTAGGAACTATATTATTCCAAATAGAGGAAATTACTCTCAGCATTGGCATTTTGGGAATCATTAACAAGTAGGTTGCTTCTCACAGAGTTTGCGAAATATTATCAATTTCATTACATTCTGTTTTGAACAAAGTGAATACTTTTATTTCAAAATATGTAGGATGTTCAAAGCACATTTAACCAGTAATTTGAACTAATAGAACCTAGTAAAAATTGCAACAACACTTTCCCCCTCGAAAAGATGACAACAAAGTGGTTTCAAAAAACATCTGTACAGGAAAAAAACCCATAAAATTTTACATTACCTATATATATTTTGTATATATTTAGTCATTTATAACATGAGCATTGTTTCTGTCAAATTTTACTGCAATACCAGTTTACTATTACACAAAAACCTAGAATGTGTGCATAATAGGTGTCTTAAGGCATCAAGAGGAGGCTGTCTGGTGGCACAGCGGTTAAGTTCACACATTCTGCTGTGGCAGCCTGGGGTTCAGCGATTTGGAGCCCGGGTGCAGACCTATGCACCACGTGTCAAGCCATGCTGTAGCCAGCTTCCCACATATAAAGTAGAGGAAGATGGGCACAGATGTTAGCTCAGGGCCAGTCTTCCTCAGCAAAAAGAGGTGGATTGGCGGCGATGTTAGCTCAGGGCTAATCTTCCTCAAAAAAAAATAAAAGAAGTGATAGCTAAAACAAGGAGGGAAAATAAAGATAAAAAGGAAAGAAAATAGCTCAAAAGCATAATTATCTGGAGTTATTTTATGTGGGAACAAATGATTCTATCCACCACAGCAGTTCTCGGACCATATGCTAACCAATAAAAAAACAATTAATTTTATGATGATTCCTTCAAGACATTAATGAGCATTTAATTATTTTAACATATGACAGGAAGGAAAAATATATGTTACATCGTATTTTTCTATTTCTTTAATTTGTTCATGTTCTCCATTTTAATTATGCATGTAATACATGCTTATTAAAAATAATGTGAATATATGAAGAGAGTTAATATCCTTTCAACAACTACCTCCATTCCTTCCATCGTGAGGTAAAAAATTGGTAGCAACTTGATATATATGGTTTTCCAATGCTACTTCATTCTCATACAAATAGATATATTCACATAAACATTTTTAATATAAATGAGATCATACTGTACACAGTATGTGGCAGCATGTTTATTATTACTATCCGTATATTTTAACCTTTTAATCCTTTACTGTATTGCAGATAGTTTCTCACTGCATCTTTTTATTTTGATTTCAGAGTCCTTAGTTTGTATTCCTTAAGAAAATCTCTTTCACAAAAATACTGACATGGATATTTTCTGCTATATGAATTTTTGCATTTAAATCTTTAAACCATCTACAATTTATTGGTATGAGATAGGCTTCTATCAATAGATCATGTTCCCTTACTGAATTAATCTTTACAACTATTTAATACACATTTATTTTTTGTCTGTACTTTCTGTTTATGTTCTCTCTCTATTTTTTCTTAGTTCCTTCTGTTACTGTTTTCTACTGTAATTCTGTTCTTTTCTGATATCATATTTGTATGATTTCATTTCTTTCAAATTTGTTAAGGTCTGTTTTGTGGCTGAGAATATGTTTCATGTGCACTTGAAAGGAACTTGTATTCTGTTATTATTTGTTGAAGTGTTCTAGCAATATAAATTATTTCAAGCCTGTTGAGAATGTTGTTCAGGTCTTCTGTACCATTATTGTTTTTCTGTCTGCTTATTCTCTTGGTTATTTACACAGCAGTATCGAAGTCTCCAGATATAATTGGGATTTTGTCTATTTTTCCGTTCAGTTCTATTTGTAATTTTCTCATGTATTTTGAAGCTTCAATTTAGACATATACACATTCAAGGTTGTTATGTCTTCTTATTGCAGTATGTGTCATTTATGTTATATCCCTTTTTATCTTGGTAACATTCCTTATTCTGAAGTCAAATATATTATTAGTGTAATTAGTTTGCTTTTCTTTTCATTAGTTTTTGCATGGTATATTTTTTCCAGCCTGTTAATTTCAACCTACTATGCCATAGTATTTATAATGTTTCCTTGAGGACAATATACTTGGGTCTTGCTTTTTATCCAATCTGACATTTTTTGTATTTTAATTGATATGCTTAGATCATATACATGTAATATAATTATTGATGTGGCTTAATTACAATCTACCTTCTTGCTAGCTGTTTTCTATTTTTTCCATCTCTACCCATTTTTCCCTCTTATAATGCCTTATTTTGGACAAATCAAGTAATTTTATGATTTTGTTTTTTCTATACTTCTAGTTATTATTTTTATCTCCTTTTATAAGTTTTTTAATGGTTGCCCTAGGATTTACAAGATGCAAATTTAATTTGCCACTATCTACCTTCAAGTGGTATTTTGGCATTTCATATTTATTGGAAAGACTTACAAGTCTCAATTTATCCCATCTTTTGTGCTATTTTGACACACATTTTGCCTTTACATATGCTACAAACACATTCTACATTACTAATAACTTTAGATTAGACATTCAATTATCTTTTAAAACAATTTGAAATAAAAACTATGAATTTCATATGCATCTTCATTTATGTACTTTCAGAAGTTTTCAGGTTTTCTTTTGTACCAATGTATGTTTCTGCCTAGTATCATGTTTATTCTGCCTGAAGAATTGAGTGATTAACATTTCTTGTAAACTACATCTTCTTTAAATAAATTTTCTCCGTTTTTTTTTTCCTGAGGAAGATTCACCCTGAGCTAACAAATGTGCTGATCTTCCTCTATTTTGCATGTGGGACATCATCACAGCATGGGTGATGATCGGTGTAGGTTCACGCCTGGGATCCAGACCTGCAAACCTGGGCTGCCAATGCAGAGGGCATGAAACTTTAACCACTTGGCCATGGGACCAGCCCCAAATTTTCTCCAATTTTTGTTTGCTTAAAAGATATTTCTCCTTCCTTTTTCTAAGATATTTTCTCTGGATAAAGAATTTTGGATCAAGAGCTCTATATGTTTTTTAAGATCTTACAGATGTCCCTCCACTGTATTCTGGGCTGTATTGTTTCAGCTGAGAAGTTGGCTGTCATTCTCCTCTGTTTTTTTCCACTATAGGAATGTGTATTTTGCCTCTAGCTGCTTTAAAGATTTTTCTTCTTATCATTGGTTTTGAGCAGTTTGACTATGCTGTGTCTAGGTTTTGTTTGTTTGTCTCTTTCTGTCTTTGCTTGGTTTGTATTTATCCTATTTAATCTTCTCTAAGATTCCTATCTCTGTAGTTTGAAGTATTTCATTAATTTTGGAGAATTCTCCATTAACTCTCAAAATATTTTTTCTGTGCTATTTTCTCTCTCTTCTCCTCCCATTTCACTTCCTTTTCTGTTTGACTGTTTAATAATGGTCTACAGCTCTTTCATGTTCTGTATATTTCTCCTCCTCCTCCACCTCCCCTTCCTCATTCTCCTCCTGCCTTTCCTCCTGGCTCTCCTCCTCCTCCTCTTCCTCCTTGTCTTCTTCTCCTTATGCTCCTCCCTTTACTTCTCCTAGCATTTTATTTGTTTCTTTCTTATATTTTTAGTCTATAGATTTAATGCAAATTTTATCTTTTATGCAACAGCTTTTAACCTATTAATCATATTGATTTAAATTATTTCTCTGATAGTTGCTACACCTATCCTATCTGAGTTTGGTTCTATTGAGTGCTTTGTCTCTTGGCAACATTGTTTTTCCTTTCGTTTTTGCTTCCTTATTTGTGTGTCTCTAACTTGTTGGTTAAAAGTGGACGTGTTATGTAAGACAGTGGAGTCTGAGGTAAATAATATTTGTGCCTAGAAATGAGGCTGCTTCTTCTTTTTGCTTGGCCTATGGTAAGATGATTGAGTCAATCTAGTCAGATATTTGAATTAGGTTTTTATTTGGGTTTGTTGTGACCCGCACTGCATCTCAGCCTTCAAATTCCTTTCTGTTGCCTTGTGCCTATGGTGGTGCTGATTTGCCACTTGCTTCTTCATGTTTTTCCCTTGCAACTGAACCTTAGAGAGGGTCATTCTCCATGACCTCACCCCTCCCTCAGGAGTAGGTGTTGGTACTTGTTATTCAACTGTTGCTACCCTGATGGTGAAAGCATTCCTCTGTATTCTTGTTAACCTACAGACTTAGGCACGTGTGTGTACCTGGGTCTCAGAGTGGGGCCTTCTCAGAGATCCTATCCCTCCTCTAGTGGCAGGAGTTCTCTAATGGTCTATACTCAGGATATTGTCATGTGTCTTACTCAGGGACACCTACTTTTTTTCTTTCTCTTTCCTCTGGGTGCCATATATCCTTACCTCTGTCCATACAGTGACAGAATATTCTCCTATCTCCAAGAACTTAAGACTTCTTCCATAAGGGATGCAGGAAAAATGGATGTAGGTGGGCCTTCATACCTTTCCCGCAAAGCTCCTGCTTCTCAGGTGGCTTTCGTAGGTCTCTTACCCTGACCGAATCTTCCTTGAGAGCACTTTCTGGTATCTATAGGAGAAAAATCTGTCAATGGTTATGAATTCCTCTCTTTTTTGTGGCTTCCAGGGGTTATTTACTGCCATGGTAGCCCATACTCAGCCTTTAGCAATTCATTGAAGATCTGAGCTGAATTCTCCTCGTTAGCTTATTTAGCATTCGATGGCTGTCTTAGGTAAGCAAATGCTCACATCCTATCTCTTCTTGGAGTTGCATGCCTGTTTTAAGATTTTGGGTTACTTGTTTCCCTGGGACACAAAGTCCCTGGTGGGTTCAAAAAAAGTTGTGGTTTTATAGATTATTGCTATTTTTCTTATTGTTAGGGTGGGAGCAATATTCATCTCCATTTTCTACATCCTAGGTGAAAGTAGGGAGCTTTTGACTTCAATTCTGAAGAATATTTTCACTGGATGTAGATTTTGAAAGTATTTACTTTTTTTTTTTTTTATCATTTAAAAATATTCAACCCTTCCTGCCCTCAGAAATTTCTGATGAAATATCAGGCTTTGGTTGAATCATAGTTTAATTGTGATTTGTCATTCTTTTCTTGCTGATTTCAAATTTGATGTTTATCTTTAGTTCTTAAGAGTTGGCCTTCTTTGTGTTTATTTTGCTTGAGGATTGTTGCATATCTTTAATCTGTAAATTTATATATTTAAGCAAAATTTCTACCAGTATTACTTCAAATTATTTTTCCTGCACCATATCTTTCTTTTCTCTGCAGGGGCTTCAATTACGTATGCATTGTACTCCTTGATATTATCTAGCAGTTCCCTGAGGCGCTGTTCATTTCTTTCCTTGCTTTCCTTCATATAAGATCATTGCAACTGATCTATATTCAAGTTTACTTTTTCCTCTGTGAGCTCATTTCTGCTGCTGGATCCATCTAAGGATTTTTTTTAAATTTTGTAGTTTGCTTTGTTATTTTGTTCTTGAATTTCCACTTAGTTTTTTCTTATAATTTCTATTTCTCTACTTATAATTCCCATTATTGCAATTATTGCAAGCATATTTTCTTTCTCTTCATTAAAGATTGCTATTTTAGTTGCTTTAACATCTTGTCTGCTAATTCCAACAACTGGATCCTCTCAGATTTGTTCTCAGTTGATTGTCTTTTCTTTTAAGAACATGTTCCATTTTCCTGGTGCTTCATATGTTTTATAATTATGGATGGTGTCCCAGATGTTATAGATATTAAATTGTGGAATGCTTTATCATGTTATTTCAGTCCAATGAGTGTTTTTTTGTTTTAGCACATGATTAATTTTGTTGGGCTCAAAATGAAACCTATATTTCTTGAGTGGCAGCTCTAATCTTTGTTCAGATTTACTGTCCCTAGTGGAGGTGATTTGAGTCTACAGTGTGCATGTGGGGTTGATGGGTCATCAGAATCTAGGGCAGACAAAATTTGGTTTTTGGCTCCTTTCCTTCCTGAATTTCCCCTTCGTTTTTTAGTGGTTGTACACAATTTTCTGACCCTTCAGGCTAGAATGTCTGCATTCTTTTTCCATCAGTGTCCCTACTGTCTTCTGCTATGCCAACTCTGTCTGTCCCCAGGCTAAAAAACAATGAAAATTGGGAATTTACTACATTTAACTTCCCTCCTCAAAATGTGGACTATCCACCAGAATCTGCCTGCTTCTTATTCACTTTTCTCTTCCTTCCTGTGTGTGTTTTTTTAAAACTATCTGCAGAGTTTAACAATTTATGAATAGAAGTGTCAGTCCAGTAAATGTCACTCAGCCATTACTGGAAGCAGAATCTACGTAACTATTTAAATGATGAATTAAATAGAGGATTTTTATCTTCTCTGCCTTTGAATCTACAAGGCCTAGGAGCATGTACTGAACCCCGTATGGGCTACAGTGGTATTTTACTTTTCATTACTACTCCTGTTTAGCACTCTTTCTCAACAAACTTTTATTTTTTTGCTATTAAGTACTTCTAAAAATATTAAACCTTCGTGAATGAGGACAATCTAAAAGCCATTTTGAGTATGTTTTGAAATCTACATTTACTGAGTTTTTTATTTCATTTGAACAGTTTGACATCAATTTATGTTCATTTTAGTTATGCTAATAATGTATTTGCTGACTAAGCAAATGCAATTCTTGATATAGTCTTGCTGCTTCATAATATTAGGAAGTGACTTGCTATGTGTCTATACTCTAGAAGTGAATGACTTTTTATTTTCTACAATAGCATAAACATTCAGGGAATGTTGAGAGATGTTTTTTAATTATAAAGACTTTGTGTTTGACAGTTTCTGCCCTTCAGAAATTTTTGACACATCTTTGAAGAGAGGAGACATTGCTAGACATTTCATAAAAGTGATTTTAGTTGTCTCATGGGGATTCTGATGCTTGTCATGGGATTATAAGAATTGATGAGTGTGGAAAGATAAGGGGGCAGAGCAAAGAGGTTCAAACCATTAGGATGTACAGTGTGGTTGGTACCTAGACATAGTCATCCAGTACCAGCTCTGTAGGGTTCAGTCACTTAAAAGCAATCATTTACATTATTTTATGTAATCTTTACAAAATCTTTACAAATCTTGCAAAGTGGATATTATTTGCCCCATTTTATACTTGGAGAAGGTTGAGAGGTAAAACCCAAAGTCAATTAATAAGTGGGAGAGCTGGTATTTGCATATAGATTTTATGAACTCTCAACTTATAAATTTATGAACTTATGTTCTTTGACTCATCATGGAATCTCCCAAAGGATCACTCAGAATTCAAGCAACATCAAACCAGTTCAAGTACCTAATTCATCTAGGTTGTGATAACTGCCTCTGATACTCTTGTACACACGGATACATAAACACATTTGCACAAAGAGGATATTTTCCAATTTCATTTTACCTAAAGATCTTAGAATGTTTCAAAAAATTAGTAACCATTATTTTGCCTTTATTATAATATTCTGCAATGAATACTTTTGTTTCTTTTATTGTAAATATAAATAACATATAGAGTGGGATTAATACATGTATTTAACATTTTCTTGAATTAAGTTATATTGATAATCTATATCAACTCTCAAGAGAAAGATTTTTGTCAATTAAATTACTTCTATGTCAAATTTACTTATATTTATTAGTGTTAATGCTGTTAGAAATATCAAAAATTTTCCTAGTTTTAGTATCTTCAGATTTAATGATTAAAGCCATATCCATAATATTCATAGTTTTCATTGTTAAGAAAAAAATTTTTATCAGTGCTCCTCAGTCTTCATATTTCTGCCTATAAAGACTATTTTAAAAAGTTGCTTTTCATACAGTAAATCATTTATTTCCATTATAATTTCCTATATTCTTAACTGAAGTCTTCCATATGCTAATATAGTCTGTAAGTCATGAGATATATAAGTGGCTGAAGATTTCAGGAGGTGCTACATGGTGATTTTTTCCTTTTTATAAATGAAGGAGACTCTATTGTTTCTAGCAGTGTTCATGATCATGCATGGGACGTTCGTCTTTTTGCTCAAGTGAATCCCTGAGTGAGTGTTGTCTAAGTGTGTCCCTTCCTAGATCCCTTTCTTGAGTTAATAATGAACCATTTGTACTGTTTGGGTTATCTTTCCCTAAATGCATTCACTACTTCAAAGCAAACTTACCTATAACTGCCCAGTTTTTAAAGTATCTGAAATGATAAGTTCACTGCCTATCCTCTTCCAGTCTGTTTTTTTAAATAATGGAAATTTCCTTGTGAAATCCAAAAAAAATGCCTCATCTGCCCCCTCTTTACATTTTTTTCCTATGTCAGAATTTTCTCCATGACAAAGTACTGTTTCTAGTTTAACTCTTTTTAGATTTTCAAATCTCATCTCAGGTGTCACATCCTTTATTTTGCCTTGCTGACACCTCTCACTATTTTCTCAGCTTTTAAAGCACCTACTCTAAAACTTATGACTTTAGGCTTTTTGTTGTTGTTTGAGTGTGTATTTGTATGTGTTTGTATTTTGTCTTCTTTATGTGTGTCCCACCTTTATAGTATTTGGTATATACTTAACACTTAATTCATTTTGTCATTCTTTATGAAATATTTTGAAATGAGTACTATTTGCCAATCCTTGTCTTAGGCATTTAGGATACAGGAGTGAATAAATAGACCCCATTCACTTCATGAGCCACTCCTTCTAAATCTCCTTTTTGATTGTTCACCATCTACTTCATATATAAATATTGGTAGTCCCTAAGACATTGTTTTCTTCTAGCTTAATCGTTACTTTTATGATTTTGTTCAGTATCCTGTTCAAAATATATACAGATGATTTCCCAAATTATATTTCTAGCCCTGATATCCAGAACCCAGTTGCCCCATACAAACCTGCTGTTGTATAGTCTCCTTCAACTCCATAAATGTCAAGTTTATTTCACTAACCTCAGAGCAATCCTTGAGATAAAGAAGCAGAGACAGAGATAAGATGATCTCTATGTAAAAACCAAACTCTTTGCTATGACCTAAGTGAGCCCACCACTAACTCTCTCACCTCGTTTCTTACACTTTCTCCTCATCTACTCCTCTCCAGTCATATTGTTTCTTTGTTCCTCTACAATGACACCAATTGTCTACAATTGTGACAATTGTACAAATGTACAAGTGACAATTGTGTACAAGTGACTACAATGCCCTGACTTTAGATCCTTTTTATTTGCTATTTCTTTTACCTGGAATTTGCACCCTCACCCCCGCCAAACCCCAGATTATTGATATCTTCACTTCTTTTACATTTCTGCTCAAATATCCTATTTTAGAGGCAATGTGGTAGGAAGAATTCTAAAGATGGCCCTTCCAAGATTCCTTGCCCCTGGTTATTCAAACAAACACTAATCTAGATACTGCAGTGGAGGGATTTTGCAGATGTAAATCAGTTGCCCTTAAAATAGGGACCCAAAGGAGGATCTAAAAGAATAAAAGCAGCAAAGATGCTAACAGCATTTATGAAGAGGGTTTCTTTGGAAAGAGCTATGCTGTGAGTTTATGACTCCTTTAGGAAGAGATGAGGGTATTTCCCTTCACTTCACATTGAGAGAGGGATTTCAACAGAACCACTCAGGAAGTTTTACATATGTGTTCCCAGACAAGTGGGTTATGGCTGAATTTCACCAGGAAAATCTAAAAGATGAGCTGATTATTTGTTTGGCGTCCAAGCAAAGGAAAGTTACTACTGCTTTGGAACTGTGTATCCAGGCAAGAAATGTACAGATATCTACTGCAGACAGTATTTGAGCCATATGAGTGAGAACAAATGTAAATTCTGCCCAAGAGGGCTATTTGAAGTAATGAGTAAACACCAGTAGTAAAAAGGGATCTCTGGATATGCAGGAGCTAAGAGTGGGTGGCCAGTCAGAGGAAAATATCATATAGCACAGGGAATACAGTTGAATGTTCACAGTGGGGACCTCTGCAAGACCCACAAAAGGATCTAGTAGGAAAAAAACAGAGAAGATTTAAGAACCTGATAGGCCTATATAGCATAAAGCTTTCCTAAATCAGTCACCAATTTGCTAAAAACTTCCCTGGCTGCCCTTATATATCCTTAACCCACCTGCTCCAAAAGTGGAGATGGTCATTGAAAGATGGAGGAGGAAGTTGGAATAAAAATGGAGAAGGGTTGAGGAAACATTTTGCACCCCCGTACCTGACTTCACATCTGCAAAATCCTCAGCTAGGGAAAGGAAGAATCAAGTTTGGAGTTGTGATTATTATATGAAATTAGACATTTTGAAATGCCAATTAACCTAGACTTGTGCCTTAAAGGGATAATGCAACTTTTTCTTAAATAAAGCTAAAGTGAAGAAATTATGAGACCACCTGAGTTTTCAGCCAGAGATAGGAGAAAACTTTCACCAATGAACAAATGTTTACAGAGCATCAGAGGAAAAAAAGTGGACTCAGATTATATCCTATAAGCCCTACTTTTCCAAGATTGTGTATATATGCATTATGTAATCAATGTACTAGTTAATATATAATGTAAATGTGTACCTGTGCTTATACTTGTGTAGTATGGAGCTCAGAAAGGTGGGAGGACTGGAAATATAGATTGTGAGCTATGAGTGATGTTGGTTAAAACAATGTAAGTGAGTGAGCGCCCCAAGAGAGCCGATGTGGCCTGAAGAAAAAAGGTCATCTGATGAACGAACATTGAAAATACCAGTATTTAAGGGATAGACAAAAGGAGAACAAATGAAAGACTGAAAAAAATGAATGAAAATAAGAGGAGAGAATGTTGTAAAATGTCCTAAGAGTTAAGCTTGGTCTTTCACAAGGTCCACTGTAATTTATTTTTGACACAATGCAATGTAGCTTTACACCCTAGAATCCTGTTATTGATTGCTCAACAACAGCTAAATTACAAAATAGCAATTAATTGAATAACACTGTAAAATAAAGTATCACTTTTTTCAGGCAAAATTTGATAGAATCTCATAACATGATAAAAATTTCAGTTTATTGAAAGTATTATAAGATAATGACAGATTTCACAATAAAGATAAATTACAAAGGTTTTACATAAAACTTCTCTTTTAAATATTGCAAATATCAGTGAGATAACACAGGCAAAGACAAATACCCTATGATCTGTCTTATATGTGGAATTTAAAGAAAACAAACTCATAGCTACAGAGAAAAGATTGGTGTTGCCAGGGGTGGGGGTGGGGAGTGTGGGAAATTAGTGAAAGTGGTCAGAAGGTAAAAATTTCCAGTTAAAAGATAAATAAGATCTGGGGATGTAATGTACAGCATGGTGAATATAGTTAACAATACTGTATTGTATATTTTAAATTTGCTAAGAGAGTAGATCTTAAAAGTTCTCATCACAAGAAAACAAATTTGCAACTATAAGTGATGGATGTTAACTAAATTTATTGTGGAAATCATTTCACAATATATGCATATGTCAAATCACTATGTTGTACACCTTGGACTAATACAGTGTTATATGTTAATTATATCTCAAAAAAACTAGGGGGAAAAAAGAAAGCAAATAAGCTAACCTCAGTCATTTTAAATGTAGTTCTCATCCTTGTCAATGTACAAACATGGCAATTTTATGCTTTTTAATTTAATTGTTTGCATATAATATTCTTTTTACATTGACTTTAACCCACATACTTATTATTTTTAACATCACTAAAAATATATAGATCTCAAGTATCACATTTATTATAAGATTGAGACCTGGATTACTCCTGTTTAGAAAAACTGCCATAAAAGTTCATGAAAATAATTATATTCAAGGGAGGAGGACCTTATAAAAACAATAATCCAAGAAGTAACTTTAATAAAGTCATAGGAGGGCCAGCCTGGTGGTGTAGCAGTTAAGTGTGCATGTTCCGATTCAGGGACCTGGGGTTCGCTGGTTGGGACTCCTGGTGCAGAACTTCGCATCACTTGTCAAGCCATGCTGTGGTAGGTGTCCCACATATGAAGTAGAGGAAGATGGGCACGGATGTGAGCTCAGGGCTGGTCTTCCTCAGCAAAAAGAGGAGGATTGGCAGCAGATGTTAACTCAGGGATAATCTTCCTCAAAAAATAAATAAATACATAAATAAATAAATAAAGTCAAAGGAAATCAGAGACCTTAAGTTGACTACATGTGGAATCAGACCCAGCAATATGAGTCCACTTTTAAAATAATTTTTACCCAACTGTGTATTATTCCTGAGTTTGTAATAAGATAATTTTATGTGATATTCAGATTCTCAGGAACTAGTTTTGAATATTCTATTGTATCAATTTCTTAATATCATATTTAAATTTTATAAATTTAAATTATCCTTTCAATTTTATAACTTTAAATTTCTCTCACTTTATATTTATAGACTACCAGATCTGATCATATTTGACAACTACTAAAGAGTATTTCATAGATAGATCCTCTATCTTTATTTATGATAATAATGTGAATTGTAGGCTCCTGGAAATTGGGTATAGAGCCTATCAGAAAAAAATGTCCTAGTTGCCATACTTAGGGGGTCTCATTATAATTCAGACACAGCAACATTGGCACATTCCGAATAGTAAAGAAAAATATGGGAGCCAGCCCCAGTGGCCTAGTGGTTAAGTTTAGCATGCTCCACTTTGGCCACCTGGGTTCGGTTCCCAGGTGCAAACCTACACCGTGCTCTGTTAATGGCCATGCTGTGCTTGCAGCCCACATACTAAAACATAGAGGTATCTTAGTTCAGGGTGAATCTTTCTCAGAAAAACAAACATATGGAATGTGGCACTTTTAGAAACACTAAAAGCAGATAATATTGCAGAGTTTTTAGATACATTTTACATACTTTCTGTTCATTTAATATTCTACTATATTATTGTATTGTTAGGTCTATTTGTGTTCTAACATTCTAAAATGTGAATAAAAGCAAAAGTTAATGATAAGTTAAATCTATTTATGAGTAATTTTTCTTATATGCAATGTTACCTTTGCTCTAGTTTTAAAGTTAACTATAGAATAAAATGGGATCATTTGTAATAATCCATAAATATACTAATTTTGAAGGATTTCCTTCAAAATCGTGGCATTTATTGGATTGATTTTAACTGACTATCCTTGATTGCAGTTCTCACAGGTCCTTATCATTGAGGACCAGGAAGGGAGGTAGATGTACTGGGATCGTGGGAAATGCCCATTTATATCTGGTTTTCACATTGAGAATGTGCAGCTTCAGGAGCAAAGCTAGCAATAATTTTGGTGATGCCAGGTTTAAAAATGGGACAAGCAGCAGCTCCCTGGTAGAGTGAACAAGTATAGGTAACTTCCTCTGAGTTCTGTGAAAGGGAGAGAACCTGGGTCAACGAAGCAGGGGAATGAAACTTAGTATCATTTTCAGCCATCCCTTCACCTCTAAGAAGCTGCTATTGCCAGCATGTCTCTGTAATTACTTGGCCCAATATTGCAATTGTATCCTGTGTCCTGTAATGTGTCAACTCATGACCTACAGCATGTGGAAAGCACAAGAGAACATACAAAGAAAGGAGAACACAGTCATTACTCTTAGCTGAAATTTTCACTCTAGTCCCCTTTCCCCCGGAAGTGGAGTAAGGATGGTCTCAGCATTCATTTCTGTCCAGATAGAGGAGTGGATGAAGAGAATCCCAAAGACATCATTTACCTTAAATAAAAATGTCTGCCTAATTGGAAAATCTAAAACTGTGAAATTTAACCAAAGAAAACATAAGAACAAATACATGTACCCTTTGATTAGCAGAGATTTCTTGGATATGACACATAAAAGGAAAAACTTATGTCAAACTTCATCAAAATTAAGAAGTTTTGGTTTTTAAAAGATATTGTATTAAAAACAAGACAAGCGACAAAGTAGGAGGAAATAATGGCAAATACATATCTGATAAAGGACTTGCATCGAGAAAATATGAATAACACTCAAATCTCAATAATGATAAAACAAACAACTGAACTTAAAAAAATGGGCAAAAGATCTGGACACTTCACCAAAGAAAATATACGATGTAAGTTAACACGTGAGAAGAAGCTCAACATCAGTATCATTAGGGAAATGCTGAAAGAAATCACGAGACACCTCTTATATACCTATTTGATGGCAATAAATAGATACCAGTACCAAGTGCTGGTGAAGATGAGAATAGCTAAATCTCTCATGCATGGCTACAAGAAATGCAAAATGACACAGCCACTTTGAAAAACAATTTGGTAACATTTTATAAAATGAAATATAAACTTATCATATGACTCAGTGATCCTATTTCAAGATATTAATCCTAGAGAAATACAACATATGTTCACATAAAAAGATATATGTGATGTTTATAGCAACTTTATTTATAATTCCCAAACTGGCAACAACCCAAATGTCCTGCGTCTGGTGAATGGATAAACAAATGGTTGTACATCTATATAATGAAATAGGATGGACATTGGCAGTGAGGCTAAATTAGTCCTATAGTAAAAGCCTGCTCTCTGCCTGCCATAACAAAGCTTAAAAGCTATCCTTAAAAGAATCAAGCTGATGCTCAGGTTATTTAACTACATGCTGGAGCAAAATATAGCACTGGAGAAGAATACCACAAAATCCAGCAAACAATAATTTAAAATTCACAATATTCAGCATCTAATTAAAATTTACCAGTAATACTAAGAAGTGTAAAAATATGGTCCATAATTTGGAGAAATTATAATCCAGAAAATATACCCAGAAATAACAGTGATGATATAATTGGTATACAAGGATCTGAAAAAAAAAAACTATTATAAACATTATTAATATGTGCAACAATATAAAAGTAAACAGGGACATCAGTTACAAGAGGAATATATTAATAAAACATCCAAGTAGGATGTCTAGAGATGAAACATATAACAAATGAAATGAAAAATATACTGGGTGAGATTAAAAACATATTGGGGGGCAGGCCCAGTGGTGAGTGGTTAAGTTTGCATGTTCCACTTCTGCATCCCTGGGTTTGCAGGTTTGGATCCCAGGTGCAGACCTATGCACCACTTATCAAGCCATGATGTGGCAGGTGTCCCACTTATAAAGTAGAGGAAGATGAGCATGGATGTTAGTTCAGGTCTAATCTTCCTAAAAAAAAAAAAAAAAAAAAAAATTTGGACTCTGCAGGAGAAAAAGTCCGTGAACCTGAAGAAATATGATAAAAGCTATCCAAAATAAAGTATATAGGAAAAAAACCTGAACAGACATTTTGTGTCTTAGTGGACTGTCAGACAATGTCAAGTGCATTAACATGTGACTAATTAGAATCTCAGAAGGATACCGGAGGTATAGGGCTCAGAAAATTATACGAAGAAATAATGACTAAAATTTTTCTGAATTTGATGAATATTATAAATCCACAGATACAAGAAGTATAATAAACATCAAGCAACAGAAACAAAGAAAACCAAACCAAAGCATGCCATCATCAAATTGCTGAAAGCATAAAAAAAGAGAATCTTAAAAGCAGCCAGATGAAAAACCGAAGGGGCAAAGTTTGTACTGAGGAACAAAGATCAGCCTGTCGGCAAGCATTTCCGCAGAGACTATGAAAGTCAGAAGACAGTAAAACATTTTTAAAGTGCTAAAAGAAAAGGAAAAAACCATCTTTGGCAAAAATATCTTTCAAAAATTAAGCTAAAATAAAGAGTTTTTCAACAATCCAAAGCTGAGAGATTTCAAAATATGTTAAAGGAATTTCTAAAAGGTAATGATACCATACAGAACTTTTTATCTACATATAGGAATGTAGAGGGCCAGAAATGCTAAATACGTATGAGTGTAAATATATGTGACATAATAAGAAATATATATTTGGTCTCCGCCCCTGATTCCTGACACAGAGCTTCTAAAACCCTCATAATTTCCTGAGTAAGTGAAGTGCTAGGAACATCTTCTGTTCTAATATTTGATCTTTGACTCCAGTTCCTAACACAGAATTCCTAAAACCCTTGTAATTTCCTGAGTGATGAGGGTAATAGGAACATTTTATCCAGTGCTCTTAAATCTCTTGGAATTTCCTGGATGATAGGAACATCCCTTGGTGTAATGAAGTGACGCTTGGTGGGCTCCAGGATAATTTTGAGATGGAGGCTGGTCACAAAAAAATCTAAGCAGTGATTAGAAGGTTGAAACTTTCAGCCCTACCCTGCATCCTCTGGGGAGGGGAGAGAGGCGGAGGTTGCGTTAACAATCAATCATGCCTTCATCATGAAGCCTCCATAAAAATCTCTAATCTTCAGGGTTCAGGGAGCTTCTGAGTTGGTGAATGCATTCATGTGTTGGAAGGGTGGTGCGTCCCAATTCTATGGGAACAGAAGCTCCTGTGCTCAGAACCCTTCCGTACCTTACCCTATGTACCTCTTCATTTGGCTGTTCATATCTATCCTTTATTATTTCCTTTATGATAAACTGGAAAATGTAGGTAATGTGTTTCTCTGGGTCCTGTGAGCCATTATAACAAATTGCGGAACCTGAGGAAGAGGTTGTGGGAACCCTGAATCTGTAGCCAAGTCGGACAGAAGTGTGGGTACTCTAGGAACCCACTACTTACAATTGGTGTCTGAAGTGGGGGCATTCTTATGGGACTGAGCTCATAACCTGTGGGATCTGCACTAACTCTGAGTAGATAGTGTCAGAATTGAAATAGATTGTAGGACACCCTGTTGGTGTCCACAGAGAATTACAGAATTTCTTGGTGTGGAAAACCCACACATTTGGTGTCAGAAGCGTTATGTGTAGAGAATGGGTTTTCATTTAAAATAAGAGAGTTTTTTTTCTCATTTTCTGATCACTTGAAAAGCTATCAAAGCTTAACTGGCCCGGTGGTGCAGTGGTTAAGTTTGCACACTCCACTTTGGTGGCCCAGGGCTTGCTGATTCATATCCTGGATGCAAACCTGCGCACTGCTTGTCAAGCCATGCTGTGGCAGGCATCCCACATATAAAGTAGAGGAGGATGGGCACAGATGTTAGCTCAGGGCCAATCTTCCTCAGCAAAAAACAAAAGGGGGGGGAAAGAGGAGGATTGGCAGCAGATGTTAGCTCAAGGCTAATCTCCCCCCACACACACAAAAAAATGCTGTTGTTTAGAGAAAACATCATGACAAAGTACTATGGGGTTTACAATATATATAGAATTAAAATGGATGACACTAATAGCAGAAAAATGTGGGAGAAGGTAAAGGTTTAAGTATAGTCTGGTAAATGTCTTACAGTATATGTGAAGTGGTATAATATCATTTGAAGGTAGATTATGATAATTAATGATGTATACTGTAAACCCTAGGTCAACCCCCCAAAATAAAATATAGTTAATAAACTATATTAATTTTCTTTTTGCTGATATAATATTACCACACAATTCAGCAAGTTAAGCAACACAAAGTTACCACTTTATAGCTTTGTAGGTGGGTCAAAAGTCCAATGCAGATCTCACCACACTGAACGCAAGGTGTCTGCGCTACTCCCTGCCTTTCTGGAGGTTCTGGGAGAGGATCCACTTCTTCAGTAAGTTGGGTTGTTGTCAAAATTCCCTTCCTTGCAGTTAGAGGACCAGGGTCCCTGTTCCCTTGCTGCTTATTCCCAGCTTCTAGATACCACCTGCATTCCTAGGCTTATCTTCTCCTTCCTTCATCTTCAAAACCGTTTGTTTTCTTTCTCATTCCTGTCTGTTTACAGCTAGGAAAAGTTCTTCACTTTTAAGGTTTTATGTGATTACATTGGACCTATTCCAGGTAATCCACTATAATCACCCAATTTTAAGGCCAACTGATCAGCAACTTTAATTCCATCCACAATCTTCATTCCCTTTAGTCATGTAATATCACATAGGTCCAGGGATTAGAATGCGGATATCTTTAAGGGACCATTATTTTGCCTGCTACATGAAATAAATTAGTGGATATTAAATGAGAATTATAAAAAAAATAAAATCAACATTTGTAATCAAAAAGAAGACAGGGAAAGAGAGTAAAAGAATAAATAATAGAGGGGACAAATAATAGCAAGATGGGAGTTTTAAGTATAACCATATTGATAATAATATTAAATGCATATGGTCTTAACACTTCAATAAAAAGGCAGAGATTGTCAGACTTGGAAAAAAATGTGAAACAATGTTATGCTGTTTCTAAGACATCCAACTGAAGTATAAAAATATAAATTAGGTAAAAGTAAAATAATAGAAATTCTAATCATAAGAAAGCTGGAGTGGCTATGCTTATATAATACAGAGTAGACTTCAGAAATTGAGTAAAAGCTGTGAGTTTTTATTGTGGTGTCACAAGTCAGATTTCTGGCTAGAACTAGAGTTTTATTTGTTTATTTTTTTTCCCTCAGAGTTGCCAAGTACTATCTATTGCTCCAAAATTTCCAAATAAGATGAGAAAAATAATTTTTCCAAATAAATTTTATTTTACACTTGTAATATCAAAAAACACCATCTTGAAGGCCAGCCCAGTGGCATAGTGGTTAAGTTTGCATGTTCTGCTTCAGTTGCCCAGGGTTTGTGGGTTCGGATCCTGGGTGCAGACCTACGCACTGCTCATCAAGCCATGCTGTGGTGGCATCCCACATACAAAATAGAGAAAGATTAGCACAGAACTTAGTTAGCTCAGGGACAATCTGTCTCAAGCAAAAAAAAAAAAAATATTGAAAAGTATCTATTTAATTTAGAATATCAAAGTAATTTTATTTCTAGTACTTTTCTGTTACTTATTCTGTCGACTCATAAAACAATTTTGTATGTAAATATATCATTCAAAATCATAAACTCACTGTACTTTTGATCTTAAAGGCAACATATAGATCATGTTTAAAAAATCACCACATTATCTAGATGTAGATATTAAATCGTATATATGTTAGGTAACTTCACCAAGCAAGGTGGTGGCAGAATGTGGGCCAGGGACCTGAATCCAAATCAGAAATCTTGACATTCTCGATCTAAAACATTATTACACTTCACCAAATTTATCATTCACCAGACATGTACGCTATAAGAATTTCTTTTCTTTTTAACATGAAGGATAAACTCTTAGTTCTGTTGTCTAAAATTTGTTAAATATCTGTGCGTTCATATTTTCAGAAATATTCTTTTATGTTGATGTCTAGGTTGTAGAGTAAGCTCTCAAAATAGAACTACAAAAATTATGGAAAAGTTAAGGCTATTTTTCTTTTTTTAAAGATTGGCACCTGAGCTAACAACTGTTGCCAATCTTCTTTATTTCTTTTTTTTTTCTTTCTGCTTTTTCTCCTCAAACCCCCCAAGTACATAGTTGTATAATTTGGTTGTGGGTCCTTCTAGTTGTGGCACATAGGACGCCACCTCAATGTGGCCTGATGAGCGGTGCCATGTCCGCACCCAGGACCCGAACCAGCGAAACTCTGGGCCACCACAGCAGAGCGTGCGAACTTAACCACTTGGCCACGGGGCCGGCCCCCCAAGGCTGCTTTTCTTTCACACTATATTGAGAAAAAGAAGGAATAATGTGTTGAAACTGACAAGGATTTTTACATGGTACATCATAAAAGCTGGGCAGAGATAATTTTAAAATTCATGTTTTTTAAAGATTGATGATTGGTCAAAGGGAACTCAAGGAATTGTGAAGATGTGATACCAATGATCCCCCCAAATCTCCCACATGGGTTATTCCAGTTACTTCCTACCAGTCTCCCACCTTCCACACTTGCTCCCCTATAATCCACATGAGGGCAGCGAGTGTTTTCCTTTTAAAACAAAAATCAGATCATGTCATTCCCTGTTTTTAACATTTCAGCTGTTCTTCATTGTACTGAAAAGAAAGTTCAGAGCATGCTTGCTAGAATCTGAGGCTCTATTATCTCTCCGCTGATTCTCCACATGTTGTCTTTAAACAGGGAACACTAGTTGGTGAATCCCTAAACTGTTGGCCTTCTGCTCACTTTCTCTGGGCATTCCCTTATATCTCATCTGCCTCTGCCCACCCCCTCTCCCAGTGCCGAGAGCAAGCCTTCAGGCTTTGGCTGAATCTCAGAGCAGTCTTTGGTCTTCGCCTTTTATCTGCATGACTGTACTTAACTGTCTTTCTCCCGTGTCCTTTTCCCACTTTGGCCGTAGCAGGACTAGTCAAAAAGTAGAGAAGCAGATATTCACCTGGCAGTCAGACGTCCATCTCTCCTTCTTGCAGATACTTGTAGACTTTACTAGAATTCTCTAGAGCCCTCCATGCTAAGCTTTGGGAGACAAACCAGTTGAGTCCTCTATTCTCAGCAAGTAGGTAAAGGGAGAGGGTAGTCTCTTTTTACTAACTCTGAATGCTCACCAAAAGGTAATACCTCTTCTGTCTTCTTCCCATATCTTTTATTCATAAAGGCAGATATATCACCATTAGGCTTCTCCATCGCCCAGGAAAATGAGATTGGGTGGGAGGATGTGCTTCAATGTCATACGAGAAATCTCACACCAAGAATGAAGTTTCTTGTAACAATTTTGCAGAGTTTAGTGTATTTGTTTTCTACAGGTTGCTTTCTTCACTTAATCTCTGAGCATTCGACAATTTAAGGCAGTAAAAAAAAGTTTCAGACAACATCTCAAATCATGCTATTTTAAAAGTGAACTCCAAGGGAATAGAGCCTTATCTATATTTTTAACCCCATATTCCCAGAACCAAGGTCAGGACCTGGACAGTAAATAGGTAATGAGCAATTTATGTTTGCCATTTGTTTGTTTGTTTGAGTGGGAGAATTCTGTTTTGGTTTTACAAACAATTTTACAAAGAAAAATGCAAATAATAATTAAAAAAGACACTGAATTTCTTTCTCTATGCTTTTATGAAAGTGTCACAAATACCTCTTTGACTTTTGATCCCTATTACCTCGCATGGTGATGCACAGGTAGAAAGCACCAAGTATGTTCTGAATACATTAATAAAACGCATCCCAAAAAGGTGGTGAAGTTATGAGTTTCTCAAGTTCAAAAACCTCCTAGAGTCAGTGCCTACTTAATTTTTAATCCTAAACGCCCTGAAAATGCTAAATAGGATTTAAAAATTAAATCCTAAATTTTTATATTTTTATTTGCAATTATTATTACATCTTGAAGTATAACAAGCTAAAATCATCAAAATAGTCTTCAATCGTCTCTCAGTATCCAGGAGGGATTGCTTCCAGGACCCCTTCAGATACCAAAATCCACAGATGCTCAAGTCACTTACATAAAATGGCATAGGATTTGCACACAACCTCCACGCATCTTCTTGCATACTTTGAATCATCTCTAGATTACTTATTATACCTGACACGATGTAAATACTATGTAAACAGTTGTTGTATTATTTAGGGAATAATGACAAGAATAAAAATCTGTACATATTCAGTAGAGACTCAGTCATTGTAGGCCTTTCTATGTGCGGTTGGCTGAATCCGCGTATGTGGAACCTGTGGATGACAGAGCGCCGACTGTATGTACGACTGGAACAGAAACTTAAGTAAATCCGAGAGAAAACTCCACTCATAAATGGTTAAACTACCCTTCAGCCTCTGCTGTTGAAGATTAAATCGTTTTGCTCTTCAGTTTTCAGAAAGTTTCTATATCTCCGAACACATCATCTCTTTCATACCAATTAAGCGAGTTATTGTTTTACTTTTACTTGTAATGAGTAGAAAATAGCAAATAAAACTAAAACTGGATTCACAAAATATATGGTAAAGCTAACTTAAACCTGACAAATAAGCATTGTTGGAAGTAGTTGTTTAAATTATGTTTCAAAACACTGACGTTGAATCTGACGCTGTTTAGGACACTGACCCTTGCGAGGTCTGTGGCTCACTCAGGGTAGCCCACACTTTGACGGTATGTAGCTTGCATACAAACCCAGTTCTGTCTTCTCTCTGTATCTGCTCCCATCCAATATAGCATATTTGTGGTTGTAAAAATTGCTTTAAAGGGAACAGAGGCAGAGTGGTGGTGTAAATTACACCGTGGTTCTTCTTTCTTTGGCTAATGTTTGTGAAGTATCAAATCACCATGGTTCTACCAAGACACAGAGCATTATCGAAGTTATTATTTATTATGTATAAATTATACTTTTGTTTAAAAGGTACTGTAATTTCTTTGAATGAAAAATGGATTTTATTTCCTTATTAATAGGATATTATTATTCAATAATACCTATATACATCTAATAAGGTATTCATCATGATAACCTATTTATTTAGAAAAAGCTTGAACAATAAAATGAATAGTAAATATATAATACAATTACAATAGTGACTGCCATTGGGTAAATATATAATACAATTACAATAGTGACTGCCATTGAATGAATGACTAAATAGCACTTAATGCTTTATGTTCTGGGTAATTAAACTTCACAAATATCCTGAAAGGTAGGTATTGCTAGCCCCACTTTACTTTGAAAGAAATTACCCAAGATGAACTTTAAGTCTTTCTTCTGACTGTCGAGCGGGTGCCCTACACAAACCTACTATGATGTTACTTTATTTTCCTTGCTGCTGATGGTGACTTTCAAATTTAGCTAATCCTCTTCTGTCGTTACTTTTAGGATTTGATACCAGTATTTTGCCAATTTGCAAGGATTCGCTTGGCTGGATGTTTAACAGACTTGATACAAACTACGACCTGCTACTGGACCAGTCAGAGCTCGGGAGCATTTACCTTGATAAGAATGAACAGTGTACGAAGGCATTCTTCAATTCTTGTGACACGTACAAGGACAGTTTGATATCTAACAACGAATGGTGCTACTGCTTCCAGAGACAGCAAGGTAAAAGATGAGACACCTACTGATGCAGATAGCTGACCTGCATGTCAAATTTTATCTATTCCTTCTTGGTAAAAAAAAAAAAAAAAAAAGTACACTATACCCCATTCATTTTGGTAGCTATTTTTCTTATTAGAGTAGTTAATAAAAGAGCCAATAAGCAGTGTGCTGAACAATATAACTCTACTAAGGATGCAAAACATGCTAAATAAGACGAAAAATAGAAATTAATATTTTATATTAATGCACTTCATTAAAGTTTCTATTATGAACCACCAAGAAGCACACAGAGATATGAGAACATAGATATTAAAAGTAATCATTAAAATTAATTTGCTATCTGCTTTGCCCACGGTGTAAAATAAATGGGTTTTTTATCACTATACTGTGGAGTTTTAATATTCTATTTTGTGATCTTATTAAGTGAGCTGAATGAACCACAGCATTCACCATAAAGTTATTTTTACTCAAGTGAGTTTAAAATGACTTAGTCTTTCAAACTTTTAAAAATAACTTAGCTTTATAAACATTCACTGGCAAAGAAAGTGTCTTGATTCTCTGGAAGGGGCGAGGTAACCTGAAGAGTTAGAATGATGCTACTTCTTCTGGCATCCTTCTTTACTAGAAAATGTAAACACAATGTAAAATGAGTCATGCTTACATAATCGACTGAATGATAATTAAAAGTAAGTATGTAAGGGAAACAGATCCAAAAAACTCGCATTATGATAAAGTTTGGGTACACTAAGGAAACAATGATATGTGTAATTTGATGCTAATTTTACAAACAAGCTGGAAATTAGTCTAATGGGATACACCTGCTATTGTCACTGTATTTTTAAAATCCTTGACAGCTAAGAGAATGAACAAGCTACTTTAAACTATCTTAATGATTCTCAGTTTTTCATATGGAAAACTAACACATTACATAGGGCATTTTACTATCTCAATTACTTTTTCATGTATCAGTAATAGTTTAGTAATTAGGGATGAAATGGTTATCTATAATTTGATTAGTAGTGAGTCAACAGTAGGGTTTGTAGAGTAGCTTAACTATTTATAAACTACTTTAAATAGAGTTTAAAAATTAGATTTGCTTTATTAAGATATTCTAAATTTAAAACCAAGGCCCGGCCTGGTGGCATAGCAGTTAAGTTCGCATGGTCTACTTCAGTAACCGGGGGTTCACCGGTTTGCATCTCAGGCATGGGTTTACGCACCACTTACCAAGCCACACTGTGGTAGGCATCCCACATGTGAAACAGAGGAAGATGAGCACAGATGTTAGCTCAGGGCTAATCTTCCTCAAAAAAAAAAAATTCTAAATCATACTCACAGACACACAAACACACATACACATTGTTGACTTTACTATTATATATGTGCTTTCTAAGGGGTTGAACACTCCTAAAAAACTACATTCTAGTTTTAATGACTAGTATACACTTAAATCATTTAAAGAATAAAGAAATGAATCTGGGTAAACTGCCATAAAAAACATGTGATCTTTTGTCATTATGACAAATGTTATTTCAGTTTTTCTTTGAGTGTTATGACAACATATTTAAGTGTTTATACATGAACATTTAAAGATATTCTGGATAACTCTGAATGTTTCTTCTACAGAAATAAGTACTTTCTCTTAAAACATTCCTGCATTTTACAGTAATTGTAGAACTGATTAAAGATCCCCAAAGAAAAATTTTGCTTTACGTACTTTTTCATTTATTAAGCAGTATTCTTCCAAAGTGTTAAAATCTTTATAGTCACCTGAAGATATTCTCTGAGGTCATTTAATAAATGGTGGAAATAATTTAATAAATTGTACCTGAACTGGCAAAAGGATTTATACAACCTTCCAAAAGCTTAGGAGAGTTTGGCTAGTTATATTCATTACTTTAATATGCTAGAAAATGTTACAAAAGCTGTCAGGGGTAACTAGCTTATTGAATTAGTTCATTAAGTAATTTCATGAAAAAGAATAACCGTTAATTTAAAAATATATTTTTAGCATTTCCCCTTATAAAAGAATGTTCTTCCTGTTTATTTTTTCAGTAAAAACACCAAATGCTTAAGTTTACTATAATTAGAGTAATGTATGTGTGTGAGTGTGTATATACATATATTATATATAAAGAGAGAGAGAGAAAATAGTGTATAATGGGGTATTATTAATCCAGATTGACTTAAAATTGCAATCAAGACTGTAGTTGTATAATGTTGGAAAATAAAGTAATTGTGTTTTTTAAAAATACCCTTCAAAAATATAAAATTAAGTTTAATCTCAAAACTTTAATAAATGAGGTTGAGAATGTAAAATTTCAAGAAAGTGAAATACTTGTAGTTTTCCAAGGAAAAAGTGTTTTTAATTAAAATACGGATTTGTTTCTATGACTAATTTTCTGAAATCATGACAATTAAGCAATACAAAATGGATATGATTGTGGTTTGTATAATTCTTTGTTCTAAGTACAAAAGAATGAGTAAGAGGAATATTAATTTGAGATTTTGGTCACCTTAGGTGCTAACAACTTACTTTTGTAGAAGGATATTCTAAGCCTTTGCTTTAAAAGAGTAAGTCAATTACTAGTTGCTGTTTTATTGAAAGTCCTGTTGTGTAAGATCCAGAAAAGAGAAAGAAAACCAACGTTTATTCAGGTCCAATTAGGCTTTCTTATACATAAAATTATTTATTATCCAAATAGCCCTGTGAAAATATTCCCATTTTATGGCTAAGGACCAAAGCTTATTGATCTTAAATAACTTCACATTACAGAATGGGTGCAGGACCTGGGATGTGAAACTAGTGTCTTTGACTTCTGTCTCCAAGTAGTTTTAATTCTATATTCAGAATTTGCAAAGTAATTAGATATAAAATGTCATAGGGGCATCGCTGTGCAACTTGTTGGCAATCCTATTCACTACAGGTAACATCAGCAAGTGTTATTTCAGTGAACAATATATCCAATACTTTTTAGGACTACAATGAAAATAAATGACATTTTTACAGGTTATTTATATATTTAATCTACAGAAAAATATATCAAATTGTAGGTCATGTATTAATTTTACAAAAGATGCTTTTCCTATGTAATGAAAGACGCTAAATACACAAAATTTTGTCCTTTGGTATTATGAATATTTGAAATTTTTACAGAAGAAATAAACCTAATAAAGTTATTCAAGTATATCCATTCTGTGGGAGGCTATATGAATAATAAAATATTGAGAAGAAAAGGAAATAAAGGCACTGGCTTCCTAAGAGGGAAGTTAGAGGGCTGCCTTGCTGTACAACTCCAGGGCACCTTTCATATTGGAATGGAGGTGGATGTTGTCCCTTTGGAGTTGTGCAGTACACAGCCTGTGCAACCATATGCTACCAACTTAGAGAGTCATTCACAAACCTCTATAATGTCTACTTTCTTTTCAGTTTTGACTCTAAATTGTATGTATTTGACAACTGATAAAAATATGCTCCCTAGCAGTGACTAGTTGAGAGTATAGAAAAAACACATTGGTATATTAATAACTATTGTAAGCATAAATATTCCCTTATTTATTTTTCCCAAAGACATTTTATTCAGTTCAAAATTGTGTGGGAAAATAAAAATGCATTGTTATCACTATATTGAAACTATCATTCCCTAGTATAGATAATATGTGAATGGTCCAATATAAGGGTTTAAGTTTTTAAATCCAGAATACAAAAAAATGAACAATGTCATTTTCAAAAACATTTTGAAATTTAACTATTTAAAACATTTTTCATTCTTCTTTTTTTCTTGTTTCTCTAAACTAATGTTTGGACAATTACTTGTAAATTCAATGATTAAAATTAAAACATTTTTTATTAATTCACGATTCTCACACAATTTTAAGCATATAAACTCTGAATTTCCCATAAAGTTAAAACACTATTAGGTGGTAAACAGATTAGGGGAAATAAGTCTTGTGATAAAAATTTGTGCCTATCCCCTAAACTGAGTATTCATAGTCTAATTGAGTCCAAGCCTTCATGCAATTGGTTAGGTTACCACCCTTTCATCTAGATCTTTGCAAATGAGTTTAAATAATAGGAGAAACCTCAGTTAGGCACTCTGAGTATACCTGAGTTAAAGGCCAGAGA
Organism: Equus przewalskii; assembly: GCF_037783145.1. Taxonomy (NCBI): domain Eukaryota; kingdom Metazoa; phylum Chordata; class Mammalia; order Perissodactyla; family Equidae; genus Equus; species Equus przewalskii. The sequence continues at coordinate 68,551,922 of NC_091832.1, forward strand.
GAGCTGCCTTATAAATAATGGGAAAACTATTGTATGTACTTGAACAGCCTACTCTGTCATGATTTCTCTTACAATCTTAAAATGTTCCCTACACAGAGTTTGTAGGACAGTACTTAGAGTTATTTAGTGAGATTACTAATCAAGAGGCAGATTCAAATGTGCTTGGATTTTTCAGTGAAAATATATGAAATATTACTTCTGCTTTATAATAATTGGCCCATAGCAACTAGAAGAATTTCTTTTGATATAGTATTGAGACTTCAGCTAGAATCTTTCCTCTTGGTTCTAAATGTCATATCTGGAAGGCAGTAGATTTGAAAATGTCTATTCTATAAGCCCATACATTGCAACTTGATTCCTATTCCTTTAATACTTAGTAGAAGAGACTCACAAGATTATTAGGAAAAACAGAGGAGTCAATTGGGCCAATTTCAAAATGAAGTAGAACAATAAGGTAATTATTTAGGCTTTTCGAACAAATTACTTTTCCTTCACATTTTGGATTTCCCAAGGAGAAACATTTTTTGGCCATACATATTAAACTACTATATATATATTAAGCACTTTGTCTCATTTCCTCATTCTACTTTGTTACTTACATGCAAATTTAATAACTGAATATTGTGATGTAGGTATACTAAAGGATTTTTAAATTATTTGAATTAATTATACCTTGCCTTTTTTATAAAAAGTTGTAGTGTAGGAAAATAGGTACTAGTCAGTAGTTTATGAGTTTTTATATAGCAAGTAAATTAGCAAATTTTTATAATAGGTGTACAAAATACATTGAACTATTTTCAGATAAGAATATATATTATATATAGGAATATATATAATTATATATAAAAATAACATGAGCCAAACTATATTGTGTCTATTTAGAATTTAGACTTCTCTGAAAGCGTTCTCCTTTAAGTAGTTGAGTTTGAAAAATGGACAAATATTTATTTCCAAATTGGCTTAATGTGTTGTTTATTTTATTTATTTATTTATTTATTTTTCCTGAGGGAGATTTGCCCTGAGCTAACTAACATCCACTGCCAATCTTCCTCTTTTTGTATGTGAACCGCTGCCATAGCATGGCCACTGACAGATGAGCAATGTAGGTCTGCTCCTAGGAACCGAACCCAGGCTGCCAAAGAGGAGCATGCTTAACTTAACAACTAGGCCACGGGGACTACCCCTTGAGTTTATTTTTTTTAAGATAGCTTATCAGAAATTATTGCATATTATATCCTATTTCCAAGTTGCATATATTCTTGAAGCATCTGGGTGAAACCAAAAAGATCAAAGCCTGTCAATAATATTCAATATCAAAATTTATAATAGTGTCTCTCATGTAACTTGAAAGAAGCATTACCTTTTTGGTAGATTACTTTTTTAATGCAAAGCTGTTTCTCTATATCATAGAAGCTGTTTTAAATGAGGGAGAAACATAATCACTTAATTGTTTGGGCAGCAGGTCATCGGTTGGATTTACATTGCTGAGTTGATGGATCTTTTAAAAGTAAATGATAAAAATAATTTTCCATCATATAAGTATTTTATATCATTCTCTTTCTTTTAATCTAATTCTGTCATTCTGAGAAAAATAAGATAATCTAATATTAATAATTAGGAAAACCTCTCTCTTTCTCTCTCTCTCTCTATACCTATATGTATGTATATCCATGAGTAGAATAACTGATATGTAATATGTGGCTTCTAAAGCCATGTAAAAACTAACTGAAGTTTAATATCATAGAAATTGCACTTTCTTTGCTTAACTGTACTCCTTAAGTAATACTTTTAATGTCATTGCAGACCCACCTTGCCAGACAGAGCTCAGCAATATTCAGAAGCGGCAAGGGATAAAGAAGCTCCTAGGTGAGTAATAGATCATTCTTCTGAAGCCTTTATTGCTTACATAAATAACCCCAGGGAAACAGCAACATAAAATCAATATTAATCCAACAAAGATAGACTACACTAAATTTCAGTAACAAAATTTATGAAGTTTTTGAAAGCCATTAAACTTACTTTTATTATCTTACCTATTGAAAGATATTATGTCTGTTTTATTACCCTAATATAATGTTCATTTTGAAAGTTATTAAGTAAAAAAGAGATTTAAACAATGCTAGAGTTAAAGCATCAGCAGAAATTTCAATTCTACTTCCATGGTTAATAATTCAAGAATTGATGACATACATATGGAGAGAGTAAGAGAGCGAAAGATAGCTAGATAAATAGATAAATAGATAGATGTGGGGTAAAAGCATGCTCTTGGTACCTTGCGGAACTTTGCCAGATTTTTTAGTGTTTTCCATCAGCAGTTTTATTAACTTACTTTTAGTAAGTAAATGTATGTATTAGATACATGATAGATAGATAGATAGATAGATAAATTCTAGATTTCACCCAAAGCCTTGAAATATTGGAATATTTGGCTATCAAGAGATTATTAAACTATCATATATGATTATTTTATTTGTTCTTATAAACATACAAATTTTAAATGAACTTGTTTTGGAACAATTTTAGACTCAGAAAAATTTACAATGATAGTACATAATTTCCATATACCCTTCACCCAGCTTCGCCTGCAGTTACTATTTTACCATGTATCAAATAACCGTTGCTTATTAGTCAAATCTAAGAAATTAGCATTTTTATAACCCTATTAATTAAACCTCACACTTTATTTAGATTTCACCAGGTTTTCCACTGGTGTCCTTTTTCTATTTTAGAATCCAATACAGAACACTACATATGCCATTTTTTAAAATGTATATTAATGCCCTTGTGTATTTAGTGACACATAATTTTATAACGTTTTTGGATCTGATTAATCTGTATTATATTATGCTATGTTATCTTTGTAATTATAATATTGTATGTTTTGATGAAAAGGTTTTTCATATTACTTGAAAATTCATAGTTCAAAATAAAAAGGCTAATTTTTTGTAATACAGCATTTTTAGATGTGAATCATTGCTAGTGATAAAACCTACAATATGTCATGTTTCTCTTAACTCTGTACCAAATGCATGCCATACTACTTCTTGCAAGTAGAAATAATACATTCATACGTAGGGGGTTATTTGTTTCCACAAATCAAAGTCTAGCCATGTACAATAGGAAAAACCACTGAAATTCAACTAAAAAATATTTTAGACTTGATCAGCGTCTATTAGCAACAAAAATCTATTAAAATTCAAGCTTTGATTATCTGAAGTTACAAAAAAATGAAAACATGTTTAGCGCCCATTTGGGGAAGAGTTACCTTTATTCTATTTCCATAATAAAAATGAGTCATTATTAGAGAGGACTCAACTTAAATATTTCTTCTGATTTGGGTAGGATAATGTTACTTATCTCAAATCTGATCTGTTGTTATAATGGAGTAGGATAATATATGTCATATTGACATATGACAATTTGCAGATTCAGTCTTGGTTAATGTCTGCAGCTTTAGCATAATTCTTTTTTCTTTTTCTTTTTTCTTCTTTGTTTTTGCTGAGGAAGATTTGTCCTAAACGAACATCCATTGCCAATCTTCCTCTTTTTTTTTTCCTTGAGGAAGACTAGCCCTGAGCTGACATCTGTGCCAATCTTCCCTTACATTAGCATAATTATTAATAATGCTCTCCTTCATTTTCAAAGTGTACTGGAATAAAGGATAAATTAAATGGTCATGATAATTATACATCACAACATTTTTATGTCAAATATGTGAAATTGTGGTAGTTTTTTAAATGGTAGAGATAAGAATGTTGCAAATTTCCTTTATTTTTGCTGGCCTTAAGTCCACAGAAGGTGTTCTCAAGTTTTCTATATTGGTGACATTCTGTCGACCTCACTGAAAGACTAGCAGTTCAAATCTTTCAAGTGAATTACAAATTTTAAACTAAATTGATTATATATCATAATTTTGAAACTTTTTAAAAGGGTACAATTATGATCTCACATGGTTACAAGACAAATGAAGGATTTTCGTGATTTATCCATATATTCAATCATGTTTTTTTTTCTTTCACCTAGTGACTATAGTACAACTAGTCACTGAGAAAAAAATGGTCAGGAAAAATAAGAAAATTTTCTAATCTCCTAAAGCTTACCTTGTAGTGGTGTAGTGTTTATTGAAGAATGTGAATTCATTTCTAAATTATTAAACATTTGTCACTAGCCATGTGCCAGGTACTGTGTTAGATATTATAGACATGAAAATAAATGTCTATCTTTCCCACTAGACAGAATTTAAAAGTTGTTAATATAAAACCAAGAGAGCCTAAAATTCCCAATATACAGGATATCACAGTGTAGCAGTGAAAGCATACAATGACAAACCACACACACACTCACACACATACACGCACGCATACGATGGTAGAAGTATATTAGAAAGTATATACTCCAACTTAAGAGAAGTCATCATATTAGGGAATCACATTTAAGTCATCCTAAGATGGAAGAAGGAGCGAAGGAGAGGGATTCCAGATGAGAAAAAGGTGTATAGAGAGATGAAGCCGTATTAAATCAGGGGAAAACAGTTAGCTTGGTGTGGAAAAAGCTTGGAATACATGAATGAAAATTTGGGGAAATGAAAATAGAAAATTGGCAGTGATGAGACATTGAAGGGTCCAGTGTGTCATGCTAAATGGTCTGAATGACTTAATATGCATGGCATTCATCAGATTCTAATTCTATATTGTACCTCTGAAAGCACTACCTTTTACAAAGCAAGAAATAGAACCATAGTAAATTTGTTTAACAAAAGAGACGTAAGCAGTTTATTATGACAACGGCCAGCTCCATGACAGCAGTGACCTTACCTGTTTTGTTCTATGTGTCCCACTGGTTCATAGCCTGGAGTGGGAACTGAATAGGTGTATGTCTTGAGTGAATTAATGCACAATTGATGACAATCAAAAAGGAACACAACTTATTCATATTGTGTGTGTGTGTGTGTGTTTCGTAGGACAGTACATCCCCCTTTGTGATGAAGATGGTTACTACAAGCCAACACAATGCCATGGCAGTGTTGGGCAGTGCTGGTGTGTTGACAGATATGGAAATGAAGTCATGGGATCCAGAACAAATGGTGTTGCAGATTGTGGTAAGGAGAATGGTTACTTATTTAACAATTTCTCAAGCACAGAATAAGTACTTAAGAATGTCATTCATTTGTTCAAGCATTTAATGAGGATGTACTCTATGCAAAGACTGTAGAATATATTGGGGGGATGACAAAAAGACTCACTCCTAGCACATTAAAAACATGTACAAATAATAAATGGAATTGTATAATTTAGATATTTTGAGGGAGAATAATTAAAAGGAAGGCTCCTTTTACTACTTCAAATACAGAAAGAATGTTAAATACCTTCTGTTTCCCTCTCAGGTAAGATGACCTTTGTCATCCATTGTATTCAAGTCAGCTAACTGTAGTGTGTTCCATGTCCCCATATGGCATGCTTTTGTCTGTATCTCTTTGGAGAAGTTGACTTAGGGAGTATGTAGGTGTACCAACAAAATAAAAACAAACCTTTTTAAAGTAAAGGTCCATAAATTGCATCTATATGAGCATGTTTCCTTATGTTTGGGTGAGAAAAATATAGTTTAATTATTTGAAGGGTAATTGTAACTAGTATTCTAATTCTTTTTATGAGGATGCATTTTTTGTATATACCTAAAAATGATAGTACAATTAAGTTGAGCATCATATGCATGCATTTTAAAGTTTTAAATGTGGCATCTTTTTTGTTTCATAAAATATTTTTCCAGAATGCAAGTATCAAATCAGATTTTTGTTTGCACTATGGAGAGTTTTCACAACAAAAGCCACTTAGTTGTACACACACACACACACACAAACACATATGCTCACAAGCACACATGCATGCACATACACTAAGAATTAATGGATTGTGTTTCAACAAATACAAATAACCAAAGATGAATATAAATTACTTGGTCAGTCTTGTATTTTAGAAAATGTTTGTCTCCTTTATGTAATTTTTAAACTGATAGACTGTGATTGTTTAGAAATAAATGGTAAACAATATAAAAGGAATCTCATTTAATGCTTAAATGTCCGTTCTGCATTTATTTATTCCATAACATTTGTAATAGCTTGGCTTTTGTTTTCTGGCCTGTTATTAGATTTAAGTAGAATGGAGTAGTCTCAATAACTACCTAACATAATTTAACCTGTACAGAACATGTCTTTGTACTATGTAGTTTTAAACTAGTTGTATTATTAATTACTTCAGTTATCAATGATGGATAAAGAATTTTAATTTTTTATGGTATAAATAAAAATTAAATGGGAATTAATTCAATAAGTGGACAGGGAAATTATTTTGGGAACAAGACTTCTGAGTTTTCTCAGAATTAGTCATGTCTTAGTGTATTGAAATTATTAAGAAAATACATGAAGTCAGAGAAAAGAAATAACATTTTCTTCACATACGATATGAATTTCAGTGTGTTGTATTGTGAAGTGAATTATTTTATAAGCACTGGATTACATTAATAAGATTTGTTCTAATTAGCTACCATAGAATTATAAGACTAAAATAATAGAAAGGGTAGAAAATAAATGCTCATTAACATTAGAGATGTTGACATACTGAGATACATGTGCATTATTGCCTCCATAAATAGTAATGAATATAGTTCTTAATATTTTAAGAAGTGCTGGCTAGCTGTGTTAGTTTTCTATTGCTATTATTATAACAAATTCTTGTAAAAGTGGCTGTACACCACACAAATTTATTATCTTAACAGTTCTGTGTGTTAAAAGTCCAACCTGGGTCTCCTCGAGCTAAACACCGCAGTGTCTTCAGGGCTGCATTCCTTCCGGTGGTTCTAGAAGATGATCTGTTTCCTTCGCTTTTCCACCTTCTAGAAGCTGCTCACATTACTTGGCTCCTGGGCCATTTCCTCCAACTGGAAAGCTAGCAACATTGCATCTCTCTGACCATTCTTCTGTAATGACATCTCCCTCTGACTCTCTGTGGAAAAGGTTCTTTAATTTTAAGGATGCAAGTGATCCTCCAGGCCCACCAGGATAATCTTTCCATCTCAAAGTCCTTAATTTAATCACACTGCAAAGTCCCTTTTACCATGTGAGCTCACATGTTCACAGGTTTCAGTGATTAGGAAGTGAAGGTCTTTGGGGGACAATTATTTTGCCTACCCCACTAGTAGAAGAAATTTTAAATTCTTCATAAGATTCAAAGTTTGACATGGCCTTCTATAAAACCTGGGCTGAGATCAATATTACTGAACTGGAAATCTTACATATCAGACCTCAGTAATGAGGCTTTTAGCACAGAAATTTCAACAAATGATAGAAAATGGGTTTTCCCTTATCTTTGTTAAGTAAGCTAAAGAGTAAATAATGTTATTAATTTCTTCAATCTCTATCAGAATTTTATATACCTCAGAAATTATCCTACTACTCAGTCAAATAACATTGATGTTTACTTTTTTCCTAAGCTGTTGATTTTGAGATCTCGGGAGATTTTGCGAGTGGAGACTTCCATGAATGGGCTGATGATGAGGATGACGAAGATGATATTATGAATGATGAAGATGAAATTGAAGATGATGATGAAGATGAGGGGGATGATGATGATGATGGTGATGACCATGATGGATACATTTGATTGATGAGAGCTGAAATCAATAAATTCTACGTTTCTATTATTGACAAAGTAAATAGGCTATTGAGAATTACCTTCCTGCCCCAAAAGGAAATGATTCTAAATCTCACGTATATTTTGTATAATTATTTCAAACATTGCAGCTAAAGTCATAGAACTTTATGTTTAAATAAGAATCATTTACTTCGAGTTTTTATATGCCTTAGAGGAAAAGAAACATATATGGAGTCTAGCCAGACAAAAGAAAGTTATGAAGAGCTACCAATATAAACAAATTTTCATAAGAACAAACTATGTAATTCTCCCACAAACAGAACAACAACCAGTGCTTGAGGTAGTATAGTGTTATTTTTCTGAGAGATATTCTAAGTTAAATTTACAATAACTTATTAGTGACCTGGGTCGCAAGGATTCTGTAAAAAATGTGCATGAACTTAATTGCAATTCCAAAGTAGCATCTTTCCAAACCTAGAGTGAGTGAGAGCTGAGTGAAGAGATGCCACAGGGTAAGAAAAAGAAAGTGACCATTGTAGAATCCTCCATCATGTTTATATTAATAGTGATGTTTTTAATTATGAAATTATTCGGGATATGATAGGATATTTTACAAAATAGCAAGACTGGAAAACCATGGATTCTGAAAGTCAAAAATGTAGTTGTCCTTTCTAATTTTTATTTCAATTTGGATAGCAGTCTCACGTAGATTTTTTTATTTTCTTAAACAGCAGGATTTCTTTACCTTTCTAGATTTCTTTATCCTTCTGACCAGCAACTTAGGGTGCAGAATTTAAAATAAAAAGACAGAGAAAAGTTCATTTAAACCATATCTTCACAAAAAGTTTGTCATTTGCACCAATGTCAAATTTAAAAATCTTAATCCTTATTTTATTTCCTATTTTAGACAAAAGTTTGCATTTAATCTAAGGATTATGCCATTTTTGTTACTAGTGTTGAAGCTTAGAGAACGTATTGTATGGTGCCTTGCAGAATAGAAATAGAAAGGTTTTAGCATGCATACCAATATAGGATATTAGGCAATGTATAAGCACACCTAATTAACAAATTAATACCAATAAAGGTACTGCTGCTGGAATGAAGAAAATGGAATATGTTTCTTTCTTTTTTTCTATTGTTACATAATTGCCATGTGGACTCGTTTATGATTACTGTGTAGAGTAGCATTTAAGATTTAACTGTAACAAAAATTACTTTAATTGCTGTATTTAAGTTAGCATGTTAATTAATTGTGTAGACATTTTGGCGCACCATCAATTTTAAGTATATCAGACCTATGGTTTTGTGCCCACAATAAAAACAGAAAAACCTGTTGAATGTTACACAGTGGTATCATAATTTAAACAGTGGATCAACTGGTTTCCCGATATACAATTCATTGAAAGTAAAATTGATGGATTCTTTCCATTTGATTTATACACACTGAAAAAAAAAACCTTTAATGTTGACTTTATGTAATATTTAAAGTATAATGCATTTTCTTTTTTACTGTTTATGTATAGTTTACAAAATAAAGAACTTATAACCAAATTAAACTGTTCCTTAATGATTTTCAGGGGTATAGATAATAACATGAAGGGTTCCTAATCTATTCCTTGATTTTTAAAGTGAACACATCACAAGCCAGGTAGGAAAGCTTTTTGAAAATTTTGAATTTCAAGATCAGAGTTCTTGGCATCTTGGATATTGTTTTCCTAGATAAGTTAAAAATTATTTTTGTTTGTTGATTTTTTTTTTTACATTTGCCATAGTATTGCAAAATAAATCATTTTCTTTGTTGAGGGCGGTATTTTTAAACCCTTTTTTGTGGTATCATATTTAACATATTTAGCTAAATTTCTATAGCAAAAGCATTTTTGAAGAGTGATAGAATAACCTTATCTATTTAGCAAATGTATAGGAATCACAAAATATAACTTGTGGATTGGTTGGAAAAAGACAAAGCAAATTCTACATGGAGGTTTAGCAAATGAATTTGAAGTAACAAATATTGTGGTCTTAAACTTAAGCTATTTTTTAAAGAAGTATCATCATTCAGCCTCCCACAAGAGCAAGCAATTCAACAGCAAATATAAAATTGAAATATTTTACATTAAACTTTATATAGAGTATGTTTGTGTATAACATATATTTGTATATATGTGTATAAAAATTCTATTTGTGATACATATTAGGTCTCTTGAAGATCATTAATTCATTTTGAATATTTTGATTTAATACATACTTATTTTTTTATTCGAAAAATATCAATATTGAGTACTCATTATAACCTAGGCACTATTCTAGGCAGCATGGATTCATTAGTAAACAAAATAATTATGAAGTTAATATTCCATGTGGAAGATAGGCTATACATTTATCCCTAGCCCATAGCATAAAGTAATTAATTGCATTCACAGCTGGGAAAAGAATCAAACAAAGCTATTTCCTAGAGTTAATTTGAATAATAATCAATGTATTTTGAATCCTTAAGAGTCTTTGATATAAAGTCAAAATTTTAAGGGAGTATTTTTGATTAAAAAATAAAACTACCCCAACAGTTTGTTATTTCTTAAGTCGAATTCTGACCCATAGGCATGAAATCATGCTATACCTTAAGCCTTGTTTCTCTAGTGTTATTACAGGGAGCACACATGCAAGTTAAAAACTATAAGACAGTCTGAATCACAACAAATTAAAATTTGAGTTCATTAGAGGAAAAGAGAAGAAACATACGAATAAAATATCAAATGTTCCTGGCATGTAAAAAATCTAACATGTAAATTTATGAAGGCTTTTTGTTGTGCATAAGCAGCATGAAATTTGGATGTGGTACATAATGCTATTCGGGAAACAAGCTAAATTAAAAACAAATGTAAAACATTCTAGTATTGATTGAAAGGACACGTGGCCTAGGGTAAACCTTGTATTTCTGCCAATCTTTTAATAGAATAAAGTCAGTCAAGCTAAAGTATCAAAATCATTAGAATTTACTAATTAAACAGATACTGAGTACTGAGTAACTTATTCTCTGTGTAAATATTTATGTATTTTTATTTTATATGAAGCTAAAGATGTGAAAAAATAACTCCTAAAATAAACATTGATCCATATGGCTACTCATAGTTTATTTAGAGTGGGTTTTGAAAGTTTCAAAAATAAACATTTGGTTGAAACAAACATTTTGATAACATGCTTTGTATAAAATGAGTGAATGGCTGTATGCAATAGGTCCTTCAGCATCCATATGTCGTCTACATTGCACAATCCCTACTAGTGGGGAAAAAATGGAGAAAGCAAACCAAACCAAACAGAATCATCATCATTAATGCGTTTGTTTTGTCTGACATATAAAAGCATGTTCATGTGCACACACACACACACACACAATTAGTCCAATTTTTGTCCTTGATTTAAAAAAACTAGCTAGATCAATTCACATTTCTTTCTTTCTCTTTTTTTCATGGTAAATAAAATGTACTAGATCATATATAGATTTCTCAGATGAAGTAAGAAAACACAAAAATCCAGAATATCTACAGTGGTACAAATATATAAATAAATTATAATATGAGTTGCCTGTACTTTATTTTTTTCAACATCATTTAAAACCTAATAACTGCTATTGAGGTTAATATAATGAAAAAAGGCATTTTCATTCATACTGGTACACATTTTGATATGAAATAATGTCAGCTTTTTACTTCTATGTCTTAAAAAGATTTCATGAATTATAGCTTGACTTCGTGAAACTTTTATTAACAGTTGAGTCAACAAACATTTCAAAGAGAACATCTTAAGCATTAGCTGTATACCATATATGTTATCCCTCTGGGGACAGACAATTTGGAATAGTCTTTCATTTTTTTTTTTATAGGACGATTAGCCCTGAGCTAACATTGCCTGCCAATCCTCCTCTTTTTTTGCTGAGGAAGACTGGCCCTGTGTTAACATCTGTGCCCATCTTCCTCGACTTTATACGTGGGATGCCTGCCTCAGCATGGCTTGACAAGCGGTGCCTGTGTCCGCACCTGGGATCCGAACTGGCGAACCCTCGGCTGCCAGAGCAGAATGTGTGAACTTAACGTCTGCATCACTGGGCTGGTCCCCGGAATAGCCTTTTGAATAATCACTATTTTCTTTCCTCAAATGTATATGAATTTCTGTCATCTTTATATAACCAGATGTCTCTGTTACTTTTGCTACATCTTAATAAAAAGCTTGGCAAGTGAAATTAACGTAGATCGGTACATCATGAAACAGGATTTAAAATGACAAAATTAAAAATTGTAGGTGAAAAAAATAAAAACTTTATCAACCTATACACCTCAAACTTATATTCAACTCTTTCAAAGACATCCTTGAGGAATTTATTTTTAATGTATTATTAATAATAAACACCCTCTCCATCTTTAAACACATAAATATGCACATACACATGCCTGGGTTTGAAGTCTGTATGTCTCACTTTTCTCTTGAGTCAAATGTAGGTTAATGTGCTTATGCTAGAGAATTGATGTGAATGTTACATGAAAAACACATTTAATGTAGGAGCATCATGTCTGTCATATAGAAGGTGCCCATTAAATGTTAATTTTTTTCTGCAAGGTCTGTAAAATCAGTTAGCAATAGATGTTGTGCTGAAGGTTTCAAGAAATACTGAACAAATTAGCTTCTTTTTAAAGCTTTACCCACATCCATCCAAACAAAATGATCCAGTTTAGAATATCTTCATGTACCCAATAGGGGTAATAAATAGTATTCACATTATAAGGTCATTGTGACAATAAAAATAAATCAATGCATGATGTCTGGAACATAGTAAATACCAAATAAATGCAATTATTATCGTTATCATAGGGGCATGGCATAGAAAAATATTAAGAAATTAAAAAATAAAATTCCAAAGCCAAATCTTAGCTAGTTGGCTTTCCTGAGTATTTCTTCACTTTTGAATAAGTATTTTTCAAGAATAATATTGACTAGTATTTGTGTACATTTACTATATGTACCATATATTAAATGCTAAATATATTAAATGCATATAATAAGCTAGGAGAAGCATATTCTCTTTCTCATATGAGAGGTGAAGTATCATAGACCTCACTGATACTCACCAAACCCAGTTCTCCTCTTTCCTGTGCACATGAGGCATCTTCCTTTTCTTTCCTTCACAGTCAAGTTAGGACTGGTTCTGGCCAACTGACAGTGAACTGAAGTACCATGTGTGGTGCTTCACAGGCAAGTGTCATCTACTTTATCGGTAGCTAAGATTAAACAGTGATAGAGCTGTGACCTCAGGCCGGGTTTCCCATTTCCATTTGTCATTTCGCCATGTCATGCTACTTCCATGTTTCAGTCCACAACAATTATACAAACTAATGCCTTATTCTTATACAACATACAACCTATTTTGAAAGCATCTTAAATCTCTCTAAAGGGAAGCAGAGCATTGATAAATTAATTTGGTCGATGAACGAGATGTATTTGTATAGCAGTACAGGAAATGCAGCTTCTGGAGTCAGAATTCCTGAGCTCAATCTGCTACTGCTTTGTGACATTGACCAAACTGTTAATGTTGCTGTAGCTCAGTTTCTTCATCTGTGGAACAAATAATAATGTTCGAATTTACTTCATAAAGCTGTGATGGAGCTTGAGTGAGAATCCTAGTAAATCCTAGTAAAATACCTAGATCAAAAGAGCTATTCCTCATGACTAAATTTTTACTGTAGGTTATGAGCAAAGATAAAATTTTCTTTTGCACTTCTACCTCCTGTTACAAAAATGCATGGTTTATAGTAAATGAGATCAATTATTTTTAAAAGAAATAGTTAAGTTAGAAAATGTGCTCTTTTCAATCATGGAAGGAAATTTTTTTTAAAAATTAGCCACTATAAATAAAAGAGAGTATGCAGACTGATAAATACCATGGATACTACAGCCTAACTACCAGGTCTTGAATCCTGTTTCTGCCACTCATTGGCTGTGTGACTTTAGGCAAATTACTTAACATCTCTGTGGCTCAGTTTTCTCATCAGTGAAATACGTATGGTTCTAATTCTCACCTCATAGGGTTGTGAGGGAGGATTACAAGTTTTAATAATTTTAAAAGCACTTACTGTTTTGCACTTAGTAAGCACTAAACAATAGTTATTAAGAAGGACAAAAGGAAGAAAAGCAAAATCAATACACTAGCTACTGTGTTTAGATCCATCACATCTTTGTTTTAAGATGAGAGTTTGTTTAAGATGAGTTTGTTTTCTTGTCTCTATTAGGAAGGCTCTGTTCCAGAGAAATTAGACCTCTGAAGATTACCGGACATCAATATACAAACTAAATCACAAATTTGGGTATCATCAACTCGATGCAGACCAATATTGACTTGCTTTTGATATTTCATAAATGTTCTCTCCTAAAATGTCCTTTATGTTTAAGAACTAACCTTTTCAAACCATTGATTATTCAGAATTTAAGATGTAATTTGTATAGATACAAAAGCGTGGATATTTACAGAAATTTCCTGGTATAAGTTTCCCTTAATTGTCACACTAAGTGTGCCTTTTTAATTGGGATGTTGAATATTGCCAAGTTTTACTATTGTTTTTAGTCTCTTTGGGGTAGGATTTATAAGTTCCAGAGTTGAAAAAGAAACAATAATTAAATACTATAACTCTGTTTTAGAGTTTAGCAGAGGTTGTGGCAATGTGTCATTTTGAAGTTATTAGATTGAAAAAGCAAAACTTGTGGACAGCATTTCTTAAACTTTAAAAATAATTTAGCTTTTGTTTGGGGAGGGGAAAGTAGAGAGGCAACAATGAGAAATATGGATAGGGCAATTTGACACTCTCAAATAGCCTCAAAAAGATAGGAATCTGTGACATGACACACTCTACATTTGGCTAAAATTTGAAAATTCTTATTTTCTCATATATATAGATAGATATTAGTATGAAAATAAGCTATTTTTGTTAAACTATTTCCCTAGTTTACTTTAGCCAGGTACAGTTTTTCTTAGTATGACATGTAAAAATGTAACATTTTTCTCTTTTAGGATAATGTGTTCCAGGTGCTCATCATTTCACCCCAAACAACAAATACATCTTCTGAACTAATTTGACCATCTGGAAAAAAGACAGATAAAAGATGGGGATGAAAATGCCCTTTGCTATATCTATGTGGGGAAAGTAATTTGAAGGCTGTAATCGGGGTATCCCATTCTTCTTTAAAATAAAATGACAGCAAAATAAGTAGCACAGATGTTGTATTTGGCCAAGAAAAATCAAATATTGTCCCACAATTGGTCCAGTTCGTCAAGTGAATCATGGACTATTGGGACTGCTGATTTATTAATTAAAATGTATATTTAGTATTAGCTTCATAATTACAGGGGCAATGAGTATCTATATCAATCTTAGTTTAGTTTCTAAAATTTGTGATCATATGGATAAATATCTATTTCCGTGTCGGTGTATGTGTGTCCTCTTGTTATTTTTTATTGGGGCTTCCTGGAAGGACCACTTTTTTAAAATAAAACTGCATCCGGCAATTTAAAGTGAGGAGGAACAGAACAAAGTTAATGAGATTAAGCATATTCTACATTAATTACTGTATATACTTGGTGTTTGTGTGTTTAGCATTCAATATTTGAAAGATTCTATGGCCATGCAGACATTTTTAACTTGAATCCCTCTGTGTCGAAGCAGATGAGAATAAACAGCTCTTGACGAGTAAGGGAGCCTAGCCATTCACCCACCATCCAATTTCAAAAGAGCTTTACAAGAGCTATCTCTTCTGTTCTGAGGAATTCTTATTTATGTTTTAACAGTATTTTATGAAGAAAATCGCAAACCATAGGGTGTCAAGGAAACTTTGGCAAATGTCCCTGAAGAATGTTCAGTAGGTACCAAACTACTGCCAATAGTTGCTAGTTGTTTTCATAATTATCCCTAATAGGAAGCGACTGACTTTAGCTGGATAATAAGTTATTCTCCAGTGTGATTATGGAACAGTTGTGCCAGAATCTGGGCCAGAATCTTGCAAGATGAAAACAGAATCGATATAGCAGCTCAGTCATATTCTTCCCCAGATGGCTGCAACCTGAGCCTCTTTAACGCCAGGAAAGACGCTGTCATGTCTTACCAGCAAAAACAGCCTCAGTTTGCCCATGTAGTGCCTCAGGCAGGCCAACTTTAGCGCTGGACTTTGATGGGGCTCTATTCAAAGAGCTGTTTGTTTAAAACATGATCTAGCATATACTGTAAGGAAGAGCTGTTCAATGTTTATAAATATCACAGTCTCTATTTTAATTCTTCATGCTGAAGGGAGAAAGACAAATAATTAAATGCAAAATGAAAATTAGATTTTATAGTAGGTGCTGTATGCTACTCATGTATGCATTAGTACTCAGTTAAATATACAACATCTCTACTAATCACTTTCAAAGGGTATTCCTGGGACATTATTTATGCATGCATTATTGTGGGTGTGGCTACTCCCAGATTTATAATGCAAATCTTCTATGTCTCCCATTTCTTTGACTTCTCTTTCTGATTTCTGGAAATGCAAACCATACATTGAAGGAGAGAAAACATGTCAGTCCATTTTACACTTGTCATTGTCCAGACAAGAAGAGATTAATATTAATAGATACAATTAATCTGGGGAAATTATATAGGATTCCATGATTCTTGTAGTCTTTATACCCCAATAGCATATATCTTCAAACACAATGGTCATGATAAATGGAACTCTATGTGCAGAATATATGCCATTTAGGAGCAAGTCTTTGTGGGAAGAGAAACTGCAAGGGATACTGTGAATAGTTACATCCCTTAAAGAGAAAGAGAAAGTACCTAGATCTCTGGGGCTGGAGATGAGCCACAAAGGGAAATAAAAGTTGTGGCCTGAGTCAGAAAAGTCATGCCCTCCAGAGTTAGCAGGAGCACCTGTGCAGTACTCAAATGTTACCAGAATGAAGTCAAAGTCTTGTGATTAAATTAACGTGTTATTGGGCCTGCTTTTTTCTTTTTCAACTTTAGCCAAAATATTACCCTAGCCACCCTCTGAAGAAGAAAAAAGAAATCACCTTTTTCCAGCATGTTTCACATCAATCACACATCTTTAGCCGGATGGTTGTTCTGTGATACTAGACACAATTCAGGGCAAATATATAGTGAAAATATATTCTTTAATTGATCACCACCCGTTTCTTGCCAACACCACGCAGTGGCATGACAGCTAGTTCAGGTTTGCTGGTCAGGTGAGGCTGGCATTTCAGAAGCTTCAACAACAATAACAATCCCTTTGCCTTTTCTTTTCATCAGCAGATAGACAAAATGACTAAAGGTTCTCCTGTTTCGTGGTGGTGTACATTGTCAAGGCCTCCACACCGATGTTTATAGCTGGCAGCAAAACAACTGGTTGTTCTATGTCGTAATCTCTCATCCATCTGTTACATATGCTGCTTCATTCTTTTCCTTCAAGTTCCAGTTGCCTCAGAAATGGCGCAAGGTTGACACACTTCCCTCTCATTTACGTTTATTCTCTCTTTTTCCAACTCTCTTTTCGCAGTGTTAAAAAATATGATTTAGTTTCCAAAGCATGCACATTTACATGCCCATACACACTGTTTTGTACACCCACACAAACTAAAGAGAAAGAAAATTACCCATGTATTTTTATTTAATCAGAGAACTTACTTCGAAGTCTTTTTGAGTTCTCATTCCTCCTTTCACAGCTTGCATCATGAGCAAACAGAATATAATTAGACTTAGAAAGTTGTTTATCAGTTTTAACATGTTAAAAACTAATTATGCTCTAGGTTCTATCAAAGTTGTGCTGGTGTTGATGGAGCCTCTAATGATGTCTTCCTTGCATGAACAGACTGTAGACAAATTGCTGCTGCCTTACAAGCACATTAATTTCTGATGTAGGAGGAAGTTTCTTTTTTAACAGAACTGAGCTTGCACTCCAAGCGTTACCACCTGCTTAATCATAAATCCATATGATGTGATATAATTGAGTTCTAAATTAACTCCTTTATAAAATTAACGAATAAGTAAGTGATTGGGTATTAAAGTAAAATACTGAGTGATTATTTTATATTCCTGCATAAATGTCAATGAAGTAAACCTATTGGTAAATTATCTATGAAACCTAAGTAACAGTTGTTCTAGTATAAAAATCTGAATTGTCCGACTTCTATAATAACTTTATAAAGACAAGTGTTTACATGGACCTCTTAATGTACTTAACTATAAAGCAATAGTAACATTGAAGTCTATTTTTGTGGAAAACGACATATGGAAAATTTATGAGAAATAATATTTAGTCTATTTTCTTAAAGAGGGTGGAAGCTTTGAGTATGGCAGGAAAAGAGAACATTTTCAAGTAAATAGCAGAGATCAAATTTCAGCTCAGTTCTCATTATAGCCATGAAGGCTACCCCAAGAACTACTACCTCTTTTTAGACTGAGTTAGCCTGCTCCTTGTCCGTATTTCCATGATGGGTTATAATACCCCTATCTATAGAACTTACTATATTGCAATTTAACTATTATTGGCATATTGATCTCTCAATGCTTCTAAGGCATGAGAGTAGCTTACACTTTTTTGAATCCCAGAAATAAACACAACCGTTGGATATAGTTAATGCAGAAAACTTGTTAGGGAATGAGATTGTTAAGCAGAAAGCAAATAGCTCAAACCGCAAAAGGGACAACATAAGAGAGGATAGGATGGGAGTAAGCTAGAGCTTGGGATAGGTGAGAGAGGCTAGCAAGGGAGCCAATTATAGAAGAGCAAGTCTGATAGTTGCTAGGCTCTGGAAGTGCTTTTGTGGAGAGCTGTGAAAAGAAGATCCAGATTTGTAGAGTTAGAAAAATGTTAATAGGAAACAGAATTTGTTCAAATATAAGTGTGCTTTAAAAATCAAGGATCATGAACAGTCCATTCCATCAGTCATCCATGGTGGTCTAGTGGTTGAGATTTGGAGCTCTCACTGCTGCAACCTGGGGTCATTCCTGGTCAGGGAAGCACATCACCCATCTGCAGGTTGTCATACCGTGGCATGTGTGTGTTGCTGAAAGCTATGCCACAAGTATTTCAAATACTAGCAGCGTCACCCATGGTAGACAGTTTTAAGTGGAGTTTCCAGACTGAGACAAGGAAGAAGGACCTGGCCACCCACTTCCAAAAAAATTAGCTATGAAACCTTTATGAATAGCAGTGGAGCATTGTCTGATACAGCACTGGAAAATGAGAGGATGGCACAAAAAGACCAGGCAGCCTTCTGCTCTGCTGTACACAGGGTTGCTAGGAGTTGGAATTGACTTGACTCCAGCACTAACAACAACAATTCTGTCAGTAGAAATATGGCAAATATGATAGTAACTATATACTCTATGAAACACACTAAACCGTGAAGAGGTCTACTTTGAAACGTTTTGATAAACTCAAATACGCCTCAAAGCTAATTCACTGGAAGAATCAATCGTCAGTCCTACGTCGACTTCTGCATCTGTTGAGAACTATGATACTTTTCATTCATTACGCAGCTCAAGGAATAAGGATCTGCTCATTTGTTTCAAGGTCATTCCTCTATCCTCTGAAACCTAATGAACAGAAGTTGAACCTAAACAAACCATTTATCTCAAAGAAATATTACATTTTTGCATATATTATTCTCACATAAATAGAGAGTCATCCTAAGGCTAAGCTAATTTTTGAACAAATACTCTATTAATTTGATTATTTGGGCTGCAAGTGAAAGAAGCCAAACTCAAATTATTATGAACAAAACGGGAATATATTGCATCTCATAATTAGAGGTCCACTGTATGCCAGACCACAGGCACAGCTTAATCTAAATATTTAACCATCTTTTAGGGCATTGTTTTTCTCCCTTTCACTTGTTCTGCTTTCCTTTGTATTTATCTCATGATAAAGTGAGGATGCCTTTTGTTATTGCAAATATGTCATCAATAGTTCTGGACACACTAACTCTTAGCTTAATAACTAAGCAGCAAGAGAGCCTTTTTCCTCCAAAAGTTCTAAGAAAGTCTAGAACTAATCCCAATTGGCCCTGTTTGGTTACCATGAGATTTCAGAAACCATCACTTAGTCCTGGGAAATGAGACATTATCATTTGTTCTGCCTCTGCTATGCTCCCAATAGTAGCACCAGTGTGTGTGATCAGCCCATCACAGGGGTAGAAAGTAAGAGATTCTCCAAAGAAGAAGAAATGGCTCTGTAATGAAGAAAGTTTTACTTGCCTAGAAAGAGGGGGGGTGATAGATATTAAAACAGAGATAATTTGTATAGACAAAATTTTGAGCAGTCTATTCCCATAAAACTAAAATTCAAAGGAAATGACATTATTGCCTCTAATTCCTATTGTCTTTATTTTCTTGCCTTTCTGTACACACCTCCGATTGCAGGAGCACATCCCTGGGTCCTGGGCCTTCTTGAGTCCTCTTCCCAATTTTTGCTCTTATGGACTCATTAACATTGGCTCCAAATTACCTACCATGATGTAAAATTGTATAAAATGCAACATAGTCTATTGCTATAGCTGTGAGGAAATAGGTACTTACATACATTGCTGTTGGAATGCAATGTATGTACAACCTTTTTGGTGGGAATGGTACAACCTTTCTGGTGGGAATTTTGTGATACCTAACAAAACTACATATTCATTTACTGCCTAACCAGCAATCCCACTTCTAAGAATCTACCCTGAAGATAACTTCCAAAAATCTAAACGTACAAGTGTACAAGAGGATCTGTGATCTCAAAACATTGGAAACAATCTACATCCTCATACAGAGAAGAGTGGCTGAATGAGCTATGGTGTATTCACACAGTGGAGTACTTTGCAAGTTTAAAAGACAAATGAGGATGATTTCTTTGAAGTTGTATAAAGTGATCCCAGCATTTTTTTTTAATAGCTAACCCACTCACTAACACCAGCAGATTTTTTTCTTTAAGATTGGCACCTGAGCTAACATCTGTTGCCAATCTTTTTATTTTTTTTCTCTTCTTCTCCCCAAAGCCCCCAATTACATAGTTGTATATTCTAGTTGTAGGTCCTTCTGGCTCTGTTATGTGAAACACCTGCTCAGCATAGCCTGACAAGCAGTGCTAGGTCTGTGCCCAGGATCCAAACCGGTGAAACCCTGGGCCACCGAAGCAGAGCAGATGAACTTAACCACTTGGGCACGGGGCCAGCTCCTCCAGGATATATTTTTAAGCGAAGAGAAGCAAAGGATATTTGTGCAATCTCAGAGTATCTCTCATGAGGTAATTTAATTACACAGGAAAAAAATGGTTAACCTTATAGTGGATTAATGTGGCAGATACTATCTTAGCCATGAAGACCTGATTAATATTCTCAACAATAAGATATACCTACATTATATATCCCATTATATGAACCACAGAGAAGGGCACAATGTGACTTTTGCAATCTTCTTGCAAAAATTTATAATGACAATTTAATCATGAGGACACATCAAGCACAATTTGAGTCAGTGGTATTCAATAAAATAACTGGCTTGAACTCTTCAAGAGTTTTAAGGTCATAAAAGACAGAAAAAGGCTGAGAAACCGCAGCAGATTGAGAGAAGCTAAGGAAACATAACCACTAAAGCAATAAGGAAACAACAACAAAATGCAATATGAGATCCTGAATTATATTCTGGACCAGAAAAACTTCGTTAGCGGGAAAAATTGCGGAACTTGAATTCTTGCAGATTAGTTAATAGTACTGCATTGACGTTAATTTCCTGGTTTTGATAATTTTAGTATAGTTAAGTAAAATGAGAAGCCAGAGGGAAGGCATGAGACAAGTAATTGCACTTTTTTGTAACTTTTCTATCAGTTTAAAATTATTTCAAAATAAAAAGTTGAGAAGAATTTTAGAAAATCAACAGATCTTGTATGTAATAGTTGATCATGAACATGTAGGAAATGGCCATAGTCTCTTAAAGACACTAATTTTCTTCGAACAACCCAGAGAGCCAAATATGTTAGTTTTCCATGGCTGCCATAATAATTAGCAAGTCAGTGTTTTAAACAACAGAGATTTATTTTCTCATAATTCTGGAGGCCAGAGGTTCGAGATCAAGGTGTCGGGAGGGTTGGTTCATTTTGAGGGCTCTTAGGGAAGGGTCTTTTCCAAGCTTCTCTTCTTGCTCTGGTAGTTCTTTTGTTTGTGATGGTGTAACTCCTGTCTTTACACGGTACTGTCCCTGTGTACGGGTCTGTGTCCAAATGTCCCCTTTTTGTAAGAATACAAGTCGTACTGGTTGAGAGTCGTACTTTACTCCAGGTTGACCTCATCTTAACTAACTATATCTGTAAGAAACCATTTTACAGAAAAGTTCACATTCTGAGGTATTAAGGGTTAGAACTACAGCATATCTTCTCTTCTTTACTTTTTTTTCATGGGAGGTGAGAGGGAGACGTAATTAAACCTATAACACAACGGCATCTCTAGTCCAAAAAGGCCCCCATTCCCAAAGCCCCACTTACTCTAAGAAGGACTTTATTAGAGTAAATTACGTTCATTTCATAATTATGTGCAAAAATTTCAGAAATGTGTATGATAAAGCCCAGAATTATACAAAAGAATTATAAAAAAAAAACAGTTGAGAAATTTCTTCATGTAGTTCTCAATAGAGGAAATTCTCAATTCTAATCATCTTATACAAGAAATCATGAGGCCTGACTTTAAGATCTTGCTCCACAATTTACCAACTGTGTGTACCCAGAGGTACCTCCCTGGATTATCTGAAAAATAATTTTCTTTAGTATAAACTAGTAAGAGATGAATTTCTGTCACTTGCAGGCAAGACTCTTGGGAGATGATGAAAATAGCCAACATTATTTTGGGGAAATAGTAAATATCTGGACATATTCTGTCATGTGTAAATGTGCCCATAAAGCTACATTTAGGAAAAGACTGTGATCTTTTCGAAGAGAGAGAAATTTGTCAGAAAAATGAAAGAAAAAGATGCAAAAAGACATAAGAATTAAATATTGTAGCCGCCCCTGACACAGGAAGGGTTAATAATCACTGGAAAAGGCTTGCCAACAAACTGTGACCCGAGGTGAGAAGGCCGGTTAGCGAATGACAGGTAAGACCTCCAGGGGGAGGCAACCTAAAACAGGCAGTGGCCGACCGGGGGCACAGATGGAGAAACGATATCGATATCGGGAGCAGGAGGGACTGTTGCCTAAGAGACCTTGCCTGCTCCGAGATACAAATATACCAGCACAGCAATAACATGATAATATCAAAACAGAGGCCAAGGGAGGGCTCCTTGAGAAATTGCTAAGAATTCTTGGCATTTGCTAATTACTTCATCCAGAACACCTGTGTATGTTTAATGGCTGTAAGCCATGTATACATTGAAACACTGGTTATAATAAACTCAGGGTGGCCATCAGCCCTCTCCGCATCTATCCTGATGTGTACATTGGATTGCAACACCGACAAATATATTAAAAAGACATGTAAAATTAGGAGGGCAAGAATCCATAAGTCAAGTAGTATAGTTAGCAAGCATTCCGGGAAAAAATGTAGGATCCATACTTTAACTCACACATATATAAAAATAAATTAATAAATGTAAAACATTTAAAAATGAAATTATAAAAGTTCTAGAAGGAAAACATAGATGATGAGTTACATTATCTTTACATAGGGGAAGACCTTTTAAAGCATATTTCTAAAATCAGAAACCCTACAGGAAAGACTGATAGATAGCATTATATTAAAATATCATATGACAACATTATCACCAATAAAAATATTGTAAATATTATAAATAACTATTTTAATTTTGTATGAACCACAGTACCATAAACCTATTGTAAACTCAAACAACAAATTTTGACAAAAATTTGCAGCGATAAAATGTACAGAGTCAATATCCTAATTAAATAAAAGTCCTTTGATTATATAAATAATAGATACACTTCAATGATTCCAATTTCAAAGCAAAATACACACATACATTTCTGATAACAGTGGGATTCAGGTAAAGTGATGCTCTCATGGCTATAAAGGTGAGATAAAATAGAATTGAGGACAATTTGGCAAACGTCAATATCCTAATTAAATAAAAGTCCTTTGATTATATAAATAATAGATACACTTCAATGATTCCAATTTCAAAGCAAAATACACACATACATTTCTGATAACAGTGGGATTCAGGTAAAGTGATGCTCTCATGGCTATAAAGGTGAGATAAAATAGAATTGAGGACAATTTGGCAAACGTCATCTTAAAAATCATTTAAATGTTTGTGAAGAATTTTTCTACCATATGATCAACATTTTGCTACTTGTAACACAGATAATCAAAGCAACATCAAAGTCCTAATACAGGAACAGTAATAAATCAGTTCTGGTGCACACCAAAAAACAAAAAAAGTATATCATGTAACCAATAAAAAAAAGGGCTTTAGAAAAATAGCTGATGACATGCATAATTGTTCACAGTCTTGTAAATAAAATAAATACGCATCTGTATATACAAAGCGTACTATTTTTCTGCATAATATATAGAAAATATATTTTCTGCATACTATTTCTGCAAAATATATAAATAATTTCTATATACAGCCATGGCATCACTTAACGACAGGGATACGTTCTGAGAAATGTACTGTTAGGCGATTTCGTTGTTGTGCAAACATCCTAGAGTGAACTTACACAAATCTAGATAGTATGGCCTACCACACACTTAGGCTACATGATACAAGTCTTATGGGACTACCGTTGTATATGCAGTTCGTCATTGACCAAAAAGTCATTATGTGGTGCATGACTATGCACAAAATATATACACAATTTTTGCACATGTCAAATATATAAATATATATAGAATATTATGTCATATGTAAAATTTATGTTTATATATAGAATATATAAAAACAATTTTTATACATGTAAAATATATATTCACATACATAAAGAAATACATATATCTATATATTTATATGATTTTATATATATACACAAATAGATGTACACATCCATGCAAGTATATATACAGATATATATATGAATATACATCATACAATAGTACTCCTTATTTATACTTACACATATATATATATACTTATATTTATAGAGAGTACTATTTTATTTCACTTACTATAGTGAACAATTGTATGTGTGCTTGTAGTGGTGAAATATTAAATAAGTTTTCTTTTTCATTTTGTAGTATTCTGTACTATTCAATATATTCTAAGATTCTATTTCATATTTTCTAAGTTTACTACAAAAATTTCTTTTTTTAAATTTTAGATTGGATAAGATTTTAGATTGGGACTGAACGTGAAGAACTGTAGATTTGCTACTTTACTGCAGTTGGTCATTCCTTTCTGTAGTCATTGTATAGGTGGAACCATTTATTCTTATTAACGTGTCTACAAAAGAAAATCAGACACTCTTTCTTTTAACCCGAGTCCCTTTTAAACATTTTACTGTACCAAGTTTTCAGCCACATATAAAGGATAGTCAGTCACATGGAAGACGAGTTTCCCCTGTAATTCCTCATGCCTGCTCCCCTCTGATTCTTGATTTCTCCTCACACTGATGCATGCGGTCCTAGCCACCATCTCAATCAATCAGGCTCTCATTTTGACTTACTTGAGTCAGCTTTCCGTTTCCTTTGGCTTTCAGTTTTGCTTATTCTTATGCTGTTCTCTCTTTCTTTCTACCTTGGTGATAAGCTCCACTTGCCAACCCAAGCTGCTGATGGCATTTATCCAGGGACAGGCTAACCAGACCATTAAAAATATATTTCAAATATCCCTGTTAATAATTAACAAAAAATTAATGAACATATTTTTACTTCTCTATTCTCATTTGGTTGTATCTTTTATGTCATGAAAATATTTCTTGAAAGATCTTTAAATTAGTTAAAATAGCATGTCTAGTTGAATAGATGATGATTCCTATGAGCTCTTTCTTCTTTTCTCCCCAAAGCCCCACAACATAGTTGTATATTCTAGTTGTAAGTCTTTCTAATTCTTCTATGTGGGATGCCACCTCAGCATGGCTTGATGAGCAGTGCATAGGTACGCACCCAGGATCAGAACCAGCAAACACTGGGCCACAGAAACAGAACGTGCGAACGTAACCACTACACAACTGGGCTAGATCCTCCTATGACTTCTAATATAGTTAATTTTGTGACTCTGTTATCTAATTATAATTTAACCAGAGATTTTATAAAGCATATCAATACAAGTGAGAATACAGACAACCTCTAAAATAGATTTTGTATAGATAGCCTTCAGTGTATTAGGTTGGAAAGAGGAGATGAGAACATCTTCGGTAGTTACCTAAGTTACCACAAATTCACAAAGACTTCTAAACACAGGGACCACATTCCAGCTTTCTGAAATCTATAGATTAAAATGTAGCAATTCCAATAGCTGTTTATATATTTACAACTGTCTTATCCCACAAGCTGTGGATGCCATTGACAGCAACTCCCATTTTTTACTCCCTTTGAAAAATCAGAGCACTTAGATGTGCTAAAGGTATGAAATCCAAAACACTGGGAGAGGACTGAGACTAGAAATGACAACCCTCTTTCATTTTTTTTAAATTTACAAGCTCTCCATGATTAGGTGTTACATAAATTTTGTTAGAGTTTCCTGGGTCACATCTCTTCTATTTTGTAAAAATACTTTTAAACATATGAATGGAAATGACACTTCTCTAACTTTGCTATCCAAAATCCAGAAAAAGAAAGTTCAGATTCCTTTGGCAACTTCTTTCCTTGTCATTTTTCAAGATTATAGCCTCTCATTTTTCAACATAGATTAAAATCATGCACTATCTGTATAGGACAATTCATAATGATATATGTCACAGAAATGACAATGATAATAATTTGCTTTCCATGTAAAAACAAAAGTCACAATGACCTTTTTTTCCAAAGGCTTAATTTGCCCCAGGTGAGTAATTTCCTCTATATCCTGAAATAGGAAACTTGTAATTGTATGAAAGGTAAATTACTTGGACCTGCTCATAAGGCAGTGAGTAAGAACTGAAGCAATGTAAGAAAACAAGACCTTTCTTGTGGCTCTCTTCTCCTCTGTTCACACAATATCTTCCACGGCTCTGTCTCTCAACACTTTCTAGCAAGGTTGCTATAATGGTCTCCTAACAGGCCACAGTTCTAGACTCTCCTAGTCCTGACTTCTACCAAAGTCGTCTTCAAACAGCTGCAGCATACTCTTACCAAATGTGTATCCAATTGCCCTCTCAGTTTGAAATCATTTAATGATTTCCAATCACTTCCAAACCCTTCGGGATGGCTCCTCCAACCTACGCAGCCATATGTCTGTCCACAAACATTATACTCCAGTTAGCCAGACCAAAGTTTCAGGCTCTTATTTGCCTCCGTGCTTTGGCATAATAGCTGAAATAGTCTTCTTTTTATCCACCTATATAATTCCAATCCATTCTCTAAGGTTTTGTATAGGTCAGAGTTGGATTCAGTTCCCTAATATTGGGGAGCCTGTCCCTGCGGGAGGATGATGTATGCCCAGCCTGCTTAACTCGGATAAATCTTTGTGGCTTCCTTTGCTTAATGACGTATAGGCAGAAATGGCATGAAGCTTAAGAATCATGCTCATTTGTACTCTATGTTCCATTACCTATACCATGAGACCAAGAATAATTCAGATAGAGGCTGCTCCATCAGCTTGTACATCCGAATGAAGGTGATATGGAGCAGGAGTACAACTAACCTGTGAAAGACAGGTGGTGCTGATACCACTAGGAGTTTACAGTCCAGCATACACTAAGCTCTTATGACTGTTGCATTACCTATTTCTACATTGTAATTGCTAGGTTTATTGTTGTTTTTGACTGTGTCTCTCCCACTAGACTTTGAAGTCTTTGAAGAAGGGAACTTCAATTTTCAACTCTTCCTCTAGCAAATAGTAAAATGCATTGTACATAAAAGGAAGGAGATGAATGTTTGTTGATAGAAGAAATGAGAATTAAGATTTGTTGTAAAAATAAAAGTCAAGTATCCCACACTAGCTCTAGGATGGAAATAAAAGCATAAACAATTATTTACTTAAGCAATAAATCAATATTGATCCTTTGAAACTGGTTTATTTTTTTTACTAATTAATTTGTTTATTTGGTGAGGAAGATTTGCCCTAAGCTATCTGCTTAGGGCTATCTGCCCCAGAAACTAGTTTATTTAGATTTGACAGACAGACATAGGTACATGCATTTGTTCTCATTTCTTCAACAATAACTTATTGTAGGCCAAGAACATGCTAGGTATCTCAGTGCTGAGAAACAAGCCCGCCCTCAAGCAGTGGAAGATTCTAGGAGGGACGATAGGCTAATTTAATGAATAATTAAAATATAATCTGATCACTACAATGAGAGGGAATCACTATGAGATATGGCATATAAACAGAACATTCAAGAATAAGAAAGATTTAATTAGGTACAAAGAGCAGGGCAAAAATTTTAGGTACAGGAAGGAGGAGGCATAAAGGCCTAGAATCAAGGGAAAGCATGGAGAATGAGACGGAAATGCTCAGTTGATGAGTAGAATGTGACATAGTCCGTGGTAAGAACAGGACTGAAGAAGTAAGAAGGCCAGATCATGAGGCACTGACAAGCTAAATTAAGCATTTTGGACTTTATCACAAAGTTTCTGGGGAAAGCATTGAAAAAACTTTACTAAAAAAGTGAAAAGGCCAAATTAATGGTATAGGAATTACAATCTGTGAGTATATGGAGAATAGATGGGCGTGGTGAGGGTGGTGAAACTAAAGACATGGACAAAGATTTAAAAATGGGGTCCTTGCATAAAAAAGATAAGAGAGGGCAAGCATATTTCCTTTTCATGAATTTGTGGAATTAAAAGAATTTACCAACTACAGTGCAAGTTGATGACGACATGTGGTGATGACAACCAAACTTCTGAGGAGACAGACTCAATGAAGTTTAGAGACAAATATACATCTGTTAGAATGAGGAGAAAATGGTAAGGACTCATTAAAATGAGTGATTCATGTCAAGCCTGGAGCATTAGAGTGAAACTAATGCACACCTGCTGCTTAGGTCTCTAGATCTGCCTTAGCTCCAGTTTTGGCTCCCATAAGCTCTGTCTCTACCATATCTTCTCTTCTTCAACATGTCCATCTCCTATATTGCTTCCTATGTGTCCTTAAAATACTCCACCCATTGGAGACTTGAGAGTTTCTGCTCTTTGTAAGCTAAAGATCTTAAAACGAGTGATAGATTGATAGCCATATGTTATCAATAGCTAACATGAGCATCATATAAGCAATCATACAGGAGGAAATATGGACGATGGGATAGAAAGCTTTACATGAAGAGTGAGATGGCCTCAAAGGGGCCAGATATTTTTTTTTAAGTTACATATTCTGAAACAGAAACATACTTTAGCTACTGGGAAATTAATCAGCATGTCACTGTGTTTCAAAATAGGGGAGTAACTCAAATTGCACAGCTTGAAAAAAGCACCTTGGGATATTTCCAGATGAAAGATGTTATCTTAATATAAAAAGCTATTTTTCACTCTTTGGTGTTATATATTTCTCTTTTAATAAGTTTACCTGCTTCAGGGCAATAACATTTTGTTACATATGGCAAAGTGTTGTGGTGCATATCAAGATTTCTATTCACCATTTTATCTTGTTTGAGATCCCATGGCACACAGCTATTTGGAGCCCTGGGGGAAAAGGGATCTTGGGTGATAGAATGACAAATTGAAATATTTGACAATCTTCTTGCAGTTTTTGGTCCCATTGGGATCCGATGTCAGTAAAGTTGAGATGATCCAATTTACAGCACAGTAAACTACATCTGCAGAACGGCCTTAGGTCACTTGGGAAGTGTAGTTGCAAGTCAGTGATATATGAGAAATATTTCTTTCTATTTACTATGATAACACGGGTTGAAGGATTTGATGAGGACATGTGAAAGGTGGGGATCTTTTCCACAAAGCTTTATGATCTAAGTTAGGTTGTGGGTAGTCACGGTGGTTGTTACTCTCAAAGGACAATGTGGTCCAGAGGTTAAGCACTAGAATAGAAATCAGAACGTCTGTTCACACACTTGGTGCTACAGGACTCTCACCATAGCCCTGCTTTCATATATCAGAAAGTGCTATGACTGTGAGCGAAGCAAATGAACATAATGCTTAGAGTTAAGTGGAAGATATTGTAGTAACTATGCAAAGCTCTGAATTAAGAAGGCATCATCTCTTCCAGGTTCATTCAACAAGATACGTCAGACCTAAATTATGAAATACTAAATTTTAAGTTATTCGCTATTACTTTAAGGAATTACTTGTCAACAGCATGATTCTATAGACAAGTATGCATGTAAAAACTGTGCAATAATTGTTGATTATTCAGATGTTCTTAAGAGGGATATATAGATATTATATATAACTATAACATATAATATGTATTTAATATGTTACCATAAAAAGATAAATAAGATATTTTAGTTAGTATTAATTATATTGATTTTAATGGATCATTTTATTATAACTTGATACAAAGGGAAAAAAAAGTTCAGTAGAGAACTTGTAAATCCTGGAAAATATTTGTGGGCCTAAGTTAAAACTGCCCTAGTGAGTATTTGGGATGAGCACTGCTGATATTTGCCAAGGCAGCTTTCATTTGACTGATATGCTCTTTAGAATGATCATTCTTTTAATACGTTTGCAAATAAATCTTGCTGATCTGGGAGCCAGTCAGTCTTTTTAGATATGTATATTTACTTTTTAATCAATTTATTTTCTTCTGGAGAAGAGAAAACATATTGTAACTTTGAATGACCTCTGACTAACTAACCCAGCTGGATTTGCACTCTCCAGGAGATCCACCTGCTCTCTAGATTTTATGATCCCTGCTTATGCATACAGCACCCAACTGTGATAAGACAATAACTTCATTCTTTTGAGTTCCTTAAGAATGTGATGAGCCCAAGACAGGGAATTTATCTGGTATGGCCAGTCTCAGTCTGTAACACCAGAGAGTCAACATTCCTAACACCCTCCTCTGTAACCCACTGGCCTATATAACTGCTTCAAGATTCTGTGCCTCTCTTAAGATGGTTCTTTCAGACATTAGTTGGCCATCTTCCCTCTTGCAAGCAAGCTGTAATAAAATCCCTTTCTCTACCACCATCTTGCCTCTTCATGATTGGCTTTTGTCTCTCAGCGAGGAGATTGTGCCCTTGGCGCAATAACAAACATATGTGGATTCAGCTTGCATGGTTAAGTATAGAAAGCCATTTAAATTTTAAACAAAGGAGTAATTCTGATGCAAAATAAAATGGAGATGCTGAAGCTAGTATTGTTACTAGAAAAGTGGATTGATAGAGAGAGAGAAAGGGAGAGGAAGAAGAGGAGGGTGAGAGAGAGTGAGAAAAAGAGATTATAAACTTTGTACATTTCATGATTAAAGACAATTATAATCTGGTGTAACAGAGCAAAGTAGAAAAGCTGTGTGTTGTATAAAACAAATATGTTAAAGTTGACAAAAGGGACGATATTAAGAGATATAATAATAAGCTTAGTGGGTTTTAGTTCTTTAAGGATAAACTGCCCAAATCCAGAAGAGTAATAAGAGGCTCACTCAGTCTCTTTGCTCTTTACAGTGGTCCTTGGAAACCAAAGGGCTGAAATAATCTTCCTATTGTATCTTTTAAAGGGAACGCAGACTCCAGTTAGATTAGCAAATGAAGAACCAGGCTCAAGAAGAGAAAGAACACTCTTCAGGAGAGAAAATCTGCCGCTTGAGGTTGAAGAGTAGGAAGTGGTCCACAGTAAGAAGATGGGCTTTGGCTTGGGAAGGATGGGATCCTGAACTGCCTTTGACAAAATCTATCCTCATATCCTGCCATTTCTCTCTTCCAAGATTATTCTCTTCCAACAGGAGCATTAGGATATCCTCAGCCCATACATTTCATACAGTCATGCTGATGCTCCTTCCCAAAGTTGAAATGCACCCCTCTCTCCTGCATTTCTAGTCATTAATTCCTACTTCTTCATACTTTTTGATTCAGCTCAGAGTCCAGAGGGAATTGAAAGCCTCTCTTGATTTCCATAGTACCTCAAGCTTACTGCTATTATGGCACTGACCACACTGGAAGGATCTATTTATTTTTCTGCCTTATCCACAAGACAGTAAGAATTGGACAGTCAAAATGTGTATTTTCCAGCTTCATATTCCTGTTGACTAACATATTGTGCAGCAAAAGTGGAACACTAGTAAATGTTTGTTGAAGTATTAAACTGCTGGTAAAGCTCTGGATTTGGGTTGTTTGTTTAATCAAGCTCTTCTGCACATTATCTCCAGGCTCTACGTAAATTCTAATTATTGCTGCCATTCTCCAGATTTCACTAGGAATAATTCCATTGGGATTATTCTACAGTTTTCATCCATATAAATAGTAGATTGCCAAATGTGACATAGCCCATCATCTGGCAATTTGGTAAGATTGATTGATCTTTTTCTTTTTGAGGAGAATATATCTTTAAATACCTTGATATGAAATCTAAAAACATCCAGTCTATTACAAAATTGGCATATCTTATTTTTATGACAAAGATATAAACATTCAATCAATAATACCTTATATTAGCATCATCAGTGTGAAAGACAAGTCACTTCAGAACTGGTTTATAAAATATAAAATAATGAGAACCTGCCCATAAGAGGCATTTTTCCTTCAGGCTAAATATACACTTGCCTCAGTGAGGAAAGTTTTAGGTTTCTATGATCCTTTGACTACAATTTGATGCATTTTTAAACTTGATAATTCTTTTTCATAGGAAAGTGAATTTTCATTACATTCATAAGAGAAATAATTTTGTAATTATATGATGGCTTACAGACAAAGATCTGTATGATGTGAGTGTGTAGGTCTGTGCCCAGGATCTG
Organism: Equus przewalskii; assembly: GCF_037783145.1. Lineage (NCBI taxonomy): Eukaryota > Metazoa > Chordata > Mammalia > Perissodactyla > Equidae > Equus > Equus przewalskii. The sequence goes on from NC_091832.1 coordinate 68,584,551, forward strand.
AACCTGTGAACCCTGGGCTGCCAAAATGGAAAAACAGAGTGCACAATATCATTTCTTATACATTGTGTTAGAGAACTATGTTGCCTTATGGAATATATATGCATATATATACATATATGCACACACACACACAATATTCCTGTAGATATGTCCTTGTAGACTATACTAAAGATACGCATATTTAGTATATTAGCAATTGGAATATATTAAAGGTTTTAAGGTGAGGGGATTCCCACAAGAAAACATTTCCTCTTTTGCAAAGACCACCATCACCATGGTTTGGAGATGAGTGAGCATGTGTAGAAACTAAAAGCTTGTTTGTAATCACTTAGAGGACAAGTGACAGCAGGTTCGATTCATATGGCAATGGTAAAGATGTAGATAAATTTATACGTTTGCATTGTATTTAAGAAATATAATCAAGAAGAAAAATATATATATATTCCCTATATATATATATTCGCTGTATATATATATAGGGAATGAGAGCTAGAAAGATATCAAGTTGGGCTAATTTATTCACAATAATATTGTATAAATAACATGTTTTTCTGGTGCTGTAGAAAAGTCTAACAAAAAAGTAAAGGCAGGAATATTATATTAGATGGATTGGAATTAAGCTCTCTTAAAGTGGCAGAAGAAAAGGAATATATTCCATTATTTACAAAAATATACTGGAAATGTTATGGAAGAGAGGTTGGCAAACATTGATGTCAAAAATGTATTTGAACTTGCTATTTATAAAATAAATATACTTGATATTTTATCTAATAAAAATTCTCTTTTCTGTCTATTGCATTCAAGTGAAAATTAAATCTGGAAAGAATATTATGAAGATGCTTTTGAGAACTTATTTAAGCTTATATATGTATGGGTTTTATAAAGTATAATTTGTAGTGTGGCTTTGATGAGAGTCAAGCAAATCATTGTTTATTCCTCTTTAGAGGAAGAGATGCTTTGATTTGTGAATTGACTGCATAAACCTCAACAGTACAGGATGGGCCATAGACAATTTTATTAAGATAGGGGAATTTTACTTAAGGCCAGAGATGCATAAATTACACAGAAGAAGAGTACATTAGATGCCTATAAAAAGATCTCCACATAAGCATAGAATTTTAGAGTACCAGTCAAGATTCTCTTACTTTTTTTATGTATCACACAGGTTTATCACAAGCACAGTCATGAAAGATCTAAAAGAAAAGCAGAATTGGGGTCTTTTCCTCCTTACCTGATATCCAAGAAATAAAAAGAAAGAGAGAGAGTGTGAGAACGATTATTTGGAACTTAGTCACTTTATCATTGATGAATGAAGGCAAAGTAACAATCTCCAGCAGTGACTAGTTCATGGACACATGAGGATGCAGCAAGGACAATTCTCTTTGAATTCAGAGGTAAACGTTACCTATGGAGCTTGATTAAAGTTATTTTTTAATCCACTTTGGTGGATATATTTCTGACATAGAGGCTTTGATAGCCAGAAAAATATTACAGGTATTGGAACCTCCGCCAAGTTTGGAATCCCATGCTTGACACTGTCTTGTGAGTGTATCTTATCCCACTTCTGTATTCTTAGTCTCCTATCAGACTAGGTGGCTGTCACGTAATGCAGCGGGTAATTCTACCTAAGGTCTTCCTTCAGTCTTTGCTTCAAATGTGGAAGACATTTGGCTAATAATACTCTGCCTTTCTTAGTGCTTTATAAAGGTGGTCTAAAATTTGAACTTCATATACATATGTTAGCACTCTTAAGCAGGAGGTGTGTTTGCTACTAAGAGGTGTGGTTAGTTAGAGGGATAGACTACCAGTAAGTGAGTTTTTTATCCTCAGATTGTTCCTCATCACCTTACCTCACTCCCCATAAACATGGTACCAAAAGAATTATGTTCTGAATAGCTTCACTGTTTTCATCATATGATTGATATGACTTGGATCACTCACGTTTTTTAAGCACTTGGGACTGTGGTCCTTTCTGTATGATGGCACTTACCCAATTTCACATATTTTATTCCATATTTATCATGGCTACAACCATCTCACAGAGTCTTACAAAATCCCCAGGGAAGAGAATATTCTTGTTAAAATGGACTATTCCTGAATCAACTCTCTGCTTCCAGGCATTTGCTGTTTATACATAAGGCATGCCATCTTTCTTCAAATATATGAGGCATGCAATTGGCAGCAGATTTTTATTACTAGGCTTTTAATTCATTTTTTCTTAACTTTAGATTTATAGATATATTGTTCCTGAAGGCCGATGGGAGGAGCCTGAATGACAGAGGAATGACTTGGCGTCCATTAAGAGAGACTTGCTTCCATTTGGGCAATTGTGACAAAATACAATGTGGATTTTTTAAGGTTTGAAAATAAACCTTACTTTTATAAACATAAAATGCTTATTATAAATGAGTTCATATATATTCTAACCAAATTTATTTCTATTCTCATTATCCTGTATTAAATAAGTAAATAATACCCCTTTATGGTTGTAATCACATAGGGAAATGCAGATATCTTTCCAAGCAAACTGAAGTCTGGTTTAAGCATTTGACTATTTTGGAAAAAATTTCAATGCAATTTTGGCCAGAGAGAGACAGCAGGGTGTCTAGATTAAATTATAACTATTATTCTTTTCATCTACGTGGTATTCATAATCAATTATGTTTTTCTGGCTATCTGTATGTATATTTATATGTGTACTTAACATGCGTGTACTTAGATAATAGGAGAATCAGATTGGACTAAGTTTCTTAAAGTCATTGTGTGTGCCTTCTGTGTCTTTAAAACCTTTTAGATTTTAATGCTCTGTGTGTGTGTGTGTGTGCACACGTGGCGCGTATGTGTGCAAGAGTGACTGGAGAAGAGAGAGAGATTGGGAGAGAAATTAGATGGGGGAGAAGAAAAATACATACAATGGGGAACTCTAATGGGGAGAAAAGAAAACAAATCACTAATTATCGCACCTTTGCTATGAGCAAAAGTTGTTAGTTATTTCCACATATGCTATCTTACTTTACCTCATCATAAACCTATGTGTTAGCTATTATTTTCCACATTTATGAGGAAACTGAGGCTCATATAGTTTCTTTCTAGGGCGCAGAATGAGTGGAGAGGTAGGACTTAAAACCACATTTGCCTGTCTGCCTGATTCCACACGCATTTAATTTGTGCTACATCATGTTACCAGTTTTAAAGGAATGACGCGAGCTATACATTTTTACCTTGGAGTTATACCTCAAAACTCAAAAACTGTTATTTGTTGATAATAAGATAACTTTCAGATCAGCCTGAACAGAAAAACGAAAAGATCAGCATGCCTATCTTTTCAGGAAGAAAAATGAAACTGGGTCAAAGGAAAAGGATAAGTAGTTTATAGGCTATTTGGCTCAGTAATTATTTCCAGGATTTTTTTCTTTTCTTAAATGTAGTTTTTTTGTTCATAAAATAATAAACTTAACACAATTAGGAGCAAGTAATTTGAAATGACAGCTTGTTTCTACCCAGAAAGTGTGAACACGAATGAAGCCAATGAGGACAGTAAAGATCAGGGTGCCAGCATTTAAGAATATTTGAGGCTTGCAACTCATAACTAATACACTTGCAAAAATTAAAGATGTATTTTTATTCCAAGAAAGAATATACTTTTCCAGAATCCCAAAGAGAGGTAAATAACAGAAGATGTCTGTTTAAATTTACAGTTACAACAATTTATTTTCTTTATGAGAAGAACTAAAAGTTGAAATGTTTGTTTCTTTTATAAATGTGAAAACATTTAAGTGCACTTAATATTTTAGAATGTATTTCTGTCATTTGTACAAGAATATAATCATTCCGTCCAGGGTAATAAAAAGCAAACAAGACTACAGCCTTGAGGGCAATAACTTTGAAGAATATTGCAAATTTAATTCAAAATAATGGTGCTATATTTCTCATTGACATTATTTTATGAGCATTCGACGTGAGTGATCCGTCTTCCAAGTCCTCTGCTGGTCATTGACCTTCTGTTTTGTTTGTGTGTTTAAATCCTTGCTACCAGAGAATATGGCTGAGTTTGCCATGAATTCAGTGAGAGATGAGGGAAATTGGCATCAAAAGTCACTAGTGTGTTTTGTAAAAAATGAAGAAGCGTTCCAACCCATTGGTGACCTACGCTTTCCAAATAAAATAACTTTGAAACATATAAAATAAGAACACATTGAGTTGTTTGAAGACTACGTCCATAAAAGACATAACTATTTTGACACTTTTACAATGTTTTCTGGAATTGAAGACCCAAGGAGTTTTCTATGTCTATGGATCATTTACGAAAAGCATTTATGGGACTGGTCCAGTGGTGTAGTGGTTAAGTTTGTGAACTCCACTTTGGCATCCTGGGGTTCACAGGTGCGGATCCTGGGAGAGGACCTATACACTGCTCATCAAGCCACGCTGTGGCGGCATCCCATATGCAAAATAGAAGAAGATTGGCACAGATGTTAGCTCAGCAACAATATTCCTCAAGAAAAAGAGGAAGATTGGAAACAGATGTTAGCACAGTGCCACTATTCCTTACCAAAAGAAAAAAAAAATAGAAAAAGAAAAAAGCATTTGTGAGTCAGATAGCATAAATATAGAAAAGCAACCCCAGATTGAAACAGATAGAACATCAAAAAGTCTGCAAAGACCAGAGAGTCAGAGGTAGGACAGTCAGAGTTACAGAGGTGTCTGCAGCTGAGTACAAGAAACTGGTGTTGCAAATGGACAAGTAGTTGGCGACTGGGTCAGAGAGGGTGGGAGGGCAGGATAGGATCCCTGGGAAGGATCTCAGACAAGTAAGGGAGTTTGGTTTGTTTAAAAAAAGGGGGGCGGGGTAGAGGATGAGACTGTGGATAAGAATATATTTTTATTTCAAATAAAAAATGGGTAAGAACTGGAAATCTGTAACCATATTTTATGGAAGTTTAAGAATTGAAGAAAGTATGCTACAAAATGGCTGTTCTCTATCTTTTGTTTCTATGCTTGACTTTTCCCTCACTGGTTTTAGGTTTTGGGGTTTGTTTGTTCATTTTCTTTTTTTTTTTTAAAGTTCAAGGAATTATCCGAGAAATTACAGGCAACTACAAATCCCAGGCATGCAGAATCAGAGAAGTGTGATTTTCATTCACTTCATTCCTTCCCTCCCACCACATTTGTGTACATTCTTAACGATATTCTGAACCAAGGTTTGTAATGGCTAGGCCCCTGGGTGGATTGGAGTTGTTGAAGTTGGAGGTGGGGGTGTCTTTCAAAATCAACATCAAGACTGAAATCAGAGAGAGTTAAACCTCTCCCCTCATCAAATCAGAAACTTTAACTGTTCAGTAGGAATGGTTTATTTATTTTTAATTTACCAACTCAAATTTCTAGATACATATGCCCACCACCATCTAATATGTTCGGTTTCTTTTTTTTCACCTCTGAAGCTGTGGACTACAAAAAAATAATTCATTTTTCTCCAGTTTGGTTACATCTTATTCCCTTTATCACATGGATAGCTATCCAAAGACAACATCTAACATGAAACATCTTATTTTGACTTTTTCAGTCTTGTTACTCTGGATTCCTTCTTTGAATATGCAATTCTTACCTTATGGTCCTTTGACAAGTCTTTGAAGGGGGTCTGGAAACTCCTTGACAGCGTATACAAAGTTTTGCTTACTGTTTATGTAATGGATATGAGTTAGTCCTCTATACTTGGTTTCAAGTACTAGCACAGCTAGTTGTTTTAAAATTCAATTAAATATGGATTTAATCCTAACTGTCTGATTGGTAAAAGTCCCAATTCCAGACAATTGGTGGTTCCTCTGCATAGTGGTTAACCTTAAGTTGCAGAGAAGAGAATCCTTAGAAAGATTTATTTCAGGATATTAACATTTTATAGAATGTTTGAGAGGGCTACGGATACAGACTCCAGGATGATTTTTCAACTTGATTCCTTCAGTGGGCCACCAAAGGAGCTGCTGCTGCCAAATTAAAAAACTGCCACTCTCCTGATGGTTCTAGAACCACACCCTGCTGCCCATCAGCAATCCTCCACATTCAGGAAGCTTCTGTCAGTGCTCCAAGCTGTAAAACCATTGTCCTACACTTCAGAAAAATGGTTACCCACAACAGATCTCTACTAATTCTGCAGTAGGATGATTAAATGCGTGTAGGGCTGGGCTTGCACAGTAAGTGACGGAAGCTTTGGGAGCACTGCTTCTGCCTCAGTTTCTACCTCCACATCTATATAACTGCATCTGGTTGGCTAAGACTCTGAACCTTATTCCGAGCTCATCTTTAAGAGTCTAGCTCTCCCAGGATTCAATACAGGAAGGCACACTCAAAGGAGGCTGGTACATATGCTCAACTCCAAACCACTATATCCACCATATTCCCTACTCCTTTCTTATTGTGCAAGAATCTTGCAGATGACGAAAATCATGAAAAATTGTCAAAGACCTCTGATCTTTTTTTCATAGTCCCTGTGAAATACTCATTTTCAAGGCTGTGTGGACAGTGCGCTTCTGTCAAGTTGTAGAGAATTATTTACCCCAAGGAGCTTTGATTTCAGGTCCCAAGTATATGTGCAGTCAATCTTATCCATAGAGCCGTCATCTCAGGGTTTAGTCACCAGTGCTTGGAAACTAATCAACTTGTCTTCTGAGTCTCTGGGACCCTAACTCTTTCCATGATTTTTTATCAGACTCTTCTCAATTCAAAATATAGACGCCTCCTTTCTCTCCTCCTCTGAGACAATTTAACTTAATTCTCTTTAAAGACTTGAAAGAAGTGGAAGCCTCAAACTCAGAAAACCAAGAAATTTTCCTCAAATGAAAGAGAATATTTACAATTTAATTTATACTGCTTTTTTTCTTATAGAGTGAAGCAAAAAGGCAAGGTAATAGTTAATTTTTCAATAACTCATACTATTATAGGTAAATGTGCATTTTGAGGGTGAAGTGTAGAGAATGGCCTGTTACTTTCTTTGAATTATTGAATGAGGTCTCTGAATGCAAGATTTTAAAACACTGCTTCAGATGATTGAATTTTAGTCAATGGATGATCTTTATGCCTCTTTCTCAGCCAAAGACCAACACTCCTTGTACCACATAGCCTGTGGCATTCACTTCAGACTTAATTGAAAAAGTCCTTTCTGTACTTTGGCCTGTTGGTTGTTGCCTGTCACAAAAACTTCACTTATGGTTTAATCTCTCTATTTGACCATAGACTTCAAATTTCAGATTTCATATTGCTTCCTCAACTGTCTTCCCTGAAATTCATATTCCAGATGTCCTACTCAGCCCCAGATCCTGGAAGCCAAGAGTTGGCTAACGTCCATCTCCCATTGCTACTGCCACTTGTTTTCTGCTTGCTTGAATGAGAGAAAAAATGGAATCAGCTACTAAATGTATTATGAAGATGAGACTCTGAAGCATTTAATGTACTATGTATGAAATATGAATGATAGATTAATTATATAAAAGTAATTCTGCTTTATTTTATACTTATATATGACATGTATGAAACGTATTTAAAATTACAATTGTGTTATGTTACTAACATACAATGTTGACATTTACAAAATTTATTTAAATTATTTGAAGAATGGGTGATATTGCCATACTAACTGTGAGATTGAATGGTAAGGATTTTTTCAAGGTAGCAGATCAATGATGTATGAAGATAGTATGAAGATCAAAAGACAAAAGTACTAAAACTACATATTTCCGTGATAAAGGGTAACAGATACACACGAAAAGAGGTTGGGCATGATATCAAAAACATAAAATATGGTGGGAAGGTAAAGAGCAGAGCTTTCAGCAAGAGGTCAGACTAACGATACCATCAACTTAATATAGATTGCTATATACGTAGGTTATTATATATGAACCTCATGATAATCACAAATCAGAAACCTATAATAAATACCAAAAAAATTAAGAGAAAGGAACCCAAACATAATACTAAAGAAAGCCTCAAACCACAAAGGAAGAGATCAAGAGAAGAAGAAAAGAACAGAGAACTACCAAAACACCCAGAAAAAAGTAACAAAGTGGCAATAAGTACATACTTACGAATAGCTACTTTAAATGTCAATGGACTAAATGCTCCAACCAAAAGACATAGGATAGCTGATTGGATAAAAAATCAAGACCATATATATGCTACATATAAGACACACACTTCAGACCTAAAGACACTCACAAACTGAAAGTGAAGGGATGGAAAAAGATATTCCATGCAAATGGCAAAGAAAAGAAAGCTGGGTTAGCAATACTTACATAAGACAAAACAGACTTTGAAACAAAAACTGTAACGAACAAAGAAGGGTGCTACATAATGATAAAGGGAACAGTCCAACAAGAGGATAGAACACTTGTAAATATCTATGCACCCAACATAGGAGCACCTAAATATATAAAGCAATTATTAACAGGTGTAAAAGGAAAAATAGACAGAAACACAATGATAGTCGGGGACTTTAACGCTCCACTTACACCAATGGATAGATCATGTGTGTGATGGATGGCAGTTAGTCTTTGAGTGGTGGACACAATGTAATCTACACAGAAATCAAATACAATGGTGTACACTTGAAATTTATATAATGTTATAAAACAATGTTACCACAATTTATAAAAAATAAGAGAATAAATAATACAAAGCAAAAAAACTTTCCCATCTACACTTTTGTTTACCTACCTGCTGTCATTTTAAGTTGTGATTATCCTCATTGCCTTAGCTGCCTAAAATTCTTTCTCCTTTCCCCTAAGATTTCACATACAATGGATACATACACTACAAAATTCAAGGAGGCACCTTACTATGTATTTGGCGAATTTCTCATCTACGTTATCAATTGGACTTTGTTTACAGAAAAGAGATTGTGTCTCTCATTGTCAGGTGAAGTCAGGGGTTTAGTTAACCTGAAATATTTGAAAGAAAATCCAATACAGAGAAAATATTTGACATTATTTTTTGGAGTAGGTTTTTGAGGTTCATGAGAATAATATTTTATTAAATTTGCTTATTGTTGATTGACATTAGACAAATACCATTGGATGAGTTGATTTCAAGTTGTTTTATGAAGGGGGAATTCTATTACAAGGGATTTTAGTGAGCAAGTTGGAATTTTGTATGCTTTGCTCACGTTCTTCTGCCTAGCAGGACAGAGCTGAATTGAATCGTGGTCTGATGATGTTGCTTGTTTATTCTGCCCTCACAGGGGCACCTTTGAACATGTGCTACTTTAGGAAAGAAAGCTGTCAATCCATCTTGATTTGCAGGTCTCCTTGAGAAATGAACATTTCTTTGTGGTTGAAAGGCTCAAAAAACAAACAGCCCACATGGCTGCTATCTGAACTACACATCTTTCATTCCCTTCAGGTTATTATCTGTAGTAATATTTATTACAGCAACATGTTTTCTCTCAGCTGATATTTTGCCATTATTGACTTAAGCTGATAGAAATCTTAGTATTATTCCTTTTCCTTTTTTTTTTGCATGCAGAACAACTGGAGATTAAAAGATATAAGGAGTGTATTAAGTAGACTGCCTTTCTAGGAAAGCAGAAGGATTTTAAATAAGCTGAATTTGAAGCTTTATATTTTATTGTTTGCTGTTAATCGTTTTATTTTTAAATTATTTTTATTAATTCTTTATTCATGTATTTACACACATGTCTACTTTACATATACATATATTTATATACATTTTAAAAATCAACTTTATCGAGGTATAATTTACATTTAACAAAATGAACTGCATTCAAGTGTAGATTTAGATGTGATTTGAAAAATTTGTATACCTTGTAACTATGAGAAATATCAATACACAAAATATTTCTACTACCCTCAAATTTCCAGTGTGGCCTGTCCCAGTCACTATACACTCATCTAGCCTCACACAACTACTCGTCTGCTTTCTCTCACTAAAGAGTACTTTGTCTTTACATGGAATTATATCATATGCATTATTTTGTATCTGGCATATATCTCTCAGCTTAATAGTTTTGAGCTTCATCTATGCTGTTACTTGATTAGCAGTTCATGTCTTTTTATTGGTGAGTAGTATTCGAACATAATGATATACCTTCTTTTGTTGAATGACATTAAGTTTGTTTCCACTGTTTATCTCTTATGTCCAAAAGCTGCTATAAACCCTCATGTGGAAATATATTTACATCTTTCTTGAGTAAACACCAAGAAGTGGAATTGTTTCGTTTAATATAAGTTTAACTTTATAAGAAACTGCCAAACTATTTCTAAAATGGTTGTCTCATTTTATATCACACCAGCAGTTTTAAGCCCTATGTTAAAATTAACATTTATATTTAAATATAATACACATATAGAAAAGTGCACAAATCGTAAGCAGACAGCTCTTTAAAAGTCTCCCTCAGGCCTCCTCCTAGTCATCATAATTTAATGGCAATCATTATTGTGACTTCTATTCTGTTAGAATAGTTTTGCCTAATTTGAAGTATTTATAAATTGAATCATACACTGAGTGCCTTTTCAGGTCTGTCTTGCTGTGCCCTGTACTGTGCTTTTGAGATTCACGTATATATGTTGCATACAGCAGTAGTTTATTTTTCATTGCTGTGTGATATTCCACAACACGAACATAATACAATTTCATTTTTATTCTACTATTTATGAACAGTTGTTTTGGTTTGTTTTCATTTTTCCAATTTGTGACTATTACAAATAATGCTATATATACCTGAAGCATGTCTTTTGGTGCTTATGTTTGTGCATTTCTATTATTTTAATGAGTATACATCTAGCAGTGAGAGACTGGGTTTTAGAATAAGGAAGCACTTAAGGAAGCACTCACCCTCAGGGCCTTGGGAATGCCAAACCAGCACTTTCATGACACTGAGCCTGAGAACTTTCTTAAATTTTGTATCCTAAGTACCTCTCTTGCCTCAATCTAGACCCAGTCCTGCTTTGAGTCTATATGAAGAGAGGGCCAAACACAGCCAACCTCCAACTGATTCAGCCCATACTCCTGCAGTTCCATCAGCAGACCAACTGCAGTTTTGGGAAAGGCCTTATGCCAGAAGTGTCCAGACAATCCCTACATCAGTTGCTGCTCCATAGATAATAAAATGTTTGTTATTGTTTTAAACTACCAAATTTTGAGATGCCTGTTATGTGCTAATTGATAACCAAAATATTTCTGTTTGTGTGTCTGATTATTTCTGGTTGAATGCTAGACATTGTGTATGAAAATGTTCGGGATTTTAAGATCGTGTTTTCTTCCTCTAGAGAAAATTTATTTTTTCCAAAATACAAAAGATCTATGTGATCAAAAGATTGACAGGGATGATTTAAGGCTGAATTTCAGTTTGATCTATTCTAGTTTGAAAGTAACCTAAGGGATTTACCCTTCTGTGGTTTTAATCATAAGCTGGAGGGTTTTCTGCAGACTGTCTGTGAGGGTTAATTTTATATGTCAACTTGACTAGGGCACAGCATGCTGAAGTAGCTACTTAAACATTGTTTCTGAATGTGTCTGTGAGGTTGTTTCTAGAAGAAGTCAGCATTTGAGTTGGTAGACTGAGTAAAGCATATGGCCCTCTCCAATGTAGGTGAGCATCATCGCATCTATTGAGGATTTGAATAGAACAAAAAGGTAGAGGAAGTGTGAATTCATTCTCTGACTGTTATTTGAGCGAAGACATCAATCTTCTACCCTCAGTGCTTCTGCTTCTCAGGACTCCAAACTCAGATGGATATCTATACCATTACACCGTGTCTCTCCAGCTTTCAGGCCTTCAAATTATGCCACCGGCTTTATGTACTTACATATGTATATATAAAATTCTTATTGGCTCTGTTTCTCTCATGAACCCTGACTAACACACTCTCTTCCCTGAAATGTCCTAAACTCTATTTTTGTGTGTGTATTTGTTCCTAGGTCTGTGAGATGGCAAACTTCTTAGCACATGTTTCTACTGCATTTCTTCTCCTTTTGACCAGAGCAATCTAAGATTCACCAGATGCCTTGAGGATAAACCTGAGACTAGTAAAGGCAAATGCACCACAGGAAAAAAGTGGTAGCAAAGCTTGCGTTGCCAGAAAGGAGTTTCCATTTTTCATCAGATCTTGCTTCCTACTCACCCCATGTCTCAGCTGCTTTGGTTGCTTAGCAGTATAATCAAAAAGATGTTTTTATATTTCACCCAGTTTCTATACTTTTTGGTGAGTTATAAAAAGAAATCTTTTCAAGCCTCTTTGCAGTTCAACACAATGGAAAATTGATTTCTATTTATAAATCTACCTTGATATTTCCTAATGTACTTTAATTAAATTTGAGTAACAAATGTATATTTGAATACTTACTATATAATTATCATTTTTATAGCTTGGACAATATGTTTCCTTTCTTTAAAGACTTAAAACTCTAAGGAGGGTTTTGAATTATACTACTATGAACTCTAATCCCAAGTAGAGTAATATATATTAAAGGAAAGGATTAATAATAGTTTTCATATTTTCTCAATGCTATATTACTTTTCATTTTACCTCCTCCTCTAAGAGCCACCTCCCCCATATATTCTAAATTTTAAAGGCTTATAGTTATCTGTTTTGTAACCTGTGCCTGAGTGAGGCAGCCATGCTGCCATCTGTTATATTTCTTGTATGATGGCTGTTGCCCTTATTATAGGTTATTGCAAGTCTCCGAGGGCTAGAATCTCTTTGCCTTTGAGCCATTTTCTAACAAAATAAAAATGGCTTGCATTTCCTTCTGTCAGTGCACAAGCTGTATTATAAAGATTGCCTCAATTACAGCATCATTTATGTTATCTTAAGCAGAATTGATTTTGTTTTCATGTTGTAGGGATGAAAGTTGGCTTAGTAAAAGCTCTTGTAAGTGTTATGTTGCTGTACCTGAATCCTCACATCATTCTGATTTTGCATAATGATAATGACATTATTTAGTGTTTATTTTGGAGATTTAGACAGGAAAATCTTTTGAGATACAATCTACCATCTGTGCACTATATGAAGAAGGAATTCTTCAGAGTTCATTATCACAAAATTAAAATAACAGAGACGTTCTTTCAATTTAGCAATAAGACACTAGTGTCAATTATCTTCTATTATCCCAGCCCAAGCCAGCAATTTTTATAGTGGAGTAAAATAAATCTTGTCATTCAGCTTTTACACGCTTATAGATAATGCGAGAGGCATATTATCTGTGTCTGAGCATTTTTCAATTCATCTTTCTATTTCTTCACAAAGGTACAGCTAAAGTATTTTTAACTTGCTAAAAGCCTAATGCCAGATCCTGATGCCTTTAGAATCTGATAACATCACTACGCACCTTTACTGTCAGTTCAACTCTTGATTTTTCTGTTCAGCTATTTCTGGATTAGCCCTGAATTGACTGTGGTTATCTTTTCATCAATTTTAGTAAAAATGGCATTCATCAATTTAAAAAGGGGAAAAACAGAAAGTAAATTATAGCGTAAGGGATAAAACACGAACTAAGATCCAAGAGAGATATGTTCTACTTTTGGTCCTACAACTTAACATGTAATCATGGAGAGTCACTTGTTTTGACATATGATATCTTCTTTTATAATGTAGGAAGAATATATATATATGTAAGCTCTAAGTTTCCTTCCCATGAACCATGCAAGGATTTTGTGACAGTTAGCATAGTTCCAGTTACATTTAAATCACCCCAGAAAAATCCTTCGTTACCCTATTCTTCTTATTTCTAGCGTCAGAGAATATGCATCTTTCTTCAAATGCTTGTATATTAAAAAATTATTTATATATTTATTTAAATTCTACTTTTGTGTTTTACTAGACGATGTTTCTAAACTTTATACATTAGGGTCTATATTCCAAACCTTTTATAATTTTTGTTACTTTTCTCTAAAATATGTATGATTCTCTGATTGCTAGCTTCATGTCACCATATCTCAACTTTATTCTGTCTCTGGAGCATTCAATTTTGTATCAGGGAACATTCTGTAATTGAGGCAGATTAACTTCTGTGTAAAGTTAGATAATTTTGTTTAGATAAGAAAGCCCAAACTTTAAATCACCTCTACCCTAGATGTTGATTCTAGATGTCACAGAGACAGAGAAGTATCGATTTAGTGTTAGAAAAAGTAGTAAGTGAAATGAAGACAGTATAATAAGAATATTTACTATTTTGTTTTTTACACAAAGCTAAATACTATGTATAATTTAAACTGATGTACAACCAGTGGTGTATGGAAATGTTATTTTAGGTCAACATCATAAATCTAAATATCAAAAATAGTGTTTTGGCCTCTAGCCGCGAAAAATGTGCTGAGAATTATATTAATAGATAATCCTCTTAAAGAATTTTAAAGCAAATTTTTAGAAATATGAAAATATTCAAGGAAAAGATTTACATCGTGTTGCTTTATCTAAGTAAGTATTAAACTTGTTATCAGACCAGTAATATGTTTCCTTCTTGATCAACAAGCCCAAGGAGAGCACATAGCAGACAGAACCATCCCAAAACAAATCACATAGGAGGAATTTCTCTTAATTTTTATGTTGTTCTCTTAATCGTGAAGATATTATTAAGTAAAAACATATCATATTTTCACCATTTACTTAGTTTTGTATATCTATATCTATCATCTATCCACAAACTATCTAATCTATTTTAAGAGATGCAAACTTCCAACTACCTCTACAAGTTGCCTAGCCAAACACCCAAACACATTCTCTCCTATCACACGATTTGGCAAAAATTCTTCCATAATTTTCCCCAAATCATGCTCATATACTAATCATCTACTAACTGGTCAAATTATTTTGTCTTTAAAATTCTGCTTCTTAATGAGTAATATTTGCATCAACCTTATGGGTTTTAATTAGGGATCCAATGAGAGAAACACATAAAATGCTAATTATAATACCCCTTTCTTTTCTCGTTTCTTTTAGATCAACTGATGCTGTACATAATTATTGGAATTTTGACCTTTTAGCATATCCAGTGTACGAGTGAATCATGCAGTAGTCAACCGTTTTCTAATTGTGATATATTATTTTGTATTATTTTGCTCATCCAAAGGATGCTTCATTGAACTTGCTTGCTTGTATATCTTCAT
This sequence comes from Equus przewalskii, assembly GCF_037783145.1. Classification (NCBI taxonomy): domain Eukaryota; kingdom Metazoa; phylum Chordata; class Mammalia; order Perissodactyla; family Equidae; genus Equus; species Equus przewalskii. The sequence continues at coordinate 68,599,663 of NC_091832.1, forward strand.
ATATTTCTCGTATTTAATCTTTAATAACTATTTTAAAATTGTCCTCCAAAATGATTATAACAAGTTAAATTCTCACCAAGAGTGCATATTTCACCAGCACTCAACATCTCAAAATTTTAAAATTCCCTTCTAATGGATAGAAATGATATATCATTAGTGTTTTTACATTTGACCAATCTAGAAAATATTATCTTGTAATAGCCATATGCATTTATTAATTGGGTTGTCTATCCTTTTATTGCTTTTCTTTTTGGGATATAATTATTTGATATATAACATTATATTAGTTGTATGTGATTATATAATATATATTTTATGTATTACATATCCTTTTTATTCTTATTTTATAGGAATTATTTGTATGTTAGTGATACTAGCTTTTGGCCAGTTTTCTACGTTGTAAACATTTTCTCTCAGTTTTTTATTTTTATTTTGAATATATTTATGTCCTATTTTTACAGATTTAAGTTTAACTTTCATGTTGTCTTTTCTGGCCTTCATTATTGTTGTTGTTGTTTGCAGTTTCTGAGTTTCTGGTCTTGCTTCTGAAGGCCGCCTCCAGGTTAGGACGAGTGACAGTACTAGCAGTCCATTCGTGTCTCTTCCATAGTCTATAACAGTGAAACTGATTTTCTCTAAATTTCTAGTAAACTAGGACTGCACTTTCGCCTTCATCCGTCCGTTATGACTGTGGATGTGAGTGGATGTTCCTGCAATAACAATCAACCTTTGATAGGGATAAAGTGTAAAAGCAACAGCCATGGCTTTGTAAGAACTGAAGCTTTTGCAAAATTCATCATTTTAAAGAGAAAGCATATATAGATGGAAAAGAGAGTTCCAATGCATTTTAGAAAGATTATTTCCAAGATATAATTATCTCTGCTCAAACCACGTGAGATTGAGAACTGTTAATGCGTTTAAAAATAGTTTAATCTTAATCTCAACTCAATCTTAACTACTCCCTAGTCTTAACTACTATATTCCTTCCTGTTCTTCCAATGTTTTTCACTTCTCACAAAAATAGTGGAAAGAGAAGAACATCTTGTCACCATATTTTCAAATAATTTCTTGATCATGTTTCTCATGAATTATTTCAATTACGTTAGCTCGGTGTGCGTGTATTAATAATGTGGGAAAAGTTACATCTCAATAGTAATCAAAGAAATTCAAATACGAACAATGAGAAATCATTTTAATCTATGAGATTAACAAAATTGATGATAAAATCCACAGTTGTCAATGGCGGGGAACACTTAATCACTGCTACTGGGAGTGTAAATCATTATAATATCAGAGAGCAATTGGGACATATGTGAAGTATTTAATCAGAACACTTCTACTTCTAAGAATTTATCTTGGAGAAATTATTAGATGAGAGCATCAAAATATGCACATAGTATTTTTAACAGTAAAATATTAGAAACAACCTACAAATCTATCCTCATTACCTATTGCTATATAACCATCACTTTTATTATTATTATTATTTATCATCTTTCTGGGGGTTGATTGGATTTAATTAGGCATTTCTCACTCAGCATCTTTTATGTGGCAATGTTCAGACAGAGACTAGTACTGGAACCATCTGAAGGCTCACTCACCTGTCTGGCACTTGAGCTGGAAAGCCTCAAAGACAGAGAGAGGGAACAGCTGGGTGTCCTCAGCCAGCCTGTCTCTCTCTAGGTGGTGAGGGAGCTTCTGGATAGCCAGACTTTGTACCTGTGACTCAAGACTCCAAAGTCACCATTCAAAGAGAGAGCACCAGGTAAATGTGTAACACCTTTCTCAACCTAGCCTTATGGGTCACTCACCATCATTTCTTTCTTAATCTTTCTATCTAGACAGTAACAAGTTTACTCTAAGATTCAAGGAGAGGACATATGGACTCCACATCTTAATGGAAAGCACAGCAAATAATTTGTGCACATGTATTAACACCGCTGCAATGTCTACAAATAGGAAATTTCTTTAATTGTTTACATAAATACCATGGAATACCATATCGTCATTAAAACTAATGAAATATCTCTCTAAATATTAAGGAGAGAAGATTTTTACCATATTTAATTTCTGAAATCTTTCCATTTTTAGCATGTTAAGATATATCCACACACATATGTGTGTATTATCTGACTTTTGAAAACGTTGACACATTGAAATACAACTCTCTCACTGTTTTAATTATGTTTTATTTTTAATGTAGTTAACAACAACAATGCAAAGACTAAAGGTTGAACATTTATGATGCCAAAGACTTTTGTTCCTTACAATTGAGCTGAATATACTATTTTAAGTAACTAGAACACGTGTTTGTTACACTGATCTGGAGAACTTTGTGTTTATTTTATCACACCTCTAAATGTATTATAACAGCAGAAAATTATGTTTTTTAATGTGAATATTTTTAGCTTGAGTTATCTGTATGTGGTAGGAACTACAGATAAATAAGCTGGATAGAACTCTGCTCAGTTTGGAGGTGGTAAAGGAGCCAGGAGTCAGTTCCAGGGCTAAATTTATACCTAATCCTTCTCTCCCCATAAACTCGAGGAACTGCTGTGATTCTAGAGAACTGAGTTTGAAAATGAGTGCAACAGATAATCTCCATGCTCCCTAATATTGCTAAAACATCTATGCATGCACAGCTCAAATTTACTTTCTGGTTTAGGAATAAAAGTGTTTATATCCAGGGTCAGCCCCAGTGGCCCAGTGGTTAAGTTCAGCATGCTCTGCTTCAGCAGCCCAGGTTTGGTTCCCAGGTGTGGACTTATACCACTAGGCCACAGGGCCAGCCCCCTTGACTTTACTTTTTAATGCAATATGATACTCACCCCCAGTTAAACCCAGCAATCAATGTAATTAACAATATCATCCTAATTGTACATTTCAGTCAATATTCTCTAGCTCTTTCCTGCTTCGTGTGACTACGTACGTACAACATTTCTGGCACCACTTCAATTCTATGCTCCACAGTTTTATTGTCCATTTTATGTATATTTTACAGATGTTTACTTTTATTCATTTGTTCAACAATATAGATATGGTTCCTGCTTTTATGGAATAGACAGTCTGGTGGAAAATGCATATAAGTACACAGGCAACTGCCATACAGTGTCATTGATGCTACTGTAGAAATACATCATGCTGTGCAGATATATGGGAGAGATGCTTATTTTAGCCTCCTAAGTTATAAAAGCTTTCTTGGAGGTGTTGGCCTCTAAACATACTCAGAGGATAAATAGAAATTATTTTAGTCAGGAGGACCATTGAAGAGTTGGAAAGTATTCCAAGCAGAGGGAGTAATATTCCCAACGGTACTGAGGTAGGAGAGGTATGGGAAAATTGACAATTGGTTTGATTGGCTTTGGTGAAGTGGAGTGTGTTGAGGTGAAACTGAAGAGATGAATATGGACCACATTGTGCCAGGATATTAAGCATTTCAGCCCTTAATTTAATAGTGAGTCATTGAATCGTTTAGAGCCAGAAAGCATATGCTAAGGTATGTTTCTCTATCCACATTATTTTATGTTGTTTCTATTTTATGAATGTATGCTCTATTTTCCTTATCTCTTCTTTTCTACATTCTTTGGGCCGACTTAGTCCCTCTATTTTAAACTTCACATAATGTATGTTTAGCTCATGAATTTTAGCCCTTCTTATCTTTTAATATATGTATTTAGTGTATTAATTTCCCTCCAGGATCTGATTTAATTGCATAAGGAATGATTTGATACACAGTATTTTCATTGTTATGTTTAAGATGCTTTCAAATTTGTGTTGTGATTTTTTTGTTTTATCAGTGAGTTATTTTAATGCTTATATCTGAATTTCTAAAGCTATGGGTATTTTCTTTTTAGTCTAATTGTTATAGATTTGTGGCTTATTTGCATTGGGGTCAAAAATAATACTTTATAAGATTTCAATTCTTTGAAATTTCTTGATACTTGCTTTTTTTTTTTTACTAGACTAGCTATATAATTTAGACCCAACCCAGCGTATTGTTGAAAGTGAAAGGACATAATATCAGTAACCAATACGGAGACAATAGGAGAGAACTAAGACTATCTCAGGCACACTGGATGTATGTTCACTCTATTTATAACCCAATATGTGGTCAATTTTTGTAAATGACCTATGTGCTCTTGAAAAGAATACATGATGTGAAGTTGGTGGGTGTGGCATCATAGTTAGGAGACCATAAGATCAACCTTGTTAATTTTCTTACAACTTTTACGTCCTTACTGCAGTTTTTGTTTGTTTTATCCATTACAGAGAAAATCATATGGAAATATCCAGTACAATTGTGGATCAGCTAATTTCACCTTACAGTTTTAGAACTTCTGTCTTAATTCTTTTGAGACCATGGAATTGCATCCATATAAACTAAGAATTCTCAAACATTGCTGATTAATTGAACTTTTTTTTTTTAGATTGGCACCTGAGCTAACATCTGTTGCCAATCGTTTTTCTCTTTTCTTCTTCTTCTTCTCCCCAAAGCCCCCCAGTACACAGTTGTATATTCTAGCTGTAGATCCTTCTAGTTCTGCTATGTGGGACACTGCCTCAGTGTGGCCTGATGAGTGGTGCCATGTCCGCACCCAGGATCCAAGCCTGTGAAACTCTGGGCTGCTGAAGTGGAGCACTCGAACTTAACCAGTGGCCGCACGGCCGGGCCCTATTTGAATATTTTTATCACGAGGTCACTATCTTTGCCTAGCAGTGCTCTGTCTTAATATCTAATTAAAACAGCATTAATGTAACTTTATCAGCTTTCTTTTGATTATTTTCATGGTACATCTTTTTAATCATTCTTTCCTTTTCAACATTTATGTATACTTATGTTTCAAATGTTTGTGTTGTAAACACCATCTTATTGCTTGCTTTCTCATGAGTGATAATTATTATCTTTTAATTGATATCTTTATTCCATTTACATTTAATTTATTTACTGATATAGTCAGATTTAAATTTACAATCTTAATATGTTCTTTCAGTTTGGTCTGTCCAGCTCCAGATCTGTTTTCCCCTCTCATTTTTTACTCTCTTTTGTATTAGCAATGTGTTTTTGCTTCAATTATATTTATTTCTCTTATTTTGATATTTGTACACTTTTAACACTCTATATTTGTATATAGAATTATATGCCTTTCTCTCATACTACTCTTATATGTTTCATTCTTTGCTAGTAAGGGTGTAATAGTAATGGGAATTTTATACCCCTGCCAGAAAAAGTTAAAAGCAAAAACATTATAATAGTTCAAGTCCATTTAATCCCCTCTGACTTGCATACGTTTGTTGTAGTGGAGTTTGATTATATATTGATTATATTTACTCAAATACTAATTTGAGTTAATCACTGTTTTAAAATATTCTTTTGATCTTCATGCATCTACAGCTTTGCAGATGAGATCACCATCCTCTACCTAAAGATGTCTTTAGAATTTCCTTTCTGTTTTTATTTTTATGAAAATTATATTTATTTTACCATAATTCTTGAAAGGTTTTTTGGGGGGAAGTGTAGGATTTTAAGACAGAAGTTATGTTCTTTGAACAAATTGAAGATCTTTCTTAGTCTACCCTTTTTGGGTCCTCACTATAGATACTGAGAATAATTTTTTAAAGAGTTTCTCTCATTCTTTTCTTGTTGCAGATGTGTTTTTTGTTTGTTTGGATTTGGGGGCATTTTTCTGTTTTACTATGATTTTTCTAGGCAGGAATTTCTTTTCATTAATCTTACATGTGTTTCATCAGACATCTTGGGTCTTGGGATTACTGGCTTTCACCAGATTTTGAAAACCTCAGTCATTGTTTCCTCAAATATTACTTCTGCCTATTATCTATATTTTCTCCTAGTAGGACTGCAACTTAATGTTTTCTAGTACTTCTGACTATATTTTCTACGTCTTTTGTCCTCTCATTTATTATTTTCAATCATTTTGTACCTTTCTCCATTTCAGATGGATTCTTATGACTTATCTTCCAGGTGTCTAATTTTCTATTCAGCTTGTCTAATTTAGAGTTTAACCCATTGTATAATTTTTCCAGGGTTGCCATACTACAACTAAATGGCTTAGGAAAACAGAAATTTATTTTCTCATCGTTTCAGGAGTCAGAAGCTCAAATAATTTCTTTACTTTGCAATTTTCCATGTCATTAAAGTTTTAGTGTCTGACTTGCAAAGAACATAGAAATAAGTTTTTTTAACTTGAATCCTTTTGTTGCATGTAATCAATTTATTCCTTTATAGACATATTTGGACTCATTTCTGTAATCTTATTTAATTCTACTTTTATCCCACATTTTCCTTGCTTTCTTATTTAATTGTCTTTTTCTGGTATTAAGAGATTTTGTTCATTTTTATTTCTCCTACTCTGCCTTTTTAATCTCACTTTTTAAATGCTTACCCTTAAAATTCCATATTTAAATTAATAAAGATTTAAAGTTGAAGAATGTCTTGGCATTCCCCTAAAAATTAAAGAATTTTAAATGTTTAGCTTGAGTTTTTCTCTTCTAACTTCAATAATATTCTGTTCCAGTATGTCATTGAAAATACTCTTGCCAAAGTCAGCAGTGATTCTCTGTTGCTGAGTCCAATGGATACTTGTCACCCTTTATTTCACTTTGTCTTTTAACATATTCTGACCACTCTCCTTTGCATATGTATCCACATTTCAGGCTTTGTTTTTTATAATACTCTATTATTTAGAGAATTAAACCCAGTATTTCAGCCATTTTTGGCTGGAATGCAATTGGCAACACAGAAAACACAAAATTCTAAGCAATGCCTTTGAAAACCTCACAGGACTAGTGGGAGGGAAGTGGATGAAATCCAGGTCTCTCTCCGAGTGGGAGTCCTGACATGCTGCTCTGTGCTTTGGATCATAGCCCCAAAGAGTTGAATCATCAGAGCAAGTATGAAGTAGATATGAACCATCCTTTACATGTATTATACATCAGGTTCATTTTTTCTGTTTGAAATTAGATTAAGGCAATGCCTGATTGCTTGTCTCAGCATTTACCTCATGGAATATCTAGAATCATATAAAAATCCTCTCAGAGAGAAGAAAATGTTAGTCCTAGTCCTCAAACTATTTGGGCAAAAGCAATGTTAACTAAGGATGAGAGGAAAATGAGACAAAATAAATAAGAACCATTAGGAAAAAAAGTCAGTGAAAACTAACTTACAATGACTCTTGTTACTGAAATTAGACAGACTATAAAGCAACTGTCCTTATAATGTTTGGGGACATAAGTTAAAACTGGAAAGTTTTGGTTGAAAACTATTAAAAGTGAAATGACATTTTGCATCTCTTCCCCTCCCATTATAGCATCCATGGCCTTCCCTGTCTTATTTTTCTCATGAGCTCTTAAACAATATTAATTTTTCTATTATTAATCTTGTTTATTGTCTCTCTTTGGTAAGTAATAAATCCAATGAGGATTGAGGTTTCTATCTTGGCATTATCAGATGTGTTTGCAAACTATAGAACTGCTACCTGACCACAACAGGTATTCAATAGTAGTAATTAATATCTGTTGAGAGAAGCAATGATTGAATGAATGAATTATGCATTACAGGAAGAAAGAATATGATTTAAGCAGGAATGTCTGAGTAGTACACATAAAAAAAAGCATAGAAAATGGTAAATTTGGGTAAAACAAAGAGCCATCTTTTGGATAAAACAATAAAATTATATTAAAGATTTAATTTCAAAGTATGTTTAAGTAGATTAATTAGATTATCATATTTTATCTCTATTCATATACCCTTTATTTAAATTAAAGCCCTGTAATGCAAAATATGTGTTTGAATTTCTATATTCAATTTTATTTGATGGAACAATTTATTTCTACAATAACTTGAGTTAGTACTACATGGTTTAATCTTAAATATCTTAAATACTGCTGAATTAACAATTTAAGTCTATTTCACCAGTCCTTTGTTTTTGTTAGTGCCATCCAATCAATTCCGACTCCTAGTGACACTGTGTAGAGCAAAACAGAACCCTGCCTTGTGTTTTTGCGACATCCTCTCGCCTTTTGGTGCTGTATTAGACAGTGCTCTGTTGCTAGGCATAGAGCTTTTATGAACAATGGTTTTGGAAGTGGATGGCCAGGTCCTTCTTATTAGTCTGTCTTAATCTGGAAGCTCCACTGAAACCTGTCTACCATGGGTGCCCTGTTTGTGTCTGAAATACTGAGGTCATAGCTTTCAGCATAACAGCAACACACAGCCACAGTATGACCACTGACAGACAGATGAGTGGTATGGTTCCCTGACTGGGAAACGGTGGCAAGAGCACCAAATCTTAACCACTGGACCACCAGGGCTGGCTAGTCACTAGTTAGTGACGTTTAAAAATTTTTCATAAAATAATCTGGTAATTCCATGAGCATCAAAGAACCACATAGCTGGAAACATGTTTAGGAGAATGGGAAATTCATACCTAAAATAATTATTTGGAAAATAAATGGATTTGCTCCTAATTTAGGTTAGGATACACCCCAAATATAGCTTAAGATAAACATGTAGAGAAGAAGGGCAAGGGTGGTCACACTTGTAGCCACTCCAATAGCCCTCAAAACAGCAGGACAACATGGCTATCTAAAATCGCTACCATGAGGCCAGCTGATAAAGTTTCACATGCCTCAATTTGAGGCTACTTTCGTTAAATGGTTTTTACAAAGAAATCAGTTTCATCTTTTCTGAGAAAAAAGTCAGGGAAAGGTGATTAAATTAAAATCTCAATACCAGTAAGGTTTAACTTTGTCAATTAAGTCCTTTAAACTAGGCCCGACCATAAATGATGTCTACCTCATGTCATTTCACATCAAAAAGATTAGCCACATGTCAGTTTAAAAATAATATTAAAGAGAGAGGCCATTTATTTCCACTAAACTAGAAAAAAAATATATATACTAAACCATAGTTCTAGTTTTAAGGAATATTACCAGGAACTCATATTATTAATTCAACTGACCTCATTGCTTCTTGGTTTGCATATTCTATTTTTCTTGGCAATATTATAAACTAGCATCACTCAGAGCTGACTTCTAAACATTAACTGTCATTGACTGGCATTGACTGTCTGCAGGCCATACAGAAAGTGTTCATAATCACCCTTGTGAATTAGTCGTTGGCCATGAAATAGCTTAATTCAGCCAAAGTCAGGATCCTTTGGTATCATCTTTTTTTTGACTCAGCTCCATAGTAAGATAAAGGCAGCATATAAGCATTTTACCAAAATTATCACTCTCTTATCACAAGTGTTCTAGAAATCAAAGGCACATGATTTATTTGAGAAATAAGATTTTCATGGTTTTTTTCAGGGAAAGGAAAAGAAAACATTTAAGAGGGTGAGTGAAGCAAGTTAGGGAAGGGGAACAAGCTAAATAAGATTGTGCCCTCAATTCTAGCATTGGCATGACCCAAGGGATAGAGATAGGATTCCAGAGCTCAAATTACAGCCAACACTTGCTCAGAGTTAGTCAAGGGATTTGAATTTGTATCTCTTTATCAGTCAGATGTAAGCTACTCTGCAGGTGAAAGTCGTAACTTCCCAGATGCCTCTGGTGCTGTTGAACCCCTGCAGCCAAGGCAAGTTGTTCCAAGAAGGTTACAGGTACAAACCATTAGCCATAGCACTTGTAGACACTAAGGAATGGATGCACCATCTGGAAAACGAGAACTGGGAAGGACATCAACAGAATCCACAAGCAGTCCACTTCTTACACTCACATTAAATTCACTACATCTGGCTAATATCTATCCAGGATTCAGGTTATTCAAAATTTATTTTGGGGAGGATTGGGCTTAGTGGAATAAGCTACAGCCTAAATGCTATGGTTAATCCTAAACCCGTAGCTTATATTTGTCATCTCCTTCCTCTGCTAGTCATTTTATTTTCCCCTCACCCTTTGCTAGCACTTATACTGTTAAAGTGCCTTCCCTGGGGAGGTGACCCAGACCTGCATCCTTGAGAAGTCGGAGCCTCTGAGTTCCCTGTTCTTATCTGGCTGGGGTCACTGTCCTTTAAAATTTACATTTAACACTGGACATAGGACTACTAAGAGACGCTCAGTGGATCATATGAATGCCAAACATTCTTCCCTGACCCCATTATGAAGCACCAGTATTCCTACATCCTAATGATTGTCAGCTTCAATTATCCCTGCCAGTATTGTGCCTTCTGGACTACTGGCATGAAAAGTTCAAATTAGCTAGGAACTACCATTGATTTAAAATTATTGGTACTCTTAACACATCCCTTGATGGAATTCCCCCGTCTCTGGAAGCCAGGTCTTCTAGATATATAAAGTTTAAAGTTGTGAAGTAAGAAGTACAAATTCCCCCAAGGAGTTAGAAGTGAAAGCCACTTATACTTCTAAGGCTTGGTTGCCAGACTTATGTATCCTACCAATAAGGGACAGAGAATGATACAATGGCCATTGGTTTAAGTTATATCCCCTATCCTGAAGGATATCCCATTCTCCAAGGTATCATCTTCAAGTTGGTTCCTCAGTTGTATCTTCAGGAGTCTTTTCTGGGGACTGGCGGTCACCAGTTCAGATCCCGGTTGCAGACGTGGCACTGCTCTTCAAGCTATGCTTTGGCAGACATCCCCCATATAAAGTATAGGAAGATGGGCATGGATGTTAGCAAAAAGAGGAGGATTGGCAGATGTTAGCTCAAGGCTGATCTTCCTCAAAAAAAAAAAAAAAAGAGTCCTTTCCACTACTCAATTAAGCCAGCCATTTCTGAGTGGCATATTTTACATTAGGACCATTTGATTTCATACTTATGTAGCCACCACCACCTCATTGTTATGATGTTATGTAGGCTCCAATGTCAGTAGGAAAGATACTCTTCCAGCCTTTGAATAGTGATGTTGGATGAGGCACTGCAGGTAGGGCATGTATACTCATATCAAGAGAAAATACCCATCCTTGTCAGGATGAATCATTGCTATTTTTTGAATGGGAAGGGTTCCATGTAATTAACTTGCAATCAGAAGGTTTATTTGTCTCTTTGGGAGATGGTACCATATGAGGGTTTCAACTCCAATATCTCCTGATGACAGGACAAATATTCAGCAGAGACAGCGAATAGATCAGAATTTGTGAGAGAAATCCATGGTATGGGTCCTTGAATATCCAACATCTCTGTTACATGGATATTCAGTTCATGAGCCTCCTGTATAAATGCTGTGGAGGCTGAGGATAGAAACTGGCTGACATCTACAGGCTAAGTCATCCTGTCCATGTGAGTGTTTCATGCTCTTCTACAATGAACAATCTTCCCAAGCAGAGATTTTGCCCAATGCTGTAGATCTATCCGGATGCCACTTTCCCAGACCTCAAGCCTCTATGTGACCTCATCTCACCCTTTATGGGTCCCAGAACAATCATCTAAACTATCAGCTACTGCTCATAAGTCTCACTCTCTCTATATACCTACCTCAGGTGATTTCCCTCACTCTCCAAGTAAATGACCACGTGTACCACCTGAAGCTCTGCTCTATTGGGATGATTTCTACATTAATTTGTTCCTAAAGTAAAGGATTGTTTTGTAAACAAATTTTTTCAAGAGACAGTTTGGTTTTATCTGATGCTACAAGGTGGCCATCCTGGTTTCACCTGATCTTGTCCTCATGGTTCTTATAACTCAATCATTCTCTGGAGCATTGTTTCTGAATTTGGTGGTCTAGACATTGAGTATGTATAGATCTCCGTAGATTTGCGACTTGTTGTTTTTGATCTGCAAGAAAGCCTTTTATAAACACTTTAATTGGAGCAGGCTGTTTAAGATGAAAATCTGCTAAATTACTTTCTAAAGTATTTCCGTCTATTTCTATGGTATTTCTAAAGGAAATCTCTACTGTTTATAGTATAAGATATCAGATCTTGCAATACCTTGTTTATTGTGAGACTCTACCTTTAGGACAGCAGTTAGCTTGGGAAGCATTGAGGAATCAAGAAATTCATGCACTTCTTGATTTTTAAATAGTGGCTGAGGAGTTTGAGAAGCTTCTTTGTTTGTATATCATTTCAAAGAAGTAAATTATTCTAAAATCAAACCTGTTAGTAGTGTACAGATTCATTATTTTGTTTAGGTAATTTGGCATTCCTTAAAAAGTGTCACAGTTCAGTTCAATCTAGTTTTGGTAAGGAATTGGATTCTGCAAGAGAGATGAGGCTACTTATTTTAGTGAACTCTGATATTTTCTTTTTACGTTTAATATAAAAGCCACCAAACCAAACATATTAAGTCAGATGTTGGGCTTGGAGTATCCAATAATTTTGTTCTGACTATGAACAGTTCCTTAATTACAGATAGACAATTATGTGGTTTCCTTTCATGGGTGTTAGAGAGTTATCGGATTAAGAGTGTTAAAGCAGAAGATAATAATATGAGAAGGTGAAATAACAATAATTGATAATTTGTTGATTAGTAGAAAAAATTTGGGTGGCTTCTGCTAAGAAAATGAAATTTTACTACATGTAGTAACATCAGATTTAAAGATGATCCTAATACGAAATCTAAGGATCTTTTGACGGATTTAAATCAAAGCCTGATTTTTTTTTTTGGAGGCAAGTAGGTTAAACATGACTACCAGATCAAAGATACACTCTAATGGGTTTTTGATATGTATCAAGTTGTTGAGATAGCATTGCTAGTAGATGGCCTAATCTCTTAATGTTTGTACAAAATGTGTTTGATGATCTGAACTCTTTTGTGCTCTATTTCAATTAATCTGCCTAGATCTGTGGTATTTTTTCTGTAGGATTCTGAGAACACAGCTAATTTTTTGGTAATTAATAAAATTATGCTTATTATTGGGGTATTGATATCAAGATCTGCTACAATCTGATTATGTCTAGGGGCTGCAATATATTTTCTATGAAATGGATCTTATCTATTATACTTACAGTGATACTGAGAATAATGAAGTATTCTCACAATGAAACCAAGATATCAGAGTTTGGAACTTTGGGAAGGACATGGGATAGTGAGAAATTCTCAATAGTTGAGTGGCTCTAGTAAACCAACGTAATTAAAGTTCATTTTCCTTCTAAACTTCTACAATTTACTAGGATACAAATTTGTTTTTTATTATCTACTTTCATAATCTGATACAATGAGTCATTTTTTTATTTAATCAAAATTTATCTTTCTTTTCCTTACTACAAGTTGATTTGTCCTCTATCTTTCTTTTCAGACAAATTTGTATTTTACTCCAAGGGAGCTGATATTCTATGGTGCTGGGATTAACGGTTGATATAGTGGCATGCATAACAATAAGAAAGTTGTATTGTGGATATATAAGCATAAACAATTCCGTTTGAGAGTTTAGCTGAAAAACCTAGAATTTCAGGATGTAATGGTTCCCTTTAAGCAACAATATTGGACAGATTTTGGTCAGTTATGTTTGTGTTTCCTAGCCATAATGTGACATTGTTTCCTCCAACAGCCTTTCTGTTTGTAGTATCTACAGATATCCTCATCTATAGCCTCCCATTCTTAGAGCACAGAGAATCTTTTGTTCATTTTTTTTTCCTGTAGAGAAGGTATTTTTTCTAGAGAGTCAAAAGATTCTATTAATTACCAGCTTGTTTATTTTCTAAATCTTTCTGAAAATGTCCATACATACACAGAGGATGTGATTTACATTTATGTTATTTTTACACCAAGTACTCCAATTCAGATTGACAAAGAGAAAAGACATAATATCTTTACTTTAGTTGTTGGATCTATCCCTTTCAGAATACTGAAAGTTTTGGTGTTTGATATTTTTCTCATGATTATTTTTCAGTTTTATAGTTACAACTTTCAATTTTTGTCCAATCTACTCTAAAAATTCTGAAATTACATTATGTAGTATATTTAATTTTTATTACCCTCTCTCAAGGCAATTACTTTTAAATTTAATAGAGATGAATTATTTCAATCTTCATTTAAGCTTATTTCTTTTAAGCAGTTTGCCATATGAAGGGGAAGCAATAAACGGAACAAATTGGTGTAGAGCTGTAGGCCAGGAAGAACATCTAACAAAATTATGAATTATGCAGAAAATTTTTCGTGTATCCTTGAGGCTTTACAAAAATCCTCAATTATAGAGATAACTTTGGTTCTAGATCAAAGTTTTAATTCAGCTTCTCTAGATCTGCCTTCTGGTCTAGAAATCTTTAATTATTTATTTATTTTTATTTTTGGAGGAAGACTAACCCTGAGCTAACTACTGCCAGTCCTCCTCTTTTTGCTGAGGAAGCCTGGCCCTGAGCTAACATCCGTGCCCATCTCCCTCTACTTTATATGTGGGACGCCTACCACAGCACGGCGTGCCAAGCGGTGCCATGTCCGCACTTGGGACTCAAACCAGTGAACCCCGGGCTGCTGAGAAGCGGAACGTGCGAACTTAACCGGTGCGCCACCGGGCCAGCTCTAGAAATTTTTAAATGTGACTTTAGTGGGAATGGATGCACAATTCTGTGAATATACCAAAAACCATGGAATTATACACTTTAAATGGGTTAATTTTATGGTATATGAATTATATCAAAATAAAGTTGTTAATAAAAAAAAGAATTCTACTTTCATCTTACTTTATTTGAAATGAGACCTAGCATTAGCATTTTTTTCCCAAATTACAAAAACTGCTTTAAAGTAGCACTTTAAATTGTTACAGGTTTTTAAAACTTACGTAACACTTCTAGAGTTATGATGTCATTATATCTATATTCAAAATGCATAGTATTTCTAGATTAGCTTATTCTCAAAATAAAATAAATTCACTGTTTCCCACAAGTTCAATAAAAAATTGTCATTTAGTTACATAAAATTGTGTTATAAATTAAATTATATCAATGTAATTAGATTTTTTATAATTAAAGATGGAATTGTATTATTGAGATTGTGCTAATATTGGAATACTAGCCATTAATGATTTTGTTTTCTATGTTATTGACCAAATAAAAGCAAGCTCTCTGTTATCATAGGTAAGTAATGAGAATACTTGTATGCAAGCTCCAAGTCAAAAGACTAAAATTTTCTCTGAAAGAAAACCACTAGAATTGGATATGGTGGTGATCTTAGCTAAAATTGGTGCAGTGCATGTATTTGACTTCTGCTAGTATATCATTATTATTATTTAAAAATGCTTTTTCTTAATAAAATGAATGGCAACATTGTATTTCTTCATGTTTTTGACCATATAATTCTTTCTCATTTTCACCTGAGTTAGTTATAGAGTCATATTTAGCTGTGTTTCTGAAACACAGGAAATGCATTTACTGATAAATATTGGATATTTATAAGATCAGATGTCAGATTCAAACAGAAGAATGTCTGGCTAACCTAATTGGCATTATAATAGTGCCAACATTTTTACAGAACTTGATAATTCTCTAAGTGCTTTCAAGTACATTAGCATTATCTCAGTAAGTATTTTGAGCACCTATTATGTGTCAAGACATTCTTGATATCATTAATGAATCAAATGGAAAATATATCTGTATTTGTGCAATATCTGCTTACATTCTAATGAGGAGGAGGACTAACAATAAGTAATATAATAAGTAAGATACATTTTACATCATATACTGACAAGTATGATGCAGAAAAATAAAGCAGAGGAGGGAGATAAGAAGTGTAGGGATGGTTGCAATTTTAAATATGGTGGTCAGGAAAGGCCTCTTTGAGGTTGCAATACATAGGTAAGATATTGAAGGGAGAGAATGAGTCTAGATTTCTAGCTAAATAGCATTCCAGGTGATGGGAATAGCAAGTTCAAAGAACCTGAAGTGAGAGTAAACCTAGATACATTGTGAAACAAATTGTATAGATCCTTATTAACAGTTTTAGGCAGAGGCTTATGCAGAGCCAAATAATGCAGATCACTGTAAGAGATGTATCTTCCTCAATGAATGAGTATGAAGCCATGGGGGAGTTTGAGCAGTTAATTGCCAAGGTCTAACTTAAAGTATAGGTGAGTCTGAAGATGAGTTAACAGATTACGTAATAATTTAAGATAAAAAGGATGATGACTTGGATACAAGTGGTATCAGTGGAGGTAGTGATATGTTTTGAAAGAAAACCCAATAGGATTGACTCCTGCATTGGATGGGGTGTGAGAGAAAGAGATTAACCAAGGATGACTCTTAAACTTTTGACCAGAGCAACTGGAAGATCAGATTTGGCCATGAACTAAGACAGGGAAATCTGTGGGAGGTACAGATTTTGAGTAGAAAGATAAAGAGTTTATTTTTTAATGTGTTGGGCTGAGACGTCAATTAGACATGTAAGTGGGTACTTTGAGAAAAAGTACATATGCTTGCCTGGAGTTCTGTGGAGATGATTTGGCTGGAAATATGATTTTGCAAGTCATTAGCATATAAATGGTATTTAAAGCTTTAGGGTAAAATGAGATTACTACAGTAGAGAAAATAGGTGGAGAGAGACAGAGGTCTGACTACTGAGCTTTGGGGCACTTCAGTGGTTAGCAGATTGGGGGATGAGAAAGAACAAGTAAAAGAACCAGAGGAAGAGGGATCTTCGCTAGGAACAATGAAAAGAGTAAATTTCCTGGAATCAAAGTGAAAAAAATATTTCAAGAAGGATGAAATAATCAAATATTGAATATAAATGAAGCTTCAAGTAAGAAGAAGATGGGTCATTTCATTTACCAATGTGGAGATCATCAGTGATTGTGCAAGAGTCAGTTCAGTGGCAGTATCTGACTGGAGCAGGGTCAAGAGAAAATAGAAGAAAAAGTAATTGGAAACAGTGAATGATGACAACTCTTTAGAGAAGGGAAGAGCAAAGGGACAATTGCTGGAAAGGGATATAAGTTTTATAGACAGTCATGGAATAGGAGGCAGGTCACATGGGCACAGAGGCTGGAAGATGTGTAGATGCAGTGGTAGGAGGTTGTGAGAATCTCTGTATTTTCTCAGAGAATTGGATGCCAAGTCCCTGAGGATGAGGATGGGGTTGGCGGTTTTGGAGGTTCAAGAAGAGAGACGTGAAATCATCATCCATTACAGGGGAGAGTGAGTGGGCTAGTGGCTTGTAATAAAATTATTAGACGCTAAGAATGGTTGATTCCAGGTTAGAGGTCCTGCATGTAAAGCGAGATGATCAGCATGTTTGTGTATTTTTCCCCAATTATATTTGGTTGCACAGGTACAGGTATGGGCTAGGAGAAGACTACATTTTAAAGACAGCTTTGGCTGGCACATATGAGACAAAGAACCCAAGGCAAAAGAGTTTTGAGGGTATACAAGAGAGCTTTTGGAATTTAAGTTGTTTATAGAGCAGAGTGAGACAATGAGGGAGCCGTGGCAATATGTTAGGATCAATGATTCATAAATGGCAGTGGGGTCCAAAGCTTGTAAATCACTATGCATATGTGAAGTAGTACATATAATTCCCATTTTTATATAAAAATTCAAGACTCAAAAGCTTTAGGTGAGATGTCTGTGCAGCTAGCGCAAGTCAATTTTGTCAAGGGACAAAATAGAAGACACTTCTGACTCCACACTCACTGTTTTTCCACAAGGTTAAACCTAATTCTTCTGTAATAATAATGAAAAATGCCTTCCCCAAAATAATTGACTTTTAAAAGATCACCACATTGGCATTTTCTACAACAATTAATCCAGGCATTGTTTTAATAAACACCTACTTTTGAGCAGACATCTCTTGTCTTGATAATCTGTCTGCTGAGTGGCTTTATACCCAATACAAAATGTCTATGAGCTTTTACATTAGTTCTACAACATAATTTTTAAAAATAATAAACAGATTAGAGTTTTTAAAATGTGACCCTTGTTTGGTTTTGTATTGAGCACGTTGTCAATGCGTCATGCCAACTAAAATTCCTTTACTAACCTCATGTTTCTCTTTAACCATCTGGTCATTTAAAAAGTCAGATGTATCATTGGTAAAATGCAACACTGATTTATTGCTACACATGAACATTTGTTAGGCTTACATTTACCCAATCCACAGACTCAAAACTAATTGAGAGTAAGGACTTGGAAATAAGGATTTGTTAGCAAAAATAGAATTAGCTGTTCCTGCTGTCTATTCCTTGCCCAATGGCCAGAGATAGATTGGTCTACAGGGGAAAGGGGCACATATCCAGTGAAACTAATTGGAAAATGGGACAGCAGGAAAGGAAAGGAATGTAATAAAGCCATTTCACATGGTGGTTTTTGTAAAACCCTCCGTTCCAATAGTCTCTCTATGTATCAAGCCTGCAGCCTGGCACAATAGCATCTGTGATTAACCATGGGGAAACTTTATTCTCAGCAATTCTTCAACATAATAATTTGACATGATATACATCAATTTATTACAACTGAAAGAATTAATTATGCTTTCCAGAGGTATCTTTTGTAGTATGCTAGAGTGAAAAGTACACTGCATCTGAGGTTGCACAGATATGTTTCAAGTGTAGCTTTCTGTCCAATAGCTTTGATCCCTTGGATAAGTCATTTCACTTCTGAACCTCAATTTACTCATCTATACAATAAAGTTTTAATTATAGTAAAAGTAGGCCTACCTACTCAAAGAGTGTTTTACGAATTAAATAAAGTAATGTATACATCAGAAAATTTTAGGGAAACCACGTTTAATGAGCAATGATGCATATGTTAAGCACATGTCATATACATGTTTTCAAGGGTAAATTATCTGTATATCTTTAGCGGTTGAAGTTGAGACTCACTGGTGATAATTAGTGGGTCAAAGATTATGGGATAATAATGAGGAATGGTGCCAATGTTCAAAGCCCAGGCCTGTCTGATAAAATCATAGGCATTTTCTGCTGCAGCTTATAAGCTATGAAGGTAAATTCATCACAGTGATACCTCTGTGGGCCTTATTGTTCCACACTTGTATGCATTGTGTCTGATTAATCTCTTGTTGTTTAGTATAGAATTTAGGCTTTTGGAGGGTGTGCTTGGAGTTATCCTGTGTTGCTAACTACATATATGCAATCAGATAACTACAAGCGTATTCTGACTTAGAATATATTGGAAAGCCATTAGGAGTGACCAAAAGATTGGTTTTTAAAGCTTCAGAAAGAGAATTAAGATTCCTATGAAACCATAAGAAAGTGTTTAAAGCAATGACTGTCCATCAAAAAGATAAAGGAGGTCAATTATGTTAATTATGTGAGTATTCTAGATAGTTCAAAGACATTTTTAAGTTTAGAATAAGACCTTCAATTTAGCTGCTTGCAGAGTCTAAAGCAATACCAGAATGTATGCTTTTGCTCCTTTAATCTTAAGTAGAAAGAAAAAGAAGGTCCTTTTAGTCTAACATTTTCTTGTATCTCTTACTATTTATGAAGATTACGTTAGAAGCCCAAATAAGAGCACATATCTTAAAATAATTTTTTATAATTCATAAATAAAAGTATAGGAAAAGATAAAATGAATTAATACTGGACTATTACCCAATATCCAAGGTATCTATATCCATTTATACTTGATAATCCCACTTATTATTTTCTTTACTGCAACGTGAAAGAAATTGGAAAATTATGTCCTTCAATTTTGCTGCATCAAAGTCATACATTAATTTATATCTATGCATACATATAATTCCAGTTGTTGGCATTTTTCAGGAGGAAGTTAAGCATATAATTTCAGATGATATTTAAAGTTATGTTTGCACAATAATTTAAAATAGTTTTTAAGAAATTATAGCAGCATTACTGCCTCCAAGTAGAAATTTGATATAGTAGAACACTATAGAGAGACAATATTTATGTATTTATCTGTGCACACACATACAAGCACACACACACACATGCACACTGATCAGAAATATTAGTAATGGCTTTTGATAGAGGAATCATAGGAAATGTTTAAAATTTTCTCTGTGCCTTGCAGTAAGTTATGAATTTCCTCTCATATATGTGCAACTTTTGTAATTAAAAAAGAGACTACTAAGAAAAAAAATCAGCTTCACTGTAAAACAGCACTTAGATAGCTCTCCCTAGAATTTTTTATTCTACAAAATTTCATCATACAAAGCTGGGAATAGAACATTAAGTACAAGGCCATTTCCTAAGAGCTTTCAGAAGAAAAGTATGTTTAGCAAAATTACTGCCACTCCAAGTAATCACACAAGTGAAAAAAAAAAAGGAATTTTCTTTGGTTTCCCATCATCACAATTTTAAATTAAATTCTCTATTCTTTTTGTTTCTTTGTTTTCATATATGTTTTGTTTCTGTGTGGCTTAGAAGAGGATCATTTTGTGTGAATGTCTCATCTCTATGGGAACTCTAAGAAAACAGAGAAAGAACTGGCAAAGTGGGAACAAACACAAACAATGAAATTCATTCCTTTAGTCCTTTTGTTGACTGTGATTGTCCAGCCTATCTGTACTTTTTCTTGTTCTTATGCTGAAATTCTTCACCTTCTCATTTTTTAATGCCTCTGCCACCTGTGAAACAGATTGTGCTTCCGGACCCTAATTGTGAGGAGGAAAGAATTTGCTATCATAGATAATAGCACCAGCAGGAAAGTTGTTTTTATCTTTGCCAATATGTTTGGGAATCTGAGGTAAAGGAAATCATGGCTCTCTGTTGTTCTAGGGCTTTGCTTTATGTCTTTTCTTTCTCCTTGATTGCAACTAAAGTTGCATAAATGGCTACTTAGTAAAATGGTGCAGCATTTCTTTTCTATTGAACCTCAGATGAGAGCCTTTAAATGTGTAACTTCTCTCTGCAGGACATGTAACACCAACGTATACCTAGACAGAGATACAGATATAGGTATAGATATCAATCTCACACATACACACACACACACTCATCCTGCCAAGAAGATGGACTTTAATGGCAAAAATCTCAATATGAAATTATTTAATGCACTGTTTTCCAAAATATGCACCATTAAAAATTAGTTGCACATAAAGATGGTAGTTGAAAACATCCACTGACGCAATATTAGATAAAAGAGATCAACAAAGTGATGTATATAAACTCAATGTATAAGAAGAAAAACAGAATAAAACAATATAATAGCATTCTTATGTATCATTAAAAAACAAACAGAACAGCCCAAACCATACTGAAGATGTAGACCCATGTAGAAAAGAAGATATATATAAGGATGTTCAAAATTTGCATAAAATTGTTGGTTGCAATATTTATATAAAATTATAATAAGCAATAATTTTCTAATAAAATTAGCAATAGCTTTCAATGAATCAAATTTATGTCATGTAAACAATGACTGAGGAGACAGACTATGGGGAGCACACAAATATGGGTTTTTCTTATTTCTGCATGTTTCTGAGAAAAGGCACTGGCTGTCTTTGTTTCATGTTGTTTTTTCAAGAATTTTTGTGTAATGAACCGTCTTAGAAGATAGAGATGGTATGTCCCTCCAGAAAAGAGGTCAGGCATGCTTTTTGTCTGTTATGAAACATTGAGCTTCCCTAAATTCAGTGTTTTTCTCCTGAACACAACCCACTGCATGTGAAGGAGTCAGCTGGACCTCTTTGAATTGCCCTATGAGTATTAGAGCTTAGGAAACAGACACAAGAGAATGTGACAGATCTTCTGGTCTCCACTACTGCTCAGAATAATAGCATCCTTTGTCTCTGACCAAAGAGTCTCATGTCTTCAGCAATTATGAAACTTTGGCAGGCTTGTTTGTAAGATTGCAAGTAGTGTAAAATTTTAGAGACTTCATAACTCTTGACATGACTTAAATAGAACAAAACAAAATGAAAATTATAGCTGCATATATTAATATGAGCAAATCTGTAAAAGATATTGTGGACTGAAATAAGCATTTAACACGATATAATTGTTTATATAAAGTTTTTTAATGTACAAAAATGTACTATATATATTTTATTTGATTATATACATATATAGCGAATGTATAAAATTATTCCTACATATGATAGACACCCCAGGCTAGACAGAGCTAGAGTAGGATCAAAGAAGAGTACCCAAAAAGCTTCCAATACATTTGTAGTAGTTTTTTTAAAAAAAGAAATCTGGAGGACTTTGGTTTCTGGTCTGACACGTAAAGAGATGAGAAATTACCACTCCTGTCCTCACAACAAGAAAAAAGCTGAACTAATGGAAAATCAACAAAGTCTTCTCAAATCTTCCATAAAATTGAGGTCATGGGAGAAACTGCTGCCACAAAAGTTAGACAGACGTTTGAATAGAGAGAATCACAGTTAATTCGGAACAGAAGCCCAGGAGCAGCAGCCTGCCACTAGAGCTAGTTCTAGAAGGGACATTCAAACTGTAATTGATGAATTGCTTTATGCATAGTGATTTGGAGAGTTAAAACCTGGGGAGGCCAGTCTTAGCGAGAGAGTCTTAAGAAGGGCTCAAAACACCTAAAAGAATGGTCAAAATTTGAAACACTGCCAACACCAAATTCTGGATAGGATGTAGAGCAACAAGAACTCTCATTCATTGCTGGTGGGAATATAAATTGTCCAGCCACTCTAGAAGACAATTTGGTGATTTCTGGCAAAACTAAGCATATTCTTACCATACAGTTTAGCAATTGGCTCCTTGGTATTTGCTCAAAGGAGTTGAAAACTTATGCTCACGTAAAAACCTGCCCATGGATATTTATAGCAGCTTTATTCGTAATTGCTAAGATTTGGAAACAATCAAGATGTCCTTTGTTAGCGAATGGAAAACTAAATTCTGGTACATTCAAACAATGGAAGATTACTCAACATTAAAAAGAAATCAGCTATAAAGCCATGAAAACATATGGAAGAAACTTAAATGCATGTTACTCAGTGAAAGATGCCAATCTGATAAGCCTATATACTGTATGATTCCAACTCTATGACATTCTGGAAAAAGCAAAACATTTTGGAGACAGTAAAAAGATCACTTGGCTGCTGGTGGCAGGAAAAGATGAAGAGGCAGAGCACAGAGAATTTTTAGGGTAGTGAAAGTACTGTGTCTGATGCTATAATAGAGGGTACATGTCATTATGTATTTGTCCAAACCCACTGAATGTACAACACCAAGACTGAACCCTAATGTCAACCATAGACTTTGGGTGATTGTGATGTGTCAGTGTAGTTTCATCAATTGTAACAAATGTGACATTCTGGTGTGGAATGTTGAGAATGCAGGAGGTCATGTGTGTGTACAGGGGCAGAGGGGCATATGGTAACTCTGTACTTTCTGCTCTATTCTGCTGGATACCTAAAACTAATCTAAAATAAAATCTATTAAAAGCAAACAAACTGAAGCCACAGGCTCTAGGATGGCTTTTCACAGACTTAAATTAAAGTAAGGAGGTTGCGTCTTTGAGTATCCACAGTGACAAGTATTGGACACAGGCAGCCTCTAAGAAGTTGTCTAATTTAAGGCCAGGCAATGTCCTTCAACCACTGTGAGGTTTAAGGGTGGGGCTCACTTGTGAGTGTAGCATTTCTAGCAGGGGCGTAAGTGCTCAGGTATATCTGAGAGGCGTACCCTGGCTGCCATTACATATGTCTTTCTTTTATAAGGTGCTTTGAAATGACAGAAAAAGCATCTTCAGCTTGTATTCAACATGAAAAACAAAGCTTAATACCTACATAATACTGTTTCCATACAAGTATTTATCGAGCCTAACAGGGATTTTGCTACACAATTTATGTTGAAATCAATATTCACTATGGGTATTACAACTATTTTTGTTACAGTAGAACTTAATTGGGATAAAATAGCTTTAAAGATAAACTAAAAAAAAGTCCTGTATATATTGATGACACTTTTTACTTAATATTAAAGAAAAGATGTGAAGATAATTAGCATGCAAATTTTTATAGTAGTTTAATAATCACTTTATAGCTTTATATTCATATATTTTAAAGGTAGTCGTTTTGTTTAAAAAGTCACATATTCTTTCCAACAGAATTTTTCTCTTATCTTTCTCTTTGTTGCCAAGAGGGACATGTTGACCTTATAGACTTTTATTCATAAAAAAAATGTGGAAAAGGGACTATTTGCAGCTCAGTTCTCAAGTCATTACTTTCAGGAATCAAACCTTGCTGTGGCAACAAATCCTTTCCTTTTTATTGTACTTGATACCTGGCTGGATCTGCTCTCCACTTGGTACTGTGATATAATGTCCTGCCGATTTTGATCAGCTATTATTGCTTTAAAAAGAGCAATTGTGTATTTAATCTCAGCGTGTTCAGTTGTGCACTTGGTACGTCCACAGTCAGGGGGACTTAAAGATATACTTTGGGGCCTTGGGTTTGGAAGTTTGAAAATCCAAAATTTGTTTTTCTGTAGTACTAACCAATTTATTTAGCCTTTCTTGCTGCTGCCCCAAATCTGAAGTGATTCTATTGAATTTGCCTGTGTTAGGCTTATTATGAACTACTGAGAAAGAAATACATCTCTCGATCAGGAGAAATACATTTCTAGAACCATTTCAGGCAAACTCATGGATCTTTTTATTCTGAAACTACCTCTCCATAGGGATGACGAAACTCTATTTTTAAAGCATTTTGGTCGAAGCGTTTGACTCTTTTAAAAATGGGATCTTACTAGTCTAAAAAACTGAGAAAGTTGAAAGAGACACTGAGTCTATGGTGGCAGGCAAGATTCACCCTTCAATTTGTTTAAATAGAGGGATGGGTGTAACAGGAGGGATTTACCTCAGGGTCTATTCACAGATTTATTATTTCAAGTTAATAATAGTTAATGTAAAAATCTTCAAAACTTACAGAAATATATGTTAAAAAGAGAGCCTCATGATACCCACCTTAACCATCTGTAGAATAATTCACTACTAAAAATTTGATCTGTATCAGTGTACACCATTTTATAACACATAAATATGTGCATATGTGTGTCAATGGATTTTCTGATTTAGAACGGGATATTGTCTTTTTCAATTTGAAATGTTTATGTTATATTATACCGTGAGCTTATGTCCACATTCTTTAGAGAGGCTGTGTAATATTTTATATTGTGGTTTCTTTACTGGTTGTTTCATTCATTTATTCAATATTTATGCACTGCTTTATGTTTAGCACTGAATATATAGTAATAACACAGAATATGGCTGAGAAGCATTCCATTGTGTATATATACCACATCTTCTTTATCCATACATCTGTAGCAGGGCACTTGGGTTGCTTCCACGTCTAGCCTATTGTGAATAATGCTGCAAGGAACAGAGGGGTGCATAAATCTCTTTGAATTGCTGATTTCAAGTTCTTTGGATAAATACACAGTAGTGGGATACCTGGATCATATGGTATTTCCATTTTTAATTTTTTGAGGAATCTCCATACTGCTTTCCATAGTGGCTCCACCAGTTTGCATTTCCACCAGCAGTGTATGAGGGTTCCCTTTGCCCCATATCCTCTCTAATATTTGTTATTTTTTGTCTTGGTAATTATAGCCATTCTGGCAGGTGAAGGCAATATCCCACTGTAGTTTTGATTTGCATTTCCCTAATGATTAGTGATGCTGAACATCTTTTCATGTGCCTGTTGGTCATCAGTATATTTTCTTTGGAAAGATATCTGTTCCTGTCCTCTGCCCATGTTTAGATTGAGTTGTTTGTGCTTTTGTTTTTGAGCTGTATGAGTTCTTTATTTTGGAAATTCACCCCTTATCAGATATATGATTTGCAAATATTTTCTCCCACTTAGTGGGTTGTTTTTGCACTTTGTTCATGGTTGCCTTTGCCTTGCAGGAGCTTTTTAGTCTGATGTAGTCTTATTTATTTTTTCTTTTGTTTCTCTTGCCTGAGTAGACATGGTATTCAAAAAGATATTGCTAAGACCAATGTCAAAGAGTGTACTGCCTTTATTTTCTTCTATGCGTTTCATGGCTTTAGGTCTTACATTCAAGTCTTTAACCAATTTTGCATTAATTTTTGTGTATGGTGTAAGAGAATAGTCTCCTATCATTCTTTTGCAAGTGGCTTTCCACTTTTCCAAACATCATTTATTGAAGAGAATTTCCTTTCTCCGTTGTAGGTTCTTAGCTCCCTTGTCGAAGACTAGCTGTCCATAGGTGTGTGGTTTTATTTTGGGGCTTTCAATTCTGTTCCATTGATCTGTGGGTCTGTTTTTGTGCCAGTACCAAGTTGTTTTCTTTACTATGGCTTTGTAGTATATTTTGAAGTCAAGGATTGTGATGCCTACAGCTTTGCTCTTTTTTCTCAGGATTACTTTGGCTATTCGGGGTCTTTTGTTGTTCCATATGAATTTTAAGATTCTTTATTCTATTTCAGGAAGAATGTCATTGGGATTCTGAATGGGATTGCATTGGATTTGTAGATTGCTTTAGGTAATATGGACATTTTAACTATGTTTGTCTTTCCAATCATGAGGATGGAATATCTTTCTATTTTTTTATGTCATCTTCGATTTCTTTCAATAATGTCTTATGGTTTTCAGTGTAGAGGTCTTTCACCTCCTTGGAAAATTCATTCCTAGATATTTTATTGTTTTTTTTGTTATTGTAAATGGGATTGTATTCTTGACTTCTCTTTCTACTAGTTTATTATTAATGTATAGAAATACAGTTGATTTTTGTAAATTGATTTTGTATCCTAAAACTTTGCTGTAGTTGTTGATTATTTCTAATAGTTTTCCAATAGATTCTTTAGGGGTTTATATATATATATACACATAATCATACCATCTGCAAACAGTGAAAGTTTCACTTCTTCCTTTGCAGTTTGGATACCTTTTCTTTCTTTTTCTTGCAGTATTGCTCTGGCCAAAACCTCCAGTACTATGTTGAGTTGGAGTGGCAAGAGTGGGCACCCTTGTCTCATTCCTATTCTCTGAGGCATGGCTTTCACCTTTTCCCTGTTGAGTATGATGTCAGCTGTGGGCTTGTCATATATAGGCTTTATTATGCTGAGGTATATTCCTTCTATACCCCTTCTGTTGAGAGTTTTTATTGTAAATGGATATTTGATCTTGTCAAATGCTTTCTCTGCATGTATTGAGATGATTGATTTTTTTGTTTTTGGTAATGAAGATTGCCCCTGAGCAAACATCTGTTGCCAGTCTTCCTCTTTTTGCTTGAGGAAGATTGTTGCTGAGCTAATATTTGTGCCAATCCTCCTCTGTTTTATATGTGGGACACTGTCACAGAATGGCTTAATGAGCAGTGTGCAGGTCCGCACCCAGAATCCGGATCATTAACCCTGGGCCATGTGAACTTAACCACTACACCACCAGGCCATCCCCTGATCATGTGACTTTTATTCCTCACTTTGTTAATATGGTGTATCACATTGATTGATTTGCAGATGTTGAAACATCCCTGCATCCTGGTATAAATCCCACTTGATCGTGGTGTATAATCCTTTTAATATATTGCTGTATTGGTTTGACAATATTTGGTTGAGGATTTTTGCATCTTTGTTCATCAGTGATATTGGGCTGTAATTTTCTTTCTTTGTGTTGTCCTTGTCTGATTTTGGTATCAGGGTGATATTGGGCTCGTAGAATGAGTTGGGAAGCATTGTGTCTTCTTCAATTTTTTGGAATAGTTTGAGAAGGGTAGGTATTAAATCTTCTTTGAGTGTTTGGTAGAATTTTCCAAAGAAGCCATCTGGTCCTGGACTTTTGATTTTGGGGAGATTTTTGATTACTGTTTTGATCTCTTTACTTGTGATGGTCTATTCAGATTCTCTATTTCTTCTTGATTCAGTTTTGGGAGGTTGTGTGAGTATAAGAATTTTATCCATTTACTCTAGGTTATCCAGTTTATTGCTGTATAGTTTTTCATAGTGTTATCTTACAATCCTTTGTATTTCTGTGGTATCCATTGTAATTTCTCCTCTTTCATTCCTAGTTTTATTTATTTGAGGCTTCTCTTTTTCTTCTTGAGTCCAGCTAAGGGTTTGTCAATTTTGTTTATCTTCTCAAAGAACCAGCTCTTAGTTTCATTGATCCTTTCTACAGTTTCATTGATCCTTTCTACTGTTTTTTTTTTAATCTCTACTTCATTTATTTATACTGTAATTTTTATTATTTCCCTCCTTCTGCTGAAGTTGAACTTTGTTCTTCTTTTTCTAGGCCTGTTACGTGTAGTTTGAGATTATTGATTGGAGATGTTTCTTGTTTGTTGAGGTGGACCCATATTGCTATGAACTTCCCTCTTAGAACCACTTTTGCTGCATCCCATAAGAGTTAGTATGATGTGTTTTTATTTTCATTTGTTTCCAGGTATTCTTTTATTTCTCCTTTGATTTTGTCACTGATCCAGTGGTTGTTCAGTAGCATGTAGTTTAGTCTCCACATATTTGTGACATTCCCAGCTTTTTTCTTATAGTTGATTTCTAGTTTCATAGCATTGTAGTTGGAAAAGATGCTTGATATGATTCCAGTCGTCTTAAATTTATTGAGATTTGCCTTGTTTCCCAACATATGGTCTATCTCTGAGAATGTTCCATGTGCACTTGAGAAGCATGTTTATTCTGCTGTTTTTGGACGGAGTGTTCTATATATATCTATTAAGTCCATCTGATATAGTGTTTTGTTTAAATCCACTATTTCCTTGTGGACTTTCTCTCTGGATGATCTATCCATTGATTTAAGTGGGGTATTGAAGTCACCTACTATTATTGTCTTGCTGTGAATTTCTCCCTTTAGGTCTGTTAATAGTTACTTTACATACTTTGGTGCTCCTGTGTTAGGCGCATATATCCATAAGTTGTTTCCTCTTGATGGAATATCCCTTTTATCTGTATACATTGCCCTTCTTTGTCTCTCATTATCTTTTTTATCGTGAAGCTAGCTTTGTCTTATATAAGTATGGTAACACCTGCTTTCTTTTGCTTGCCATTTGCTTGGAATATGATCTTCCATCCCTTCACTCAGAGCCTATATTTGTCCTTAGAGCTGACATCTGTTTCTGGAGGCAGCATATTGCTGAGTCTTGTTTTTTAATCCATCCAGCTACTCTGTGTATTTTGATTGGAGAATTAAATCCACTTATATTTAGAGTGATATTGATATATGAGGGCTTAATACTAACATTTTATCTCGTTTTCCACTTGTTCTGTATTTCCATTGTTTCTTTTTTCTTGTATTTCTGACTGCCATTTCACTTTAGTGTTTTTCTGTGATGGTTTTCTCTTTATTTATGAACTGTGGCTCTGCTCTGATTTTTGTTTCCTCGTTATTGTGATGTTTGTGTAAAAGAACTCATAGATGAGATAGTCCATTTTCTGATAGGCTCTTATCTCTATTAGCCTAAGCAGATTCTATCCTTTTCCTCTTCCCCTTCTGTGCTATTGCTGTCATAAATTATTATGTTTTGTGTTGTGAATTTGTGACTAAATTGAAGTGCTTCTAGTTATTTTTGATGCTTTCCCTCCCTTTATCTTTTGTATTGTAGTTAAGTGTTTGCCAACATGTTCTGATAGAAAGCTGCAGTTTCCTGATTTTGTCTTTCTGTTCATCTTCTGGCTCAAAGCTTTGTAAACCTTTGCCTTTGTGTTTCAGGTATGAGGGCTTCCTTCATAATTTCTTGTGAGGGAGGTCTAGTGGCAATGAGCTCCTTCAGCTTTTGTTGTTTCTGGGAAAACTTTTATTTCTCCATCATATCTGAAGGATAGTTTCATAGAATATTCTTGGCTGAAAGTTTTTGTCTTTCAGTATTTTGAATGTATTATTCTATTCTCTCCTAACCTGTAAGGTTTTGCTGAGAAACCTGCTGAAAGCCTGATAGTGGTTCCTTTGTAAATTATTTCTTCTGTCTTGCTGCCTGAATACTTTTTCTTTGTCATTAGTTTTTGCAAGTTTTATTATTATATGCCTCAGAGAAAATCTGTTTGCATTGATGTAATTAGCAGTTCTATCGACTTCAAGTACTTGTAAGTCCAGTTCTTTCCCCAGGTTTAGCAAGTTCTCAGCTATTATTTCTTTGAACAAGCTCTCTGCTCCTTTCTCCCACTCTTCTCCCTTGGGAATACCTATAATCTTTATGCTCCCTTTCCTAATTGAGTTGGACATTTCTCAAAGAATTTCTTCAATTTTTAAAAATCTTAGTTCTCTCTCCTCCTCCACCTGAAGCATTTGATTATATCTGTCCTCTAAATCTCTGATTCTCCATTCTATAACATCAGTTCTAGTTTTTAAAGATTCTACATTATTTTTTATCTAATTAATTGTTTTTCATATCCATAATTTTTGGGGTTTTTTAATATTTTCAATATCTTTAGTATAGTATTCCTTCTGCTCATTAATTTTATTCCTGACTTCATTGAACTGTCTTTCTGAGTTGTCTTGTAACTCATAGAGCTTCTTCTTGATAACTATTTTGAATTCTCTGTCATTTAGATTGCAAATTTCTGTGACTTCAGTGTTGGTTTCTGGAGGCTTGTCATTTTCCTTCTTCTCTGAAGTGTTACTGTAATTTTTCATAGTTTTCAATGAAGCAACCCTTTGCCACCACATTTGTGATAGTATCAGATCTCAGATTCTACCTGCCACCACTGGAGGGAAGTAGGAGCTGTGTATCTGATCCCACCCCATCTACTGGAAGTTGTGCAGGTATAGTGGGTGCTCCTGCAGCCTGGGATAGCATTTGCGTGCATGCTGGGCTGCTGCTGCCTCCACTTAAAGTCACACCAGCTCGTGTACTTGGTGGAAAGGGCTCCTTCATGGAGTCCAAGCCAGAGCTACTTGTTGGGGCTGGGGGGGGCACAGTGGGTGCTCTTGCAGGTCATGGTAGTGCTCACACACATGTACAGATCAGCCTCCACCTCCTCTTACATTCTCACAAGGGTGCGGTTCCACTGGCAGGGCCACCATGGCTTGGTGAGTGCTCCTATAGGCCAGGATACTGTTCACACATGGGCTGGGCTGTGCCTGGCTCCTCTCAGAGTAACATCAACTGTTGTGTGAGGACACATGACCTGGCTCACTGTTGCCAGAGAGGAGTAGGGTACACTCATGTATCTCCACTGCTCTCCATGGATCCATTCCCTCCCCCATCAGATTTGTAGCTGCATGGGTCTCTCAGGAATCCTGTTGTGTTGTGTGGGTATCCTCTGTTGGTCCATGAACTCTGTTTAGTTATTATTCAGAGGGGAAGAGACAAAGGGAACAGCTCACTCCACCATGTCAATGACATCCTATCCTTTCATTGTTCAACGGAAAATTTAGCTTAGAGTTTTAAAGACTTTTATCAAGTTATATGGACTTTATACGCTGTGCCTTTCTCTGAAAGTCTTTCTCCACTACAAGAGTTAAACATATTAACTTATAGCACCTGCATCCAGACAAGAAGGTAAGTGCATTCCATTCTGCTTCTCCTGCTAATTATAACTAAATACCATGGACAAAATACACAAAGCCACTATCAGAAGACTCTGAAAATTGAAGGAAAAAAGACAGATTGGCTAGGGACCTTAGCTTCTATCTCAATTGCTATCTCAATTAAAATCCTAGATGTTTTTTAAAGTGACAGGCTGCTTCTAAAGTTTACATGGAAATGTAAAGGGCTAAGAAGAGCCAAGACTTCAAGAAAACTATTGAAAAAATAAAGACTTATTCTACCCTTTCAGTGTAGTTATTAAACTTGCAGTAAGTAAAGTAATGTGATATGAGCTCAAGGATTGTCACTCAGACTTATTGTGGAGGAATGTTGTTTCAGTTCCTGGCTTTTACCAATAATACATGTTCTTCCATATATGGCTGAGTCCACTGGCTTATGTTGCAGGAATACATGCAGGCCAGGACTGGTCTGTAATGAGATCTCAGAAATGTACATTTTAGAGATAAAATATGTTTCAGAGAACAATCAAGTAACATCTTTGTTAATACATTTTACGAGAATTTTTTTAAGTCTATGCCTTTGAAGAGATTTTCTTGATGATAATTTGTTTAGCAACAACTGGTTTCTTAGATGTACTTTTTCCCACTAGGATAAGAGTTTAGGGGAGAACATCTTTCATATTTTTAAATGGTAAATAAATATGAAATAAAATGTAATACTTTTAAATAATTTTAATTTAAAGGTTAATGGTAAACGTAGATATCACTAGATGTGAATCCATATGAATTAGCCTGAAAGGAGGTAGAAAATAGTACATTTCAAAGAGGAAAATACTACAAGATTTAGTGATGGATATCCATGAGTTTTTTAGAGCAAAGAGCTCATCAGTAACTATATCCACAAAGAAGACAAAATATGATTATAATATTTACTTATTCCTTAAATAAAAAAGTTTTGTTTTCTTAGATTGCAGTTCGATATCTGACTCACTTAAGATAAGGCAGTGGGTTAGTATTAATGCCTTGTGTTTTTTGGAGCACTGAAATGGATGACTATATATAGATTAGTAATAATAAATTTGAAGGAAGAATAACTGGTAATTTCCTATTGGCAGACAGAGGGCATGAGGAAAGCACTTATTATTCCCTAAATGCTCCTCCACTGGTCTAAAACTTGAAATTCTTTTTTCATTACGAGATGTGGCTTTTATTCAATAACGAGTTTCAAAGATGAGGCTTTCTTTTGAACTACTCATATATCATATTATATGTAGATGTTTCTATTACTTTGTAAATAATATCAAATATCAGATCACTTTTAGAAGAATACATTTTGGTGGATAGGGAAAAATATAAAACAGAAGAGCTGTGAATAGTTAAGATGTACAGGAGAGATAAAAAGGAAGAAAAGTGATTTTAAAAAACCATGAAGAGTCAAAGATAAATACTAATAATTTTATAATTTGACTATATCAGCCCTGAATAAAGAAAAAAAGAGAACCCTCTAAATCTTGAGCATCACAGAAATCATCAAGTGACTGCCTTGATTCCCCTAGGACTTACCTCATTGTCAGTTTATGTCCGTTGACTCAAGAAACCCTAGAGCCTCAAGTCACCATTTAACTATGACCTTGTTACTCCCTTAAGGTTCTGTGTATCACTATTCTGTCCCCTGTTCCCACCTACTCCCAGCTCCTCAAATCCTTCCCATGTTCCTTCTGGAAGTTGTAGTCCATCATCAGCAAAGCTCCCTGTATCCTGAAACACTTTTCCGAATTTTCCAACTTCATGCTCTAATGGACAAAACCTGGCTCCCCACAAAGAACGCTGCTTCTCTTGCAGTCTTTTTACGAGGTGGCTATTTTCCCCAGAGAGGGGTGAATGTCATCCCTACACTTCATTCTCTCTCCTGGCTAAAAAGTGTCAGCTTTAACTATCATATACTCTCTATTTTGAATTCTCATTCTAACACAAACTTATCCTATACCCTATTTGAGTCAATCATTCCCATAGTCTCACATATCGATGATCATAATAAACGACTTCAAATTCTCTGAAATCTAAAATTTACATAGCCTACTATGCCCTATCAGCATCGCGTATTTTTCCACCTCCCTCACTCAATCACCCTGGCTCAAATAAGCTTTCAACTAAGTGGGGAATCTCAATTTCCTTGTTATAATTCTATGGACTGTCCCCTACTCCCTTTACATCTTTTCTCTCCTCCCTACCAACCTTCAATTTTATGTTCAGTCATTACAGCCAATCCCTTGTATATTGTTGATCCCCTTGTCCCTCTTGCTTCCTTGTACTCAAATTCAGAATCGTTGTTATTCCAATTTCTGCATGATCTATGCCTGCTTCCATGTGGCTGAATCTGCCTGCAGATAAACATAAAGCCATACTGATTGCTTTCTCTTTAAATTTACATGCATGGGCCTCAAGTGTTCCTAATGCTGTCTCGCAATTATACTATACTTTCCTGGTCGATTCATTCTCCCACTCGCCAAGATGACAATTTCACACCCTCTCCTTTTCTTAAACTTGCCAGACCTCCTCCACCATCGTCACTCCCAGATGTCGATGTTGCTTTGGGTTGAGAGAGTAAGTCGAAGCAATCATGAGAGATGGAAACTCTCAAAGAATTAAAAGGAAATTCCAAAAAACAAAACACAGTAATAGGAGTGAAGAATGCCTTCAATGTACTTGTAAATAATCTTGATACAGCCAAGGAAAGAATCAGTGACCTTGAAGATAGATCAACAGAAAATTCCCAGACTAAATGCAAGGAGAAAAAACTAATAAGAAAAACAAACAAAGAAACAGAACAGAACATTCAATAACTGTAGGATGGCTCTTGTAACGTTTTTTTCCCTGGAGAGTAGTCCTTTGTTATGAAGAATGTCTGGGTTCATTTCATAAGGGCTTCTTTTTTTGTCCTCTTGTCAGAAACAATAAGATCATTCTCAGCTTTTTACCCTGAGAACCTAATGGGGTCCCTGGAGTTAAAACTTATGAAAGAGTGGGGGCCTCTTAAGACTGCTGGCACCAGGAGTTTCTCTCTCCAGTGATTCCACACTCAGCCTTCAGAAACTTACCAAAACTGCCATTTAAATGTTCCTACCAGTTCAAGCTCCAGTGACTTCTGTTCCAGGTGAGAAGATCTCAGCTACATCTCTCTGAATGAGCCTGTCTCTGGATTTCAAGGTGGCAGTTGCTCTGACACCTCATTTTTCTGTTGAGTCTAAGAAATAGCATTGATTTGCTTCTTCTTGTTGTAGCAATAGGAATGTCAGCTTCCAAGTTCTTTACACGTTATAACTGAAACTGGAAATCGGAAGTGTAACACTCTCTTTTTTCCTTTCTCTTTACATATTGAATCTAAATGATTTTTTTTAACCACCATGACAAGTTTCTAACGACCTCCAGAAAAATCAGCCTTTTTCCTGAGGGCTGTGTGATTTCTGAAACAATTTTCTACTCATGGCCTTTTTTATGACATAACTTTATTAGTTTATTAGTGCTACTGTGACACATTACCATAAAGTAGTTGACTTAAGCAGTGTGAATTTATTATCTTACAATTCTGTAGGTTAGAAGTCTGATTCAGGTCTCAAGGGGCTAAAATCAAGATGTTGCCAATGCTGCATTCTTTCCTCGAGGATATAGGGAGAATCTATTTCCTTGCTTTTCCCAGTTTCTTTCTTTCTTTTCTTTTTTTTTTTAAAGATTGGCACCTGAGCTAACAACTTTTGCCAATCTTTTTTTTTCCTTTTCCCCAAAGCCCCCCAGTACATAGTTGCATATTCTAGTCATGAGTGCCTCTGGTTGTGCTGTGTGGGATGCTGCCTCAGCATGGTCTGACGAGCGGTGCTGTGTCTGCTTCCAGGATCTGAACCAGTGAAACTCTGGGCCACTGAAGTGGAGTGCCCGAACGTAACCTCTTGGCCTCAGGACTGGCCCCTCCCTGTTTCTTGAGGCCAACCACATTGGACATCTCATGGCCCCTTTCCTCCTCTTCAAAGCCAGTGATGATGAGTTGAGTCCTCACAATACATCAATCTGCCCTCGTCTTCCTCTTTTAAGGATGCATATTGATAACATTGGATTCACCTGCATAACTCAAGATCTAAACTTTATTAGTAATCTTAATTCTATCCACATATTAATCCCCTTTGACACGCAATGTGAAATATCCCCAGGGTCCAGGGATTAGGATGCGTACATCATTGGAAGGTCATTATTCTGCCTACCACACATATAAATAAATCTTAATTATTGTTTAGGAATAATGAGAGGAAAGTGCTTTGAGAACAAACATGTGAGGGGCCAGTTTTAAACGTTTCTAGGGCTGTTTTGAGCTATTCCATAACATTATTTAACTCTTCCCATTAGTTATTTTTACTTTATTTATTGTCATTAAGCTGAGGTGACATTATCATTGAAAAATAGTGTGATCTTTGAACTGCTAATTTTCTTTTTTTAAAATAGTTTCAGTGAATTACACAAAAGGCCACTTTAAAGTGGACTGGGCATAGGGCTTAAATTCCAGCAATACAATATATTTATTTAAGCACTATTTTCTTACTAAGATCTAGATTTTAAGCCAAAAAAATTAACCAACTACTAATCTTATAGTGTCATGCCATATAAATAAGAAAAACTTCAGATTTTGGTTCTTATCTTCCATATATAGTAAATTAATTACTTTCTTTGATTTTGATGCAGATATTTTAAAAATATCTTTCTACATAAATTATTTTCTACAAATGTATGTGAAGTTCATTTACTCTGATAGTTTGTGTTACACAAGTTGTGTAGGCTGTATAGTTCTATGTTAATGAAAAGTCAAATCTCTAAGGAATTTGTTCTGCTGTATGTGAGAGAAAAGTGGATGCCCCCAAAACCTGCAATGTTTTGGAAATTTTTATCTTTTACTGATATTCAGAGGCAATCAGTTGTGCTGTTGTGGCAACTTTTGACACTTCCATTCAGACATTTAATTGTGTAGGGTACATTGATACCCACTACTATATATTTAAGACATGAAAAATTAAAAATCTTAATATGAAAAGAAAGAATGAAATAGGAATATTTATTATAAAAATAATCTTTTTAAATTACATAACAAATATTGGGTAAATTCTAAGTATTACAGCTAGTTGTTTTCTACACTTGACACTATCATATTTATATTTCTAACAAAAGGCCCCAGATGTTGAAATTGACACTTATTAGACAAATATAGGCTTACATTGTCAACACTATGCAGGATACAAATCAAATAACTTACCACATACAAATATGGGGTTATTCAATCATTCATGCAAAAACCATTTATTTTGAATTCTAAGCACTAAAAAAAATGATCATTCATGAAGTCTGAATTCTAATGAATGGTTAATTTTAAAGCTTTACACAATATTAACAAAGACATGTCAAGGAGGTATTCAATTGTTGCTACTACTTGTCTGGACTAATATATACAAACTGATTTGAAAGGGAAATGTATCAAATATCAAATTGAAAATTTTATAGTGAGTGTATTCTCCTTCTTGTAATGGTAGATTTGCTCCTATTGGGCCAGTCATCCTATAGACAACACCTATGATCTGTAAAAAATTAACCCTCTTAAATCATTGGGGTTGGCCCAAGCTCCTCAAATAGGCCAATGAAATTAAATGGAGATTTTGTAGGCCATTCACATCAGGGAAATAGAATTTGGAGTTTGGCATAAGCCAACTTAACTCCTTGCTAAGGCAAAAAATAAAACAAAAGCCAGTACAGAACAAACAAAAAATCTTTCAGAGGAACATGGCAGAGACCAGAGTCTCCATAACAGAATATCATATATTAATGCCCAGAATAGGATGCAAAATAACTAGTGATAAAAATCAATAGAAAATGTACAACCATATGTAAAAGAAAAGTTAATCATTGGAAACTGAAACTGAGTGACAATGACACTGAATTTAAAGAAGCCATAATAATAGTGCTCAAGGGTATAGGGTAATATACTCTTAATATTTGTTTGCTTGTTTGTTTTTACCTTTTTATATATATATTTTATAACATTATATAAATTTCAGATGAAAGTCATTATATTTTGACTTCTGTATAGACTGAATTATGTTCACCATCAAAAGTCTAGCTGCCATCCATCACTCTACACATGTGCCCATTTACCCCTTTTGGGCTCCCCCCACCTTCTTCTCCTCTGGTAACCACCAATGTGTGCTCCATGTGTATGTGTCTGTTTGTTTTTTTATCTTCCACACTAGTGAGATTATATAGTAATTGTCTTTCTCTGTCTGACTTGTTTCCTTTAGCATAATACCTTCAAATTGTCCACCTATATTGTAGCAAATGACAAGATTTTAGCATTTTTCTTAGCTGAGTAGTATTCCCTTTTATATACATACCACATCTTCTTTATCCGTTCATCCAGTGACAGGCACTTAGGTTGTTTCAAAGTCTTAACTATTGTGAATAATGTTGCAATGAATATAGGGGTACATATGTCTTTTTGAATTAATGATTTCATGACCTTTGGATAAATATTCAGAAGTGGAATAGCTGGATCTTATGGTATTTCTATTTTTAATTTTTTTAGCTATCTCCATAATGCTTTCCATAACAGTTACACCAATTTATATTCTTACCAGCAGTGCATGAGGGCTCCCTTTTCTTCACATCCTCTCCAAAACCATTATCTTACACCATGCACAAAACTTAACTCAAAATGGATTGAAGACGTGAATACAAGACCTGAAACCATAGAACTCTTAGAGGAAAACATAGGCAATATGCTCTTTGACATCAGTCTTAGCAATATCCTTTTGAATATGTCTCCTCAGGCAAAGGAAACAAAAGAGCAAATAAAGAAATGGAACCCAAAAAACTAAAAAACTTCTGCATGACAAAGGAGACCATCCACAAAATGAAAAAAGAACCTACTAATTGAGAGAAGATATTTGAAAATCTTATATCTGACAAGGGGTTAATGTCAAAATATGTAAACAACTCATACAACTCAACAACAACAATAAAAACCCAACCTGATCAAAAAATGGGCAGAGGATCTGAAGAGACATGTTTCCAAAAGAGATATACAGATGGCCAACAGACACATGAAAACACATTCAACATCTCCAATTATTAAGGAAACGCAAATCAAAACTACAATGAGGGTCCTGCCCCATGGCCAAGTGGTTAAGTTCATGCACTCTGCTGCAGTGCCCTAGGGGTTGCTGATTAGAGTCCTGGGTGTGGACCTAGACACTGCTCCTCAAGATAGGCATGGAAGCATCCCTCATAGAAGAACTAAAATGACCTACAACTAGGATATCCAACCACGTGCTGGGGCTTTGGAGAGAAAAAAAAAAAGAGGAAGACTGGCAACAGATGTTAGGTCAGGGCCAATCTTCCTCACCAAAAAAAGAAAATACCTAAAAAACAAACAAACAAACAAAACTACAGTGAGATATCACCCCAATCTTGTCAGAATGGCTATTATTAAAAAGTCAAGAAATGACAAACATTGGAGAGGATGTGGAGAAAAGTGAATCTTCATAATAATTTTTTTAAAAAAGGAAATCTCAGCAAAGAGATAGAAAAAGAAAGAGCCAGGTAGAAATGCAAGTTGAAACACGAACAGTGCTCTATCAGAAATAGAAATAGTATCAATGCAGTTAGGAGCAATTTGTGACAGGAGAATCAGTAAAACTGATAAATAAAAATTATCCAATTGAGAAAACGGAAAGAAAAGAAGAGTTTATAAAATGAACAGAGCCTCAGTTTAGCGGCTATGGGACAACATGAAATGGTAGTTGGGATGCTAGAAAGAAAAGAAAAGGAATAGAAAAAATTATTTGAAACAATAATATTTGAAAATTTCCCAAATGTAGTGAACTGAACCCTGCCAACAAACACGTGAGTGAGTTTGGAAACGAATCCTCCATCAGTGAATCTTTCTGATGAGACCATAGGCCCAGTCAACACGCAATTTCATGAGAGACCTTGAGAGAAGAGCATCGGCTATGCTATGCCGGGATCTCTCACACTTTAAAATAATAAATCTTTGTTGTTTTAAGCTGAAAATTTTGGGGAAATTTATTACATGCAATACATGGCTAATACATAAATCTATTTTGATTATGAGATGTACCTTAAAGTTGAAAGTAAAAGAATGGTTTGCTAGATCTGGTTTATGTAATTTCCTAGATCCACTCAGCCAAGGGTTTTCTGCTTGATGTTACAGATGGATCCCTCAGAAGATCATGTAGCATCAACAATGTTCTTTAGCCCACAGAAGGGAGGATTCCACCTTAATCACAAGTTTTGTGATGGATTCTATTTTGTCATGTTTCTATATTATATTTCTTAACATTAGATTACTTTCTTATGGAATTTTGTTTCACAAGCTCTTATTGTTGGAGAGGATTTACTTTCATTTTTGTCAGTTTTGTGGTTTTGTAATTGGCTGTTCGGGCTTTTATTCCCACATTCCAACATGAGCCAGTTGAGGATATTTCAGAGCTATGCACTAATTTCATTAGATGGATTGCTTTGCTTCTGGTCTCTGGGCTGTATCTGCATCTTCTCACTTGGGCATCCTTCACAATTGAGGGATTCCCCTCACAGTGCCTAAGGTTAAGTGCTGAACATGATTCTAGTTTCCTACTTCTCATGGAGCACTTTCTCTGCCTCACAGGAACTGGATTCATCACCATTTTTGCAGTTTCCCAGAGTGGCCATACTTTATCTACCAAACCAGTCTGCTTTTAGGAATGAAAAGGAGCACTATTAACATTTGTGCTTAAAAAACAAGTGTAAAGGTAGACTGTTCTAAGTAAACCAGAGTCTATTAACGAGCATAACTAATACATGGTGTCAACAGCTCACTCTGCACCATTGATCCATTCCATATATTGTTGTTTTTCCTTTATGTGATTTTCCTCCACCCCAACACAGAGGAATTGAAGAGGTCATAACAAACTTGACTGAACTGAACTTAGAAGTTAAAGCTAAACTTTAGAAGTTGAAGTTAAAGTACTTCTCAATTTTACTCTTTGGTTTCAAATTTTATCTGCTTTCTATTATTGCACTAAACTCAAACTGAGTTTCACATATTGCAATGGGCATTTCTTAGGTCCACATTTGGCAACTCTTGCCCCAGGGTGTCAAGAATTAAAAAGTGAAGGAGGCCGGCATCATGGCCAACTGGCTAAGTTAGCACACTCCGCTTCAGTGGCCCAGGGTTTCACCGGTTCAGATCCTGGGCGCAGAAGTAGCACCGCTCATCAGGACATGCTGAGGCCGTGTCCCACATAGCACACCTAGCGGGACCTACAACGAGCATGTACAACTATGTAGTGGGGGGCTTTGGGGAGAACAGCAACAACAACAACAACAACAAAAACACAGAAGACTGGCCACAGATGTTATCTCAGGCACCAATCTTTAAAAAAAATAAAAAGAATTAAAAAGTCAAAAGCCATCAAGGCCTTTAAATCACCATATTTGCTCTTAAAATAGACTTTAATAGAATTTGACTATAGTGTTATCTTCTTACCTCTGTCTTCCGATTTGTTAAAATTTGGCTGTTTCTCTCACGGTATTTTTGAAAATAATTTCCATCAGTTTGGAATTCAAGAGTCTAACTGTAAGTCTAGGAAGAATTCTCATTTAAATTCGATCTCTGCTTTTCTTTCTTTCTTGATCATTTATGTGATTATGTGATCTTTATTACATTACAGTGCAACTGCTTGTACATTATCATGGAATTATTTCCATTTCTTTCTATATATCTACATGTAAATATATATTTATGTCTATACACCTATATTTCTATTGATCATCTATCTATTTTTGAGAACACGTTATCTGTCAGTTTCACTATAAGATTTTCAAGGGCAATAACCATGTATTATTACTTTTTAATTCTTCCTCAGAGCATCTGCATTTAAGTGGTTTTAAGAACCTCTTAAAGGAAAACAAATTGAAGCATTTACAATCATTTTCAATCCATGAGTACTTCTTAGATTACCATCATGA
The DNA here is from genome assembly GCF_037783145.1 of Equus przewalskii. Classification (NCBI taxonomy): domain Eukaryota; kingdom Metazoa; phylum Chordata; class Mammalia; order Perissodactyla; family Equidae; genus Equus; species Equus przewalskii. Next base: position 68,640,983 of record NC_091832.1, read on the forward strand.
AGACCTATTAATCCTGCTTTGGAAAATAACATTAAGAATCATCTCAAAAAATATTAAATAAGACTCCTGGGTATATAAAAGAGTTTAAGTAATGACTAAGTAATGACTGAACTAACTCTTTTTTTTAAGTTCAGAGCTCCTGAATCTGACATAAGCATTAATGCTTACATTTTGGCAGGGAATTAACAATTTACACATTACTTAAATCAAGTAGAGGTTATTTCTTCTTACTTTAATTAATCCAATCCCTCCTATAGATAAGACACAAGTCAGAGGTCTTTACTGGTCTTCCTATCTATTGGTATCTTTCACTCATAAATATTAACAAAGGGGCAGAAAATAGCAAAACGTTTTGGAAGATTCTTAATTCTCACCAAATGAGAATTTCTAGCAAAGTATTCATTTTAGATAAAACTGAAAGATGATATTAAAAGTGAAATTGTGAAAAAAAGGCACAGAAGAGACTCTGATGCAAAAGTTGTTGAGTTATTTTGTCAGTCTCAGTGAGAGAGCACTAAATGTTTAATGGCATTATAATGATGATAAGCTTAGAATTAGATTGCTCCAGCAGTGTTAATGCCTAGGGAGAATATTTAATGCATTTTTAAAGTGTCTTGTAGGTGGGATTTACATAGATAGGGATAGTTAGATACACATCTAGATATCAACTAATATTTGCTTTGCTTTGACAATTATTTGTTACTACAAATCAAGACAGGGCACAGAACGGTAGATTAAAGGATTTTGTACAGTCAAGGAAAGAGGCAAATTAGCTAGTGGCATGCTAATATTTTAAACTATTGTTTTTCTGTATCAGACAATTTCAATATATTGAGGATATGAGAAAGAAGAAGCAGATCTTTCCATCTTCCATATTGTTTTTTTAAAGATTTTATTTTTCCTTTTTCTCCCCAAAGCCCCCTGGTACATAGTTGTGGGTCCTTCTAATTGTGCCATGTGGGACGCCACCTCAGCATGGCCTGATGAGCAGCCCCATGTCCACGCCCAGGATTCGAACCAGAGAAACCCTGGGCCGCTGAAGCAGAGCGCGCGAACCCAACCACTCTGCCATGGGGCCTGCCCCCACCATCTTCCATATTTTTGATTACATAAAAAGGATAGTCAGATAGTCTACATCTAAGCCAAGGTAAGACTCTTTACTGCCAGAAAAACAAATTGATCGTACAATTCTGTTTCTTTGTTCACATGGAGCTTTACAATTTCCTATAAATCAAGTTTAACTCTATTCCTTTGCTATGAGTCTCATGTCTTTGAATAAGCTAGTAGTAATAACATCCGGGAGCCTAGTTAAAGATGTTCCATCTAGAGAACTATAGTAAATGCCAGTAGAGTTTTATTGTGGAAAAAAAAAAAATCTGTCACTTCAAGGCACAAGTTCTCGCTTATTTAATAAACTGCATTGTATCTCTTCTTGGTAATGGGCCCTTTAGTTTTGCAAGCTATTGTTTTATCAAAACCCTAATAAAATTTTTAACAAACCAGTTGAATTAGGAGAAATCTTGATTAGAAAGGGAATCTATTTTCCCTGCTGTAATAGAGTTCTAGATAACAATTGACAGAGAAATGTGCTCATTCTGGGCTGTGTGACCACAGCTAATTGCATTTTCCTTTCTCTTTTGTGTATATATATAAAATCATTTAAAAATTATTTTATTTCATTTTTAAACTAAGTCTATACAGAGAATAAAATCTAATGCATACATTGAGGTCTTAGAAGCTGGAACTGGATATTTAATCTATTAAAAAATCATATCACAAAACCCTAGCAAAGCCCTTCATATTCCAGGCTTACTAGCTCCTCATTGACTGTACATGTCTTTAATAATGCAAGACCCAAAATAAAACAGAAGCTGGGAACCCACAGCTCTCTTTGATTTGAAGAATTTATTATCAAAACAGCATTTTAAATATTTAACAAGGAATGGTGAAACCCTCTAACTCTTCTGGGCTATAACTGTCAAATTCTGCTAGTTACTTTTATTTTTAGCACTGGTTTGCAAATGCTATTTCAGAATGGGTATGCTTGTCTACTGGAAAGAATTCATTCTCTGAATGGTGTCTGAGACAGGATCCAAGGCACTTTTCTGTTATTGACACCATTAAAGACAAAAGAAAAAAGCTAATAAAGCACTCCTTAGATGGTAACTTATTCTTGACCTGTGGCTTGATCAAATCTGTTTTTATATGGCAGTTGCCGAGGATGAATATGTGTGATTCTATGCATAGCAAATCCAGGATACCTGTACACTCCTTTTGTTGATACTCACAAAATTACTTTCATTGGGATAACATTAATCTATAGATCAAGTTGGGAAGAAGCAATATCTTAACAATATTGAGTTCTTCTATCCACAAATATGGAATATGCTCCATTTATTAAGCTCTTCTTTGATTTCTTTCTTCAGAGTTTTATAGTTTTCCTCATATATGTTAAGCTAGATTTATACCTTGTAGACATCATGTAAGATTTATACCTAAGTATTTTACTTTTGTGCTAATGTAAATGGTACTGTGTTTTAATTTCAAATTCCAACTTTTTTATGCTGGTATAGGAATACAATTAACTTTTATATATGAACTTTTCATACTACACTCTTGCTGTAATAGCTTACAACTTCTAAGTGGGCTTTTTGGGTCGATTCTTTGGTATCTTTTACACAGACAGTCATGTCATCTGTAAACAAAGACAGTTTTACTTCCTCCTTCTCAATCTGTATAACTTATTTTTTCCTGTATTATTGCAGTAGCCAGGACTTCCATTATAGTAGTGAAAAGGAGCGGTGACAGAAGACATCTTTGCCTTATACCTAATCTTAGTGGGAAAGCTTATAGTTTCTCACCACTAGGTATGATGTTAGCTGCAGATGTTTGTTAGATATTATTTATCAAGTTGAGAAAGTTCCCATCTATTCCTAGTTTACTGAGAAATTTAATCAAGAATGGGTGTTGAATTTTGTCAAACACTTTTTCTGCATCTGTTGGCAAATTCATGTGATTTTTAGCCTATTGATGTAATGGATTACATTAACTGACTTTCAAATGTTTAACCAGTCCTGCACAACTGGAATAGATCACATTTGGTAGTGGTGCATAATTATTTTTGTACATTGTTTGGATTATATCTGCTAATATGTTCATGAGGATTTTTCAATCTATAAGAGATGTTGGCTTATAGTTTTCTTTTATTGTAATATATTTCTGTGATTTTGTTATTAGGGTAAAGCTTTCCTCATAAAATAAATTATAAAGTATTCCCTCTGCTTATATTCTCTGAAGAGAATGTAGAGAATTGTTATAGTTTCTTCCTTAAGTGTTTGGTAGAATTCACCAGTGAACCCACTTGTTTCAGGTGCTTTTCATTTTGGAATGTTATTATTTGTTAACTTAAGTTCTGTAATGTATATGACTCTATTCAGGTTGTCTATTTCTTCTTGTGTGAGTTTTGGTAAATTGTGTCTTTGAAGGAATTGGTCCATATCATCTAGGTTATCAAATTTGTGGACATAAAGCTGTTCATAATATTCTTTTATTATATTTTAATGTGCATAGACTCTGTAGTGATGCCCCTTCTTTAATTTCTGATATTAATAATATATATCTTCTCTCTTTTTTTCGCAGGTAGCTTGGTAGAGGCTTATCAATTTTATTGATCTTTGCAAACAACCAGCTTTTTGTTTCATTGATTTTCTCTGTTGATTTCCTGTTTTCAATTTTATTAATTTCTGTTCTAATTCTTATTCTATCTTTTCTTCTGCTTTTCAGAATTAATTTGCTCTTCTTTTTCTTGTTTCCTAAAGTAGAAACTTAGTTTATTTATTTTAGATCTTTTTTCTTTTCCAAGAAATGCATTAAATGCTATTAATTTCCTTCTAAGCATTGCTTTTGCTGCATACGAGAAATTTTGATAAGCTGTGTTTTCATTTTCATTTTGTGCAAATTATCTTTTTTAATTTCTCTTGAGATTGCTTCTTTGACCCATGTGTTATTTGGAAGTATGTTGTTTAATCTCCACATATTTTAGTATTTTCTAGTTATCTTTCTGTTATTGATTTATAGCTTAATTAATTAACGGTAGTCTGAGAGCAGACATTGTATGATTTCTCTTCTTTTAAATTTGTTAAGGTGAGTTTGTGGCCTAAAATGTGGTGTACCTTAGTGAGTGTTCCACGTGAACTTGAGTAGAATGTATATTCTGCTGTTGCTGAATGAAGTAGTCTATTGATTCGAATTATAGCCAGTTGATTGATGATGTTGTTGAGTTCAGCTATGTACTTAACTGATTTTCTGCCTGCTGGATCTGTTCATATCTGATAGATGGGTGTTGAACTTTCCAATTGTGATAGTGGATTTATCTATTACTCTTGCAATTCTGTTAGTTTTTGTCTCACATAGTTTGACTCTGTTGCTAGGTTTATACACATTTAAGGATTGTTATGTATATTTGATAATTGACCACTTTATCATTATTTAATGCCCTTTTTATCCCTGGTAACTTTCCTTGATTTGAAATGTGCTCTGTCTGAACTTAATATAGCTACTCATGCTTTCTTTTGATTAGAATTAGTATGATATATTTTCCTCCATCTATTTACTTTTAATCTCTATCTGTTTTTATATTTAAAGTGGGTTTCTTATATACAATATCTAGTTCGGTCTTCTATTTTGATCCAGTCTGACAATTTGTCTCATAATTGATGCATTTAGATCATTGACATTCAAAGTGATTATTGATATGGTTGGATTAATATCTACTATATCCATTACTGTTTACTATTCATTGCACTTGCCATTTTTTCATATTTTTATCTTCCACTTTTTTTCTGCCTTTTATGGTTTTAGCTCAGCATTTTATGTGATGCCATTTTCTCTCTTTTCTTAGCATAGCATAGATATATATTTACTTTTTTTAGTGCTTGTTCTAGAGTTTGCAACATACATTTATCACTAATACAAGTCTGCTTTCAAATAACTTCACACTTCATGGGTAGTGTGAGTACTTTATAACAAAATAATCCTAATTTCTCCCTCCAATTCCTTGCATAATTGCTGTCATTCTTTTAATTTATATACAAGCATATATATATATATATATATATATATATTATATATGCATACACAACTGAATACATTGTAGGTGTTATTATTTTGAACAAACTGTTATCTGTTAGATAAATTAAGAATAAGAAAAATAAAAGTTTTATTTTGCCTTCACTTCTTCCTTCCTCAGTGTTTTTTCTTATTTTATGTAGATCTGATTTTGACCTATATTATTTTCCTTCTCTCTGTAGAAGTTATTTTACCATTTCTTTTAAGGCAACAAATTTCATCAATTTTTGTTTCTCTGAGAATTCCTTTATTTTGCCTTCACTTTTGATGGGCAATTTTGCAGGGTATAGAATTCTATGATGTTAACTTTTTCTCACAGCACTTTAAACATTTCACTCCACTTTCTTCTTGTTTGCATGGTTTCTGAGAAGTCAGACATAAGTCTATCTTTGTCCCACTATAGTGTTGAAAATAATTAAAGAAAGCAATACAAGCTTTATTTAACAATTTATGAATTAATACAAACTTTATTTAACACTTGATGAAGCAGACAGTCTCCACTTGGAGAAGTGACAAATGAGATGGAAGGCAAGAAGCTTTTATAAGATAAAAAATAAAGAACAGGAGGAGACAAATAATAGAATATATCTGATTGGCTGAGGCCACATAGTCAGCCTTGTTTGGGATGAGTAGGCCAAGAGCTGGGTTAGTATTTGGGGATTGGCTGACAGGTATTTGGTGATTGAATGACAGAAATTGGCATTTCTGGTCAAGCAAAGCATTTACAAGGACAAGAAAATTGTCTACATTTCAGTTTGCTGAAGTGGCACCAAGGCAGGAGGGGCTGGATCTTGGGCCTAGAAATTTACTTTAATAGTTCCCTCTTTTGATCATTCTCTTGACCATTCAAGAGGTTTGATCAAAACGTCAATCATGGTGTGACTTTCAGCTACCATTGCCTCTTGGGTCTCAGTTTAGTATTCAAAAGAGATGATGTCAGCTTCATATTCTTGGAACGGATTACCTTCTTCTGTTCTCTTTTGTCATTCCAGTCAGAGAGAGACTATTTCTTGGCTGGCCAATGGCTGCCCATGTGAATTTAAAACTTTTGAGAGAGTGTAGGTTACTGGAGAGGCAATAATAATTATTAGCAACAAAAGAGTATCCATGGTTTGGAGAGCACTGCTGAGTTAGGGTCTCATGACCCAAACCAGCTAGAATCAAATAAGCCATGAAATGATGCCAAAGAAGGATATTTCTTTAAGGCATTTGGCTTATTTATGCATTTTGTGTAACTGCCTCCATTTCCCCAGAAGTGTTTACCCAGTGGGCTTATTCTAGAGAAACTGAGGCATTTGGAATCAGGGAGAAGTTTGTGACAGGCAGATAGAACTACAGTATCACCAGCAATATAGCAAATCCAGCAGTTGGTTGGAAGTTGGATTCCCCTCCTTTGCAATGGCTTCAGATATGTGAATAATGGCGTTATATCTTCAGGCCAGGGCAAGATAAAAGGTGGATAAAAGAATCATAAAGACCTTCGTGGTGTAAAAATAAGGAAAATAATGGTCAGAAAGTGAAGGAGGGATGGAAAGAAATGTTCTTGATCCGCTGTCTCGGGAGGAAGCAGTCTCCCTCTACGTTGGCTACTTCTTTTCCTAGTCAATTAAATTTTGAGGTCTTCAGCATTTTCACAGGTGTCAGGTGGAGTTTTCTTCAGTTGTGAAATATGCATCCGAGTTTTGACACCTTGTAACTTGGCAGCAGTGTCAGTGGTCAAAAGAGCTGGGTAGGATCCTTTCCATGATTCTCACATTTTGGAAAAGCATTAAGTTAAAACAGTAATTGTTTGTAAATGACAATAGACTTAAAAATGCCCATGGTTAAAGATCTGCTGAGAGTTCCTTATAATGGAATTGAAAAGGAAATTTGGTTATTTCTGTAACATTCAATGTTTTAAGATAATAACTGGAATTGTGACTGATAACATTATACTAGGACATAGCAGATCTTTAGGAATTTCATACAATTTTTAGAACACTTTTATTAATAACACGCATCCATACAAATATAACCTAAGCATTTATCATCACTTATTTGATGATGATCTCACATAATTTAACATATCAAATAAACCCAATTAGTTTAAACATCTATCTTTTACAAGATGAGATAAAATTCTGTGAAATTTTCCAGGTACCCTCTGGAAAATCTCAAAGTTACTTTGAGGCTAAAAGACTCCATTTAGAATTTTCTTTTGAGAAAATGTCAAAAAGTTTGAAGATTTGATTAAATAGGATCATAGGTCATTATGAAATAATACGTAATTATCTATTTAGCCAAAGTGACAACAGAAGATGTTAAAGGCAAATACAGAAGGTTACATAATTGTTAACAAAACTTAGCTCTTTTAATACTGAGAAGACTGAGTTTCTTAAGTAACCAAAGATCTGGTGAAGACAACATTAAGCACAGTAAATTATTTTGGTAAGACATAAAATCTTTGCTGCCCAGGTAGATGACTTAAATTGAACTACAGATTCAATGCAATCCCTATCAAAATTTCAATGGCAATTTCACAGAAAGAGAACAAACAATCCTAAAATTTGCATGAAACCACAAAAGATCTTGAGTAGGCAAAGCATATTTAAGAAAGAACAAAGGTGGAGACATTATGTTCCCCAACGTCAGACTATATTACACAGCTATATTAATCACAACAGTATGGTATTGGCGTAAACAGACATAAAGATCAATGGAACAGAACAGAGAACCCAGAAATAAACCCGTGTATATTTAGTCAATTCATTAATGACAAGGAGCCAAGAATATACAATGGGACAAGGACAGTTTCTTCAACCAATGATATTGGAAAAATTGGACAGCCACATGCAAAAGAATGAAACTGGACTACTCTTTTACACCATACACAAAAATTAACTCAAAACTGATAAAAATTTGAGTGTAAGACCTGAAGCCATAAAACTCCTAGAAGAAGGCATAGGCAGTAAAATACTTGACATCAGTCTTGGTGATGATTTTTTGGATCTGACTGCAAAAGCAAAGACAGCAAAAGCAAAAATAAACAAATAAGACTGCATAAAACTAAAAAGCTTTTGTAGAGCAAAGGAAATCATCAACAAAATGAAAAGACAACATACGGAATGGGAGAAAATACTTGTAATCATATATCTGATAAAGAGTAATATGCAAAATATATAAAGAACTCATACAACTCAACAGCAGAAAAGCAAACAATCCAACTAAAAAATTGGCAGAATATCTAAATAGGTATTTTTCCAGAGAAGAGATACAAATGACCAACAAGTACATGAGAAGATGCTCAACATCATTAATCATCCAGTGAAATGCAAATCAAAACCACAACGAGATATCACCTCACACCTCTTGGAATGGCTGTTATCAAAAAAGACAAGAAATAGCAAGTGTTGGTGAGGATGTGGAGAAAAGGAAACTCTCGTGAACTATTGATGGGAAAGTAAATTTGTACAGTCACTATGAAAAGCAGTATGGAGTTTCTTTAAAAATTAAAAATAGAATTATCATACGATTCAGCAATTCCACTTCTGCATATTGATCCAAAGAAAACAAACACTAATTCAAAAAGATAGCTGCACTCTCATGTTCATTGTAGCATTATCCACAATTGCCAAGATATGGAAACAACCTAAGCGTCCATCAATTGATAAATGGGTAAAGAGCTAGCATTCTGTGGATTGGCAAATTTATAAACGCATTTTATAATTTCTAGAAGTATATTCTTCCTCATAGTCAATTTTTCAATATGGAAAAAAGAATGCTTACTAATAGACCCAAATATCCCTGTTTCTCTGTAAAAGAAAACTAAAGTGGATAAATCTACGTTCAGTGATTTATGTTTCAGTATGTTATTTGAAAATGATCTAGATGTTCAACGAATAGTCATCATTTAACTTATCTCTGTGTAACTTTCAAGTTTCAGATTACCAAAAAGATTTTGGAAACTATTTTTAAGTAGACATATGATAAAGCATAATTATTGTGGAAAAATTTACTTATAAACTTTTATCTTACTTACATCTATTTAATTTACTTGTTCTTAACAATTATGTTTAGATCACTCAAGAAAATTTCATGAGACATTAAATCGCTAGTCATCTTACGTTATCATCTTGCTGACAAACTCTCTAACAGAGATAGCTTGAGCTTATTTGGTTTTTAGTGAACCTAAGTAGAATAAAAGTTGTATGTCTGCATATATTTAATAACTATAGCTCTGAAGACCTGCCTGTTTTAATTAAACCGACAGACTTAAACGAGCTTTTATTCATCAAATTTTATCCTAGATCATGTGAACCAGAAACATTAGTTTCTATACTTCTGAAAGTATACTTGATTTATATAAATGCTTAATTTTCTTTAAGCCTTTTAAATAAAGCTCTTTACAAATTAATTTTGGCAATACTATCCGGAGGTAGAAAAAATCACACATTTCTAGCATACATACTTAGACATATAAGAACATTACAAACAGATGCAAATAGAGATCTTACAGCTCTTGCTTTAAAATTTTAGCCATGAGATGCATATGATAATGAAAAAATTACTAGTTTTTAAAGGAACAATAGGATCTAAATAGTATTTCTGGCAGGTGGAATAAGTTAAAGTTACTTGCTCAGATGGCTTAAACTTTTTACTAACATTTGTAGAGAAGACTTGCAAGATTTTTCTTTTGCCTAGTTTCCAAGCAGCCTTTCCTTTTTCTTATTTATTTTTTCCCTTCTGATAAGAATTACCTGGGTCTGGGGAGACCAGCTAGAACATTTACATCTCAAAGACACAGAGAAATAAATGAAAGTTCTTCCAAGAAGTTTTGTTTCCTATGGCTAGAATTTTTACATAAACTACAAACCTTTTGAGATGAATAGAAGAGATATTCGGATTGGTAAAAAGATAGGTGGGCTTCTCTCCTCTTGCAAAGGCTCAATTCGTAAGACAATTTACAGCACAGTTGTTTTTAATTCATCAAAGAATTGGGTTGCAACCTAAATATATCAAGCCACTGACCCACTCATCCAACCGCATTATTCTCCATTTGCTTCTTTATGTCAGAGAGAAGATCGTCAAATAAGACAGAAATCAAAAGATTCATATGTTCTAGATTTAGAGCTGTTTATCTGGACGGTTTTTCTTTCCTTCTGAGTATGTAGCTTCATTTAGTTTAGAGGAGAATGCATAACAGAAAAGTTTCTGTCAGGCTCTGAATATCAGCTTTCAATTTGGCCAACTTCTGACCATAGAGCTACTTAAAAAAAAAAAGGCCTTTTTTAATATCTTGTCAGGTTTCAGCCAGGACAAGCAGTAAATATTCCTGGCAATTTTGAATGACCTCATGGATTCAAGAGATGTCCCCAAAGTGGGTGCCAAAGATACAATTCTCCCAAGATCCAGAGCCACTCCCAAAGCTAGCTGAATGAAAGAAGGACTTAGATAATTTCTCTGAGACCTGGCAACAGTTGGTAGGACCTCAGCTGCAAATAGAATGCAACCTCACTTTCTGTCTGGCCATAATTTTGGGCCCCCAACCTGATGGTTGAGCTGCTTTGCATATGCAACAACAAATAGCCTGCATGTCCCAGGAAGGTAGAAAGCCAAGCCAAGTTCTCAAGACACAAAATGTGACAAACAAGAAGCCAATAGCTGTCCCTGAGAGAGAAAGTATTGACAACCAGTGGGTCCCCCAAAACCACATTCATGCATCTGCATTTGTAAATGAAGGAACAATATGATATTTTTGCCTCTTTTTCCAAGTGGGCACTACAGAGATCTGAGTGAGCTGACTCTGGTAAGGATTCTCACCCTTTGCCAGCTTCTGCCAGTTTTCTTAAGATCCCATCTGCGGGCTACAGAGTGAGTGGGTTTAAAAAGTGTATCCCTGGTACCCACCAGGATTTAGTGAGCTTTTCCATTAATTTAAATTTTAGTTTCTCCTTGACCGTTTAAGAGAATAACTGGTGGTAGTTTGTAGGAGAATCCACTGGAGTCCCTTCAGATCTGGGAGGGGCCATATGGGGTCTTCCTTTGTGGGTAAAGATGGGGGTGTTCAAGTTGTTGTGGAAGGATTTGACTTTGGCTTATGATCTTGTAGTATTTTTCTGACTGGAAAAGCGATTCAGGTAGAGGATTAGCAGACTGAGTACTCAAGTTAAGAAGGATAGAGGGGAGTAGTAGGAGTCATTCAGTCTTACAGCCCCTTGTTTTAGGTATCTATTGTTTCTTTAATTTTTCAGTAGCCTTTTGCAATAAATATTTCAATGAAGCTATTTTGTAATCTTGTAGCCTTTTGAGGCTCCTGCATGCCAATTAAAATAGATATCTCATTCTGTTTGTTTGATTGGGAGCCCTTCCTTTCAAGTGCACTTCTTAAATAAACAATCCTGTCTAATTGGAACATTCCCTATAATGGTCATTGTAATTCTAGTCTGTCTTAGTGAGATTTGCCACTTTTGTATATATCTTCAGCTTCTGGGACCACAGTTCTCAGACACAAAATAAATAGGTGTGCTGCGCTCAGTTCTTTGAAACTGTAGGATACATTTCTTTAGCTAAGCCTTCGGGCTTTCAGAGCCAAATTAATACCTAGGAGTGATGTGCTACTGGTTTGGGGGCTTCCTGGTGTTTTACAACGCACCTTGTTACGTGGAAATTTTCTTGTTGGTGAGTGATTTAGTGTCATTCCAACCTGTTCCATGATCAACTTATCCTAGCACAAGAGTCTTAGTGTTCAGTGGTGAGTGCTCTAACAGCTTTTAAGTGCTTGACCAACCTATGCCCACCAATTTTGTGGCTTTGGCTTTCAAGACGAGATTCCCATTAGCAATAGATTTATTATTGCTTCACAAGAAGATTTCTTTATAGTGGCGGACACCCTGATGGCTTTTAATCGTCCAACTTGTGCCTACTTAGATTTTGATGATCAAAACAGTCTGAATTTTTTGTTGGAATTTATTTTTGTAAGTCCTCCAGCAATTTATGCTGTGGACTTACCTTGAAGCTTTGTGGTGCCCCAACAGCTGTTTCCCATTGCAGATTCCCAAAATAACTATCCCAGAAACTTTCCAAGACCCCAGAACCCCTCTGGGAACTTTAACAATGCTGGAATATTTCCAGAGCCCCAGAACCTTTGTAAGAACAATATACATTTCTTTTAAAATAAAGTCTGTTTGGATCAGAGAGCTGCATATAAGGGAGCAGGGCTCAAATCCGAGGGTGACTTACCCACGGCTGACAAGCGGAATGGTGAAAAAGGGTTTAGTGGATGCCTTGCTGGTGAGTCTCGTTCTCCCGTTAGCAGTCAGCTTCAGATCCCATACCTTTTCACTAAAAGCTTGTTAAAAGGTGATTAAAGAAAACAATTTAGGTGATACAACCAATCCTTTTTTAACACTTCATGAAGTAGATAGTCTCCCTTTGCAGAACTGTCTAACAGGAAACAGGCAGGAAGGTTTTATAGCATAAAGAATAAAGATCGAGGAAGAGACGGATAGAAATATCTGATTGGCTGGGATGACATAGTCATCCTGTTTGGAGGAGAAGGAACAAGGAAATAAGTGAAGAGCCCACAGTTGGCTTGGCGTTTGGGGATTGGCTTCCTGGATATAGTGCATTTCTCGTAAGTAGAGCATTTACAAAAGCAGAAACGATATCTAAGTTTTGGTTTGCTGGCATGGCACCTCAGGCAGGAACAGCCCCATTTTAGGTCTAGAAAATTATTTCAACAATAGGTAAGATTTTTTTCCTCTGGCTTCTCTCAGTATTTCTTTATTTTTGGTTTTCTATGGTTTGGAAATAAAATTCTGAGTCAAAATTCTTTCAACTATTTCTTTTGTTACTTTCTATCTTTATCCTCCTTCAGTTAGGCTCCGATAATGCCCCAGCAGGTTAAGTTCTGGTTAACTAGTTTCCCCTGAGGGCAGGCCTTGTTAGGAAGAACAGAGTGCTCTGGCGTATTTCAAAATGGTTTCTTTTTCTTGCCCTCGACAGAGGCATGAAGGGATTTTTCACCTATATATAATGTGGGAACTTGGTTGAGCCCCTAGAGATAAATCCCACAATATTGTGGGGACCTCCATCACTTGGCCATTCTGGAGTTTCTAATTCTCACACTTGTCTACACGGAGCCTCTAGCAATTTGCAAATTACAATTCAGGTTTTCCTACCCCGGCATTGGTTCTTGTAGTTTCCATTTGTGAGTCTCCAGGCCAGATACTTCCCTTTCTCTGTGTGGAATGCTCGAGTGGAGCGGAGTTGGGTATTTCCCTTTCCCCACGTCGGTTAGGCACTGGTAAAACCCTGGAAGGTTAGTCTCTGGTAAAATAATTTCTCTTGAGGGCAGATCTTGTTAAGAAGAACAAAATGTTCTGGGCATATTTCAGAATGTCTATTTTTTCCCTCACTCTGCTAGAAGCATGAGGGGATTATTCTCCAATCTCACTGTGAGACCTCAGTAGGGCTTCTAGAGGTAAAACATAAAAAAGTGTGTGGCTCTCCCTAAGATGGGACACCTGGAGTTTTTAACTTTCAAAATTGTCTACACTGAGCATCCAGCAATTCATTATTTACAGTTCAGGTTTTCCTAATGGGTATTGGTTCTTCTAGAGGTTTCTACTCATGGGTTTTTGCTCAAGTAAGTTGTAATTCTCAGTATCCACCTGTATGTCTCTTTCATTTTAGGGGCGGCAATTTTCCCTGTGAAAGGAAGGAATAAAAGAGAATGCTGTACTCTAGGAGAAGCTCAACGCTTCTCCTCAAAGTCCTACTTTACCCTTACCAGGAGTTGGGTCAATCTAGTCTTTGAGTGAAAACTCACCAAAACTTTGGTGTGGTCCTTCTCCCTTGGCTATAATTAAAAACTAATCCAATATCTACTCTCATTTGGGAGCTGGACCTGAGAGATTGCCCCACACTAAGCAGATATTCTCCTCATGACTGTAATTTTACTTCCTTTAGTCTAACCTTACTGATACAGCCTTTCTTTTTACAAGAGGATGTTCTTAACTTTCTCTGAACAATTAGTAGATGACTAGAGTCTTTTAAGTGGTTTAGTTGCCTAGATTTTTCTGTAGTTTTTGACTTCCAAAGTTCTGATGATTATAAGACAAAAATTGTTACTTGGATTTCTATATATTGATCATTGTGCTTGAATGGATTTCTTTCAAGGATTTTTTTAGGGCAGTTTTTTGAGTAGTTTTGTGCACAAGATAATGTAGGATACTCATTCTTTAATACAATCAAATAATATCCTACTCTCAACATATTTTCTAAAAATGTTGAGGTCCAGAAAATTACCCCTCCTTTTCAAAATAGTAAGTAGTTATACCAATATACTCAGTTGCTCTAGCTCATGATTGGGCATGACAGTAGCATTGTAAAATAATGATACTCAAATATCAAAGTCTCAATCACATAACCAAGTTAATGAAAAGCCCATGGATGGGTATAAGCAAAAGTAACATTTCTTGGTGCTAGTAAAAATTACACATTAAATTGATTTGCCTTATTGATCTTTTTTTTTGAGGAAGATTAGCCCTGAGCTAACATCTGCCGCCAATCCTCTTCTTTTTGCTAAGGAAGACTGGTTCTGAGCTAACATCTGTGCCAATTTCCCTCTACTTTATATGTGGGATGCCTGCCATAGCATGGCTTGACAAGCGGTGCATAGGTCCACACCTGGGGTGTGAACCTGCGAATCCCAGGCTGCTGAAGCAGAACATGCAAACTTAACCGGTGCACCACCAGGCTGGCCCCATCATTTTTGCTTCTTATATAGTGTATTGGAGCAAGGTGTTATCAGTTAATATGACTTTTTCAATGGCATTTCTATAATAATAATTTTTAAAGCTTTAAAAATGCAGTTTTGTTAGAGTTAATTCAATTTTATCCCCTTTATGCACAGGAACTGTATATAGTTAGCAAAAGCTGAGTAGAAATCTGTACAAATAATTCAGGGAACCTTGAACACATAACAGTGTGGGCAGGATGTTAGCTACTGTTTTTCTTGGAGATGAGATATTCAGGGCCACACAGAAAGACAATTCAGACTTCTTTAGCAAGCCCTTACAAACAATACCATTCTGAAATGACATAGACGTGTAAACAACAGTCTATTGCTAAGAACTACATGAGTGTCTCCTTCATTGAATTTTTGTTTATGTAACCTATTCTTCGCTAAGGTATTGAACTACCTTGAAATTTGAAGTTGTTGCTCTAGTTCAACAGAGCAATTGAGAAGTGTTATATTAGGTGACATTACAAGCCACCTAAAACATGTTAATATGTTGAAGAACACTTCTATTTTCACCTTACCCATTCTTCTCAAAGAGATGGACATTTTTATGGTAGAGTTTAAATGGTGAATAGAGATCAGAAAATTTTTAGAATACTCTTTTCTTTGCCGTTAAGGCATTCAGGCAATAATATTGATAACTTTTTAAAAATAAATTTGTTTCATTTTCTGTTAGTAGAGAAAATTAATACTGCTTAAAATGTTTTCTAAAGGAAGCTCTTTTATTTCTCATTAGTGTATCCAGGAGATATATAGAACTCTCCAACCTATGGCATAGGGAAGATGACATTAAAAACATTTTCTTTTGAAATACAAGATGCTTATATACATGGCAGTATGATAAATTGTGAATTATAACTCATTGAATTTTCACAAAATTAACACATTGTCCGTCTAGCACCCAGAACAAGAAATACATGACCAGAAGCCCATCCCTTGCCACCTCTCAATCACTGTCCCTCAGCAAGGTAACCACAATTCTTACTTTGAATACACTGAACTAGATATTCCTGTGGGTGAATTTTCTATAAATGCAATCATATAATATGTATTGTTTTGTGTCTGGCTTCTTTTGCTCAGCATCGTGTTTTCGAGATCCACTCCTGTCCTCCAATGCATTCTCATTGATTTATAGTGTCCCATTGTATGAATTTTATTTTGTTTGGCCATTTGTTCATTATATGGTTGGAGGAGGTCATTGAGAGGCCATGATTGCTGGTTGACCCACTAGCCGGCCTCTGGCAATTGGAGGCTCTCCTCTGTCCTTTGAGTTTGTGTTACGCTTGCCTACATGGAACAAGAAGCTACCCAAGGACACAGCCTTGAGATAGTAACGTGTTGTTAAAACATCTGGATGGTATATGTGCCAGAACCCAGTTAAAGCCTCTACATAAGCTTTTAAGATTCCGGCGAGCAGGTGCAGAGATCTACTCGTCTTGTGGTCGCCCAAGATATGCCTGGTATGTAAGTTCCCTTGCTTTAAACCTGCCGCCTACCAATCTGGAGTAGTCTGCCTCTTTCTCAGTCTCTCCCTGCCCTCTGTGTAAGGGGCTAGTTTTAGATTACACCTGGGAAGCTCCCGAGGTTTTGAACCCACATATATGAATATTGATTTATTTTTCCATTACTTATCCATTTTCCAGTTGATGGACATGTGGTTATTCCAGGTTTTGGTTATTATAAATACTTCTACTATAAATGGTCAAGGGCAAAATTAAGTCCATACATAATTAACAATGCTATTTTACATAAATTGGTCACTTTGTTTCAATGGAATTCAAAGATGTTACAAAGGACAGTACATTTTATAGAGGGACAAAAGGAAACACTGAGAGTGTGTCTGATTGGCTAGTGTTCTATTGAGTTAGGATTTTCAGAAGTGGAGAGACTTCTGATTTGGTCTTCAGGTATATTTGGTGATCCTAGTTAGACTGCAAGTGAATATTTCAAAAGAAGAAGGATTATTCAGTGCCTGGGGGGTGAGTTTTCTGTGGCCAGGCCAATTTTTGAAACAAGTGGGGAGCCATGGGGATGCTTTTCTGAAGCCAAACTGTCATTATGATCCTTATGGGGGTGGGGTGGGGGGTAGTTTGTTGCCGTAGAAGGCACTGTCTCAGAACATTCTTTTACATTCTTTCATGGGGAGAGGTGGGATGAACAAAGCAGTCACTTAGAGGATGCTAGTCTAATTTATGGTGCTAAGGGTGAAAAACAACACAAAACAAAAAACACAGGCAGTCAGCAAGTGACCTGAGCTCTGGGCTAATCAGTTCCAAATAAAATCTCAGGTGGGTGCTAACACCTTAGTCTGGTTGTGGGGCACTGAGAAAAGGCTCAGTTCCTTTCCCAATCTTTTCTCTATGGTGCTGAGGAGGACACTGGCTTGGCTGCTGGTCCTCTCATGGGAGCTCTGGCCAGGCAAACTGTGCTCAGCAGACAACTGCACACAACCCAGAAGTCCTAATTGCTCTTGTCTGACAACAGTGTGTGTTAGCAACTGCTGATTCCAGACACGGGAAAGAAACTTTCCACTAAAGAGAATGTAACTTGCAAAAACAAAGCTCAATTTATGTTACCTAACAAAGCTCAACATACAACACACTATTGCACAGGACACTGGACAGTGCAATGTGAAGTGGGTAGGCTTTCTTTCAGTAAATTTAGGTCTCGTTCAAGAAAAATGGGTATGCAGCATTTTACATTTGTATAACTAAAAGACATTACATCTCACCTCGAAGTTTGTGCTTCTCAAAATGAATTGATTCCTCTACTTCTGGAAGAATTGAAAAACGCAAAACTCCTAACAGATATAAAATGTCAGTTTTGTAAATGAAAAACAAAACTAATACCTACTCTCCGCTATGTCAGTGTGTATCCTGTGAATATTTAAAATGTCATTCCTTGTTACTCAGACATGATCAAATGAAAAAAATGCATAGTCTCTATTGGAAAATTTTAAAAGATTAGTTATAGCACAGATTTATAAATCTAATACTTATGGTATTTGTTGAGAATCTGTTATGTACCAGACATTTTCCCAAGATATTTACATTTATTAACTTAATTTATTCCTGAAAACTATATTTTCTTGAATTATCTTGTATCCCCCTGTTATGGTAGTGTTTTATCCAGGCCCCATTTATCCTGGCTAGAAAATTCCACATGACCCCAAGATAAAGCTATTATTGATAAATAACCATACATAACTTTTCTCAAGCAAAAAGCAGGCATCTTTTTGTTCTTTCTTTCATAAATTAATAGACTGCTTTGTTAAAATTTGTTGAAATTATACTTGCATCTCCATTCTCAGAATTTCTGCTGCCTCTCAAAACTCTCCAACCTTCCCCCCAATTCTCCAAGAAGCCTTGTAAAATTCCTTCCCTGTTTATTTCTTACATGCAGTTTCTTCAGAGGATATCTTCCTTACTTTGTAGCAGTAATAAAGAGAGATCTCTCATTTCTTCAGATTACTTTGTTTATTTTAACAATCCTCAGAATAATCATATTATTGTCACTTTTCATTTGGGCAAATGACATGGAGTCATACAATTGGAAAACAGCTAAACCAAGATTCCAACCCAGGCATTCTGCCTCCAGAGGACCACCCCCACCTCACACACAGACACACACACACAGACACACACACAGACATACACACACACACAGAACCCCCTCCATCTCTATTCTTCTAAACACACAAACTCTTAACCACATTACTCTGCACCATTATTTCAAATTCTTCACTTTCAAAGTGATTAGTTAAGGAAATTATAAAGACCTTTATATTGCTTTCTTCCTGGATCTTTTCATTGAAAAAATAATATTTTTTCCATTTAAAAGTTACGTGTATAGTGTAATTGATTTATCTTTTTTCCTCGTGATAAATAGGCTTAATGTTATGTATTTATAAATGGATATAGCTATTTATCCATTTGGTTGGCATATTAAAAAAAACCTCTACTTAAATAGCTGTTCTATATGTTATTTTAATGTCAGTCATAGTGGATAACACTTACCTGGCATAAACACAGTGGTTGCATATTGGTGCGTCAAATAGATTTGTTGAATTTAAAAATGATCTCAACTTATCTAATAGGCTACTTGATACTCATCAAATTCAAAGGATACCATAAAAAGAAAACAAGTAACTAAACTATATTAAGAATCTGAAATTTCACTGCTTTCTTTTAAAAATTAAGAGGAATGTATGCAAAATAGTATTTATAAATTTTAAAAAAATTATCGTATTGTGATCCAGAAGTCTAGAAAGTTGATATATAAATATAAAAGCTCTGTTTGACGAGAAAGCAAAGTTATGGAGAATTCCATTTGGTATTAATCACAGGACTTTCATTGTAAAGCCATTTCTCTATGATTATACTGTAACATACTTTCTATGTTATAGCAAGATGAGCCATACTATTTTATTATTTAAAATTAATTGACTTTTTGGTACAGAAATAATAAATGAGGAGGACTTTTCCCGGAAATAAAAAGTAAATAACTAGAAGAATTTTATAGGCTGCATAAATTGATTTATCCTTTGAGCCTGTATTCATTACTTCTCTCTGCTATTTTATCCTCCCTCACTCTATTTTACAACAATATTTATGTGTAATCTTAAAGATTTGTCTTTCTGCTATCCATCTGCTAGCCAGTTGTCTAACATAAAATTAGCATGTTCAAAAATGTTAATGGCAATAAAATGGTCCAATATTCCTTTGCCTCCATAGCTACTGAAAGAACATTTATCAGTCCATGTCTCCATGTGCACATTAAAAAAATTAAAAATCTAGCTATGTGATCTCTACAAATCTGGTCTTTTGGCACAAGATTTATGATAATGAGAAAATGCACCATTTGAATATTGTCACTGTGAACATAGTCTCCAATTTTTATTAAAATTTCAAGTTACTTTGAAGCTTTCGGTGATGAGAGATTCACAGTAAAGATTTCTGCAATTTTCTTGGTAATGTAGGAAATTACAATGATATTAAAATCAATATTCTGCTTGTGCTCACAAAGGAAAATCCCCAAAATTAGAAAGATAGCTGAAAGCATCTTAAATTTAATTGAAATAGAAATTGATAAATGCATGGTGTAAGGGAATGGTCTACTTTCATTCTTTTGCATGTGGCTGTCCAGTTTTCCCAACACCATTTATTGAAGAGACTCTCCTTTCTCTATCGTGTGCTCTTGGCTCCCTTGTCAAAGATTAGCTGTCCATAAATGTGTGGGTTTACTTCTGGGCTCTCACTTCTGTTCCATTGATCTGTGTGTCTGTTTTTGTGCCAGTACCATGCTGTTTTGGTTACTATGGCTTTGTAGTATAATTTGAAATCGGGGAGTGTGATACCTCCAGCTTTGTTGTTTTTTCTCAGGAATCCTTTGGCTATTCGGGGTCTTTTGTTGTTCCATATAAATTTTAGGATTCTTTGTTCCATTTATATAAAACATGTTGTTGGAAATTTGATAGGGATTGCGTTGAATCTATAGATTGCTTTAAGAAGTATGGACATTTTAACAATGTTAATTCTTCCAATCCAAGAGCACGGACTATCTTTCCATTTCTTGGTGTCTTCTTCGATTTCTTTCAACAATGTTTTATAGTTTTTGGTGTACAGATCTTTCACCTCTTTGGTTAAGTTTATTCCTAGGCATTTATTCTTTTTGTTACAATTGTAAATGGGATTGTATTCTTAATTTCTCTTTCTGCTACTTCGTTGTTAGTGTATAGAAATGCAACCGACTTTTGTACATTGATTTTGTATCCCACAACTTGACTGTATTCCTTTATTATTTCTAAAGGTTTTTTAGTGGACTCTTTAGGGTTTTCTAGATATAAAATCATGTCATCTGCAAAGAGTGACAGTTTCACTTCTTCTTTTCCAATGTGGATCCCTTTTATTTCTTTTTCTCGCCTGATTGCTCTGGCTAGGACTTCCAATACTATGTTAAATAGGAGTGGTGACAGTGGGCATCCTTGTCTGGTTCCTGTTCTTAGAAGGATAGCTTTCAGTTTTTCTCCATTGAGAATGATATTTGCTGTGGGTAGACCATTCCCTTACACCATGCACAAAAATCAACTCAAAATGGATTAAAGACTTGAATGTAAGACCAGAAACCATGAGACTTCTAGAAGAAAACACAGGCAGTACGCTCTGTGACATTGATCTGAGCAGCATATTTTCAAGTCCCATGTCTGACCAGGCAAGGGAAACAAAAGGAAAAAATGAACAAATGGGACTACATCAAACTAAAAAGTTTCTGCACAGCAACGGAAACCATCAACAAAACGAAAAGACAACCTAACAATTGGGAGAAGATATATGCAAACCACATATCAGATAAGGGGTTAATATCCAAAATATACAAAGAACTCATACAGCTCAACAACAAAAAAACCAACAATCCAGTTAGAAAATGGGCAAAAGATCTGAACAGAGATTTCTACAAAGAAGATATACAGATGGCCAACAGGCACATGAAAAGATGCTCAAAATTATTAGCTATCAGGAAAATGCAAATCAAAACTACAATGAGGTATCACCTCACTCCTTTCAGAATGGCTATAATTAACAAGACCAGGAAACAACAAATGTTGGAGAGGGTGTGGAAAGAAGGGAACCCTTGTTCACTGCTGGTGGCAGTGCAAACTGGTGCAGCCACTATGGAAAGAGTTTGGAGTATCCTCAGAAAATTAAGGATAGATCTACCATATGATCCAGCTATTCCACTGCTGGGTATTTATCCAAAGAACTTGAAAACACAAAGACATCAAGATACTTGCACCCCTATGTTCATTGCGGCATTATACACAATAGCCAAGACTTGGAAGCAACCTAGGTGCCCATCAAGGGATGAATGGATAAAGAAGATGTGGTATTTATACACAATGAACTATTACTCAGCCATAAGAAATGATGAAATCCAGCCATTTCTGACAACATGGATGGAACTTGAGGGTATTATACTGAGTGAAATAAGTCAGAGGGAGAAAGTCAAATACCATATGATCTCACTCATAAGTAGAAGATAAAAATGACAAAAAAAGAACCACATAGCATTGGAGATTGGACTGGTGGTTACCATTGGGGGAACGGGGAGGGCAAAAGGGGTGATTAGGGTCACATGTGAGGGGATGCACTATAATTAATGTTCAGGTGGTGAACGTGATGTAATGTATCCAGAATTTGAAATATGATGTACATCCGAAAAGAATAAAAATTAAACAACAACAAAAAAAGAAATTGATAAATCAACTACACAACAATAAACATACTGCACGGCACTATTAAGTAATAAATTTTAAAGTGCAAACTCCTTAATAGGTTAAATGAGTTATGAAGACATTTGATAAAACTCTGTGCTCTTTACTAAATAAAGTTAAAGTAATAGAAGTAGAAGTTGTTTTATACTGTATAAATGTATTTTACGTCAAGTTAAAAACATGATTAAGGAAAATACATGTAACATTCTCATTAAAATCATGAACAAAATGATTCTGCTCTAGCCATTATTTATAATTATTTATACATTTCTCATCAGTACTTTCAGATGTGGAATATGAGCAAGAGATTTAAGAATTGAAAAAGAAGAAAAGAAAACATTAGGAACATAACTTTATGGATACCTAAAAATTACAAATGTTTATGCTGAAATTTTCAAGAGATTTTATTAGAAAATAAAGGTTAGGTGTTAGGTGCTTACTCTTTCTAAGCACCGTACAGTTTCTTGATATCAAGTATAAAGTTTCCAACTCTAAAAGTTATAGCAATAGCTATTTGTGACTTAACTTACATATCTTATCATACTGTATTCTTCAAAAAACTCCCTGAAAATTATAATTATCCATATGTAAGAAAATATCATATTTTAGTAAGTAGCAAATTTAGATATAACGTGGAGCTCTCTAAACTCATCCTTCTCACTTTGATATTCTGATCCTAATTAAACTGGATATTTTTCATTCTGCAAATAACAATAAATGAAATAAATGGATGCATTAATGAATGAATAAAAGCTAAAGACAAAAACAGTTCATGGCAAATCTTGGTAAGGTACCGTTTGTTTTTGACCATATTGCAATTGAATTTAAGATCATCCATGTTGCTTATAAGTGGAATTTATAAATAAGTTTTATGTTAACATTCATAGAGAAAATAATAAATGAAATAAATTCTATCAAAGATATTAAACAAGAAGACAGGATTTCTATCAAGATATCAGTGTCCTATAGAAACAAACTTTTTTTCCAGGGGTTATATTCAAAATATTTAACTACCTGTAAGGCATGGACACTGACAAATAGAAACAAATGGTAGCAATAAAGCTAGAGCAGGGTCCTGGAGCCCCCACTGGGTCAAGCTGGGTGGGGTTTGGGGCACGGGGAGAGGGGGAAGAATTGAGCCCCAACAAAGCCCAGCAGATGAATGCCCATCAAAGAAGAGCACTGGAGTTCTGCTGACTTTCTGCCTCTCCCTTTGTCTGAAAATGAAGAATCTTAGAAAACTGCCCAAGGTGCTCTCTTCTAATACAACAATATTAATAATAATAATGAAATATTGATATACAGAATTAGCTATCTGAATCACAAAAATTCATCCATTTGCCAACAATTCTCCTTAATATTCTAGGGAAAATAGTAAAATAAATGGAGACAGTTCAAGTTGATTAACAGGTTCTCAACAATATCTGAAATTATTAGTGAGATGGTAGGTTTTGTAAGTATTTTATGTAATACAATAAAGCTAAGTGAGTTAATTTACATAATAAACAGAAATTTTGTATCATAAGTAATTTTGTACAAGCAACCTTCACCCTATTTGTAAGAAGATGTTCAAATAAGTAATATTTTAATTATAGTGACTAAGGCTATTTTCCTTTACTTGAAGATGGCAATTAATTTATTCATTCTTGCCGAGCAAGTTGTAAAAGTAGATCTGCAATTATCTATGAGGATTTAAAGTAATATTCTTCAGATTTGTTCTCATTACAGAAATGGTTGAAGAGATTTTTCTTAGATATTCCAAGATGGTAAATTATCATGTCATTATTAAATATGGCTCCAATCCTCCAAAAGTTAGCACTAAAGGGAACTATTTTAAATTTCGAGGAAAAGAGAATAATAATGAAAATACAGTGTATAGAAAATCTAGCAATTTTTGTTTCATTATTGAACATTAACACACCATTCATTAAGCTTATTAAAACTATCTGATTTCCAATCCTAGCCCACAGGCGGGAAATTAAAACCTTTCCTTAACTTAAAACTTAAAAATTTGCAATTAAGGTAAAGGTATAAATACAACTTTGAGTGCATATCATGTTATTTTTTAAATTTATTTTCAATCACATAGAGGTAAGTTAGTTTCCTTAAAATAGTCTATGATTGTTTGGTCTAATTGTGTATATAGTTAAATTATTTTAAATTTATATATTTGTATATACATATACATGTATATGTGTATGCATAAGTATATATATTTAAGATATATTTATTAAATGTATCAATTATATATAAATATATTAATTATATGAAATTATATTAATAAATAAATCACATACATTTTATTTAATAATTTTGAATATATGTATATATAAACATTGACACATATATTTATGTATATATAATGTATATATGTGTACATAAGTATATATACATAAATATTTAAAATTAACTATATAAACAATTAGGCAGCACAATTACAGATTATTTCCATGAAATATATGTATATACTAAGTATATAAATTATATTTAGTAAATATATTTAATCATTTAAAAAATATATATTTCTTAAAATTATTTAACTCTATAATTAGGCTAGACAATTATAGACTATGGAAATACATATACACACAAATATATATACATACTACGTGTATATGCATATACAAACATATATATGTATATAGAGATATATAAAAACACGAATTCATACTCCTATATCTGATTCTAATCCAGTACTCCAGGCTTCAGTCCAGCTTTTTTCTCCTATTGCTTATTTGTAACTTCTTTGACAATATATTTACTTATTTTTTCAATCCCACTATACAAGTAAAGTAGTATCAAAGATACTAACTATAAGGGGAAGGCTGGTGTCACAGCAGTTAAGTTCGCACGTTCTGCTTCAGCGGCCAGAGGTTCACTGGTTTGGATCCCAGGTGTGGACCTATGTGCTGCTTGTCAGGCCATGATGTGGTAGGCATCCCCCATAAAATAGAGGAAGATGGGTACAGATGTTAGCTCAGGGCCAGTCTTCCTCAGTGAAAAGAGGAGGACTGGTGGCAGATCTTAGCTCAGAGCTAAACTTCCTCAAAAAAAAAAAATAAATACTGCACCTTTATGAAAAACAAATTATTAAAAAATAATAATATTTAATATTATTATATTATTATAACATCTATTTAAAAAATAGATTACAGTGTTTATCTGTGGTTCTTTGTCTTTTGCCTTACAATAACACTCCAAACTGTTTTCCAAAGTTATTTAGGTTAGCTAACTTTTTCCCCATCCCCTTCCACGATGTTATAGCATTCATTTGTAACACGGTTAGATTCTTTTGTCACAATCTTCATTCCATTGTGGGGGCTACCAATATCCTTGTTAAGTTTTTAAATTTCCATACAGTAAATATTTTGATGTACAGTTTTATGAGTTTTGAGAAGTGCATAAAGTTATATATGTACCATCCAAGTACCATACTTTTGACTGAATCAAAACCCTTCTTTTATATTGTGGAATAGTAAATGTATGGATGTGCCATAGTTTGTTTATATTTATTCATCTGTTGGAGAATATCTTGGTTGTTTCCAGATTTAAAGCTGATGAACTCTCTTTTGCAAAGCAGCTGTACCTATTTGCATTCCTACCAGAAATGAATGAGAATTCATATGGTTCTGTATCTTCACTAACATTTAATATTTTCAATGTTTTTGTATTTTTTAAATTATCATTATTTTTCATGAATTCTAGCAGCTCTTTAGTGAAACCTCATTTTAATTTAATTTGCATTTCTCCAGTAAATAAAAATGTTGAGCATCTTTTATATGCTTTTTTTTTTTTGCCATCTCTATATCTTGTTTTGTGGTTTCCATTTAAATTATTTGCCTTTTTAAAATTTTATTTAGTTTGTTATTGTTGAATGTTGAGAATCTTTATATAATCTGGATACAAGTCCTTTATCAGATATGTGACTTGCAAATAATTTCTCCCACTCTATGGCTTGTCAGGAAGAACTCCAAGGCTTTTGGTCTAAGTCACTAAGAGTCTGAAGCTGTCATTATAAACTAGATTTTAAAAAAAAAGACTAAAAGTAAGCAGATTTGTGGTGAACATCCAAGGCTCAATTTTTGGCAAATTAATTTTGAGATATCTATTAGATATACAAATGGTGATGTCAAGTAGACATTTGGATATATGTGTCTGGATTTCAAGGGAAAATTCTTGACTGCTAAGAAAAATTAAAAATTATTAGAGAAGTTTGGTAAAGTCACGAGACTAGATGAGCTCACCAAGTGAGTGTGTGTAGATACAGAAAAAAATAAGATCAAAGAGCCCTGGAAAACTCCACTTTTAAGCATTAGGAGAAAAGAAGAAATTAATAAAAGAGACTGACTGAGGAGGAGCAACAAGTAAGCTAGGAGAAGAACAAGAGGGCAGCATTCTGGAAGACAAAGAAGAAAAAATGAATTTTAGGATGGAGAAATTGATCCACATTGTCCAATGCTGCTGATAGATAAAATAAGAAAATTGGAAAATGACCAGTGAATTTCCACTCAGCAATGTGAAGGTAGAAGAAAGCACTGATGATACAGAAATGAGAGAGAATCGCTAAAGCTGTGCTCATATGAGCTAAAGTGGGCGTGGTCTAGTGCACTAAAGGAGGCATTGGGCCTGGCTAAGAGCTCAGAAGGTTTATTCATGGCAAGAAGAGGTAAAGGAGTACATTGGATCACGTGAATGTAAGTTGGCAGATGTTGTGGAACTTTATGGAAGATCTCTTCTAATGACTTCTATTTTCTGAGAGGAGTAAGAACCAACGTCAGCATCTGAGAGTGAGGAGGAGGGAGAAGCGGATGGAAGGTTGAGGAGAGAGAAGCTACAACATACATGTGTGGGAGAGGACACATGCTTGTGATAATAATAATAATAACAAAGACTGCTTAGTAAACAGCATTTAAGAATATACTATTTATACATGCTTCCTTAGTTTTTGACAAAAGTATAATCTTTTATTATACCTTTTATTTAAAACAATTTATAAGCTGTAAATACCCTTGGGTATTATCTTTGACCCTTAAATTTTGAAAAATATTGATTTTTATTATCCTTTTTCAAAGTTAGCAAATGGAACTACATCAGACTGGAAAGCTTCTGCAAAGTAAAGGAAACTATGAACAAAACAAAACAAAAAATCCACCAACTGGGAGAAAATTTTTGCAAATCATTTATCTGACAAGGCATTGACCTCCAAAATATAAAAAGAACTCATACAACTCAAAAACAAAAAAACAAACCACCTGATCAAAAAATGGGCAGAGACTATGAACAGACATTTTTCCAAAGGAGATATACAGGTGACCAACAGACACGAAATGATGTTCAAGATCACTAATGATTAGGGAAATGCAAATCAAAACCACAATGAGATGTCACCTTACACTGGTCAGAATGACTGTAATCACCAAGACAAAAAATAGAAAATGTTGGAGAAGATATGGAGAAAACGGAACCTTCATACACTGCTGCTGGGAATGCAAACTGTTGCAGTTACTATGGAAAACAATATGGAGACTTCTCAAAAAATTAAAAATAGAAACATCATATGATCCAGCTAACCCACTACTGGGTATTTATCCAAAAAACTTGAAATCAATGATCCAAAAAGATTTATGTACCCCTATGTTCATTGCAGCATTATTCGCAATAGCCAAGACATGGAAGCAACACAAGTGCCCTTCTACAGATAAATGGATAAAGAAGATGTGTGTATATATGGATACATATATATACAATGGAATACTACTCAGCCATAAAAAAGACAAAATAGCTCCATTTGCAACAACATGGATGGAATTTGAGGGTATGATGTTAAGCAAAATAAGCCAGACAGAGAAGGACAAATACTGGATGATTTCACTCATATGTGAAAGATAACAATACATGGATAAAAAGAACAGATTAGCAATTACCAGAGGGAAATGGGATGGGAGGCAGGGAAAAATGGGTAGAGGGGCACATGTGTATAGTGATGGACAAAGATTAGACTACTGGTGGTAAGCACAATGAAGTCTATTCAGAAATTGATAAACGATAATGTATACCCCAAATTACACAATGTTATAAACCATTATGATCTCAAGAAAATTAATGGAAAGAGAATGACATCCCTTTTCACCTTCTAAACAGAATACTCAGAAAAAAATCGTTATTAGCACTTTATAAATATTATATTTGCACTGTATAAATATTATATTTTTTCTAAAATTCATTAAGAAATATATCATGGCCAATTACACCAAAAGATCAGAAACAAAAATTATGGCTAGTTGCACAATTAGAGAATCAAAAGGCCATTTTCATTTATTTTCTTTTTTAACAGATATCAGGTACCAAAATTAATTTACTTGCCGTATACAAGGACATGGAAATTTATATACAATTTATTTGCCACAGAGAGAGAATAAAGATAGGCTACTGTGTGGGGTGCCTACCTGCTGGCATAGTGGTTAAGTTCGCTCACTCTGCTTTGATGGCCCAAGTTTCCTGGGCCTGGATCCTGGGTGTGGACCTACATGCTGCTCATCAAGCCATGTTGTGGTGGCATCCCACATACAAAATAGAGGAGGATTGGCACAGATGTTAGCTCAGCAACAACCTTCCTCAAGCAAAAAGAGGAAGATTGACAACAGATGTTAGCTCACGGCCAATCTTACTTACACACAGACAGAAAATGATAGGCTAATGTGTGATAGGAAAATATGGTTACTGGATTCATGAACTGGTGACTTGTTTACTGGCTTATCATTAACCTCTTTCCATCCTAGAAATAGATTTACACACATAGTTTCTAGGAGATTTTGGATTTTGACAGAAAATTCTTTCACCTCCATTTATGCCACAACTTTGTGATGTTATTTTTTTGGCAAAAAATAGTATTAACATATTTATAGATATGTCCTAAATTCTTTTCATTCTTTCCTCTAAATTGTTTGCATGGTTTAAAAGAGAGGGGAAATTGTTTATATAGAAGCTCTTGTCTGAAGTTTTGTTTTACTTTGTTTTGTTTTGCTCAAGGATCATACTGGTACACTACATCTTCTAATCTATGTTGTTTATTTTTGTTCCATTGATAGAAATTACCTGAGATTTTTTTCCCCTTTCAAAGTCTGTTGAGATTTAGTCCTAGGAGGACTAAAGCAAATTTCATCAGCGACCATGCAATGGACACAGAAGTTGTTAAAAGTTGTTCAGTGACATTCTATTTATACCAAGTTTTGACAGCAGGCAAAACTATTCTCTAGTGTTATAAGACAGCATCTACCCTTAGGGGGAGAAGGGAGGGGTCAGTAGCTGACTGGAAAGGACTATAAGGGTGCTTCTGGGATTCTGATCATATTGTGTTTATTTATTTATGCACAGATTACACAGGTGTTTTTACTTTGTGAAAAATCCCTGAACTACAGAAACAAGAT
This sequence comes from Equus przewalskii, assembly GCF_037783145.1. NCBI lineage: Eukaryota > Metazoa > Chordata > Mammalia > Perissodactyla > Equidae > Equus > Equus przewalskii. The sequence continues at coordinate 68,670,591 of NC_091832.1, forward strand.
TTATGTTATTTCTATACGCATGTTATATATTTCCATATGAAAATTACCAAAAACTACTAAACCACAACCCCCTTCCTGTTGCTAGCATAGAACACTAAGGAAATTGCTGGCAGAACTCAACTGTCAGCTGTATACTCTTTCCTCCACTCATTTGATCATGGAAAGCCAGGCCAAATCAGGGCCCAGGAGGTCTCAAATCTTTGAAATCTTCCACTTTCAAGCAGAGTGAAGTGCTGAAAGTAATGTGATTGTTTTCTATACATAGTTTGAGCAATCTATTAGATGGATAATAAAAGGACATATAAAAACTTTTGACAAGATGATCTAAAATATTATCTGTATCGTGGTTAGCATGATCCATTCATTCAACAAAGCTTTACTGAGTACCTATTGTATTCTAGGCACTGGTAACAAAATAGGGCATAAAATAGGCAAAAAATTGCTGTCACTCTGAAGCTTCTACTCAAGTAGAACATTCTGCTCAAGACAGGAAAATTAAAACAAATTTTGAGCTGATCCTAAAACATTATAGAAACAAAGAGACAGAGCTACAATTATTTTCCAAGGATAAGTATCCACAGCACTTTGACAACCATCACAGAACTACAGAGGCAAGAAACAGAGAGTTTTCCACGGTCAGCTAGAGAGTCAGCCTTTTTCTTCTGCTGCAGTTAGTTTGCAAAGCCTCGTGTTTGAGGAAAACACTTTCATTCTGTTCCAGAATCCTGAAATTTGATCCAAAATCTGACAAAGGGAAGACAGTTGGTAGATCAACTACCACTTCATACCTGTATTAGTTTTCTATTGCTGCCATAACAAATTACCAAAAATTTAGTGTATTAAACGATACAAATTTATTATCTTAAATTATATAGATTAGAAACCAACCTAGTTCTCACTGGGCTAAAATCAAGAAGTCCGCAGAGCTGTGTTCCTTTCTGCAGGCACTAGGAGAGAATGCGTTTCCTTTCCTTTTCCACTTTTTAAAGGCTGCTTATATTCCTTGCTCCTGGCCCCCATTCTCCATCCTCAAAGTCAGCAATGTTGCATCTCTGTGACCATTCTTCCACTGTCACATCTCCACCTGACTCCGGTCAGGAAAAGTTCTCCACTTGTAAGGACCCATGTGATTACATTATGCACACCTGGATAACCCAGTGTAGTCTGCCCATCTAAAGGTCTTTAACTTTAATCACATCTGTAAAGTCCCTTTTGCCATAGAAGGAAACATATTCATGGGCTCTAGGGATTAGGACCTGGTCTACAATGTTCTTCAATCATCGTAGGGTCCTCTCTAGGACTCAGTAATTTAATTTTAAATTTGTTTATTAATTATAGCAGTTTTAGGTTCATAGCAAAGTGAGTGAAAGGTACAGAGATTTCCCAGATACCTTCTGCCCTCACACACGCACAGCCTCCTTCATTATCAACATCCCTCACCAGAGTGGTACATTTGTTACAATTGATGCACTTACATTGGCACATTGTTGTCACCCAGATTCCATAATTTATATTAGGTTTCACTCTTCCTGTTGCACATTCTATGGGTTTCGATAAATTTGTAATGGCATGTATCTAGCATTACAGCATTTTACAAAGTACTTTCACTGCCCTCAAAATCCTTTGTGCTCCATTTATTCATCTTCCTCTCATCCCTAAATCTTGGCAAGCACTGATCTTTTTACTATCTCCATAGTTTTGCCTTTTCCAGAATATCTTATAGTTGGAATCACACAGTATATAGCCATTTCAGATTGGCTTCTTTCACTTAGTAATATGCATTTAACAATCCTCCAGGTCTTTTCATGGCTTGGTAGCTCATTTCTTTTTAGCGCCAAATAATCTTCCATTGTTTGGCTATACCATGGTTTATTTATCTATTCACCTGGTGAAAGATATCTTGGTTGCTTCCAAGTTTTGGCAATTATGAATAAAGCTGCTATAAACATCCATGGGCAGGTTTTTGTGTGGACATATGTTTTCAGCTCCTTTGAGTAAATACCAAGGAGCATGATTGTTGGATCATATGGTAAGAGTATGTTTAGTTTTGCAAGAAACTGTCAATCTATTTTCTAAAGTGGTTGTACCATTTGGCATTTCCACCAACAAAGAATGAGAGTTCCTGTTGCTCTGCATCCTCACAGCATTTGGCGTTGCCAGTGTTCTGAATTTCAGTCATTCTAATAAGTTTGTAGTGATATCTCCTTGTTTTAATCTGCATCTCCCTGATGACATATGATGTGGAGCATCTTTTCATAGACTTATTTGCCATCTGTATATCTTCTTTGGTGAGTTGTCTGTTAAGATCTCTGGCTCACTTTTTAACTGGTTGTTTGCTTTCTTATTGTTGAGTTTTAAGTACTCTTGGTATATTTTGCATAACAGTCCTTTATCAGATATGGCTTTTGCAAATATTTTCTCCCAGTCTGTCTTTTCATTATCTTGACAGTGTCTTTAGCAGAGAGGAAATTTTTAATTTTAGTGAAGTCCAGCTTATCAATTACTTCTTTCACGGATCCTGCCTTTGGTATTGTATATAAAAAGTCATGTCTTCCCTCCTAAAAGTCTTCTAGATTTTCTCCTATTTTATCTTCTAAGAGTAATATAGTTTTATATTTTCCATTTAGGTCTTGTAGGGGAGGAAGACATTTCCTCTACTCTCTCTGGGTTCGTCTGGCTGGAGAACAAATTAAATTCACATGAGACAGAATAGCAGGAGAAAATTAAACAAAGCTTTATAACATGTATACATGGGAGAGGCTCAGGCAAGCTGAGCAACTCACCAAAATGGCTGAAGCCCCCACCTTAAATATCATCTTCAGCTAACGACAAAGGAGGATATTGGGGGTGGAGGGGGAGTCCATCATAGGAGATTACCACACAAGTACAGTAAACAAATGCAGATTTAAGTCCTTGCCTTTGGCATTGATTAAGAGTTTCTAGAGATAAGGTCATCCTGCTCTTCCTGGTACAGAGAGGCAGGCAACTTTACAGATGGAGAGTTCCCTTTCAAATGTAAATGTTTCCCAACAAATGGCAAGCAAACTCCACTCCTCAGAGTTGCTTTTATTAAAAGTAACCAGCTGCAAATAATCCTCATGCCAAAGAGACATATCTTGGGGTGGCCGATTCCAGGCCCCCACAGTCTTTAATTCATTTTGAGTTGATTTTTGTAAAGAGTATAAGTTCTGTGTCTATATCCATTTTTTTTTTGGCATGTGGATGTCCTGTTGTTCCAGCACCATTTGTTGAAAAGACTATCTATTCTCAATCATATTGCCTTTTCTCCTTTTTCAAAGATCAGTTGACTATATTTGTGTTGGCCTATGTCTGGGCTTTCTATTCTGTTCCACTGACCTACTTGTCTATTCTTTAGCTAATACCACACTATCTTCATTATTGTACCTTTATAGTCATTCTAGAAATCAGGTAGTGTCAGCCCTCCAACTTTGTTCTTCTCCAATATTGTTTTTTGGCTATTCTGGTTCTTTTGCTTTTCCACATAAACTTTATAATCAGTTTGTTGAATCATAAATTTCTAATTTTTAGTTGATTCATACCTCACTTATTCTGATTCTTCAGCATTTTTTCATCAAGTTTTTCAAGACTACAATTTAATCACAATTTCTTTATGCATATGGCAGAACTGAGTTCCATGAGATCTTAATTCTTTTTACTTCAACCTCAATACTTCTATATAACTTCTTTTATCATCCTACCAGTAAAAACCTTTCATCTCTCTTTCTCCATAAGTTTAGTGTTTGTCTTGTTCTGATACTTTCTCATGCCTACCACCACAATGATCTTGCTTTGTTGTTCTCTCTCTCACTTATATTTTTAAATTCCTTTTCCTCTATTCAGTAGCCTCTTCCCTTGAACTATAAATATTCAGGTTTCTGCCCATAAAGTTAACTATAGCAAAAAATGAAAAATAAATAAAAGGAGGAAGAAAAGAAACTTACAAATCTGTGTAATTTTTCTAGAAATATAAAAAAGTCTAATTAATCTAATTAAAGTAATTATTTTTCCTTTTTCTTATCATAGATGTTTAAAAAATATTTGTACAGGAAATGAACCATACACAAAAGTACAATAGAGGAATTCACCATATAACAAGGAGAAAGGAAACCGTAGTTGAGTCATTCTCTCTGTTCAATCTCTAAAAGATAGTGCACTTCAGTTAACATAGACAACAACTCTATTCTTTACATTCAAACTTATTAGATTCATAAGTACTAGCTTTTTAATCATACTCATTATTAAATACTGATGAAATATATTTGCTCTTTATAGTTGAGCATAAAGTTGTTCTTAGATATTCATTTGCTCTTTAGAAATATCTAATCATGTACATTTTTAAGAATATCTAAAATGTATAGAAAGTAAAACTATTTTCATGACTTTGTGTAGTTGGCACAACTGTGAGTTTGGGTAAAAAGTCTTGGTCCTTTGATAAGAAGAAAAGCTATAACAATTAGAGCTTTGAAAAAGTACTATTTTTATACATGAATAAAGATATTTTATCGATATCAAAAGGAGTTCATACAATATTCATAAGAAATAGAATTTCCATGGGACGAATCATTTATTTTGGATTAAAAATAAGTCTATATATTCTCCCTAATTTTATCACAAGGGGAAAATAATGTTACAATATATTTTAGTTAACACAAGATCTGAATTTAATTTATCATAATTCAAAATGTTTTAATTTCCAACATTATTTCTATGGGCCCATAATTCTATATAGTAAGTTATCTTATTTCCATAAATTGTTTAAATTACAAAATATAAAATGATGTTTAATTAAGTTAAAATGTAATAGTCAACATATTTTAAATGGTTTATGACATTTTTTCTTATGATAGCCCATAATGCAAAAAATCATACAGAATTGATATCTTGGCTTAAATTATAATTTCCAGATTTTGATCAACTTTAAGAACTTAGATTAATATTAAATCAAAGTTAATTAATGTGTTCCTTGGATAAGTATAAAATTTCTAAGTTAGAAAAATACACACATATCATTGACTAAATATAGTTAAAATTACCATTTTTCTTATTTTTATAAAAAGACTATAATTAGGGGCTGGCCCCGTGGCCGAGTGGTTAAGTTCGTGTGCTCCACTGCAGGTGGCCCTGTGTTTCGTTGGTTCGAATCCTGGGCGCAGACATGGCACTGCTCATCAAATCACGCTGAGGCAGCATCCCACATGCCACAAGTAGAAGGGCCCACAACGAAGAATATACAACTATGTACCGGGGGGCTTTGGGGAGAAAAAGGAAAAAAATAAAATCTTTAAAAAAAAAGACTATAATTAAAAGAATATGTGTGCATGCACACACAATAATCACTTCATAATTTGTTAAAGTGATATAAAATATGTTCTATGAGGAACAAATTACCAAAATAGCTAGATCTTCATTTCTTTCCTCAGTTGTATCTTATGCACAAATGTAAGTTCACCAGCTTTCCATCAAGTAGATAATTATCTGAAATTATTCTGGAAATGTAAACGTGTAACCAACCATATAAAGTATGGTTTGCATTTTTTTCCCAAGGGATTTTTTACATGCATACAGTTTTATTTTACATGATGGTAAACTTAATTATAATTTAATTCCAAAAGTGAAAGCCAGCTTTAATTTTATCATTCATTTGTACATTACATATAAATTAACATGAAATATTTATAAAGAATTTTAAAATATAACAAAAGGAATATTTGAGATCACACTAAAAATGTAAAAAATCTAAGGAAGGTATACTTGGATTCCCTAGTTTGATTAGACCTGTGAATTGTGAATATAAAGGATAAAAGTGAATTGTGTTGAAGTTTTATAAAAGAGAGTCAATATTAATGGAGTTATTCATGAAGGAGATTTATGAATAATTTACCAAGTATTACTACATGGAAGATATATAAAAGCAATTTGGAATCGATGTTTTCTTTCTGCAAAATGACCAAATTATTGTGTGTCTAGATAACAAGATTCTTTGTATTACCAAAATATTTACTTAATTCTCTGAAATTTTTGATGTAATTTTGATAAAATTTCCTTAGTTTTTAAAAAGAATGATTTCTAATATTTATTGTTATTTATTGTTGTATATTTTCAAAATATTGTCTATAACCCCTTCTTGTCTTAGATGCTATAACTTTGTTAATATTTGTCTCTTCTTACAACCTCTCTTGGTATTTTTGTCTTCCCAATTCAGGTCTCAAATTCCAAAACAAACCAAACTGTCAAAAGTCCTTGCAAACTAACTTATTTTCAGCTCCCTGGAACATTCACCAGGTAACATGAGAGTCTGCTCCTTCTCCCTATAAAACGAAGCTAACAGAAATAATCAGGCTTCTTTGGCCTTATTCGATTTTTAGTTAACTCAATACTACTGTGAGATCTCTTTAGTTGATCCTATTTGAGATAAAAAGCTTCCCCCCTAAAGGAATTTTAGTTGTCCTTAGTTAATTATGAATAAATATAAATTAATATATTTTCAATGATTGTGCACATCTCAAAATCGTATTTGTTTTCGTATTCAAAGATTGGTTCTAAAAACCTACCAAACGATGTATTTCTAGATTATTAGCTTCCAAATCACTTTTCAAGTACATTAAATCCCCATCACATAAATATAATTCAAGAAAGCCTGAAGATTTTCAGTGTCTCCACTTCTTATAATGTTATATACTCTCAGAGTAATCATTGAATGTATCATTATAAATTAATTTTGTGCTACACCTCAAGAGAGGATTCCAACCTTACAATTCTGATTTTGGTTCAGGAGATTTCATCTTCTGGATGAAACATCAGAAAATATGTGCACTGAGCCTCAATGTAAAAGATATTACCAGAAGTTGTCAACAACTAAAGCAACAAGGAAACTTTATAGTCTTAAAACTTAGCTCTCTATTTCACAGTTGATGAGATTTAAAGACATCTTTAAATCTTGAAAATCTGTCTTAGTGAGAGGCCTCAGGCCAGGTCTCTAAAATTTAAGAAGTTCCCAGTCAGTTTTTGAGGTGACATAACCTTTATCTAAGAAGACTGACCAAGATGGTGACTGCATAAAGGAGACAGCTTCTATATCAGATCCAGAAAACAAGCTCCAAATGATTAGAGGCACAGATTGTCATGCTTTAACCTGCTTACATTTGTTCTTTCCTTTCATAATTATCTTCTTTCCTCTTCACTGACTGAAAGATCTGGATTACTAACAGACACTCAAACTTCTCATCTATGATGCTTATAAGTTTCTTACCTTTAATTTTGGTTTTGGTACTATTTTCAAAAATTTGTATGTGTCTTTTGAGTAAAATATACATCCAATAAAATTATTGTTTATCCTTACATTCCTTTGGATGACAACCAGCTTCCTCTAATGCTAGTTTGTTGTGATAAGAAAGACAATTTTCTGTGTAATTGGAATCAAGCGCTAAGTGCTTTTTAGGTGACAAATAAAAGAATGGCTTGGATGTCCAGAAAAATAAAACCCTCATCAAACATACATATGAACGTTTCCGTCTCAATAATAACAATACTTGGCAACTTTCCCTAGGAGTGGTTCTTTGTAGCCACACTTTTACAGAAATAGAGCTTGAGTATTCTTAGCTCCTGCTTAAAATATGACCATAAACTCTGAATCATATCCTTCTCTTAGTATTATTCTACGTTGCTGTGCTCACATGTGACATCTCCAACATCTAAACTATTGCTGCATGGATATTGTCCCTTCAAGTAACCCAACAAATGATCTTCAAGAAAAATAAACAAAAAAAACTGACACTAATACATGTTGGAAAAACTACCACCAGAGCCTTTTCATACACCCACAACACATCAAAAAGCAATGAAGATTTAAGTTAATTATGTACACAGACAATGATGTTGTAATCTCCATCCTGGGCTGACAAGTAACTGAAAGTGAGGAGGGGCTGAGAGTTTAAACTAATGTAATTTTTCCCCTGTGATAAAAACTACAAGCACCAGGATACATTCCTGTCATTGTGTTAAGACTGAGAAAAATGGAAGATATATTAGTCTTGCTCTATGAAATATTGTGCCCTGAGGATTAAGTGTCAATCAACTAAAACACCTGAATTACCAAGACTAACATAAAAGCCTGTTGATCAAAACTTGGTTCAAGACTTCCTCTCACTATGCCCATTAATCTAAAGCTATTATGTCTTACACACTTGCCGATCCCAAGTCATTTCCAACCTTGCAGGATTTATCTTAAAATCCATTACCCAGTCAGACCCTAAAAACCCCATCATTCTCTACTTTCCCTTTTTGAGTGGCTGTTAAGATTCTGCCAAGATATTTTTCTTTCCTCTTTCAGTAAATTCAACAAAGCTTTGTTTGCTCAACAGGTTTTTTTGATGGAGTTTTGCTAAGCTAGAAGTTGACAAAAGCTATAAACACGTAAATCAATAGTTCTGTAGGATAGCAACACATGCCTAGAAATAGAATTGGGAAACAATTTTTTTCCACAAGAGATACAATAATAATAAAATACTTAGAAACATTGTCCACCAGAAAAGTACAGGACCCATATAAATAAAGCAATCAAATCATATTGAAAGACATAATAGAAAATGTCAACAAAATAGAAAAATGTGCCACATATTTGGATGGAAAGATTTCACAAAATAAAAATATCAATTTCTCCCAAATTGTCATAGAAGTTATACAATCTTAAGGGTTTACAATATTTTTTTAAAAATTCTAGCTGGAAGCTAATATGAAAAATGTAAAAAAGAAAAACTGTGAGGTACATTTGTCCTAGTAGATATTAGCATCTTATTACAAAGGCACCGTAATTAAATCCAGATCTATTATGCTGGATATGGGAAAAAGAGTAATTTCATAAATTACTGGTAGATATGTATATTGTTACAATATACTATTTGGAAAGGAATAAGTATATTGTTCCAATTTCGTGTTTGGAAAGCAATTTGGTAATATCTATTAAAATTAAAAATACATATACTCTTTGGCTCAGCAATCCTACTCCTGGGAGTCTTTCTCACAGAAATAAAAGCATAATGGTCATAAGGACACATTTATTGCAGGAATTGTCACAGTTGCAAAAACTAAAACATCTAGGTAATGTGCAAATAAGAAATATCTAAATAAATGAAGACATTTAACCAAGAACACCATGCAGCCATTAAAAAGAATATGCAAGAGCTGCATTTCTCAAAGAAGTTTAATCCATGAAAACGTGTTGAATATATATATATAATACAGGTAGATAGATATCATATAATTTTATAATATGGTAACCAAAAAACCCATTCATATGTGTAGTAACACATGCATATGCACAAGTGTGTAGTTATAGGAGGACAGATAAAAAATATGTTGGGTTTTTATATGGATTTATGGGTATGAAGGAAAACTGTTGTGTATGGAGGTGGAGAATAAAGAGGAAAGAGACTAAAAAGATTTTTTAAAAGTACAAAAATTAAAATATATATTTATGTAAACTTAATTATGTGTGTGTATGCGTTCAATATTTATGCAAATAAATTAAAATATTTCCCAAACTGAGGAAAACAGTCAAGCAAGACATATATTGAAAAAAACATTTTACAGCCAGCTCTACGCCTACCCCACCCCATAACTCACAGGGAAAGAGGGCTATTTGAGAGCTTTCTCTGTGTTAATTTGTTTGTTTGCTCTTTTGTTTTGTGAACTTGGCTTGAGTGTTATCAGACGGGGATTTTACTAGTGAATCTTAAATAACCCAAGGCAGAGACTGTTTGTCTGTAACTGCATGTTTATTCCTGAAAAGAAATTTCTAACTTTTTCACCCAGATAGTTTTGAGAGATGGAACTGGGAATTAACACCTGGCTTCTGGACATGACTTGTTGGATGTTGGGGGCAGCGGGGCAGAGGGTGCTGAGACTGAGATAGGTCAGTGTGCATGAGAAGGAAAACAAATCTGCTCAAAGAATACTGGGATATGAAATTGTAACGTAGATAGTAATGTGAATAGTCGATGTGCATGTGCCCTGGATTATAAGAGATTCCTTTACATTTCACAGCATCCTTTGTAACTATTTTGGGACCAGGCCACAGATACAGTCAATGGACAGTAAGTAGATATGATGTGTGTCTCTGTGGGGCTGACACGGTATGCCTATTTATCTTTCTCTACTGTAGGGACCTTGGAGGCCGTGTGTTCCGAATGACACAGATACACAATAGAAAATGATCATGTAAACCAAATTCAATTTTCCCTAACCTAAGATAGAAACTACTATATTGAAATGGGGTGTTGCTTTTGAAAAACATATTTTTGAGGGTACTAAGTGGGAAAGAAACTGATGCTAGAAGATATAAAATGAAGCAGCAAAAACTGTAGGGAAATTATTAATTGAAATATCCTTAGAAGCAAATATGGGTAATAACTTGGAAAAAATAAGATTAGTAATGAAACAACACTTTTTGTCTGTGTTTGGTATGAAAGGAAAATAATTCAGGAAAGAATAATTTTGTTTGTTTTTTATATTTAAACCAAAAGAAAACAGAAATGATTAAAATTGGTCATTAAAAATGACTCAGTTAAATTAAAGTGCTTCAAAAGAAAAATCAAACTTAAGGTGTGGCAGATGCTGAAATCTCTCAGTTGGATCAAGTGACTCAGAGCAGAGGTCTGATTAAGAATTTGGTCTTCTCATGCAAACCTAATAGCCTCAGAGAAGGCAGCATTAGGGTAAGATGTGAGCACAGAGGCAAGGAAGCAAAGGATTGATATTTGAGACTTTTTCTTAGGAAAGGAACTTGAGTGCATTCAATAGCACATGAAAGTTATGGGAAGCAATGGATAAAAGCTCACAAAATTGTTGAGTGAATCACATTGCCAAAGAAATCACAAACATGTATTTTAAAAAATCTTTGACTTTATAAGCTTTAAAACATTATTTAAGCATTTACACTTTTTGGAAGGAAATAGGCTGTAAAGCTGAACAGTACTCAAGGAGGGCATGTTCCCCAAAACCCACTTCATGTACAGCCACAAAAGAAATAAAGGAAGGACAATGGAGCTACTCTGTGGAACAGATTGGATCCTAATTAATGAATTCCCCCACACTCCAAGGGTAGCAGACCTTTATAATACCTCCCCAATGGGATTTTAGAATGCCTAAGGACCAGTAGTTGCTATATCTTCCACATTGTCCCTTTTCAAATAAAGTGATTATTGCAGTTTTCCAGTCCATGTTTCACCATTTTATTTTGAGCATGTCTTAGGTCTTGTGGGGAGGGAGGGGAATAATTTATTTTCTTACACCTCTTTTGACTGAAAGAAGAAAATTCCAGAGGTAATGGAGAGGTCACTGTGCATCATTTAGAAATCATAGATGCTCAGATGCATGCATTGATAGGACGGGGCTTTGAGTGGTTTCTCTCAGACAAGGAAGAGACTGTTGTTTGGTTGGAAAGGAAAGAACAGAGATACTTGAAAAAACAGATTGCCTGAATTAGTTCTCAGTAGTTATCTATGAGTCCTTTTGCGTATTTCAACCTACTTTGGACTTAGGAAGTGAAGCTAGTTTTGACCAACAGATTGAGAGTGGAAGTAATGCCAGTCATTTCTGGGTTGGAGCAAATAAGAATCAGCCTAACTCCTCTCTCTCTCTTCTTCTTCTGCAGTGACCTTGGAGCTGTGGCTGCCGGATGATAGTGAGTCAAGAGAAGGGACATTTATCTTGCAGTAGAGCTTGAGTGACTGAGAAATGTTTTCTTTATGTAAAGCCTCTGAGATTTGGGGCCTTTTCCTGTTGCAATGAGCAGCTTAAAATATGCTGACTGGTAAACTGAACAAACTGACCTTGTCTGAGTCTTGAGGAAGGCTTCCTAGGAAATTAATATTTGAATAAGCTCTAAAGGATCCACAGGCATTTATAAGGCAGGATGTTTCTAGGAAGAAGGGAAGCAGGTGACGTATAAAGACATTATGATCCTTGGTACTGAGCAATAGACTTTCCACATATTACACATGCAAACAAATAAATTTAATAAACAATACACAGGCACCTCTCTTCCTCAGGATACAGAGATCTGTACTGACCCAGTGCAACGCATAACCCCAGATACTCGTTCTCATCACTAACATAAATCAGGCCTTGGGAAACTTCTCCACATTTCTTTCCCTATACGCTTGAACCAGAAGGTGACGGTGTCTGAACTCCGTGAGGGTTTGTAGATTATCCCGCTGCCAATGTCAGGGATGGACATAGGTTTGCAGTGCAGAGGAGATTGGATTGGTAGGAGGTCTTAGGTAAGTGAAAAGACAAATTGACTAAGTTGCTAAACTCTTCCTCTCATTGAGCAAGAATGTAACAGATTCTTATTTTCCCCGTAGTGATAACAGTCTATTTTCTCGTTTCTTTTCACATTCCAACATGTAGTTCTGGGGTACTCATGAATTAGCATTGCATCCATACTGATTGCAAATGGTGGGTGAAGAACACTTTACGATATTAAGCAATTAATATCATTCTTAAATTTATAACTTTATTTTTTTAATGCAATGCATTTATTTTTTTATTTTTTTGCTTCTAATTACACTTTATTTTTTTTAGCTTTTGAATGTACATCATAATATATTTCGAATTCTGTGTAGATTACATCATGTTCACCACCCGAAAAACTAATTATAGTCCATCCCCTCACATGCGAGCCTAATCACCCCTTTTGCCCTCCCCCCGCTTCCCCCAGGTAACCACCAATCCATTCTACATTGTTATGTGTTTGTTTGTCATTATTATTTTATTCATTTATTTGTTTATTTTCAGATGTACATATAATATATTTTGAATTCTGTGTAGATTACATCATGTTCACCACCTGAAAACTAATTATAGTCCATCCCCTCACATGTGAGCCTAATCACCCCTTTTGCCCTCCCCCATCCCCCTTCCCCTATGGTAACCAACAGTCCAATCTCCAGTGCTATGTGTTTGTTTGTCGTCGTTTTTATCTTCTACTTATGACTGAGATCATATGGTATTTGACTTTCTCCCTCTGACTTATTTCACTCAGCATAATACCCTCAAGGTCCATCCATGTTGTCACAAATGGCCGGATTTCATCATTTCTTATGGCTGAGCAGCATTCCATTCATCCCTAGATGGGCACCTAGGTTGCTTTCAAGTCTTGGCTATTGTGTATAATGCTGCAATGAACATAAGGTGCAAGCATCTTTATGCCTTTGTGTTTTCAAGTTCTTTGGATAAATACCCAGCATCAGGATAGCTGGATCATATGGTAGATCTATTCTTAATTTTCTGAGGATACTCCATACTGCTTTCCATAGTGGCTGCACCAGTCTGCACTCCCACCAGCAGTATACAAGGGTTCCCATCTCTCCACATCCTCTCCAACATTTGTTGTTTCCTGTCTTGTTAATTGTAGCCATTCTGACCAGAATGAGATGATACCTCATTGTAGTTTTAATTTGCATTTCCCTCATAGTTAATGATGTTGAGCATCTTTTCATATGCCTGTTGGCCATCCATATATCTTCTTTGGAGAAATCTCTGTTTAGATCTTTTGCCCATTTTTTAATTGGGTTGTTGCTTTTTTTCTTGTTGAGCTGTATGAGTTCTTTGTATATTTTGGATAATTAACCCCTTATCAATATATGGTTTGCAAATATCTTCTCCCAATTGTTAGGTTGTCTTTTTGTTTTGTTGATGGTTTCCTTTGCTGTGCAGAAGGTTTTTAGTTTGATGTAGTCCCATTTGTTCATTTTTTCTTTTGTTTCCCTTGCCAGGTCAGACATGGGACTTGAAAAAACCCTGCTAAGACTGATGACAAAGAGCGTACTGCCTGTGTTTTTTTCTAGAAGTTTCATGGTTTTGGGTCTTACATCCAAGCCTTTAATCCATTTTGAGTTGATTTTTGTGCATGGTGTAAGGGAATGGTATAATTTCATTCTTTTGCATGTGGCTGTCCAGTTTTCCCAACACCATTTATTGAAGAGACTCTCCTTTCTCTATCGTGTGCTCTTGGCTCCCTTGTCAAATATTACCTGTCCATAAATGTGTGGGTTTATTTCTGGGCTCTCACTTCTGTTCCATTGATCTGTGTGTCTGTTTTTGTGCCAGTACCATGCTATTTTGGTTACTATGGCTTTGTAGTATATTTTGAAATCAGGGAGTGTGATACCTCCAGCTTTGTTCTTTTTTCTCAGGGATCCTTTGGCCATTTGGGCTCTTTTGTTGTTCCATATAAAGTTTAGAATTCTTTGTTCTATTTCTGTGAAAAATGTTGTTGGAACTTTGATAGGGATTGCTTTGAATATGTAGATTGCTTTAGGACATTTTGACGATGTTAATTCTTCCAATCCAAGAGCACAGAATATCTTTCCATTTCTTTGTGTCTTCTTCGATTTCTTTCAACAATGTTTTATAATTTTTGGTGCACAGATCTTTCACCACTTTGGTTAAGTTTATTCCTAGGTGTTTTATTCTTTTTGTTGCAATTGTAAATGGGATTGTATTCTTAATTTCTCTTTCTGCTACTTCGTTGTTAGTGTATAGAAATGCAACCGACTTTTGTACGTTGATTTTGTATCCCACGACTTGACTATATTCCCTTATTGTTTCTAAAAGTTTTTTAATGGATTGTTTAGGGTTTTCTAGATATAAAATTATGTCTTCTGCAAAGAGTGACAGTTTCACTTCTTCTTTTCCAATGTGGATCCCTTTTATTTCTTTTTCTTGCCTGAGTGCTCTTGCTAGGACTTCCAATACTATGTTAAATAAGAATGGTGACAGTGGGCACCCTTGTCTGATTGCTGTTCTTAAAGGGATAGGTTTCAGTTTTTCTCCGTTGCGAATGATATTTGCTGTGGGTTTGTCATATATGGCCTTTATTAGGTTGAGGTATTTTCCTTCTATACCCATTTTATTTAGAGTTTTTATCATAAATGGATGCTGTATCTTGTCAAATGCTTTCTCTGCATCTATTGATATGATCATGTGATTTTTATTCTTCATTTTGTTAATGTGGTGTATCACATTGATAGATTCACGCAGGTTGAACCATCCCTGCATCCCTGGAATGAAACCTACTTGATCATGATGTATGATCTTTTTAATGTATTGTTGTATTTGATTTGCTAGTATTTTGTTGAGGATTTTTGCATCAATGTTCATCAGTGATATTGGCCTGTAATTTTCTTTTTTTGTGTTGTCCTTGTCTGGTTTTGGTATCAGGATAATGTTGGCTTCAGAGAAGGAGTTAGGAAGCCTCCCCTCCTGTTCAATTTTTTGGACGAGTTTGAGAAGGATAGATATTAAGTCTTCTTTCAATGTTTGGTAGAATTCACTGGGGAAGCCATCTGGTCCTGGACTTTTATTTTTTGGTAAGTTTTTGATTGCTGTTTCTATCTCCTTACTGGTGATTCGTCTATTCAAATTTTCTATTTCTTCTTGGTCCAGTTTTGTAAGGTTGTATGTTTCTGAGAATTTATCCATTTCTTCTAGATTATCCAATTTGTTGGCTTTTAGCTTTTCATAGTATTCTCTTATTATCTTTTGTATTTCTGAGGTGTCCATTGTAATCTCTCCTCTTTCATTTCTGATTTTATTTTTTTGAGCATTCTCTCTTTTTTTCTTGGTGAGTCTAGCTAAGGGTTTGTCAATTTTGTTTATCTTTTCAAAGAATTAGCTCTTGGTTTCATTAATTTTTTCTAGTTAATTTTTTCTTCATTAATTGTTTTTTAGTCTCTATTTCATTTATTTGTGCTGTGATTTTTATTATTTCGTTCCATCTGCTGATTTTGGGCTTTGTTTGTTGTTCTTTTTCCAGTACCTTTAGATGCACTTTTAGATCGCCTCTTTGGGATTTTTCTTGTTTGTTGAGGTAGGCCTGAATTGCTATAAAATTCCCTCTTAGAACTGCTTTTGCTGTATCCTGCAGA
Source organism: Equus przewalskii (assembly GCF_037783145.1). Lineage (NCBI taxonomy): Eukaryota > Metazoa > Chordata > Mammalia > Perissodactyla > Equidae > Equus > Equus przewalskii. The sequence goes on from NC_091832.1 coordinate 68,686,541, forward strand.
TTTTGGCATGTCGTGTTTTCATTTTCATTTGTCTCCAGGAATTTTTTGATTTCTCCTTTGATTTCTTCCCTGACTCAACTGTTGTTCAGTAGCATTTTGTTTAATCTCCACATTTTTGTGGGTTTTTTGGTTTTCTTCCTGTAGTTGATTTCTATTTTCATAGCTTTGTGGTCAGAAAAGATGCATGGTATTATTTCAATCTTCTTAAATTTATTGAGACTTGTTTTGTGTCCTAATATGTGATCAATCCTGGAGAATGTTTCATGGGCATTTGAAAAGAATGTGTGTTCTGTGGTTTTTGGATGGAATGTTCTGTATATATCTACTAAGTCCATCTGGTCTAATGTGCCCTTTAAGGCCAGTGTTTCCTTATTGATCTTCTGTTTGGATGATCCATCCATTGGTGTAAGTAGAGTGTTAAAGTCCCCTACTATTATCGTGTTACAGTCTATTTCTCCTTTCATGTCTGTTAATAATTGCTTTATATATTTAGGTGCTCCTATGTTAGGTGCATAGATATTTACAAGTGTTATATTTTCTTGTTGGATTGTATCCTTTATCATTATGTAGTGCCTCTCTTTGTCTCTTGTTACAGTTTTTGTTTTAAAGTCTATTTTGTCTGATATAAGTATTGCTACCCCTGCTTTCTTTTCTTTGCCATTTGCATGGAATATCTTTTTCCATCCTTTCACTTTCAGTTTGTGAGTGTCTGTAGGTCTGAAGTGTGTCTCTTGTATGTAGCGTATACATGGCTCTTGTTTTTTTATCCAGTTGGCCACTCTATGGCATTTGATTGGAGAACTGGGCCCATTGACGTTTAAAGTAGCTATTGATAAATATGTGTTTATTGCCATTTTGTTACCTTTTTTTTTCTGGGTGTTTTAGTAGTTCTTCTCTGTTTCTGTCTTTTTCACTTGCTCTCTTCCCTTGTGGTTTGATGGCTATCTTTAGTAATATGTTTGGTTTCTTTTGTCTTACTTTTTTGCTTGCTTATTATATGTTTCTGATTTGTGATTATCATGAGGATCCTATTTAGTATTCTAAGTATATAACAGACTATATCGAGTTGATAGACTCTTTAGCTTGTCCTCTTTCTAGAAGCTGCACTTTTTCACTCCCCTCCTCCCACATGTTATGTTTCTCAAATCATATATAGTCTCTTGTTTAGTGTGTGTCCATCCATTACCCTCTTATCATTGAAATAGGTGATTTTAGTACATTTGTCTTTTAACCTTCATATCATCTTCACAGGTAGTTAATCTGCTAGCATTACTATATTTTTACCTTTACAAGTCATTTTATTGCCTGTTTTTTTGTTGTTGTTGTTTTGTTTTCTTGATAATAATAATTTTTTAAAAAAATCTCTATTTGTGGTCATTGCTTTCCCACTTAAATAAGTCCCTTCAGCATTTCTTATAGAACTTGTTTCTTGGTGAGAAACTCCTTTAATTTTTGCTTGTCTGGGAAGCTTTTTATCTCTCCTTCCAATGTAAATGACAACCTTGATGGATAAAGTATTCTTGGCTATAGGTGTTTTCCTTTTAGCACTTTAAATACGTTGTGCCATTCTCTTCTCGTCTGTAGAATCTCTGCTGAGAAGTTCACTGATAGCCTGATGGGCTTCCCTTTATATGCCACTGGTGGCCTTTCTCTTGCTGCTTTTAGGATTCTCTCTTTGTCTTTAATTTTGGACATTTTAATTATAATATGTCTTGGTGTGGGCCTCTTTGGGCTTATCTTGTTTGGAGCTCTCTCTGCTTCCTGAACTTGGATGTCTGTTTCCTTCCTCAGATTAGGAAAATTTTCCTCTATTATTTTGACAAATAAATTTTCTGTCCCTTTGTCTCTCTCTTCTCCTTCTGGAACACCTATAATCCAAATGTTAGTAAGCTTGATATTGTCCCAGAGTTCTCTTAGATTGTTCTTATTCTAATTCTTTTTTCTTTTTTCTGTTCTGCTTGGGTGATTTCCTCTAGTCTTTTGTCTAGCTCACTGATTCATTCTTCTGCATCCTCTACTCTGCTATTGAGTCCCTCTAGTGAATTTTTCTTTTCAAGTATTGTATTCTTCATTTCTGATTTTTTTTTTAATATATCTTCCAGTTCTTTGCTGATGTGCTCATTGTGTTCATCCAGTCTTCTCCCAATATCTGTGAGCATCCTCATGATATTTTGTTTGAACTCTTTGTCAACTAGGTCATTTGTTTCTGTTTCATTTAGTCCTTTTTCTGGGTTTTTGTCCTGTTCCCTTGCTTGGAAAGTATTCCTTTGTCTCCTCATTATGTGTCTTTCTCTGTGCTAATTTCTATGCATTAGGTGAGTTGGCTATGTCTCCTGATCTTGGAGAAGTGGCCTTATGTATAAGATGCCTTATGAGGCCCAGCAGTGTGCTTCCTTCTCGTCACCAGTCCAGAAGATCCAGGAGTGACCCCTTTGTGGGCTACTTGTGTCCTTCTGCTGTGGCAGGGTTGCTCCCACTGCAGGTACCCAGGGAGTCTAGTTTTTCCTTCCCTGGCCAGCTGTTTGTAAATCCAGTTTGGGGAGCCTCAGCACCATTGGCTACAAACTCTATCAGCACACTCCTATTGCAGTTTTCCTCTTAATGGGGTTGGTACCCAGGGTAGCTGGTTGCTAGGCTCAGGGGCTTACAGTTGCTATAGGCCTCAGGCCTACAAGGCTGTTGTTGGTTCTCTTAGGAGTGCAGCTGAGTGGGGCTGGCCCTAGGGATGGGAACACTCAATTGTTTCAGGCTTTGGAAGGTGGGGCTGATCCTTTTTATGGCTATTTGTGAAGCACAGGGCTTCTGCCACTGATAAGCCTCACCCCCCATAGGACCACACACACCATCAACACAGTCCTGGTCCATGCACACTTCTCAACCCCTTGGAGCAGACCCTGATGCAGGACTGCAGAGGCCCCCACCTCTCCACCAATGCCCCCCACAGTTCACCTGGTCCTCACACAGGCCCTGCCCCACAGAGGCAGACACCCTTGCCTGCCTATAGAGGATCAAGGCACCCAATAAATGCAGGCTGAAAAGTAGCCTGGGGGCTTGCTGTTAGGTGAGGCCAGTCCTTAGGGTGGGTTGCCTGCCCTGGCTGAACTGGATTAAATCTGTGCTCTAGTGGGCATGGCAGACCCCTTGGTTTACAGGCCAAGGGATGAACCTCAATGGTGCTGCCCACTGGGGTCTGTATCAGTATGCCTGGACCAGTTCAGAACAATGGCCCCCACCAATGTCTCAGTCTCCAGAGAGATCCCTCCTCTTACCAAGATGCACCCAGGACCCACCAGGTGGGTCTCATTTATCCAAAGGACTGTCACCCTTCTCTCTGGTGATTTTAGGTTGCTGCAATGAGTAAGTTTGTGCATGGGCCCTTTAAGACCCGGGTCTTTTTGGCTTTTGGGCCGATAGCTTTTCTGGGCATATCCTGGCTGCAAGAGATGGTAAGGAGTTGTGGCTATATGCTACCAGTGTTATTTTCTCTGAAAGATGACCCTGGATTAAAACTACCCTCAAACTGTTTATCAAAAATTTTACATTCTCTAAATTTTAGATAACATGAAACATGACCATGTGAAAATACAAATGTATTTCAAAGGTAAAGTGGTAAGTATAAGTTAGTAATCATGCTCTGTTACATGAAGGAAGATGTATTTGGTATAATCCTAGCCAACATTCCATATTTCCATGCAAAATATGAACTTATTTCTCATGCCAAAACCTACACATTGCATATCTTGGCCCCTGTATTAGTTTGCTAGCTTCCATAACACAATACCACACATTGGATAAATTAAACAACAGAAATTTATGTTCACAGTTCTGGAGGCTGGAAAGTCCAAGACTAAGGTGTCAACTGGTTTGGTTTCTCCTGAGGTCTCTCTCCTCAGCTTGCAGGTGGCTACCTTCTCACTGTGTCTGCACATGGACTTTTTGCTACACATCCTCATGCCCTCTTCTTATTAAGACACTAATCAGATATCATTAAGGCCCGCACTAAGGGCCTCATTTTAACATCATCACCATTGAAGGCCCTATCTCCTAATATAATCACATTCTGAGGTACTGGGAACTAGAACTTCAGCATATGAATTTTGGGCTACCCCAGTTCAGCCCATAACACCATCTATAATAATTTAAAAACAGGGCTATGAGTCAAATCTATGTCAACCAGATTTATTTTTTTTTTAATTTTAGATCTCAAAGTCCTGTCTGTAACTTTTATCTTGGTAACCATTACCTCCCTAGGTCTTAAATCATAATAGCTGGTGACTGTACTTGATCATTTATCTCTGCTTTGTTTCAGCTCCTCCCATGACACATGAATATAGCATGTCGCCCAGGGTTACCAGGTATGATGGTGCCGATTGTGCCCACCAAAATGGACACAAATGCCTGACTGAGGCAGTGAGTGAGGGAGGGCTGAAATTCAGCCTGCTTCTGTTTGTCACATGTGTGCCTTGGGTCAGAGTCTCATCAACCCAGAATAAGGGATGTCCAGATAAAGTTGCTGAATGGGCTTGAGGTTATTTTGAAGGATTGCCCATCAAATTCCAAAACATATCACTGTAATTTGATTAGTGAAGGTTGCCAACAGTGTTGATAAATATCTTGTTTATGGAAAATGAAAACATATGTCAAGGGCAGAAACTGCACCTGAGACTCTTACTCTAAGAGTCGACATTTCTTGTTATGTACCAATGACTTCAGCATTGTTGAAACGCGGTGATACATCAACTGCACAGCACATTATTCCCTGGGCTTTCATTCTACATGCTTTTGAAAGCAAAGCCATACGTGCATACATATAAATGTTCAACATGGTCAATAATATTACACAATATCAGGTACCAGTTAGTGTAGAACATTACACGAACTCGAGAGGAGCTTTTAAGCCATTAAGAAAAGAGTCTGCAGTGGTTTATTTAGTTTTGTTCTTTTAAAATGACAGTTGGAAGAAATGTAAGGGCCTTTCCCCTCCACATTAAATAAGAAAATTTTTTTATGGATGCCAGTTATTATTTCATGACAACATTTTCCATAGAAGGCAGATGGCAATATTTTCCAATTACAAAATAGACACGTGTAATTTCAAAAAGTCAAGTATTTCAGAAGTATAAAGTCAAACATGAAAATGCCCCCAATGACAGTCCCTACTCGCTGCACTTGAAATTTGTTCCTTCAGGGGTAATTAATCTTAACAGTGTGACATGTATGTTTCTTCATATTTTTATATATGTGCACAAATACACACACACATTTTTTTCCCAGGAAAATTGAGTCTTAGTATAAACTGCCTTTATTAATTAATTAATGTTTATTCAGTACATATTGTGGCATCTCTCAGTACAGAGTTAATAGGAATCTATTGCAGTTTTGAAATGTGGTATTCCATGTTATACATTTAAAATAATACATATAGTCTTTCACTAATTAATGTTTCAGCTTTTTTCAATTATTCACTAAAAATAATACTTCAATTAAATCTTCATTCATATATTCTCATGGATAAAGGTATTCCTGGATATTTATTTGGAGAATTGAAGAATACTCGGTAGTCTGAATTCCCCTTGATAGATGTCCATGTCTTAATCTCTAGAACATGTGAATTTTACCTTTGTGGCCAAAGGGACTTTGCAGATGATTAAGATAAAAATCTTGAGATGGGTAGATTATTCTGAATTATCTGCATAGATCTTAAACGTAATCACAAGGATCCTCATAAGAGGAAGGCAAGACTAAAACAAAAATGGGAAAAGTCAATGTGACGATGGAAGCAGAGATTGGATAGATAAATAGATACAAAAATAAATGTATGTGTGTACTGGGGTTTGCAGACGTACATATATTTTCTTGCTCTGTCCACTCAGCAGGCCTAGAAGCACTGACGTCTCAGTAGTCCAGATCTCGATTGATAAACACTATTCTCCACTAAAGGTACAGGGACTCCTTGGAGAAACGGTTGATTCTAATGTTGGGCAAGAGATATGCAAGATGATCCTGGAGTATTTTAGTTCCAAGAAATAAGGAAATAATCAAAGAAACAAAGAAAATGAAAATTAAAAAGGATGGAGCATATCGAAAGGGCACAGGAGTCATCTGAAAGGGCTCCCAAAAAGGCAAAGCTAAAACAAATTATTAGGACTCTAACCCGAAGAACAAAAAATAAAATCCTTGAGTCTACGTGGTATAAATAAATGGTTGAATAAATAAATAAATGGGGGAGAAGAGACAAATCTTCCTTACAGGAGAGTTCTAAATGATATATACAGATATTCTCTACTCCAGGATTTGAGTTTAATTCCCCTCTCCTTGAGTGTGAGTTTGATTTTGCGACTACCTTCTAATAAGTAGAGTCATGGAAAGGGAAGCATGATAACTTTAAAGTCGAGAAAAGTGACTCTATGTTAGTCAAGTGATCAAGGTTAATATCACCAGTGACATATGACATAAAATGTTATCACATAGGTTTCCTATGATGAGATGAGAAGGGAACTTCACCTGCATGTTATTATTCCCCAAAACCTATAATGCAGCCTCATGAGAAAATATCAGACGAGTCCCAGACTGAGGGACAGTCTACAAAATATCTAACCAGCACTCTTCAAAACTGCGAAGAACCTAAAAACCAAGGAAACAGTGAGATGCTGTTACAGATTTGGAAATGACTAAGGAGACATGCTGACTAAATGCACTATGGTATACTGGAGTGGATTCTGGACTGAAGAAAGGACGTTAATGGAAAAGCTGATGAAATCCATATAAAGGCTATAGTTTAGTCAATAGTATCACACCAATGTTAATTTCTTAGCTGTGACCAATATACTATATAAAACAAATATATATAAAATACTAATATTAGGGGAAGTTCGATAAAGGGTACAGAGGAACTTGGTACTATCCTTGCAACTTTTCTGTAAATCTAAAATTATTCCAAATAGAAATTTAAAAAATAAAAGAAATTATTCAGTATATATATATACACACACACACACATAACCACAAAAATTTCATCAGGCCCCCAAGGTAATATGGGAAAATCAAGTCTTTAATAACAGCAAACCATTTCTTCAACCTGGCTACCAAACCACTGTGGAACTTTACTTATTTGGTTCTTATATGTCATTCTAATTACCTCTTCCCTGCTGGAACCGTTTGGGGAAAAATTTCTAGGAGTATGGGATACAAAGCCCACAGTATTATTGAAATAAAGATTAAAAATTTTCATTTTGTTTAAGGAGATATTTTTTCTGAGAGTGACTAAATGTACTAATTTTTATGCAAAAGTACTCACTGCATTAATTTACCAGTGTGTTAAATACTTTCTCCTGACAAACTTTTACTTGAATGGCTATTTTTAGACTATGCAAATCCTGCTGAGATTAGTTTAGTGAGTACTTAAGTTTTCTCCATGATTGAAAGAACATACAGCACTCAAGTGCAAGGTATTATTAAATTTTCTGTGCTGAAGCATGTGGATTTTTCCCCCCAAAATACTAGAGCCTAATAGCAAAGCAGAAATTGCTCATGTTGCTGCAAAGTTAGAAACTGGCTTCATGAAAGCAATCACGTTCAATTCTCCCTTTTTCATTCCACCTAAAAGCTAAACACAATACCTTTGAAAAAAAAATGTTAACAGAACTAAGGATCTCCCATGGACTTAAATACGTGACTGCTGTCATTATAACCTGTGGAACTGAAGACAAGTCTCAAAATATTGCCCACACCAGAGGAGGTATTTTAAACACTGAACATTAAAGACTCTGTAATTTTCCCCAAAATGTACATTAAACTAGGTTGCAGCTAAGACTTAGAATTCTCTCCTTTCATCTGACCTGAAAAGCTCAACCTGAGTTTAGACTTCTTCCCCTGGCCCTCACCCTCCATTTTGTTCACGAGTATTCTCTTCTATTCTTCTAATATAAATACTGTGTTCTAGATCTCAAAAAATTTTAACCCATAATCTGTGTTACTTCTCTATCTCATTTAGTAATTTTTTGAAACAAACTTCTGCAGTTATCTTAGAGCTTCTCACTGATCAATTCTGATAGTCGAATGATTACCTGAATAGTGATCAACTGTTCAAAATAAAAGAGAGTGAATACAAAAGGTCTGGTTATTTCTAAGCCACACATGAACATGAACACGACATTGCTAACTAAATGTTTCATCATTCCCTAGTTGTTTGCTGCAAATAAGACTAAGACTACAAGGTCAAGCACTAACCTGGTTGCATAGTGGTTAAGTTTGCACCGTCTGTTTTGGCAACCCAGGGTTCTCAGGCTTGGATCCCAGGTTTAGACCTGCACATCGCTCATGAAGTCATGCCGTGGCAGCAACCCACATACAAAAAATAGAGGACGATGGGCATAGATGTTAGCTCAGGGACAATCTTCGTTGAGCAAAAAAAAGAAAAAGACTACAAGATCAATCTGTGCAAGTCATTTAATTTTACGATCTTTTATAATTTTTGTCACTAAATATTTATTGAGAATGTCCTTGGAACCTAACAAGGTATGAAAATAAAGAGGTGGTTACTGGTCACAATTGCTTATGATCTAAACATCTTAAGTTGCCAATCTGTCTTAAATGTTATTAATAGCAGTCAAAAAACACATTTGTAGCTTTACTGTAAAAATCAAAAAGAAAAAAAACAAGAAAGATCTCTTTAAAATGGTAATATATAACTTGCTTAATATAAAAGAAAGATTAAAAAGTAAATATTTGCATTAAAGAAAAGAGGATCTAAAATTTGTTTCTAGTTTGTCATTTAATTTCATACTTGCATAACAATGACACAACATCACACACTGTTTCCTATATGCTTTGTGCTAGATGCCTACATAAGTTAGGTCCTATAATAGTCACCATAGTTTTAGGAGGTAAATTTCTTATTTATTTATTTCTTATAATTTTTTATGGAGATAAAATTGATGTTGTAAAATGTTTACCACAATCAAGTTAATTAACACATGTATCACCTCACATAGTTACTTTTTTTGTGTGTGAGAATGCTTAGGATCTACTCTCATAGCAAGTTTCAAGTATACAATATAGTATTCTTAACAATAGTCACTGTGCTTTGCTTCAATCCTCAGAATTTATTCATTTTGTAACTGGAAGTCTATAGCCTTTGACCAACATCTCCCCATTTCCTCTACCTTCCAACCTCTGACAACCACACTGTTGCTATGATTTGGAATTTTTTTTCTTAGATGCATGCATACAGTATTTGTCTTCCTCTGGCTGACTTATTCTTTAGCACAATGCCCTCAAGGTCAACCCATGTTGTCACAAGTGGCAGGATTTCCCTTTTTTATGGCTGAATAATATTCCAATGTGTGTGTGTGTGTGTGTGTGTGTGTTAGCTCACATTTTCTTTATTTATTCATCCAGTGATGGAAAATTAGTTTTCTTCTGCAGTTTGACTACAGTGACTAATGCTACGATGAACATGGGAGTGTAGATATCTCTTTGAGATACTGATTTCAGTTCCTTCGGATATACACCCAGAATTGCTGGATTGTCTGGTAGTTCTGATTTTAAGTTTTTGAGGAAGCTCCACACTGTTTTCCATAGTGGTTGTACCACTTTGCATTCCCAGCAGGAGTGCAAAAGGGTTTCCTTTTCTCCACATCCTCTTTTTGAGCATGGCCATTCTAACAGGTGTGAGGTGATAGCTCCTTGTGGTTTTAATTTTCTGTTTTCCTGCTAATTAGTGATGTTGAGCATCTTTTAATGGACCTATTGGCCATTTGTATATTTTCCTGGTAAAAATATCTATTTAGGTTTGTTAGAGGCAAATTTCTATCCATTTTAATGTTGAATTGAGGTCCAATAATGAGAGCCAAATTCACACATCTTGTAAATAGTGAACTTCAATTCAAAATAAGATCTGGCTGGCTATGAAACTTATTTCTTAAGTGCTCTGCAACATGACTTTTCTCTTTGGTACTCATTTTTAAACATGAAATTATAAACATAAAAGTAGTTTTAATTTACTTGTCAGTTTACTGCTGTTAAAGATATGATCATATATTTACTGAAAGCCCATTATAGGCCAGGTACTTATGTAGGAGTTATGCATATATTTATTGTTGCAATTTTAAGAACAACTCTATAAGGGTAATACAATTGTTACCTCATTCTACAGATGAGGAAACTGAGGCTCAGAGAGCTTAAACAACTTTCCTGAGATCACAAAGCTAAATGGGGGCACAGGATTACCCATGCAATCTGTTTTCAGAGACTCTGCTCTTAACTTATGTGCTCTAGGAATCATAAAAATATTTCACAGGGCCAGCCCAGTGGTGTAGTGGTTAAGTTCACATGCTCTGCTTTGGCAGCCCAGGGTTCACAGGTTTGGATCCTGGGCACAGACCTAGCACTGCTCATCAAGCCATGCTATGGCAGCATCCCACATCAAATAGAGGAAGATTGGAACAGGTGTTAGCTCAGTGCCAATCTTCCTCACACACACACACACACACACACATGCACACATACACAATATTTCACAATACAAAAGAAATGACAAGTTCAATCTTATGCTTTTCTGATTTATCAGAGTTCTTAATGCATCTCCATTATTGTGTCTTTGAATGTCAGAGTTTGTGATAATGTTACATCTATAAAAGTTGAATTTTTAAACCAAACCTTTCAACAAATCTTTTAAAGAAAGATTTTTCATGGTTTAATTATTCACATTGCAATGTTACATGTAAATGCTATATAATAAAGATATCATAAAGATTCTGCATAAATTTATATCAGCATAGTTATAAAAATTTCATTGTATTTTAGAAACAGAAACTTAAATGTCTTCACTATAAAACTAATGGAAAATCTGAGAATATTAAGAAACTAGATATTCATATTTAGCAATACTTTAAAATAAGGATATTTTATTTTCTAAATTTCAAAATTAGATTTTTATGCATAAAAGTAACTTTTTAGATCCAGAGTGTCATTTCATACTGGCTGAAGTAAAACGCAATAAATAACCTGGACTTGAAGAATTGCAGACTTCTTTTTGGAGAGACTGCAGGGAATTTGAATTTAAAAATGGACAATAATTAACTAGATGGAATGTAGCAATATTTCTATCATGGTTTTAATTGGAAATCTTTATCTTGCCATGTTTTTACTAGAGGCTGGTTGGGTCTATTTTATTTGTCTGAATCAGCAGAATGAGATGTGTCAAAAATGTGTAAGTTTTGATCTTCTGAACATTATGAGGAAAGCCTTTCAAATAGATTTTAGTGTACAGAGATTTCCATCATTTATAGTGCTAGGTCAACTCTTTTTAGTAAACTAGACAACTATCCTTTACTTCCATTAAACTGTGCTTTGATCAGGCAAACCAGATACATTTAAGTCTAGAAATCATGTTATAGATCATTTTCTTTTAATAAGTGAACCCCATGGGTAAAAATGGTCATCTTATTTGGATTCATTTCCCTAAAAACAATAGCTGGTATTTGAGTGCTTGGTGTATACCAAGCATCTGAATTTGCACTTTAAATGCATTATCCAATTTGTTATGCAATTGTAACAAAAAAGTTTGATTTTAATGTTTAATATTCCATTTTCAGTTAAATTGCAACAGCTATGGAGAATGACAGAATTGTTAGTGTGTTACTTAATTCAGTAAAATGTGTAATAATTGTGTCTTTGGTGCAAAAATACATCATCCAGTGGGCATATTCTGCTAATATATGTTGATATTGGAAGAAATTCACAACTCATCTAAAATCAATCCCAGAACAATCACCCCTAATGATAAAAATCTGTATATATCTCCTACATCAAGCTAACCTTTTTTCTATGATCTTCCAAACTTGGCAACAAAGATGAGAGTGCCAGCATGTTCTGTCTAACAGATATATTTCAAGTGATTTTTTTGAAAAGATGAAGACAAATCTGAACACACACATTTTGAAGAAAAACAAGCACACTTTTCTTTGTCAATTATACATCTTTTAAAATAGGCTTAATATCAGTAAGGCTTGACATCTTTGAAAGTGTGTATGAAGTCTGATCAAAATGATGTTATGAAAGGAAAGTATGTTAGAAAATGTCAGCAACATTGATTATTTAAGGCACTGCTAGGTACCCAATCAGATTATGTCTACTTTTTAAAATTTATTTTTATTTTTTATTTTACTTATTTATTTTTTTGTTGAGGGAGATTGGCCCTGAGCTAACCTTTCTTGCCAATAGTCCTCTTTTTGTTTAAGGAAGATTGCCCCTGAGCTAACATCTGTGCCAAACTTCCTCTATTTTGTATGTGGGACATCACCACAGCATGGCTTGATGAGCAGTGTGTAGTTCTTCACCGGGCATGTGAACCCATGAACCCTGGGCTGCCAAAGTGGAGCACACGAACTTAACTACTACACCACTTGGCCGGCCCCAGATTATGCCTATTTTTCAGGAGTCACCAAGAGGTTATCCGCCAATGCTTTAAAATGAAATCCATCTCAGGTAAATTGATTTTCACTACATTTCCTCTGACTGAACCTCATCATAGAAATAAGCTTTTGCTTATTTTAAAATTTATCTTCCAATATTATCTTTCTTTCATCAAAATCAGGCTTGGAGGATATGTTGTGGTCAGAGTTCATAGCTTAACAAACAAGAGGTCACTCTAAAATCATGTAATTCCTTAACCTACCAAGATGCCTTGATTTTTTAATTCTATCAAGACTTCCTGAATTCTATCTTATAGATTTTTTATTCTTAGGACCTCACATAGTGTATGTCACATAAGAGAACATCAATAAAGACTTATGGAATTAATGTTTTTACACACAGGAAAATGTAGATCTTTTTTTCATTTTTATATGACATCACTTTTTTAATGTCGTTTATAGCAAATTTAGAATATTCATGAACTATATTCTACATTTGAAAAAGAAAACTACCAGTATAATGATTCTTAGCAGGAGGCTTTATTGGAGCCCTCATTAGGACTAACTCAGATAGTTACCACCTGTGGATGTGAGTGAGGCTATAAATGGAGTGGATAAAATAAGGGTTTTGGGGGCTGGTCGTGTGGTGTACTGGTTAAGTCTGGCATGATCTGCTTTGGCAGCCCTGGTTGGTGGGTTTGGATCCTGGGCACAGACCTACACCACTCATCAGCCATACTGTGGTGGTGACCCATATATAAGTGGAGGAAGATTGGCACAGATGTTAGCTCAGGGCTAATCTTCCTCAAAAAAAGAAAAAAAATTTTTTCAGCTATTTTGAGATATAATGGACATAAAACATTGTGCTAGTTTAAGTTATACAATGTGATCACTTGATACACTTATATATTGTGAAATGATTATCGCAGTAAGGTTATCACATAATTACCATTTGTTTTTTGTGATGAGAACATTCAAGATCTACTCTCTTAGCAACTTTCAGGGACATAATGCAGTATTGTTAACTATAATCACCATGCTGTACATTAGGTCCTCAGAGCCTATTCATCTCCTAATTGGAAGTTTGTACCCTTTGACAAATATCTCCCCATTTCCCCCTACTCCCCCAGGTCCTAGTAACCACTGTTCTACTCTCTGTTTCTATGAGTTCAACTTTTTGGTTCAATCCTATTACAGAAGGCTTGCAAGAGACACTTCTAAGTAGGTTGTAGTTGAAAGATTTTTTTCTGATGTGTTCTTTTATATTTCAAATTTAGTATTTCTATGTTTTACATATTGATACTGTGCTTATTACTTATATTATTCCATTTCTCTAGAGCTACATTTCATGATATCAATACATTATTTGTGAATTTCAATAATTTTAGCTTAAATAACTGATGATGCTTTGGCATTAATGTATTTTACTTTGTAATCATATTTTATTTTATTTGTTTTTATACAAAGACTTCTCCTTCTGATCTTCACATTCTCCTTTCCTGGGTATCTGTGATTTTATCTGCTTCTTACAACTTAATAAACTTGTTTTGCTAAAAATCACTTCATCCAGTTTGGCATTTAAAACACAGCCCATTATTTTTAGATTGGCAAAGAGTGAAATGTTGATGCACTCTATATAAAATGTATGAAATTCCAAGGAATTTTTGTCTTGTTTCTCTTTAACAGTAACAGCAACCAAAAATGTCCATTAGAGCAAATTTTACCTAGACACATGTTTGAAAGGATAAATAAACCTTTTCCTTTGCTGCATGAGTATCTGCCAGTCACTTAGTCTCTCTAGCTCTGTTCTTCTGGAAACCTTTTAAGAACCAACTGTTTCTAAGGAACATTGGTTATGAAACAAATGACCACTGATTGGCATAGTACATCTATATGAGGAGCCATGATAAATGAATTACAAATACTTGATGTCATGGCGTTGGGTTTCTCTGAAGACAGTAACTCTTGAATTGGCTTGCTCCTGTGGGGCACTGAAAGATAGGCCTATGGATTGTTACAAGAGATAATTGGCCCCTGTGTGGTATGGGGCTTTCTGATCCATTGTGGACTCCACACCTACCCATGAGGATCTTACCTTTTGGAACCTGGACTGTCATCAGGGGAGAAAATAGATCCTGGAGGGCTGCATAAAGTGCTGCAAAGTTCTCTGCTTAACGTTGTGCTCCCCTTTTGGCAAGCGGTGACTTGTGACTCCTGCCCCATAGTCTTCAGAGCAGATTAAGCCAAGCATGGCCGGTGATAGCCTTACAAGTCAGAATGTTTAGTTGGACAGAAGAAGACCCCCTGGCAGGCAGAGTAACATTATATGCCACAAAACAGCCATATACTAAAAATGTCATAAATTTTGCATTATCTTCCAGGTTTATACATTAATGCCTTCTCTTTCCAGGGGTTGGAGGTGGGAATCTCATAAACAAAAACAAAACATATTAGTGAAAAACAAATATTTGACAAGTATAAGAATATCACAGCAAATTTACCAATATTTATTGGACTGTCGAGACCCAATGACTACACCACTTCAAGAATTTTTCACTTTTCTCTCAGTTACAGATACTTTCTAAATGACCCAAGATGCTGCTGTTGGTAACTTACATACAGCCTAGATATTTTTAATTATTGGATTAAAATTCAGAAATGCAGGGGCCAGCCCGGTGGTGCAGTGGTTAAGTTCGCATGCCCCAATTCTCGGCACCCCGGGGTTCACCAGTTCGGATCCCGGGTGAGAACATGGCACTGCTTGGCAAAAGCCATGCTGTGGCAGGTGTCCCACGTATAAAGTAGGGAAAGATGGGCATGGATGTTAGCTCAGGGCCAGTCTTCCTCAGCAAAAAGAGGAGGATTGGCAGTAGTTAGCTCAGGGCTAATCTTCCTAAAAAAAAAAACAAATTCAGAAATGCAAATGAATAAATATGTATGGGGGTCTATGTATCATTAAAACTTTCATCCAAATTTTTATTTAAATATTTCAGAGTCAATAGCAAGTGAATATAATAGCTTTTTTGCTCTAAGGAAGATTTTTCTATTTTCAATATTAAATTACTATGATTATTGTTCTTATTTGAGCTGAACAAAGATATCACAGACGTAGAATACAACTGTATACTTTAAAAAAAAAACCTCATGGCTGTCGTTTATTATAGCAGAAGGATGACATTAGAATCAGCAAGGGGAAAAGACACATTAAGCAGGGTCTGGAGTGTGGGGAGTTAGGACGGGTGGAGGAGACACACAGAACACACTTCTTCCTCTAGCAACACTTGTAATATATGTAATTAAATTGTGGTATTCTTCTCTGAAGGAAACAATAGTTAAAATAATGGGATAAGAAGAAAGTCATTTTCAAAAGCCGTATCTCATTAGAGGAGAATATTTCATTGAATTAACTTATAATGTAAGAAATAACTGCATTAGCAATTAAACATTAATTAAAGTTATATTACAACTATGAATTGTTCACACAAGCCTGTTTAGGAAGAGACGAAAGTTAATAACAATACATCTAAGTATTATTGTCCCTTTTCAAAGTTGCAGTGCCTTTTAAACTTTCGTGTCTTTACCTATATCTCAGAATAATTTCTCATATATATATTTTTTATCAATAGTCACTATGAAATTCCTGAAAAATGAATTCTTTCTTAGACACACTCATCTTAGCCACTAACATCATCCTTGACTTCTTTTAATTACATTGAAACAAAACCATATCTTTTCACCTCATTTTATCCATCTTTGAAATCTACATACATTTCTGATACTTTTTAAGACAAGAAAAGCCTAAAGAAGAGAATAGCCAGGCAAATAAATAAGTACACTGTTTAAATAAATAATAAATAAGTACACTATGCTGTTTACTTGTGAATTGGCAACAATTTCGAATTTTTTCCATATGCTGAGTTTAGATTTCCCTTGGTGACTTTTTCTTCACACCTTTAATATGTGCTGAGTTTTATCACAAAAATACTTCTTTTAAATGAAACCAATCTCTTCTTTGAAATCTCTCAGAAATGTTCGGCCTTGTGTGAACAAAAGAATGGAAACCATGGAGAACAAATCTGGAACTGTAATACATGAACTCTGTTGCTCCACAAAGAACGAAATACGTGTTTTAGAACAAAAAATGGTAATATAATAAAAATAAGACTGAGGGTCACAGAAAGATCAAGCAGAAAAATTAGAAGAAATCTTTTAGCATGGGAAAGAAAACATAATCAAGATGTAGATAATTCAAATGTGGGTGCTGAAACAAATTATTTAGTGCACTTTCAGTCTGAAGCACAGATTACTTCATTTAAAGATGCTACTTTTTATTTAGACAAATATCTTGATGTTTAATACAAGTGGAAGATATCTAAAAGTTATAAGTGTACTATAATCATATGATTTCCATCTTCTGAAAAGTTCTGGGTTGGTGTAGTGCTGATATTTACATAAAAAGGTCCACTGGAAACCCAGAGCTAAAACTGAATTCACCCAAAAGGTCACTGGTGTTCATGGGTAAAAAGAAAAGAAAAAGTCTGGTGTATCAATTGGTAAATGTGTAGTATTTTAAACTAAATACCAGTTTAAACTGTTTGGACTGAACATGAAACTGTTTTGCATAACGAAATTATGAAATAACATAACAAATATTGCTTCATAAAACTATGTAAAAAACTAAACAACTTCCCAAATAAAGAGCTTGATGTCCATTTTGTAGCATTAAAATTAAAAAGGAAAGAAAAATTAAAGTAAGAAAGAACAACAAAAACACGATGTTGGAGAGAAGACTAGAATTACCCAGATTTTTGTTTAAATAGCATTTTGATTCAGTACTTGCACTGATTATTACATTCAGCCTTTTAAACAGTTTCATCTACATCACTGATGTGCCGACTTCCATTTTAATATCAGGGCTGTATCACCAGATTGGGTCTTGGCATTTTACCAGTAAGAGTTTCTGCCATAGAATTTCAGTGTTGAGACGATATAAAAAATGGAATACAGGAAGACATAGGAGAAGATTGTGTGGCCTTAGACAAAATATTACTCACTTTTAGGATAAGCATGGATGCTTTAAGATAGTGCTGGTGATAGCTCATATTCTAGGATGTGAGTTCAAAGGCAGTACTATTGAATAGTAAAAAATAATACTATATTAACATTGATGTACGGTTAACCCTCAGTTCCGATCCATTGCCATAACACCCATCAACAATCAACAATGAACTAGTAAGTTAAGAAACAAACAAATAAACCAAAATACCTAATGCCATGTTTTTTGCTTCCCTCAAGCATTTTCTCCCGCTTCCTTCCAGAGCTATAAAATTATCTCTAGAATTATATCCTCGTAGGAATGCACTTAAAGACACTGAAGCAGTCTGAATCCCCACCCTTCCACCTCCCAATAAACAGAATGCATCATCAAAGGGGCAATAGAGTTTAATGAAGAGGCCATTTACAAAGATGTGGTCCGGTTTAAAGAAAGAGAGTCATTGTCACTCCCAGGGCTCCAGCTGTGGAAGAAGGGTTGCCTTTTAGGAGTTGTGGCCTTAAGGAAAGCAAGGCAGCCATCAACAAACTGTGTCCAGACAGGTGGAAGAATAAATACCCTGATGTCTTTCTCCTTGCGCTCTCTGATATTAAATGTAACCGGAAGCCAAGGGGCAAGGGAGCCTGGGTAATTTAGTCCATGGGGATCAGCCTCCATCGGGAACCAGTGGTACAGAGATGAGTGGAACAAGGAAGAGAGGGAGAAAAAAAAGAGTATTCCACACCACTAAGTTTTGTGAATGTGGTTCTTCCATCCAGGAATGACTTGAAAATTTTCAGTCCTGTACCCTCAAATAAAAATCTTGTCAAAAGTAAAATAATTGCAATGGAAGTAACTGCACTTACTATGAATATTCCTGAGTATTTCCGAGTTTGTTATTTTCTCAAAGAGTCACTCACTTTGTACTTGAATAGCGCCTAACATAATATACTTAATAAGTCATTGTTGGGCAGAATCACAGGAAGATGGAAAAAGGTTGGAACCAAGGGTTAGGAACTGACCCAGGATCAGCTGCTTTTTACCACAAGGTAAACTATATAAAGAAGAGTTTGAGCCACTCACAGAAACACGTCAAATGTGATTTTTATTGTCACAACATAATTTATCATTTCTATTCTATATTTTTCAACAGAGTTTATGATGCTAATTATAGGGAAAAATAAATGATAACTATGTTTTCAGCCTATACCATAGGCTTTTTATGTATTATCTCATTTAATCTTAAAACAACCCTAAGAGCTATGTTCTATTTTCCCCTTTTTCACAGAACAAAACAGGAAGGCTCAGAAAGATTTTGTAATTTATCCAAGATCACATAGCAAGTAAAATTTCTCATTTAAACTTAGTCTTCCTGAGTCTGAAACCTATGCATTTTTGTCTTACATACATACACACCAAAACTTCCTTTATTATATCAGTTTTAAGTACATGTTTAGTCTTTAAAATAAACTTAAAGAATTTTCAAGTTATACCCATCACTGCCTTCCTCATGCCATTTAATTAGTATCTGTAGTCCAATCAGATATTACTTGTCTTATGAAATTCTGTCTGCTCTGGCCTTTGTTCTGTCACATCTAGTCTATCTAGCACACTAAAATAAATCTTTTGTCTACGTAGACTTTATCTGCTTTTGATATGGCCCTTAGGCATTCCTTTTTCTTTTACAACTACAGAAATTAGGCCTTCCTCTGCCTTTTCTATGTTGTTACTCAAATTGACTTTCCTCTAAATTCAAATCTGTGTTTATTCCTATTTTCTATCCTATTGTATTTGCGTATTCTACTCTTTGCTCTTTTCACCATAGAGATACATGCAGACTTTTTTTTTTTATTCTATCTGTCCTCTGTTTCTGCTTAGCTCTTTGAATGGATTACCTTTTTACTGTCAATTTTTAAAATATTTTCTCATTCTTTTCCATTAAAGTTATATTCTATTACATTGCCATTTGATATATTCCTAAGTTGTTAATGAGTAGAATCTCTTTGATACATTTTTTTAAATGCAGTATGTTTCTCAGAAGCATGGAGAAAATTTATTGTTAGTGCCATCAAATCAGATACTGACTCCTAGTATACAGCAGAGCAAAACGCTGCCTGGTCTTTTTGCACCATCCTCTCACCTTCTGGCACTGTATCAGACAGTGTTCTACAATTATTCATAGAGTTTTTGGGGCCAGTTTTTTTCCAAAGTGGGTGGCCAGATCCTTCTTCTTAGTCTGTCTTGGTCTACAAGCTCCACTGAAAGCTATCCACCATGGAGGACCCTGCTGGTATTTGAAATACTGGTGACATAACTTTCAGCATCACAGCAGCTGCCACAATATGACAACCAACAGACAAGTGGTATGGTTCCTTGACCAGGAAACGAACCCCATTATAGTGATGAGGGCACTAAATCTTAACCACTAGACCCCCAGGGCTGGCTATGGAAAAAATGAGTAATCTTCATTCAACTTGCTAATATTCAATCATTCAACAAATGTTTATTAAGAACTGATTATATACCAGGCACTCATGTAGACTCTAGTGATGTGAGCAGTGAATACAGCAGTCAAAATCCTCATGGAGCTCAAATTCTATGGGGAAAAAGATGAAGACAGGAAATTAATACATTTATAAATAAAGTAAACTATATAGATATATATTGATAAGTGCTATGGACAAAAGAAGCTGGATAAGGATTTAAGGAGTGTTAGGATGATGATGCAGTTTTTAAAAAGATAGCTAAGCAAAATCTCTTTGAGAAGGTAACATTTGAATAATATCCTGAGAATGAGGAGCTATGTGCCTATGTGAGACAGAGAGAGAAGAGAAGGGATACTTGTAGAAAGAGTGCTCTCACAAAAAGGGACAATGAATGCAGACACCCTTAGATGAGGGCAGGGGGCACAGAGCACAGCAAGGGAGCCTATCCTTTCGGACTGGAGCCAGGTCAGTGGGAGAGAGAACTGAGGTCTGACAGATAATGCAGGTCCTTGTATGTTACTGTAGGGACTGTGGCTAGTACTCCCAATGACAAAGGAAGGCTGCAGGGACTTGGAACAGAGGGGCATTATCTGCCTTAATATTAATAAGTTTTAGAATTGTATTTAGCATCCAATTCCATTACACAGGGAATTTGTTTTTAAGTTTCTAACAGAATCTTAAAGCTAAGCATTTAGTATTGTAGAAAAGTGACATACTAAATAATAAATATTGTCAATATTTTGATTAAGTTTACTGCAGCCTATGTTGATCTTGATGTGTTTATATAATATCCAATTCTTATCTCTGGGGCACTGCTATGTTTAAACAATTTATCCAGGAAGAAGATTAAATATTGTACCATGTTATTGTATTGCTATGTGTCATGTGCCTCTTATATGTGTAAAGATTTATGCATTCTGTTCATAACCACATTGCCAGGAGCGACTACACATTACTACAGTGCTTACATAACCAACTCCATGAGAATTTTCCTCAGACCAATGGCAATCTGGCAATTCACTGAAAGGCAGAAGTTCAAATGAAGAAAAAATTAGAGGGGCCACCCGGTGGCTGAGTGGTTAAGTTCCCACACTCCCCTTTGGAGGCCTAGGGTTTTGCCAGTTTGGATCCTGGGTGTGGACATGGCACTGCTCATCAGGTCATGCTGAGGCAGCGTCCCACATAGCACAACCAGAGACACTCACAACTAGAATATACAACTATGTACTGGGGGGCTTTGGGGAGAAGAAGAAGGAAAAAAAAAGGGAGATTGGCAACAGATTGTTAGCTCAGGTGCCAATCTTTAAAAAAAAAATAGAAATGCGCGGAGGTACAATAGCAGCCACAAAAAGAGATATTGGTATGTCTAATGAACATCAAAACATCTTAGGAAATAGTGATACAAATTTTCTCTAGTATAGAAGTCCTCCTATAACCATATTTCTCTAAAAATGGCATTTTTCCCATTTTACATTTTCATGTTTTTCGTGCATTTTTTTATGTTGTAAAGAATTTCATGCTGCAAACAATGAAGTGTAGTAATAGCATATTTTATTGATTATTGGAAAATATTTTTGTAATAGAAAGCTATTTTTAAAAAGCAGATAAAGATTAACCAAAGACAACTAAACTCATTCTTTTAAAATTCCCTCCTTAGAGCAGGTAAGTGTAATCAATAAATTCATTATTCGTTCTTTTCTGTACAGTCATACTTTCACTATTTGATACTGTGCTATAACATGTACCCCTTGTTAGTCTTAATATTTTGACACTATACTCCTGGATTTTCACATGCTGGTTTTAGTCTGACAAATCCTTCAGTTCCCTAACTCTACAAATCTGTTATTTAGGGTTTATAAGTTTCACTCACCAAAAAGAGTGACAGGACAATCTAATCTTTGCGTGTTTACTTTGACAATACCCCTTCCCATAAGGGACTATCAAGATGCCAGCAATGCATGAAGAATGCTCATATTCCATTTGGGCCCTGAATTAAATAGACAACATCA
This sequence comes from Equus przewalskii, assembly GCF_037783145.1. Lineage (NCBI taxonomy): Eukaryota > Metazoa > Chordata > Mammalia > Perissodactyla > Equidae > Equus > Equus przewalskii. The sequence continues at coordinate 68,708,484 of NC_091832.1, forward strand.
GTACAGGAATGAGAGAGTTGGGAAATTTCATGACAGTCTAATCCAGTCTTGCCTAAAAGATGCACATGACTCAAGTGAAGTGGAAACTCTAAATATCATTTTTATAAAGGAAACAGACTTAGGAGGCACTGATTAATTTTACTCTTCATCTCGTACCTTTGGTCCCGGTGCTGAATAACCTTACAGCTCCAGATCTCTCTGAGAATGCAAGTGACATTTTCCAAGGGAAAGGTGATGGATGAATGTGATATTAATGCCTCTATTTGTCTCCTGGCTTTTTCTTGTTTGATGAGAGAAAAGCCAGGGAGTGGACCTAGGTCCAACCAAGTAGCCAAGCCAATACTATGCTTACTCCTTTAGTTCAATTCCAGTAATGCTCACTCCATCAGAAGACACACCCTCTGGCTCTTCTCCCCCAAGAATACTACATTAGAAATAAAGACTTTATGATTATGAATTTATTTACTCTTGAGGAATAAATCATTAGAAGCATTAGTCGAATTTTTACTGGCTGAGACAGAGTATTTTTTATAGTGAACCACACTAGGCATTGAAAGATTTTTGTCATCCTCAAATGCTTAAGGAGAGCAAGTTTTCATTTGCTTTTGTATTATTTTATTAGTCATAAATATATAAATTTAATCTTTGTGGATTTTTTCTTGCCACACCTGGCCAAATAATGACATGTATAACTCTTTTATAGGTCATAATAAATTATAAATTATCTAATGTGTGCTTAACACTAACCTTGTTATTAAAAATGATAATAATGAAATCCAGCCACTATTTTTGCTTCTGATGAACTTATAACAGTAAGTACATAACTGATGCTTCTGGCATTCTCCTGACCATTTACTCCTAACGTGAACCAATATATCTCCATTTTAGATCACATTACACAGTATTATAATCATGGCTTTACTAACTTATTCCCTTGGAAATTGTCCGAGTTCTCAAAGGACAGGCATTCTACATTTTGTGAGTTTGTTCTAAAAAACATCCAGAATTAGAAGTCAGACAAATTGTTTTTACCCGACTTGGAAAAACAAGGACATTCTGGGAGGTTGTCAGAAACAGAACCACCTTTCTCGAAACCTTTGGGAGACCTTCCATGGAACTCCTCAATTGGTAAAATGATATGGCAACAAAAGAACAAATTGCATAAGAAAATAGCAGTTACTTGTGTCAGCCATAGCACATATAGTTTGCTTGCAATAAAATCATGGTTATATATCTTATTTATTTAAATGCACTATAATAATATTAATAATATTATAAATGCATTATAGTAACACTATTCTATTATTTATAATTAATATATTATATTAATATAAAATATTTAGTATTGTTAGTATATTAATATTAAATATTACATTAGTGTTTGTTATTTATTAAATATTATATTATTTGATTTGAGTATCATAGTATTATTTTTCTTAGATATTTCAACAGTTCCATCATTGTTTTATTTCTTTGCAAGCAAATAACATTAATCAATATTCTTAGTTAGCAAAAATGTATCCAATATTTTTAATTGATCTAATTGTGACTATCCATCCTTTTTCTATACATTTGGTCTTGTGCTCAAGCACTTATTATCTGAAGTAAATCCTTTGTGTAGACTGTGGTTCCATTTCCGTTTTTCCTATACTTTTCTCCACTGCAACATGATATCTTTTAGGTTCTGACTATCTGCTTTTGGGTCTTGGAGATGAAAGAGAGCTATAAAATGTATGTGAAGCTAAATACTACCATCAACTTGTTTTTCCAGAACGTAAATTTAGAAATTATCCTTTATTCTTCCTTCTCTCAGTCATTATATCCCATGGGAGACACCACATACAGCTGATTAAATGGAGTTTTACTGCTTTAGTTCAAACTATCATTGTTTGTATGCCAATTACACTTCAATTAAGCTATTTAAAAAAAAAGAAAAGGTAGTTACCAGTAATCTAGATCTTTCCATTGTACTTCTGTAAAATTGATATTAAATACTTAAAAAAATATATTGGGTCTTACTGGGACTATTTAGATAAACCCCAAGGAAAGTCTCCTGCCTTCAATGTGGCCCTGCTCTGAACATCGATCTCCTGTTTCAGTTTCAGTTTCCAGGGTTTCTTCATTACATAAGTATGAAATTCAGGGTCTTTGAAATGGCACACAAAAATCTTCAAAATCTTTCAAATCTTACTCATATCACTCCTCAAGCTCAAACATTTCTTTGTGTTAGATATGCAAAATTATTTGTAATTTTTAAAATTTATCATGTCTCCTTATCTTTGCATACATTGTTCTCTCTTGACCGCCTACAAATCTCCCAATATCCTTTAAGAGTTAACCCAAGAGTCTTTTCAAGGAGGTTTTTGATCCTAGCATTTCAGTTGAACACTCTTCAGTGGATACATTTTGAACACCTCCTTTGAAAGGCTTTATACTGGATCCTTGACATACTTTCCCTGCCCTTGAGAATGCTATCAGTTAGTGAGCCACTATGTTCCCTTTTCTGTGGTCTCATAGTGTGTTGTATGTACTATGAACATTTTTAGCATAACAACATAAAGAAGTGGTTGATTTGTGTGTCTGTCTCTCCCTTTAGAGGATAAATGTCATTGGTTTAATGATTATGTCTTATTCATCACTGTATCCCCAAACTCTGGGATAGTCTGCAGTAAATATTTGTAAATAGATAAACAGTATTCCGGCTCTTTACGTGACTTCTAATATTTGAAAAAATGGAGACTGATTAATTTCCATAAAACAAAATGTCACATTAGTTTTGCTTTGTCAATATCAGGATTGACCCTGCTTAAATTCTAGAGCCAATAAGTTCAATTTCTTTTTAATCTCTTCCAATTGCCCTTGAGACCTCCATTCAGTAGATTCTCAGCCTATGTTTTTAACCAATTAAAGATAACCATAATTGAAGACACTGGTGAAAAATTAAGGGCAAACATACAAAACAATAGATATTTTTACTGAGGTGCAAATATTTTAACATTTTACTATTACTTGAGGACTGACGTTATTGCTTTGAGGGACATTTGCTGTTCATTTAAAAACTGCACCTCATTTGGAAGCTATTTGACTTCACTTATATCTGAAATTTAAAGAAACTCAATATAATGTAATAAAGGGCCAAATTTCAAATATTAAAAGTTAAAGCCCTAAAAAAGCAGAGTAAGAAAGTTATTATTTTTATTACCAAAGATTTAATTTTATCTATAATCGGTAATGAATATTTTGATACTTTATTCTTGGGGAATTTATTTCTTGAAAACTCATATAGGACACAGACTCATCAAGATTAGAATTAAATATTCTTAATATAATGTAGCAAACATAGACCCAACTAGAGTGCCATTTTTTTTTTTTTAAAGATTTTATTTTTTCCTTTTTCTCCCCAAAGCCCCCCGGTACATAGTTGTGTATTCTTCGTTGTGGGTTCCTCTAGTTGTGGCATGTGGGACGCTGCCTCAGCGTGGTCTGACGAGCAGTGCCATGTCCGCGCCCAGGATTCGAACTGACGAAACACTGGGCCGCCTGCAGCGGAGCGCGCGAACTTAACCACTCGGCCACGGGGCCAGCCCCTAGAGTGCCATTTTTTCAGATAATTACCCAATGTTTAATGTACTTTGCTTAAACATTCACAATACTGGATTTCAGATCTTTTTAAAGCCAAAGAAATATGCATTTACTTTAAAATTTATTGGGGATCGAAACTGTTAAATGGATAAAATTAGCTGAAGCCTAGATGGAGATTTTGATCTCTACCTGCTCTGTCCTTTCTTTCCGCTCAGTCTCCTAAAATCCCTTGACACAACCTAAGTACCCTACAGGGAAGAATATAAGGGAATGGGTGCCGTAATTTATTTGTGTGAGTGCCAGAAATTAACCTGGTCTTCAAATTCTTGTATGCCAGGTGGGTGATCTCTGCATTGACTCACAGGTGTGCTCAGGTAAAAATATATGCCCATGGGAAAGAGAAAAAAGGGAACATCAAAGGGATTGAGAAACAACACTATAATAGTCTTTTCTTGCTTCTAGTGTCTTGTTCTTGAGGTTCATATTCCTCGATTGGACTTCATCTACCTCTCTCTCTATATATCTCTTTGCTTTACTAATATTTTTCCTCGTTCTCCTTACTTACATGTTTAACATCTGAAATTTAGCTATGCAGAGCTTTAACACACGACCCAGATCTGATCTGGCATTTTTTTCACGATTGCATAGGACTGTCTTCTAAATCTTCATCACTTATGTACTATTAGCTACCAGCAACGCTGCTCTTTGCAGCAGGGAGCCTCCCACCCTGTGCCGCATGACTCAGGAATTCTTATTCTTTGGTGTGTCTATTAGAATAGAGCAGAACTTCTGCCGTGGGTCCCATGCCTCAAGGTGTCCTCATGATTTGAAGTGTCTTTGAGGTAAGTCCCCCTCCAGTGACTAGGATTGACCATACAGGCAGGATGTTCTGATTCTGAACCCGGGCCTGTGTGGGTCCCAGTTGCCAGAGCACCAACTTTGAAATTTTCTAAGCCCCCTTCCAATGTCTGAGACTAGCAGTGACTGACCAGTGCCTGGTACCATTTCTCCTTTTCAGCAAAGAGAAGCTAGGTAACTTGCAAGATTAGGTACTATGGCAGTTAATTTTATGTGTCAACTTGACTGGGCTACAGGATGCATAGATAACCAGCAAAACATTGTTTCTGGGTGTGTCTGTGTGGTGTTTCAGGAAAAGATTAGCATTTGAGTCAGTAGACTAAGTAAAGAAGATCACTCTCACCATTGCTAGTGGATATCACCCAATCTGTTGACGGCCTGAATAGAACAGACAGTTGGAGGAAGGGTGAAATTACTCTTTCTGCTTCAGCTGAGACACCCGTCTTCTGCCCTCATATATTAGAGCACTCCCAGTTCTCACACTTTTCAATTCAGACAGGGACTTACACCATTGGACCCCAATTCTCAGACCTTTGGACATTAACCGAATTACACCACTGGCTTTCCTGGTTCTCTGGCTGGAGGACAGCAGATTATGGACTTTTCTGCTTACATAACCACGTAAGCCAATTCCTATAATAAATCTCCTCTTCTATCTATCTATCTATCTATCTATCTATCTATCTATCTATCTACGTATCTATCTACCTACCTACCTATGTTATTGGTTCTATGTCTCTGGAGAACCCTGACCAATCCAGATACAAAAAGCCTGTGCCTCCCTCTGATCTCTTGCAATGCTTGCTGTCCAGACATCCTCTCAGAATATTTCTTTTCAGAACCCAGCCTCCATGCTGTAAATACCCCAAGCCACAGGGAGAAGCCATGTGTACACACTCTTACGGGGTCCATAATGTGAGTCGTGTCAGAGGAGGAACAAGGCATAGAAAGAAAGAAGACTTGAGATCATGCAGCCCCCATCTGGTCGAGTCACATCTAGCCTTCTGAGTCATCTCAGCTGAGGCTCAAGATGTCTTGAAGAAAAGAATGTCACCCTTTCCTTTCTGAATTCCCAACCAGAAGTTTCAGTGAGGATAAGGAAATGTTTATTTTTTATGTCGCTAAGTTTTTGGATAGTTTGTTACTCAGTCACAATCAGAATACAATTTGGTTGCTGGAAGTGAGGTCTTTCCATGATAAAACTTAAAATACGTGGCATCGGTTTGTGACCAGATGGTGAGCAGAAGCCTGACAGGCCCCACTCAATATGTGGGTGAAGGATTGAAGGAAAATGAGGAAAATCCTACTGGTAGCTGGAGGAAAGGGGACACATTCTGTATAGTGGCGAGATTACTGCTTGCAATGATGTGGACTATACAAAATGCACGCAATGAGTTCCATGATACAGCAGATGAGATTTTTAGGCTCAGGGCTAAGGCTGCCACCTGGCTTTTTTTGTTTACTTATAATAAATTATCAGAGGAGAGAGATGAAATAGAGAGCAAACGATTCAGGTGTCGAGTAGAATTTAGAAAAAGTAAAGAGAGATTCAGGAATGTATTTCAAGGACAGCAACAGATTCTTAAAGAAAGAGCTTCAGAGCAAGGACCTAATCTTGGATGCTGTCAGGAAAACACAATGTCATGGTAAAGACCACCAAACACCTTATTATCCCTGAAGATGGATTTAAATTGGTGTGTCACACACTTTTCAATTACACAAAAGTTCCCATGCATATTAAGAGTGTGCTCAGAGACCTTCTCAGTTAAAAAACATAGGGCTTTTGGGAATCTTCTCTTTTTCTTTGGCAATAATCTTTTTTTCCCTCCAAATTGTAGAAGCATTTATTCAAAACTTGTGTGAGCAGCTTCCTTCCTCATACCCACTTGTTAATTTAACATGCTAATTGGTTATTGTTCACAGCTTTATTGAAATGTAATCCATCAACAAAAACTCCTCTTAATTAGTGTACAATTTGATTAGTTTTAACACGTGTATGCAACAGTAAGATAATTAACAAATTAAGAAAAAGAAACATGTCCATGCCTCCATCCCTAGGCAAACGTGGATCAGTTGGCATTTATTCGAATTGTATATAAATGTAATCACACAGTATGCATTCTTTTCTATTATTTTATCACTCCAGATAATGATTTTATTTCACCTATGTTATTGCATGTGTCAATAATTCATTACTTTTTGTTGCTGAGCAGCATGCCACTGTATAGATACGCCCCAATCTGTTTATCCCGTGACCTCTTGATGGATGTTTGGGTTGCTTCTAGTGTTTGCCTCTTACAAATGTAGCTACTATAAACAGTAGAATTCAAGTCTCTGGAAGGACATATGCTTTTATTTATTTCTCTTGGGTAAAGACCTAGAAATGGAACTGCCAAACTATTTTCAAATTGCTGTCATTTTACTTCACAGGAGCAGTGTAAGAGAGTTCCAGTTACAACAATTTCAATACTCGGTACATTCAGTCTTTTTAAAAAAAATTTCAATCATTCCAGTGGAATCATGGTGGTATCTCATTGTGACTTAAGCTGCATTTTCTTAATAATTGGTGATGTTGAGCCTTATTTCATATTCTTATTGTCATCTGTGTATTTTCTTTGAAGAAGTGACTGTCTATCTCCTGGTTGTAGATATCTTTTCCTACTTCTTTGTATGTCTGATAATTATATATTAGAAGCCAGATATTAAGAATTTTACATTTTTTGGTGCTAGGTTTGTTTTATTTCTTTAATACTATTGGGCATTTCCTAACATGCAGTTAATTTACTTGGGATTAGTTTGATCCCTTTTAAGATTGTGTCTAAGATTTGTAAGGGCAAATAAAATACAACCTTTAGTCTAGGACTAATCTACTTCATTTATAGGGTAGTATCCTTTGAGAATTTTGCCTGGTGAATTAGGAGATTCTTCTATTTGACTAGTGGGAAGACAAATTATTCCAAGCCTTGTTTGATTTCTAGGAATTGCTCAGCCTACCCTTTTCCAGTAGTTCTCTCCCTGGCCTTTGGTAGTTTTCATTCACAATTGTTCTTGTTAGTATTCAACAAAGAACAAAGAAAATCTCTCTGCAGATCTCATATGGCTCCATCCTTTTCGATATATTGCCTTGAAAATTCTTGCTACTTTGGCCTCCCCAAATCCAATCTCTATCTCCTCAACTTTGGAGAACCTCTACGCTCTGTTTGGATCTCCCTTCCTGCACTGAGACTTTGAAACTCCAAGTAATCGGTCAATCCTAGGACTCAACTTCTTTGTCCCCCCATACCGTGGATCACGTTCCTGCATTACTTGTTGTCCAAAGGGGGAAAAGCATTGTTTCGTATATCCTATCCATTTTCTTCATTGTTTAAGTGGAAAGGTAAATCCTGGTTCTGATACTTTATCACAGCTAAAAGCGGAAGTGAAAATAGATATTTTCTTAGTCTTTTACTTTCAATCTCTCTCCTTTTATATTTAAAATGTATAGGAAATAGTCCAATAGATAATATTTAGAATATGCTTTTCTTTTAGTCTTTTATTCTTTGCCTTTTAATTGGAGTGGTTGATCCCTTTATACTGAATGTAACTATATACACATTTGAGTTCATGGCTATCATTTTCTTATTTGTAAAATATTTCTCCTCTGATTTCCGTTCCTTTCCTATCCCTTCCCTCTTCTCGGTTAACTAAGTAATCTTTAAGAACCAATTTAATTTTATTTTCTTATTTGGATATTTCGTTATGTCTCTCATAATTATTTTTAATGGTTGCTCTAGAATTTTAGTATGCATCATTTATTTATCACAGTATATTTAGAGTTAATATTTTTCTATTTGTCTTTAAATGTAAGTATCTTAGGACCATGTAGTTTCATGTAGCCCTTTCTTTTGTTCTATATTGCAATGTATGTTATATTTGTTTACATTCCAAATCCACAACCTATTGTTAGAATTCTTTCCATTAAACAAAGATATGTATTCAAAAGAAGCGAAGATATTAAAAAATAACCTTTTAATTTATCTACACATATACCATTTCTGGAGCTGTTCATTCCTCCCTATACATCTTAGTTTTGATCTGGAATTACTTCAGTATAGCCTGAAAAGTATTCTCTGACATTTCTGTTTATTCAGGTGTGACATCAAGGAATTATTTCAGATTTTATTTATCTGAAAATTAAGACTATTTTTGAAATAGGTTTTCATCAGATATGGAATTTTAGTTTAATAAGGTTTTTTTTTTTCTTTCAACATTCCAAATATGTTGTTTCATTGTCATTTGTCTTGCATCGTTTCTGATGACAAATCAGCCATTATTTGTATCGTTATTTCTATATATGGATTATCTTTTTTTTCACTGTTTGCTTTTAAAGTTTTCTTTTTGATTTTCTTTAGTCATTTGGCTATCATGTGGCTATATGTGGTTTTTCTATGTATTTATCTTGCTTAAATTTCACCAAGATTCTCGGCTGAGGTTTTTGCTCAAGTTTGGAAACATTTCATCCATTATTTCTTCAAATATGTTTTCTACATCATTCTTTTTTGCTCTCGTTCTGAGGCTTCACTAGCACACTCTTGAAACATTGGATATTATTTTACCGGTCATTCATGATCTGTTAATACATTTTCACTATTTTTTCCTCTATGTTTTCATGTGTATAGATTTTGTTTCTATGATTTCAAGTTCACTAATCTTTTCTTCTGTGTGGTCCATTGGGGTTAGCTCAGGTCTAGGCCCATCTAAGATAATGGGCGCAGATATTACAGGATATATTATACAAAAGTATCAATAGACAATCCAAAGCAGAGTTGAACTTATAATTATGGTTAAATGAAGTCTCACTTATGTTAAAGAATCAAATACGAAATATTCAAAAGCCCTGCTGCTATTTGTTAATGAAGTAATAGATATAAAAAAATAACTAGAGTGAGACTATCTATAGAGTATTAACTAAATCCATAGCTTTGGCTCTCAAATGAGAATTTACTCCTGTGAAAATAAGATTAAATAAACACTTTGCTTTATGATCGACAATGAACTTAATTGACTAATTAATTAAATCACAAATTTAATAAATTAGTATTTTTGGCTATTTTCTAGATGGAACACTTAGAATTAAGGGTCTTTTGCATTCTATATATGCTGCAAAAAATAGTTGATTTAATATTTGAAGGAACTCATTTTTTCAATGAAATCACTTTTATTGTTAAAATTTTTCAACACAGGAAAGATTATTTACAAAGTCAGTGATAGTAAAAATGCTAATAGTTAAGACTTGGTGAGTACTTTTTTGGTGAAAGACTGTGTGCTAATAACTTAACATGAATTATCCTATTAAATCCCCACAACAACCCTACCAGATTCTAATAACTATTATTATGAGTTTACAGATGGAGAAACTGGGGCATATAAAGGCTAAGTACATTATTTGAAGCTTACCGACTAGTAAGATGTGAATTTAGGATTCAAACTCATCGCAACCAAAAACCTCCAACCCAATGTTGGTAAAATTTGATTGTGTTCATATATTTATAAATGATGCTCCAGAACCATGGTTTCCAATACAGCGGCCACTAGCTACATGTGGCTATTTAAAGTAAAATTAATTAAATTAGTAAAATTTAAAATTCAATTCTTTGGTTGCTATAGTCACATTTCACGTGCTTAAGAGTAATATATGGCTAATGAGTACCATACTGAACAGTGCAGATATAAAATATTCCTATTATCAAAGAAAGTTCTATTGGAGAATACTAGTTCAGAATAGTAAGTTCTTGTTCCAAATGTATTTTCTCATCGTAAGTGAAAAATATCCATTCCTCTCGCTGTGAATGGAGATTGTGATTATAATAAACTGCATTATTTGAGGAAAAGGCTGAGGACAATGCAACCTGGATGAATGTCTTTTAGGATACTTGGAGAGAGATCTTCTGGCTGAGGGTAAGTTCTTTGATGCATGGCTCAGTATCTTGCTCAAATATAATTGAGGGGTTTCCCCTAGAGTAACTTTCGCTTAATTTAGAGGAAAGCAGTTGTGGCTTGAGTCTGGGGTAAAAAGAATAGCCAATAACTCTGTGATGGGATAATCTGGTGATGATGTTCAACAGTACATTAGTCCATCAATTATATGATGATTGCTCCACAATATGTCTTTGTTCATGTGCTGCGGCTTAAGGTTTGCTGAATGATTTCAGGTGTCCTAAGGAAATATACTTTCTCAGAAATCTTTTCCTTTCTATGGATTTTCATGCCAGTGATGATGACGGGTAACTGCATGCAGAGCCTCCATTCCCAACACATGGTCACTTTGTTCAAGAGCTCATTAAGCAAGCGCAGAGTGGTTGGGAATGGAAGTTAACTGAGATTCAAAGAAGCAGTAGCCTTGACCACGTGATTGTTAAGAATGTTCCTCTCTTTGGATGCCGTTTGGTATTTATTTGCTTAAGAGACTAATAGTCTCAGATTGTTTGAGTGAGCCACAAACATAATTGTTTTCAACAAGTCCTAGTCATAAATCTCTAATATTTATCTTTCTAAGAGCACAGACCATGGAATAGAATAGTAGAGCAAAATTAGAAAGTCCAGAAACAGCATCAAGCCTAGAAAAAAACGTTAGTATTCAACCATGTTGACATTTCAAGTCACTGAGGAAAGAAATACATAAGTAGATAGTATGACATCTATCTTAAATTTTGACTAGGAAAATTATATCCCTACCTACAAGTTTTAGAAAAATAGAACTAAATAACTAAGTGGTTTATATGTAAAAAGAAAAGTATAAAATAACTAGGTTATAATGTAAAGGGAATCGTAAGTAACTTTGTAGTGAGAATTATTCTTTTTCATACATTTATTAAAATGTGTTGAACATGCACTATGTGGTAAAAACTGCAAAACACTTAGCATTCAAAATTTAAAAACACAGGTATAATCTCTGCCGTCTCAGAGCTAACATTCAATAAGGCTAGCTAAAGTTAAGGAAAAGAGGAGGCCGACACGGTGACGCAGTGGTTAGGTTTGCATGTTCCGCTTTGGCGTCCAGGGTTCACCAGTCCGGATCCCAGGTGCGAACCTACACACCACTTGTCAAGCCATGCTGTGGTAGGCGTCCCACATATAAAGTAGAGGAAGATGGATGTGCATGGATGTTAGCTCATGGCCAGTCTTCCTCAGCAAAAAGAGGAGGATTGGTGGCAGATGTTGGCTCAGGGTTAATCTTACTAGAAAAAAAATGAGTAAATAAATTTTAAAAATTATAAAAGAATAAACTTAAGGTGAATTAAAATGAATGCTTTAAAGAAAAAAATAGCCAAGATAATGATTATATTGCTGTAGGGTTTTCCTCTTTACAAAGGATGGGCAAGGAACACTGATGTGAGTAGATGATTTCTAAGCTAAGACTAAAAGACAAGAAAGTTCTAAGCATACAAATTTAAGAGGAAAACAGTGAGAGCAGGATATGCAAATCTCACAGAGTGTATTGAAAGAAGGCAGGTTGGCGAGAGCACAGCAAACCTAGGGAAGTGATACAGAAGGCTGAAAATAATAGACAAGATTGCTAAAAGCTCTGTTCAGAAAAATTGAAGCAGAATCCAGACAAAATGATTCACAAATAACTATATCGAAATAATATCCTTACTTTACATCTCTTCAATAAGTCATAAGGAAAGAGTACTACAAGAAGAAAATGGGCTAAGTATACATACTGCCAAATGATGATTTAGAAATTCTTACGACCAGAAATGTATAACAATAAACATGTTTAAACTCACAACTCAATTTAAATGAACTTGGCATAGATTTTTTTAAACTATAAAATCAAATATTTTCTCCCATTTAGTGCAAATTTTTCTTATACCATTTTTGGAGGCAAAAATAACAGCAAGTTGGAAGTACACATCAAAAACCTCCACATTGAGCATATTACAGTTTACAGAGAGAGAAGTTTATTCCTATAAGATACTTCTGTCGCATGTAAAAATGTGTATATGCAAGATGTTTACCATTCTATTATTTAAAAACATAAAAAATGGAAAAATTCAAAATCTTCAATAGTGACATTTTTTTTGGATTCAGCCATGCAGTGATTTTTTTTTCCAGTTTTATTGTGATATATTTGAAAAATAAAAGATGTGTATAATTAAGGTCTACAACATGATGATCTGATATACATATACATTTTGAAATGATTACCACAATTAAGCTAATTAATATATGCATCACCTCACAAATTACCATTTTTTGTGTGTGTGGTGAGAACATATGAAGTCTACTTAGCAAATTTTAACAATACAATACAGTATTATTAATTATAATCATCATATTATACATTAGATTTCCAGAGTATGTTCATCCTGCATAAATGAAACATTGTATCCTTTGACAAACATCTCTCCTTTTCCTCCACCTCTGAGCCCCTGGCAACCACCATTTTAATCTCTACTTCTATGAGTCCAACTTTTTTAGATTCCACGTGTAAGTAAGGTCATGCAGTATTTCTCTTTCTTTGCCTGGCTTATTTTGCTTAGCATAATATCCTCCAGGTTCATCCATGTTGTCACAAATAGCAGAATTTCCTTCAGTTTTAAGGCTGAATCATATTCCACTGTATATATTTACCACATTTTCTTTATCCATTCATCTATCCAGAGAAAAGAGTTGTTTCCATGTCTTGGTTATTGTGAGTAATGCTGCAATGAACATGAGAGTGAAGATATCTCTTCAAGACTCTGATTTCTATTCTCCTGGATATATGCCATATGTGAGATTGCTGGATCATATGGTAATTCTAATTTTAATTTTTTGAGGGACTTCCATACTCTTTTCCGTGTATATACATGTGCACCGCCCAGATGCTGTAATCTCTCACCTGGATTCCTTAGCTCTCGTGGAGGCATTTTCACGCATGGATGGTGTTTAAATTGATGTTTCTGTGAGAGGATGAGCATTGGAAACTCCTATTCTGCCATCTTGCTCAGCAATAATTGGTTTTAACATAATTGATTACATGCCAAATGTGGAGAATATACTCTAATAATGACAGCATATTCAAGACATATACTTTATACTAGGATGTGAACATAACTGAAAAGATTTACTGAAAATATTACCAATTATTATCGGGTGCTTGTGAGATTTCTAGGTTTTTTTTTTTATTATTTGCATTGTTTAATTTATATTTTTTTACTTTAACATGGCTTATCAAATTACAAGTAGTACGTATGTAATTTAAAACAAGAGGATGCTCTAACAGTGATTGTTTTTCACAACTTATTCACAAGACCCATCTTCTAGCACTTAATTTTATCTCATATTACTTGCCGCTAGTTATCCCAAATGTAAGAAAGAACATGGTTTTCCAAAAGTAAGTATTTTTCTTCATTCTTGTAGCGGCTGCCATCTAAGAGTCCCTTATCATCATACATTAAATTGCACTCGATTGAAAAATATTGTTAAAAGTAGTTTTCCTCTCTTTTGCTTAATGGGAAAAAAAGAATTACTTAGTGTTCTTTCAAAGTGAACTTCTTGCTACTCTTCAGGTCATATGCGCTTATGCTTGTAAAATAGAAAAAATAGGATGCAATTTTATATATTCGAGTCTTTTATATTTCTCTCAATTTCAAAATTTTAAGTTCTTTTTAATACATGTGTAATGTATCAAGCACTTGTTCTTTGAAAAAAATTACCGTTAATCTTTCTATTTTAGAGAATAAGACATTAGTTTTTATGGTGTTGTGCTTGACATATTTAAAAATATAGTTCTCAATAGCATTCATTCACTTAAAAAAAATAGCATGCTGCAACCTGATTGAATTAGCAAAGGAAACTGTGGGGGTTGAAAACTAAAATCTTATAAAAATATGAATAAAATCACTGTTATTTTTTGCAATATCATTGGAAGACCATGGTAATGAATAGAATTTCTCCAAACTATGAGCATTCTCATGTGATATGCATAACTGCCACACAATAATAGTTCAAAATTGTCCTCTTATATTCCTCATGGCCCAATTCTAATCTAGAGAATTTGGCTGCACCCTTAATTTTATTAATGCAAGGTCCAATTTTGGCCTTCATCTTACATAACATAACACAAGACGTTTCCCATTTCCTCTTGCTGAAGCATTTTCTTCACTTGATGGGACAGATTGCAAAGAATTGTCACAAATCCTTTGCAGGCCTTTACAAAAGAGTTAGGTTCAGTTTTTGATCTTTTTAATTTGGACTGGATTTGTTACTCACTTTGACCAATAGCATGCGGTAGAAGTGATGTTATGTGAGTCCTGAACCTAAGCCTCATGGAACATTGCACAGTTGGCATTCTCTATATTGGAACAAGCAGGCTAGCCTCCAAAAGGATGGAGACCTTGTGAGTAGAGGTCTCATCCATGCCAGTCTTCCCAGCTGAAGGTCCAGACATGTAGGGGAGTCCCGGTGATTCTACATGGAGCAAATACAGACCACCCTGCACAGTCCAGCCCATCTTGTCAACTGACAGAATCATGAATAAATAAATATATTTTGAAACCGATAAGTTTCAGGACAGGTTGTCATAAAGCAATAGATATTTATTACACCTGACTTTCAGGACACCATTTCTTGGTTTTTCTTATACCTCTGTGGCTATTACGTTTTAGTCTCTTTTGATGATCGTTCCTAATTTCTCTCTGATGGGTTGTTGTCCTTCACTGTCTTTAGAATCTTTTTTAGTTAAATGCCCTTAAATGCCATCAACATGCTGACAACTACTGTATATATATATATATATATATATATATATATATATATATATGCTTTAATATACTTAATTTGTATATACATAGTCTTAGGAGAACTTTCTAGATTCATATAACCAAATATCTGCTTATTTCCACTTCGATTTCTATCAAAAAAACATCAAAACTTCACATGTCCAATACTGCACTCCTGGTTTTCCAATCCAAGTCCGCTCTCCCTTGAGTCTTGCTCATCTAAGTGATTGCCAACTCTGTTATACAATTTCCATAGGCCAAAACTGTTAGTGTCTTTCTTGACTATTCTCTTTCTCTCATACTCCACATCCAATCCATCAGCAAATCGTATTGGCTCTATCATAAAATTATCATCTACAATCTTGTCACTTCTCATCACTTCCAACCTACCACTCTGGTTCAAGCCACCATAGTCTCTCACCTGCAATAATCTTCTGAATAATCTCTCAGTTACTTCATTGTGGCAAAGTCCCCTTCCTGTTCCACCCTTCAATCTATTCAATAGACAATTCAGTGCCATTCTATTAAAATCTAAGTCAGATTGTGTCACTGATCTCCTTAAAACCTTCCACTAGTTTACAAGGCTCTATATTACCAATGCCCTCCTATAACTCTTTGATCTAATTGGTTCTTACTCTAATTTCCCCTGGTGTATTCCATCCTCAGTGTTCTTCTCCCCTCTTCCAGAAATTGCCAAGACCAATTTCAGCTTGCTGTATCCCCTGCTGAAAACTTATTTCCTCTACTATGATCATGAATCATATGGCCACCACCTTCCAGTATTTTCTTGAAAGTTATTGTCTCAGAGTGGTTTCACCTGACCACTTTATCTGAAATTGTATTAACATTCCCCATTCAACCCTCTAGTATACGTCTTTTCTGCTTTATTTATTTTTGTGTCATTTACTTTCCTAATCTACCATACTAGATAGATAGATAGATAGATAGATAGATAGTTTCAATTATTTTTCTTGTTTCCCCAACTAGAACATAAGTTCTATGAAAACAGGAATTTTAGTCTCTTTCATTCAGTGTTCTGTCCCTAGTGCTTGGAATAATGACTGACGTATAATAATTGTCTAGTATTTCTTGGGCAAATGGGTTAATGAAAGTACCTTGGATCATAAACAGAGATCAACCTCTAAAGAGTGACCACAATTCAAGGTGATTTAAAAAAATTATACAGTCACAGTAATGACTAAATTAAAGTAGGGGCTGATGAACTCATTATCTAATTACTTATCATTAGGATAATTGAAAATTGATTTTTAATTTCATGTGATGATGTTGTTTTCACCTTTGATTTTACCTTATTATTGCTACTTAATATGCTCTATTAACTTACTCTGTGTATTAAATTTTCTGTCCCATATCAAAGACCTCATCCATTTGGGTTAAAGCTTTATGGTCAAGGTTATTGCAGAAAAATTGAAGAGCATGTCATCTTATGATATTGTAAGTAGTAGCTTCAGCCTCAAACACAAGTATGAGTTATTTGGATTTTTGTTATTCTGGATTCTATTTCCTCTTGCATTGTTAAAACAAAATCACAATATAGTGTTAATAAAGTAAATCTTAGAGGTAGACCAACCACGGTTAAAATCCTAGTATCAAGAGAAAATAATACATTAATTTTGGTAATTTATTGAATTGTTCTAGCACCTAGTTTTCTCATATGTAAAATAGGAATAATAATAGTACTTGATAAAGTTACTGTGAGGAATGAGTGAGGAAATAAATATTGATGATACTAATGTGAATTGTAAAAACGATTTTTCTTTTGTTGTTTTTATAACCTATAATGTAAAATGGGAAATGGAAATATTTTTGTTGTAGCAACAGTAAATATATTATTGGAATATAAATAGTTACAAAACTCATGAAGAAGGAAGAGTCATGCAAATGATCAATGCTTAATCTGAAACAAAAGAGATATTAAAAGTTCAGAGAGAGGTCAAAGGACATATTGGGAAGATCAGGAACAGAAAGTATTCACATATTAAGACCAAAAGAGACATAAGACCACAAGTAAAAAGGATCTCAATGGCTAACTGAAACTTTCGCAGTTCCCTGCACTTCCCTGGGTAGCATCCCTCCACCTCCAATCTCTATCTGTTAACGTTCTGAGAAAGTTCATCATCCACAGGGTAAATATGTTATGCAAATATTTGCCATGGGAATCACACTATATTATGTGGTTATGCAGCTAGCATCAAGACTATTCGGTAGCAGTCAAGAGATATATTTGAGAGCATAAGAACATTCTTGGTTTATAATAAGATAGTTTATATCATAGAACACCCTAGGGGAAGATCTTAGTTCCACAACTGTAAATTATCTATTAACTGGCTTGCTTCCAGTTTGGAGCTATTATAAATACTGCTTCTATGAACATTCCCATGCAAGTCTTTGTGGGGACGTATGTTTTCATTTCCCTTGATATAAATTTTCAGGAGTAGAATCATCGGGTCATACAAAAAGCGTATGCTTAAATTTTAAGAAACTCCTAAACTGTTTTGTCAAGTAGCCATATTGTTTGCATTTTCATAAAATGTATATGAGGGTTGCAGTTCAATTCAAATTCTTTACTTGATATAGATCTATTCAGATTTTCTATTTCTTTTTTTGACGTTTTTGGCATTTGCTTCTTTTAAGACTTTGTCCATTTCACCTAAGCTCTCAAATTTTCTGGCACACATTTTCATAATAATATTTCCTTATGACTCTTTTTAATTTATGCAGTTTCTCTAGTGATGCCCCCTTTTATTCTTGATTTTTGTAGTTGTTATTCTGTTTTTTAGTCAGTGTAGCTAAAGATTTATTGATTGTGATGATGTTTTCAAAAAAATCAACTTTTGGTTTTATAAATTTTCGTGTTTTTTTCTTGATTTCTATTTCATTGATTTCTGCTCTGATCTTTATTATTTCCTTCCTTTTACATTTTCTTTGACTATGTTTATAATAGTTGCTTTAAAACATTTGTTGGCTATATCCACCCTCTAAGTCTATTCCAAGTCAGATTAAATTGACTATGTTTTATCCCTAGTAACTGTAGTACTTTCGTGTTTTTTTTAACATCTGCTATTTTTTTTGAAAGCTAGACACTTAGATAATATTTTAATAATGCTGGACTATGTTTTATTTTTCCCTCTTAATTTACAGATATTTGTGTCTCTGATCAATTTTTTATCTTGTTTTTAATTTTTAGTCTAGAATGCCCAGTGGTCAACCCTTTGGGTAGTTTGGTCACCCATTATTGCTTTGGGCAGAGGTTGTGCTCAAAAACCTCAAGATGCCAAGGCTTGCACCTTCTGCTGGATGAACGGTGTGTGAGCTGGGAAACACACGCAATGTTGCAGTCTATCCTGAAGTCTCCTTTGAATTTCACTATTTGCAGGGCTCCCTTGGGACTCCCCTGTGCTGGAATAGGTGGAGAGCTTACTTCAGCCCTTCTACGACTTCCTATTTTCCAAATCTCCCATTCAAATTTCTGGCTGATAATTTCTTGCCTTAAACCAAGACCACAAATTTGATTTTTCCCAAGTGTTCCCAACCAAATCTGCCATTTTCAGTTGGCAAAGCCATGGATTTTCACATCTTTGGCTCTAGATTGAATTTTCCATCTCTGGGACCAAAGCTGTTATATTTTGGTATATACTGAGGCTGCTACAGCCAGCCTTAATCTGGTAAAGCTGCAGTTTACACTTAAAAGCTAGGGAGTGGGATGGTGCAGGCCATCCGGCAGCAAGAAGACCACACACTCCAGCTTTCCTCAGTTTTTCAAAGATAAATGCTTCTTAATTTGTTTCCTAATTTGGGTCATTTTCCAGCATCCTGAACTGTTGTTTTTGACAAACTTTGCCCAATTTTATACTTGTTTTCTACAAAGTACCCAACTTGGCAAACTCTTCAGGTTGCTCTTACCAGAAGTGCCTCTTATAATTTCATTATGAATAACTCAAATATGCTATATTTTCAAGAATAATCTCTAAATTCCTTGCTAAAAGTTTTGAGATTTCTATGGAAAACACATAAATAGATAATATCCACGATTTTCAGGTGTGCAGATATCTAAGATAACAGGGCCACAGAAAATTTTAAAATAAATAGCTGATACACTGCTGTGGTACCATTAAACTTAACTAAGGAAGTTAAGAGGAAGAGTTATAAAAGAAAAGTCCAATTTCTTGCTCATTTGGATGAGATATATGCCTCTGTGGAGCACATATCTTCAGTTTTAAAGGCATTAACAGAAATTAGTGTTCAAGATTTGAAACATTGAAGTAGATGGTCTTACCTGAAAAGCAAGTAACTCATATAGATTGTCAAATTTCTACTGACTTACTTTCACCTTAGTTGACTATGACTCTGGCTCTTCCCCCTAGCTACAAAATATGGGATAGAAAAAGCAAAGACTAAAAATCGCTGATCTGTTGGTCTGAACCAGGAAAGAGTTTCAAGAATTGAAGTGAGAGAGTCTGCGGAACTTATGCTCCTTCAACCATTCTCTCCTTCCCTTTATCTTTCTATCTCTCAGTGTCCATCAACAGAGAGAAATCTATCGGCAGAATCCCAGCTCGGCCCTCCAGCTTTTCGACAGCTCTTTAGTCGTGTCTCAGCTTCTCTCATTGAACAGACATTGAAGGGCCCACCAACTGGTGCTCGGGAAGTCTAGTGAAATGAGGGAAGCAGTTACCATACCCAGAGTTGCCTCTTTTGAACCTGAGATGATTCTTTTCAGATGTTCACCCACAGGAGAGCATTGTGAAGTCATCTTTTTTTGGGTCATCTTAAGTTATTTACAAAGTCATGTTTGACAAGTCATATTTTGGGACTTTAATAAAGTGGACAAATTCAGTGAAAAGTCAGTGAGCAGAAAAGGTTACTTTTCCTCCCTCTGAGGTTGCCAAGGGATGTTTTCTTTGGAGTGGGAAAACGACGACCTTTTAATGTTTGCACTTCCCATTGATGCATTTATTAACACCATATTAGTGGCTGATTTGAAAAACCAACTTCGTTTTTTGTTTATTTGTTTTTCTCATAAAGACAAGAGGAGGAATTTGGCTTCACCTTCTACAAGTGAGAAAAGCCCTATCTCCCCACCTCTTCTTTTCAGTAACTCCCTACAATGGTGTTGGCTACTAAAATTCCTCTTGGAAGTAGAGTTCATGCCCTCTTTCACTGTTAATCCTTATCTTTCTCCCATTAAGTTCTAGACAACTAGACATCTTGAGACTATGCAACTCAGAAACGTCATAAGCAATTAAGGGTAATGTCGATTTTGCTGAATAATCATCTGAAGTCACTTATCAATATGCTATTTCTTCTCCATAATGAGAGGAAACATTCTTTTCAAACTATCAAATTTTAAGGTTAGCCAAAAAGCAAAGTAGAGACCATATTGATAAAAATATGAATATAAACTCTTTTCCTTTTATTCAAAAGTAGAAAAATTGTGCCACAAAAAAAAGAGCTAACCATGAATTTGGTGGAAATTATAACTTGAACTTAAGTTATTTTGTAAGTCATGTACACCCATTCACCATACTTACTACTTTATCATATTGGGAAAAATCGTCTTTCTCCTTTGATTTAATAGTAAAATAAAGGTGTTGATTCACATCACAGGATGAATTTCAGCTCCAAAGAAATAATGTGCAATAATTACAATGCACATATAGACTTTTTAGTCTGAGCCAAGAAGTACTGAACAGGAAATCATATCATTTATCACTTTCTGATGTGAAAGATTTTTCTTTCCCTTTGTCTGTTGCTTGTTTATAGTTAGTACCAGCAGGTAGGAAGGAAGAAGCAACTCACTGCCTGCTTTGCTTCAAATTGATTTATACAATTCTCAGCAAAGCAGACGATGTCTATGATGGATGTGCCATTTAATTAGACTGTTGTAAAAGCTGTAATTACATCTACTAAGTGCACTTTTATGTCTGCATACATAAGCAATTTCAAGGAATGCCAGTTATATTCCACAAGGCATTGTCTGAGTTTCTGGAATTGGTTTTTGGGTGTATATGTGTGTCTCCTGGGTTTTTCTTTTGTAATCAAGAATGACTTCTACATGAAATGATCTATTCAGAAATATCCTTAGAAAATACAGAAGACAAGGAAAGTATAAACGAAGAGATCTTTAATATGAACTATGGCTTTTAGGACACAAATATTATGGGTTCCACAATTTAATTAAGCCACTTAAAAACATCCATTTTGAACATTAAAAGAAAACTATCTGATATCCCAATCTGTTAAACAGCTTATATAGGCATTAGCGGTGATGTCTAAAGAACTAATAGTGTTCACTATACTCAATTTAGACCAACATTTGTGTCATGTTCTTACCCTCTTTGTGATCCATTAGTGAAATGGCTTTGCTTTATTGCATAGAGTAAAAGTGATTTATTTTAAGGTTGCTATTAGTCTTTGGACTCATGCTGTATCTTCAGCTGTTAGAGAGCTGTGGTAGCCAATAGAAATGCACCTTACATCTGAGGCTAATGAAAAGCATTTGCCAAAAGGCAAAATAAAATTGACTTGAACAATTCAGAGATTCTATGCAAATGAGCTGCTGTTGTTTTATTGTTCCTGTTTTCAAATTTTCCTTTTTATTGCAATCTATCAATAGCACAGGTAGGCAAACTATATGTGAAGTATTATCAAATTTCCTTTAAATTACTTTTAAAAAATTATAATTTTTACTACTTAAATAGAAGCTATTTATAAATAGAAATTTTGCCACTTAGTAGGACTAAATAATCTTGCTTATCTGAATGATGCAAACAAAATAATTTAAAACTAGGAAAACCTCCATCTGGAGACCTCATGTATATTATCCATGTTATTGTTTCTGTCAACTCTTTTAATGTTGGCCTGTGGCACTGTCTTAACACCACCTGCTTCCTCAAACATTGCACCCTCTGTTCTAAACCATAACAGAGTTACCTTAGATTTCTTGAAATCTCCTACCATGAAGTTTTAAAGCTAATATTTGGGCAATTTTTGTGTGATTAAGGAATGTAAAGACAAAGTTTTGAATTTCCAGTAAATCAATCTGATTTACTGTGTTTTATATCAGTTTGAATAATTGCTGAAGCTGAGCACATTGATGGCAGCCCCCTCCTCCCAAATTAATTGTATTTTGCTAGGTTCATTTATGTTTCTTCACTTTGAATATTAGTACAAGGAGAAGAGTTTGGTAGTAGAATGTAACACGTAGATGAAGTTGACATACTTCATTCTTACATATCCCAGGTCTCTGCCACTGTCATTTCTTATAGAAACTGATGTCTACTTTGAGAAATGTTAAACTATATTGATAACATTTTTTGTATAACTAATACGTATCTATTTCTCTTCATATTTTAATTTGATTTCATGGCATTGTCTTGAAGATTGAGTTTGAAACAGGTTTATAGAAATTGAAAACTCATTGAAATGTGTTCTTTAAAGGTAATGCCTTTTAGAAAATTGGAAAATTAGAAAATGATTAAAATCATTGCTTTAGATACTTTTTGTTTGTGTTCTTATTTTCCAAGTTCTTTCTTAAGGATCAAACAGTCATAACCAATGTGATTTTGGAAGTATAGATAAAAATTTTCAATAATAAACAATTAATAATAAAACATTTCTAAATCTGTTTATTTACTTTTAGTTCATAAGCTCATAGTCAATCTATTTTGGAAAGCAGCAAGGACTTAATAGTTAAGAAGATGGGTTTTGGAGTCAAATTTCTTGGGCTCAGATTCTTATTGTAAAACTTACTAGTTTGTCACCTTGAGCAACTTGAGCTTTCTAAGATTAGTGCAAATTAAGAAGTGAGGATGAAAGAATCAGTTTCATAGCATTAGTGTATTAGTCATAGTAGGCATTTTATAAATGGTACCTAATATTAACTGCAAAGTAGAAATGTTTTTATAAGACATATAATTCTCAAAATAACATTCCTATCTTTGCTGTTTTGTAATTTCTTTCTTTAAGAGCTTTATACTAATTTAAATGATATTTCCATTATTTTTTGAGCACCTATTTTGAGCCAGATATACTGTTGTATGTGGTGATGAAACAGCAATAAAGAAAAGAGGAAAAAAAAATTGTTTCCTCCATGAATTAATGACTGTGATGAATCATGGGCTAGTTGAGACATGAGGATAAGCTGAAAGGGTAGAATTGCAATTATTCTCAAGTTATAGCAATAGCCAAATTACTCAGCAGAGAGCCAACCACATGGGAAAGGGTCATTAGGATTAGCTATTATTATTGACTCCTTGTCCCTCCTGAATATAGCATTATGAATTTTCTCTTATTTAAAGATATTAGATTTAATATCCATCATTCCTGTAACATAACTGTACTAAAAATCAGACATTTTTCTTCCTTCTTAGTCTATTATCCAAAGGGGTAATATAAATGTGATTTTTTTACCCCTTCAGTGGTTTGCCTTCATTTCTTCTTTTGAACCTACCATCTCCCCCCAGTACTAGCCTTAAGAAAGTGAGCCTCCACAAACTTAGAGACTTGTTTTTCAGAGATGATAGTTTTTTTAGAAAGAATGATAGATATCTAGACATAGCCCAGAGCATTTACATTTTACTTCCATTCCACTATTAAAACTAACATTATTTATATTCTTTGTTCCTAATCAATAGCTATGTAGTTAAACTGAAAGAGAACACAAAAATAAAATATGATTCCAGAGAGCTTGGGAACTCAATTACAGTCTTCATGTATCCGGCCAAAATATATTATAAGGTTTATTGTAAGTTTTAGCACTTACAACATGACTAAAGCTTATTTCCTGAAGGAAAAAAAAATTATCTCTCTTAGATTTAACTAATAACAGTAAGTCATAAGATCATACGCTAAGCATTGGTTTTGACTTTATGAGTGTGTGTGAAAATAGGAGCAATGGTGAACAAGCTGGAGGTCATTTCCAGCCGGCTTGAGTCTGGTCCTCAGAGACTTCCCAGGAGCCTGTTTTATCTTCTTACCAAGTTCTCCCTGCTCAAAATGGGAGCTCATTGCAAAATTACAGACGACAGAAGATTTTGGAGTATGATTTACATTGTCTTAATATTCCGTGGAGTTTAAGAGATTGCTGATATTCTTGAGAGAGTTGGAGCTAAGCATGGGAAATAGTTTGTTTTCTTGATATATTATAATAATAACAAATGGAGAAAAAATGAAAAGAAAAGTTGGTAACTTAAAATATTAGTTAGCATTCAAATGAGCATTTGCAGGGACATCTATGAAAAGAAGACATATTTTTTTCCATTAAACTTTTTAATGGAAAAACATCTATCCTACACATCTACCACCATCAAAAGTACCAATTAAAAAGTCAAAGACATTACTTCTTGTAATAGAAAGAGGATCCAACCAATTATGAGAGGTACAAGGAGATTAACAGATGTCAGCAATCATAATCACAACATTCACAGTTCAAAGAAGGAAGAAAGAAGAAGAAAGCCATATTTATTGGACACTTATGTACTAGGAACTATGCTAGCTACAGTGACAATTTTATTACATTAATGGCAATATATGATTAAGTTTTGCTCAACATTGAGTGAATTATCTCAGGGATCCAGCCCTGTCCCTTTCTTACATTCAACATACAAAAACATGGAATAAGTAATGTAAGTACAGTCCATGACTTCATGGAGTTAAGAGTCCAGTGGGCATTCTTAATCTATGTTTAGTAATATAGATTCAAAATTGGCCAATGTCTGTATTAAAAGGTTGATAGCTATGTCCATTTTTTCTAAGTTCTGCCCAAACTTCAAACTGCTTTTTAGTAGTTGCCATGTGCAGCAATGTTGGCAGAGATTTGCAGAGAAGAAAACAAATATCAGATTCTTTAAAAATAACCTATAATTCAGTTTTCACCATGATTACGCATGGGACTGCTACAAACTTCAGGACAATTCCATCTGTATTCTCAGAATAAAAATAACATTACAACAAGTTTAGAAATTTGAATCTGAAATAAAATTCCCCCAATTATTTAGAATTAGTTGGATATTCCTTTTTGAGAAGAATGATTTTGACATAACCCAAACTTTGGTCAAGCTTGTATTTCTATGCTAAAATTGCAGAAAATTTTGAAACAATCTTATATTTATTTCAAACTATTCTCCAAGAAACTAAACCACATAGAATTTTGATTCATTACGTTCAGGCAATAGAATAAAAGGGAATGAAAAAAAAACCCTAGGTTTTCTTGAAATATCTGGCAAGTGATTTGTCTCAACAGAAACTGTACAGCTTGGATTTATTACTGCTGGCATATTAACACAGTTTATATGCACAGAAGAGTTTATTGGTATATATACATATCATCTAGCACACTTTCATATCAACTAGAGAGACAAGTATTTTAGTAGCTGTGACAGGAAAACTCTTCACTTCTTGCAGATTATGACTCCCTGTAACATTCTGAACATTTTATTTTAATGAATTTTTTTGTGTCCCCCTTGCCCTACTTCCCTGTTGATTGACAGTGATCTGTAGCTCACAAAGCAGAAGCTCTGATAGAATGATGAAGGGCTGTTCTCTTCCTTTTCGCATCACAGTGTCCTTTCATCTCTGTCTCTATTCTCTGCTCATTGTTCATCTTTGGAATCATCAGTCACCATACAGTATAGTTTACAAATATTGTGTGACAGAGGAGAAAAAGTTGTCAATCCAATAACATGGAGTCTATCAAATACCTGCCAGACTGCAGCTTGAAACTCCCTCTTCAAGCTCCAGCCAGAGCCAAATCAGGTCTTAGATAACAGTTCTTCTTAAAAAAGCAAATAGATTTTTCCCCCTCTCTCTTTGATGACCTACACTGAGTGAGATGGCTTATTCAAGGCCCTTTTCTTTGCTTATTAGACATAGGCTGATCAAATTCTGGGAAGCAATGAAAAGAGTCCCAATGACACCTGGGTTTCTCTTTGTTAGAGCAAGCACACATGGCCTACAAAGAAAACTCATATAAACACTAGGCTTTCAGGAAAATACAGTTTAATGCCAATCACTATGTTTAAAATGAAAATACAGTAAATTCATTGTAGAGCATTGTATTTCTAAGAACTTGCAAATTTTGGCCCATTGAGCTGAATCAAATCATTGTGACAATAATAAACTCCCACTGTTTTATGAATTTTTCATTTTTTTGATTAATATATTTCTATCATAAAAGTAGATTCAATTTTGATTGAAATTATATCTAATTAGGTATTCACTCAGTGTTATATATTTCATATGCTTTTAGATATAAATTTTTTACTAAAAATTAGGCAATAAAAACAATTTTAAAAATAGGAACAATGCTGCACATTTGTCAGAAATGTTGTACAAAGCAAATTGGGTAATGTATGAATGTGATCTTACCCAGGGTCTGGCACATTATGGGTCCTCAATTAATTGTAGCTATTGTTATTATGATTTTATTATTACTACTATTACTAAAAATCCTGACATGCATTTATTAAAGTGTAAATAAAATTGTAAAATATAATGCATTCAAAAGTAAGCACACATTGATCCTAATATGGTGTTATACATCAATTATATATCAATAAAAAAGTAAATGCACATATATAAGTTGTTTTTATAAAGACATAAACCTAATTAGTATAGTTCAGTGAACAGAGGTGGAATAAATAGAGTGGAATACAGGTGGAAAGGAAAAAAGAGGTGGAATAGTATTTTTAAGTTAATTAATAATGTCTGATTGGATATAGCAGGTATTGTACTTAGATATAGAACCTTCAGAATTCAGGATGTGAGAAGGGTCTTGCTGCCCTGGTTTTGAGGATAATATGATTAAAATTTGGAAATAAGAGGAGGAAATCTTTATTTTTAGCATAGTAAAAAAGTTGGATTAGAGAATTATATGTCTTCCTGATAAATTTATAAATTATTTTAGATATTATTTCTGAACAAGTATAGAGAAAAAACATAGCCATGATGGATTAAGTTAAAAAACAGTGTGAATGTCCATTGACTTACTAATTTATTCACTCTCATAGCAAAAGGTTATTGAGTGGTTCCCATGCAATGGGCACTGGGAATTAGGAAGATGATACAAGGATAACTAAGGAAAAGTTGTGCATTTTATGATTCTATTCCATTTTTGGTTATTAATAAGCTTGAAGAGTATGGTTCAAGGTATGGTTGGCCATGGTTAGGCCTATTGCACTGCGATCTTATCTGAGCCCTGTAGCATAGCAATATGTGAAACATGGAAGTAAAGTTATTATGAAACTGCCATGCAGCAAGGTTATACATCTGGAACTGGATGAGGCCATCAAACTTTTGAATTCCCTTACTAGGAAGACACCAGGGAGCCTCAACTACTTGCTCCAAAGCTACTCATGGTCTTCTATGTATCCTCTGCATTGCTTATTGGTGTAAATAAAATGAAATGTTACCTTCAATCATTAAACTTGGCCAGAGTTCCATGGCCATCATGCATCCAGATTCTAGCAAAGTTTTTGGTAAGGCTTAATTATATCTTTACTCATCACAAAATAGAGAAAAAAATTCTATATGATTGTATAATGGATCTGTAGCTTAGTGAGCAACTCTCTCCCAAGGGAATTGAATGATGTTTACAATCAAATTGAACAGAGCTCTCCAGATGCCGACTGTAGACTCTATAGTTGGTTTTAGGTCACTTTGTGTTTATAATCAACATCTTGATTGAGTCCCACAGGGCATAAGTCCTAACTTTGCAAATTACATAAAGAAATCCTGAAATAAGGGATGACAAAAATTTGAAACAGAATTTCATCCCTCTGAAATGAAGGAATTGATCTAACAGGATACTATTGAATAACATAATTACAAGGCATTGCATTTAGTGTAATACCCTTCATAAAACCTGGATTGAGGACTAATCTGGTATAACAGTTTTCAGTGTGACAAAGCCATAGGGTTAGCCATCCCACACTGCGTTATAAACTGATCTGACCTCATCTGAAACAATGTGTGGTGTTCTGGGTATAACATTCTTTTAGAATGTTCTTCCACTTAAATATATACAAGGAGGTTTTCTAAGGGTTGGAACATCTGGAAATCATACCATACAATCAACAATGTATGGAGAAATCTAAAATTTAACCTGAAAAAGAATAGACTTAGTGAGGAAATCATAGTTTTCTTCAAATTGTAAGCCTGCCGTGTTAAAAGTGATAGTTGTAGTGTGTGAGATATCAAAGAACAAATTGAGGACCAGTACGCTAGCCCCCCTTACCCATAGTTTCACTGTTTGCAGTTTCAGTTACTCGTGATCAATTGTGGTCTGAAAATATTAAATAGAAGATTCCAGAAATAAACAATTAGTAAGTTTTAAATTGCACATCATTCTGAGTAGTGTGATGAAATCTTTCACCATCTTGCTCTATCCTGGCCCGGATGTGAACCAGCCCTTTGTCCAGTGTTTCCCAGCTGTACACAATTACTTGCCCCGTTAGTCATTTAGTAGTCATCACAGTTATCAGATCAACTGCAGCAATATCGCAGTGCTTGTGTTCAAGTAACCCTTATTTTACTTAATAATGGCCACAAACTGCAAGAGTAATGATGCCGGCAATCGGATATGCCAAAGAGAAGTTACTGATGTTAATCTCTTACTCTGCCTAATTCATAAATTAAACTTTATCATAGGTATGTATGTATAGGAAAAAATATAGTATCTATAGGGTTCTATAGATCCCTATAGTATCTGTCTGTGGTTTCAGGCATCCTCTGGGGGTCTTGGAACATATTCCCCATGGATAAGGGGTGCTACTGTACTTAATTTCTATAAGAGTTTGGGTTCAATATAAAGAAAAACGTTTTAAATTTGAAGGTATGGGAGATTTTGCTGCTGATAAGGCTATAAGTTTCTATTTGATGGATCTTCTGGCAAATAGCAAATTCTAGACAAAATGTAAAATGAACTATTTGGAGGCACTGAAGAGTGAACAAAAGCAGAGTGAATAAAAGAACACTGAACCTGTGAGGGCTGACTCTTGAGAGAAGAGCAGCCTATTAGCTTGAGGCAGACCCTACATTTCTCAATTAGGCCTCAATTTAGATGGAAAATCTGTAGTCCTTCTGACTTGAAGAACCAGGAGTCAGGTGTATTAGTTTTCTATTGCTTCCCCGACAAATCATCAAAAGCTTAGTGGATTAAAACAATGCAAATTTATCTCTTTATAGTTCTGTAGGTCAGAAATCCAACATGAATTTCTCTGGGCTAAAGTCAAGGGGCTGGCAGGTAAATGTTCCTTTTTGAGTCTCTGGGGACGATCCATTTGCCTACCTTTTCTGTTTCTAGAGGACATCCTCATTCCTTAGCTCACGGTCCTCCTCTCCATCTTCAAAACCAGTAACATAGCATCTCTCTGATCCTTTATCACATCTCTCTCTAACCACAGTCAAAATGGTTCTCTGATTTTAAGGACTCATGAGAATAGACTAGACCCAATCAGATAACCCAGAATAATCTTCCATCTCAGAGTCCTTAATGTTTATCACATCTTTAAAGATCTTTTTGACATGTAAAGTAGCATGCATAGGTTCTGGGGATTAGGACATAGACATTTTATGGGAGGAGGCATTTTTCCACCTACTACAATGGGGTCTGGGACAACTGCAGCTTCCAGAAGATGAAGGGAGTAGAATTCCAGACTGGAGAGAGCTGGAGAAGAAGACCCTCAAATTTTGTGTATAAATTTTACTCAATTCTCTGAAGCATCAAAGCATGCCCAGCAAAGGCTAAAATATACTGCCCAAATTTAAACTGCTGCCGGCTATAGAGGACGAGAAGTTTTCAGTTTTAGTTTAGCTAAGCTGCCTGATTAAGTAATTAATAATAATAACCAATGTCAAAGTGTCAAAAAAAACCAAAAAGGATTTCCTATCATGGAAATTAGCCAAAGAGATCCTAGTTGACAGTCTGCAGAAAGCTTTACGTTGCATGAGAGGTTGAACTACATAGTATCTAAGATACCTTCCAAATCTAAAATCTTTTGATTATTATATCTGTTGCATGAGAAGTAGGTTTGCATTTTTAAAAAGGGTATGTCTTTAAAGTCCCTAAGCAATAAGACTTTCTAAATCTTTTTGAGATTCCGGGATTCCTAAAGGAATTTGGATGGAGAATGTTCAACTATGGGATTGGCATGATTAAGATTAATTGTTTAAAACCCAAAGTTACGTCCTTATGTTTAGTTGAAACATGGAAGAAAGAAACCATCACGTATTTAACTCCTATTAAGTGTCAGGAAATTGGCTAAGTGATTTCAATATACATTAGCCCGTTTTTCTTCTGTAAGTATTTTGAAGACTGCATTACTCTTATCTGCGGATGAAGATGCTGAGGTTGAGTGGAGTTGAGCAGCTCCTCAGCAGTCACAGACTTGGTACATGGAGGACCCCTACAGCCATTTAAAGGACAATCTGTTTGGTTCCTTCAATGTTGCTGTCATATTGAGAGACTCACATGGTGAACTTCAGCATCCACAGAAGTAAGAAGGTAATGGCAATAAGAGCAACTGAAATATTTTAGTCTAATAAAAAAATGAAGTCAAAAATTAAATCATGGCTTTGTTGTTGATGTTGTCTGATATATATGTATATAAATGCTAACATCAGAAAAAAATTCTACTTTAAAATTTGTTTCTCCTCATAATTCATAAATATTCTTTTAAAGTTTTCATCATCTTGAAATGTTTTATTTATTTTATAGCAGTCCTTAATACATCTGTCATATCTTCAAAAGATTCATCCCGATTTTATCTGACACTTCATTTCCCTGGTGCCTTTAAGTGAAAGCTTGCAAAACTTATGTTCACAGAGAGTGCAATGGAAAAAAATGACACAGCTACTTAATTAAAAAAAGGAAAAGAGAAAACTAGTTAATTTAATTTTGCCATTTAAATTACCCAGCAATAATTTGGGACTGAGATTAAAGGAAAGGACAAAGAAAGAAAAGATTTAAAAACAAACTATTTTATCTAAAGGGAAGGAATCTGAGTGCTGACTATCTTATTCTTTAGGTACAAATAAAAATCCATCATTGGGAGGCAAGTGGACATAAATTATTACTCCTCACTTAGGAAAGAGCAAGTGAAAATGTATTGCTATCCTAGTACAAACAAAGAGCAGCTCACAATGTATCTGGACTTTTAAATTTTTCCATAGATTAAGGGTTGTGTAAATGCAATGATTTGAGAACTTGGGTAGTAGAACTGAACAAGATTATTACTATGATACATTTATGATCTTTAATAGTGGATGGATCTCAGTGCTATCCTACAATCTCTTTCAATTTCACAGGTCAGTTCATTTTCCCATGGGTTATTTCAAATATCCTTCATTTCTTTTAAACATCAACTCTCCACTTCACAGTAAATGACCTCCGCCCTATCTTCATAGGTAATATCAGATAGCATCTCTCTGACTTTTCAATCATGAAATTCGTTAAAAACAAAATTTCATAGACAAATTTATCTGAAGCACCTATCAAATGTTATTAACTTGCAACAAGGGAAACAGAATTGTGACCAAAATTTTGCCATATCAGAGAGTGTTTGAAAAAAAGGGTGCCATTTCTGAGCGGGTATGAAACATTTCACTTACATGAATAAGCAGCTAGTTTTTTTTTTTTTTTTTAAGTAAGAAAGTTTTCAGTTTTATTTCACAAAGTTAAAACTATATATATGGGTATGTGTATGCATATTTTATATCCATACAAGTTCTTACAAAGAGTGTCAGATGGTTCAAAATGATATCTGTATCTTCTAGGAGAAGAAAAACACCACATACAAAAAACAAATAGGAGGGATACATCTGTATATGAAGTTAGAGTTACAACGGTTTACTCTCCAGCATTAGTAGAAGATAGTCAGCTAATAGGAAAGCATGAAATGAGATTAGACAGAAATCAGAGGCAGAGCATCAGGCAATAAGTTCTCATTTTAAACAATCCATGGTTAAAGATTTGGGATACAAAGTTTGCTTATTTGTTATGTTTACGGTAAAACTTTTTCTTTAGCAAACCTATGAACTTACTTGGCTCAAAGATTCCTTCCTCCTTACAATTAGCAGCGATGAAAGTTTCCGTCTTCCTTTTAAAGACAAATCTTTTTCGCATAATCTTTTATCCCTGAACTCATGTGCGTCTTCATCTGCTTCATGTACTGAATTATAATAATCAGCATTTCACATACTCGAATAACTCTCTTCCGAATCAAACAACTCCCACCCTCGAATTTGTGATCCCTCCCACTCCTGGCTTGCTTCTTTCCTTGAATTCACTGCCAATTATTTTTTTTTTTTTTTTTAAGATTTTATTTTTTCCTTTTTCTCCCCAAAGCCCCCCGGTACATAGTTGTGTATTCTTCGTTGTGGGTCCTTCTAGTTGTGGCATGTGGGACGCTGCCTCAGCGTGGTCTGATGAGCAGTGCCATGTCCGCGCCCAGGATTCGAACTAACGAAACACTGGGCCGCCTGCAGCAGAGCGCGCGAACTTAACCACTCGGCCACGGGGCCAGCCCCATTCACTGCCAATTATTGAAGGTGCTTTTTCTGCCCCTACAATTCCCTGTAAATATCCTTTCCTGTGTCACACTACTCTCTCTTTTGCTAAATGCAACATAAATATATATCTACATGCATACAGGTATATAGATATAGATGATATGTATATAACTTCAACCTTTTTATTACTTGAAGACTTATCATCATGGACAATATTCAATAATGTGAAATTGCTTTTCTAATATTACCAGTAATCCTTCTCTCTCTCTAAGTGATTTGGGTTGATAATGTAAACTTGTATTCACCATCACTCCCTCTCTCTCACTCAGGTGCTTCTTCTCCATCCCTCCCCCTCTGGAGGTTTTTTTCTCCCTTTACAGGAAGACTTTCTTATCTCACACAGCAAGAGAGATTGGCTCCAGTTGCTCCCATGTCTCCTTCCTTTTCCACCAGAGAGATACTTCCCTTCTAGTTCTCGTTCTAGATTGAAGGCCCTGCGAAGGTATTCTAGCTTGATAACCTCGGTTCAGATGCCTGTTATTGTGATCGGCAGAGGCAGAATGCAATGACTGTCAGATTCCCCTAGAACCGTATCACAGAAACAATCATTTCCCAATTTCCAGAAGAAAGAGTACTACTTGAAAAAACAGCACATCTTCACTACAATACTTAGCATGATTTCTGTTTCCACACTTGTATATCTCACACTTATTCCAATTCCATGTCTTCTAGAATGTTTTTCCTGACACCTAAGGCATAATTGTGTATTTCATCTAGTTTCTCTGATGGCAGCCTCTAACCTCAATTTTAACACCGTTTACATTATATTTGTATTTTCAAGTTTTATTTTATCTGTATACTACATTAAAATAGGATGTTGAAGATGAGGGAACAAGACATCCCTGTGTAGTTTACTACCGTGAACACTAGCTATGGCATTGTGCTTAGTATATAGTAATTGCTTAGTATTTTTTTTGTAAAGAAATGTGTAAATTAGTGGATAATTGCTGTCTTTTTATGAATTTCTGAAATTATATCTGAATAGTATTCATGCTAAGTTCTAGTCCCTTTCCTCTTAGAGCTCGCTGATCTTACTTAGATGATTTCATGCAAATTATAGCTTTGTCAGCTATACAGACTCACAAGTTTACGTGACTAAACATTTTTTATATTTGTACATTACCAATCTTTTCTTTTAATTTTTTTATATTTGTACCTTACTTGTCTTTTGTTTGAGTTCCAACTCATATAATTAATTTCTTAGTTGCCCCTCAAATACATCACAGCCATCTGAATTCATGATCTTACCACTCCATAACTTCCTCTATGCTGACCTTAAGCTGGTTATTTTCTGGTGCTTTCTATTACAGGCAACCGCATCACTAATTATGAATTTAAACAAGTCATAAACCTAGAAGTCATTCATGGCAACCTCTTTTGTCTTCGCACATAACCATTTCATCATAATATCTTATCAGTTTACCTCCAAAATATTATCTCCATGTTCTCTACCTCTACTCTAATCCAAATTCCCCTCACATGTACTTGGGCTATTGCAATAGTTTACTTTCTATTACGTACCTGCCATCTTCTCTGACTCTAATGTGCTGTCCACAGAACAGGAGGATTAACCTTTTCTAAATGCAAACCTGCTTAGATCATTCTCCTTCTTAAACATGTTTATATATTTGTGGTGGTGTTTTAAAATATGCCCCCAAATGATTTGATACTTTTCCTTTTCAGAGGTGAAGCCTAATTCCTCTCCTCTTGAGTGTGGGCTGGACTTAGTGAATCACTATTAAAATAAGTGCAAATAACGATGTGTCCCATTGGAGACAAGGTCATAAGAGACACTGCAGCTTTCTCTTTACTCTCTCTTGAATCACTTACTTACAGGGAAGTTAGCTGCCATGTTATGAGGATACACAAGCAGCTTATGGAAAGGTCCATGTGGCAAGGAAGTGAGATCTCCTGCCAAGAGTCATGCGAGTGAACCACATTGAAAGCAGCTCCTTGGGTCCTGATGAAGCCCTGAGATGACTACAGTCCCTGTTGACATTGTGTCTGCAACTACGGAAGAGACCCTGACTCAGAAGCACCCAGATAAACTGCTCCCACATACCTCATTAAAAAAGCATGTAAAAAAATATATAAATGTTTCTTTCTTAAGCCACTATGTTTCATTATAAATCAAATGATAACTATTACAGTATCCTAATAATTAAACTTACCATCATCTACTAAAACCTCTACAATCGGGTCTCTACTACTATTCCAGCCTCTTTATGTGCTATGACTTCCCAGCCTTGCACACTCCAGTCACAATGGCCTTCTTTAAATCCCAAGTATTTTTTTCTGTAACTCCTACTATCACAGGACTTTTTTCACATTAGATTTCCTCTTTTTAAATGCTTTCTTATCCCTTTATTACCATAGTAACATCTACTCATCTTGGAGATGTTACTATTTGATTACTGTTATCAATAGTAATGGTAAACTCCATGAATTTGTGCCCATCATCATATTCTGAGTATCTACTGTAGTGCTGAGTTTATAAATAAGTCAAGGGATGACTAATATCAAGGCTGGACACTGTGAAAAAACACAAACATTTTTATACTGGATTTTGGTGTGTCAAGTCCAGTTATATGGTCCAGGTGGATTGGCTCTTTTAGAAATGCATTAATTCATACAGGCTTCAAATATATCATCCTTCAAAGTAGCTAAAAAATGAAGGGCAAAAGGAGAATAAAATATCCACTTTTAAAAACTGAAATAAACAATTCGATTCATGCAGTTACCTAAATTTCTAGTTGAGTGCATTCACCAGATCACACAGTTATTTCAACATTTTTCAGACACATCCATAGTATGAAGTATTTCTTCATGAATCTGTAGAAAGCTTGCAAAAAGCACTCTTGCCAAAACTCTCGCTTACACATTTCAAAGCGATGGGAGTAAAACTGCCTGTAGAACTCCCATTAATGTCAATGAGAATCACTGACAAATTCCCAAGCAATACTTTGAAAACATCTTCATTGTTGCCTTGGGGCTATTGCTAATGCTGTGCACAAATAAGATTTAGCTCTTAAAGAGACAATTGCTTTTATACTGCTGAGCCTGTAACTTCAGTGATGCTAAACAGAGATGGCAACACAAGAATGCATCATTCTTTTTACATTTTCTGAAAGGCATTATTATGGTCTTTCTCAACATTGTCCTGATTTAAAATAAAGAAAACAAATTTTTCTCAAAATTAAGCTGCAATATGATTAAATAGAGATGACAAGATTTGTTTTCCAAATATATACATTACAAAATTCTCTATAGTCACCCTATTTATGGACCGGTTTCTGAAAATTTTCTTTTGATACGTAAAAAAGTAATTCTGGACTAAAATTGATAGTTTCAAATGGATTTAAAATCAATTACAAGAAGGTCATTGCAGCTGGAGTGTGCAAGGGTGGGAACTCACAGCACAGAAGGAAGCTGAAAAAGTGGCAGAGTTCAGACTGTAGAGATGCTAGGAAATGATGAGAAAAAGTTTAATTATAGGATACTGTAATATTTGTCATTTGCTTCATACAAAACTTATTGGCTTAAAATTGATAGTCTGCAATAACTGCAGTAAAATTGATTTACTGTACGTACAATTCAAAACTATAGAAATTATCTGTGTTTTTGATCCACACATCAGATTGCAAAAATTAGAAGACCAAAAGAGAAAGGCTATTTTTATATACTCTCTAGAACTCCAATCTTTAGTTATAATACTTTAAGGAGGTACTTTCTTTATTAGTCGAAACAATTTTTCAAATTCTAGACTCAAGGTTTTTGAGGACATGTGCATAAACATTTAAATGAGAAAGAAGCAATTGAAAATGGATGTTCACGAAAACTTTAAATAGCATGAGTGACTATTGCACTTTTCTCTGCCACTTCTTCCATAATTGTTTTCTGGTCTTTCAATTTACTGTTGGGAAATGAGGATTTTGAGAATAAGCAGACTTGCCTTTTCTAAATGATTAAATGGAGTGGAAAGGGAGGAGGAAGGACTGACTGTTCATTAATAGAAATCAATGAAACCCTTGATAGCTTCAAAATGGTGTTGGTCTTTTTATTTGCTAAAAAATATTTTATTTATATTTGTTAAGATTTGAACAATTAGATTTCTATTTTAATGGTGATACATAGTGTTCTCTGTACCTAATCCAAATAGAATATACTAAAATGGTTTTAGTATATTGAGTGGTTTTAGTATATTGAGTGGTTTTAATGGAAAACTAGCTGGCCAAAAGATGGATGGTGATGAATGATTGAGATGGGGACAATTAAACTATATCACATGGGCTATGGACTGTGAGGAAGAACTGACAGCAAGCCTGCTTTGAGATGCCGTCTCAGTTTCCAGATAATAAACAGAGAACTGGCAAGCAACCTTGGCCCAAAAGAGATTTCTGGAGCATTTCTATGACATATCCTCCCCACCAACTTGTTCTTGGACAATAGTTTTAAGCTCTTGGCTACAGCATTTCTGTGGTACAAGATACCATGGGATCAGGCCACTGGGATTCTCTGTTTCTTGCAGTAATATTTAACTTGACCTTTATTCTCATTCCCAATATAACTAACACAATAGTATATGGCTAATTTTAAGTATAATTTTTAATGTCTGTCTTAGTTTATCATTTACTTATTTCCTCTCGTAGAAGGCAACTTACTCGGTAGCAGACTGACTCTGTTAGCCTCTATAAGTTAAAGCCAAGAGAGAAAATAATCACATTATTTTTTACTATTAAAAATTATTCAGATTCTGTAGAATGGCAGTTTAGAAAGCCCCGAATCTCTCTGCCTCACAGCTATCTGTTTGTTTATCGTCCACATATGAGTGAAATCACATGGCAATTGTAAGGTCCATCCATGTTGTCACAAATTTTTTGAGGAATCTCCATACTATTTTCCATAGTGGCTGCATCAATTTACATTCCTCCCAGCAGTGTATGAGGGTTCCTTTTTCTTCACGTTCTCTCCAACACATGTTATTTCTTGTCTTTTTAATAATAGCCATTCTGACAGTTGTGAGGTGATATCTCACTGTGGTTTTGATTTGCATTCCCTAATAATTAGTGATGCTGAACATCTTTTTATGTGCCTGTTGGCCATTTCTTTGGAAGACATGTCTGTGGTATATCTTCTTGGGAAAAATGTGCAAATCCTCTGCCCATTTTTTGATTGTGTAGTTTGTTTTTTTTGTCGTTGAGTTGTATGAGTTCTTTTTATATTTTGGATATTAACCTCTTATTGGATATATGATTTGCAAATATCTGCTCCCGATTGCACTTATAGATGTAATAGTTTATCCAGTATTTTAAACTATTTCTAAATAAGAAGTTTTTTAAAAACATGGTTTAAAAATACTTCATACTATTACATCTTTAAGTGCATAGATGACTTCAGAAGAAAATAACGTAAATCCCAACCAACTAACTACAAAGTGATGCTGATGGAAAATTATAATCTCTTTTATATAAAGCTAGATATACTCTCAATTAAAGGTAGTCTAGAAAAAAAATCAGAATCCTGGAAGAGTCAAATGTAATGGAAGCATGTCTGTCTTAACTTGAGCTCCCTGAAATTTCAGAATCACAGTTATGCCCTCAAACAATTTGTGATGTGAATATATATTATTGAGTTTCTCAGGAAACTCTACACTAAATAAATAACACATAAAGTAGTCCTAAGGTGGAAAGAGCCTTCAACACTTGGCAAAAGCAAATGCAAAATTGATTTGGAAAGATACAACCTCAATCCAGGTCACATAAGATTCAAAAAGAAGATGATGTAGAATAGAAAATAACCAAAAATAATCTCCCATGAACAAAAGACACCACATATAATGAACCTATATGGACTTCAGACAACAGAATAATTAAATGAAGAGTATAAAATAAGCATATTTATAGCAATAAAGGCAAAACTGTAAAAATGGAAGACACAAGAAAACAAGACAATATTTTTTAAAAAGGTCAAATTTGAAAAGAAAAACAAAACGTCTTGTTATTAAAAATAGTCCTTTAAGTAATAAAATGAGTGGATGGTTTAAACAACAGATTAGATACCACTAAGAAGAAAATTAGTGTACTTGGCACTGATTATTTGCTTAGAGTGCAATACGGAGTGTGATAGAGATGGAATATATGGAAAAGAGATTAAGAGGATATGGAGGATAGAATAAGAGAGTCAAATGTATGTCCAATAGAAGTTACAGAAAGAATACAAACCAAGAGTATAGGTAACTTTCAAAAAATAATGAGTGAGCGTTTTTTTCAGATCTGATGATAGATATGATATTCACAACATGCAACTTGAGTCCAGAACATTTACAGCTAGTTCCATATCCAGTCACATTGTAAAACTATAAAAATCCAATACTATAGAATATCTTCAAAGAATTCAGAAATAAATGAAATCTCGTAAAAAAGTAAATGGAAATTGGCTGACAGAAGGCTTCCTAGAAATATATGCCATAAGAAAATAGAATATCTTCTAAGTGAAGAGGGGAAAAAAACTATCTATCATCCATATATATGTGTATATATATAAATATGTGTAAAGTGTGTATATACGCTACATTATACATATGCTATACTATGTTTTATATACACGGGTATTGAAATATGTACTATAAACATTATTCAAAATCTCTATATATTATTATATTGTACATATTATTATTCAAAATAACCTTGAGAAGGTTGTCTATATTTGCTGTCTTAAAGTCCTTTATTCCTACTCCTCAATCCATTGAATGCCAGATTCTAATCATACTACTTTCCAGAAGCCTCTCTTGCCAGGGTTAGCCCAAATCACCTTGTTATCACCAACATTAATCAACCTTTTAAAACCAAAACTTGTTTAGCAGGGCTCCAGCATTTGACACCACTGGCATTTCTTCTTCCTTGAAATATTATCCTCTATTGTTTTCTGTGATATCATACTCTCATGATTTTCTTCCTTTCCTGATACCTCCTACCCAAGTTCCATGTTCCTTTTTCCCTACTTACTATTAAAATGTCAGCATTCTTCAGAGCTGTGCCCTAAAGATCTCTCCTGTCTTTTCTTCTGGGCCCTTTTATGTCTTCTTACTGTTTGTATGGAATATATATATAGTATATATATATACCGTATATATAAACAACATGGGCTCGTTTTTTCTCTTCCACTCCATGTTTATTTATATGGGCACTGAGATTACACATATATATTTCTTTCCCGGGTCTACAGCAGTAGAGTTCATCGTGCCTGTCTAAGCTCTTTCCCTGGGCAACCACATTCACTTTTCGAACGTCAGTTATCATCCACGTCCTGCTAGTTCCCAAATCTTTACCCTCATCTCAGAATTCTCTACTGAGCTCTTGACCCATATATTCCACTTGCCCTTAGACATCTCCTCCTCACAATGCCTTAGATACTTCACCTACCATGTCTAAAACTGAACTCCTCTGTCTCCAAACTGGCTTCTGTCTATCCTCCGCAGAGCGGATTTTAGCATCATCTTACCTATTTTTTAATACGTAACTTTTTACATGATCCTTATCCCTCTTCCCTCTCTCCTACAAACATTCATCCAGTCCTAGCATTTCTATGTCTTAGCATCTGTCAGTCCTCTCCCTTCCATCTCCATTGTCCCTGTGCAAGCACAGGCATTTTTTAAGTATATTACCTCAGCTGCCTCCTAATTACCTTCATCTCTCTAACAGTCCGTTGTGGATGCTAGCCCCAGTGAGACACTTTAAAAATGAAACCTCATCATGTCTTTCCCCAGCTTAATATTGCTCACTTGTTTTGCTACAGTTGTCTGTAGAATAATGTGTAAACACTGCAACATGGTTTATAATGCTTCTCAAGAGATAATTTCTGCTTTCTTCTTCAGGCTTAACTCCAACTACTGCTTCCTCACATCCATTAGATTCCAACCTATTTAATTATATTATTCATTATAAATATGTCTAATATCTGAAGCAAAGTTTCTTCCTTTGTGCTTTCCCTACAATTACGTTTGGATGTCCCTTCTTTATTCCTTCTCTGGTAGTTGAGTAAAAAAATAAAATCTTCTTTAAAGAAACATGTCTGCAGATTCATTTATCAGATTCTGCAAATGAGGTTATAGGGAAAAAAAAAGGAAGCTCAGGATTTTAATATTTGACTTAAGGACCGATCTGTCACAAAATGTTCACATTTTTCTGTGTTTATAAGGGCATGCTGAAGTTCATAAAATGCAGAAAGTAAACAAATAAAATGTTTAGCCAAAACCACCAGGAGCATACCTATAGTGCAGCAATGAAGACTTCTTTGTGAAAAAGTGTTTGGTGGGATTTGCTCAAGGATTCTGGCTTGTTTTGGATGTTTTTTGCACGGGCTGAAGGAAGAGGAGGTTTTCTTTGAACTGAGTGCTCTCAGAAAGTAAGAGTAAGTCTGTAATTGAGTATCTTAGCAATATTTTTGTAACTGAGAGAGGGGAGTAACAGTGAGAATTAAAGCCATGACTGGTAAAGAAACAGCATTCACTAAGGTGATGGGGGAGACAGGGGTGACTGGGCACTTTTGTGGTTTGCACAGTTTCTTGTTTTTATCTGTGCTTGGTGAAAGCTATAGAGATGTCTTCCTGCA
This sequence comes from Equus przewalskii, assembly GCF_037783145.1. Taxonomy (NCBI): domain Eukaryota; kingdom Metazoa; phylum Chordata; class Mammalia; order Perissodactyla; family Equidae; genus Equus; species Equus przewalskii. Next base: position 68,749,871 of record NC_091832.1, read on the forward strand.
TCTTGGTCACAAAGTGGCCTCCTCTGATGATGTATCTATAAAATTGTGTGTTTAAAAGGAAAATGCCATGGCCAAACCCCTGGTGTCATGCCAACTCTCAAATGAAAGCTGTTAGGGCCACTTTTTCTTTCTCAGAAAGAGGGAATTGGAGATCATATAGGACAAACAAATGAAGATTGTAAGCTTTCCTAATAGTGATCAGTCCATCCTCCTCATCTCCATCAAGTGGATAGGCGTGATTGCAGTAAGTGATGGAGAGGGACGGAAAAGGACAGACATCGTTGGACTATAATTTTAATGCTCATAGAATCTTTGTGAAAGTATTTCTGAGTGCAATCTGCTCTGGGACACTGTTAACTCCCATGGCATGGGGAATACTATGAGAACAATTATTTCTCCTAGGACTGGGTTCTGTGATCATAGAAGCCACAGCTATGGAGTAGGAAGTGCTTATGTGAAGTGGGTATAGTGTAGCTGATGTGTAGATCCTGATTATGCATAAAATAGATGTATTGAGAGCCAGCCCTGATGGCCTAGTGGCTAAAGTTCTGTGTGCTCTGCTTCAGTGGCCCAAGTTCAATTCTAGGGTGCGGAACCACACCACTCATCTGTCAGCAGCCATGCTGTGGTGGCGGCTCGACATACAAAAACCAGAAAAATTCATAATTATACACAACTATGTACTGGGGCTTTGGGGGCAGAAAAAGGAAGAAAAAAGGAGGAATATTGGCAACAGATGTTAGCTTAGGACAAATATTCTACTGCAAAAAAAAAACCCAAAAAAAGACATAATGACTAAATTTATATCTGGTCCCATGAACATACCAGTCTTGGTGCTCTTGCACATTCTTTTCCTTACCTTGAGCAGTTTTCTCTCCACTTCTTCTACTAGCTAAAATCTACTTATATTTCAGGCTACAGGTTAAAAATTCTCTTTCTCTTGTAATCTTTCCCTTGGCCTTCATGATTACTTTCTATTTCCTTCTCAGGACCCTAATCTTTGCTTGTCAGACACTTGGTATGATTAATTGTAACAGTTTCATTAAGTATTGGTCTCCCTATTGCTAGAATCTGAGTTTGGTGAAGGTAGGAAAGGCATGTGTCTGGCTCAGGGCTATATATCCTATGGTAAGCATAATGACTGGTTCATAGCAGGTACTTCATAAACAGTTGCTGAATCCAATTATGAACAAAATCGTAGCCTGCCATTTATTTAGTAAACTGAAAAACTTATTTGTTTTCTTCTTTTCCTCTTCTGAGTGTTCTTCAATGTGTCAGCAGGATTCATTCATTTTATATATTTCCTTCAACTATTTTTAGAAAGGCGTACCATGTGTAAACACTTTGCAAGGCATTGGCTAGGATGGTAAACTCTGACTCAAACTGCCTTGGTGCCCCAGAGATCTTCTGGTGACTACAGAGGAGCAAAGTAGCAGAATAATACCATGTAGTAAACACTTTACTGGAGAAAGCTCAGGTTGTTATGGAAACACATAAAAATATGTTGAGGTAGACTTGTTTGTGAGAAAAAGTACACTTAAATGAGCACAAGGAAAGGAGTATTTACTGTAAAGACACATATGAAGTGATAAGGGAATCTCTTTGAAATGCAAAAACAGGAATGGTAATACTCATGTCAAAATAGCAGAGGTTAAGAGTGTAGACTGTCAAAAGAAGCTGCACAGATTGGGTTTATGGAGGCACCATTTTCTAACTATATGACCTTGAGACAGTTATTTAACTTTTCTGTGCCTTGGGTTTTCCATATTTTGAGTGACGATAATTGTACTACCAATCTCTTAAGTTTATGTGAAGGTAAAATGAGTTAATCATTGTGAACCAGTTAGAGTGGTTCCTGGCACACATTCACTGATATTAGTTGCTGATTTTAATAGGATAGTGCTTTATTGAGATTGATTTTAGAGAGTGGTTCTATGAGGAAGACAAATCTGGGTAACTAAAAACATCATGAACCCTGACTCTCAGTTATACTTTGCATGCCTAATTTTTCTTGGTATCAGTTAGTTTCTTTAGATTGTTTTTAGTTAATTCTCCCAAGGGAGACTCTCCAGTCCAAACATTAGTCATGACCTTTTAGCTGTAGCTTCTAACAATTATCGTCTAATTCTTTCATTGTTTTCTTATTTTAAATTAAAAAGGAAGAAAATGAAATTGGCTAATCCTCTGTGCATCACAGGCCACAAACACGAGAGGTCCTTGCCTTTCCTTTTGTCTGGATGCACCATCAATATCCCAGTCATCTTTGTTTATGGAGGAATCATATAACACAAATGAGAAAAATAATACAAGATGAAGAAGACTGACAAATACACCAATGATACCTTTAATACACATTCCCTAAAAGAAGGAAGCTAAAATTGTATTTATCAGTATTGATAAAGCAATCAATATTTATCAATACTGATAAAGCAAAATGAATTAGTCGTAAAGCAATTTTAATTCTCTACATAATTTTAAAAATATATTTTTAAATGCATCTCTGAGCTAAAAAGTAAGTAAAGGAAATCACTATTTGCCTAAACTGAATGAAACCAGGAATCTATAGACGTGGGTGAACTCAGAAGCCTGCGACTCTCTGAGGACACTTGCCAATCTTTAATGCCTCTGAGTTTCTGTTTTGATGTCTGTGAGGTGTGTGGGGATGGGGCAACACCCAGTGTTTGCTTGAAGATAGCACCTTAAAAACTCAGCAGGACCAGCTCAGCATTTGGTGATACGAAACATTAAATCTCACCTAAGAATTGATAAAAGCTTCATGTAAATTTGAGTCACATAAATTTTGCACCTACCTGGGTGGTTCCCCAAGCCTAAGTAGATGAATGTTTATTTTAAAGTGAGTGTCCCAGAGTAGGTAGTGCTGTGAACATCACATACAAATGTCTTGTCAAGGAAACATCAAGCCAGATAAGACAGCATCCCTATTAGCAATGACAATTTTTAATATCTCAAAGATTACTGAAATTTACTTCCCATATCTTTATAAATACTTATATTTTATATTTGAATTATTTTGTATCCACATTCCTAAAATTTATTAAGAGAGAAGTTTTGATTATCCAATTTCAGCGTTCACTGTTCCTACTTTTATGGGAAACATTCCTAATCCTGAGTTATTTGATTTTCCTCCCAAATTTCCTTGGAGAAACTCCATTTTATATACATATATAAATGGGTAAGTGTGTGTGTGTTTGTTCAATTTTAGGAAAAGCAGCAAAGTGGTATAGTATCTGAGTTGTCATATACCAAAGCACATTCTTCTGTTTCAAGAATATATAAACTACAATATAACAGGGTATATTATTCTTTAGTCTCAACACAATTTTCCTAAATCCTCTGCCATTGCTCCATGTGTTTAGTGCTTACTGTTTTTGAGTAAAGCATGACTTTTACTGTTCTGTAGAAAACCTTATATTTTTTCCTGCATGTTTCCAGAAAACTTTTATCTCTACAATTTAAAATTGTGTCAGATTAATTCCAGGGTTTTAGATTCTTTTCATATTTCAAATTAGATCGTCTGTTGAAAGTACTAGTCCTTGATCATTTTCCTATGAGAAAGAGTTTTATTCCAGGATATCTCTGGCATTTTTCTGCTCCAGAATCACTGAATCAAGTGCTACAACTCCCAAAGTAGACTGCTTGCTTAGCTCTTCCCGAGCCAACTGTACCTTCACACACCTCTACATAAACCATTTGTGTAGAGTTACAAGAAAAGAGGTTGATCAGTATATGAAATAATATACATCACATACCTATTAGGATAATATGTGAAGACACATTCTTATCTCTTCTGTTACATCGAATTTGGTATTTTTTCTATCTTTGATAATGTCTAGCTTATCTCATACAATTATGTGTTGACATCTATGAATTGATTGTAGGAAGCTAAATAGATTCAAAGATTAATTCATCTTTTAGGTACCTTTAATTATTTCTAAAAGAACATGGAATATGATTAAATATATTATAATTTGTATTCTAAATATTCTATATGTTTATATCTAATATTGTTTCTGAAACTCTAATTCTAACATGCTTTAGATAGAAGAATTTAGTAAAGAAAGAAAGAAGGAAGGAAAAAATGAAGGAAGAAATGAAGGGAGGAAAAAAGGGAGAGAAAGAGAGAAAAGTAGAGAAGGAGTCCTCGGTCCTACAGACTGGGGCTAATTCACTAAGGATGACTATCTTGGATGTGATTGAGAACTGTCAATACTTTAGCTCTCATTGGATTGAAGTAGACTATAGAGCAGAACTAAATGTGGTCATACCTTCAACAACAGATGAGTATTTTTTCTGTGTAGAATTTATTTTCTCTGTATGTAAAATTCAAACAAAATGTGAGCTCAAAAGGAATAAATAAAGAACTTACATATTAATTGAAATCTGTCTTTTTTTCTTCAATAAACAACTAAAATGAAGCTTGCAAAAACCCATCTCTCATAAAAAAGATCTTGCAGTAGATATTGCACCTTTATACTAAAGGTTTCTTTCTACCTCTCCAGTAGACAATGTAATTCACTATTCCTGGTGTTAATCAATATTAGTTACTTTATATACAGTTTATCACAATGAAATGATTGAAAAATAAGCTTGTTTCCCCTTATCTTTATTATAAATCATTGCAGCTCAGTGAGCTGCTATTTGTCTTAGTGATGAATAGTTTAATGTTTGCATCTTTTTGTAATCTTCTTAAAACAAGAAAATGAGTTTGCTAGTGTCAGTGCTGAGTCTGCAATGTATTCACCTAATGCTGTGCTCAATTCTTAATCTTTTCCTCATTAATGGTTTTAGTAAACATATGGTGATATCTGGCTGAGGTCAAATGTAAGTAGATCTCTCTTATCAATTCTGTGGAGAATCAGTTTAACACTTTGAAATTCTCCTTTGAGAAAAACGTTGACATTTAGTCTCACACATAAATTAACTTCATAAATCCTTCACTTCTAGATTGAATTGTCATCTGGCATGACTTAAAACAGTTTCAATGATAGCTATTAAAGTCTCTTACATGGTCAATGAATTTGATCTGATGGATTTTCCCAAGGATCTACCACAACTTTATACAAATAGTCTTGAAAGGTCTTATCTTGTCTCATCTCTCGTTCTCTTTAATTTTAGAGTCTCCTCATAGACTAACCAAAAAACTTCTGGCTCACCTTTGGCACAGTTTCCCATTTGACGATGTTCTTTTATGACAGGGACCATTAATTAGGAGTATGTTAATGGGAGGCAGTGTCAACTTAAAAAAGACAACTGAATCTTTATTTTATTTCCCTTTCTTCACTGTTACCAAGAATTCACTTCTCTATTGAATCCATCAATTTGATTGACTAAAACTTCATACTGTAAAACTGACCATAAGTTGTGGAGAAAATCTAGAATATTAACTGCCAATGTTACTTGATATGAGCGTTATAATGAGATGACGGGAAAGAAAACACATTTAGGGTGATACCTGGTTTTACTGCAAATTTGAACAAATTAACAAATTTGAACAAATTTACTGCAAATTACAACAAAACAAAACAAAGTAAAATACTGTACTGTCATAGATCAAAATGACCACATGGTGGAAGTGGAGAGCGGAATCTTTAAAAGTAAAATATAATAGGGCTAGCCTGGTGGCCCAGCTGTAAAATGCGAATGTTTCACTTTGGTGGCCAGGGATTTGCTGTTTGATCCTGGGTGTGGACCTATGCACCTCTTGTCAAGCCATGCTGTGGCAGGCGTCCCACATAAAAAAAAAATAGAACAAGATGGGTATAGATTTTTGCTCAGGGCCAGTCTTCCTCAGCAAAAAGAGGAGGATTGGCAGCAGATGTTAGCTCAGGGCTATTCTTCCTCAAAAACTAACTAACTAACTAACTAACTAACTAACTAAATAAATAAATAAATAAATAAAATATAATATAATAAATTAAAAATAATAAAACAACTAGTACTATTATTAAAATTCTTATAGAGGATAAGATATGATTCTATTATATGCATAAGATAATCATGAAGGATAAATAGTCGTGTAGATTAGCACAACAATTTTCAAAATGTTTGGTCTCAAGACACATTTGAACTCAAGATTTTTCAAGGAACTGAAAGAACTTTTGTTCATGTATATGTGAACTATTATTATTATTAACTGCACTAGAATTAAAACTGAGAAATGCTTAAAATATTTCTGTATTAATTTAATGATAAAAACAGCAAATCCATTACACTATAACATTTTAGTTATAACTAAACATTTTAATTAATATCATTATATTTTGCCAAAATATGAGAAAAGTAGCATTGTGTTTCATTTATCAAATCTCTAATATTTGCCTTAATAGAAGAGAGGTGGATTCTCATATCTGCTTCTACATTCAATCTATTGTCATATTACATGTCATCTACCTTCTAGAAAAATTCACTGTACACACTTGAAAATGACATATCATCTTAGTATTATCAGGAAAATAATTTAGTTATCATAGATTCTTTAAAGTGGTCTCCAGGGACTTTAGACTTATTTGACCTGCTCATGACCACTCATTTTAGGAAAGTTGTTTGAAATCCTAGTTTTTTATTTATCCTATACAACCATAAAACATAAAGAACCATGGAGTTCTCTTTATAGTCAACAGGTTTTCATGCATATATAAAACAAAGCCCTTTCCCTTTAAAAAAAAGCCACAAAAACCAAAAAAGTTAAGAATCAGATTAAGGAAAAAGAAAGACCTAGGCATTTTGAAAGCAATTGAGTAAGCAATGACTTCCTTTAAAATGTTGGTCTGTGTAAGACACAATATCAATGCTTTTCTTACCATATTTTTTCTAAAATTATAAGTAAGAAAAAATGAAGTTTTAAGTCTCAGCAAATTAATGCGTTATTATGTATGTTTGAAATATTTGTTGCTAAAAACACGTAAGACATAATCAGTTGGAAGAGAATCACTTAGCTTATTTCTTAAATAGGAGTAAAATAAAAGCTATAAACTGCAAAGGTTAAGCGTATAGCAATTATGTTTATTACTGTAATTAAACAAAATTTACAAAAGAGCCAAGCTGATATATGTGCCCAGGATTCATAATGATTATTGTGTAGAATGTTAATTAGGCAGAGAATGAATTTTCTTAAGTGTTGATTTCACATATATGATTCTAATTATTATAATTATGTGTTTATGGTTTAATTTAAATAAATATATTTAAATAATTTAAATAAATGTTTATTTTTATTCTTACTGATTTATTTTGCCATCTATAAATAGCATTTTGTCAGTAGTTTTATTAGTGTGTGGTAAGAACACAACATAAGAACTATTCTCTTAAACGTCTTTGTGTATAATACAGTATTGTCAACTATAGGTACAATGTTATACAGCAGATCTCTAGAATGTATCCATCTTGTATAACTGTGGCTATACCCTCTGAACATCAGCGGCCCATTTCCTTCTTCCCCTAGCCCCTGGAAATCACTATTCAACTCTCTGTTTCTTGGGGTTTGACTGTTTTAGAAACCTCATATAAGAGAAATCAAGCAGTAGTTGTACTTTTGTAAATTATTATATGAGTAGTTAAAAGACACCTGTAATCATGTTCATACAGAAATGAATTCTCAGCAGTCAAAATGAGTAGGCCACCCAGTTTACTCCTCCTATGTCCTCTCTCATACTTTTCATGTGGATGTTCTTGTTCAACATGTTCTGTCACTCTCATACATCCTCACCTTACACCTCTACCATCATTTCAATGATCCATCTCAGAAGTCCCGAAGGCTTCAAACCATGAGGCAGTGAAAATGCTGACTCATAAATCTACACAGAACCGGGGGAAGGAGTGGTGTTTGCTCAGGATCTTCACTCATTCTCCCCTGCGGACCATAGATGACAGACAGAACACAGTGAAAACAAGAAAAGACCTCAGAGACACTTGAGCCAGACTCATACAGAAAGGGTGAAAAATCTGCGTTTAAAACACGTAGGTGACATCAAATATCAGAGAAGCGTGAGAGAAAGAACTAATAAGTTGCAAACAGGGAAAGCCACTCAATCTGTTTCTGAGAGAATTCCACGATTCTTTTGTATCTGGAAATTTTCTCCGCCATTCCAGGATAATCTTGAAATATCCTTCAGGAGCCTTAGCTTAGCCAAACTAATCCCGAGTACTTTTATAATCCTAAGTGAGTAAGTTTTTTGGGGAAATGGGAAGTGGAGCCAGTGAAGGAGAGGGAGAGACAATAACCTCCTCTCTAGACGTACTAAATGGATTGTTTCAATCTTACCTTCTATAGAGTTCAGACTTATGAGTAGGTTGCTGCTTAATGTGATACAGGAAAGCTCACATGCCTCAAATTATACTTTCTTCATTTACTTGCTGACCCATGAAATTATTTTAACACAGGTCATTGGCTTTACTTCTATAATTAAAAAGTAAAGGACTAAAAGATAATGGCCTAACCATAGGAGGGAAAACACATTGATGGCAAACACTGCTAAGTACCTTACGTCTTTCTGGAAAACTAACTGATCCTATCCAGGAGAGAAAAAAAGAAAGCTTAAGAAAATTATATGAGCAAAAAACAGGCAAGAGAATATAGAAAGATAAAGCTCAGGGTGGTGAAGAGTACCAAAATCCATATATTTCACATCAAGTAGATTTATTTAACACTGGTAAATATATTTAGAAATATATATATAACACAGTCTGGCTTCCTGGGTTGCCCTAGAATAATGGTAGCTGCAGAAGTCGGAATCTCTCCCCACATCTTTAAAGAACAAATAAAAGCATAAAGATCGACAAGGAGAACAAATAAAAACACATATAACTTATACCTGCAGCATAATCGGAAAACATAGAAAAACATGGACTCCAAATTTCTTGTAAATTAAGAACTAAACATCAAGTTCTTATCTCCTTCCTGTTCAGAGAGGGGAGTGGAGAGCCTAAGGCCATCGGAGCACAGAAAAAAATCAATACCAGTGAAAGTCCTATACCAAGTGCAAAAATACCGTGAACATCCTGAAACCTAATAGATTGAAGCCCTACTACAGGAAAGGGACCTACAAGTGTATGGGATGCATTAAAAAATCATTCAAAACTTGGTAATAAGGCAAAAAGATGAATTTTGATATCATAACTAAAACATTATTCAATAAGCCAACTGATGGGCTATTTGTCTAATGAAATATAACCTTTTTTTCCTATTTGCTCTTAATTAGAATCCAGATATTTACATTTCGTAGAATTAGATGCTAACTGGTAGAACATTCTTAAAATGTAAATGAATCTATGCAGTGGAGATGCAAATACGTTCTGTCTGATAGAGAAGAAAGATTATGGAGTTATTGTCCTATAGGACCTTTAGTTGGCACTTTTGTATCAAACTATTCAACTTATTTCAGCATTTGTTGTGTATTTGTATGTTTACTTCTTTGAATAGCTATCTAGGTGTATATCTCAGTTTCTCATATCCTACTTTCAAAAGTTATGATGTCATTGATATCCTGCTACCACACTAGTTTCCTCATTAATTTAGTGAAATAAACATTGACATGGGAATCACTGTGTATTTATGTCCTGATTACAGTCTTAATATTTTGAAAATTATACTTTGACAGACCTAAGATGTAGTCTTGGGAAGGCGTTGCTTCTAGCAGAAAGGATACTAACCAGGAAGGTAGGGAACATTTGAGATTTGGTGGAAGGAATTCCTTAAGTGATGATGAAGGATGCAAGTCCAAAATCTGTAAGCTAGGCCAACAGACTGAATACTCTTGGGCTGGAGCTGATGTTGTAACCTTGAGGCAGAATTTCCTCTTCCTCAAGGAAATGGAAGTTTTGCTCTTAAGGCCTTACAACTGACTGGATGAGACCCACTCACATTATCAAGGTGACGTCCTTTACTTAAAGTCAACTGATTATACATGTTAACCACCTCTGTAAAATACCTTCATAGCAACATCCATATTTGTGCTTGATTTAATAACTGAGTACTAGAGCCCAGCTGAATTGACATATAAAACTAACGATCACAGTGGTAATGGGAAATAAAAAAATGAAAGGAGAAATTAAATTTCCTGAAAAGCAAACAAGAACCAAAAAAATAAAAAGATATACCAATACTCCCCAAACTTCTGAAAACAATTCTATTTACAGAATTTGAGCATCACTATACAGACATAAGGAAATGTTCTTGAATTGGGAACTTCAAGTTAGCCAAAATCCTAACTCTTATCTTCATACAACAATTATTTATTTATTTATTTTTGGTGAGGAATACTGGCCCTGAGCTAACATCTGATACCAATCCTCCTCTTTCTGCTTGAGGAGGATTGTCACTAAGCTAACATCTGTGCCAATCTTCCTCTATTGTGTATGTAAGACACTGCCACAGCATGGCTTGATGAGCAGTGTGTAGGTTTGTACCCAGGATCCAAACCTGCAAATCCTGAGCTGCTGAAGCAGAGTGCATAAACTTAAACCATTATGCCACTGGGCCAGCACCAACACAACCATTATTGAGAAGCCATAATACAGACACAAATATCATTCTGCATTGAAATAAAGGAAATATCTGAAGTAAACAGCTGACAAAAGTTACTCTAAACACAACCATGAAGCAGAATAAAGTTAGAAAAAGGTTTCAAACTGAACTAAATATTCTTACATAAGAATTTTTAGATATTAACAAAAAAGTTGAACTCCTGTGGTTATATAATTATTTAGCTTCTTACAACAGAAAAGGAGAAATGAAACAAGAAAATATGCAATGAGACTTAACCAAATACAGAAAAGAAATTGATGAAACAATTGTAAAAAATTTGTGGAAGTACAAACAGATAAGGAGTCGAAGGGTAATAGATTTGATTATATTTAATGAGAGACACTGAATAAAATCCTGAACAGAGACTAGACATATAACAAACATAAAAAGCAAAATAAGTAAAGAGCAATAATACAAAAAACTAGGGAAAAATATTCAACATATTTATATTTGGAGCAACTAAATAAGAAAATTAAGGCAATAGAAACAGAATAAATATCTAATCAATAATCCAAAAAATTTTCCATAAAAAATTACCTGAATTGTAAACTACATATTGAAAGGACCCATCATGTACAAAGAAGGAATAATCAACAAAATGAAATGGCTGCCTACAGAATAGGAGAAAATATTTGCAAACCACAGAACTGATAAGGGTTTAATATCCAAAATATATAAGGAACTCATACAGCTCAATAGCAAAAAACAAATAATCTAATTAAAAAACAAACAATAGAGGGGCTGGCCTGGTGGTGTAGCGGTTAAGTGTGCATGTTCTGCTTCAGCAGCCCAGGGCTCGCCAGTTCAGAACCCCAGGTGCAGAGAAGGCACCGCTTGGCAAGCCATGCTATGGTAGGTGTCCCACATATAAAGTGGAGAAAGATGAGCACAGATGTTGGCTCAGGGCCAGTCTTCCTCAGTAAAAAGAGGAGGATTGGCAGCAGATGTTAGCTCAGGGCTAATCTTCCTCAAAAAAAGAAAAAGGACAATAGATCTGAATAGACATTTTTCCAAAGAAGATGTTTAAATGGTCAACAGGTACAGGAAAAGATAATCAACATTATTAGTCATTATGGAACTGCAAATCAAAACAACAATGACATATCCCATCGTACTTGTTAAGATAGCTATTATCAAAAAGACAAGAAATAACAAGAGTTGGCACAGATGTGGACAAAACTTGTGTAGTGTTGGTGCGAATGTAAATTGGCACAGCCACTATGAAACACAGTATGGGAGCCTGCCCCATGACTGAGGTTACCTTTATATGCTCCACGTTGGTGGCCCAGGGTTTCACCTGTTGGGATCCTGGATGCAGACCTACACACCACTCATCAGGCCACACTGAGGCAGCGCTCCACATAGCACAACCAGAAGGACCTACAGCTAGAATATACAGCCATGTATCGTGGGGGCAGGGGCTCAGGCCTTTAGGGAGAAGAAGAAGTAAAAAAAGAAGATTGGCAACATATTAGTTCAGGTGTCAATTTTTTTGTTTTAACAAAGGAAAAACAGTATGGAAGTTTCTCATAAAATTAAAAATAGAACTACCATATGATCCAGTAATCCCATATCTGGGTATGTACCCAAAGGAAATGAAACTATTATCTTGAAGAGATATTTTCACCTCCATTTTCATTATAGCATTATTCATATTAGCTAAGACATGGAAAAAAACCTAAATGTCCATTGACGGATATGGATAAAAAACTGTGGTATAAATATTCAAAGGAATATTATTCAGCCATAAAGAAGAAGTAAATCTTGCCATTTGCAAGACGGATGAAGCTGTAAGACATTATGCTTTGTGAAACAAGCCAGACAGAGAAAGAAAAATACTTTATGATTTCACTTATGTGTGGAATCTAAAAAAGTCAAACTTATAAAATAGTGGCTGTCAGGGGCCGAGGGGTGGGGGAAATGGGGAGATTTTGGTCAAAGAGTTCAAACTTCCAGGTACAAGATGAATAAGTTCTGGTGATGCAATGTACAGCAGGGTGTCTGTAGTTAATAGTGCTGTACTGTATACTTGAAAGTTGCTAAGAGAGTCCATCTTAAATATTTTCATCACAAAAAAAGGTAATTATGTGAAATGACGGTGGTGCTAACTAAACTTATTTTGGTAATCATTTCACAATACATATATTTATGAAATCATCACATCACACACCACAAACTTACCTAATATCATATGTCAATTATACCTCAATAAAGTAGGACAAAAACCAGGATGATATAGAAAAAAACAAATTATAGTGTGTGCTGAAAAAAGAGCTCTGGTCAAAAGACGCATTTTTAAATTACAGAAAAAAACAGAACAGTGGCAGTAGGAAAAAAAGCAAGATATGTTCATTTTAATGAGAAATAAGAGATAACAGTAAGTCTATAATCTATCAAAATATATTCAATTATATGAATCCGATGGTTTTAGAATTTTGACTTTTGTTCACATGAAGAAAAAAATTGCTTCAAATGTTTAAATTGTTCTTCTATTTTACATTATATACCATGTGTTGTATTATATTATTTATTATTTGTCTCTTCAGCCCTTTAATATGATTGAAGAGTATGTCTGTAATCTTTAAATGACTCCCAGATTGATATATATTCCACTTTTCACTTAAATTTATATTTGAATTTTGTGGAACCTACTAATGATTTCACCATGCCTAGAGATTCCTATAGAACATGAATGATTATGTGTTACTACCATTAAACAATTTCAGTTTAGACAATTTATGAGTTAAAGATTATTAAAATATGCATAAGGATGTAAAAATCCTGGACAAGAGGTCCTTTTTAATGATTTGCTTTATGATAGATGGAAACAAATTAATCCACATCAGATTATGTGTAAAATCCTTCAATATCACAGAAGTAATGATCAACTTTGATACTTCTATATTTTAAAATATTTAATGTTATTGTGATATTTTTTAACTTATTTATCTGTGAAAATATGAACTTCAAATACTATACATTCCATGATAGGATTGGCTTGTGCAAGTGTCTTTGATTTGAGTTTCAAATTTCTCACTCGGGGGTGGCATAATCTTATTAAAATTAATCTAGAAGCATATTTAAAATTTAAATGTTTTGTGCATTAAATCTAGAATTTTATATAATTCTGCCTCAAACATAGGGAAAGGGAAATACTGTATTGAACATGAAGAAATTGGCTTTTGCATTCTGCTGCCTGTTCAGCACCAAATACCTCTAATAATGCCACAGGATATTACAGCTTCCTGAAAATGTGTGATTTCTTTGAATATTTTCTATCTTTATCACAAGCTAAAGCTACAGTTTGCAGAGATGAGAACTCTTTCTTTTATATTAGAGGAAAGGGCTTTAGTGCTTTGAAGAAACAACTATATTATCTGTAGAAGCAATTCTTAAACAATTAAAAAAGGAGAAAGAATAACTCATCCTTTGGTAATCTTTTGTCATTATGATGCACAAGAAGTGTCGGAAATAAGTAATTGATGCCACTTGTTTGCACGTCAGCTTAACTTAAAATCTTCTTTGGCACTGTTTCATGAATAAATTTTGTGCAACGTTTAGTTAATAAATGAAAACTTCAGTAGCACAAGACTTTATCAGATGCAACCACAAAATGTGATAATGGGAATTAATTCCTGAGTACTGGCCCCTGAACAAAAAATTTAGTGTATGATGTATCTAAAATCAGGTTCTGTTTAACTTATGGAGGTTTGAATTGTCCCTTGTTTTCCTCCATTTTTTTTCTTTCCTTTTTTACAAACAACTTCAACTGTCCCAAAATTTCTGGATATGAGATTACTTTCTGATTGGATCCTAATACTGTTCTCTCATATGCAACAATTTTATTCTAAAAACTCAACCTAAATAAAACATATGAGCAATACTTTTTGACTCCAGGACTGTTTAAGGAATGCTGAAAATGTTGGGATAAGATATTTGTTTGTTCATATCAATTTGGGGGAAATGTTTCCATCAGTTTGGAATCAGAAGATGGTCTATGATACATTTAGAGGCTCTATGGTGTGTGGTAATATTTCGTAGAATTAGTCTTTCCTTATTACTATCATTTTACATGCAAGTTACTCTTGTGTATTTATTTTTCCAAATATAATTTATTATCAACTTGTCCACTTCCAGGAAAAAAATTTTATTGGTGTTTTCTTTGCATTACACTAAATTTATAAATTGATTTAGGGAGAATTGAAATCTATATAATACTCAGTTGTCTTATTCAAGAATAAAATATACTTTATATTTATATTACATTTGTATTGTACAATAGATTTTTGTATATTGAGCTTGTATTCTGCAACCTCGTTGAACCTATTTACTAGTTCTAATAGTTGTTCTGTGAATTCCTTAGAAGAGCCTACATACAAGATCATGTTTTCTGCAAATGAGAGAAAGTTTTAATTCTGAATACTTCTTATTTCTTATTCTTGCCTAGTTGAACTGACTATAATCTCTAAGACAGTGCTGAATAGAAGTGATGATAACGTCCTTATCTTATTCCTGATCTTTAAGGGAAAGCATTCCGTATTTCACCATTCAGTATTACGTTAGCTGTATTGCGTTCATACAAGTCCTTTATCATGTTGAGGAGGATCCAATTCTATTGCTACTTTATTAAGAGTTTTTACCATGATAGGGTGTTGGATTTTGTTACATGCTTTTTCTGCACTTATTTGAGATCATGTAGTTTTTGTTCTTTATCTCCTTAACATATTTCACATTGATTGAATTTTGTGAATTTCGTTAAACCAAGTTTATATTCCTGGGATGTATCTTACTTTGTCACAGTGTACAATCCCTGTATATTGCTGGATTTGTTTGCTAATATTTTGCAAAGGATTTGTGCACCTATGTTGATACTGGTATCATAGAATAGTTGGGAAGTCTTACTCTGCCTTTTATTTTTAGGAAGAGTTTTTGAAGGATTTATGTTGATTCTTGATTAAACATTTGGTAGAATTCATCAGTGAAGTAGTCTGAGATTGGAGTTTTCTTTTTGGAAGGATTTCAAATTACAAATTCCATCACACTACTTTATTGGTCTATTGAAATTTTCTCTTTTTAATTTCATCAATTTTTGTTTAATGTATTAGGAAGCTCAGTCATTAGGTAAAAACACTTTTACAATTATTTTGCCTTTCTGATGAATTAACCCTTCCATAATAGACAGTTTTCTTTATCTTTAATAATAGATTCACTTTCTTAAAATATATTTTATCCGATTTTGATTTAGTCATTCCATCCTTCTGCTTACTATGTGCGTAGTGTATCTTCTTCCACCGGTTTTCTTTCAACTTTTATTTTTCTTCATTTTTAAAGTGCATATTTTGTAGAGAGAACGTAATTAAGTCCTGCTTTTTACCTTCTCATTTTGACAAACCCTTCCAATTAATTGCACATTTAATGTAATTATTAATACAGTTAGGTTTGAATCCGTTATCTTTTTTATTTGTTTTCTGTTTGGCTTTTCTGTTTTTTGTTCCTCTTCACCTTTTCTTCTTTTCTGGGTTATTTGACTATTTTTAGGACTCTTTTAATTTTACTATTCCTTTTTTTGCGGTTGTTAGGAGATTACAATATAAATCCCTAACATTTTACGGTTAAGTTACTGGTAATATTGTATTGCTACACACAAAATATTGAAATCTTGCAGCCACAAGTCCATCACCTCTTCCCTGTCCTTGATACAATAGTATGTATTACATTTACATGTACTGAAACCATACAAACTAATGCTGTCCATTTAGCTTTAAACAAATCTATGAATTATATAGAAATTAGGAGCAAAATAGCAAAAAATCCTTTTGTATTTACAATTCCTGTGCTCTTCATTCCTTTCTGAGTATCCCCTCTACCACACTTAAACTCTCCTCAGTATTTACCTCCTTTTGTTCACTCTTCAGTGCCTTCATGTAGCTACTTTTTCGGTATGCCCAGGTTTTACAGCCTTTTTCTGCTGACAGAGTTGGAGATCTGTGTAGTAGAATCTTGCACAATCATTAGCAGAAATTTGACTCAATGAATTTAAGTTTTACGACCTTGGAGCTATGGTTCACTTACTAGAATATCATAGTTTGCAATAGCAGTGGTTAGGCAACGATTAAAATGCAAGTACAAAAACCTCAAGACAATGCATCTGGAAGTCCTGAAAGAAATTAACACTTCCCTGAAACAATGTGTTATGAGAACATTATCTACATTAAACCTAACATGATATAATTTAAATCTAAGAGCAAATCAGTGGATCAAGTATTTATAATCTAGATTTTACAGTTGGGGTAAACTGAAGTTTAATGACGTGTCTGACTTCACAACTGTCTGGCTTCAAGGCCTATGATTTTTCCAGCACACTGTGCTTCAGTGACCCTGTAATGGGGGCCACCCAATGGAAAAGTAGATAAGCAGCCATAAGAAAAATGCCATTGCTTTTACTCAAACAATTCTGAACCAGAAACTTAGAATGTTCTGGTTCATTTAGCTCAGTTCTTGTACCCTGATCCAGGACAAGTTTCATCCGTTCTCTATGAGTAATGAAGGAACTTCTTTTGCAAACAAATAAAGCGGTTTGCCATGTGCTTCAAATTATCATTTATTTAAGCGGTTTTGCCAATTCACTCATGTAGAATTATTTTCTGCTGATTGAAAGCCTAACTGTTAGAAATTAGTTTTCATGAAATAAAATAGTGTTTCCCAAAGGCAGGTGCGTGGATTACCTACAACAGAAATGATTTAAAGAAATCCAAAATATATAGATTTCTGGCTACTGAGACCAGATGGTCTGACTTATTAGGTCTATAATACATTTGGCCAGTGTATATTTTTAAAAACTTCCCCAAGTGATTCTGATGAAGAAAGAATTTTATAAACTATTGCAATAGAGAATCTTGAAAGGGAAGCTATAATGAAGAAGGAGGGGACCTTTGTTTTGTTTTTATAATAAATAAAGCACACATTCCTGCCTGTGAAGAGTTGTTTGCATTTTTATAATTAGATGAGGCTGATTCAAGAGGAGGATGCTAAATTTCTGAAATTATAGTAATTTGAGAAACTGGCAAAAATAATTAGATAGCTGAGCAAGCAAATATCTTAATCTTACCTTGGGTCTATTACAGAATCTACCTTTGTAGCAGCAAAAACAAAACAAAACAAATAGCGTAATACAGCTTTCACAGAGTTCTGGTACCATTTCTTTGTTTAAGTACGAGACACATCATCTGAGGTCATCCCTAAGGTACAGCGAAGAGAGAGACTGTGTTGAGGTCTTTGTGCTCTTGGGCTGCTTCTGCATAGTAATGAGTTAGAAAGACTGTAGGTGTTGCAGGCTTCTGCTAGAAAAAAATGACCAGATAAACAATCATTTTTTATCCTATTCTTTTCAAACCTAAGCAGATAGAGTTTCTCCTTCCCTCCTGAGCTGTCAGGTTGTCCTTTTGTTACTTTTCAAAGGAAGCCAGTGGTATAACTTGATTTATCCTGTGTTAAAATGCTCAAATCAATGAGGCTAAATAAGATTCTATAGGTTTCACTGAACATCAAATTATTGTAGTTAAGGCCTTGAAGCCTATTGTCACATAAAGCAAGGTGATAAAATTGTATTGTTAGGAATGCTTTACAAAGATAGTAAATCATATGCAGAACACTGAGATTTGGCAGTGATTAATCAATCATGCTCCCTGCTAACAAGCAATTAAGAGTTGAATTGATTCTACCGTTAAAGCTACAGATTGTATTATGATTTAATTCAAGTAAAATAAATAAAAATGAGAATGATTAGAAAGTTGTGTTTATTGAGAAACAGCCTTAGGGTCAGAAATTTAAGAGTCAAGTAGCCACGTATAGTATGTGCAGAATTTGGCACGGAGAATCGTAGGCAACACAGATGAGATTGAAGATATGGTCATGACTTAAAAGAGATAATCTAGTTGAGGATCAACTAGAAAATATAATTTTAGAAAACTCTAACTTAAAAAAACAGAGAACAGAAAAGTTGCTAATTATTCTCTATCAAAGGAAGCAAGTGTGTGTTACAAGTAACTTGATGTCTGACAATTTATTTAACCCCTTTCAACATAAAGTTTCTCTTCCAAAATCAGGGTGATATTATACTTCATATGGATTATTTGAAGGATTTAAAATAATCTCTTATCCAGAATATAACTTGGTATACACACACAATAAGTGTTATTTCTCTTTCTTCCTTTATCAGGGTATAAGAGGCATTGTGTTGGAAGAAAAGAAAAAGCAATGAACTAGAAATCAAGATGTCTGCCCTGTAGTCCTTGTTTGGCTATTTACTGTCAATGTTCTTGGGCAATCACTAGACTTTCTTTATTTTTCAGTTTCTGCTGAATAGACTTCATGCCAATTGCTCAAACCACCACTTATGTTTGCTTTTAAAAAGGCTAAAACACCGTCCAAATCTGCTATTATTATTAAATGGAAAGTTGAAGAGGGAAAACAAGATATTTTGATGTCAAAAGAAACAATAGCAACCTGTATTTTAGTTTAAATGATCCAGACTCACTGCCCATGTTGATTGCACTTACCGGGAATGAAATGTTCTGTACTTGCACTTCACATTGTTGATGTAAGTGCAGCCATACAGCTTGAATGTGAAGAAAGAAGCACAAGGTGTGAGAATACATCAGAAACCATTGGAGTGTACAAATATATGTGTTTGTATGTATAAATTCTGAGCTGGGTTTTTATTCCTTTGTGAAGTTTTTCTTAGATTTAACTAATATAGATCACAACAGTGAGCATTTGCTGCACAGTAGAGTTATAATGTAAATGTCTTTGTATTTACCCACATTGAAGATTTCTTGGGATTACGAATTTCATGGCTTCAAACGCTGGCAATTGCATATTTTGAATACTTAATAAGGATTTTATTATTTTTGTTTTCTTTTTAATAATATTGAATAGGGAATTTCTGCTATATATTACATGCTAAGACAGGTGCCATGAAATTCACTTTTAAACTGAACATTAAAAATATAAATAAATAAAATAAACAATCATAAGGCCATGTTTTGATGGCCCTGATTCGGGGTGGATGTTTAGTTGGTTCCATTCTAATATAAGCAGAAACACTTAGGTACAAGAGCCCTGTCTCTTCCACAGTACTTCCACATTACTAGGAATTGTGATTCTGTTTCTGGGGTTTTTAAATGTCCTGAGATGCTTAAAACCAAGGTTTTCACACAGTATAAGACACTTTGAAAGCAAACAAATTCTTGGAACTCAGATGAGTGCCATTCTTGTAGGATGATTAGTAAGTAATGTACTGACTACACTAAAAGGGAGGATTTCACTGAAATACTAAAGCTAACATGGCGCCTAGACTTAGGAGATATACAGTGGATAAAAGACTGAACAGACTGGCCACTTACGTGGCTCTGGAACAGGTCATAGGGGTGACCACTCAATTTAGTGGAGAGTGGATGATTTCTACCCTACTCTGTTTCATTCTGCCAAATTCAGCCATCTAGTCTAAACCTCTGTGATATTTCCCCTATAATAATTCCAGTCCTGCTTACCTAGTAAAGGTTTGGAAGAACTTTACTCTGACTCATCAAGCCTTTGCGTTCACTCAGGATTTATTATTCCAAATTTTAAAAGCTTTCGTCTGTTGTACAAACACAATGGGCGTAATCTTCTACATACACTAAGACCCCAAATGGCGTGGGAGCGAAGTGAAAGGAAGAATCAGAAATTAATATAGGAAACAAACAAACAAGCAAAAAACTGAGAGGGAATAGAGACCAAGACAGTGACGTAGGAAACTCCTGACTTCCCTCCTCCCATAGACACACTGAAAATACAGTTACACATAAAGCAATTCCCTCAGAGAGAAATACGGAAATTAGTTGACTAACTCCTACACATGAGATGACTGAGAAAACACCCTTATTAAAATGAATAAGAAAGGTTGATACACATTTTCACCATAAACTCTGCCCCCAGTTCAGTGCCATACAATTGGGAGGGAACTCTCAATTCCCAGCTTCACCCTGAGGCGTGAAGGGTTTGGACCACACATCTAGTACCCCAATTTTTTTAAGTCTGTCACTTAAGGGATGGGCCCCCAAATCACCTAGCTCCTCTGATAATAAATGGGACTTGCATTCACAAGTGCCACAGGACTATAGAAAAGAAAATGAGCAGTTTTTAAACAGGTACAGGAGAACCACCCATGGCTGTGCATTCAGGCTCAGCATAAGAGAGGCAAAAATGCCCAGCTCCCAGTTTCTTCCTGGAAACTTTTCCAGCTTCTGCCTGAGGGTCTGCCTTCTAATCAAACTGCACCTAGGTGCCGATTTTGATCCTCCCCTTTGGAACCTTGATGAATCGATCCATCCTCAACTACTGGGAGCGACCAAGAAAAAAAGACAGTGATTTGGACGATAACAAAGATTTGGGAGATGATCCGAAGCTTGGGCTGGGCTAATTGACAAGGTCATCTCCTACATGAGACTAGCCTGTCAAGATTGAGAGAGGTAACTGCTTTATCTAATGTGCAGAAAGCAACACAGAGATGCAAGAAAAATGAAGAAACAAGGAAATATGTCCCAAAGAAAAGAAAAAGATAACTCTCCAGAAACAGATTTAATGAAACTATTACAAGTGATTTACCTAATAGAGAGTTCAAAATGAAGGTCATAAAATTGCTCACCAAGGTCAGGAGAGCAATGCATTAATGAAGTGAAAATTTCAACTAAAAATAGAAACTATTTCTATTTCTGTAAATAAGTACCAAACTAAATAAGTACCAAATGGAAATCATAGAAGAATACATTAATAGAACTGAAAAATTCATTAGAGGGTTTCAAAAGTAGACTAGATCAGGGAGAAGCAAAGATCAGTGAACTTTTAGACAGGTCAGTAGAATTCATCCAATCATGGGAGCAAAGAGAAAAAAAGAATAAAAGAGAATCACGATATTTTAAGAGACTTATGGAACATCATCAAGCAGACCAATATCCACATTATAGAGGTCTCAGAAGGTGAAGCGGGGTGGGGAGCAATCTTATTCGAGGTAATAATTGCTAAAAATTTCCCTAATCTGGGGAAAGAAACAGGCATCAAGAACCAAGAAACCAAAGCATTTTCAAAGAAGATGAAATGAAAGAGACCCACATCAAAACACAGTATAACTAAATTATCAAAATTTAAAGACAAAGAGAGAAGGTTGAAAGTAATAAGAGAAAAATAACTTGCCATGAACAAGGAAACTCCATGATTATGACTGGAGTTTTCAGCAGAAACCTTGTATGCCAGCAGAGAGTGGGATGATATACTCAAAGTGCTGAAAGAAAAGAATTACTGACCAAAAATACTCTACTGGCAATGTTGTCCTTTAAAATTGAAGGAGAGAGAGTTTTCCTGACAAGCAAAAGCTAAAGAGTTCATCACTAGAACCGTGTGACAAAAATGTTAAAGGGACTTCTTTAAGCTGAAATGAAAGGACATGAATTAGTAACATGAAAACATATGAAAGTTTAAAACTCACTGTTATTAAAGGTTAAATTCAAAATAGTCTAATGTTGTAATGGTGGTGAGTAAATAACTCATCCTCTAGTATGAAGATTAAAAGACAAAATCATCAAAATATCTATAATAACAATAATGTTTTAATGGATACACAATGTGAAAAGATTTAAACAGTGACATCAAAAACATAAAATGTAGGAGGGAGAGTGGAAAAATGTAGCACCTTATAATGCATTAGAAGTTAAGTTGTTATCAACTGAAAATAGACTGTTATAACTATAAGATGAGATATTTTGTGTAAACCTCACGATAGCCACAAAGCAAAAATCTATAGTAGATACAGAAAAGATAAAGAGACAGGAATCAAAGCATCCCACTATAGAAAGTCATTAAATCACAAAGGAAGAGAGTATCAGAGAAAGAAAGAAACAAAGGAAGTACAAAACAGCCAGAAAACAATTAACAAAATGGCAATAGTAAGTCCATTCCTATCATTAATTACTTTAAATGTAAATGGATCAAATTCACCACTCAAAAGCCATGGAATGGCTGAATGGATTAAAAAAAACACAAGACCCATCTATATACTACCCCACATGAGATTTAATTAGCTTTAAGGACACACATAGAGTAAAAGTAAAGGGATGGAAAAAGATATTTCATGCAAATGAAAAGCAAACAAAATCAGAGACAGATATATGAGACAAAACAGACTTTAAGCCAAAAATTGTAACAAGAGGTAAAGAAGGTCAATATATGACAATAGGGTCAATGCATCAAGTGGGTATAACATTTGTACATATTTATAAATCCAACAATGCTGCATCGAAATATATACAGCAAACATGAACAAAGCTGAAGGGAGAAATAGACAACAATACAATAATAGTAAGGGATTTAAATATCCCACTTTCAACAATGGATAGAACACTCAGACAGAAAATCAAAAAGGAAATATTGTACTTAAACTATATGTTAGACCAGATGAACCTAAGAGACATATACAGAATAATCCACCCAACAGTAGCAAAATATGCATTCTTCTCAAGCATGCATGAAACAGTTTCCAGGATAGATCATATGTTAGGCCAGAAAACAAGTCTTAACAAATTTAAGATGATTTATATCTTACCAAGTACCTTTTCTGACCACAAATGGTGTGAAACTAGAAATCAATTACAAGAGGAAAACTAGGAAATTCACAAATATGTGAAAAAAGGACAACAAAGCTCCTGAACCACCAGTGGTCAAATGAGAAATCAAAGGGGAAATCAAAAATGTCTTGAAACAAGTAAAAATTCAACTACAATATATCAAGAGTTAGATGCAGCTAACGCAGTTCTAAGTGGGATGTTTATGGCAAAATGTCTACTTTAAGAAAAAAGAAAGATCTCAAAAGAAAAAGAACAAACTAAGCCCAAAGTTAGCAGAGAAAGGAAATAACAAAGGTCATAGTGGAAACATGAAATAAAGACTAGAGAGACAATAGAAAACATCAATGAAACTAAGAGCTGGTTTTTATGGAAAGATAAACAAAATTGACAAACTTTAGCTAGACAAAGATAAAAAGGGAGAAGTCTCAAAAGTAAAATCATAAATGAAAGAGAAGAAATTACAGCTGATAACACAGAAATATTAAGGATTATAAGAAACTACAGTGAACAAGTAAATGCCAACAAATTAGATAACCTGGAAGATATGGATAAATTCTTAGTAACTTACAACCTACTAAGACTAAATCATGAAGAAATAGAAAATCTGAACAGAATAATAATGAGTAAAGAGATTGAATCAGTAATCAAAAACTTCCTAACAAAGCAAAGTCCAGGACCAGACAAATTCACTGTGAATTCTACCAAACATTTAAAAAGGAAATGACAGTAATCCTTCACAAACTCTTCCAAAATATCAAAGGGAAGGGAACACACCCCAACTTATCTTATGATGCCAGCATTACTCTGATACCAAAACCAGACAAGGATACTACAAGAAAAGAAAATTTATAGGCCAATATCCTTGATCAAGAAAGATGCAAAAATCCTCAACAAAATACTAACAGATCAAATTCAATAGTACATACGAAGAATCACACACAATGTTCAAGTTGGATTTATTCCTGGGTCGCAAGGATGATTTATATATACAAATCAATAAACACAATACACCACGTTAACAAAATGAAAGATAAAAATGTAGTCATCTCAAAAGATGCAGAAAAAGCATTGGACAAAATGCAATATCCTTTTATTATAATAAATCCCAACAAATTGGGTATAAAAGGAGAGAACTGCAATATAATAAAGGCCATATATGACAAGCCCACAGCTAACATCACACTTGATGAAAAGCTAAAAGCTTTTCCTCTAAGATCAGGAAAGAGACAAAGAGGCTGACTTTACCCACTTACATTCAACATAGCGTTGGAAGCCCTAGTCAGAGAAATTTGATAAAAAAGGAAGGAAGGAAGGAAGGAAGGATGGAGGGAAGGGATCAAGGAAGAAAGGAAGGAAGTAAATGCATCCAAATGAGAAAAGAAGTAAAATTCTCTCTGTTTGCAGATGACATGATATTATACATAGAAATATCTAAAGACTCCACCAAAAAACTGTTAGAACTAATAAACAAATTCAATAAATTTGCAGGATACAAAATCAACACACAAAAATCAGTAGGATTTCTGTATACAGGAATGAACTGTCAGAAAGAAAAGTTAAGAAAACAATTCCATTTAAAATAGCATCAAAAAGAACAAAATACTAAGCAATAAATTCCTCACCCAAGGAGGTGAAAGATCTGTACACTGAAAACTATAATACATTGAGGAAGATATTGAAGACACAAATAAATGGAAAGATATTCCATGATCATGGATTAGAAAAATTAATATTTTTAAAAAGTCTACACTACCGAAAGCAATCTACAGATTGAGTGCAATCCCTATCAAAATCCCAATGGCATTTTTCACACAAATAAGAAAATACAATCCTAAAATTTGTATGGAACCACAAAAGACTCCAAATAGCCAAAGCAATCCTGAGAAAGAAGAAAAAAGCTGTAGGCATCGCACTTCTTGATTTCAAACTATATTACAAATCTATAGTAATCAAAATAGTTTGGTTTGGCATAAAAGCAGCTACATGGATCAATGGAACAGGATAGAGAGCCCAAAAATAAATCCCTGCATATATGGTTGATTAAATTACAATAAAGTAGGCAAGAGTAAACAATAGGGAAAGGATAATCTCCTCAATAAATGTTGGGAAAACTGGATATCCACATGCAAAAGAATAAAACTGGACCCCATCTACACGACACACAAAAATAAACTCAAAATGGATTAAATTCTTGAACATAAGCCCTGAAACCATAAAACTCCTAGAAAGAAGACTTAATGGGTAATCTCCTTGATATTAGTCTTTGCAAAGGTTCTTTGGTTTGACACCAAAACCAAAGGCAACAAAAGCAAAAATAAATAAATTATCTAAAAAGCTTCTCTATAGCAAAGTGAACCAACAACAAAATGAAAAGGCAATCTATGGAATGGGAGAAAATATTTACAAACCATATGTCAGATAAGGGGTTAATATCCAAAATATACAAGGAACTCATATAACACATTACAAAAAAATGTAAATAAGTGAGGTAATGGTTGTCTTAATTGACTCAATGGTGGGAATGCTTTCACAATGTACACGTATATCAAATCATCACATTATACAAGTTAAATATGTTACAATTTTATTTGTCAAGTCCACATCAATAAAGCTGATAAAAATACTGCGAGAGACAAGCATCAATTTATATTTTCTAAAATATTATTCCATGACAATCATCTCAAAATTGCCTTTGGTAAATTCAACATTATATCGAAATGAACCTGACAATTTCCTTTTGTATGCTTTTCACTAAAAATTTTATATCCTAAAAAAACCTAAAAGTAAATACAGAGATGGAGAGAAGACATTTTAAGCATACTGTTACATATTTTGCTTTTAAATCCTAAATTTTAAATCCTAAATTTAAAACTTCTCTTTCTCAGAATGCAATAGGAATCAGTTATAGAACAAAGTCTGCTCTTCACATTCAAGCTGTGACCAAAGCCATGATGTAAAAAGCAAACAATTGATGATCCTGAACAGGTGAGTTTGAAAACAGGTAGAGCAAAGGAAAGAATAATAGAAAGCCATTTTGGAGTTATGACTGGGGCTCCAAATGTATTGGATTTTCAAATGCAGGCTTGGCCAGTCCTAAAATTGTGGGAGATTTATTTTTGATGTTTCTGATTATGGCCTCTGAATTCCAACATACTAATTCTACATGTCTTAATTGAATCAGCATAAATTGAAGCTGTTTTGAAAGTACATTAAACTTTAGGGATGAGAAGGATTTATGGACACCTGAGTTATAACCACTGGAAATGATGAGTAGCTGTATCTCAAGAGCCAGAAGCATGGATTAATCATGGAAAGTAGTCATCGATATTATTTCTTGCTTGGATCTTTTCATTGCCATCAAACTTCAAATTGAATATTTATTTCTTAAGATTTCAGCTTTTGCCATTTTGGAATGACATCATGTTAGTATGAATGGGACCTGTGTTTTCTCTTATTCATCTCTATTAAAATTATGACATTAACATTAAGCAGCATAAGTTTTAAATTGTGTTATTTTTGCATCTGCTAATTGAGTTTTGATTCTAATACATATCTCACTCATTACAAGTGGAATATTTTCTGATGTAATATTACTAAATCTACTTTAAATATCCTAGAATTGGGCCCCATAGAAGTCAAATCCAGCAAAACTTTCGTGTGTAAAACGTCTGGAAAAAGTACTTGGAATCAGAATTTTTATGGTAACTCTAGTTTCACTTCTTCAAGACATTGAAAGTCTGACTGTTGTTACATACCAAGTATCTTTTCCTGCACATCCCTTTTAGTAGTCAATTATCCAATGCTACAGATTTGATAACCCACTTCTCTTATCCTATATCTGAAGGCCACAAAGAGAACAAACTATTTGAATTAATGTAGTTGCAGTGTTGAGGGAAATAAATCATAAAACTGGCAGTAACAGCTGCTTTGACCTTGAACAGGAGGTCAATTTTTGCACGTCAGAATATTTATTACTAGAAAACTCACTGTTCTATAATCTAATTCTTCTGCAGTCTTGATGTAAATAGAGCAGTGCCCCTAAATGCCCTTTCCTTCCTAAGTACAGCAGGGAAATTGGGTGCTGAAATGATTCTCTGATACGTTTCATTTCAACAAGCATCAAAATCAATCAAGGATGTTCAATGGAAACCACAAAGAGGAGAGGATTAATGCATTATTTAGGAAATAAAAAATAGTCTTCCTACTTCGTCTATGCCGCAAGTGTGAATATAATGAACGGTTGCCTGAATTCTTCTTTTGTTTACACTCTTCTTTTCACTTAGGTTATTTTTCATTACAGAGATTCTCAGAGGGTTTATTTTTGTCTCAACTGATCTTTGTAAAGCACCACAAAGGCAGCTTCTAATTCACATTGATTTTAGAAAAAGGATATCTCTGTTCATTCACAGAATAGAAATCAAGTTTAGGTGTGAAAGCTGCATGTGATACGAAAAAAGATGACTTTCATGAAGTTTTCCTCTTACTATATTCAGGTTTTAGAAAGTTTACTCCATGGTGGACTAACATTTAGGACTACTGAGAGATTATTTTATCACTTTCAACTGATTTAAATAAATAAACATTCTTATGTGTGGTGATTTGCTGTATCTGTACAGCCTCTGTAATGAAAGCTTACCTGTACCATATTAGGATGTCCCAAACTGGACCTGTTTTGTTTCCCTCTATCGTTTTTATTAGAGACATGTGCTAAAGAGCCACCTTGTAGATCATCTGATTCTGTCTAATCATTAATACTTTCCTCACACTGAACTAGAAACCCATCCCCTGTTTTGCTAAATTAATTTGATGAAAACCAACTGCTTTACCACATTTGAATAAATTTTTCTTGTGTCCTGTTAATGTTATATGCATCACTTTAATGCATTCTATTTTAGGAGTTAATTATTTAGCTGTATTGACATTCTGCTATTTCTATTGGTTATCTAATATACACTAGCCCCATTACTAGGCACTCATAAACATATCCTGGATGCTGAGTCTTGTAACAGATTCAGAAATGTAAAACATTTTCATAGCATTGTATTAAAGGATTAAAAAATATAAACCTCATAGCTATGGAAAAATTACCATTTCTTTTATGAGAGGGGAGCATTGAAGGACTTTGAACTAGGGGATATCTGAGTGAGGTCTGTAAGAGTGAGTAGATCTTATAAGGACAGGCAGCAGTACACGTGTGTACAGGCATGCAGGTTGAAAGAGCAGGGATGGTTCAAAGATCTGCAATAATTTCTCTTTGTGTATGAATTTGAACAAGGGAATGGGGAACAAGTTAGTATGAGCATGAAAAATTATGCAGGAGTCAGATTATGATTGACTATACTTGTGTACCTTATTTGTCCAGTAGAGTTTCTCTTCTAGGTGTCTCTGTTTCTTAAGATTGTTTAGCTTAGTTCTTTGTTGACTACTAACATAAATGCCACACTCAAGTAAATTTCTATGTTGCCAATTTCTTTTTTTTTTTTCTGCTTTATCTCCCAAAATCCCCCCTGTACACAGTTGTATATCTTAGCTGCATGTCCTTCTAGTTGTGGGATGTGGGACGCCGCCTCAACGTGGCCTGACGAGTGGTGCCGTGTCCGCGCCCCCAGGATCCGAACCCTGGGCCGCCGCAGCGGAGCCCGCAAACTTAACCACTCGGCCACGGAGCCGGCCCCGTCTAGTAAGTTTCTTAAATTATCTTTTCTTTTGAGAAATAGAATTTAAAAGGGGAGATTTTATAAGTTTTCTAAAGACATAATCTCTATCAAATATAACAGTATGAAAATAATGGAGTTTCAATTTTATGGGTAAATAGTTTAATTGGAGCAGTAAAACATTTAATTATTATAATACAATACATGTATATAAATGTGTTGTATAAATGAAGCATATGTTTATTAACTAGAATTTTGTTGTAAAATTAAATAAAATAATGTCTGTAAAATAATTCCACACTCAATAATGTATTTTGTATAGGTTTTGTTTTTCTGAATTGTAATAAAAATAATACTGTCTGTATCACTTACTATTGCTGTATGTTGAAACACCTCCCAAATTTAAAGAGTTACAATAATAACAATTTGTTGTTTCTCATGGTCCTGTGGGTTGACCTTACAGTTCTTCACCTAGTTTCACCAGGGTCACTTTGCATCTGTACTCAGCTGGTGTTTGTGTTGAGCTTGCTGACCAAGTTGTCGGGATTTCCTTCCATATAGCACATATCTGTGGCTGTAGCTAAGACTTCTTCAAAGCATGTTGGTTCAGGGTTCCAAGAGTGTGAGGACATATTAACGATGAGACTTTTGAAAGGCTTGGTCTGAAACTGGCAGAGTGTCAATTCTTTCACATTCTATTGGTCAAACAAGTCACTAAGCCAACCTAGATTTAAGAGGAGAGGAAAATAATTTCCTT
The DNA here is from genome assembly GCF_037783145.1 of Equus przewalskii. Taxonomy (NCBI): domain Eukaryota; kingdom Metazoa; phylum Chordata; class Mammalia; order Perissodactyla; family Equidae; genus Equus; species Equus przewalskii. Next base: position 68,779,484 of record NC_091832.1, read on the forward strand.
TAAAAGAGAAGCAGTATGTGCAAATAAGATTGGAAAACATTTTTGATAGACATCTCTGGAGGCAATCTACCACATGGCTAGAGTTTCTTCCATTCTTTTATTGAAAAATTTGGGGTTTTGGAAATGATTATATATAAAATATAACTTTTTAAAAAGAGATCAAATTAACATACTCAATCCAAATTTATCATTCTCAAGCCTACAATGCTGAAAAAAGTACTCTTTGATACCAAGGAAGGAGAAAACCTTCTTGTCAGTAAGGCATCCCATTTGTAAACTGAGTTCTTTTTGAAGATATCATTGATTTCCATTGAGATCACTATTATCCCCTTTTTATGCTTACTGTGAGGTTATTTGCTCTTGTGGCAGATTCATAAGGGAAAAGGTGAGGTCATTTGTTTGAGATCTTTCTTCTTTTCTATCGTAGGCATTTAGTGCAATGAATTTTCCCCTAAGCACTGCTTTAGCGGCAGCCCACCAATTTTGCAATGTTCTGTTTTTATTTTCATTCCATTCAAGCTAATTTCTAATATCTCTTTTGATTCAACTTTTAAACTATTGTTTATTTAAAGTCGTGTTATATAATTTACAAATATTTTGAGATTTTTCAAAAAATATTTCTGGTTTTTAGTTTTAATTTATTTCCATGGTGATGTGGCAGACTTGAATGCATTGAAATTCATCAAGGTTTTTTTCTCTTTTTTTTAATGTCCCACAATATGCTCTATCTTGGTGAATGTTGTGTGTGCCCCTGGAAAGGATTTGTGTTTTGCTGTCGGTAGAGTGTTCTATTGATGCCAGTTAGGTCAAGTTGATTGATAGTGTTGTTTGTCTTATATATCCTTTATATCTATTTATTTTTGTCTCTTTATTGAGAAAGTGTGCTAAAATCTTTTAATATAATTGTTAACTTATCCATATATCTTTGCAGTTCTATCAGTTTTTGCTTCACGTATTTTGAAGTCCTGTTATTAGGCAATTAAGCTTTTTTTTTTTTAAGATTTTATTTTTTCCTTTTTCTCCCCAAAGCCCCTCCGGTACATAGCTGTATATTCTTCATTGTGGGTCCTTCTAGTTGTGGCATGTGGGACGCTGCCTCAGCGTGGTTTGATGAGCAGTGCCATGTCCGCGCTCAGGATTCAAACCAACGAAACACTGGGCTGCCTGCAGCCGAGCGCGTGAACTTAACCACTCGGCCACGGGGCCAGTCCCTAGGCAATTAAGCTTTTAAGATTGAACCACTTATCACAGTGAATTGACCAGTGTTATTCCTGCTAATATATATTTTTTCTACGAAATTTACTTTTTCTGATATTAACACAGTCACTTCAGCTATGTTTAGATTAGTACCAGTATAGTACATACTTTCCCATTCTTTTATTTTTAACATATTTGTGTCTTTCCAAGTAAAGTGTGTTGCATGTAGGCAGCATATAGTTGGATATTACTTTATTTTCTGATAATCTGATAATCTCTGCCTTTCAACTGGAATGCATAGTCCATCTATATTCAATATGTTTATTTACGTGGCTAGGATTAAATTCAACAAGTTATTATTTGTTTTCTTCTTTTCCATTTGTTCTATCATTTTTTCCTCTTTCTCTTTTGACAAATTCTTTTAGATTAAACTGAGTTTTTATGATTTCATGTTGTCATCTTTGTTGAATTATTAACAACTTGTTGTTTTGTTATTTTAGTGGTTGCTTTAAGATTTAAAGTATATATCTTCAACTTGTTACAGTATACCTTTAGTGATATTTTACCACTTTGTGTGTAAGAACTTGAAATATTTTCACTTATCCCCAACCATCTTGGTGCTATTATTGTTGTTCTATCTTTAAGTAAATATATATATGTACTTAATTTAATATTTAAGTATATATCTAATATTTAATATTTAAGTATATATATAATAAACCACACGATTCTTTGTTATTCTGTTTGTTTTAATGACTTCATTATCTTTTTAAGAGATTTAACTAAAAAGAAAAAAGATATTTTGTATATATATATATATATATTACATATATACATATATTTGTTATTTCTGGTAGCCTTCATTCCATAGGTAGATTCAGATTTTCATCTGTTATCAATTTCCTTCTGCTTAAAAATCTTCCTTTAATGTTTCTTGTAGTGCAGGTTTTCTGGTAATGACTTTCTTTAGTCTTTGCACGTGTCAACAAGTCTTTATTTAATTTGCTTTTGAAAAGTATTTTCTCTCGACAAAGAATCATGTTGGACATTTTATTTTTCTTTTAGTACTCTAAGTATGCTTCTATATAAGGCCACCTGAGTTTGCTCCACATCTCACTCATGGCCTGATATTTTTTCCCTCAGTGTTTTTCCTCTCTTTGTTGTATTTTGGTTAGTTGCTATTGCTATGTCTTCAAGTTCACTAAACTTTTTTTCTCTAATATCTAACTTGTGTTTAATCCCATCTAGCGCATTTTTCATCTCACATACTGTTAGCATTTTTCTCCCTTCAAATCTCAGCTGCTCTTACCATTATGAAATCCAACAGGTTTCCTCAGCCCAGTGAGACCTCAGCTTTCTGCTCTGAACCTGTTCTAAACAGTCAGTTGCAAATACCTTAAGGAAAATTGCTAACATAAATGTGGAGCTCTATTAGAGTGTTTTTACCAGGTCTCAGAGCCCTTAAAGCACTGCCAATACTGGTTACTTCCAATGTCTTCAAATGGTGATTGTATATACTCTGTTCAGCTCTTACATTTGTTTTTAGTAGGAGGATTAGATTGATAGAAGTCTTTCCAAGATAGCTGAATCAGATGTACATAAATAAAGAACTTGGACACAAAAAGATAACACTGGAAGTTAGGATATTCAAGAAAATTGCATAAATGCTAAAATAAGATTCAGAAATTAATATATTCAGTAAACATATTCACTAAATGGTGAGGCATAGATTAGTTCTGGGAGATAAAATAACAGAATTATCTCAAGTATCAGAATAAAAATATGCTGAGGTGGAAATTTTAAACCTAGGAGGAGAATTTGTTGCTGAATTCAAAATAACTAACATATAAATATTAGGAGTTTCAAAATGTGATAAATGAACTTCCATAATTAAAAGTGGAGACAGCTGCCTGGCCCCATGGCCTGGTGGTTAAATTTGGTTTGCTCTGATTCAGCGGCACGGGTTTGGTTCCCAGGAGCAGACCTACAACACACTTTGGCAACCACGCTCTGGCTGTGACCCACATACAAATTATAAGAAGACTGGCACAGGTGTTAGCTCAGGGCAAATTTTCCTCAGGAAAAAAAAGTGGAATAACATTCTTATAAATAACAAAAATCAACAAATTACAGGCTGAATTGATAAGAAAGAAATGCACTTTAATCATTTTTAGTTACATTATTAAACTCTAAGAATTAAGAGAAATTATTGTAAACTTCTAAAGAGAAAAAAACAACTTATCCTTTAAGTCAGATTGACAGTGGTCTTTGTCTCCAGACCAATAGAAGCTAAAAGTCAGTCAGAATAATAACACAAACTATTGAGACAAAAAGATTATTTAGGAAACTTATATTCTCACAATATGATATCCAAAAGGTATGCTAAAAAGCACATTGTTGAACATGCAAAAATGTAGAGAGTATATCATCCTAACACACAGGAAAACACCTAGGGTGGGGAGGGTGGACACTGAAACACTTAATGACCCAGAAGAGTTTTCACAATGTGAGATGATAAAAGAGGGAAGCAGAAAATGCATGGCTATAATAAATGTCAAAAAAAGAGACTAAACAGACAAGAAATAATGCAATAGCAATTATAATCATAGCCTAAAATTTAAGACTAGGCTATCTTAGAAAAACATAGGAGTTTGGCATAATGAGGAAAGAGAAAGGAAAGGTAGTTCAAGGGACTCATCTAAAGTGGACGAATGTTAATATGAGAGGAGAAGGAGGGAATTCTTATAAAAACTCTTTTTTACTTATGCTTATTTGTGTGGCATGTGGTAGGGAAAATAGGCACAGAGGTAGAGGAAATGAAAAGCATGACTATGCATCAAAGATTCATCTTGTCTTCCTTAGTGGGCAAATAGTCAATGTGAAAATTATGATTTTGCTAAGAAGTCACGTATTTCCTCTGAGCATTCAAATGTGTGCCATAGTGATTTCCATTTTCATGTTATATTCTTTTACAATTCTTTTAAACTTTCCCAGATCTGTGGTTAGAGCTCTATTCTCTTCCCCATATTGTCTGCTTTTTATTCATTCTTTTCAAAAATTACTCAGGCTTTCAAGACACTTATGTATTTGTGTTTACAAGGAAACATCTTCTAGATGCGTTAATGCTTTTTGCTATTTATTTGTTTTCTACTCAATAATATTATCTTTATTTTTGTTAATAACATCTCTCTGTTTCTCGTTTTACGTCACTGTTCTCTTTCTTACTTCTTAATCTGAGTGCTTTATTCGTTTAGTATTTTTGTCTGTCTGCTTGGAATTAAAAATGTTTTCAATTATATGATTTTTGGAACAGAATTTTGTGGTGACAAACATTGTCATATATAGTGAACTCCACCCACCTCATTGCTTTCTATCTAGTATCTAGATAGTAGCAGTATTTAGTATCTTTTTAATTTTACTCTTTGATCCAAGATTTTTCTAGCCATGAATTTCCTAACTTCTAAACAATTAATATTTTTTCTGTTAATTCATTATTGCATTTCTCATTTTATTATATTTGGACCTGACAATTTATCTTGCTAAGTGTCTATTTTTTAATTAATAAATTAAAAAAGGCAAGTTCCATTTTTATTTTTTGGTTAATCACTCATATACATATGGCAAATATATAGGTTCTACTTAGATATGTGATGCTGGTTCTATACATATATAATAATTCATCTTGAATAACTATAACATTTAACTCTTCTGTCTTTCTTATATGTGTTTATTACCATCTGTACAATTCTAAAGAGATATATTGAAGTCTCCCTCTATGTATGACATTTTTTAAATCAAGTTCTCCTTGTGATGTAGTAGATTTTGCCATATGCTTCTGGACACATTTCATACATACAAATTTGTAATGTTTATTTCTGCTTTCATTGAGCCTTGTTATCTAATATCTACTTGCATTCTGTTTATTGACTTTAGCTTACATGTATCTTTAACATTTATGCTATGATCTTTATTTTTTGCCTTTCTTTTGCGCTTTAGGAATTTTTATTGTGTAACAATCTTATTAGGTTATGCATTTTAATGGGAATTTCTAGTCCATTCATATTTAATATATGACAAGTATATTTTATTTTTACATTTTGCAACTTGTATTGTTTCCTTCCTCTTAAAAATTACTGTGATATGATCAAAGATTTTTTGTACTATATTTCCCTCCTGAGTTAGTTTATAAGATCTACTCTTTTTTAACTTAATGTTCCCTATCACACTTGTTTACAAGATTTAATTTAATTTAAAATACTTTATAACTAGAAATTTAGGGGGAAAGTTCACACATTCGGGATGCTAGGCATGCTTCTTCTTAAACAGATGTCATTTATAGCATTTAAAGATAAATATTAACAATTCCTTCTCAACCATGATGCACCCTTCCAGATTCTCGTTTTTTTCATCCTCGGGAGAGATGAAGGATTAATTTTGACTCTTGAGGTGTCATCCTGACAAAATCATCTCCATCTGTATCTAAAACACAAAGAATATGTCTTCATAGCCAATTTATAATAAATGTTCTACCTCTGTGCTTTAGCTGTCACCAATTCCATCCTTTCTCATAAGTCAATGTGTTAGAGCCCATAATTGGTTAAACACATGCAACTCTCTTAAACGTAAAGTTGATATGGCAGCTAATATTGATACAATTACATGTTGACCTATTTTAAAAGTTCTCATTTAGAGCTACATCACTTTCAAAGGTTTCAAAGGATCTGCCCTATATATTTTCAGGTCAGAATAGCTGTAGGTGTAAAGGTTCTCTTGATGGATGAGCTAATTTTGCATTTCATTAAAGCACAGTTATAAATAGTTGCTAATGATTTTTTAGACGCCTTGATGGCTTCTAGCACACTATACATATTAATTATCTAATCATGCTAAGCTCTTTGATTTTCCTCAGGAGAAAGATGCTACAGGAAGTCAAACAATTTATAGCTGAGCCTGTAGATGCATTAAATAGACGCAAAGCAAGGATCACACGGGTCACATGAATCACACGTGATAGGTAAAGCTGTCACAATGGTAGGTAGCAATTATGCTAACCATACTGCATTCATTCAGGTTTGGAAGCTGATACAAATAATATATATTATAGAACTGTGCTGCCATTGCAGAACTATGGAAAGGTTGCTGCAAGATCTTGAGACAGAGAGAGAAGAAAACATGGATGTATTCACCAGGACAAACCAGGTTATGCTGTGGTAACAAGCAATCCTCAGTGCCTTCAAATGACAAATATTCTTTTTTTTGTTTTTGTTTGTTTTTTTTGCTTACATGACTTGTCCAATGCAAGTTGCTCAAGAATTATTGACATCATGGTAATTTGAAGCCCAGGACGGTGTAATAGCCATTACATTGAATATTGCCTGTTGCCCCGTCAGAAAGAAGAGACTCCTGGAGAGTCTTACACTGGTAACTAAATGGTCCACTCTGATTCACATCATATCAATTTACAATTCATTGGCTGGAAATGTCCATGTGACTCTACCCACCCAAAAGTGGATCATGAAGTGCAATTTTTCAGTTATTAGCACTGACTACCTCACAGTGTATGGACATAAGCTGTGTTGCCTTTATATTTGCCTCATGGATATACAAGACTAAGTTTTCTGATATTCCCCTTTCAGTGCTATGTTCTTTTTTCATGGAGATTGTGTAGCAGACAACCTGTCAAGTCTGATCAGGTTAATCATGATGAGTACATGGAAAAGACCATGAGATAGTTCCTTAGATTTATCTGAGGTAAATTATTATCATGGTAAAATTAAGCCAATATTTCTTATTTGGAGAAGTCACCAATCATTTTTCCAGAAAGGGCATGTTTCTCACACTTCCAGAGCTCATAAACAAAGGTATTGCATATAGTAGTACTACCTATGAATCCGCATAGTAAACCTTTCATTACTAGAGAAGTGCATGTGGAGCCTGAGTGAGCCAAGAACATATACAGATTTCCTGTCTGTATCACAGAAATAATGCTTCCATTGTCAAAATTGACATATATTAAATGACTCTTAAACTGATACAGATATGTACTAAAACTTCAATAAAACTTCTTATTTTTTAGAAATAATTTTTATCTCAAAAGGTTTATGCTCATAGATTAAGTAAGTTTGTATCTCTCTGTTCACTACCTAAAATATTTAAAAATAAGATGGAAAATACTTGGCAGAAGTCAATGTATAAATTAAAGACCACTGTCTAGAGAAGACCCCTCGCGAATCAGGTGTCTTCTTCTGTACGTGTAAGCTGTTTCCCCACAACAGCTCAAACTCCCCATCTAAAGTGCATTCACGTTCCTTACACAAAATAACTAAATCTTGTTTCTTATCATATGTACTCCATCCTCACAACGGCCTGAGATACCCTTATTTAATGATTGAATTCTTTTTCCTAAAACAGTACATCCAGCTGGTCACTGTTCTCTGTAAATCTTACCTCCTGAGTATATCTAAAGTGTGTATATTCAGTGTAACCAAAGTCCACTGATCTTTTTTAATCATGCCAAGATTCTGCTTAAGATTCATTTGGTTTTCTTTATTTCTTATTTGTTTGCTGAGACTTTCTATCTTTTCATTCACTTCAAGAGTGAGAATCAACACACTAAATTTAATATATTTTTTCTCTTTGTGAAGTTTTTAATCTATGATTGACAATTGAAACCAAAAAGATTAACGTTGTCTGAAGTTGTTTTTAATCTATGCTTATGTAATAAATAGGACCATAAAAACAAAAGAGGAGAGAGTAAATGAACTGTGGAGTGGCAAATTTTCTACATTCTATTTAGAGTGGTGAAATACTGCTTCCAAATAGACCATGAAAAGTTAAGCATGTCTGCTGTAATCCACAGAGCAACTACTAAATAACCAGAGCTGCAGCAACAACAACCAACAAGACCAAAACAGAACAGGAAAACTAAGCAAAGAGATCAACCAAAACACACAACAGATAAATTAAAATAAAATACTAAAAAATGTACAAATTCCCCCAAAAAAGGCAGGAAATTGAAAATTGTTGGACAAAAAGCAAAGGAAACAAAGAGAAAATAAATAATAAAATATTAGTCCTAAACTTTAAAAAGTAAGTAATTCCCTGAAATTTAACTGGTTTGAGCACACCAGTCAGAAGATGGATTATCAGAATGGATTTGAAAAATGAACCAACTGTGTTTTCTCTACACAAAATTCAATGCCAATATATACTATAGGCAAGTTAAAAGTAAAAGGATGAAAAAGGAGAAAGATTTATTATATTTATTGATCGATCAACTGATCAATACATAAATAGATATAACATTATAAGGAATTGGCTCATGCAATTATGGAGGCTAAGAAGTTCTGCGATCTCCAGTCAGCAACCTGGAGACCCAGGAGAGTCTATGGTTTACTTCCAGTCCAAGTTCAAAGGCTTGAAAACCAGGAAAACCAATTGGTTTGTGTAATTTCCAGTCCAAGTCCAAGTCCAAAAGCAGGAGAATATCATGTCCCAGATCAAAGACAGGCAGAGAAAGAGAATTCTCTCTAAGACAGCCATTGTTCCAATTAGACTGTCAAGATTGGATGAGCCCCACCCACATTAGAAATGGCAACTGCTTTTCTTAGTCTACCAAGATATTTTGGCCCAGTCAAGATGACACGTAAAATTAACCATCATACTATGGAAATTCTAATCAAAAGTAAACTGGAGTGCTATAATATTATCAGACAAAGTAGACTTCAGAGCAAAGCAAATCACCAGGAATAAGAAGGAACATTGCATTACAAAATGATAGAAGAATAAAATCATTAGGAAGACATACCAATCCTAAATGTGGCTACACCTAACAATAATGTTCAAATGAAGCAAAAACTGACAAAAATGAAAAAAGAAACCGGAGAAATTTACAGTTATAGCTGGAGACCTCAACGCTCCTCTTTCAGAAATTGATAGAAATAATATAGAGAAAAATCAGCAAGAATATAGAAGATCTGAAAAATCAACTGGATCCAATTGATATTTATTAGCAGACATTTACAGAACATGCCATCCAATAACAGCAGAATACACACACTTTTCAAGTGCACATACAACATTCACCAAGATAGATTATTTCCTTATCCATAAACCAAATTTTAACAAACATAAAATAATTGAATCATATAAAAGGCATTCTCTAATCATAATGGAATTAAACCAAAAGACAATAATAGAAAGATAATACAAAACATCTCCAAAACATAAAAATTAAACAACACAGTTTTAAATAATTCATTGCCAAAGAGGAAATGTTAAGGGAAATTAGAAAATATTATCAGTTGAATAAAAATAAAAGTACAATAGGGCCAGCCCTGGAGGCCTAGGAGTTAAGTTCAGCATGTTCCACTTCAGCAGCCCGGGTTCACTTCCCAGATGCAGACATACACAGTTCTCTTAGTGGCCATGCTGTGCTGGCAGCCCACATACTATAAAATAGAGGAAGATTGGCACAGATGTTAGCTCAGGGCAAATTTGCCTCAACAAAAACAAATAAAAAATCAAAAAATAAAAGTACAATGTATCAAAGTTTGTGGAATGCCACTAAAGCAGTGTCTAGAAGAAAGTTTTTATCACTAAATGCTTATATTTGGAAAGTTAAAAGGCCAAAAATGAATGATACACACCTCCATTTTAGGAAACTAGAAAGTGCCAAAATAAGCTCAAAGGAAAGAGAAGAAAGAAAATAATAGAGCAAAAGTAGAAATCAATGAAATTGAGACTCAGGAAACAGTGGAGAAAAATCAAAGGAACCAAAAGGAAATTCTTTGAAAACAGCAACTAGATCATTACATTTCTCTTACATAGGGTTTCTGTGCAGTGGTCCTAACTCTTTGCCTTCTAGGTAAGGCATAGCTGAAGTATTCTAGGTTCTGAATAATGGATTGAGGAAACTTCTTAAATTTTGTTGTTGTTGACAATAACTTTCTATCTTAATGCAAAAGTATCAGGTGAATTAAAATGATAGTGATTTATGTTTGAAATGATTTTGTCAATTAGCACTCTTTCCATTTGAACAGTGAATTATAATTGGAATGAGAAGAGATGCAACAGTATGACTCCAACCTGCAAAAAGTTCATCCATTAGTTAGAGAAATTTCAAGAAAAGGAAATAAATCAGGTAGTATAATAATTATTAATGGATGTGTGTAGGGGGAGGTAGAAACAGTATGTGCCATAGATAAGAGAAAGAGAAATTACCCTGGATCTCACCGGGAACTTAGCCTGAGAGGTGGGGTTTAACTAAGTCTTAGAATATCTAAGGAAAGCAGCTAGTGAAAAGGTTGTATGTATCTTGAAAACTTTCTTTGATAATTGAGAAGAAAAATCCACTAAGTCAATAATCTTTTTTTTTTTTTTTGTAAACACAACATAACCCGCCTCCTTTTTGGTCTATATCATCTCTAATACTCTAGAAGGAAGATAGAATATGGTCTTCTCAGTAGATGAACCAAATAGTCAGATTATCTTCTCATCATTTTTAACAGTGCAGCATAGCTGATGCTTGACAATTTTAAATCTTTGATTAATTGAACATTTTCGTTCATTCAACCCTACCCTACTAAAGATCCTGGAGTATAAAGCAAGGATAAATTCCTTGCTTATAGTCAAATGGATAAATCAAGTAGACACAGTAAATCAACTCCTACACCGATGAGGATGGAGATGTTATTGGTAAGAGTGTGGCAATTGCAAAGTGAATTCATAAAGAATATTATAAATATCTTTTTAAATATGGAGAAATTATTAATCATAACCATTTTTTTCTTCTCTCTCTTCTCTCTACTTACATACTAAATAAATTAAAAAATCTCTTTTTCAATTTTTTTGGTAAATATTTTGAAAATTCTTATAGATCAGGAGGTACAGTTCTCTAGAAGACATGCTTTTGAGTAAAAGTACTTAACTCCTAAACTATTTTCAACAGAAAGTAGGGCCCGTGAACCTCAGGGCTTTGGTCTGTTGAGTGAGTATACTTCTGCTGAGAGAAATGAATCCATCTGAACTGCAAAGAGATTTTTTTTTAGAGGGAATGTCTTCTGAGAGGAAAGTCTGAGTAGGAGAGTAAAGCAAATCTCTCAGATGAGAGAGGCTTCAAAAGAGATGTCTACAGATGCGTGTTTAAAATGTAGTAATGTTTTGTGAGTAAATCACTGTCTAGTCAATCCTAAAGAAACTTCAGTACATTTTTCTTTCATACTCTTTTTTTGTATAGATTTGCTTCTGCTGACAATAGAGCTCAATACTGCTTCACTTCTAGCACACGTAAAATGAGAGGCTGCCCAAAGGAGGCTCTTCAAACGGACCTTACATAAAGTATAGAACATATGGTTAGAACTCAAGTACGCCATTCTTCTGCTGGGTTTAGAAAAATAAAGGAAAAAATGCGTTCATTTGATTGAGTTACACCGCAACTTGACAGATTTTGTTAAATTCTCTTTTTGTAAGATGATTGTAGACTATTTAAAGGAAATTGAAGTTTGATTTGAAAAACTAGACTGAAATGCAATGAATTAGTTAAACATATCAGTTTAACAATAAAACATACAGCGCACATAACAAAAATGATTCTTTTTATATAAGGATTAGAAAATGAGGAAATTATCTCCTCTTAAAGAATTTAACAATTATATAAGAAGACGTATAATTCTCAAAGTGTCCTTAAAAACAGCCATGTTTCTTCAGGCTAAATGATGATTATTAATTGACAGACATTCCTGCTATGCTCCTAATTTTTCAACTAGATCATTAAATTCCTTTTTACATGGGGTTTATGTGCAGTGGTCCTGCAGAAAAAACTAATTTCAAGAACACAACTTTTCCATTTAAATTGCAACAGTGTTTACAAATACCGTAGAGAGTTGAAGTCAGTTAAAATTAATACCATACTTCAGAATGAGAAAGATATTTCTAAACAATTTACAAAGGACAGGAATTTTGATCCAAGATCTTTAAGAGACCAACTCCCCCAGGGAGGAAAAGTTTCAGAAACACTCTTTGGTGTTTTCATAGTAAATGAGTATTTCCTAGTCACTGTAAGTAAAAATGAATAATAAAATCTAAAATAAGGAGAATTGAAGATTCGTTTTAGTTTAGGTAATGTAGAATATATTGTGGAAATATTTTTGGACCACAGTAAATGTTGATTTCCATAAAGTTATTTGCTATTTATTAACTCCAGAAAGTCTTAGAATTTGTCATGGTAATGGTTCTTTGCACAGTTATTTGAACAGCACCCATTTTTAAATATCAAAAAAATGTCTCAGAGTAAACTATCAAGAATATGTTCTATTAATATTTTTCCCTTAAGGAACCTCATTGTATGCACATGGATTTAAATTTTAAAGGCGATTATTTTTCTTAATGTTTCCCCTTGGGCTGGGGGTGAAGGGTGAAGGCGTTTGAATGATGAGAATGGAACAATGCTGCTCTTCTATTTCTTCTAGAAATTAAAAAAAGGCATGACGTAATTATGAGCACTCTCTAATGAGTGAATGGATTTCCTTCTCTTGAGACTATTTTTGCCAAAGCCTAACCACTGTCCATAAGAAATTTCTTTAGAAAGTTTGTTTTTCTTAGAAGAGAATCAAGTAACACTAGGCCTCCAATGACCCAAATAACTCTCAGGCCCCCAAGAAATCCAGTTCCATCTGTCTAAGCAACACAGCCCTGCATAGTCTCCCAGAGACCTGTTGATTTCATATTCGCTGCTTACGCACATCGGCACAGACTGAGTTAGGAACCAGGTAGAATAAACCTGCTTTTATTCTGATTCGAATATATATTAATGTTTGTTCAGTTCCTTGATTAGTACATGCTCCTTCTCAGCATGCCTTCTCCCTGCTCACCTAGACGAATGTACTTATGCTTCAAATCTCAGCTTAGATGTTTCTTCCTTCTCTTGCAGCGCTCCTGGGCTTTGAAATTTGGTTACATGTCTAACTCGTGTTCCCACAACACCCTGGACTTATACTCGCTTACACTTTCCTGTTTCTCTGTCTGAAGCTTCCACTAAACTATAAACTTAAGTTTATAGCTGGATAGCCAGTATCAAGCCCTCTGCTTGGTATTCTAGGAATCAATTTTTGTTGAAGTGATATTTGCCTAAGGGGATTTATAATGATTTTTTATTTACTTAAGATATGAAATAAATGAATTATCTGGGTTGCTAAATCTCATATATCCTCACTATATTACACTTTCTTATCTAACTGTCTTCCTTACCCCCAACAGGTGACATTCCCAGAACCTAGCATGTGATTGATTCATATTATCTTCTCTAAGAGTTATTGAATATATACTTCAAGAAACAAATGAATGAATGAATGACGCTTACCAGGCAAATTTAAAAAATATCTTTTTGTGCTCCTTATTGCTTATTTTCCATGCAAATATGCGTAGGGTGTAGAAACTCAGAAGACAATATTTCAAGCTATGGAAGCATTTAGAAAGAGGCTCTAGTCTTTTTGGAAAAGCCAGCTAGATTTTGGATAGAATCTCCTTGTTCAAGATTATTTTTTTCCTGAGCACTTTTTTCCCTGATATTTTGTGAAGACAACCAAAATATTTATTAAAAATTATGTAACTTGCAATATTAAATAAGCATTCTTTGTAGATTATATATTTTCTAAAAAAAACCACCTACAAACATGTACAAACTCTGCTGTTATTTCCCAATTCCTCTTGAGTAGTTCCTCTTGGTGAAACAATTGGCATGGTACCTCCAAGAACTCCTGTGTTCTGCTTTTTCTGTTTTTGGTTCCGTGTGGTCACTTTGTGGTTGGCTCCTTCCTTCTATCAAGTATAAATAGTAAGCCTGGGTTTCAGGTGCTAACGAGGAAAAGAGGATATGTTTCTGCAAGGATGAATCAACTTTTAGCGCATATTTCTAAAGAATAGAAATCAGGCCTATGAACAAATGAACAAAGCTGTGAGAGGATCAACCTTGAACATGGTACACAGTCAAGCCAGAGTCCAAGAGAAGGAAACTGTCTAAAATGGTAGCTTTTTCGAGTTCTCCCAATGCTTTTGGTTTCATTCATAAGTATCTCCTGCACTCAGAGTTTTAAACTGAGTATTCAGAGTCTCTTACGCATTTACCCTTGCGTAGATCCTTCTATGCTTTAGTGCAGGAGTTATAGGCTGCCTTTTATTGTAAATCAATGTGTACAGGAATCTCTCTCACACAACCTGAAAATTCCTGAAGGACGGGATGAGTTTATAGAAGAGCTTTGAGGATTCTACATCTTCCTTCTCTTGTCATTGCATCCTTTTGAATGACTAATACCATGCTGGACTAAAACTCACTCTTCCTCCTCAATAATGACCACTATTTTTTATAAATTTGTGTCATCCCATTTCTCTAGTCCCTCGGCACTAAAATAAGCAGATCTTGCTAAATTCAACCCCTCAGTTCCTTCTGAAGAGAAATCATCAAACTTAGGGCATGGTCCAAATTTGGATTGTCACTTGTTTTATACATAAAGTTTCATTGGAAAAGAACCATGCACATTCCCTTATGCATTAGCTATGGCCCCTTTTACCAAAGGAACAGTTAAGTGATTGAAATAGAGACCATATGGTGCAAAACAACTAACATGTTTACTACCGGCCCGTTACAGAAAAGGCTCAACCAATAGGTTTTACGTCAAGTTGGTCTCAAATTATGAAAGACCTCTACTGAATGCAGGGTCTTTATTTTTCCTTGATCTCCCTTCATCTGTTAATCTGAAGAGAAGAATAAAATTAGGATGAGAATAAGAACTGAGAATGTTCAGTTGATATCAATGCACTCATGCGTGACTAATGCACCCATGATTAGTAGCTAATTATCGGCAATTTTCCATTTATAGTATTTTCATTATGTGAGACCAAACTACATTTTATAAGTAATGCAAAATTGTAAGAAGGATTGTGACTCCATCACTAACAGCTCTTTACAAAGAAATGACTTTTCATTCTTTTAAGCAATCTAATCTATAATTTTATTTGGTCACATATGGACCATTAACAGCTGACAGCTGTCAGACAAGGTCAGATAAAATGACTCATTAAAGTCATGTTTAAAAAAAGTCTGACCATCTGTTTTGTTTTCTATAGTTAGTTATTGATTAGCCATTTTGGCAAGAATGCTCCCTTTTAGCTTGTGGGTTCACAGAGTAGGCAACTATTCATGTGACATGAGTTTAGTCATATTAGAGAAATTTTTAGCATCCATGGTAAAAATAAATATAATTTAGCTTGATTTGGTAATTGTGTGTGTGTAGAGGGGGAGCTATGCACATGATTTTGTCAACTTTGGGCTACAGAATTTTGATTGCAACTTTCAGTTGATTTCCATCCAGTCCAGTTACCTTCATGCATTTAAGAATGACTTTTGGATTATTCAATTTATTAATTAATTTTTAATGGGAAAGAATGACTACACTGACACTTTGATCTGAGATCGGTATTCATTACACAGTACGTTGCAATATTGGTCCTCAGACCTTCTTCCTTAAGAATTGATGATACTTAACATGTATTATTGAGAAAATTACCTCTAAATGTCTCTATACGGCAAGCCTTTTGATGTGTCTCAGAATATTCTTGATGCTATTAATATACCTTTTCCTTAATTATATGACCTTAACACTAGCAGCAGAGTTTATAGTGTTTACATTATGCACTCTTTCAAAGTCGTCTTTATTTACCACAGTTTTTTATTGATACACTCCCTATATTAGTCAGCTTGGCTGTCACAACAAAACACCACAGACTGGATGACTTAAACAACAGAAATTTCTTCTCTCCTAGTTCTGGACACTGGCAGTCCAAGATCAAGGTTTCGGCTGACTCAATTTCTGGTGAGGACTTTCTACCGTATCTACAGCCAACCACCTCTCACTGTGTCCTCCTCTGGCCTTTCCTCAGTGTGAAAAGAAAGAGAGTGAGCATTTAACCTTGATTATTTCCTTAGAGGTTCCATTTTCAAATACAAGCACAATGAGAATTAGGGCTTCAACATATGAATTTTGAGGGGATGCAAACGTTCAGTCTGTAACAGTCCCATATGAAAGCTTGTTTCATTCGATTTATTCTGCCGAATTGGAGTCACATGCTTCACTTGGTAAAGGAATGTCTTTTGTTCTCTTTCCACGGTCTTTATTGAGGGTTTGCTATTTGGCCTCTTTGAAGGGTGCTTTTATGTCAAGGATCAAAGTTTTGGTGGGTTTATAGGAATAGAAAGGGCATCTGAAATGTTGCTAAGCAAGAATAAGTTTTGCCTGAAGTGAAGATGAAAACAGATATCCAACTGCAAAACACTCTGCCACTTCCTCAGTGTACTACTAAATTCACCACTGGAAGAGTCTTAAGTCTTTGTAGAATAGATGAAAATACTTGAAAAGTCTCCCAGAATAGATGAAAATCACAGAATATGCTCAAGAACTTTGGTTGATAATTGAAATTAAATTTATCTGTGAAAATTTTGGATAAGAGTTTTAGATCTGTGAGGATTTTTCTGGGGATAAAACAGTTTACCGCTGAAATAATCAGATAAGAAGGCAGGTAACTTTCAAGTGTTCTCAGTTGCAAGGAAACAAAATGTTATGTGATCCCAAGGATGGAAGCAGTTTTCTTTACATTTCTAGAATCACAATTGCATATGGCTTCCATGGAGAATCTCAAAGATCTTTAGATGGATAAATGATACTATAATTGAAAAATAATAAATTCCATGCCTGTCTGAGGAGTCCTTTATGAACTGTTTGATCCAAGCTATATGGTCACCTAAAAAAATAGGAATGAGGGGCTGGCCTGGTGACATAATGGTTAAGTTCCTGTGCTCCACTTTAGCAGCTGGGGGTTTGCAGATTCGAAGCCCGGGCAGGGACATACTGCTCATCAAGCCAGTGTTGTGGAGGGTCCCATGTACAAAATAGAGGAAGATTGGCATGGTCGTTCGCTCTGGATCAATCTTCCTCAAGTAAAAAGAAGAGGATTGACAACAGATGTAAGCTCAGGGCCAATCTTCTTCAAACACACACAAAAAAAAGAATATCTATTTTAGGGTGGTAAAAATAAAGCCCAATAAGCAATGCCTAAGGACACTTTCTAGCTGTAATATGGATCTCTATACAAATAGTTGGTGTCATTTATATTATCTCAATCAAAATAAATAATATCTAAATTCTAATCTGTCTGCCACAATTCAAGTTTTAGAGTGTTATTCTCTTTCCCTTCAACCTATCAATTTATTCTGAAGCCAAGGAATAACATCTCTCTTAGATAATATTAATATTGTCTTGCTTTAAGTAAAAAAAAAACAAAAAGGAACTGAAATTCTAAATTTAAATTCTCAATGACAATAGACGAAATGCCTCATTAGATATTACTCAAGTATGAGAATTCCTTCAAAACCACAAATAAAGTCTTCTCTTTAATGTGTTAACTTCTCATGCCTTAAAATGTGCATATTTTCCTAGAAATAATAAGAAATTAAGAATAACGTGCTGTTCCTTCCCTTTGTAAAGTCTTTGCTTTGTTAGCTAAAATGCAGATTTGTTAAAATTTAATTCAAAGTATTAGAATCTAAAGCCTAGAATAAATATAGTTGAAGGTAATCATTTTCAGCAGGTGAAATATGCTTTACCTAAGGGATGATATGTCTGTTAAAGATTTATTCTTAGATTTGTGAATAAAAAGAGATGTCTAAACTTTTATAATAATAGTAGAATTGGCTCACTTTGGTACTCTAATTTTAGGGACAAAAGGGAGAAAATTGCATTCTGATTAAAACTATAAATCATTTTTATTTCACTAGCATATGAATTATTTTTGACAGATTTCACCTATAAAATCAACAAAGGAATTAGAGTATACAAAATTCAAAGTAAAAACTATTTCATCAGAAGGGAAGTGAGAAAATGCTTGAATAAACTCTAAATATTAAAAAATTCCACAAATAGAATATTTTTATGACACCATCAAACAATAAATTTTATAAGAAATAATAAATGTGCTATTGGAGAAATGATCTAATATTGTGTGCATGGGATCTATAGAGAAATATAGAGGAAAATTTTTCTACAGGAAATATATCCAGAAAATCATACTCAGCATTAAAAATATGCTCAAAGGCGCTTAACACAGTGTTCAGACAGCAGTTGATATATGAAATAAATTGACACGGTGGGACACTAACTTTTAATTTTTAGATATTTCAAGCGTTCGTATAGTGAGTTTATAAAAGACATTTCACATTTGATTTACATCTTTTTGTTAAATTTAAAAAATTTAAATTTAGAAATTAAATTGAAAACAACTTTTAGAAGACTTTTTATGAAAGATAGTCTATATATTTGAGGCCAAAAAATTACGCTTTTACTTATTCTCACTTTTCCTTATCCTGTTCTGTGTAGCTATAGGTGACTCTACCAGTAGTAAGATAGTCTAACTTGCTTTGGAAGCCGCCAATGAATCACAGCGAAAATAAACATTTAAAAACAACCCTCTTTATGAGGAGAAGAAAATGGAAGGACACAATTCATGTTCATTTTCCCCTGAAGTTTGCTATGTGTTATATATCAAACATATGCGTGTAGAATGCTCTGAGGTAAATCTGAAAGCAGAAACAAATCATGACATTCATAACCATTTGCTAACACTCAGCTAGATTATTTCAGGCTGTCGTAAATTTGTAGAGGGTCACCATCTGTGTCCCCTTAAAATTTATAACGGGGGGGAGGAAAATATGTCTCAAGACTTCAAGAGTTTACTCTCTCTGCATCGGTTTAAACCATCTATCTTTTGCCCTAAACCCAAAGACTTTGAATCCTTATGATTTTTTCCAGTTGCACGTCAATTACTACTAAAACCAACATAGATATCTAATAGTGCAGAATTCATTTTTACATATAGTAAACTAGGAAACTCTTTTACCTCCTTGTTATTTTATTATTCTCTTTAGTATGAGTGTGCTCTTATTTCTTTACAAGACTATCTGATTATAAAACAAAATTTAATTGCAACTGGTTAGTAAAAGGTACCTTGTGGGTTTTTAAAAATCTTTTGATGTGACATATGTTTTTTAGTTCTCACTACTTTAAAGAGCTTGTTTTATCATAAATGAAATTTTGTCACCTAAATTGGAAACGATGGTAATAATAACTCAAGGACTTTTAAGTTAATTTAAACCACGCTACTACAGTACATAAATTGAAAATAGATAGATGGTGAAGGAAACGAAGATTTTTTATTCTCTTTTAAACAATTTATTTCTCTTAGAAGTGAAAAATATCTCCTGCAAAATGAATAAAGTGATTAGCTATTTATGTCTGGGCTAAAGAAATGAGCTTTTCAAAGGTCAGTAATTTTAGTTTAGCATTTAAGGATTATCTGTATTTTCTTACTTTATTTTTGTACCTCTGTATAATTGTATTAGTGGAATAATTTAAGGACAGTCACATTCCATAATGTTTATGAACAAGGCACTTTACTTCCATCTTAGTGATCAGTTGCTTAGCAACTATCTGGTTGATGAAACCTATCAGACCTGATATCTCTGTCTCTTTGGAAAATGTCAGGAACTAAATGGAGTGGATTAGATTTTTCACAGGATTTTAGCATTTTACAGTCTCTGAAGGTTCAGTAAGTAGTTTTATTTTATTTTCCAACAGATTTTATTTTTATTCTTGAATCCCAAACCTCTTTTTGACTTTCATTATTTGGAAGTTAAATGTAAATTTTTACTCTGTCTGCAAGAGATATTATTGGTAATATTTGAAGATGTGTTTTATGTATTCGTTCTTAGAGAGATCGATCAATCTTTTGTAACCAACCAATCAAGTTAACTGAACACCTGATATGTTCAAAATATAATGCTAAATTATTGGTAAACAGGCACGATTTCTACCCCACCAAAGGGGTTTGAAATTCATTTGGAGTCATACATTTTTATACTACTATTGATAATAAATGACAGTGTCTGATGAGTGACCAGCAGGTGTAGAAAGTAAAGGAGTTAAGGGAAGGAAGTAAAAACCATATCCTTTGATATTATTCAGGAAAGAATAATTATGATAGGTTTCTTGGATCCTATAGATGGACAAGAAAATGCAGATCTTTCTGGATGGAAAAAATACAGCTTTCTTGAATGCCTCTTAAATGTGCAGCAATAAATCAAAATGACAACATTTGTAAAGGCATTGACATTTTTCTCTTAAACCATTTTAATTCAATTAGTATATAATTTAAAACAGAATTTCTATCTCTTGCATATATTAAATCATTAATGAAATTGCTAAAATGGTTGGTTTACTCTTCAAATAACACACAATAGAGATATTTACAGAAAAAAAGACCAATAATATTATAGTTGGAGACATATAACTTTGTTGGAGATATACTTAGTTTTCTGTATACAAAGACAGAGTGTGACAATTTATATTTTGAATTAAACTACTGTGTTCATTCAATTCAAACAAATGTATTCAAACAAATATTCTTTAAACACATATTGTATACAGTAATTCGCGCAGGCCAAGAAGACGCAAAGAGGTTCAACAATGTATCTGACATATTTAATACTCTCTGGTAGTTAATTACATGCTTTTACCTTTCGCTTTTACATCTGGAATATATTGGGCATTGATTTTTTTAAGCTGCTTCAAGACATTGTTTTTCCATATAGTGATCCAGTTAACCCAGAACCAGTCATTGAAAACTTGTGCTTTCCACTGCGCTGTCACCTTTGTCATAAATCTACATAAGGTAACTGCGTGTGTGGGTATGTGTGTGTTTCTAAATTCTCAATTCCGTTCCCTTAGTTGGTTTTTTCTATCTTTCTATTGATTTCCTCCTACATAAGTTACTTTATAATAGTTCTTCATATATGATAACATAAGTCCTCCAATTTTTTTCTTCTTGCTCAAGATTGCCTTGGATATGATAAACCCTTTGAATTGGCATATGATTTTAGAGTCATCTTGATAATTTCCACAACAATTTCTACTGGGATCTTGATTGAGACTACACTAAATCTGTAGATTAATTTGTAGATAACTAATATCTTTATAAGACTGATATTTTTAATCCACAAACATGGCAATCCTCTATTTTAGTTTTTTAATGTCTCTTCTTTAATTTTCTTCAATAATATTTTGTAGTCTGCAGTGTAACTTTTGTTAAATTTATTCCTAGGTATTTGATATTTTATTCTTCTTTTGTAAATCATATCTTTAAAATTTTTTGTTTTCAGTTGTTTTTTTAGTTTGATGGAGGAATACAATGGATTTTTATGTACTGACCTATGTCCTGTGGTCTTAAATTCACTTATTAGTTTTTAATTATTCGTCTTTTAACTTGGATTTTCTGACACAATCATATTATATGCAATAAATGATGGTTTTATTTCTTACATTTCAATTACTGTGACTTTAGTTTCTTCTTTCTGGCCTAGCTGCACTGGCTCAAGTGTAATACTTAATAGAAATTATAATGGTTTTCTCTCAAAATCTTTTAATGTAGTAAATTGCATTGATTGTATTCCTAATGATAAACCATTCTCTGTGATGTAAACCCTACTTAGTCTTTTCCAATAATAATATATTTTTACTTTCCTGGATTAAACCTCACCTATTATCTTTCAATTCAATTCACTAACATTTAATTGTATTTTAGCTAGATGTATGAGAGAGACAAACAATTTTCTTTTCAGATTCTGATATCAAGTTATATGCTTCCTATAATGAGTTGAGAGAGTGTTTTCTCCTTTTCTGTTCTTCAGAAGCATTTGTGTCTCTTGTAAAGAGCATATAAGTGTTTTATGGTATTTTTTTTCTGTTTTGCTTGTTTTGTTTGATTCCCTCCAACCATGCCCCACAAATCCACAAAATCCAGTTTTGTTAATTATAAGTAGGCTATATTGATCAAGAATATCCTGCTATAATGCTGTGACATATGGGTTAAAATTCTTATATTACAAATGGATAACAAAATCTAATGGGCATTTCAAGTGGGAAGTATGATCATTTTTAGACTATATAAGTGCTCAATAAGTATTAATATCACTGATATACAAGGAGATTGACTGAGAAAGGAACCCTGTTTGGGCTTTTAAAGCTATACAATACCTATTTGCTTAAAAACATAAGCACATTATTACATCCCAAAGATATTAAGGACAAAAATGGATTGGAACATTTGATTTTTTTTTCTTGAGGAAGATTAGCCCTGAGCTAACATCTGTGCCAATCCTCTTTTTGTTGAGGAAGACTGGCTCTGAGCTAACATCAATGCCCATCTTCGTCTACTTTATATGTGGGATGCCTGCCACAGTATGGCTTGACAAGCAATGCATAGGTCCACCCCTAGGATCTGAACCAGGGAATCCCAGGCTGCCAAAGTAGGACGTGTGAACTTAACCACTGCACCACCAGGCCAGTCCCTGGAAAATTTGAATTTTAAAGAAAATAGATATTTTGTTGATACAAATGTTTATACCTGAGTATAACTGAGAGTAATTCATGAACTTGAATTCACTTCCTTTTAAAGTGTGAGCTTAAGTCCATTCTGTACCATAATCTTGTGTTTTTAAGGGCAAAGAATACTTACTAACTTTCTTTTGGTATGTACTAAACACACACATATGCATACACATATACATATTTCAAAATAGGAATGAGTATTTTATATATAACATTCAAATAATTATTCTCCGAAAATTTCATGTTATCTAAGTTAGTAAAAATAAGATAATATTGTCACTTCGTAAATCTTGGCTTCTTTTTGTAGTGTAAAAACTTTAAAAATTTTAATTTAAATCTAATCTCTTTATCTTATTTTCTTAACAACATTAATGCTAAGAAAAGCAACATTTTCATTATATTTTTTAATGAGGAAGGGCAGCTTTTCTTTCCCTAAAATATATTAAATGTGATTTCCTCAGAATGTTAAGAATTCACTATCAATAAAAAGTTTATGGCAATAGTATTATTTCTTTTATTTTCATTGTGGTAAAATACATAGGAAATAAAATTTACCATGTTAATGATTTTTAAGTGTTCGTTTAAGTGGCATTAAGTACATTCACGTTATTTTGCTACCATCAATACCATCCATTCACAGAACTCTTTTCATCTTGAAACTCTGTTCCTGTTAAATAATAACTCCTCATTCCCCTCCTCATAGCCCCTGGCAAAAACCATTCTACTTTCTGCCTCTCTGCCAGGTGTTAAAATCCACCCAGCACCTCTGAGTCTTTTTATTGGTGCCTTCAATCCATTTACATTTAGAGTGATTATTGATATGTGAGAGCTTGATACTGCAATTTTGTCTTTGTTTTCTGGTTGTTCTATATTCCCATTGTTTCCTTTTCCTTGTATTTCTGTCTGCCATTTCAGTTTGGTGGTTTTCCGTGATGTTTTTCTCAGTTTTCTCTTTATGTATGATTAGTGGCTTTGCTCTGAGTTTTTGTTTTGTGGTTACCATGAGGTTTGTACAAACAATCTCATAGATGAGATAGTCATTTTTCTGCTGATAGCATCTTACCTCCATTAGCCTATGAAGGTTCTATCCTTTTCTTCCTCCACTTCTGGTTTTTGTTTGTTTATTTGTTTTTGCTGAGGAAGATTAGCCCTGAGCTAGCATCTGTGCCAATCTTCCTCTATTTTGTATGTGAGTCACTGCCAGAGCATGGCTGCCAACAAGTAGTGTAGGTCTGAACCTGAGAACCAAACCTGGGCTGCTGAAGTGGAGTGTGCTGAACTTAACCAGTAGGCCATGGGGATGGCCCCCACTTCTGTTTTTGTTGTCATAAATAATTCTCTGTTATGTTGTGAGTTTGTGACAAAATTGAAGTGGTTATAGTTATTTTTTATGCTTTCTTTCCATTTAGCTTTTATTTTATAATTGTTTACTAACATATGCTGATATTGACTTGCAATTCTCTGATTCTATCTGTCTATTTATCATCTTGCTCAAACGTTTGTAAACCTGTGCCTTTTTGTTGCAGGTAGGAGGGCTCCTTTCAACATTTCTTGTAAGGCAGGTCTAGA
Source organism: Equus przewalskii (assembly GCF_037783145.1). Classification (NCBI taxonomy): domain Eukaryota; kingdom Metazoa; phylum Chordata; class Mammalia; order Perissodactyla; family Equidae; genus Equus; species Equus przewalskii. The sequence goes on from NC_091832.1 coordinate 68,803,738, forward strand.
GGCAATGAACTCCCTCAACTTTTCTTTGTATGGCAAAGCTTTTGTTTCTCCTTCTTACGTGAAGGGGAACTTTACTGGATAGAATATTCTTGGCTGATAGTTTTGTCTTTCAATATTCTGAATATATCATTCCACTCTCTCCTAGCCTATAGAGGTTTTCCTGAGAAATCTGCTGAAAGCCTGATGGGGGTTCCTTTGAAAGTTATTTTCTTCTCTTTTGCTGCTCTTAATATTCTGTCTTTGTCATGACTCTTGACAGTTTTACTATTATATGCTTTGGAGAAGATCTTTTCTCACTGAGACAATTAAGAGTTCTATTAGTTTCATGTACTTCAATATCCAGCTCCTTCCCCAGGTTTGGAAAATTCTCAGCTATTATTTCTTTGAATAAGTTCTCTGTTCCTTTCTTCTTCTTTTCTCCTTCTGGGACATCTATAATCCTTATGTCACTTTTCCTAATTGAGTCAGATATTTCTCACAGAACTTCTTCAGTTTTTTAAGGTATTAGTTCTCTCTCCTCTTCCACTTGAATCATTTGTAGATTTCTATCTTCAGCTCACTAATTGCCTCTTCCACATGGTCTACTCTATTTTCAATGCTTTCTACTTTATTTTTCATTTCATTAGTTGTGTTTTTCATCTCCAGAATTTCTGCTTTTTTTTTTTTTTAGAGTTTCAATCTCTTTGGTGAGGTACTCCTTCTGTTCATTAATTTTATTCTTGAGCTCATTAAACTGTCTTTCTGAGTTTTCTTGTAACTCACTGAGTTTCTTCATGACAGCTAGTTTGAATTCTCTGTCAGTTAGATGGTAATCTTCTGTGACCTCAAGTCTGGTTTCTGGAGGGTTGTCATTTTGCTTCTGTTCTGCTGTGTTACTGTAGTTCATCATGGTATTTGATGAGCTGATACTCTGATGGTCCATTTGTGGTAGTAACCACCTTTCTTCTTTGGGTACAGCTTTGGTTACTTTGTTTCTGTGCATTTCTGGTTGTATTTGAGAACCTGCAACTTTCCACCCTCCACTGTGTTTGCTAGAGATGTCATCCATGCCTTCATCGTGCCTCTTAGGTCACTGGTGCCTTGCTGATTAGGATAGTGCTGCAGTCTCAGGTGTAGCCACTGGGGTCACCAGGCTGTGAGCACTTCTGCTGCTTCAGGGGTCACCTGGGCCTCATGTTTCCCCTCCGGCTCTCCACATGTTCTCCACAGACTTCAATGCTGCTGTCTCGTGCACTACCTTCATTACTGCTCCCAAGTTGTCTTGGGGTGCTGGCTACACCACTGCCTGGTGCACGGGGTTCATGGGTGTAACTGTCACTGTCACTGTCACTGCCTGGGGCCTGGGGACTGGGGACTTGTATGCAAAACCCAGTGCCATCACTGGAGCTAGATCACTGGTTTTTGCTGTGGTTCCTCCAGCTTCAGGTCACAGGATTCCCCTGCCACTGCTTGAAGGGGCAGGGGCTAAGCAGGGAGTGATTATCACTGCTCTCTAGTGCAGCCTCTGGTTGCTGACATAAGCCAGTGTATCTTGAAAACTCAGGTCAGGGAGCCCTCCAGCCAAGAAAATCTTTGTTTTGTATACTCTCCCTACCATTGGAAAGACAAGCCCACCACCAGGGGAGGGTAGGGAGCTGGGTCACTGACTCTGCTCATTGTCCTGAATCTTTGCGTGTGTGCACCACCCAGCCCTGACGGGAGGGGCAGGAGCTAAGCCGTGAGCGCCATGTCTGTCTGTCCCTATAGCTTCTGTTTGCAAGTGCCTGCTAGATCTGCATCATGCATCACTGCTGACAGCAGAGGGGGTGGGGGCTAGGTCATCAGCTCTACTCTGTGTCCTGAATCCTCAGGGCATGTGTGCCATCCATTGCTGCTGGAGGATAGGGGCTAAGCAGCAACTGCCATGTCTGTCCCTGCAGCCTCTGTTCACAGGCACATGTGCTGGTGTGAGGATCCATGCCTTAGTCTGCCACTGCTGGGGGAAAGAGAGGCAGCTGCTCCCCCAGTTCCACTGCCTCCAAGGGGTCCAGTTCACCCACTTTCAGGTGTATAGATGCATAGATCTCTTAGGCGTCTTGTTGTGCTGTGTAGAGAATCCTCTGTTGGTCAATGAATGTCCGTTTGGTTGTAACTTAGAGAGGAAAGACAAAGGAAATAAGTCACTCCACCATGATGCCAACGTCTCTGAAATGATTTTTTAATTGGCTATTTAAACAGAGAATCTTGACATGTTACCAGTTCACGTGAAATGTTCCTAGATGTCCTCCTGCATTGTACACAAACATATAATTTGAAGCAGCCCTCAGTAGTCATGATTCTTTTTGTGTTCTATATGGGACAGCTGGCCTGAACAACATTGCTTTCTTCATATTTCTGAAAAAATTCTGAGAAGGACTGAGTGTAATGCTTTGGGAATTTGGTAATTTTTTTCCTATTCTCATCTAGGGCCAGATTTTGTCCAACTAAAATCAATAAATATTCAGAACCTTAGACATTTGTCAAGCAGTAACACAGAAATGACGTATATTTTCTGCTTATGCTTCATTATGGAGTAAAATGGTAATTTTCTATTATCCTTAAAATTATATATTTATATATATTTATACAAGTAGTATATTTATAATAATTACATATTTATATATTTTATATATATAATTTGTATTATATATTTTCGTGACTATTTTACTAAATAATACACTTTACCATATGATATTTATGCCTTTAAGACATGAGAAGTAGATGTTAAACAAATGGTAAATTTATACTTGCAAAACTTTTTCCCATGAAGCCTTGTTAATGTGTGTGAAGGCTGATATGTAAATAAAGTTAATTAACTACATAAATTAATTGTCTGAATTTATTTAAATTTTTCACTAATTTAACTTTCAATAATTTTTCCTACAGTTACAATAGCATAGACATCCAAAGATGTATATAAATATATATATTCACTTACATTTGTATATACTAAGGATTTCTCTGCAACTCTGTTTATAATACTGAAATTTTGAAACTGCTCCCTAAACAAATATTAAATGGTCATTAATAAATAAATTAATGTATATCTCTAAAATGAAATATTATTTATGTATTCAAAAGAATGTGTAAGTATTGTTAATTTTAAAATGTTTCAGAAAATATGCATTTTTCTAAGAAATATATATGTGTATCTGTTCATCTAAATGTTACCTATATGTGTGCTAATATCAGGTATATTATATTAAGCAACAAAAGTCTTAGGTACATAATAAGTCTTAATGTGATTATATTTTGGGAACAACTTTGTTGTGGAAATGTTCAGAGAAATTTTGTAATGAAAATTATATATAATTTCAATAACTTAAAGTGTAGCTTTTTAATATATTTTCTTTCTGCTGCTGCTGATGCCATATATGAGTACAAGCCCTAAATCTATACAGATATAGATATAAATGTGCTCAAAATGAATTTTAAAGCAGTTATTAAAAATATTTATTATTCAATACTGGTGAAGTCTATAAATAAGATTTACCTAAGAAATACATTCTGAGACAGGTAGTGTGGCATTTTTTAAAGTAAAAGATTACAAAAATAATTGTACCATGAATAAGTTTACATCAGGTCTCCACTCTACCCTGGATTTAAAAGGATCATTAACTTCATTGCAGGTTTCAAGCAGGTGGTATGTACCAAGGATAAACGTTTTAAAATATATGAGTCCACTGAGGTTCCTCTTGCAAACATCGTGATCGAGGAGCTAGAAAAGTAAATATAGTTATTTGCTTTGATTTTGCAGCAAGCCAGTTGGTGCAACTAAACCTTTTGCCTTGAAAGACTATGGGTTCTGCTCCCACCGCATGTGTGGCATGTGAAAGCTAGATGACGGCCTCATGGTTTCTGCCTGGGGTTCACCCCTGATGATCTTCAGATTCCTTCTTACTCAAGGTTTCAAGAAAAATTCTAACTTCTGTACTCTTTTGTGAGGATCACTAGTTAGCTGTAATTTTGCTACATTTTAAGCTGTGTTGTGCTAGGGATGGGGTGGGGGACACTTAAGGAGCCCTGATTGTAGTTTGGGCTGATTTCTGTGGTGTAAATGTTCCCATAATGGCTGTTTTCAAGCTACTAATGTGAAAGCACTAAGTGAACATGGAGTTGGAAAGAGTTGTGAATAATTTGTTCTTATAAGCTGTTGCAAACCAGCTCCAGCATATCTCTCATTTAAGACACGTTTGGTCTCTCTTTGCTTCTTTATAGACCTCGAAACTATCATTTTGTTATATTTCTACAATAGCTTTTTATTACACACCCTACACACACACTTGAATGTATGTATCTGTGTATATGTGTATGTTTTTATGTGTATGTATATGTGTGTGTGCTTACGTATTCATATATAGGTGTGTGTATGTGTACAGATTTTTTTTTCTCATCCTTTCCCTCTTCCACAATGACATAATGACTGATGATATTCCAGAAAGAGACTATTGTAAAAGCCTTGATCTCAAAGTCAAGATGACATGGAGCAAGGCCAAAGCTGAGCCATAGTGGACTGTGGTATGAGTAAGAAAAAGGCCTTTGTTGTTGCAAGCAACTGGTCTTTGTGGGTCATATTTTACTACACCATAACAAGTCTCCAGGATTGATACAAATATATTATCAAACTTGTGTTTAACCATTTGTTTAGGATAACTATATACATAATCACGGAAAAAAATATATATAATATGTTACATACTATATTATATAGAGAGACATATATATAATGTAGAAAACTGCACGTATATATGTAGTTTTCCTTCCTGCTTTCGGAGGCAACAGTTTGACAATGAACATAGCCTTTGCCCTAAATGAGGGTACTTGAAGCAGTTCAGACCATTCCAGATGGTCAGTGTGACCTGGTAAACTGCCCTGGGGAAGAACAATAGCCTGACAACCACAGAGATTCAGGTTAAAATTCCCTATTAGGAGGCGAATAATCTTTCCAAAATTGGTTCATAGAATGCCTTGTAGTGTGGCTCCTCATCATTTTAACCACATTTTTCTCCCTGTTAAATAACTAAGAATTAGAAGTAACAGTGACAGCTTACAATACCTTTTTAAGCAGGTAAGATGTTATTCTCATAAAGGGCTTTACAATGCAATCTCAGCTCAAGTAAAATTTTATTAACAAATCGGATAACCTTGATTTTCTCTCTAAAGCTCTCTGAATGAAGTCTGATATAAGATCTTTACTTAAATTATCATAATCCCTTCTACAACAAGAGGCCTTGTGCATAAAACAGACTTAAATGCACTGCTGATCTCTCATCAAGACAAGCCTTGACAGAATTACTCAGCTGCCAGCACTCCCTGACTACTTTCTCTTTTAAAAACCTAGGATCCGTCTTCTATTGCCTGCCATTCCTAGTATTAACCTAGCCCTTTGTGACTTTAGAAGGATCAGGGATAAGGAAGGTGTTGCAGACCTTGTTAGATTTTAAAGGAGGCACAAAGACTTCCAAAAATGCCTCAAAACTCCTATGAGAAATATGACATTGTACATAAAGGCATACTAAACTAGACTCTTCTTCCAGCTTCCTTCATTAACTCCCTTCTCAGAAGTCTCCAAGTTCCCTATGTTTCTTTGCATTTTAATTTGGCTGATATCTAGTGAGTGACTATTTTGGGGTGGAAATCTTTTTTATTTTATTTTTTAACTACTTTTTAATGTAATTATCTTTTTTCTCCAGCTTTATTGAGATATAGTTGACACATAACCTTGTGTAAGTGTAAGGTGTACTACATGATGATTTGATATACATATATATTGTGAAATAGTTTACTCTCTTGGCTACTTTTAAATATACAATACAGTATTTTAACTATAGTCACCATGCTGTACATTACGTCTCCAGAACTCATTCATTTTGTAACTGGAAGTCTGTACCCTTTGACCATCTTCACTCATCTTCCCTCTGCCCCACAACCACCAATCTATTCTCTGTTTCTATGAGTTTGGTGTTTTAGATTTCACATATAAGGGAGATCATACAGTATCTGTCTTTCTCTGACTTATTTCACGGAGCATAATGTCCTTGTTTTTGATCCATGCTGTTGCAAACGGCAGGATTATCGTCTTTTTTTATGGCTGACTAATATTCAATTGCACATATATACCACATCTTCTTTATCCATTCCTCCATCGATGGACACTTAGGTTGTTTCATGTCTTGGTTATTATAAATAATGCTGCAATTAACATGGGGGTGCAGATATCTCTTTGAGTTAGTGATTTCATTTCCTTTGGATAAATACCCAGAAGAAGAATTGCTGTATCTTATAGCAATTATAGTTTTAATTTTTTAAAGGAAACTCCATACTGTTTTCCATAGTGGCTGTACCAATTTACATTCCCACAAGCAGGGCACAAGGGTTCCCTTTTCTCCACATCCTTGCCAACATTTGTCATTTCTTGTCTTTTTGATAATAATAGCCATTATAACATGGGTGAGGTGATATCTCATGGCAGTTTTGATTTGCATTTCCCTGATGATAGTGCTGTTGAGCACCTTTTCATGTACCCATTGGCCATTTGGATATCTTCTTTGCAAAAATGTCTATTCAGGTCCTTTGTCTATTTTTTAACTGGATTATTTGGGGTTTTTTGCTATTGAGTTATATATTTGCAAATAAATAACTCAATATATATATTGAGATATACGGTTTGCAAACATTTTATCCCATTCGGTAGGCTGCATTTTCATTTTCTTGATTGTTTCTTATGCTGTGCAGAAGCTTTTTAGTTGAATGTAGTCTCACTTCTTTATTTTCGCTTTTGTAGCTTGTATTGATCTTTTTTTTTAACCTTGATACGTTTAATTTTTTGAGAGATTCTCTCTTTACCTCTACCAAATTTTTAATTCAATGATTGTAAAAGTGAGGTGGGACAGTAAAACTCACTTGGGGATCTTTATTCAATTATGAAAATCTTTAAAAATTTCCCAAATCTGAATTCTCATTACTACCCTAGAGCCTGCTAGTTGTGGCAAGGTATTAGATGAAATTTGCAAAAACCTCCCAGATAATTTTAGTATGCCCATTATTAAGCCAGTCCGTCCCTCACTCCCTGTACCCTTTGGGAATCACTATTGTTCTAGTTCAGGAGTTTCCAAACCTGGTCGCAACAAAATCACATTGAGTTAAAAACAAAACGTTTAGGCTCACCCTGATCTACTGAATTTGAATATCTGAAGTTGATCCTGGAAACATGGATTTTAAAAGCTTATAATTAATTCTGATACAGATTCACTACTTTAGATTATTTTTCTGCCCCAAAGAAGACTACTGCTGGATATAATCTCATACGCTACCTTCTTTGACTAAAGTCTTGTGAAGTCTGTAATTCAATGCTAGCATAGGAATCATTCCTGTAGGTATACCAGATACCTGTAGTAGCTAGATTACTTTCCCTGACAAATCCTGAGTCATGGTATAACAGGCTCTCAGTGAACTACCCATACCCATAAATATGTGAATAGGATGTCTTCTACTTTATCTGAATATGCAAGTGTGTCAAAAATATGGACAATTCCTAAGTCTACAAATCAGTCCTTAATGCTGAACATCACAATCTTGATAATGTTTTAGAGTATCCAAAGCAAATTTATTAACATTGAGAATTAAATTTTAACACAATTTTCTCTACATGTAAGTTTCCATAACATCCATCTTGCCCGGTATTCTCCATAGGTATCTCATCTATCAGTCTTCAATGAGCCCATGAAGAATATTGTGCCTCATATGTGGTCATACTCAGTAACTCATCATCTAGTGCTAATAATCACCTGTTCCTCCACATGATTTTTCCTATGTCCCTTTGATTTATGATCCTACTCTTCAGGTGACCCTTTATTAAGCTTCATGCTTTCTTTGACCACATTTCAGGTTACACCTCCGTGCTTTAATAACTCCTTTTTAAATCTTGTTTCTCTGCCTCTGGTATGGAATCATGGATCTCATATTTCTCAAAATCAAAGAACTGTAGCTACATTACCTCATTAACTTATATATGCTGAAGCCAGCTTACTCCATTGGAGTTAGTGTCCCTCTCTTGGTTAATCATGTAATAAAAAATCCTAAAGACAGATAGATTTTCTCTAATCTACTAGAAAGTCATTATTATGCATCCTGATGGTTACATATTTATGCCAGGTATGTGGCAGAAGGCAAAGAAAATGAAAATGTTCTAATTTCTTGGTCTCCTCATATAGTACGAAACTGCATTTTTCTTTAAAAAATCATTGAGTAAATTCTATCCTTTTAATTTTTTTATTCAGCCAACAGTAATGTAACTTCAGCATCTGAGGACATTCCTTCCTGTTCTTCCTGTTCCAGGGCAGAAAAAATATCTAAGTGAGGCGTACAGATTATTACAAGTGGGGGGTATGTAAGTTATGAAATATCTTAAGGCAGTTGTATAACATATGTGATATCATCCTAGGAACTATGTTTCAAAAATATATAGACACTTAATTTACTCACTATAATCAATCTTTATCCAGAGACATCTTGTTAAGAACTTTCCATAGGTAAGATTCTTCTTATAAAAATATCATTAGTCTACTTATGTGAAGTTCCCATTATTTGGTTAACAAATAAATTGAATTGCCAAACTTCTTTTTCTCTCACTTTGAGCATAACTTTCCTGCTGTCTCCACTCAAAAAAAAAGGAATTAAAAGTGCCACAGGTCAAATTCATTACCTTCTTCCTCTCTGTATGTTTCCTATTGTTGAGCTAACACATTACTACAAGCTTAGTGACTTAAAACCACATGAAGTTATTATCTTAAAATTCCATACATTAGAAATCTAACACAAATTTCACTGGGAGTACATCAAGGTTTTGTCAGGGATGGTAAACTTGAAAACATACAATAAAACTATCCAAAATAAAACACAAAGAGAAAAAACATCTGAAGAAAAAATAAACAAAGTGGCATGTGAGACAAAAATCAAGCGGTCTGCTTCAGATGTAACTGGAGTCCCAGAAGGGGAAGGAGAGAGGGTGAGGGAGGGGGTGAAGAAAAATATCTGAAGAATTAATGGCTGAAAATTTTCCAAATTTGATGAATATGATAAATTCACAGATTCATGAAAGTTAACCCCAAGCAAAATAAACATAAGAAAAACATACAAGGCCCAGCATAATGAAGTTTCCGAAAATCAATATAAAAGAAATCTTAAATATAGCCAGAAAAAAAGACATTATATAGAGAAGCAAAGAATAGCAGAAAAATTCTCATCAGAAAATATGAAAGGCAGTAAACAACAGAACAACTTAAAGGGAAAACAACAAAAAAATTGTCAAGCTAGACTTCTATACCCCCTCCCAAAAATACAGCATAAGTCAAGACTTTTTTCAGAACTGTAAAAACTGACTTTATTTATTATCAGCAGATCTTCAGTGCTAGAAAGCTACATTAATATTTGACAAAATTACCTTCAAGGCAGTAACTTATTATTCTTGAAAGTAGAGTTGGTACATGATGATAAAATATTCAAAAACCCTAGGAAAATAAGCAATGGTAAATTTTTATGATAAAACCTAGCATTTGCCCTGAGTAAGTAGGAGGATGACATTGTGATCATTGCATTAGGAAAAGTTACAGGATAAACAGGTTTAGAGAGTGAGATCAGAAGTAAATTCATGACTATGTTAACTTTGAGATATATTTAGACATCCACGTGGAGATATTACATAGACAGTTGAGTATATGAGTCTGAAGTTTAGGAAAAAATTCTGGGCTTGAGATATATATTACAAATAATCATCATATAGATGGTATGCACAGGCTTGAGCTAAGATAACATCAAAAAAAGAGTGAGTCTAGACAGAGCAAATGACCAAAGACTGAGATTTGGGTGTCTTCCATGAGAAAAATTTAGGTAAAAGAGGTTGACTTAGCAAATGAGAGTTACGTTGAGGGGCCAAACAAGAAGCAGAAAAACCAGAGTGTGATCCCTTGGAAGACAAGTATTGGAAGAAAGTATTTCTAGGAGGAGAGAATGATCAATTTTTCTGTGCTGCTGACAGGCCAAGTAAGGTGAGATCTTAAAATTAACCACCGAATTTAACAATCAAATCACTGTGACGTTGACATGGATACAGCGGAGCGGTGGGAGAGTGGGACTGAAATGTGAATAAAAGAATGGAAGCAGAGAACTTAGGGACAGAAAGTGTAAATATCTCTTTCAAGAAGTTTGAAGATGAGAAGACTTTTTTAAAGATAGTATTTATAGTATGATTATACCTACTGGGAAAAAATATAGTAGAGAGAGAAAGTTAGCAGTGAAGGAATTAAATGAGGGAATTGCTGGGACAGAATCTTTGTGTGGGAGAGAGGACACAAGACATAAATGGAGGAACCACTTTCAGATAATCCTTACATTCCATCTCAATAAAAGGCAGAATTGATAGTACCGATTGCTGGCATGTGGTTAAATGAGGTGGAAAGAGCCTGTGGTGGTTCTCTTTTCACTGCTTATATTTCATAGTAAATGAGAAAACGAACTCATCAGTTGACAGTGAAGATGGGGAGAAATATGAGAAATTTAAAGACAGAAGAGATGGTGTGAAATAATTATCTAGAGAAGGAAATATAGCATGATCGCCAGAAGACATCGATGCTGAATTTATATTCACGGTCGTGAATTTGCAGTGGGGCTGATCAGCGTGCCTCTCGAGTCATTCAGCTGGGCAGGGGAAGATGTGCAGTGTGTGAAGAGCTGAATTTAATCAGAGTTGTGGTTCCTCCATAGTCGCATCAGTAATAGATAGAACAAAGACTACACAGTGCGATTCCCCTTTCTGACCCAGCTTCTAGCTCATTTACTGAGCATGAGGTAAATGAAAATATATTTGGGACTAGCAAGTGCTTTCAATATGGTAAGACAGAAATATCTTGGAAGCAATAGAAAAGTATTCATTCTGAGCTAAGCTTCATACTTTCTGTCAAGTATTCAAAATTCACTGAGCTGAAAGTAACAGAAATTGGATTACTATTGAAAATTGAGAAAATGATATAGTATTCCAAAAGCAGTATACAGCTCTTAGTCATATATATTTTTCTGACAAAGTGCTTGAAACAAATAGAAATTTCCCCTCAAGAGCTTATTGCACTGCACTGTAATTTTATTAGGCAGATGGTCAGCCATAAAATACAGCCATAGAATATATTCCGGAAAGTCAAAATACACTGCACTGGTTTGTCCATTTTCTTCTGATCGTTGAATAATTCATTTTTGCTTATTCAAGTGACAAGGAATTGCATCAAAAAGTTATAGAAGTGGATGACACCAATCTGTAACTGTCTTCTTTTTCCTTCTTTATCCTGTCTTGCTAATATTTGTATGCTTAAATTCTTTTTGCTTCCTATTATGCCATATTAAAAAAAAAGCCATCTGTTCTAAACTAGCCGTATGATCCTCTTCCAAAATTTTTAAATTTAAGTCCATCTATGATGCTTCCAATTTAGCAGCATTGTGTCCCTTCCAAAGACATAGAAGCAGTGGGTAGTTAGCACTACTCAACTCCTTTTGCACAGGAGATAGTGTTACCATGGCAACAGTGGACAACAGAGAACAGCAGCACAAAAGTAAGTTCCCTGTATTTTAATAAATGGCTCTCTTTTATCTATTGCTATATGCACAGACTATACAGAATTTAAAAATCAACAGGATGCTAAAATCTGCAATGCCTATATACTAGCCTAAGAAAATGTCATTCTATTCTTTCTCAATTTTTATATACCTTTCACAATAGTGCTTTTCAGTATGCAGATGACTCATCCCTCTACAATACCACAATTTGCTAAAATAGAAGTGATAAACAGAAAGCAATATAAACTGAGCAAATGCTTCACTATTTTATGTTTAACTTTTGTGGGAATATATCCTTCCTCTGCAATTAGTATGGATAGAGTCAAGGGTCTGACTCCATCAGTTAACATTTTTTTCTTTTAGGCTCAACTTTAATGCGATTTCTACCTTTGTTGAAAATGGACCCACATTACCTAAGTCAAGTGCTCGGTATCATTGTACCTGATTACCCATTAATGTCATTTAGTTTGTATTTTTAAAGGCAAGTAGTTAGTAATTAAAACTGAATAAATGATTCCTTTGGGTAATTCAAACTATGTGCTTATTAAACACTATATAGAGAAAACATCAAAATGAAAGATTATCACTCGCCCTCAGTCTTCAGCATTTTAAAATTACCCAATTTAAAATAGCCTTATAACTCTTCTTTTCTTTATCTCTCACATCTCCCTCTAGTCTTTGTTTATCAGGTTATTTTTTTCATGTTCTGTTTCTAATTTTGACCAACAATTTGTTTTATTTTTGCTGGAATGATGGCCTCTTCTTTGATATATCAGGCCTTGATGCTTGATTCTCAAAAATGAATTCACAAGCCTAGTATGACTTTGTATCTATTTATTCTTTCACTCCTGGCTGTCTAAATTGCCTGAAACATTTCTCTTTTAAACTGTGATGATTCTGTGATTTCCCTCTATCTTTCTTGCTTTAAAAAAGGCAAAAATTGCATAGTTCATGGAGACTTTTTTTAAAAAAAACAACTTTATTAATATAATTCGCATACCATACAATTCATCGTTTAAAGTATACAAGTCAGTGGTTTTTAGGATTTCGCAGATATCTGCAACCATCACCACAGTCAGTTTTAGAACATTTTTATCGTCTCAAAAAGAAATCCTGTACTATCTTGTACCTATCACTACCTCCAGTGCTAATCACCACAAACCTACTTTCTGTCTCTATAGATTTTCTTATTCTGGACTTTCATAGGAATAGAATTATACAAAGTATGATCTTTCTGTGACTGACTTCTTTCATTTTGCACAATATATTCTCAAGCTTATCCATGTTGTAGCGTGTATTGGTAATTCATTCTTTTCTGGCTGAATAATATTCAATTGTATGGATATACCACATTTTGTTCATCCATTCATCTGTTGATGAATATTTGGGTTGTTTCCTCCTTTTGGCTATTATAAATTGTGGCACTATAAATATTCAGGTACAAACTTCTGTGTAGACATATATTTTTGTTTATTGTGGGTATAGACATAGAGAGTTTAGATAAACTACTCCACAATATTGCTACTTCAGCATCCATTTTGTGTGGCCAAGTGGCTTGCAGGGGACTAGAATTGACACTAGCTCCTCCCATGAGGACATGCCCTAGATAACAGCCTGCAGAGCAACAAGTAAATTTATGTTCCTGACATAATTCTTCCAATCACCCTTGTGATAAGCTCTCCCACAGCCATCCAAGGCCATCCCCTTTTATGCCCCTTGAATAAGACCCCTGCAAATCCTGCTCTTTTTGGTGTGAATTGATCAATCCAGCCTCAGCCTGGGAACCCAAAGCACTCCACCCACAGAGCCTAGTAAAGACATATGCCCCAAGTCCCGTGGTGCTCTCTTTGCCTGTACCGTGCTTTGACCTCTCCTAAAGGCATGCCTTCTACCCCCTCCAAGACTTGTGAGTAATAAACTTCTTTATCTCGCTTTCCCTTGCAGTTTTTCTTGGACTATGGCTCACTATTCAACACCCCGGGGCTCTATTTAACAAATGTTAATTTAACAAAGTTACAACACTGGATCATATGGTAGCTTTATGTTTAACCACTGGAAAAACTACCAGATTATTTTCCAAAGTAGTTGCACCATTTTACGTCCCCACCAAAAGTGTATGAGGGTTCCAATTTCTCTACATTCTTGCCAACACTTGTTATCTTACATTTGATTTTGTCCATCCTGGTTTGTGTGAAATGATATCTCATTGTGGTTTTGATTTTCATTTCCCTTATGACTAATGATGTTGAGCATCTTTTTATGTGCTTATTGACAAGTTGTATATCTTCTTTGGAGAAATGTTTATTCAGATCATTTTCTCATTTTTTAATTGGGTTATGTCTTTTGATTAGTGAGTTTTAAGAGTTCTTTATGTAGTCTAGATTCAATCCTCTGTAAGATACATGATTTGCAAATAGTGTTTCCCATCCTTAAGGATGTCTTTTAACTTTCTTTTTGGTACTATTTAAGCACAAATAACTTTAATTTTGATGAAGGCTACTTTATCTAGTTTTTGTTGCTATTCCTCATGCTCTTGGTGTCATTTCTAAGAATCATTTGCTATAGCCAAGCTCATGAAGATTTTTCTCTGTGTTTTCTTCTAATCTATAGTTTTTGTCTCACATTTAGGTCTTTGATCCATTTTGAGTTAATATTTGTATAAAGTATTTCATTATTTTGTATATTACTCTCCAGTTGTCCCAGCACTATTTGTTATAAAGACTCTTTTTTCCCCAGTGAATGGTCTTGTCGTTTTGTCAAAAATCAGTTGACCATATATGTTTGGGTTTATTTCTGCATTCTCAATTCTATTTTATTGACCGACATGTCTATGCTTGCTACAGTAATACACTGTCTTGATTATAATTGTTTGGAATACATTTTAAAGTAGGGAAGTGTGAGAACTTCTACTTTATTCTTCTTTTCCATAATTGTTTTTATGTCCCTCGCAACTCCATATGAATTTTAGATTGGTTTTTCAGTTTCTACAAATAAGTCAACTGGAGTTCTTGTAGAAGTTATATTGAAGGCATAGATCAGTTTAAGGAGTATTGCCATCTTAACAATTTCAATTCTTCTGATCCATGAACATGGAATGCTTTTCCACTTACTTAGATCTTTAATTTCCTTCAAAAATGCTTTTTAGTTTTCAGAGTTTAAGTTTTTCACTTCTTTTTAACAATTTATTACTAAAACTTAATTAACTTTTACACTATTGTGAATGGAATTGTTTTCTTAATTACATTTTCAGATTGTTCATTGTTAGAGTATAGAAATACAATTGACTTTTGTATATTGATTTTGTAGCCTACAACCTTCCTGAATTCATTTCTTACTTCTAATAGTTTTTTAGTGATTGTTTCAGTATTTTCTATATTCATAATCACAAAATCATGTCACCTACAAATAGAAATAGTTTTACTTCTTCATTTCCAATCTGCATGGTTTTTATTTCTTTTCCTTGCGTGATTGCTCTGGCTACGATGTTAAATAGAAGTGGTGAAAATGAATATCCATGTTTTGTTGCTGATTCTAGGGAAAAGCATCTAATCTTTCATGATTAAGTATGAGTTAGCTGTGGGTTTTCATAAATATCCTTTATCAGGTTGAAGAAATTTCTTTATTTTCCTAGTTTGTTGAGAGTTTTTATCATAAAAGGATGTTAGATTTTGTCAAATGCTTTTTCTGCATCTATTCAGATTATCATGTGATTTTTTTATTCTATTGATATAATGTATTACATTGATTGATTTTAACATGTGAAACCAACCTTGTATCCCTAGGATAAATCCCATTTAGTCATACTGTATAATTATATTTATATATTGCAATATAAATTCTATTTATATATTTATATGTTTCCCAGCTTATTAAAGAGAACTTTTGTGTCTTTATTAATAAGAGCTATTGATCTGTAGTTTTCTTTCCTTGTGATGTCATAGTTTGCTTTTGATATCTGGGTAATACTTTAACTCTGTGCTCTGTTGCTAGTGAGGTCAGTTCCTCTAAGAAGAGATTAGGAACGCTATGTTTTACATCCTTCGTCTTCCCCAGGCAAATCTCTGAGTCAGGGCTCTGGATGTAGGCTTAAGCACAATGGAAGCTTTCTCTGAGTGATATCTTCACTCAAATAACTGAGTTCTTGGTGAGGAGGGCCAGTAGCCTGTGTTCCTTTTGGCTTTCCTCTCTTGGCATGGATCCATCTACTCATAAGCTCAAAGAAGTGTTATTGAGTCCTCAGTATACTTAGTGTGCCGTGCCCAAGGTAGAGTTTCCATTTTGTGGGTGGGAGTAGGGCAGAAAAAGAGAGCCCCATCTGTCACTAGCACCCATCTGGCAGTTAACCTCAGCAATAACCTGTGGCCAGGATGAGAAATTCTGGAATCTTGCTTCTCCAGTGAAGAAAGTGTTCCGGCTGGGAGCTGCGGGGAGAGATTCTTTTATTCTTGGCTATAGCAATCTGGAGTGAAGTCTCCACCTCATTGAACTGTGTGGGTTGATGGAAGGAGTACTCTTCATTCAAATCTCACAGATGCTTGCCTTTCTTACTGAATTTTTACAGGATTTCTTTGATAGATGTATTTTCATTTGGCATTTGACCTTAAGACCATTTCCGAAGATTTTAAGTGTTTTTTGTTTTTGTTTTTAAAATAATTTTCAGCAGTTTCACTGGAGATTAGACCATCAGAACTCCTCACATTGTCATGTTGGAAGTCAATTTAAAATTAACAAAGAAAATTTAAACAAAATTAATTTGATTGGGATATTCTAATATCCCATTCTAAAAGAATCCTTGGTCAAGGGTATCATCACAACTACAAGTACAATTTTTATAAAGAATTTTTGAAAAAAGAATGTGAATAATGGAAAGTGGCAAAATGACATAGGGAACTGAAGTTGGGTTTTGAGGAATAAAATTCCTGTTTTCTAGCTACTTGTTTTGTAAAATTGGATAAGTTAATATAACTCCATAAGCCTTAGTTTATATAACTATAAACTAGAATAATAATAATAACCCCTTGGTATAGGAGTTTTGTCTGGATTGACTGAGATAATATAAGTACAGTACTTAGTAGGGTGTCTAGCATAGCTAAATGTTTTATAAATGTCATTTACAAATTTTCTTTTTACTAGAATACAACTACAACTTTAGTTAGAGGTAAATTCATAGAATGAAATAGTATTAAGTTAAGAAGAAAAATTACCCTGGTTTAACTCCAGAAGGTTGAACACAAAACAATAGCAAAATAATTAATGAAAGCTTAACCAGAAATTAATCAGTAGGAAATCAAAGAAAAGTGTAGATAAATCTGCAAGCTTCAACAAATCTAATTAAAAATATTGAGAATAAACACTTAAAATTATGAATAAAACAATGAAAGTGACCACTGACTAGATAAAAGACATTTCTGTTGAGTCATAATGCAAAGGAGCTATTAGAAATAGAAGTAAAGATCCTTTGTAGTTAGTAGTCAACAACTTTTAACCCCTTACTCCTGGATATGTGTCTACTGGGTCCTTTCCTAATCTTAAACCTAACTTCAGTAAAATGATCCAGAAAGAGCTTTTGGAGAGTTATGTGTGTTCTCTTGCTGAATGTCACCTCTTCGCAAGTCAAGAAAGAAATGTTTTGCAGAGACCACTGTCTGCTTTAGTTCAGTAGATAGTACAGACGTATGACTGACTTCTTCTTGGAATATCCAAGGACAAGAATGAGAGACTGCCTGGTTGCTTTGCTGGCAGAAGCAATGAGATTGCCATATTGAGAATAGCATGTATCTCCTGAGTTTGCCAGGACAAAGAACGTGTGTTATCTGTGAACCAGGTATAAACTGTGCATCCAAGAGAGTCAGCATCTTACTACTTGTTGAAGAAGGCTGCCTGGATGGGACAAATAGATATAATCCAAGAGAAGATGGAATTCTTGGACATCACTGTGGCCTGAGAAGAAAATAAGTTATTAGAAGAAAAAAATGAATTTACCTATTTCAAGGAAACTACATCTGTGAGATCCCCAGCAGAGTGGTAGAGATTTCCTCAAAGCAATCCTGAAGATCCCCAGGAGAGAAAGAGTCTGAAATCCTATCAATTCTAAGGAATCACAAGGTTAAAACTCTGCAAACTTGCTGGTCAGGGAAGTACATTTCCACTAAACTCATCTATCTTTTCTCCAAGCCTCAATCCTTGGTCAAAAACCAAGGTTAAATGGATAAGTAGGCGATGGTAGCAGTAAGTGGAAGAGAAAAGAGAAAAAAGAAACAATTAATAGTATAATTTAATAGTAGACCTCCTGCCTATAGCAGGCTTGAAGTTGATAAGAGGAAAGGGGGCATAAATTGGAAGAATGAAGATGGTAACCATCCTTTCCAAAAAACCAGGTCAGAACCAGATAAAGAGCTCTGAGTAAGGTTGACTGCTGGCTTCTAGAATACCTGCTAACTATGCATAGTAGCTCTGACCAGGGAATAGGGGGCATATAAAAACACATATAGAGAAAATTTAAAATTATGAGACTATCATAAACAACTTTATGCCAGATAACCATCATTCATTTCAGATGATAAGATTATTTGCTTAGGAAAATAGACACTCAATTAAAGTTTTGTTTAACTTTTAAATATACGGAGAAACTTTAATGAGGTAGTCCCATGTCAATGAATTATATCAATTAAATTAAAATATATTTAATAACTGTTGCTATTTTGAAAATAGTAAATAAACCACTATTTAAAACATCACTGCAAAAATATCTATATTTGAACCAAATGAGAAGTCCTAAAGAAAGCCTGAAGGAAGAAAACCACAGGATTCGTCTTTATGAAAGAGAAAACCTGAATAGAATGAAGATTTAAAGAGCATGTTCCTGACGGAAAAGCAAAACATATTATTTTTGTTCATTCTTTCATTCTCCAATTGGCTGACAGATCTAGAAAAGCAATTACAACAAATATCCTAAAGAGATTATTCTACTTGACAAAATTATTCCAGTTTTCTTGAAATTACAGTGCATGAAAGAGTGAATAAAATACTCTAAATTTGTCTAACGATATAAAGTGAAAATTAGAAATGATTTTATATATGTGTAATAAAAGAGGATTGCTTAAATATGAATAAACATGTAGTTAGTATGACAGAATAGAAAATCCAGAAACATAGAAAGTCTTGTATATTTAATATGTGATAAAAAAATAACATTTTGAGTGGACTTATTCAGTAAATTCTTTTAGGGTAACTTGGTAAATAGTATACTCAGACAAATAATGTAGAGTAGAATAAAAACTAAAATAAAGACAGAACCTAACCTCTTACAAAATGATACAGTAAGGTCCAGAAGAAATGCAAGAACAACAGAAAATAAATACAGGTATATATTTATTTGATTTTAGGACATGGAAGGACTTTATAACATAAAAACTGTGAAAGAAACAATGAAGAAAAAATTGGCAAAATTGATCATAGTCAATTTTTTAAATTCTTCAATCTAAAATTCTGCATGATAAAACAAGCATGGACAATACCAAGCCAAATAGTTAAAAATGCACATTTTGCAGCATAAATAGTAAACAACATATTTACAACATTAATATACAAAGAAATCTAATAAACTAAAAGAGAACACAAATGACCTAAGGACATGGACATGAGTTGCTCAGAATAAAAATAAGGAACATAAAAGGATGTTTGGCCCCATTGGTCAAAAAATGCCGTGTATTGGAGTAAGCAAAGCTAGTTTGTTCAACAGACAAACATGGAAATCTCAGAAGCTTAACAGAATGAAAAATATATTTTTATCTCACTTTACAGCCTATGAAATATACTAGTTTCCTAGGGCTGCCATAAGAAAGTACCCCAGACTAGGTGGCTTAAACAACAAAAATGTATTTTCTCACAATTCTGAAGGCTAATACTTCAAGATCAAGGTGTCGGCAGGGTTGGTTTCTTTTGAGGACTCTCTCTCTGCCTTGTAGATGGCTGCCTTCTCCCTGTGTCCTCAAGTGGGCTTCCCTCTGTGTCTGTGTGTTAATCTCCTCTTCTTATAAGGACACGAGTCATTTTCGATTAAGGTCTACTCTAATTACATAATTTTAACTTAATTACTTCCTTAAAGACTTAGTCTCCAAATATAGTCATATTGGGGGTTAAAGATTCAGTATATGAATTTAGAGATGACACAATTCAGCCCATAACATGTTGGTCAGAAGTTCCTTCTCCATCTTGTAGCTAAACCATCTGGAATATATGGCTTCTAAGAATGACATGGTAGACACTTAGCATGGTCTCTGCCACATGCTGTTAAATACAAGATATCCATTTCAGGAAACCAACTTACAGAAATAATCAGAAACAAATGTCTAACAAATAAACACAGAGCTGTTTAGTATAAAATCAGCATTATAAGCTTTTAAATTACCTATATTAAAGAGAGGAGGTAGTTAATCATAACAGTTTGATTGAACACTATGCAACAATTTGAAATATTATTTTAAATGAATATGTTATGTGAAGTGAAAGTGTTCATGTTATAATAGACATGAAATAAAACACAATTTTATAATATGTTAGTTACCAATATATATTTTAAGGAAACATCTCCATCATAGAAATAAGAATGAAAAATAAATATTACCGTTTCAACTATGCTTAACTGGAAGTAATGAATACTTTAATTGGCTTTTACATTATTCTTTATGAACTTCTGTTCATAAAGTGCTTCTCTTGCTGAGATCTTAATACCTGGAAATGAGAATAACCTATTTCCAAACTAGGAGTATTTTTAAAACAGCAGTATTAAAGTTAATTTGCCTATCATAAAATTCACCCATTTTAAGTGTACAATTAATCATTGTTTAGCAAATTTGCCAAATTATGCAATCATCACCCCAGCCCAGTTTTAGAGCATTCCCATCACCCAACAATGATCCCTCGTGCCCACTCACAATTGATCCCCCTTCCCACTCCCCACCCAAGGCAACCACTGATCTATTCTCTGTCTCCTCTGGACATTTTATATAATTGGAATCATACAATATGTAGTTTTAGGTGCCTGTCTTCTTTAGCTTAGCATAATCTGTTCACATTTGATGACAAACTCTTCAACTTAATTGGGAGAAGGGAAAATATGGGGTTTGCAAAGTCAAATCAAAGCTTCCGCTCTGAACAGCTAAACAGCTCCCCCTTAACGGATGCAATGATGTTCCTATTGTTACAGAGTTAAAGGTCTCCAGGTTATGTTTCATTTTAGAGAAAATGTTTGTTTGGTACTTTTTGGTTTTGTTTTGGTCCTGTGGAGAGGATCGATCTGATTGAAGACGGACTGTTATAACACAAATAGTCTCTAGATTGTTTCAGATGATGTCTTCCAATTCCCTGCACTATCTATACTGAGGCCATATTGATACAAGGATTACAGGTATAGTGGGAAACCCACTACACAACACCCACAGGTAATCTGGCGAAGACAGGCTTAATTTTCCTGTTATCTTTGGATCTATGTATCTCACTCTTTGGACATTACCCAGAATACTTGTTTCTTCAAGTTAAAACAGGTTAACTGTTAAAGTGAGATAGGTTTACTTAATTTGGGGGATGGGGTAGCAGGAAATGAGTTACATCTCTAGCGCATTATAGCAAAAAACTAAAGGACAAGTTTAGGACATCCAAATTCTTAAAATTCTTTGGTCATTACTTCCTCCAGGAAATATTATTTTGGGAATTCTGCCTTCGAGCATATGAATGGGGCTGTTCTACTTCTCTTAGGACTTTATGTTATTGTGCTAAGAAAAGCTTGATACCTGCTAAGAGCTGAATATATATTAGCATTTATTGCAGATTTGGTAGTGGTTTTTACCCATTGCTGCCATGATTTGTTACAGGTTATATGTTACTAAACAAAGAGATTTCTTAAATCTTGAGAGAAATTCTGATGCCAACGTCCTAAAATACTGTTCTCCTTCTCTCTCTCACAAGTCTGATTGTAACTTAGGCCAGTTGTTTATTATATAGATTAAATCTACATTCAAAGTTTTTGTAGTAAAACTGTACTATTTTTAGACTCAGAAAACTATGTTTACCTAATTGTACCAAATGAGAATAGTATAAAATAAAACTTTCCAAAATTAAGTCAGCAATCTAAAAATTTTTAGGAAAAACAAAGGCATAAATTCCTCCTGCTTCTTCAAAGCAGTTGTTCTTGAGTCAGAGTTTTCACTCCAAATGGGGTAGGCACAAAAGATCTCTAGCTACTTTTTTTTGCTGGCTGCCGTGTTGAGGTCAGAGCAATATCATCCTGTGGACTAATTGCCTCTGGTGATAGGAAATTAGGTTGAGGCCCTGAGGACCCCTCCCCCCACCATTCTTGCTCTGAAATATTGCCGAACCCTCCATTTTTCCCCAGGAGCTATTGATGTTCATTCTTGACCTTATTTCCTGGGTTTAAAAAAAGTACATGAAGTTTTACTACATGCAAATAAAGGGGATGTTTCAGAATTAATGTAGGCAGCAAAAAGATTTTTTAAATTATTCTATTTTAATTTTTGAGTGATGTTATCCAGTGTAAAAAATTAAAGTAGAAAATAGGGCAAAAAGACCATACATTGAGGTGTGGAAATAATAATGTCTTTGAGTTAATGCTGAAGTGTGAGCACAGATTAACTGAGAAACACAGTAGATTTGGGTTAAAAACATTTAAAGGTCATAATCTTTTTATTTTCATCAAAGAAGATTTCACACAAAAAAATTCAGATAAAGTTATTTGTTATAGGAGGGAAAATAGCTCAGATGCTTATGATATATCTGTATCTGTTATATTGGGAAATTTTACAACTGTAGCAAACATTAATCTACTATTTACTTATGACATTTGTGAATATGTGTGCAATTCAATCAATATGCATGTGTCTCTGTTCGTAAATCCACATTTAATTAAAACACTTTGCTAAAGTAAATGGTCCCAATATCTTATTCTCTACATATGTGACCATATTCTATACCACGTGGAGAGTTTGACAATTTCCACTTTCAAGGAGAAAATTTAACCCTATAAATTAGGCATTGTATTGTTTCTGAGGGATTTCTCTCAAAAAGTTTACCAATACAATTTAATGAATTGATTGTTATTGAAGTCAGGTTACCTTATTTAAGGCCTTTCTTTCATGTTTTTTGTAAAAATGTACATAAAAGCACTTTTGAAAACACATAATTATACAATACCCTTTCAAAAGTGAGAGCAGTGTGTAAAATAATGAAGAAATCCCTGGAGATGCTTCTTGTCTTTACAAATAGATCAATATTTCAAAAGAGATTACAATTTACAATAGTTATTCTTAGAAGCTTTGTCTTGAATGTAGGGTAAGTGCATGTTAAGCTTAGAGCTGAAAAGCTTACTTTAGCTTCAAATTGAAAATATTCTGTTCTCCCAAACTAACAGAATCATAGCCTCCCAGCATTGCCAAGGACCTTAGAGATTTTCTCAAAGAAAACTTACATATTGAATTCCCTTACAGAGCTGGTCAAGTTTTAGGTGAATTTTGATAGAATTTTTTATTATTTTGAATACAAATGTATCTTTGTATAATTTCTAACTACTTGGTGCTGCCCTCTGGAGTCATATAGAAGAATTATAATCCATGTGGCAATCTTTCAGCAATTTGAAAGCAGCTGTTGTTATATTTGCCCTACATCATATCTTCTTCAGTATTTTTGTCATTCCTAATGTGTTATGTTTTCAGTGCCCTTTCAATGCCATGATTACTCACTTCTAGAGAGGCTCCAATTTATTAATGAAGTCTTAGAACGAAGGTTTCAGGGGCCAGCCCATGGCTGAGTAGTTAAGTTCACACACTCCACTTTGGCGGCCTGGGGTTTCACCGGTTCAGATCCTGGGAGTAGACCTAGCACGGCTCATCAAGCCATGCTGAGGTGGAGACCCACATGGCGGAACTAGAAGGACCTACAAATAGAATATACAACTATGTACTGAGGAGCTTTGGGGAGAAGGAAAAAAATAGAAGAAGATTGGCAACAGATGTTGGCTCAGGTCCCATCTTTAAAAAAAGAATGAAGTTTCCAACAATGAATTGAATATTGCAGGAATTGTTAGAAAATAGAGCACAGTAAGAATTTTTTCATTCTGCCTTTTTTTTCTATTAAAGAATTGGCTGTGATAATTTCATTTACTCTTACTGTGGCAACAAAAGCAAAAATAAACATGGGATTACATAAAGCTAAAAATTTTCTGCACAGCAAAGGAAACCATCAGCAAAATGAAAAAGCAACCTACAGAATGGGAGAAAATATTTGCAAATTGTATATCTGATAAGGCATTAATATCCAAAATACACAAAGCGCTCATAGAGCTCAATAGCAAAAAAAATAAACAACCCAATTAAAAAATGAGCAGAAGATGTGATTAGACATTTTCTTCCAAGATGATATAACAGACGGCCAACAGGTATATGAAAAGGTACTTAACAATGCTAATCATCAGGGAAATGCAAGTCAAACCACAATGAGATATCACCTAAACCTCTTAGAACGGCCATTATCAAAAAGACAAGAAATAACAAGGATTGGTGAGGATGTGGAGGAAAGGGAACCTTTGTGCACTGTTGGTGGGAATGTAAATTGGTGCAGCCACTATGGAAAACAGTATAGAGGTTCCTCAAAAAATTAAACATAACTACCATGTGATCCAGCAATTCCACTTCTGGATATTTGTCCAAAGAAAATAAAAACACTAACTCAAGATATATGCACCCCCACATTCATTGCAGCATTATGTATAATAGCCAAGATATGGAAACAACCTAAGTGTCTATCAATGGATGAATGAATAAAGAAGATGTGATATATATATATATATATGTATATAATGCAATGTTATTCAGCCATTAAAAAAAAATGAAATCTTGACATTTTCAACAACATGCATGGACCTTGAGGGCATTATATTAAGTGAAATCAGTCAGACAGAGAAAGACAAATACCATATGATCTCACGTATATGTGGAATCTGAAAAATACCAACTCATAGATAGAGACAACAGGTTGGTGGTTGCTAGAGGCAGGGGGTGGGAGATGGGCAAAATGGGTAAAGGGAGTAAAAATTACAAATTTTTGGTTATAAAACAAATAAGCCATGGGGACGTAAGGGTGACTATAGTTAGCGTTACTGTATTGAATATTTGAAAGTACCTAAGAGAAATCTTAAAGTTCTCATCACAAGAAAAAAAATTGTAACTATGTAGGTGACTGATGTTAACTATATTTATTGTGAGGATCATTTTGCAATGTATACAAATATCAAATTAGTTTGTTGTACACCTGAAACTAATATAATGTTTTCATATAATGTATTATCATTTATTGTGATAATTTCATTTACTCTTACTTGGAAAGACTAACTGATAATAGTCCCAAATGTGGAATGGAGAGTGAAGTCGGAGACCACTGAACAGCCATTTTATATAGAGAGGTGAATTGAGTTTGCAGATGAATAAAATTAATGAAGCAGAGCTGAAGTGATGTAAGCAAAATTACTTTTAATATTTTACATGTGCTTTGTAATATTTTCATTTCTAGAAATAATCTTTTAATGGGCTCTATTTTAAATTGTAAGTGTTGATTTGTACAAGAGTAGAAAGGCACTGAGACCTACAGCTTTGCAGAATTTAAATTTGGTACAATCTACATAGCAATCATAAATATAGACACCATATGTGACTATTCTTCTCCTGTAAAAATATTTGTAGGAGAAAGATACTCAAAGTAAGTTTTAAGGAATTTAGAATTTATTAAACATGAAATCCAAATTTAAGATTACAGACATTTTTATGAAAAATTTGAAAATAATTAGACTATATTTTAAATTCTCTCTTCAAAAGAATGCAAATGACATAATATTAGAAACAGATGTTGCTAAAAAAAAGCTTAAAGTATGTAAGTAACAAATCGATTCTCCTTTTTCTACTATTTTATTTATTTATTTATTTATTTATTCTTTTGAGGAAGATTAGCCCTGAGCTAACATCTGTGCCCATCTCCCTCTATTTTACGTGTGGTATGCCTGCCGCAGCATGGCTTGATATTTATAATAAAATGTTTTATTATTTATAATAAAAAGATAATTAACTGAATGAAGGTGTGTTTTTTTCCAGTTTGTACATGGACAGCTATAGGTAATTATTCATTTTTATAAATAACTTTAATTTTTTAATAGAATCATAGGCCCATGGTATAATAAAGCCAATTTTGGCCAATATAAAATATATTTTTAATTATACATTTTTGATTATTTTATGACCTCCTCCTGTACTCTCAGAAATCTCCATATTTAGACTGTAAATTATAGTCACTGTATCTGTAGACCAAATATTGTACTTAATTTATCATTTTATTCTACTCTTTAAAAAGAATTACTATTACAGTAAGTCCAAACAAACATGATACTGATTTGTTTGTTTTTCATTCTCTTGGCTACCGTCCTACACACATATGGCAATTCAAATAGGAAATATCCATCAATTCAATCTCACAAGTTGAACACTTAAAATAAATGCTGGGCATGAAGCAGCCTTTTTGTACATTGATAGAGAACTAACTATATATTAACCAAGGTCTTGGAAAAATTTAGGTTGAAATAATGAAGATAATAAGACCTGATAAAGACCCCAATATTAGCATAAAAATAGTATATGTTTATTTTAAGTTGTACTGTTTGAGGCTTCCTATTGCTATATATATTATTGAATAGTACAGAACATTTTTTTAAAAAAACAACTAGTTTAAAAGAAACAGATTTTGCTCGGACAGTGAAGAGCCCTGGTAACCTTTGTACAAGACAAGTCTGTAGTGCCTTAGCCTGAGTAACCCTCAGAGTGGTCTGTTAAGTAAACTCAGCCTAGTTAGAAGCCTGTGAAAACTCTCCCTGGATTTGACTAGCAGACGAATCACAAGTTTTAACGTAGACCTTTAAACGCTTTTTCTTTAAAAGGTTTTTAATGTAACTTTAGGTATCTTGTTTTTCTCATTCAACGATGCATTGAGGAAATTCATTTTATTCAACTAGTTTAGTGTAACTCATTTGCTTAGCGTTACATTATATTCCACGGCCTGAAGGTGCCAAGATTCATACATCCATTTTCTTCCTGATGTGAGTTAACGTGTTGTCAGCTCTCAGCTGCTACAATGAACAATGCTACAATAAATATGCTTTAACCTATGCACTTATGTACTTGTGTTTTTATTTCTGTGACATGGAGTCCCAGAATTAAATTACTGGGTGGAAGGATATATGTCTTTCTATTTCATTTTAATGTAATTTGCCAGATTACTTTTTAAAAAACACAAAACACATTCACATTACCATCTTGCAGTATGTAAAAGTACTATTTGTCCAAAACTTACTACCAATTTGAGTTTCTTAAACATTTTCCAATATCAAAAGTATACAATAACAGTTCATATTTACTTTAGTTTAAATTTATTTTACTAATAATGAGTTTCAAAGTATTTCATATATAAAAATATATAGGCACTTCAATTTGGTCTTTTACTACCTATCTGTTCACATACTTGCACAGTTTGCTATTATGATCTTTGGTGCTTTTTTTCGGTGGTTGCAAAAGCTTTGTTAGATAACAGATTTTACTACTTTGTCATCTCCACTGCAAATATGTTTTCCACAATATATCGTTTCCTGTTCACTTTGTTTTTATTATCTTTTGCTGAAAGATTTATAATCAGATATAAATTTTTAATTACTAGGTTTCTCGTCCCCTAAATTATAGAAGCAGTCTCCCAGATTTTAATTTAATATATTTTTTAAAGACTGGCCCTGAGACAATCAACAGATTTTAATGTTGCCAATCTTTTTTTTCTTTCTTTTTCTCCCCAAAGCCCCCCAGTACATAGTTGTGTATTCTAGTTGTATAGGTCCTTCTACTTCTGCTATGTGGGATGCCTCCTCAGCACGGCTTGATGAGTGGTGTTAGGTCTGTGCCCAGGATCTAAACTGGCGAAACTCTGGGCCACGGAAGTGGAGCGCTCAAACTTAACTATTCGGCCACAGGGCAGGCCCCTATTTAAATTTTTATAGTTTCATTTTTCATGTTTATTTCTTTAGTTGATATGGACTTAACATGGCATATGGTATAAGAAAAGTGCCTACTTTCATTTTCTACCAGATAGACAACCACAAAAGCTATCATGATTTATTAAAGAATCCATCCATTTGTCTCTGATTTGAACTCCCATTTTTCTCACAAATTGATTCTCATATAGATAGGGATCAATTTCTGAAGTCTTTCTTCTTCATCACTGACTGATTATTATATTTTCATACGGAAAACATTTCAATTTGATTATGCCATCTGTTTTCATTCTTCTCTATTTCTGGGCATTTATTCTTTCAGATAAACCTCTGAATATTATCTAATTGGAAGATAAACCCTATTAGAGTTTTAATTTAAATTGAATTGTTTACATATTAATTTTAGAATTCTTGACATTTCCGTGATATAAGATCCTCACATACAAAAAGATAAATGTCTTTCCTTGTATTTGTGTCATGTTTTAAGTATTCAACATAATTTTACGCTTTTTACAGAAGTCCTGAGTCTTTGTTATTAAATGTAATACTAAATGCTTAATCATTTTAGTTGCTATATTAGGTGGAATACAATTTTCTTTTTCATTGCTGGTTCCTTTTTACTTTAGGCTGGAGAATTGTATATTTATCTTATATTCAGTACCTTCTAAGTTCTCTAATTCTAATGTATTTTTAATAAATTTTCTTGGGTTTTCAATTTTTTGCCCTATTTCTTCTCATTATCTCATTTTATTGTCTTTCTATATTTACTAGAAATTCAAAGACAATGTTTAAAAATCATGGTAATAATCTCTGCATAGCTCCTGTTGGAACTGAAGTTTTATGATATGCCTTCATTGAAGTTTGGGTATTAATGATATACTTGTTTCATCATGATAATTAAGAAAGTGCTTTCATTTTCAATTCTCTGGAGTAATTTATGGAATGTTTGAAAAATTTAATATTTGAAAGTTTGGGAGAGTTACCCTGTGAAACCAGCTAGTCTGGTCCTTTTAGTGGTAATATTTCTTCAACAGTTTTCTGTATTTCTTCTGTGGAAAGTGGTCTACTTGAGCTTTTCATGTCTGGTAGCATTGGGATTAACAATCTGTATTTCCCTACGAAAATATCATTTTCCTAGTTTTTCAAATGTTTTGCATAGAATTAAGCAAAATAACCTTTAAAGGTTGTAGATTTTTACATTTCTTGCTTTTATAATATCATTCCTCTTGTCATTCCTTATTTTGCATTTTTGTACTTTCTCCCATATTTTCTTGATCTAAATTTATGATAGCCTCTTTTGTTAATTCTTTCAAGAAAACCATGTGGTGAAATTGCTGTTTAGGTCCACTTTTTTTTTCTATTTTCTACCTAATTAGTTATTAGGTTCATTTTTATTATTTCCTTTATCATACTTTTAAATTTTATTTTATTGTAGTTCTTTTTCTACGTTTTGAACTGGGCATTTAATTAAATTACTTTAATTCTTTCATTTTATTGATAAAATTGTTTGTCTATAATTTTTCCTCAGATCATTACTTAAAATCCATCCCATAGGATTTCATACATATTATTTTACTATTGACATATTTTAGAAATTCTGAAATTTCAGTTTACGTTTAATCTGTTGCCTATCATGCTTAATGGGAAGTTTTAATTATTCAGGTGGTGAAGAGTTTTTTTTTTTTTAATAATAATGTGCATGTGTGTGTGTGTGTAGCCTTAGAAAGGGGATAAAATGTAGAAAGCAAATAATTCAAATAAAAATAGAATTTAAAATCTGACTTCATTATTCATTCTTATTAACAATACAGTGTTTAGAGAGCAAGCCAATATTCTTAAATATTTTATAATAAATACTCCACAATGCAATGCTGGTTTCTACCATTGCAAAGCATTTTGAATGCAACTTTTCATATATAGCATTATAGATTTAGTAAATACCTTTCAACAATACAGAGATGCATTGTACAATCAGAAGTATCAAAATATAAATGTTACTGGATTTGATTTCTGGCAAGATGTCAAACTAAATTCTTGGACAAACCTTTCTGATATAAGATACCTAGAATAACTGAAAAAAAAACAAACACAATTTCATGGCATACTGAGGCCAGAACTATGAAAAAAATGCTCATTCATAGGAAAAAACAGACTTGCAGACAGCATTTGCTGTGTGGTATTACTGACGTCTGATGATCTAGAGCCAGAATTTTAATAGATCCTATGCCAGGAAGAGGAGCGGGTGGAAAATAGTACTAGAGATTTCTTCATTAAGCTCTAATCTCTGAAAGGTAATGTCTTGATAATCAAACTGAGCCAAAAAATACCCGTCTTGGAGAGAAAAATAATTGGCGATAGTTGACTTTTTCTTCCTTGGTTCTCTGTAAAGTAAAATAAAAGATACAACTATCCCTTGAGAATTCCTTACCACAAATTTATATTCACATGTATTTAGGACTATAATTCCCACTACTTGTATACCTTGAATAAACACATGCATCTATATCTCCTCTGAAATAATGAAAAAAATAATTAACAAATACTTGTTTAAAAGACATTCCTGAGTGTGTAATGCTCCCATACATTAACAAAAGCAAACAAAACAATACCTGAAGAAACGCACTAACAACCAGGCTTCCAAGTATGTACTCGATAAAAATATTCACTGATTATGAGAATATGATTAAAGAAAAAAGGAAAAAACTAAGCAAACAAGGAAACAAGACACCATAAGCAAAAGTCAGCAGAAACATACTAATAACATAAGCAATTACAGAATAGGTTTTGCAAAGAAAGTATTTCTCAGAATTAACTGGTAAGGAACATAAAACAAGAAATTGTAATATGAATTTTAAAATAAAAGAGAAATAGGAAGCACAATAAAGGAAAAGAATACTGTAAAAATTCACGAGGCAGATTTGATAAAGAAACACCTAAGATTTTTTAATAGACTTTAATAGAGCAATTTTAAGTTTGCAGAATAATTATGCATGAAGTTCAGAGTTCTCATATTTCCTCCCCCTGCAACCCCATACAAATTTTCTCCTATTAACATCTTGCATTAGTGTGGTACATGTGTTACAATTGATGAGTCAGCATTAATACATTATTATTGACTTACATTCATAATTTACATTAGAATTTACTCTTTGTCTTGTCTCATTCTATGAGTTTTGACAAAAGACATTTTGGCATAGCATCGTGTCATCTACTGTTAAAGTAGAATACAGAATAGTTTTACTGCTCCAAATCACATAAGATTTTTAGAAATATTTTTTAAATATTGGAATTAGAAACTTTCTGTATAGATTAAGTAACAGAAGACATGAAGTTGAAGAGAGAATTAGTGAGTTAGAATGTGTTTTTGAAGATAATACCAGATTACGGTAAAGGATGGATGAAGAGAGAGAAAAAGAGAGGTTGATACATGGAGGACTGAGTGGTTCCAACGAACATCTAATTGAATTTCTATAAACATAAGATACAGAAAATTTGGAATAGTCAATATATGAAGTGCAAATGCCAGCATATTTAAAAAAATATCTGGAAGAGATGATTTTACTGGGACAGAAAGCCCAAGGATCCAAGATACATGAAAGTAAAAACATGGAACAACAAAGACAAGAAAAGTTCTTCAAAACAAGAAAGTGAGAACATGTGTTACATAAAATATGACAACAATGCCACATACAGCATTAAGTCAGAAAACAACGCTCCTATTAGAGGAGATATGGCAGGCACATAACACTAATAGATAGCTGATAGTTCTGACCAACTTGAACATTCCATTAATTTATAGGAAGAAAATGTCCTCTGCATTATTTATTTTTTAGTAGAGTGGTTTTTATTTTGTTTTTTTGACTGTTTGTTTTAGAACATATGCTTGTTGTGCACAAATGTTCACCAGCACATTAATAGCTAGACAAATGAAATCATTCAACGAGCATTAATTGAGTACTGAAGATATAATAGATTATTTGAGGAAGTAGTTATGTGCACAACTGTAGCCTATATTCCTAATATTCATTAATACACTTGAAGACATATACTCATATTTTTAAAAATGTGTCTAGATTACCTAGACCGGATCACCTAATATGAACCACTGTATTTACAGTTTGTTTTTTTTTTTTTTGAGGAAGATTAGCCCTGAGCTAGCATCTACTGCCAATTCTCCTCTTTTTGCTGAGGATGATAAGCGGTACATAGGTCTGCACCCTGGATCCCAAACAGCGAACCCCGGGCTGCCAAAGCAGAAGTGAGACCTTAACCACTGCACCACCAGGCCAGCCCCTGTATTTACAGTTCTTAATACTGAATCCTCGCGAAGTGTTTGGAAACATATGAATGTATTTCTGGTTGTCACAATGATGAATGAGTGTGTGGCAGGAAGCAGGCTTATGCTTTGGCCCTCATTGGGCCTATACTAAGTATACTCAATGTCATGGAATGTGTATCAGAGATCTACAAAAATGAACAATTATCCTGTCAATTGGTCAATAACACCCCCATTGGAGAGTCCAGCTCACTAATACATCAATAAAATTCAGTATCAACCAGTAACATCTTGTATTCATATATTCACTCACAAATATTTTATCTTATTTATATTTCAAACATTTATTATGCAATGAGGTTAAGAGAAGGAAAAAATATCTCTCTTTCCTAAGAGCCTAAACATTTACAAGAGTAAACAGAAAATGAAGCAAATTATTGTATATATTAATATTTCTTTGCAAAAAGAAAGATTTCGGCACAATTCTCCTCTC
This sequence comes from Equus przewalskii, assembly GCF_037783145.1. NCBI lineage: Eukaryota > Metazoa > Chordata > Mammalia > Perissodactyla > Equidae > Equus > Equus przewalskii. Next base: position 68,836,213 of record NC_091832.1, read on the forward strand.
TCCAAATTCTTATGGTCTTTTTAGTGTATGTATCAATTCATGTTAAGGTAATTGTTCATACATGAAAAAATGGTTTTATATAAATACATATAGATAGATATAGATGTATCTCCTCTTTATTGCTTATATCCACCAATCCTAAATTCCAGACTCTTAAGTGGCCATACTTTTACCCCTCCCATTCTGTTCGGGAGATAGATAAGTTTAGAGCACTTTCATTCTATTATGTTGGGTTCCCAGAGGATGGATTTTCTTTCCAGGTTGAGAGATTAGGAGCACATCAAACATAATTTTTTGCATGATAGACCACCATAGTCTAAATTCAAGACTACATGGAGGCGATATCTTTTTCCTATTTGAGCAAAAGGCAAGTTTTATAAGGCTTTAGGTTATTAACTTGCGTCTTACCATTTAGAAACAGACACCACATCCTACAGGAATATCAAATAATTTTTATATGCAATAAATACACTGTTTAACGACCCATTTGTTGCACACAAAATTATAAGATGGCCCCAAGATTAATGCTTTCATTGATGTTCATGTCTTGTATAATTCTCTTTCCTTGAGTGTTGGCAGCAACTGATGGAGTTTCACTCTCATTGTTAGGTTAGGTTATAGGGAAAATGTGAAAGAATTCTGCAAATATAATTAAGGCCCCTAGCCAATTGACTTTAATTAAAAGGACATTAGCCTAGGTGGGCCTGACCTAATCCGGTATGTACCTTATTTTCAATTTTTTTAAATTTTATTTTATTGCGGTAAGAAGACCTAACATGAGACCTAGCCACTTAACAAATTTTTCAGTAAAATACATTTTTGTTGACTCTAGGTATAATGCTGTAGAGCCGAGCTCTAGAGCTTATTCATCCTGCTTAATCCAAATCAACACAGATTGTCTTGCTTACTTTGGTAGTTCCTCAAGTGTTTAAGAAGGGAAAAGAGGATGTCAAAAAAAGAGGGAAAAGGATATTCCAGATAGCTGGAAGAGGATTTGCAAAGACAGGAGGACCTGAGAAAATGGATCATATTTAGCACATTTAGGAAAGTGTGATAATTGATACAACTATCGCATATAGGACAAAGTGGTAGAAAATAAATTGGTAAAGAATTAAAGGAAATTTCTGTAATGTTTGCCTTTCTCAGAAAACTCTATAAATAAAAGAAAATGGAGAATAAATAAAATGTGAAATATTTTGCTTATAGATAGGTTGTTATATAATTAAATATTATAATATTGATTTAAAATCTTGACCACAATCAATTATTACCATGTAATGTAATTATGTTTCCTATATTTGTTTTGACATTCACAAACCCAAAAAGTCTGGATAAATCACGTCATTGGACAAAGTTTCTAGCAAGCTTAACTAACCTCCATTCTCTCTTCACTGTCTCACGTAGAAAGTGTTACGGCATGCATGACCCCCACCAGTGATGGAGTCAATATCTCCCAAACTTTTCTTTACTGTGGTCCCTTTTAGCATTGCTTTTAGAATTTGTAAAAGATCTGCACTACCAGACCTAAAACTCTCAGAGGCTTAGAGGTTTGACAGGCATGCACTAAATTGTTACTATTAGGTAGGGTGAAACGTATTAATGCAACATTAAATACTTAAATTTAATACCTTACAGTTGGGAATAAGTTGGTAAACACAAGAGCAAGCTATGACAAAGCCTTTGGCAAAATGGAGAAATAGAACTGAAAAAATAAAATTAAAATAAAGTGCATTGATATGCTTAGCATATTTTATTGATATTGCCATAGTGTTATATATTTTAGTTAATTTAATTCATCCATGTCTTTTTTGTACATTCTTTCAATCAGTCAAATATCATGTAATTCTCTTGTCAGTGACTGTGCTACCTATTTTAGGTGCAAAACTTATCAAGACAAATACAATCCCTGTCCACTTGAGTTTTTAATTGTGGTTGGAGAGACATTTTTATAAAAGATACCAAGCAATAAAATGATCGCATATAATTAAAAATTGTAAAAAGTCCTATGAAAAACATGCAAGGGGATGAGCTAAAGAGTAAAATGGGATGCTACTGTAGCTGGGGAAATCAAGAAAGATCCATTCGAGCATGCAGCATTGAATCTGAAACCCTTAGGATAAGGAAGAGCTGGATGCAAAGCCAGTGTGGGAAATTGCATTCCCACCAAAGGAAACAGCATATGCAAAGGCATAGAGGTGGGGAAGTACTTGCTATACTGGAAAAGTAGAAAGATCAGTGTGGCCGGAGAAAACAATGATAAGTGAGAAATAATGTTATTCTAAGCGTATATATTTAATGCCCAAAGAAAATATAAACTTGCCAAACCCTATGTCTGTCAAGTATTTCTGAACCATGGTGGTGTATCAAAATCACCTTTGGGTCATGAATATAATATCCAAAGCAGCAGCAGCAAGAAAAACAACAAAATGCACATCATTTCCCACCTCATGCATTCTGATGAAAACCTCTGGGACAGAGGCTGATGTAGGGAAGAAAACAATGTAATTATTGTCCTTACACATGGGAAGTTCTGATAAATAAGTGAAGGAGTCATCTATGTGAGTTCAATATTAAAATTCTACAGGGTTAGTAAATTACAGGCTGTTGTAGGAGGAGAAAGAATCAACAAGCCAATTATTATCTTAGCACTGTCAGAGTTTTGGTTGGACAGACTATCTAAGTTTTATATACAGGAATTGTCTGCATAATTTAAAGTAGGAGCGAAAAATATGAATAAATTCAATGAAAAGAAACAAAAAGTAAGCTTGAAGATACAAATAATATCCGCCCTGACAGGCTTTATACTTTTCACAGAGGAATTATCTTCTTCAATAGTCAGGAACTAGGGGTTTGTACCCAAAGACACTGAGAATTTTGATGCCATGGGAGCAGCTTGATGTACTTTTTGTTTGGTCATTCTGTCTTTTTTTTTCGGTTCTAACTGTAATAGTAATTATTTGCTTATACTCAGCTCTCTTAAGGTCTAAAAGAAGTCTTAGGGCTGGAACTTATTAAGGGTGTGCTAAAATTTCTAAATTCTCAGTAGGCCGTCATTATTTCTCTTCTTTCGTTGTCATTATAGCATGATCTCTCTCATGTATTCTGCACATGACAGCAACCTGGAGAGAAGGTCAACATTCCAGAAATATCTTTGGAACTGTCTAAAAACTATAAAGCAATGTTCTAGAAGATATTCATTTTTAGGCTCAGGAAAATCACCTTAAAATTGCAAAATGTCTTTTGGATAAATATTCTGGCATGCCTCTGTTCAACATTGCCATTTTGCTGTGCACTTGTTTGGGAATATGAAACCAGCATCATTAGCCAGTACCGTTGGAGGTCATTGCCCTCACCTGGGATGAAGGGTACACATGTTGTGTAGGAAATGTTACAGTACATTTAAACCTGCTAGTTGTTTACTAAGTGAATAGAAGGATTTTTATTCTGTGGCGTAGCTCCACTGAGCTCTTTATTTTTAAATATTCTACCCAAAGAACAACCTAGAAGGATGTTTACTTTAAGATTTACTTCTGACAACTTACTAACTAATCTCGTAAGAACTTTTGTAGTTCCTTTATTACTTTCATTTTAATGTGGATGCCAAATATCGTTCCCATAGAATATATCTGTTTAAAAATGCACATATGGGCCAGCCCTGGTGGCCTAGTGGCTAAGTCTGGCAAGCTCCACTTCAGGAGCCTGGGTTCAGTTCCCTGGTTCATACCTACACCATTCGTCAGTGGCCATGCCTTGCAGCGAACAACATTCAAAAAAAAAAAGAGGACGATTGGCAACAGATGTTAGCTCAGGGCGAATCTTCCTCAGCCAAAAAAAAAAAAAAGGAAAAAGAAATGCACATACAAACACATACACACATGAACAACATAATATTTGAATCTTAAATATCTCATTATAAAAATAATACATGTACATGTATTTTCATGTGTAAAGAATTCAGTATACAGAGAAGAAAAAAAATTACTTATTATACTGCTACTCAAAAATAACCATAGTTAACAATTTGGTCTGAAACTCAGTCTTTTATGTAGACATATTTATATATACATGTATTAATGTCATGCTTTAGTCAATCAAATTATATTGCACAAACATCAATGACATTCTATATTCTTGGAGAGAATACATTTAATCTAATATAGTATATTTATCGAGAAAGCCACCTATCTCCATCTACACATCTCCATAGGTAAATATTTAATGTCATTTCTTATTTACTTGCTACTTTTTAGACACTGAGATTGTTTCTAAATAGTAAATAGCATAAATATTCTTGCTCTAAGTCTATTTCTCATTTTATTTTAAGTGTGAAGACTCAAGTTTACTTCGTTGAAATACTGTTATCTTTACACAATAGAAAAGATGATTTGCAAATTATATTTTCTGTGACTTCCTTCTGCCACTTGCAAAATGGAAAGTAATAGTACTATATCACATAGTGTATGTGTTATTTAAATGAGAATACATATGAAGACATTATCATAGTGTTTGGCGTGTAGTAAGTGCTCCATGAAAGTTATTTCATGGTTGATACTACAGTCATGTACCATTTCACGACCAGGATATGTTCCCATCAATGTGTCCTTAGGTGATTTTGTCATTGTGCAAATTTCGTACAGTGTACTTACACAAACCTAGATGGTATAGCCTACTACACACCCAAGCTATGTGGTACTAGTCATTGACTGAAACATCATTATTCAGTGTGTGATGCATTATTGCCAGCATATATTCTTATTCTCATCTGTTATTACATCCAAATAATAAACTCTTAGATGTGTTTTACCAGAACCAAAGGCAGAACAGTTTTTTGTTTGTTTGTTTTAAAGATTGGCACCTGGGCTAACAACCAATCTTTTTTTTTCTTTTTTTTCTGCTTTATCTCCCCAACCCCCCCCCCCCCCCCATAAATAGTTGTATATCTTAGTTGCAGGTCCTCCTAGTTGTGGTGTGTGGGACGCCGCCTCAATGTGGCCTGACGACTGGTGCCATTTCCGCGCCCAGGATCCAAACCCTGGGCCGCCGCAACAGAGCGCGCAATCTTAACCACTCAGCCACGGAGCCGGCCCCGGCAGAACAGTTTTTAAAGCTTATTCTATATGCTACTAAATGGCCATCCTGTGGTAATTTGTGATTTTTATTTTCTTTTAAAAATGGATTGTGCTTTTTCAAACCAGTCTCTCTAAAGTCTGCCTTGAAACTTTTTGCACATGAACATTTTTCTTTTCTTTAATTTTTTTTTTGTCTAGAATGTCTCTTTTACAAGACACATGGAGAGAAGTCAGAAAGTAGAAGTTAAGAGACAATAGAGATGATATCTTAGAGAGAAGACGTTTAAGAAGAAGTTGGTTCATATGATGGAAACAGCAGAAACAGAAGCTCAGAGTAGCAGTCTGAGTGCAATCGCGGAGGACCAGAGCAGCAGAGATGGGGCCTACTGCTGACATGGCTGCAAAGAGAAGTGAGGCTAAGGATGCACTAAATTCTGAAACATTCCATTCTCTGTGAGCCCTGCATATTTGGTTGCTCAAACCATTTTCTGCCTCCCTTACTTTCACTGAAAATAAACTTCTACCATCTAAGATAATCCAATTGTGTTTCTGTTTCCTGATGCTTGAAAAAAATGTAAGTCAGCCAGTGTGCATAAAGCAGCAGCAGAATATTAGCCAGGCTGATGAGAAACACAAGAGGCCTTCTATCAGTACTACAAACTGCGGATCACATCCTGCAGGCTTTGGGAAGACACTGTACTGCTGTGAGCAGGAGACTGACGTGCTGTGGAGTGACGTGGTAAAAGAAGTGGCTTTGTCTATTTTTTAACCCATAAATATGGGGGCAATGAAAGACAAGCATGAAGGGAAGGATAAAACTGCAGTCAGAAAGAAAGGAATCTTAGCAAAAGAATCCATCAGAGAGAGAAATAAGAGCTGGAATGATCCAAAGTTTGAGATTGATTAACATCAAAATTAATCCTCCGGCTTCAGGTATGCATGGTCATGCAATAAACTGTGATTGGAATTGGAGGAGGAGGAATGGTGGACTCATGGCTTAGAGATGGGTTATGATAGAAGAAAAGATTGAACTTTGGCATGCTGAGTTTGAGCTACTTCAGGGACACCCTGGTGTTAATGTCTTCTAAACAGTTGTCTATTTGAGTTTGGGGCATAGCAAAGAGTTCTTTCCCAGAATTATAGATTGGGTGGCAACAGTCTTCAGGTATGATTAGAAACTATGACGTCTTTCACAGAGAAAGCTAGAGTATTTATAGCAACAACATAGGCCACAGACTACATCCAAGCCTCTTAAACATGATCAGCAGATGAAATCTATCACAAGGACACATTCTGGAAAAAGAAAAACTACATAGAATTTCTTAAAAAAAGAACAATAAATCTTCATAAATACTTTGTATATAGTACAATCTAAAACGAATATTTTCAAAAATGTGGTTGTTTTCTGAATCTGGGAAAAAAACAAAACAACTTACTGCAAATGCTAAATATTCAATTTTTAGGTAAATAATTTTTAGTTGGGAAGAAAAAAATTCTTTTCATCCAGGAAAGCAAAGACTGTGTTTCCTACAATTTGCAAAGTTTGCAGTTACAATCAATAGCGTCTATTACTAAGTAGGCCACTTTTTAAAAATAGTTTATTTTAATCATAACTGTGGTCAGGGGGTATATTTTCACCTAAAAACAAAAAAGTTAATTAGTTTCTACATGAGAAAACTCACATATCAAAAGGGTTATAAAATTACATGAGCTTTTTAAATTCCCAGGCTATAAGTATAAAAATAAGTAATTTCTTAAAATAGTTATTTTGATGTATTTATTTCTTTGCATCTTTGGTTTCATAGAAATAAAGTGTTTATACAAAGACATCACTTCTGTCATTAAAAACAGTGCTATTCATGGCTGGCCCAGTGGTGTAGCGGTTGAATTTGCATGCTTTGCTTCAGTGGCCCAGGGTTCACAGGTTCGGATCCTGGGCGTGGACCTAGCGCTGCTGGTCAAGCCATGCTGTGGTGGCGTCCCACATAAAACGGAGGAAGATTGGCACAGATGTTAGTTCAGGGCCAGTCTTCCTCAAGCAGAAAAGGGAAGCTTGGCACAGATGTTAGCTCAGGGCCAATCTTCCTCAAAAAAAAAATGCTATTCATTCTAATAAATGTTTTGTATCAATTCAGGCCTTATTCCAAGATATTGTTGTCAGTTATGTAAACTGCGTGATACAAGGCTATATGACATATCCTATAGAAAATTCTGGAAAGATAACCAAGGGACCTCAAAGTGTACTTGAATTTCTTCAAGAATCCAGTGAGCTCAAGGAAGTACTTAAGCACCAAGATAAAACCCAGTCAACACAAATCATCGTTTTTAATAGAATTAATTGTGGAATGCTGTATTTTTAGGCAAAATGTTGCTGAAACATAACACATGTAAAGGGCTTAACATTATCTTTTATTCCTATTGAAACAAATCAAGTGATTAATGACTGCCTTGCTGATTGTCAGAGATTAAATTTAGTTGAATGTGTGTGACCCAAGCAACTTTGGTTTTCACATTCTATTTACTTGAAAATCATTTTATTTAAATAGCAAATGCCCCTCTTGGTCATCAGAAAAGTTCATCTTCTATCGTAATTAAATCTAACGAAAATAAAACAAACAAGAACAAGAATATAATATGAGCCATTTTCTGCAATATTCAATTTAATACTGAAATAGTATTTCAAATAAATTACATTAAGCCTCTTATTCCTGGAAGGAACTGCTATATTCTTTTGTGATGGAAAAAATGATCACTCAGAATGACCACTGAGGAAAGGCCCTATTTACAGAGAATAATAATTTTAAGAAAAATATATAAGCCCTCACTACAGTGATTTTCCAGTATCTATGATTATATGAAAAGGGACTCCATCCTTTGTATGTAGCCAAATTATAAAAAACAAAGACTTACCGTTGCCTTAAGCACATTTTTAGAACAAAGAGGAGAAATAAAGAAAGAAATATGAAATGAATAAAACAAAAACAAATCCATGAGAATGCAAATGAAAGTTATTAAATTGTTAAACCAGATGGGAACCACTAAGGGCATTTCCACCAAGATCAGGAACAAGGCAAGGATGCCCACTACCTCCATTATTTTCAACATTTTACTGGAGGTACTAACCAATACAATTAGAAATTGAAATCAACATGTAATGAGGAAGTAAAACAATCTCTATTTGCTTATGGTCTGGTAGTATATCTGGAAAATCTCAGAGAATCAATGATAACACAAAGTCCGAAAACAAACAACTCAGTGAGGTAATAAGATAAACGTTTAGTGTGCAAAGATCAGTTACATTCACACACAGAAAAAATAAACAGCCAGAGAGTATACTTACTGAGAAAGCTCTATTTACAATAGCACCAGAATAGAGTTACTACTTAGAAACAGATTTAACAAGCAAAGTGAAAATACGTTTTTGTATTCTGTGTTCTACTACAAGGAAACAGGTTAAAACAGCCCTGAAAGATACCAAAGTAAACTTAAACAGGTGGGAATACATCCCTTCTTCCTGGATAGAAAGACTCAACATTATAAAGACGTAAATTCTTCCTAACTTATTTTAGAAATTCAATCCAATCCTAATAAAATACCAACAAGCTTTTTTTCTTTTTTGATGAGGAAGATTCACCCTGACCTAACATCTATTGCCAATCTTCCCCCCTCTTTTTTTTTTTTTTTGCTTGAGGAAGATTAGCCCTGAACTAACATTTGTAACAACTCTGCTCTATTTTTTGTATGGGGGAATGCTTCTGCAACATGGCTGATGAACAGAGTAGATCTGTGCCTGGGATCCAAACCCGCAAACCCAGGCCACCAAAGCAGAGCACTTGGAACTTTAATCACTTGGCCATGGGCCAGCTCCCCAAACAAGCTATTTTTAATATATTTGATGGAAAATTCCGTACGGAAAAACAAACTTACAAAAATAGCTGGAATTGAAAAACTCTAAGATGAGACTAGCCCTACCAGATGTTGAAACATAGCATAATGACTCTGCTATTAAAACAGTGTGGGACTGGTGCATGGATATAAAAATAGACCATGGAATAGCATAGAAAGACCAAAATTAGATCTAAATACATACCAAAACTTAGTATATGATAGAGATGGCATCTCAAAGCATTGAAGTAAAGATGCACTTTTTAATAAAGGGTGCTGGGACAACTGGGTAATTAGTTAGGAAAAGACAAAATTAAACTCAGCTCTCACACCATCCACAAGAATAAATTCCAAATAATTTTGGGATCTAACTTTTAAAAATAAGACCTTCTGAACATTAGAAGAGGTTAAGAATAAATATTCCTTTATTCACAGTTTAAGGAAAGGCTTATGACTCAAAATCTGAAGGCAATAAAAGTAAGTTTATAAATTTGACTACATAAAAATTTTTCTAGATTTGATGAAAAAGCACAATCAAAGGATAATCGACAAACTGGGAGAAAAATATTTGCAACACATAGCACAAAAAGCTACTAATATAATATATTAAATTTGTGGACATTTTTAGAAGTGGGGGTCAAATAGTAAAATCCCAAGAGACAAATGGCCAAATACATTAAAACACAAATCACGAAAAGTCAAATATAAAATATAAAAATACATCTGTCAAATATAAAAAAATATGTTTTCACTCACTCATAGCCAGAGGATGCAAATGGGAAATTGAGATACTATTTCTAACCTACCAGACTGGCAACAATTGAAAAATAAGGCAATCCATTCTTTCAGCAAGATTGGGGGGAAACAAGTATTCTCGTATATTGGTGGAAATTCAAATTGATGCACTCCTTTGGAAGGAAATCTGGCAATAACAAACAAAACTACACACGCACTGCACTTATATTTCTTTTTTTTTTTTTTTAAAGATTTTATTTTTTCCTTTTTCTCCCCAAAGCCCCCCGGTACATAGTTGTGTATTCTCCGCTGTGGGTTCCTCCAGCTGTGGCATGCGGGACGCTGCCTCAGCGTGGCTTGATGAGCAGTGCCATGTCCGCGCCCAGGACTCGAACCAACGAAACACTGGGCCGCCTGCAGCGGAGCGCGCGAACGTAACCACTCGGCCACGGGGCCAGCCCCACTGCACTTATATTTCAGTCAGTAATTTCACATCTGGGAATCTACATGAAGCTATACCTACAAAACTATGAAAATTCCTATTTGCAAGTTCCCTCATTGCAGCATCATTTGCAAATGTCAACCTTGGAAACAAATGCCTATACACAGGAGAATGGTTGAATAACTTACAGAGATCCACATACCAGAGTACTATGCAGCTGTGAAAAGTGCGAGAACAAAATAGTATCTATAGTATATTACCCTCCATTTAAGAAAGAAGGGGTATGAGAAAACACACATTTCAGCTCATTAGTACATTAGAATTACAGGAGAAATAAATCAAAGACTAAGGAAATGGTTGCATACTGGGAGTGGGTGGGAAAGGGGTGGATGAAAGGGCAAAACGGTATCAGACTAGCGGTGACGAGAGGGTCAGTTCTCTCTTTCTTCTGTATCACTTTGATTCTTAAAACCATAGTAATGTTTACATACCCCTGAATAAACAGACATTAAGACCAACCAGAATATGGAGAAAATACAAAGTGGAATAAAAACACCAGCAAATGAACCTAACTATTTTATAAATAGATAATCACACTGAAGATGGTGGGAAAGTAAAAAAAAATTGTAACCCAAGTAACTTGGGAGAATAGAACTTTGACTGGACACTGTGAGGCTAGAGATAAAAATAAAGCACATAAATGCTGCAATCAAGTTGGTAAATGCATTATTCACTGGAGAATGGGTTAACTATTGTAAAACTATGGTATGTATATACTAGAATTGAACAAAGTATTATATTGTTGATAACAGGAATCAAATTTCTCACTGTTGGAGAAAAAATACAAATAAGCAAAGGGGAAAGGCTAAAACAAATGCTGTGGTATTGAATTGAAATCAGAGGTATGACTATGCTCTCATGATAGGTAGACACACACACACATACACAGAGATGCAGAAACGCATACATGTATAAAGGCACTGTTAGTATACCTACATACATTTTCTAGTTTTGTCTGCTGAGATGTCCTAGAAGCAATGATATCCCAGTAGCAAGAAGCACATCTAACACTCAGATCTTGGCTTTTAAATATAATTTTCTAATAAGAAGAACCAGGACTACTTGAAGAGGGCTGGGGTAGGGAAAAGGCAAGATGACCATGAAGCATCCTGTGCTGCCGGAAAATGCCCCATACGTTGTGCATGTGATGCAAGAGCCAACTTGAAGATGCTCCCAATGGCTAAATCTGGGATGAAGTGAGCAAAAAAATAAATAATGACAGTAATTGACTATAACTCCTACAATAAAATAAATGTCCACGCATCATACTGATATAAATAAATTAAGTAAATAAATGGGAGAGAAAGAACAGCTCTCCTTTATGATAGAATCCCAATTAATAAAGGTAGAAGGAAAAAGGGTAATATAAAATCGCCATTAGGCAAAGATCCACCAATGAGTGTTAAAAATAGTGGGCAAAAATTCAAGAAAATGCAATGTTTGACTGATTTGAAGTATCTTGCTCTCAGATGTGTATTAATTACAAAGGAGAAAATAGAACCTTTACAGTGGAGAAACTCAACAGATAACAATCTTAATCAGCGACCAAGATAAATATATGTCATCGTCATGGAAGCCTCAATACAATGTACTGAGAAGGCTGCAACATCATTTCTATAGCATTCTTGACAAAAATGCATAACTCACAACAATCATAAGACTACATCAGGCAAACCTAAATTAAAGGCATTCTATAAAATAACTAATCAGTACTCTTCCAAAGTGTCAAAATGATTTTAAAAAAAGAAAAAACAAAAATTGAGGAATTCTCACAGAATAGAGGAGACCAAGAGAAAAAACAAGAAAATGCAATGTGGGATCTGAGAGAGAATTCTGGAACAGACAAAGGACAGTAGCGAAAATACTGGTGAATTTTTTTTATTTAAAGATTGGCACCTGAGCTAACAACTGTTTCCAATCTTCTTTTTTTTTCCTGCTTTTTCTCCCCAAATCCCCCAAGTACATAGTTGTGTATTTTAGTTGTAGGTCCTTCTAGTTGTGCTATGTGGGATGCCGCCTCAACGTGGCCTAATGAGCAATGCCATGTCCACATCCAGGATCCAAACCAGTGAAACCCTGGGCTACTGAAGTGGAGCTCAGGAACTTAACCACTCGGCCACAGGGCCGGCCCCAATACTGGTGAATTTTGAATAAGGTCTGTGGTTTAGTTATAATTTTACCATGAGTAGTACTTTTTATTAGTAAAATTAATATTTATTACTATTACTTTTCTGGTCTTGGTAATTGTACTATGGTTATATGACATTTTCAACATTAGGGGAAGCTGAGTAGGGATAACAAGGAAATCTCAATGCTAGTTTTGCAACTTTTCTGTGTCTAAACTGAGTTCAAAACATAACGTTGAAAAAAATAAAAATTAGGTGTTCACTGAGTGTTTTATCTTTATACCTCCAGCATATTGTACATGTCAAACTCATTGTAGGTGCTAAATAAATGCATATCTGAATAAACCACTGCTTTTTACATGAGTCGTATCTTAACATCAAATATTTTATAAATATCATAATGTGAATTTTATCACAAGTAGGGAAAATCATTTTGTTCCACTCATTTAGTTACTTATTCCAAAACATTTATTGAACACCTATTACCTTCCAGGCACTCTGCTAATTGCTGGAGGTATGTTGTTGAAAGTTATTCATAATACCCTCTTATCTTTCATATTTATAGGCTTTGTAGTTATGCCACCTCGTTTTTTATTCCTGCCGCCTAGTAATTTTTCTTATTTCCTGCATCGATTTTACTAGAGTTTATATCTCATTAAACATTTCAAGAACCACCTTTTTGTCCATTGATTTTACCTATTGCACATTTGGCTTCTAGTTCATTGTTTTCTGTTCTTATGTTTATTATTCTTTCTATCTTGCTTAATTTTGTTTTGCTGGGGTTTCTTTTTAGCATCTTTAGATAGAGACTTAAATCAGAGACTCTGCTTTAAACGTGTAAAGTGAAATAGACTTAAGACAGCAACTTAATTAGGTTGTAGGTCACAGCCTTAGAGTTCAAAACCTGGTACAGTGAATGACTGGTGTTGATTAGTCTCACCCTGTTTCTATAAACTCTTTACCACAGCAGGAATTTGTGCTACTTTGATATTAACTTCTGGAACATGCTGTCATGATCAGGGCACCTAGCTGTGATTTTTGTTGGATGGAGAAGATGAAGATTGTTCCAAGGCAGTGGGAGAAAGACATAGCAGCAGACATTAAAACGTATTTGTCTCTCACTGTTGCCTTTAGCTCTCTTGGATTAAGCTGTAGCCACTCTCACTCCTCTAGACACATTAAAAGAAGCTTTCGGGCTCCCCTTATGAGTCTCATAAGGGTTGGTTGGTTTGTTTTCTTTTGTAGTTCCTGAAATGCATATTTCTATTTCCATGTTTCAATTTCTCCAACATTGATTTTGGAAGCAAGTGTTAGTTCTCCATCTTGCCAGGAACCAGAACCAGGGTGAAACTACTTTTAACTGTAAGAAATTCATTTTTAATGCATGCCTTAAGTAATCTGTTTTCCACTCGAACTCTTATTTGTGAAAGTTTTCTTTGTGGCTCTGAGCTTTGGACAACTTAATTGGATATTTTAAAGCAATTGGTATTCACAGGACAAGGTCTCGACATGTTTTAACATATCTAAGAATAGGAAAAAATGTAGATTGAAACAGCATTGTTGAAACTGTTCAAGTATTCCAAAATATACTAAATATAAAAGGTTGTTAGTCTACTTTAAAGATTTAGCAAATACCTTCTATACTTCAAATATAACATGTGAAGGGTAAGTTGATTTCCAGACTGATGTTACCTAAATGAAGTAGAGAGAGGCTCATTTTATCCCCCACGTCGGAACCTTACCAAAGCTATGGGTCTTAAGAATTCATGTTTTTTCTATTGGCTGCTGTAAAATATTTGTTTGAGATCATCTTTTCTGAAAAGTACTTCCAGTTTTCTTCCATATAAGATATGGACTTTGAAAAAAATGTGCATATATATATATATATATATATGATGTGATAAATTGAAAAATTTGGCAGAAATCTGAACACTAGAACAAAAAACTATTTCCTTGGCTCAACTCAGATCCACACAAGAAACCCAGCATCTAGTAAGTTTTTGTGAATTTTAACAAAACCATACCCTATACTTGGGAATCTTCATATTTAGTAAGTTTCCTAGAAGAAAATGACTTCCTCGTTATTTTTAACAATCATACAGTTAAATCAAGATGCAAAATTGGGAGAGGAGTCTGGGCTTATTTTAATTCATGCAAAATTTTTCCTAGAGTTTTCTAGATTGTGACTTGCTATGAATCCTTTTTTATACATAAATAAAAGAGAATAGCATAGAATATCTGGCATTCATAAGTTGTTAAACCATATAAATTATTCCAATTGAATAATTTGAGGTACAGTTTTAAAAATAGTTGATAATTCTAAATACAGTATAAGTTAATTTGGGACAAAACAGGGATTCACTATCTTTATTTATACAATAGACTTTAAAGGTGACAAAACAATACTAAAAATGCCTGTGATAACAAATAGTATCCAAAGAAATAAAAAGTTAAAGGAAAGTTTTATGCAAACTTTCCAAGGTTCTGTTTTCTCAGTCTTGTGTATTTTCAATATTGTCAATGAACTTTTTGGAATTCTACAAAGATACTGGGTATCTTGTACCTGCATAACTCAACATTCTTTTGATAAAGGTTAGAGTGTATTTCTCTTTCCAGGGAGTAGATGAACAAATGATGAAAAGCAGGATTATCTACACCTCCATGCATCACTACCAGTTCCACGGGAGTTTATAAAGGAGCCAAAACGAAAAGGTGAGAATATTAAATTCAGCAACCAAATTGGAATTTTAACACTGGATAAGTTATAGGATGTATAACGCATTACATCAAACATAGCAGAAAGAAGGATGATTTGATTCTTAAGCTTTAGTAAAAATAAGCATAAATAAATTCAACAATAATATAAAATAAATTCAATTTAAAGTAGAAACATTGAATTTGGTCTCTTGAAGTTGTATTGTACTCTTCTGTTGATAACAATAAATAAAAATGCTTAGACAAAATAAGAAAAACAAATTTGAAGGTAATGAAGAACAAAGAAAAGAAAGTACAATGTAGGAGAGATATGATCTTTGAAGTAACATAGCCACACTGGGAGAACCACATTTTATCTGTTTTTTTTTTTCTATTGAGGGAAGTTCTCAGTAGTCAGAATTTGGCATTTGGGCTCGCCAGAGAAGCTGGTAATTGGGAAAAGGAGAGAGTGTATCATCTGGGGAATTCCTCAAAGTCTCTACAATCTCTGCTTACATCCTTGACTGACACACACTTAAACTGTAAATACTTGATATTAAAATACAAATAGCCCACAGAAGAATGAGAGTAAGAAGCTTACAAATTCTAGAAGGTTTTGAGGCTGCCAGCAATGAGATAGAGTTTGGAATTGGAGGAGATTACTGAAAAATATTTGGATTTCCACTGCAATCCTACAAGAACCATATTTTAGATGTAAGGAACACATTGTCAGACTGAGGGCTATACTCTAGGCCCAAGGGCAAATATAGAAAAACAAAGTTTAAAACTAATCCTGCACAAGGTTGATTTTGCTTCCTGATAGGAAAAAAGTCAATTCTTTTCAGAGAAAGAATGCAGAGCCCTTAGTCTCTATTAAACTATGTTTCTATATATAATATGTAATAAAAAAATTACTAAACATGGGAAAATCAAGAAAATTTGACCCAGAGTCTAGAGAAAAATCAATCAATAGAAACAGACCCACGAATGACCAAAAGGTTTGAATTGGGAGCCATGGATTTTAAAATAACTGTGATAAATATACTAAAGATTCCACAGAAAATAATAGGTATAATAGGTAAACATAAAGACTTTTAAGACAGGTGGAAAATCTAAAAAATAACTACATAAATATCCAAAAATTAAGAAAATTATATATCTATATTTAAAAATTAATTGGATTGCATTAATGCATATTGGACAAAAAGTAAGACAACATCCGTGAAATTGAAGATTGGTAAATAGAAAACATCAGAAGATGAGAGAAAGAAGGATTGACAAAAAACGAATTGAGTCTCAGCAAGATGACACATAGCCTACAAGAGCAAAGCAATAAGAATGACAGTTGGTTTCTCATCAGAAAGAATGGAGACAATAGAATGAAACTTTAAAGTGCTTGGAGGGCAAGAAATGCAATAAAACAGAAACAAACACACAAAGCTGTACAACCAGAATTCTATGTTCATAGAAAATAGCGTCCAATGATGAAGGACGACATCTGCTACTGTTCCCTGATACGGACTATCCGGAACCAAATTTACCCTATCTCATTCAAGAATTAGAAAAACAGATAATATGTGTAAAACAAGATATTGTAGACATTGCATACTAGGCAGAGCAGAAGTGTTATCCCCAAGAGATGGGAAATAAAACACGTGAGCTGTCGTTCATACCCGCTGACTGAGAGGAGTCAGTTTTGAGGAGGGAAAAACCAAACAGAGCCTGGTAACTTTGCTGATTTGAGAAGAAAGAGATTGGAGTTTGGGAAGATCAAGGGGCTTAGAATTCGAAGAGAAGAGAACCCCAGAGAGGAGGCAGAGGCAATGCTCTCTCGATCTGTAGAGGGGTCCCTTTGGGTCTTTGGCTGAGTCTTAAATGCGTATGAGTGAAAGGACACTGCCGAAGATCCAGGAAAGAACAACTGGCAAATAGTAATAGTAATGTGTAATTATTGTATTTTATAAAAGTGCCATCAATATATAGAAATAAAAACAAAACAAAATATCAAAATGAAAAACTAGTCCTTCACAACAGATATTTAAAAACCAGTCCTTCTTATGAAGAAAAGCATAAACTTATCATCTTTAAGGGTCTGCTATGTGCCAGGCACTATGCATTTCCTCCTCATGGGACCCTGTTCAAACAGATGAGGGAGAGGCTGGTATTCAGAGAAGAAGGGCATTTATTTGAATGGAACATTTATTTCTTTTGTTCTATCTTTTTGGAACCAAAGCACGAAAAAGGAGTGATTTACACATAATGCAGAACAGCATTATTTATAAATTTATATTTAATGGTTCTACTATACAGATAAGTATGTTGCTTAAGGCCTAGAAAAATGTCTAGGTCTAATATTTAAATTTAATTTCTTTAGTTTTCTTTGAATTGTAACATTTTTTCTTTAATATCTCCTTGAGAATCCAAAACTTTCTTTGTTACTTGAAGGGAAGTGCTTGAAGAATATGTGCTCTCTGGGCAAATTCACAGTGATACTTATTATTTTAAGGTGTTGGGTTCACAGGCATAAACACTGACATCTGTCAACAATGACATAGCCCTGATATTTGAAGCATAGCAATTGTCTACTTCTTGATTGATTTCCTCAGACTTTGCCAGAATATATATTCCTTGAGATAGGCAGAAGAAAATGTTTTCCCTGACTAATGTGTCCTTGTACGGTTTGAAATTACGTTTATTCTCCCAACCTAATACATCTTAGTATAACCCTATTGTGAGTACAGATTTTTTTTGACTTATGATGAGGTTACCTCCCGCTAAACCTATCTTAAGTTGAAAATATCATAAGGCAAAAAATCATTTAATACCCCTAACCTAGCGAACATCCTAACTTAGCCTGTCCTAACTTAAATGTGCTCAGAACACTTATATTAGCCTACAGCTGGGAAAATCGTCTAACACAAAGCCTATTTCATAATAAAGTGTTGAGTATTTCACATAGTTTATTGAATATTGTACTGAAAGTGAAAAACAGAATGGTTGTATGGGTACAGAATGGTTGTAAGCATACCAATTGTTTACCCTCGTGATCACATGGCCAACTGGGAGCTGCCCAACATCATGAGATAAGATGCTGCCACATATTGCTAGCCTGAGAAAAGATCAAAGTTCGAAACTGAAGTACAGTTTCTACTGACTGCATATTGCTTTTGCACCATTGTAAACTTGAAAAATTGTAAGTCAAAGCAGTGTAAGTCAAGGATTGTCTGTAAGTGATTTAAAGAAAACAACAGCAAACATAAATACCAATTCACTCAGGATAAGCCACTGTATAGCTCTTGATAATGTAGTACAGTGTTTTCACTTTATAGAATTGTATATACATGGCATCTTGGGATATTTAGAAACAAACAAAAAGTGTTAATACTTTAAATTTATTTTCAGAATAGAGGCACGCTGTTTCCAAATGACTATATAGGACTAGCAATATACATTTTAACATATGGTAATATTCCTCAAATACAAAGTATAAAAGGATGTTTTTGACAAAGCTTAATTGCCCAGTTAAAAGATAGAATGTGTAAGAGGGTTTGATATGCTCACTTTACATGCAGAGTCATTTCTGAAATGATGGTTATACTATATGTTTTTGGATTTTTCTTACTGAAATGATTACTCCTTTGAAGCTGAACAAGGTGGAATGATTTGTTTTCAAAAATGCCCCCTGACAGGAGATAAAAGATACTGTTCTTTATTGTATTTTTCATGCTGAAGTACAGTTTTTCTCTTGTTTCGTTTATTTTTAAAGAACTTTTGAATCTGAAGTATGATGTTTAAAAAATGGAATAGTTCCGTTAAAAATGATATGATAAAAATGCAAATTTTTCTAACTTTGTTTATGCATTTAATATCCAGTTAAATGATGTCAGCTCATTGGCAAAGCTAGAGTATACTTCACCACTCTATAAAAGCAAGTCTGGTTGTTTTTCCTTTTCTTTATAGCTCTATTTAATAAGGTATATTTGAAAAAGTGGTAAGAGAAATTTTATTTGTGAAATATTGATTTGGTATAAGATTACGTAAGCTTGTTTTAATGTCATTCATATATGCACATACCTATAAACTAGTAAGCATAGATGCATCCGCACATAAATGAAGTTCCTCCATCATACATTCTTTTACAGGGAAGGGCTATTTTGTTTCAAAAATTGGATATTCGTTGAAAGTATAGTTTAAGCATCCAATGTATATAAACAAGAATAAAATCCCTTGG
This sequence comes from Equus przewalskii, assembly GCF_037783145.1. NCBI lineage: Eukaryota > Metazoa > Chordata > Mammalia > Perissodactyla > Equidae > Equus > Equus przewalskii. The sequence continues at coordinate 68,855,455 of NC_091832.1, forward strand.
AAACCAAATATAATTGTGTATTTGAAAATCTCTTTTAATGACGCACAATTTTATCTAATAAATTTAACACTTTGGTGAGATATGTAACTTTCTATGGCAATATGTTTTACCAAAATTGACTCAGTTGATGGTTCCGGTTCTCGCAGGAGAATGGCGGAGTTTGGTTTTTAATATTTCCCCTTCTCTACCAAATAGCAGATAAAACAACCAGGATAATAAAGTAAACAAATAAATGTTGGAGACATCTTAAAAAGAATGTTTTGAAAGGGAATCCCCCCTGAAAACATGTGTTGGGAGCAGCAAATCTCCCAGAAGACAGCAGAAGCAGAGTTTTAAAATCACATATAGTGATACGACAATGATGGGTGCTAAAAGGCACAGAATTCAGAAATAGCAAACATATGCTCTTAGAAAGATTAGCGTGGGTCTGCAATCCAGAGATGAAAGTGGGTAGTGGAGGAAGGGAAAATTCCTTACAGGCTCCAAATTGAGTGTGAGCACCAACAAACAAACTACAAAAGAGTGCATTGTATGGGGAGTAGCTAAGGTCCTGAGGCAGATCAAGGAGTCCTGAGGGGGTATACACTTTTGAAGATTTCAGAAATCTCCAGTAAATATTCCCTGTAGGTGAATAGAGCCTGCTCAGGGAAAGAGAGCTGAGAAAGAAGGATCAGATAGTAGAGAGGGATGATTTCAGAGGAAGTAGATCTGAGAAAGTGCCAGCAAAATAGTTTTAAAGGGGAGAGCTTATTTTTGGAAGGTAAGTCCTCAGCCAGTTTATGCTTTGGTTCTCATGAGGCCAAGCTATGTCACATGCACATGTCTTGGTGTGTAATAATCTGAAGACAAAATCATCCTATGTGACTGAGAATGAGATCTTTCTCTTTCTGCTCCTTTCTGCACATGAAAGCATGGCTATCTCTGCCTGAATTTCCTTCTGTTGTACTGGATTTTTACCTTTCTTAAAGCTTTCAGATAGAATTCTCTATGGAGTCTCATGAGTTTTCTAGAGACTTGTGATTCCTTTCAGTTATCTGACCACGTCTTATTGCTGCATAAACTTTCATGCAGGATACAATTGAACAGATTGGACAGAAGCTCTCATGGAGCTTACAGAGCAGGTTATATAGATTAGGTTGTTCTTGATAATAACTGTGTTATGCATGTTAATATACTGTTTGTTACTCTACTGATGACTGCCAAATCTATATCCAAAACACAAATCATTCTCTTTTGATAAAATAGTTTACCTAACACCTACACTCAGATGTCCTACGTGAATCTCACATTCAATATGTCTAAAACTGAACTCACAAAACTTTCCTTGATTATACACCCCTGTGACTCTTAGTTTCTAGAATGTTCTCTAAAATTGTAATCTAGAGAAGGGCCCAGGTATCTTTCTAATTCCACCTAACAACTCAACCACTTTTTAATCCTCCGTCCTCTCTCCAGGTCTTAGCATTACCTCATTTTAGGTCCTCAAACACACAAGAGCTTGATTACTTTGTCTGCGTAGACTACTGTCGCCTGATTGCTTCCAAGTATGTCCAGGTCACAGCAGCAAATGACATTTTTAGATGGAGCCATCTGGTAGCTCTTCCTATATGACCCACAAACACCAGAGCAGTGATTACTATCCATCTCAGACAAAAGGGCATGATTACTTCTAAAGCATTCACAACACAAAGTCCTTCCACGCCTCTGAGGGGATTCATCCTCTCTAGTACACATCTCCTTAGATCAGAAAAAGAAGGAAGTTTATTCTCTAGCATAACATTGCTTCTATTTAGGAAACACGGGCTCTAGCGTCAAACTTGCCTCTGCCACTGTATCTAGCAGTGTGATCTGGAGGAGTTCACATCGATTTTAAAGGGCTGTTTCTCATTTGCAGAACTGAAGCAAATCATAGAAAAATACCTCATAAGGTTAACGTGATGAATAAATGATTTCCTAACTATATTTTGATAACTCCAAGGTAATTTCATAATAAATTATATACGAGTTTATTTTAATTATTATTACCAAAAGAATATCTGTCCCTACTCCAGTTAGCTACACAAAATTTTCCAAACATGTCTGAGTACCTAATGCTCTACTGTACTGCAAATTATATGATCCTGCCTTCACATTCAAGTTAATTTTAACGCTATCTCACTAAGATCAGCTTGAAGTTGATATTCGCCTCAATTATCAGAGTGTATCAACCTTTTCTTCTGTGCAACAAAAACTCTTGTTGATATGCTACATTTCAGCGTTATATAGTAATTTAACTTTCCAAATATGATATCCTATTGTTTCTAGTTAAACTGTGAACTCTTCCAAGACAGGGACAAAGCCTTTATTATTTTACTTTCAGAGCCCTTGTTTAAATGTTTAGAAATGACTGTTCAAAATATTGCTACTTTTAATTGTTTTGACTCAGTATGGGTCGTTAGCAAGATAAATTGGCAAATTTTGAGCAACATAGAAAAAAATCTAGTATAGGTTCTCTTTCAAAGACCAAGATTAAACACATTAGAATCTTATAGCCAAGGTTACCAAGAAGTTGTCTGTTTAATTTTTTTTAGTTTTTAGCTTTGCATATTGAAATAATTACAGAATAACGAAAAGTTGCAAAACTTAGAAAAAGAGTTCCCTTATACACTTCACTTACCTTCTCAAATGTTAATATCTTATATAACCATAATGAAATTATCAAAATCAGGAAATTAACATTCATACAATACTATTGTTTTGGTGGTCTAATGGTTAATATTTGGTACTGTCTCCATTTCCCCCCAGGTTTGTTTCCCCATCAGGGAACCACATCACTCATCTGTCAGTTGTCATACATATGGCAGCTGTGTGTTGTTATGATGTTGAAAGCTATGCCACCAATATTTCAAATACCAGCAGGGTCACCCATGGTGGACAGGTTTCAGCAGAGCTTCCAGATTAAGACTAGGAAGACAGACCTGGCCATCCACTTCCAAAAAGTTCGGCCATGAAACGCCTATGAATAGCAGCAGAGCATTGTAGGATACAGCCCTGGAAGACGAGAGAATGGTGCAAAAAGACAGGACAGGGTTTAGCTCTGCTGTATACAGGTTTGCTAGGAGTTGTATTGACTGGACGGCACTAACAACTAAAACAATGCTTTTAACTAATCTGCACACTGTATTGAACTCTTTTTCAGGTGCAGGATCCCACACTGCATTTAGTCTCATGTGTTCTTAAACTTTAACCGAGAAGAGATTTGTCTTTCGTGATCTTGACATGTTTGAATAGCACTGGCCAATTATTTTGTAGATGTCTCTGAATTTGGGTTTGTTTGATATGTTTTCAGAATAAACTCTGAATAAGGTACCACAGATATGATATTGCATCCTTCTCAATACATAGCATCAACTGGTGGGTTATATTGATATTTCTCGTTATCAGTAAGGTTAACATTGGTCTCTTGGTTAAGCTGGAGACTGAATAGGTTTCTCCATATGATTTTTACTTTCATAATTAGTAAGTATTTTCCTAGGAGAAAGGTTGAGACTATACAATTAACCTATTTCTTATACTTTCATTTACTAATTTTAGTCTCCAGTGATAATTCTTGCCTGCAGCAAATATTAATGTGGGATCACTAAATGTTGATTTTTTATATTCATAATTCTTTCTCCATCTATTCATTGTAATTTTACTGTAACTGAGAACTATTCCTTCACCTCTATCTATTTTATTTATTCAATCAGCATAGACTCCTGGATATTTATTTACTTATTTTCTAGGGTTATAATTCATTACTATTAGTATTGCTCTTTTTATTTTCTAAGATTTGGCCATTGGGAGCATCTTCAAATTGTCTTCTACATAGTTTTGACATGTCCTTATCATGTATTGAGCATTTTATTTATTATTAATAAGTTCAAATAATTTTATGTGTATTCTTCACAGTTTCATTTATTCTTTTATGAATTGTGCAGTCATATTATTAATAGTCTTTCCCTCGAAAGAAGAAAATTCTTGGAATATTATATATTTTCTGAAGATTCATAGTTGATTAGTTATTGAGCCATCTTTGATCTATGTTTTCAAAATTTCATGGATTCCATAATTTCAAATATTAACCTGTTATTCTGCTCTCTTCTCTCCTCTTCTGACCATTATCTTTATACATTTTGTGAATGAAAATAGGCAAACACACTACGTTTTCTGTAATACCTAAATTGTGACTGAAAAAATAATGGTTCAATACATTGTATTTTAAGTTGGCTCCAGTATCCATATATCCTAATGCTGCCCCAGTATTTTTTTACACTTCAGAGAACTTTCCTCTAATGCATAATTATATTTTTAAAAATATTTGTTATTCATGGTTATTAGATTTTTCTCCATGGAACCAAACTGATTTGATTTTTGTTTAGAAAAGAAATTTTTTATATAACACTTATAAAATAATCTTAATAGGTCAAAGTATTGCAAAATATAAGATAATAAATATAAAAATTAAGAAAATTACTATGAGTAAACATACAAAGATAGAAAATATATATATATATAACTTAATTTTCAACCAACCCTTGACTATTTTGAATGATACAAATACACAACTAACCTAGTAATACAATATATCATTTATTCTACTTTTTCTTTACCTCAAGCTATTTTTTTAAAGCAATCTACTTTAGGTATTCTTGTCATCCTCTTCATATCCTTTCTTGAACAATATTGTTGAAGGATGGAATCAATAAATATCAATGTTAGACATTAAACGTTTATTATTTTTTGATAATACTATTTTTGATATGAGTATTTTGATTCTGCATAAATTTCCCACATTCATAACTTGACATGGCCTTAGCATTAGTTTATATTCAAATCTTACAGTTGCTACAGACTTTGATATATAATAAAAAAATAAGATATTTTAAACAAATAATGACAATTACAATGATAATAGGTGTAATCTACTTGTTTTTATGCAAAAGGTAATTAAAGGATATCACTTGAATATAGTAAATGAAAATAAAGGTAAAAGAAAAGAAGTTATATCCTGTGTGACCTTATTTCTCTCCATTATCACCCAGCAATTGAAAGGTTTGTATTCAATGCGACCCTCAGCCACATATTATTTCCAGGTCAGCTTTCTCACATTTGATACATTCTTCTTTTTTCTTATCCAGATCTAGCTACTTTCCCTCCATCATGTTTCCTACTCCAAATATTTTTTCAGTTATCATATAACTCTATAACAGACCCAATATCTTTTTGTAATCAATAAAAAATAATTAGATTAAGAAGCATAATCACATGTAGAGCAGGAAAGGTATTTTAGGAATGTCTATATTTAATCTAAGTTCTTGTTTGATAGCAAAGAAATTGAGTTCACATTCCCTAAGTTAGCTCAATATGCAAAATACAAAACTAAAATTTAAGTCTTCAACTTGAATGCTAATTCCAGAACCTGCAGTCTCTTTCCATGCTCACCTCATTAATTTTTTTAATATAGTATAAAAGAAATTCAGAGTAAGACATGACTCTGGAATAAAACTGGAAAATACGAAGTTGCATGTAAAATCCAGAAGGCCCACCCAAGGGGCTGTAAAATTGAAATTGCTTTTTAACTACAATTCAAAAACTATCAGACATGAAATAATTTCATGAAAGTAAAATAACATATACCTAATAATTGTATATTCTGAACCTAAGATTGTTACCATTTTTCCACAGCTTTTAAATTGCTCATTCAGTTTCAAAATATCCTTGAATAGCTATTTAATAAAAGCTAATTAAGGAGAAAACATTTACAACAAAAATAAAAGGCTAGTTATTAATAATAGAAAATACCTCACAAATTTATTATAATATAGGAATGAGCATAGATGCTCAGACTCTGCAGGGAGAGAGAACAATTCAAAGCCTTTTCTACTATTGACTGGCTGTGAGATGTTGAGTATATATTTTTTAATTTTTATTTATTTATTTTTGGTGAGGAAGATTGGTCCTGAGCTAACATCTGTTGCCAATCTTCCTCTTTTTGCTTGAGGAAGTTTGTCCCCGAGCTAACATCTGTGCCAGTCTTCCTCCGTTTTGGATGTGGAATGCCGCCACAGCCTGGCTTGATAAGCAGTATGCCGGTCTACTGCTGGGATCCAAACCCTCAAGGCTGGGGCCTCCGAAGCAGAGCACGAGAGCCCAACCACATACCACTGGGCGGGCCCACTAGATGTTGAGTATGTTTGTAAATTCTCTATTCCCATTTTTCCTCATTTGTAAAACTTGGATAATAAAAGTAACAAATTTACATATTTGTTGAGAAGATCAAAGGAGACAATACGTATTGTTGTAGTTGTAATTATTTGTCATTATTATTGTAATCAAATATGTTAAAATGCAGCTAATCATCTTCTAACAGATCTACATCTCTTTAAAAATGAGTTAAGATAATACTTCTTCAAACTTTTCTTCAGCTCCAAAAATGAATATGGATGGAATAATAATCATCAGTTTGACAGGAATAAAAATCCAGGTCAAAAATATTTTCCTTTAAAATTTCAAACCAAGGTGAAGGGACCAATGACACCTGAGTCTCACACACTTCCTGGCATGGAAACTTATTGTAAGCACTTTGATCTAGTGTCCCACTGCGTACCAGGCCCATGTTGGCATTTAATAAATGTTTGATTAAAGGGTCAGGCTATTTTACATTTCAAACATTTATTTCTAGAACTTTGCATTCTTTCATTTCAGCTATGGGAACTTATTTCTACCCTCTGCATACATATAAAGTTTCAAAAATGTAAGAATTGGCAGTAGATAGTTCATGAATGGTATTATCAAAACTCTTTAAAGGAAATCCAAATAGAGAGAGAGAATTTCAACACATGATAAAGCCATGCAAGCCATATGGATGAAATTAAAATATGGGGAACATTTATAACCAATTTTTCTAGTGAAACGAAGATTTTAAAAGAAATGGAAATATACATTCACTAACAAGGTTAATATTTATAATTTGTAGGTTATTATTAAAGATTATACATAAGATTGTATCGTATTATGGCCCTTTTCTACTCAAGCTGTTTGTCTTTTAAAGGAAAATATAATTCTCCTATAAGTTGAGTTCCAGTAAATCTTACACCTAAGGGAAATTCTAGAACCGAAGAAAATAGCTAGCCCAGGTTATGCCCAGATAATTTGTTTGCAGTTTAGTTTTTGGTGACTTCAAAATAAGATCCTTCTCCAATTTATTCATTAAAGAAGGGTAATTGTTATTCTACTGGTTATTTTCTGTTGGAATATGGCCCTACTTAGGTAGGTAGTAGTTATTTATGAAGCTGACTTTCCAAGTTTCCAATAGACCCTGTATTTCCTGTAATTTGGTGCTGAAATCGCTCTATAACATGGTTGACAGACATTCTGTTTCTTTCAAACATTTTGAGTGACGAATAAAACACTGATTTCTAGTCAAAACTAAATTAACTAAATGGAGGCCTTTTGAAGGTTTTAAAAGAGTCCGTTGAACTAAACTAAAAACGTTAGAAACCTGGTTTTACCCAAGTTAGGCAATTTTTATTACTTTAAACATTTGTAATAATTAGAAGGAATGTATTTTTCTCCTTTTATTTTAACAGAGCAGAAGCTCAGCTACATCTAGACTGAGTAACTTAAAAAATTGGAAAATGTGGCAATTATTTTTGATTGTCAGGTTCAGGGTAAAGCAATTTAAAATTACTAGAGCTTCCATTTTTTTGTCCCAGCACTTTACTTTGGAACTGAGTCAAGTAATTCTCTACTCTGGCAATCTAAATTATATTAAGCCAATTTACAAATGGAATATTTTAAGAATCGTAGATGGGGAAAAGGTCATTAAGATAAATAAAAGTGGATATAAAAGACTATTAAAGTATAACTATTCTGGACTGGGAGCAAGGATGTAGTCATAGTTTTTTAACATACGATATGGAAGGAGGAAAATCTTATGGAAACTCTAATTTGTACAAGTAAAACCATACTCTGAGAATTATATTCATTTATAAGTGCTATAATTTAAGAGAGTCTCTGCCAATCTAAAGTACATAAAAAGGAGAACAGGTTGGATCGCTAAAGTGATTTAAAATGCTTTCCATGTCAAATAACTCATATGATTGGAGCTATTTAGATGAGAACATGGAAGACCAAGAAAGAAATTGCAACTGTTTTTAAAGTTCTTGAGTACCCTTGATATACAATAGGGATGCTTGTCAATTTCTGAGGAAAAAATGGATTGAACTAGGATCAAAGAATTAATGTGATCATAGGGTGCATTTTGTGATTAATTTCAGAAATAATTTTCCATCAATTAAATAGAGGCAAACGTGGTTAAAGTTAGAGCTCTCCATCACCAAAATTACACCTGTACAGCCTAGAATTTTAGGGAAGTTGTAAGGAGGATATATGCATCTAGCAGAATGTTAGATTAGATACATTACAAAGTCATATTGCCTAGTATAAGAGGCACAAACGAAGACTTAGAGCAGAAATTCCACTTCCTTTCTCCTGGTATAGTAGTTTGATATCTAGTCTTTTCTTTTATAGGAAGTTACAAAATAATATATGTGATCTTTTTCTTTAAATTCAAAATCTGATCTGAAGCTGGAACCAAACATTAAAAAAAAATTCCCTATCTCTTATTATTGCTTCATATTCTTCCATCAAGAATATAAAATTCAATTTAAAAATGTGCTTGGTACGGCCCGGAGGCATAGTGGTTAAGTTCATGCACTCCAATTCGGCAGCCCAGGGTTTGCCGGTTTGGATCCTGGGAGCATACCTATGCATTGCTTATCAAGCCATGCTGTGGCAGGCATCCCAAATGTAAAGTAGAGGAAGATGGGCATGGATGTTAGCTCAGGGGCAATCTTCCTCAGCAAAAAGAAGATTGGCAGAGGATGTTAGCTCAGGGCCATTCCTCCTCAATCAATCAATCAATCAAAACATGCCTGAGCATAGCTTAAAAGAATTTCTTCATAGTAAACAGTCTTTCTCAAATATTTTCACTTGAAATAAACTCAATATCAGAGGCAGATCAGTATGTACCCCAGGTCTTGGCATACGATTTGAAACGTCCAATGTAAGTAAGAAATTTCTTTGAGGTCTTACTGTGGGCCTTTAAAATTCGTTTGAATGCTTTATTCTAATAAAGTAAAATTGTTAAATGTGTTATATACTGTTTTCTCAAAATGTTTGAGTAAAATTGATGCTTTAGAAAAATTTGCCACGTTAATACAGTAACCTGACATACCTGCACTTGCAGGAAAACCTAGTCCACAGTTTAAGAAAGACAACATGAAGACATCAAATATATACCATGAGAAACCTAGACTTTTATTTAAATTACAATAAAATTATTGATATTCAAATGAATTATTTTCACATTTCAAAATAACCATAAGCAAAAAGCCTTTATTCAAGCTAATAAAAACAAATGAAAAACTACATAACTGTAGGAGAGCTATGGTTATGAAAGAATATTTTCTAGCTTTTTACCAAAAGCAATAGCTAAAACTATTTTATATGAAGTGGTGTAACCATTTATTTTCATTTAGAAAATGTAAAGCACTTCAATTCCAATTACTTTAAATTAGCATAAAAGCTTTCCAAAATTGAGTCATTATAGTTTAGACCATTGGTCTAAAGAGGTACTTGAAAATTTGAAATGAAAAGTAAGACTATGACAAATGTGTTTCATTACTCCCTGTCGCCTAAGCAACCAAGTGGAAGATGTGCTTCCAATAAAATATGATCAAGTAATATAAATGATAGAGCTCTCCATCCAGCAGAGCGAACCCTAAAAGTTGCTTTATAGTCAGTCATAAGACTTAAATATTAGACAGTAATCACTGAATTGCAAAATGGAGAACTTAGAGATCAACTACTCTGCTTCCAAAATCTGGCATAACAAATAGAGAGGGGCTGATCATGAAGAGCTTTGTGCTATCTTATTGAACAACTTTCTTCTTAATCCGCTAAAAAAATTTAAATAGGAGACTGACATGATCAATTTTTATTTTAGAAAGGTTAACTGACTAAAAATTTTAAATAAGAATGTGGGGATGGAATTAGAGATAGAAAATATGGAAGTTTTTAGGTCAAAATATAATGAAAACTTAAACTAGGGCAGTAACATATGGAGACCAGAAAGAGTATTTATAAGACATTAAGTGAATACAAATGAAAAATTCTGGTAGTCAGTTCGATGGGGGGAGGTCAGAGAGATGAAGAAATCCAGAAAAACTCCTAGACAAAGTGACTGCGTGAAAGGGGATGCCATTTTTTGAGATATATAAATAAGGGAAAAGAGTAGAACACCATTTTGCAGTGAAGGGGAGATTAAAGTCGTCGTGCATTTGGATATGGAGATGTTGAATTTGAAAAGTGTGTTAGACATTTGGGGGAAGATGCTCATGATAAAAGTTATGAACATTAACCTGAAGTTCATGGAAGAGCTTTGAGTTGGAGATAAGGATTCGTGTGCCATTATTTTTAGGTGGAATCTGAGTCAAAAGACCTAGGTGATATGTCCAAGGTTAGTTTGTAGAATGAAAGGGTCCAAGGATGGAAACTAAAAAAACCCACCATTAAAGAATGTCTCACAAAGAGAATAAAACAAGAGTAGTCAGTTAGGAAAGAGTATCAAGTGAAAGTGTCATTGAAACCAGAAATGAGAGAGCTTTAAAAATACTCATGTATGGAACACTTCAACAAATGAAATAAATTAAGAACTGTGTAAGTTTTCTGTTGGACTTGGTAATTGGAAAGCTTTTGGATTATGATTTCACTTTGGGGAAAGGAAGGCAGATTGCTTAGAGTGAGGTCATATGGAAAATACATATTGACTCTTTTTTCAAAAATCTCAGTAATAAAGGAAATTCAATGTAGGACAATAGTATCTCCAGAGAAATATGGAATGTGGGGAGGGCTTTACCAGAAGAGACTTTAAGATGCTTATAGCCATATGATAAGGAGTTATTATACAAGTGTAAATAAAAACATAGGGAAGAAAATAAGAAGTTGATATTTTAGATCTTTATAAGATTTGGAAGGAGACAATGGTGAATAAGTGGGGGAATTAAGAGAAAAGAAAAATATTTCCTTTTAGAATATGAAAAGAATGCAGATATAATTACTTATATCTTAGCTTCCTCTGGTACTGGGTAATCAGATCTTTTGTTTTCCATTAGGGGAGTTGCAGTCCTCAGATGTTTCTTTATTTTCTCTATGAGTTTCTAATGTTAGATGTGTCTATTTAGAGGGAGATTCCAAAGCCCCCATCCTACCACTCCTTTGAGTGTAGCAAGGAAACCAGAGGCAGGTCAGGCAGCCCCTGGTATTGAAAGACAGATTTCGTCCTTCTTGCTTCTAGTTCTCAATCCACTATGGTGGAGGGAACACTCAATAGCCTATTGATTTCCCTAAAGCTGATATTTGTTCAACCCATTTAGTATCAATCACCCTGACACTGCTTCCTCACTCTGTCACCACCAGGATGCTGATGCTATTTCACAGCTTCGCCCTGGTGATTCGGCAGGCAATGCTTTTCCCAGGGCAATGTTAAGAAGACAAAAGTGTTTTTGCTAAATATTCTGTTCCAAAATATTTCCCATTTGTGAAATGTGTCCCTCATTTGGTTTGTACGAAAATTTCTTTCCTTCTATGTGAGCCAATCACCTTTTGTCAACCCAGAAATTCTCAAAGATTTTATGCTGGATTGTTCAGACTATCAACTTCTTTTTTGGTCTGTGGTACCCTTGGCTGTCAGAATAAGGAAACATCAGACTATGTAGTTAGCCATTCTTATCAGGAACCAATAGATGAATGTTTTTTTTTTTGTCCTCCTAATGAACGTTATTGTGAGGATGGGAATATTTCCTGTATAAAGGTACTGTAATGATATTTTCGATGTTTTCTTTACAATCCTTAAGTCTATTACTCTCCCTTTTAGAGAACATTTTGCTATTCACAACCTTGTTTTCCTTGATCCCAGCCCCAAAACCCAAATATGTCAAAAGAAATATAATTTGTCAGGTAGTCCAACTGAAAATAATCTGCTAATTGTCTCAAGTTTGCAAATAAAAAATAAGTACCTCAACATATGGAGGCAGATATTTTAGGGAACACACATTTATTAATACGGGAGAGTTATCTTTGATTCTTTAGGCCAATTTGATTTTATACCACTTAGGGTTGAATGTACTTCATTTCTTCTTGATGTTGGAGATATATATATATATTTGTAATAATTTTGTGTACTAACATATCTATGCCTAAATGTACATACTCAGTCTCAACGCTAGACCTATGAATCATAATCTTTGTCTTAACAAGGGTAATATTGAAGAAGCATTTCTCTAGGTCATAATTAATTTGCATCAATTAATTGACATTAAATAGATCATGTTCTATGACCATCTTATAATTAAGTTGGAAATATAATGTATAGTATAACAAAACTATCTATATATTTATGAATTTTAAATCACTTAAAAATAATTGATGGAGCAAAAGGAAATTGAAGTGGAAGTTTGAAGTGTTTAAGAGTGAATAATTAAAATACTACATATGATAATTTAGGGTTCAGCTAAAAATATTTAGACAAAATGCTTATATTAATTAATATAGTAATAATAATATTAATTATTAACATAATATAATCTTTAATGCTTATATGGGAAAAAGAAAATGTGAAAAATTAAGTATAACATGTAACTTAAGATGTTAGAAAAACATAAGCAGAATAAACTCAGGAAAAGCAGATGGAGAGGAGTAATAAAGATAGATATAAATGGAAGAAAGAGAAAAGAATATTAAGAAAGCAGAGGATAGGTTTTTTTGTAAATACTGATAAAATAGATAAACATATGACCAGGTTGACTCAATACATAAAGAATGAGAATTAAATAGTATGAAATAAAAAGGAATAAAATTTCAAGTGCAAAAGAGTTACCATTTGTATCCCTGTCTTGTAAATGAGAAAAGTCAGGCTTAGGGATCCATCCTGCTCTAGGGAATCTCAAGTAGTTCTAAAATGTGAGCACAGGTCAGTCTGACTCCAGAGTCAGTACACTTAGATTTTATGCCATACCCACCCTCCTTACCAGGGCAAATATAACAAGAAAAGTCAGCTCATCAGATCTCCTAACTATATGTGCGTAGTTCACCGTTTCATATCTTGAGTACTTTTCAACCAACCTTCTATCATAGCTATCAGAACATTTCATCCTCTCCAGACAGAATACAAAACAATTTGTCTGATAGATAAAGTCGAGACAATCAGACATTAATTTCATCTTCTTACAACGTCTCCTATATACTGATGTTTATATATACCTTCATTGCATTTTCATTCATATATTTATATACACATACATACATACATACATTTATTCACCTAAGAATACCAGGTCAGTATTCTTGATCCTTCCTATCCCCTCTGGCCACTTAATCACAATAGGTGAAATAAGTAGATGATCAGAGCTGTTAAATTAAGGATATTGTTAATAAATATCTATTAAATAATTGAATAAATTAAAAACCAAATAGAACTTGCTAAGTGAAGTGAAATTATCTATTTAAAGATATGTCCCTCTGACTAGACTATATAAGCTCCTTAAGAGCACAAGTCATGTCTCCTTTTTCCCTTTATATCTCTGAGTGATGGAGATTGCTCACTTGGGGTCGTTTAGTAGATAAATAGTCCTGCACATCAGTGTTACTTAAAACTGCACTGCTTCATTAAGAAAGAGTTAGATTTTGTTCTACCTACTTTGTTTATTATTGAAGAGGAGTGAAAAATATATTTTAGAATACTACTCATCTCAAATAGTTATCCAGAAGAGAAGAATCTGGCACAATGCACACACACAGACACACAAACACACACACACGTCTCCTCTCTAATATCACTTCTCCAAACTCTTAATCAAATATTAGTGAAGTGGAACACATCAAAGAAGAATGCAGCAACATACACAAGACAGTTAAGTTTTACCATGTACAATTTGCATGAACAAACTGCTCGAAAGAAATATATAAGGTGAACATGCTAATTAGAAATAGACATTATTTGCCGTCACAAATATCTTTGTAACCTTTGCTGCCTCCTTCATAATAACTGTAAGAAATGAAATCTATTTCGTTGGGGAAAATATTATAAATGTTGAAACTAAATAGACTATCTTCTAAATTAGGAAATCTTTTCCTGTTATGAAAAAAATAAATTTCAATACCCCTTTCCAATTCTAATGGGAGATGTAATATTAGCCACAAAGTTTATATTTAATTATATAGCATTCACTGAGCTTTCCAACTCTAAATTATATAAGAAATGTAACATCTAAAATATACGGGGAAAATGGCACATACTTCATTAACCAAAAGATAACAGTTTAGAACAAGAAAGACAAACCATTCTTTAGGTCCAAAGAATAATCTCCCCTAAACTGTTCCATAAATTTTCGTTCATTATAATTAAATACTAAATAATTCAAGTCTAGTTAAAAACCTATGAAATGAGAGCTGAGAACTGTTGGAAGTGCTTCACCTTGAAGAGAACTTCACTTCAAACTAAATCTAAGGTGTCTTCCATGCCAGATATGTAAAGATGAATTAAGGTTTTACTGGTGAAAAGAAAAGCAATTCATCTATAATGTCTTTTCTTTACAAATAAACTGTTTTGTAAAAATAGCTTCATTTACGTATTCAAACAGTCTGTGTAACATGCTGATTACAGTGGCATAAACCAAAGACAAATTTCTGAGACTTTCTGTTGATCTAGCCCATGATCCCTGCCACAAATACATAGAATCTTTTCTATCTTTGTATGTCCTGAAAACTGCAGTGCTTAAAAATTGTCACAATAGCTAAACACTGCTTACTGAAATTATATTATTCTTATAACTGTTTACTTTTTTCTAATTAAATATTTTGTTTTAATTATTTAGAAAGCTATTGATATCTTGAATTGCAATATCTATACACAATATTGATCTAATCAGGATCAATGTTCTTCAACATCAACAACAATATTGAAAAGTAACTTGGTCTGTCGTTTGATATTTTTACCATTTATAAGGATTTGGAGTTAGTGCTTATACTGATTTCAGGGTTTTTTTGTGTGCTTTTTTTTTTTTTTGAGGAAAATTAGCCCTGAGCTAACATCTGCTATCAATCCTCCTTTTTTCTGCTGAGGAAGACTGGCCCTTAGCTAACATCCGTGCCCATCTTCCTCCATTTTATAAGTGGGACGCCTGTCACAGAATGGCTTGACAAGCGGTGTGTATGTCGGCACCCAGGATCCGAACTCGTGAACCCTGGGCTGCCAAATCAGAACTGCCACCAGGCTGGCCCCTGATTTCAGGTTGTTTTGTAGATTATGAGGCTAATGTCAGTAGGACCAAAAAAATTCTCAAATATAACAACCGTATCTTTTAAACAAATTTATATTGATTGAGATAAAATTTATAAAGGGTAAAATTCACTCTTTTTAGATCTATAATGTTATGAATTTGACAAATGCGTAGACTAGAGTAACCACCTCCACAGCTGAGATACAGTACATTTGCCTCGCCCCATGTTTTCTTGCTCCCCTTTGTAATTTGTTTCTTGACTCTATTTGTTTTATTCATGTTTGTGCATTCACTTCGCCAATACCTCACAGTCTTGATTACTGTTACTTTATAGTATGTATTGAAATTAGATGGCGTGAGTTCTCTTAACTTTTTCTTCTCTTTCAAAATAGCTTTGAGTATCCTATTTAGTTTGCTATACAATGTAAATTTTAGAATAAGTGTCTAATCTTCCCCTCTAAATTTTTTGTCATGATTTAATTAGGATTGCATAGAATCTGTAGATCAGCCTGGGGGAGAAGGAAGACTTTAACAATGCAGAGTTTTCCAAATTATGAACATGGGACATTTATACAATTCTTTAGGCCTCCCTTGGTTTTTCCCATCAATGTTTTGAAGTTGCCAGTATAAAAAATCGTGCACGTATTTATTAGTATATAGAAATTATTTTTTGGATATTGACCTTGTGTGTTGCAATGGTATTATACTGGTTTATTAGTTCCAGTAGATTTATGTGTGTTTACCATTTCCAATATTCTCCCTTTCTTTCTCTATATTAAAATTAACATGTGGCGGCATTTCCCTTCAGCCTGAAGAATTTCCTGTATTATTTTCTTGTATTGCACATGTGCTGCTGATGATTCATTCAGCTTTCATTTATCTTAAAATGTCTTTGTTTTACCCTCATTTTTCATGGGTTTTTTTCACTAAATATAGAATTCTGTCTCAACAGATTCTTTTTTCTCCCAGCATTTAAAAAATACCCTCTTTTTTCTAACATTCATTATTTCTGATAAGAAGTTAATTATAATTTATATTATTTTCTACATGAAATTTTTCTTTTTTTCTGGAAGTTTTTAAAGAACTTTGGTGTTCATCATTTTTACTAGGATGAGCGTGGTCTTTCTTCCAGGGATTCAGCCTTATTTTAGGCTGGATTTTATATTCAGGGGTCTCCACTCAATACTTGAGCTGCTCAGTGAGATGTCTTCTGTCTGGCTGGGCCAGAATTTCGACATTCCCAGAATTGAATGTCCTATGGCATCTCAGCCCAGACATTTTCCAAGGGCCCTAACTGAATCCTATGAAGACTTCTGTCCTCTCTTCCCAACCTCCTCCCAGAACCCTCATCTTTGATAAATTACCCCGTAAATTTCAGTTGCCTTCACAACCCAGAACCTACTATCTCCTTAGCTAGAGATTCCCCCCGACATGGATTACATCTCCCTGTATCATCACAAGAAAAAGACCTAAAACAGGAAACCAGGGCAATCATGACGTTCACTTCCTAGTTTTCCTTCTCATGAAAATCACAATATGGCACTGCTTGTTTTTCAAAACATAAATGATGATTTCATATGCTTTGTCCATCTTTGTAATTGTTTTTATCAGGAGGGCAAGTCTCGTATTCTATCTTGGCAAGAACCCAAAGTCTATTCCAAAACATATGTATTTTTTGCAACTTTATTGACTATTAAGCAAGCTGTTAGCTTTAAGGTTTTTTTGCGTATGTCTTTTATTAGTCATAGAATGTTTTCTTTAATTCCTAGTTTGAACGTGGATTGACAGACTGAATATTATTAAGACGTAAAATTTCCCCAAATAGATCTATAGATTCATCAAAATCACTATCAAAGTCCCAGCACCAAAAAGTTTAATAAATGGTGAGACTAATTCTAAAATGTATATGGAAATACAAAAGGCCTAGAATAGCCAAAATGATCTTTAAAAACATCAACAAAGTCAGTGGACTTATTCTAAGTTCCAAAATCAAGACACTATAGTATGGCTTTGGTCTAATAAAAACATAAAGATCAATAAATCAAAATTGAAAATCCAGAAATAGGCTAGCCAAAATTTGACCAAGTGATTATTTATAAAGATGGCAGCATAATTCAATAGGGGTAAAATGTTTTGTTTTGTTTTTTTAAGATACTAGAACAACTGAATATCTCTCTAGAGAAAAAGAAAAGAAGAACCAACCCCTGACTCACACCATATAAACATTAACTCAAATTGGATTATAGTTTTATAAGTACAAGATAGAACTATAAAACATTTTAGAAAACACGTAGGAGAAAATTCTCATAACTTTGGACTGGGAAAAGATTTCTCAGGTCACAAGAAAGCACTACATACAAAAGAAACTGATCTATTGGATTTCAACAAAATTAAAAACGTTTGCTCTTCAAAAGATGTAGTGAAGAGAATGAAAAGATAGCCTCACACTGTGGGAAACCATTGGTTATAATGTATCTGAAAAAAAAAAGAACCTACAAATCATCATAATAAGAAGTCATAAATGGGATAGTAAATGGGCAGAGGACCTGAACTGACACTTCATACAACAAATGCTCGCATGAAAACTTGCGCAACATGATTCATCAGAGAAATGCAAGTTACAACCACAGTGAGACATAATTCATACAATTTCACACCTACTGAAATGGCTAAAAATGACTTACAACAGCAAATACTGTCAAGACACTGGAGCAACAGAATTCTCATACACCCTGATGATAGTATAAAAATGGTACAACCACTTTGGAAGACTATTGGACAGTTTCTTAGAAACTAACTTTTTTAACTTATGCTCTGATCTAGCAATTCCACTCCTAGTAATGAAAATATATGTCTATAAAAAGACTTGCACAAGAATATTTTTAGCTGCTATATTCACAATAACTGAAAACTTTATTTTTTAATTTAATTTAATGTTTTTTAAAGTAGCCTTTTCTTTTTTTTGCTAAGGTTAGCCCTAAGCTGATGTCTGTGCCATTCTTCCTCCACTTCCTCCACCTGATATGTGGGTCACTGCCACAGTATGGCTAACGAGTGATATAGATCTGAACCCGGGATCCAACCCCTGAACCCAGGCCGCTGCAGTGGTGCATGCTGAACTTAACCACTACGCCAGGGGGCTGGTCTCAAGAACTGAAAACTCTAAACAAGCCAATTGTCTAGTTGGGTAAATATTTGTACAATATTACTATACAAGAAAAATTTATAAAAATTTATGCAATTTTTTTTTTGAGGAAGCTTAGCCCTGAGCTAACATCTACTGTCAATCCTCCTCTTTTTGCTGAGGAAGACTGGCCCTGAGCTACCATCCATGCCCATCTTCCTCTACTTTCTATGTGGGATGCCTGCCACAGCATGGCTTGCCAAGTGGTGCCATGTCCGCAACCCAGATCTGAACCCGCGAACCCCAGGCCGCCGAAGCAGAACGTGTGAACTTAACCACTGCACCACTGGGCTGGCCCCTATGCAAATTATTTATACAGGTGATATTTATACAAATTATAGTAAATCCATGTAGTGGAATACTATACAACAATAAAAAATTATCTACTGACACATAAAATATGGACAAAACTCCAAAATATTATGTTGACAGAAAGAAGTCAGAAACAAAAGAATATGTAAGAGTACATTCTGTGCAATCTCTTTTATAGGAAGTCTAAGAGCAGCCTAATTTGTGCTGATGGAAATCAGAACACTGGCTTCCTATGAAGGGTAGGAAGTGCTAGAAAGAAACGCTAAGAAAATACCTGGCATGGTAGAAATGTTCTTCCTAGGTTTTCATTTGGGTATTGGTTATATCAGTTTATATATTTGTCAAATCTTATCATTGTATACACTTAAGATCTGAGCCTTAATCTATTTCTAGTAACTAAATAAGTAACTAAATAAATAACTGCGAACACACATTTACACACACACAGAGTTCTCAAACCAGCAGTTGGAAAAACCTAAGTGAATTATTTTCACTCTTTTGGTCAAAACGTTTCCATTTCTTGCGTCTGGCCTGGTGTTGTAGTGGTTAAGTTTGCACACTCCACTTTGGTGGCCCAGGGTTCGTAGGTTCGGATCCCTAGCACTGCTCATCAATCCACACTGTGGCGGCATCCCACATAAAATGGAGAAGACTGTCACAGATTTTAGCTCCTGTATTTCCTTTTTTTTTTCATGACATTTCTCAGCTTCTAACATGCAATACAATTAACTGATCTTTTGTCTATTGCTTATTTTTGTTCTTCCTGCCTCCGCTAGCTTGTAAACCTCAGAAGAGTGGGGGTCTTTGTCAGTTCTTGTTATGAATATATCACTCAAAACAGATGTGGAATTAAATAAGAAATGACAGTTTCCCTTCATCTCATATCTTTTTGATAAAATCAGACATTGGTAAATTTCAAGTTGATAAAAATGACCTAGAATTTTCTAAAGATTTACGAGTATAAGCTCCATCTCTCATGGTCCCTCCCTTCCTCTCTGCTTACCTCTCTTTCTCTTTTCTCCCTTTGTTCCTTCCTTCCTTCCTCCCTCTTGCATTTTTCCTGCTCTTTCTTCTCCCACTTTCTTTCCCTTTCTTTTTTCTATTCACTGGAATGCTTTCAGTAAGCATGATTCTCCAAGAAAAGTGGCTGTTTTGATATCTTTTTAAAAATGAATTGCAGAGGAATTAATAAATAACAGAAGACATAATCTTTTTTTACCCTGTTGTTAAATGTTTTCCTAGAAGTCACTTACTTACATTCAAAGATGAATGTTCTCTTTATGACAGAGAATGTTTTTATTAAATACATATTTTAGTACATGTAATTTAGGTTAAATTAATAATAAAAGAGAAGTCTCTGATGGCTATTTTCTGAGTAACTTTTCCTCTTTTCTTTCCTCACAGAAGTTCACTGAATCTGGTTGCTTTCAAACTTAAAATACAAAGTTCATAGTTGAGTTAGGTAGGTAATAAACTGTTACATTATGTTTGTAGATTAGAATTTTTCATAATTCAGAAAAGACATATGCTGCTAAAATTGAAGAACTAGAAAATACATGCAGATGGAATGCTTTCTTCCCTAATTTATACCAGATTAATGAAATATTAATTTTCATAGTCTCTGAAAAGATCAGATATGAGAGAAAAATAACCGAAGGAAAACTGAGATTACTCACTCCAAGAAGCTATTTGGAGACGTAACTTTATGATACTTATTAATTGGTGTCAAATTTATTCAGATAAAACAAACCTTGGTTTATACATAATGTGAATTGAATTATTTGTAATAAAGTGGCTTGATGCCAGAAAGTTACAAAACCAAAAGTGAAATAGAGAAAATGAAAGTCACAAGTAAATGTTAAAACACAACATGAATAGTAAATGATATGGAAATACAGTTAAATATCCAGATAAAATGGAAAATGCAGGGAAGTAGAAAGATATATTGAACTTTGTACTCTCTGAGTTTTACATTTTTATATACATGTTATGTTATATTATTGTAAGAAAAAATTGCAACAGAAAACAATTGGATTCTTGAGCAAAATAACTTATGAAATGTGCAGGCCATTTTTAACCTGGAAAGGAAAGTCATAGGCTATAAACTTGTCCAACTCTCTGGTTTGTTCAGAAGCCTTAGGAAATGAAATAAGAGCTGGCAATAGTTGAATTATGCTCTAAACAATCTATTCGTTTTGTGCACAAAAGCTTAGGAACCTTGAGATTTATATATTGTGCTTTCTGTGTTATAGCTATGAACAAAGGTTATAGTCATTGAGGGATAAGAATTTACATCATTCAGTCCTTGGAAATAAAGAAGCACCCATTTCAATTTCTGTATACAGATAGAAATGTATGTTTTAAAAATGTTTCTTCAAATAAGTTTCACTAAATAGCTCATATTTGTTACTTCAATTAAATTATGTATAAATTACATTAACATGCAAAGGTGATTTGACCCTTACCACATAGCCCACCAATATTGAAGTACATTATAAAAAAAAAAGAACAGCTCTCAAGAACTCAAGGTCTCCAGATAGGTGTGATAATTTTATTGCTTCCTTCAATCTGGAAAACATCATTTTGATGTAATTTTTAAAAGTAGCAATATTAGGGGCTGGCCCCGTGGCCGAGTGGTTAAGTTCGCGCGCTCCGCTGCAGGCGGCCCAGTGTTTCGTCAGTTCGAATCCTGGGCGCGGACATGGCACTGCTCATCAAACCACGCTGAGGCAGCGTCCCACATGCCACAACTAGAAGGACCCACAACGAAGAATATACAACTATGTACCAGGGGGCTTTGGGGAGAAAACGGAAAAAAATAAAATCTTTAAAAAAAAAAAAAAGAAGCAATATTAACAATTTTCTTAAAAGCGTCAAATATCTGTGCTAGACTAACTGTTGCCTGGTTCCACTGGTTCTTAATGTTAATTTGGTTCAGAAAAATATCCTTATGAATGTAAATAGCTTCATTTAAAACCTATAAACTTGTAAGTCTAGAATTTTAATTAGAGAACAAAACTGTTGCCCCATAGTCTTTTAAGTGAACCTTTGCTTTGATTGTAAGTCAGGACTGAGAGCAGCTATAAAATTATGTCCTTAGTTTCATAACAACAACAATCAGTCAAATTGATTCAAACTGCCTGCTTTGTACCGAGCTGTGAACATGGGTCAACAAAATCTTAATGAGAAAAATGATGTGTTAACCTGCTCCAAATGGCCAATATTTTCCACAAACTGAAAACCCATCAAATTACAATTATTCTAAAGTTTCATTATGTTTAGCCATGAAACATTCACTCTATTAATATTCAGGCTTAGTCTAAACCATAGACAGCAACATATCTATGATTAAAATAAGCAAATCTCATTCAACATTATTTTACTGAATATCTTTTCCCAGAAGCCCTGTTGTGAAGTACTTTGTATTATTTCTATTGCCTAGATTTGTATTTTAATTTATTGCATGATTTGGTTGCTTTCTGTGAAAGAGTTTTTGAGTTGTTTTGCTGACATCACTTGATGAGTAGTTAATGCTTGGATTGCAACAATAAATGTCTTTGTGAATTTGCTCCTATCATTTTTGCAGGTTAATTGTTACCTCGCTTCTTAAACTGGTATATTTGCCTTTTCCCTATCTAATTTTCATTCTCACTAGCAACACCGTCTACCATCAAGAAAGTGAGTTATACTGT
Source organism: Equus przewalskii (assembly GCF_037783145.1). Taxonomy (NCBI): domain Eukaryota; kingdom Metazoa; phylum Chordata; class Mammalia; order Perissodactyla; family Equidae; genus Equus; species Equus przewalskii. Next base: position 68,878,005 of record NC_091832.1, read on the forward strand.
AATCCTAAAGAAAAAGGAAATTGCCAAGTGTGACTGAGAGATCAAGTTGTATTAACAAACAATTTTGTGCTAAAGTTTATTTGATCCCCAAATGTGATACTATATTTCAGAGACACCATCAAAATAAAGCATGTCTTAACATGCATTGCCAAAGTCAGAATTTTATTTATGGGGGGAAGTATTGTTACGTAGGTTTTTTCTAATGTGTCATCTTGTTTTTACCAGATTATCAGAGACTAGGACAGTTACAAATCCTATTTGATAAGAATTGTCACGGAAGATACAGAAATAGACTGTACGTAACAAAAGCAAAAGAGGAATATAATAGACTCATATAATTGATGGAATCACAAAATCGACAAAAGACGAGAGAATGAGAATCAGAAAGTGGTTAAGAACCAAGAGATCGTTGGAAGGCTGGGCTTCAGGAAGTCCAAAAGATGTTTCCTGAAAGTTTCAGTCTGGTTTGCGGTCACCGCTGATATTCTGTGTGGTTTTCTTTTTTTTGGTGTACTTAGACCATTCACATTTAAAGTGATTATTGATATAGTCATGTTAATATCGATCATGTTTGTAACTATTTTCTATTCATTGCAGTGTTCTTTATTTTCTAGGTTTATTTCTCTTTTATGTTTTCTCTGGTTTTAAGTTAAGGTTTTATATGATGGTACATGATTCCATTTACTTCTTCTCTTAAAATATCAATTATGCTTTTTTAAAAAAACTTATTTTAGTGGTTGTACTGGAGTTTGCAATACACATTTTTAGTTAATCCATTCCACTCTCAAATAATCCTATTCTGCTTGACTGGTAGCACAGTCTTCTTATAAGAGTATTCCCCATTCTTCCTTCCCATCCCATGTAACATTGTTGTTCTTCATTTCACCTATCCATAAGCTATAATCACTCAATACCTTGTTACTAATACTACTTTGATAAGTTATCTATTAGATCAAATAAGAAAAAAAGATCTTATTTCCTTTCAGTTATTCCTTCTCTGACATTCTTCCTTTCATTATGTAGGTAGATCTGAGTTTCTGACCATCTTAGTCTGACTGGGCTGCTATAATAAAATACCATAGACTGGGTGATTTAAACAATAGACATTTATTTCTCACAGTTCTGGAAGCTGGGAAGTCCCAGATTAAGGTGCTGGTGGATTCGAGCTCCGGTGAGGGCCCTCTTCCTGGCTCGTGGACAGCCGGCTTCATGCTGTGCGCTCACAGGCCTTTCCCTGGGGTATACTAATGGAGAGAGAGAGAAAGTCTCTCTTCCTGTTTTTACAAGGGCACTTCTTACAAGGGTGCCATCCTTGCGATCTTATCTAAACTTAATTATCTCCCAAAAGACTTACTTCCAAACACCATCACATGGAGGATTAGGACTTCAAACATATCAATTTGGAGGGAGCACATTCAGCCCATAATACTTACCTTTATCATTTTTTTCTCCCTGATGTACTTTTTTTAACATTTATTTCAGGGAAGAGCTGCTGGTGATAAATTCCGCCAGTTTTTCTTTGTCTAACAACGTCTTTATTTCTCCACCACTTTTGAAGGAAAATTTTGGTGGATATAGAATTCTAGGTTTTCCTCTTTCAACACTTAAAATATTTCACTCAATTCTCTGGCTTTGATCATTCCTGATGAGAAGTCTGATGCAATTCTTATTCTTGTTCCTGTATAGGTGAGGTTTTTTGTTTGCTTGTTTTCTCTGAATTCTTTCAATATTATCCCTTTGTCTTTGGTTTTCTGCAGCTTGAATATGATTCGCCTACATTTAGTTTCTTTGGTATTTATCCTGCTTGGTGTTCTATGAGATTCCTGGGTCTGTGGCATGGTGTCTGTCATTACTTTTATAAAAGTTGTGGCCATTATTACTTCAAATATTTCTTCTGCTCCATTCTCACTTTCTTTGCCTTCCAGAATTTCACAGACATATGTTACACGTTTTGAAAATGACCTATAATTCTTGGATGTTCTGTTCTTTTTTAAAAATTATTTTTTCTCTTTGCATTTCAGTTAGGGAAATGTCTATTGGCATATCCTTAAATTTACTGATCCTCTCCTCAACCATAACCAGTCTACTGACAAGCCAATCACAGGTATTCTTCATCTGTTATATTGTATTTGATTTGTGGTCTGCCCTGTAGCACTTTCAGCTGTAATCGACTGTTGTTATACTGGAGCCGGTTGGCATGGTGGTAAGGTGTTCTATAAGCTTCTGATAAAATGTCAGTATTTTAGTTGGCATGTTCTGACTCAAACACCTCTACAAGTGTTTTCTCCAGATGCATAGCTTCCCCTCTCCACCTCCCTCTGATGAGATGAGAGCACTAGAGAGAGTTAGAGTTGAAACAACACCTTTTCTCCAGCTGGCTCTGGCAAGTCTTTTTACCAGTGAATAGGCCTTTGTTCTGGAGAATTGTCAGCGTGGCTGAAGTGAATTCTGTTCCAGGAAAGATCTCAAGTTAACTCTCAGATTTACCTCTCTCTCCAGATTTCAGGGTGGTGGTTTGCTTTGAGACTTCAGTTCTTAGATGGGTCCAAGAAGAGTCAGTCACTGATTTTCAGGTTTTTTACCTTTTTCTTGTAAGGATGGAAACGATGACTTCCCATTCTTTACAAGCCAGAACTCTTTGTCAAAATAATACGGAACACTGAATCCTTAGAACCAGAGCAAGAAAAAAATAAATTAACAGTTACAACAAAAATTTGATTATATCCAATTCACTTTCCTTTCTGTGTGCCTTTCCTCTTTATTGTGATATTTTGTTCCTGAATCAAGCTTAGTTTTTCTAACCCCGACTTCCCCAGCAGCTTCACAGTACCTCACGGAAATGTATTTGTGAAGGAGTTGTCTTACTTTGCCCTCAAACATTTGAAGTCGGCTTAGACTAAAGTGAGATATATTTCTAGAATGGACAATAAAAATTTGACACTTGTACTTGTTACAGAAACATGACAGATATTAGAAACTTAGTTTTAAAATATGCACATTCTATTTTCTGATGGCTTTAAAGCAGGTTTTCAAATTGCACATATTTAAGCGACAGTAATGACCAAGGAATGTGACATTTAGAAGTAGGAGATTAAATATTGACAAAGCTAAACTTCTCCCAACAGACCTACAATATCTGACAGTTGTGAAATCTCTAAAGACATCTCAGTTTTATTTATTAGGTAAAGCTGCCACACTTTATACACATCATGGAGCTCCAGAGTGACTAATAACAAATGACAGTACAGCTTGACATATGTGAAGGTAGTTACACAAGCATGTAAGGATTGACAAGTCTTATTTATGTAAAGAAAAATTAAAGATACAATCAATAAAGAAATTCTAAAAATAGTGGAAAGTGGAATTATCTCTTTGGGGCACAACATGTGAACAATCTCATGTTGATGTTATGTTAAATATACTGTCTATTAAACAATTTGTCTTCTTTGTATTGAGAAGGGAGTGAATTGATGAAAAGGAAACTTACGAAGTTTCCTTTACAATTAAATGTAAAAAGAATACGACCTATCCCTTTAATTCTCTCTATATGTGTGCCCCTGAAGAGGATAAAGCCAATGTTAGGAGTTCAGAGTTTCTTTTAAGGGTATTATCAATCCCTTAGTGTTTACTTGTGACCACTGCCAGGGTCCTCAGACTGCCAGACATTCCTATCAATTTCAGTTCTTGAAATCTTCAAATATTTGCTTCCTTTGTTTTTGCTTATTCATGAAGATCCCTCCAATGCACTACAATTTCTCCCATTTTTTTCACCTGACCAACTCCTACTCCTTTTCCAAAACTCAACTCATATACCATCTATCTAGTGACTTCATTGTAAATGAATAATTCTTCCACTATATTTTCTGTTATCATAGTATATATCAATCTATGACAAAAAATAGCTGCTCATATTTAAGAACATATGATGGAACAATTGGGTACCTATATGCAAAAAAAAAGGATTTGTGTGTTTACCTCACACTCTATACAAAAATTAACTCAAAGAGGATCAAAGACCTAAATGTAAAAGCTAAACTAAGACCCTCTAGAAGAAAACATAGGAGTACTTCTTGTTAACTTTGCATTAGCCAGTAATTTCTTAGATACGACACAAAAGTATAAGCAACAAAAGAAAAATAGATATATTAGGCTTCAAAATTAAAAACCTTTGTGCTTCAAATTATACCATCAAGGGGCTGGCCTGGTGGCACAGTGGTTAAGTTCACACAATCTGCTTCTTGACAGCCCGGGGTTCGCCGGTTCAAGTCCCGGGTGCAGACATGGCACCGCTTGGCACGCCATGCTGTGGTAGGCGTCCCACATATAAAGTAGAGGAAGATGGGCACGGATGTTAGCTCAGGGCAAGGCTTCCTCAGCAAAAAGAGGAGGACTGTCAGTAGTTAGCTCAGAACTAATCTTCCTCAAAAAAAAAAAATTATACCATCAAGAAAATGCAAAAACAAACTTAGAATCAGAGAGAATATTTGCAAATTGTATGTCCAAGAAAGCTCCAGAATAAAGAACTATTACAACTCAACAATAAAAAGATAAATAACCTAATTATAAAGTGGGCAAAGAACTTGAACACAGTTCTCCAAAGAAGATATACAAATATCCAATACACACATGAAAAGATACTCAACATTTGTATTAGTTTCCCATGGCTGCTATAACAAATTGCCATGAATTTAGTGGCTTAAACCAACAAAAATGTATAATGTTATAATTCTGGAGATAAAAAATCTGAAGAGGTTACCACTTGGCTGCATTCCTTGTGGAAACACCATTTTCTTATCTTCTCCAGCTTCTAAAGGAAGCCTGATTTCTTGTCTCATGGTCCCCTTATCTTCAAAGTGAGCAGCACAGCGTCTTCAAACCTCTCTTGTTTCTCTCTTATGAGCTTCTACCTGACTAATCCACATGTAAAAGACCTAAGTATTATACTATGTCCATTCACATAATCCAGCATAAGTTTCTTATGTTAAGGTCAGTTGATTAACAAACTTAATTCTGTCTGCAACCCTAACTCCCCCTTGCCATGTAACATAACATAGTCATATGTTCTAGTGATTAGAATGGTGGCATAAATTCTAGGGATTAGGATGGGGGGCCATTATTCTGCTTACCACAACATCATTAGTTCTTAGGGACACGCAAATCAAAACCACAATGAGATATCACCTCACACTCACTAGGATGCTATAATCAAAGAGACACACCATAACAAGTGTTGACAAACATGTGGAGAAATTGGAACCTTAATATATTGCTGGTGGAAATGTAAAATGGTGTAGTCACTTTAGAAAACAATTTGGCACTATCTCAAATTGTTAAACATAGATTTACTATAAGACCCAACAATTCCACTCCTAGATCTTTACTTAAGAGCACTGGAAAGATACGTTTGCAGAAAAATTTGTACACAAATGTTCATAGAATCATTATTCTTAATAGTCAAAGTGGAAACAACTCAAATGCCCATGCACTGTTGAACAGAATAACAAAATATGTTATATATCCATACTTTGGAATATTATTCAGCCATGAAAATGAATGAAGTTCTGTCACATGCTACAAGATGGATGAACCTTAACAACATGATAAATGGAAAAGTTAAACACTAAAAGCCATGTATTTTATGATTCCATTTTGTATAAAATGTCCAGAATGGGCATATCTATAGATAAAAACAGTAAATCAGTGGTTGCCAGAAACTGGAGGGACAGGAGATTGGAAGATGACTGCCGGTGAGTACAGGGTTTCTTTAGGAGATGATGAAAATATTCTGAAATTAGGTAGTGGTGATAGTTGCACAACTCTATGAATATACTAAAACCCACTGAATTGTACACTTAAAAAGGTTAATTTTATGGTACATGAATTTTATCTTAATTAAAAAAAACAAAACTGCTTATGATGCATGCACTGAGCCCTGTGCTAAGATGGTAAGTACTTTCCATATACCTACTTATTTAATCCTCCTAACTACACTCTGATGTGATTATTACTATTATCATCATTTTACAGACAAGGAACCACAAGCAAAGTGAAAGTAACTGACTTTCCCGAGGACAACAGGCAAACAGCCAACAGAAGACAAAAGTGAACCCTGGCATCTGGCGCCACAGCCCGTTTCCTGAACTTCTCAGCTGTACAGCTGTACTTCTTATGCTAGTTGGTTGGTCTTACTAAATAGATTTTAGGTTTCTTGTTTCAAGGACTTTATGAGTCTTGGTGACCACGGTGTTGAGCATATGAGCACTGATGTAACATGGCCTCTGAAAGAAAGAAGTAGGGTTGTGATATGACTATGTGCCTGTGTCAGTTACCACCCGTATGATTTTGAGAGTCCATTTATGCCTCTAATAATAATGTTTTGCATTTTTAAAACAAGGAAAGCAACAGTAAGTAGCTCAGAAAGAAGTTAGGCGTATTAAATAAGGTGTATATTAAGCACTTGTTATGTGTCTGCATTCATTCATTATTTGTTCATTTGTTCGTTCTTTCAGTAAATAATTATTATGTGCCTTCTCTTTGTTTCAAGTGCTATTCTAGGTGCTGGTTGTAAATCACTGAGCAAAATAGGCAAAAATTCTCATTGCTATGACACTTATGTCTGGTGAAAGGCACAGAGAATAAAATAAATATATAAACTATATTGTATGCCGCTATATGTTAAGAGATTAGAAATTCTTTAGAAAAATAAGATAAAGCAAGCTACGAGGGTTGGTGCATAATGTGTATGTGGAAAAGCTGCAATGCAGATGAGAAGACGTTTTAACAAAGGTTTCAAAGAGATGGAGAATGTGCATATCTGAGAGAAGGGTATTCTGGGTACAGGGAACAGCCAGTGCCTAAGTTTTGAGGGGGGGAGTGCGTCTGGCATGTTTGAAAACACTGAAGCTGGTATGGCTGGAGTTGAGTGAGCAACAGTTAGAGATGAGGCCAGAAGGATAACACAGAAGTTGGGACTTGTAGACTAGAGTAGGCCTATAGGTCAGGCCTTGTCGACCAATTTAAGAAATTTGGATTTGATTTTGAGTTAAATGAGAAGCATTGCGGAATTTTTAGCAGAGGAATAACATTAAGTTACTGGCATTTTTGAAGGCTCACTCTGACTACTGGAATGAGACTAGACTGGAAGGAGAAGGTGGAGTTAGACTAGAGGCAGAGAGGCCAGTTAGGAGACCACTGCCGGTATCCAGGAGAGAAATGATGGGGAGACGGTGAGACATGGTCTGATCTTAGATTATTTTCACATTAAAGCCAACAGGATTGGCTGATATTTTGGATGGCAGGAGTAAGAAATAGGAAAAGAGGCAAGGATAATTCCAGCGTGTTTTTTGCCTGTGACTAGGAAGGATGGGATTATCCTTAAGTGAGACGGAAGTGCTGAGAATGAAGCCAATTAAAGAGAGAGATCGTGAGTTCATTTTTAAAAATATTAACCAAATTTAACATATTTAGGCATCCAAAAGGCCAATAGAAAACATATAGCACTTATTAGAATTCTCTATTAGCTGTTTCATAAACATTCGGTAAATATGTAGATATTTAACCATGATTTCTTCCATTTAAATAACCATTTGGCTTGGAAATAATATACAAAGAGAGTAGTTACTTTACTTGAAGATAAACAGTTAGATTGTTTAAAGCTGCTGAAGGCACTTTATTGTTTTTCTCCTACAAATATTCAAGTTTAGTCCCACATATAAGAAACTGTGTAGAAAATGGATAAACAAGATTACCACATTGCCCCTCAAGGTGACATGCATTTCTAGACTTTTTTCTTCACAAAAATCATCTTGAAAAGCAAGTAGAGGCAAGATCACTGCAGCTTAAATTATAGGACTTAAAAGTTACTTAAAAATTGTTAATTTGGCTGAGGCAGAATGTTTTTGTGAAAGATAAATATAGAATAGTGAATTATTTTCATTGTCTTAGTTTCCAATAATATATGACAACATCAGAGAAAAGTTCCAGTAAGAGGTCACTCTTTCCTTGTCCAGAAAAATGCTGTTATTAATTTAGCTATCACAGAATATACAAATTAATATAAAATGTCATTGCCAGAAACTCCTGTGCACCTTAATTGCTCCTGTATTATTTATAAACTACACTGAAAAGAAAGAGAGAAATGAGAAATGGAAACTATACAGCTACTGTGTTACAGAGACTAACAGAAAGACTTTGGCATAAAAAGCATTTATTCGTTCAACAAATATTGATGAGTACCCACTATGTGCCAAGCAACATTTCAGAAAAATGCAATTAAGGGCCACAAAACAGTTTCCCTGACTGAATTGACATGCAAATAGAATATTTTATCATTTAGTTTTATCAGTGGCAGCTATAAATCATTTATTGAGTCAAATTCCCTCAATAATTAACCAACTCCATGGAAAACATTTAGAAAGTAAATTCACACTTTTGATATACTAGACTTTTCTTAGAATCAGAGAGCTGAAAGAGAACTCAAAGTTTCTTAGGGTGTTAGCCTTTTGTCCGTTAAAATTAGCATTTAAATCCAATGCAATTCCAGTGTAATTAGCACAATCACAAACATTTCCTAAACAGGTCCTTCAGGGAACTGACTGGCACCTGATGTAATGTACCTGGCTTATCTCTTAATGTCTTTAGATGTAAGAGAATCTGATTAAAAGTCACTTGACAGTGAAGTTATTATTAATACATTAAGGCAGTCACAGCCCCATTTACAGTCACCTATCTCTTAACGTGGGATATGTTCTGAGAAATGCATCGTTAGGTGATTTTGTCATGCAAACACCATAAGAGTGCACTTACACAAACCCAGATGGTACAGCCTACTATACACCTAGGCTATATGGTCTAGCCTGTTGTTCCTAGGCTACAAATCTGTACAGTATATTACTGTACTGAATACTGTAGGCAATTGAAACACAATGGTATTTGTATATTTAAACATATCTAAACACAGAAAAGGTACAGTAAAAATACAATACAAAAGATAAAAAATAGTACACCTGTATAAGGCACTTACCATGAACGGAGCTTGCAAGACTGGAAGATGCTCTGGGTCAGTGAGTGAATGGTGAGTGGAAGTGAAGGCTTAGATCATTACCGTACACTCTTGCAGACTTTATCAACACTGCACACTTAGGCTTCAATAATTAATCAACTTCAGCTTATTGTAACTTTTTCACTTTATAAACTTTTAAATTTTTTTAACGTTTTGACTCTTTTGTCAAAACACAGCTCAAAACAGAAACACACTATACAGCTGTAAAAAAAATTTTCTTTCTATATATCTTTCTTCTATCAGTCTTTATCTATTTTTAACATTTTGTTTTTTACTTTTTAAACCTTCTCTCAAAAAAGTAAGGCAGAAGGACACACATCAGCCTACATCTGCACAGTCAAGATCATCAATATCACTGTCTTCCACCTCCACATCTTATCCCACTGCAAGTTCTGCAGAGGCTATAACATGCATGAAGCTATCATTTCCTAAGATAACAATGCCTTCTTCTGGAATACTTTCTGAAGAACCTACCTGAGGCTCTTCTTGAGGATGTGTCTCTCTTTTCAGAAATATGTCCATGGTAGTTTGCTTGGTTTCTTTCTTCTTTTCATCATTAACTTGGTTGTAAGCAGTTAATGCACTATGAACACTCTTCTGTATTAAAGAAAATCTGTCAGTGTTGGGGGTCCATGTTTTCAAACTTTTTAAGAAGCTGATTGAGGTCTGTAAAAGCTTCTGCTAAACACTTCATTGTGAATTTTGGGGGGGTTCCTCTTTTTCTTTTTCCGCAATTTCCTTTTGTCTTGCCTCTTCTTCACCCTGTTCTAATTCCAATAACTCCCTGTCAGTCAATTTCTCAGGAATCATCTCTAAGAGCTACTCAATGTCATCCTCATCTACACCCACATTAAAGTTATTTGCCATCTCAAACAAGGCCTTGTCGAATTTTGCAACCTCGTGATCCTTGGTAAATCTTTTAAAGTCATCAATGAACTTCTTGACTGTCTTCTTCCTGAAGCCATTTATACACTCCTTGGTGACATCTCCCCAAGCAAGATTCTAGATGCAGTCATAGATTTTGTAATCTTTCTAGAATTGCATCAGCATCTCCTTCAGTTGCAGCAATAGCCTGAGTAAAGGTCCTCCTCATGTAATAGGCCTTAAAAGTTGCTATAAGACCTTGATCCATTGGTTGGGTCAAAGACGTGTTGTTTGGAGGGAGAAGTACCACTTTGGTATTGGGATGAAGATCCCAACAAAATGAAGGATGTCTGGAAGCATTAGAAATAATAAGCAAAATCTTGAAAAGTATGTTATTCTCCAAATAGTACTTCTCTATTTCCCTGGCACAGCAATCCAAGAAGGAGTCTTGGAAGAGGAGCTGGGTCATCCATGATTTTTTTATTGCTCCTGTAGTACACTGGTAGTGTGTGTTTATTTACATGCTTGAAGGCTCTGGGGTTCTCACAATACAGATCACAGAGGGTTTCAATTTGTAGTCTGGAACATTGCCTCCAAACAAGATTGTTATCCTGTCTTTAAAAATCTTGAAACCTGGCATTGATTTGGCCTCCTTATGGATGAAAGTCCTTTCAGGCATCCATTTCCAGAATGGGAAGGTTTTGTTCATATTAAATGTCTGCTCTGGCAAGTAATTTTCCTCCACAATCAGCTTATCTAGAGTTTCCAAAAACTCTTCAGCTGCCTTCACATCAGCACTCACAGGCCCACCACTCTCTTTCACATTATGTAATGAATAATGATTCTTGAGCTGTTTAAACCCCACCACCAGGACCAGCAAGCTAGCAGTAAATTCAACATTATAGTTGGGTCCAGACTTTTCTTTCAATATTGTGAACAAATTTTTTGCTTTGATTGTAATCATGGTGCTAAGAAGGATACACGTCTGTGTCTGGTCTTCAATCCAGGTCACTAGAAGTTTCTCCATATCTGATGTAGGCCCCCTTCAATTTTTGTTAGTCTCCTTGCCTTCAATGAAGCAGATCCTTTAACAGCTTCCATCACTTTTTGTGGTTGTTCAAGATCATAGCTATGGTGGAATACAATGTGCCTGACTGGTGAGCAATAACCATCACTGACTTTCTAACTTTTCAATCCTTAATCACTTTTAATTTTGTTTCCAGGTCAATCATTTGATGTGGCCTCTTACCGGCAATGTTAGCAGTAGGCTTTGCACACTTAGGGGCCATGATAACACTAGATTAAATAAAACACAAGAGAAAAGGATGCACTCAAAAGACACAGTAGTAAACAAGATGTATGAGGCTGCTGCCAGTGTATCATGGCATACTGTTTTACATTAAACATTTTTTATAAGTAAGAAGAGTACATTCTAAAATAATGGAAAAAGTATAGTATAGTAAATACATAAACCAGTAACATAGTCATTTACTATTATTATCAAGTATTATTTACTGTAAAAAATTGTATGTACCATGCTTTTATACAACTGGCAGCGCAGTAGGTTTGTTTACATCAGCATCACTGCTGATACATTGCTCAATGACATTATTATGGCTACGACTTCACTAGGCAATAGAAATTTTTCAGCTCCTTTATCATCTATGGGACCACCATTGTATATGCAGTCCGTCTTTGATCAAAACATCCTTATGTGGCACAAGACTGTACTGGGTTTTAGCTTTACACAAGCAGCTGGAAGGATATTTACCATTTGTAATCCTTTGGGTTTCAGTGATACATTGCTCCTAACTCCAGCTCTAGATCTGCTCTATCTTTTAGTTTTTTCTGTCACTGTTTTTGACCACAAATTACTGCTTATTAAAAAGGCAAATCCATGTAAACTTGACATTTTAAACAATGTCTTCATTCTATCTTAAACCAATTCCACTTCCTTAACATTTTTTAAAATTTATTAAAAACCTTAGCAAGTAAAAGAGTTTTTTCCAGAACTTTCCTTACTTCCTCTTTTATAAAGTCTGAACAGATTCTTCAAAGAGAAAGTACTTTATCTCCATCTTCGTCTCATATTCCTCTACCTCTATACCTATGACTCTATGCAAAAATATTTGTCTACCCTATTCTATAAAGCCAGTTACTCTTTATTTTTTTCTGGATCTCTTTATATGCACATTTATTAGGTTTGAACACTCTCTTTCCAGAATCATAGATCATGGACTCTCCACTGGCTACTTCTCTTCTGCCTTTATACATACATGAGTATCCTAAATATTTCTCTTTCTTGCCTGTGACACTTTTCAAACGTAAGGAATGGTCCTGCCTTTTCCATTTCTTTACTACTCAATTCTTCTTTCATCATTTTATTTTGTCCACAGTGATACTTCCATATCACTAGTATCTCCAGTCTCCTTCTGTTTAACATTGACTAATTACTAAATGCAGGGACCAGTTCTTATTGTTCAGTTTTAAAACTTCTTTGACACTGTTCTCAACTTTTATTCAGATGGTAGATTTAGTTTGAGATTGTCATTATAGGAAGAAAACCTTATTGAAAGATTAAACCTTTATAATAAAAATGAGATCAATATTGTATGCAGAATTGGAAAAATCAATATGACTTCATAATCTTAAACAGTGTACATTCTTCTACTCTATGACTCTAAAAGTGGCCCAGAAGTAGCAGCACGTTTCCCCGCCAGCATGCTCATGTGCATCCAGTATGAAGATTTTGGTTTGTACTAATATTCAACCAAAGCCAAATGGACACTTTGCAAGGTAGCTCTTTTCATGTCTTGGGTCAGGAACCAGTGTTCGCATATGTTAATAAAATAGAGTATTCAATAGTGTATTTCAAGACAGCGCATTAGCCAAATGCCCCAACAAGTGGAATTAAAGACAAGAGTCTAGGTCCTCATCTCCTAGGACATGATTTCTACACAGGAGATTAATAAGGCATTTATAATTTTTGAAGTAATGGTAATAAATCAGGTAGGTACATCGTTATTACAAGTAAATGGAACATGCAATGATAGTCAAAGGGGACTTGAAAAAATACATTTAGTGAGGGGTGGGGTGTAACATGATGTAATAACCTAAACCTTAAATGAAAGGATTAGATTTAAGAGTATCATTGATCTAACAAGTGAAGTTTACTATAAAAAGGAAGCTGAACTCTGTAACATGAATTACATAGGAAATATTTAAGGTCAATGATACACAAGAATCAATTCATTGATAACCCATATAAAATATTGTAATCTAGCCTGAGAAGGTTTTTTTTTTGGAGGCAGGGGGGTTAGTGCTTTGAGAGTACCAGAACTCTGAAAAGTATCATGTAAATATTGCTACAGCACTAAGACAGTATAACATGAAAAGAGAAAAATCATGACGTGGATTAAACCACAGGTGCTGTGATTTAGAATTGATTTAAATTTATGTCTTTTTATAGGGTTTATTATTGTTTAAGTATTCTGGAAATTCAAAACTCAGATAAAATAAATACATTGCTGAATATTTAAATTATGAGAGAATTTAATGAATTAATTTTTAATTGTTAAAAATAGTTTTATTAGAACCAATTTTGTGTGTAATATACATAATTTTAATAAATTAAGCATGAAACATATTACAGACAGTAGAAAAGGTGTATATGCACAATCAAAAGGCACTGGTGCAATAGCAAATGTAATTAACCCAATGATGCAAAATACTGATTCTCCTTTATTCTTTTAATTTTATGTTTAGTGACATTTTGCCTTTATTGTAACCTTCTTTTCAATTTCCACATATTTCCAGCTAACCACAGAATTTTTCTATTTCAGCTCAGTATGCATAAAGATAAACACATCATTTTCTCCCACAAAAATAAATGTTACCGATGTATATAATTTTGGGTACCCAATTTCTAAACTCTAAAAGTGCAAATCTTGAGGCCATTTTAGCTTATCTCTTTACTTCAGTCTTAATACCTGATCAAGCATGAAATATTATTTTTTTAAGAAAATAACATATTTCCACGGCCACCATTGTATTAAAAGTTCTTACCACTGAAAACAGTTTCCTAACTGTTATATCTCTTTTTTTTCCAGCTTTATTGAGATATAATTGACATATAATATTGTGTAAGTTTAAGGTGTAAAACATGATGATTTGATATTTGTAAATATTGCAAAATAATTACCACAATAAGGTTAGTTAACACCTCTGTCAACTCAGATAGTTATATTTTATGTGTATGGTGAGAATTTTAAAAATCTCTTCTAGTAACTTTCAAATATACAATACAGTATTGTTAACTATAGTCACCATGCTGTACATTACAACCTCAGAATGCATTCATCTTATAACTGGAAGTTTTACCTGTTGACCACCTTTAGTCATTTCCCCCACCCCTCTCCTCTGACAACCACCAATCTATACTCTGTTTCTATGAGTTTGGTTTTGTTTAGATTCCACATATAAGTGAGATCATATAGCATTTGTTTTTCTCTGTCTGACTATTTTCCTTAGCGTAATGCCCTCAAGTTTCCTCCATGTTGTCACAAAAGGCAGAGTTTCTTTCTTTTTTGTGGTGGAATAATATTCCATTATATATATATACCATGTCTCTATCCATTCATCTGTTGATGGACACTTACGTTGCTTCCATGTCTTGGCTATTGTGAATAATGCTGCAGTAAACATGGGGACTCAGATATCTCTTCCTTCAAGTATATTTCCCTCAAATATAAACCCAGAAGTGAAATTGCTGGATTATATGGTAGTCTTATTTCTAATTTTTTGAGGAACTCCATACTGTTTTCCCTTCTCACTGTACCAATTTTCATTCCCATCAGCAGTGTACAAGGGTTCTCTTCTCCCCACATCCTCATTAGCACTTATCTCTTTTCAATAATAGCCATTCTAACAGGTGTGAGGTGATGCCTCCCATTTTAATTGCCCATAATTAATAATATTCATACACACTGATCAAGTTCACATTTTTTGAATGGCTTTTATCATATAAAATATCTTAGCTTCAAATCTCTTGCCTACAAAGACAGCACTGAGCTTTGTTGCTTGGATTTCAAGAACATCCTCCACCACCATCATCCCCTGTCAGACCTTCTTCATACCTTCCCACTCTCCAACTTGAATTACCCTCTTAAGTCAAAGTGGTCCCACCACTAGTCTTTGGGATTATCACTGTATTTATAGAGACTAATCCAGAGCCTAGAACATCTTGTGCACTCAGTTCAAGTTTATTAAATCGAGCTCAACGTGTTTCTCAATGCCATGCTTAGGGAGCCTCTGAACATTCCTACCCTTGTAATGCACTCCTTATATCTCCTACCTGTCTACATTTTACTCAGTCCTTAAAGCCCACTAACTTCCAGCTTACTCTATGACACATTCTCATACTGTTATACACACTTATCTCTTCTTTCTCTGCAACATTTTTGCATTTAGAATACTGTACCATGACCTTTACCTATTCCTACATTGCGTTTTTAATGCATTGACCATAACATCTAGCAGAGTGCTAAGCATATAATAGATAATTAAAAATTATGCAATTATTTCTTGATAGACAATTTTATATACTAATTACGTCAGCAAATATTCATTGAGTAACTTTTCTATGACTTACCTGCTGTAGATTGAATATACAAGGAAAATAATAGTCCCTTTTATACTGTCCCTCTTAAGCAGCTTGCAGTGTGGGAAATCAGATGAAAACAATTTCAATATAGTAGAAGGGCAGTACTACAGACAATTTTAAATGAAAATATAAAGTAGGAAAAAGAAACAGAATTTCCAAGAAGAGGACACTGCATATATAAAATGTTTTTTAAAAAATGCAAGTGACATATATATAGCCTTGCACACAGTAATTCTTTCACTTGTTTTCTTTTATTTGGTTGGTTACTTGTTTAGTGCCAATCTCCCAAAGTAAAATGTAAATTCTATGAGAGAAAAGACCATCTCCAGCTAGCTGTTGGTTATATCTTCTCTGACTAGTGTACTGCCTGACATATCATGTGTCTACATGAATATTTACTGAACTATGAATATAAGAGATTTACAGTGACTTGGTTAATAGTTCCTTACGTATGTCTGTGTTTGGCAGAGGCTCTGGGTAGTGAGGCATAGACAGTGAGGAAGATAGAAAGTTTGAAGGAAGTTATACATAAAGATTTTGCATCTATTCTGAAGGCAGAGAAGACCCACAGAAAGAGAGAAAGCAAGAGAAGTTACCACAATCAAATTTGTCTTTTGGAATGATCACTCTGGCACTGGTATGGGAATTAATTAGAAAAGATAAGATAGTACAATGGAAAATCAAATTGGAAGTCATTGCATCTGTAACTCAGGACCTAAGCAAAATTAACGACAGTGGAATGAAAATAAGGGTATGGATTCCAGAAATATTTAAGTAGTGAGAACGTAGACTGATGGAGTCATTCTGGAGAACACTCTGTCATGCTTACGAATTACAAATTTTACTCCTATGTATATATCACACAGAAATGCTTAGCTGCATAAGGACAGATGTACTAGGATATTGTTGCAGCATTACATCTAGCAGGTAGGCATTTTAGGCAATGTGGTTGATTGGCAGAGTAGATAGGTACAATGTGGTGTATGCACACCATGGAATATTATGCAACAATTATAAGCAACAGATTAAATATATATAAAGCATAACATGGATGGATCATAAAAATATAGTGGTTAGTTTAAAAAGTGAGGTGAAGAATACAATATATAAGAAAATTACATTTTCATAACAAAAATACATTTATGCACAACATCCCATGCTGCAATAAACAAAACAAAATATACACTTAACTACAAGAAAATCAACCAGTCTTACTTCAGGAAAAAAATATCTCTTTATAAATTTCCAGTAGTAGAATTAACAACATTGTGATGTTTAGCTTTCTTATTCAAAAACAATAATATAGCTTCTCATTTGTTCAAATCTATTCTTGTCTTAAAGGCAACAAAATTAAGGAGGCTTTGTGAAATGGTGTTTCAGGGATGGTTTATTTTAACAAACATCTTGCTGCCCTTATGGTGAAGACTACTGGATTATCTATATCTTTGATTACTAAGCATTTACTGCTATAAATTTGCCAAATGACTAACTAGAAAGATTGACTAATAAAGTTGTTTCCAAATCCTGCCCTTTTCAGAAAAGGGGAAGAAGGAGCAGTGGAAAGACTTACTTGTGTCTCCTTTATGTCTGGCCTTTGATGCTCACGTAGGTCTTATTCCAAGACTCTCCACTGAGCAAATTCCTGTTTCCCCCACTCAGAAAGACTTTTCAGACATTCCTGACCAAGTGGGTAAATGTTGAGGCTTTGACACTCCGAACATTACATACTAATTAAATTTAAGTAGCTATGTAAAGAAAAATACACCAATGAAGAAGAACAGATCTTATTTTGAAAGAGTTTTTTCAAACTGTACTTTTATGCCTAGAGACCTTTTTCCCAATTGTTAAGACTTCCCAAAGTGAAATTGCTGATGCAGATCTAGGTTCCTTTATATCCATTCTCTCATTATCTCAGAGATAAAAGAGGTAATCACTCAGGTTAAGTGGCTCCTATTGTGATTATGCTCTTAACTCCTTGTCTCTATTGATTATCGATTGTGTCACCACTTTGAAGGTGAAACTTTTTCATTCAAAAGACTCCTCCAGTGATGAGTATATCCTCCAGATGACCCTTGAATTAGTTCATCCTCGGCAGGATGTTACATAGCACAAATAATTGCTGAAGTGTTGCAGACTCGGGGCTTTATGCAACTACTCAAGACTTAATGAGCTTCCATTTCCTGCATTAGTCTTTGTTTCTAATTCATTCTGAAAAGGTTAATAGAAATTTGCTTTCAAAAGAATGACAGAATTTTCAAATAATTTCACTGACACAGTTTTCATTTGTGTTTTTATTATAGGTCAGTTTAAAGGAAAAACATACAATCATACCCTGCTTTGTAGAGATGCTATCATTTTTAATTTCTCAGAAAAATTAGAGAGAATGCTTCATATATTAAGTTCTCTCAGTTCAAGTTCTGTGAGAGGCAAAACACAGTCAATGAGACAGCTGAGCTGGGTTTCAGTGCTGCCCTTTCTAGCTATAAAACATTGTGCAAGTTACTTATACTCTTTTAACATCAGCTTTCATGTATGTAAAATACTGTCCACCTCTGTATTAGCCAGATTTCTCCAGAAAACAAACCAATGAGATACATAGAGAGATATATCAAAAGAGATTCATTATGAGGGATTGGCTCATACAGTTATGGAGGTTGAGAAGTCCCAGGACCTATCATCTGCAAGCTGGAGCCCCAAGAAAGCCAGTGGTGTAGGTTCACTCCAAACCTGAAGGCCTGAGAACCAAGGGAGCCGATGCTATAAGTCCCAGTGCCAGTCCAAAGCCCTAAGAATTGGGGGGATGACAGTGCAAGTCCCAGTCTGAATCCAAAGGCCCAAGAACAAGGAGTCCCAATGTCAGAGGGTAGGAGAAGATGGATATTCCAGCTCAAAGATCAAAGTCACCCATCCTCTACTTTTTTGTTCTATTCGAACCTTCAAGAATTGAATAATACCCACCCATATTGGCAAGGTTGTCTTTACTTACTCTTAGTCTACTTACCAAATCAAATGCTAATAATATCTTCCAGAAACGCCTTCACAGAGACACCTACAAATAATGTTTTACTAACTATCCGGGCATCTTTTAGCACAGTCAAGTTGACACATAAAGTCACAACCTTATGAACACATCACAGCCTTACAGAACTGCTGGGTAAATTAACAATCATAAATAGAAGGTGATGGGTCGCTGTAGGCACGTAATAACTGGGAGATACGATTATAATTATTTAGAGATGCAATTGTGTCGTAGAAATAAAGGACAAAGATTTTAAAGCCCATCACACAGAAGGATTCAAATTAGTTCTGACATATATCAGTAATTTAACTCTTCTGAGATTCATTTCATTCTCAGTAGTGTGTGTGTGTGTGGTGGAGGGGGAGGTATTGTGTGTATGCTTTGTTAAAAAGATTCATTTTGGGATCTCGTCAAGATGGCGATGTGAGCAGATGTTGAACTCATCTCCTCCCATGAACACAACCAGGTTACAACAATTTTTGGAAGAATTACCCTGCGTTGAAAACTGAAAACTAGATAAAAAGAACCCCCACAACAAGGGACTGTCCTGACGAAGGCAGAACAGGCAGTGATTCCTGCTGGAGAGGAAAAAAGCCACCTTTGGGAGCAGCGGAGCTTCTCATCTGGCCAGGAGGGAGCCACCGTAAGGCACGCAGCCCTCCATGGAGGGGTGAGGTCCAGAGCAGGGGCGATACTGCTATAAGCATACTTCAGATTCAGCCCAACTGAGACGGGGGTCTTACTGTCTGGCTTTGCCGGCTAATAACTGCAGCGGGGATAGCCCCAGAAAAGTTATCGGCCCAAAAGCCGAAAAGACCCTGGTCTTAAAGGGCCCACGCACAACCTAAAATCACCAGAGAGAAGGCTGACAGTCCATGGGTGAAAAGAGACTCATCTGGTGGGCTCTGGGGGCATCTTGGTGGGAGGAGGGACCTCTCCGGAGACTGAGATATGGGTGGGGGCCATTGTTCTGAACTGGTCCAGGCATGCTGATACGGACCCCACTGGTGGCCATTGAGGTTCATCCCTTGGCCTGTTAGTCCAGGGTCTGCCATACTCACTAGAGCACAGATTTAATCCAGTTCAGCCAGGGCAGGCAACCCACCCTAAGGACAGGCCCCACCTAACAGCAAGCCTTCAGGCTACTTTTCAGCCTGCATTGACTGGGTGCCTTGATCCTCCACAGGTAGGCAAATGTGTCTGCCTCTGTGAGGCAGGGACTGTATGAAGACCAAGTGAACTGTGGGGTCATTGGTGGAGAGGTGGGGGCCTCAGCAGTGTGGCATTAGGGTATGCTCCAGGGGGTTGAGAAGTGTGCATGGACCAGGACTGTGTTGATGGTGTATGTGGTCCTGTGTGGGGTGAAGCTTATTAGCAGCAAAAGACCTGTGCTTCACAAATAGCCATAAAAAGGATCAGCTCCACCTTCCAAAGCCTGAAACAATTGAGTTCCCCCATGCAAGGGCTAGCCCCACTCAGCTGCACTCCTAAGAGAACTGACAACAGCCTTGTTGGCCTGAGACCTATCACAACTGTATGCCCCGAGCCTAGCAACCAGCTACACTGGGTACCAACCCAATTAAGAGGAAAACTGCAACAGGAGTGCGCTCATAGACTTTGTAGCCAACAGTGCTGAAGCTCCCCAAACCAGATTTACAAATAGCTGGCCAGGGAAGGAAAGATCAGACTCCCTGGGTACCTGCACTGGGAGCAACCGTGCCACAGCAGAAGGACACAGGTAGCCCACAAAGGGGTCACTCCTGGTTCTTATGAACTGGTGAGGAGAGGGAAGCACACTGCTGAGCCTCATAAGGCATCTCATACATAAGACCATTTCTCCAAGAGCAGGAGACATAGTCGACTAACCTAATACAAAGAAAATAGCACAGAGAAAGAGGCCTAATGAGGAGACAAAGGAATACTTTCCAAGCAAGGGAACAGGACAAAACCACAGAAAAAGCACTAAGTGAAACAGACAAAACAGACCTACTTGAGAAACAGTTCAAACAAAATATCATGAGGATGCTCACAGATATGCAGAGAAGAATGGAGGAACACAGTGAGCACATCAGCAAAGAACTGGAAGATATTTTAAAAAACAATCAGAAATGAAGAATACAATACTCAAAATGACAAATTCACTAGAGGGACTCAATAGCAGAATAGAGGAAGCAGAAGAATGGATCAGCGAGCTAGATGAAAGACTAGAGGAAATCACCCAAGCAGAACAGAAAATAGGAAAAAGAAGTACACAGAATGAGAACAATCTAAGGGAACTCTGGGACAATATCAAGCATGCTAACATTTGGATTATAGGGATCCTAGAAGGACAAGAGAGAGACAAAGGGGCAGAAAATTTATTTGTAGAAATAATAGAGGGAAATTTTCCTAACCTAAGGAAGGAAACAGACATCCAAGTTCAGGAAGCACAGAGATCTCCAAACAAGATAAGCCCAAAGAGGCCCACACCAAGACATATTATAATCAAAATGTCCAAAATTAAAGACAAAGAGAGAATCCTAAAAGCAGCAAGAGAAAGGCCACAAGTGGCATATAAAGGGAAGCCCATCAGGCTATCAGCAGACTTCTCAGTGGAGACCCGACAGGTGAGAAGAGAATGGCACAATCTATTTAAAGTGCTAAAAGGAAAAAACCTACAGCCAAGAATACTCTATCCACCAAGGTTGTCATTCAGAATGGAAAGAGAGATAAAGAGCTTCCCAGACAAGCAAAAATTAAAGGAGTTGATCACCAAGAAACAAGTTCTGCAAGAAATGCTGAGGGGACTTATTTAAGTGGGAAAGCAATGACCACAAACAGAGATGAAAAAAAAATTATCAAAAAAACAAAACAACAACAAAAAACCAGGCAATAAAATCACTTGTAATTTAAAAATATAGTAAAGGCAGCAGATCAGCTACCTGTGAAGATAATATGAAGGTTAAAAGACAAATGTACTAAATTCACTTATTTCAATGATAAGAGAGTAATGGATAGACACACGCTAAACAACAGAGTATATATGATTTGAAAAACATATAATGTGGGAGGAGGGGAGTGAAAAAGTAGAGCTTGTAAAAAGAGGTCAAGTTAAAGAGTCTATCTACTCAATATAGACTGTTATATGCATAGTATATTAAATAGGATCCTCATGATAATCACAAATCAGAAACCTATAACAAGCAAGGAAAAAAGTTAGACAAAAGAAGTCAAACATATTACTAAGGACAGCCATCAAACCACAAGGGAAGAGAGCAAGAGAAAAAGAAAGGAACAGAGAAGAATTACTAAAACATCCAGAAAAAAAAAAGTGTCAAAATGGCAATAAATACATATTTATCAATAGCTTCTTTAAATGTCAATGGACTAAATGCTCCAATCAAATGCCATAGGATGGCCAATTGGATAAAAAATCAAGACCAATGTATATGCTTCAGACAAGAGACACATTTCAGACCTACAGACACTCATACACTGTAAGTGAAAGGATGGAAAAAGATATTCCACACAAACGGCAAAGAAAAGAAAGTAGGGGTAGCAATACTTATATCAGACAAAATAGACTTTAAAACAAAAACTGTAATAAGAGACAAAGACGGGCACTACATAATGATAAAGGGAACAATCCAACAAGAAAATATAACACTTGTAAATATCTATGCACCCAACATAGGAGCACCTAAATATATAAACCAATTATTAACAGACATAAAAGGAGAAATAGATGGTAACACAATAATAGTAGTGGACTTTAACACCCCACTTACTAATGGATAGATGATCCAAACAGAAGATCAATAAGGAAACACTGGCCTTAAAGGGCACATTAGACCAGATGGACTTAGTAGATATATACAGAACATTCCATCCAAAAATCACAGAGTACACATTCTTTTCAAACGCCCATGGAAGATTCTCCGGGATTGATCACATATTAGGACACAAAACAAGTCTCACTAAATTTAAGAAGATCAAAATAATACCATGCATCTTTTCTGACCACAAAGGTATGAAGCTGGATATCAACTACTGGAAGAAAATCGGAAAAGCCACAAAAATGTGGAGATAAAAAAATGCTGCTGAACAACAATTGGGTCAATGAAGAAATCAAAACATTCCTGGAGGCAAATGAAAATGAAAACACGACATGCCAAAATCTGTGGGATACAGCAAAAGTGGTTCTACGAGGGAAGTTTATAGCAATCCAGGCCTACCTCAACAAAGAAGAAAAATCCCAAATAGACAATCGAAAAGTGCACCTAAAGGTAGTGGGAAAAGAACAACACACAAAGCCCAAAATCAGCAAAAGGAAGGAAATAATAAAAATCAGCACAGAAATAAATGAAATAGAGACTGAAAAAAAATAGAAAAAACTAATGAAACCAAGAGCTGATTCTTTGAAAACATAAACAAAATTGACAAACCCTTAGCTAGACTCACCAAGAAAAAAAGAGAGAAGGTTCAAATAAATAAAATCAGAAATGAAAGAGGAGAGATTACAACGGACACCTCAGAAATACAAAAGATAATAAGAGAATACTATGAAAAGCTATACACCAACAAATTGGATAATCTAGAAGAAATGGATAAATTCTTAGAAACATACAACCTTCCAAAACTGGACCAAGAAGAAGTAGAAAATTTGAATAGACCGATCACCAGTAAGGAGATCGAAACAGCAAGCAAAAACCTCCCAAAAAATAAAGTCCAAGACAAGCTGGCTTCCCTGGTGAATTCTACCAAACATTCAAGGAAGACTTACACCTATCCTTCTCAAATTCTTCCAAAAAATTGAAGAGGAGGGGAGGCTTCCTAACTCCTTCCATGAAGCCAATATTATCCTGATACCAAAACCAGACTAGGACAACACAAAAAAAGAAAATTACAGGCCAATATCACTGATGAACATCTATGCAAAAATCCTCAGCAAAATACTAGCAAATTGAATACAACAATACATTAAAAAGCTCATACATCATGATCAAGTGGGTTTCATTCCAGGGATGCGGGGATGGTTCAACATCCGCAAATCTATCGACATGATACACCACAATAAAAAAAAATGAAGAATAAAAATCACATGATCATCTCAGTAGATGCAGAGAAAGCATTTGACAAGATACAGCACCCATTTATGATAAAAACTCTAAATAAAATGGGTATAGAAGGAAAATACCTCAAGCTAATAAAGCCCATATATGACAAACCCATAGCAAATATCATTCTCAATGGAGAAAAACTGAAAGCTATCTCTCAAAGAACAGGAAGCAGACAAGGATGCCCACTGTCTCCACTCTTATTTAACATAGTATTGGAAGTCCTAGCCAAAACAATCAGGCAACAAAAAGAAATAAAAGGGATCCATATTGGAAAAGAAGAAGTGAAACTGTCACTTTTTGCAGACGACATGATTTTATATCTAGAAAACTCTAAAGATTCCGCTAAAAAACTTTTAGAAACAATAAAGGGTTACAGTCAAGTCGCAGGATACAAAATCAATGTACAAAAATCGGTTGCGTTTCTATACACTAACAACGACGTAGCAGAAAGAGAAATTAAGAATACAATCCCATTTACAATTGCAACAAAAAGAATAAAATATCTAGGAATAAACTTAACCAAAGAGGTGAAAGATCTGTACACCGAAAACTATACAACATTGTTGAAAGAAATCGAAGACACAAAGAAATGGAAAGATATTCCATGCTCTTGGATTGGAAAAATTAACATCGTTAAAATGTCCATACTTCCTAAAGCAATCTATAGATTCAACGCAATCCCTACCAAAGTTCCAACAACATTTTTTACAGAAATAGAACAAAGAATCCTAAAATTTATATGGAACAACAAAAGACCCCAAATAGCCAAAGGATTCCTGAAAAAAAAAGAACAAAGCTGGAGGGATCACACTCCCTGATTTCAAAATATGCTACAAAGCCATAGTAACCAAAACAGCATGGTACTGGCACAAAAACAGACACACAGATCAATGGAACAGAATTGAGAGCCCAGAAGTAAACCCACACGTTTGTGGACAGCTAATATTCGACAAGGGAGCCAAGAGCATATGATGGAGAAGGGAGACTCTTCAATAAATGATGTTGGGAAAATTGGACAGCCACATGCAAAAGAATGAAAGTAGACCATTATCTTACACCATGCACAAACATCAACTCAAAATGGATTAAAGACTTGAATGTAAGACCCAAAATCATGAGACTTCTAGAAGAAAACATAGGCAGTATGCTCTTTGACATCAGTCTGAGCAGCATATTTTCAAATCCGTGTCTGACCAGGCAAGGGAAACAAAAGAAAAAATGAACAAATGGGACTACATCAAATTAAAAACGTTCTGCACGGCAAAGGAAACCATCAACAAAATGAAAAGACAACCTAACAATTGGGAGAGGATATTTGCAAACCACATATCAGATAAGGGGTTAATATCCAAAATACACAAAGAACTAATACAGCTCAACAACAAAAAAACCAACAATCCAACTAGAAAATGGGCAAAAGATCTGAACAGAGATTTCTCCAAAGAAGATATATGGATGGCCAACAGGCATGTGAAAAGATGCTCAACATCATTAGCTATCAAGGAAATGCAAATCAAAACTACAATGTGGTATCACCTCACTCAGGTCAGAATGGCTATAATTAACAAGACAGGAAACAACAAATGTTGGAGAGGATGTGGAGCGAAGGGAACCCTTGTTCACTGCTGGTGGGAGTGCAAACTGGTACAACCACTATGGAAAGCAGTATGGAGTATCCTCAGAAAATTAAGGATAGATCTGCCATATGATCCAGCTATTCCACTGCTGGGTATTTATCCAAAGAACTTGAAAACACAAAGGCATCAAGATACTTGCACCCCTATGTTCATTGCAGCATTATACACAATAGCCAAGACTTGGAAGCAACCTAGGTGCCCATCAAGGGATGAATGGATAAAGAAGATGTGGTATTTATACATGTTGGACTACCACTCAGCCATAAGAAATGATGAAATCCTCCATTTGTGACAACATGGATGGACCTTGAGGGTATTATGCTGAGTGAAATAAGCCAGAGGGAGAAAGTCAAATACCATATGATCTCACTCATAAGTAGAAGATAAAAACAACAAAAAAACACATAGCTTGGAGATTGCATTGGTGGTTACCATAGGGGAAGGGGGGAGGGGGAGGGCAAAAGGGGTGATTAGGCTCGCGTGTGAGGAGATTGACTATAATTAGTTTTCGGGTGGTGAACATGATGTAATCTACACAGATTCGAAATATGATTTACATCCAAAAATAAATAAATTACTTAATTTAAAAAAGACCTTGATATAGTAAAAAAGGCTGATTTAAACAGGAATTAAAGCTTTATCACTCACCTTTAAGAAAAAACTCTCCATAAGAATAGTAAGCTTTCCTAATTCATTTATATTTTTATTAGGCTTACAAAAGTTCAATTTCCTGGTGTCTTTAGGTATACATTTACTGAATAAAGCCAAACATATAATAAAAAAAAAGATTCATTTTTAAGTCTTTGTTAATATTTTGTTGAGAAAAAACTGGGAAAGTCCAAGTTAAGATTCCTTGTGCATTGCTGTTTTAAACTGACTATCCCATCATCTGACTGATTGGCTGTTAAGAATTTTTAGCAATTTTTCTCATCTCTTTCAAAAGGAAGAAAAGTCTTTCTTGTGCCTCTTCTAATCTCTGGTGATGGAGACTCTCACAGGTCTTGTTCCAATAGAAACCAGTCACAAATAATCAATTTAAGTTTCAGTTATATCAATCACAAAAATATGCATTGTGCATCCTCTTTCAAGGTTATCAAAGTCTCTCGTCTGCTCATGGCCATGATGTTTTCAGCATCCCATCTTCACTGTTTGCAGGTAGGAAGTTCAGTGACAATAATTAGAGATGTGTACTTTCAAGCTATTTTCAAAACTACTTGTAATTTTCATTATACGAGCACTGAATCATCCTGATTGACCTTAGGACATGTCATAGAATAACCATATATGTAGCAATTTTTACCAAGTATTGTATCTGCTTCAAGCAGTAATTAAGACTGGCAAAAGACAACTGCCGACAAATGATTTCTGACATATAATACAGAAGAGAGAAGACATGATTACCTGTGACAACATTTTAATGAATACCCAAGATAGGTACAAATTTACTGTTTTTGTGAATGAATTTAATCAAATTTGAGGATTTAAGATATAGTCTTATTTTACACTTGAAAATAACATATACATCGCCTAGCTGTTTCACATTAAAGTGAATTATCATGATCTGCGGATTACAGCATACATAAAAGAAGGTCATATTTGTGCACTGAAAGACATATGATTGTTTAGAGAAGATATATACATATGATATTGCTGCAAATGAGTATCCTAGAAGGACGAAATTGGGTTCAAGGGAGGCCCATCCAGCTCTGTTATCACCTCTAATAATAATATCTACTGGCTGAACCAAAGTGGATTTTCTGACAAAGACCAGCAAGTGTTAATGTGTTTATGTAGCTGGAGACATTCAATTTTGTGAGGGCCACGAGAAGTCTGTCTACACAGCACTGTGTATTTACATCCAAATGCAATTCCACACGTTTTTTCGTAAACTCACTCAATGACCTTGTGGAGGTTGATGGTCATTTTGGATTTAAAATATTTGAAACCACTTATTTAACTTCAGTTCAAATAGCTCTTCAAGCTCAACAACCAATTAAAGCCCGTCTAAAATCCTGCTTCCATTACTCACCTCCTGGCTGGGAATACATTCAAGTCTCAGGCCACTTAGTAAAATTATCCATGTTAATTAAAATGTCGATAGGCTAAAGAAGATAAATTATTTTAAAGGACTTTTTTTCTTATGTATCTAACATAGTTGCTGGCTGATAATACGTATCTTAGGGCATTCTAGAGCTTGTATAGTACCTTCTGATCCTAGGGTTTATTGAAAAGAAAACTCCTCTATTAATATCTGCTTCAAATATGAGATATGAATTTTTTCACTATTTAGGGAAAATCAATAATAACTCTATGAAGGACAAACTTTTCAGGATAAACAGATTGACAAATTTGACCTTTGACTCATCATCAGCAGTCAAGTCTCAGTTGTCCTACTTACTAACAAGCTATTCATTAGCAAGCAATCTGTCACTAGACAGTTCCAGAGAGTTTATCTGTCATGATGATGATGTATGGTATGTTTACCCCAAAATCTCACTGCTTTGTGTCCTTCAAGGAGACTCCCATTGAAAGAAGGTTTCAGTTGCCCTATGGCCAGTGCTCCTTTATGGGCTGTCATTGCCCTTGTAATAAAGGAAAGCTTTTCTTCCTGGAGAATAACCTGGTTGTGATTCGTGACATCTCAAACTCAGCATGGTTTTCACATGTTCAGCTTGACCTCTCAGCTTCATGCTCATCTTGCGACTTTTTAATTAGTTTCCTGACGTGTCCAAACAGCTGTCTTCTGGATGCATTTCAACTACCTACAGTATTTCCCTTGGCTGACTGAAAGCAACTCAATGCAATTATAACATATATTAACTATCTCTGATAGTTATAAGTCTTGCTCCAATCACCATAATATTTCTTATGGCCTTGCAAATCTAAGCCAACTACATTTCTCTGGAGAAAATTTCCTAGACTTTGCTTGTCTTCATTAATTTAAATCTTGTCTTAAAACACATATGGTAACACTAGTTAGCCTGAAGTCAAAAGTTAATACTTCCTGTTCCTCTATGAATTTTTATATTTGTTTTTATTTCCTTTAGTATTTAAAAAAGACAAACTATAAAGAAAATATTGAAACAACAAATAAGTAAGAGATTAAAAGAAAGAACTGGACTGTAAAAAACAATGATGGTATTAATTAATGTGGCCAATTCCTACTATTGCTATCAATCACTTTCCACTGTTTTTCCTTTCTGGTTTCATTTGCGTTGGTTAAGTGGAATGAGGGAAGAGGAAGGTGTTCTCCAAATTCCTTTTCGCCATATTGGCATCAGCTTTCATTAGTCACTCAGGGAAGATATTAAATATTTTGATAAGTGATAACATTAGGCTTAAAAGAAAAACAGCTTGGTTTATTGAGCATAATCTGCTAAAAAATAATGAGGACCAATTTTCTCACTAAGAGCGTCAGAGTTCTGTAGGACCTCTCCTCCTTGGGGTACTGGTGCTTAGGAAGGAATGAAGGGTGTGCAATAGAGAAAAAAGAGTGCATGTAGACAAGGGAAATTCATACATATGAGTAAATATTCAGCTGGACAAGTTTGCTAGCAAGAACACATTTAAAACTGTTGTCAAATTTATCCATTCAATGGCATCAGAAGCTCGTAAAACTAAAGTATAAGTAGGCAATTAAATTCATCTATTAATATTTCAAGTAGGTCTTCTTTCCCATTATCTAGCTCGACATTGTTTTTACTAGACTTCAGTCTTGTCTCAATAATATAAACTAATGTTTCTATCATGTTTAGTAGTCTACATTATAACAAAAAATAAAAGTCCTGCTCTCTACAGCCATTTGCAAAGCCTCTAGTTAAAGTAAACTTCAAAAAAGAATTAGAGATGTTCCCCCTACCACGCACACAGTTTATTGACTACTTTAGCACTTTGGTCTTCTTTCTGATTCTCAAATCACAGGTTTATTTTTACATATATTCCTTCTTGCTTGGACTAATACCTCCCCCATCTCTGCACAGCTGCCTCCTTCTTATCATTCAGTCTCTGAATATATAATGTATTTGAAGTCCCTGTTTGTCAGTCCTTGTCCAATTACCGTGTTTCATATTCTTCATTGCATTTGTTGCTATATATACTTAACTTACTTATTTGTTTACTTGTTGATTTACTATTTCTCCCATGCTAGAATATAATCCCCTAAGAACAGCAGTATTGTCCATTTTATACACTACCTTATCTCCAGAGCCTTCATACGTTCAATCAGAGTTTGGGTTACCCTGTCTATTACAGAAATATGTATGGCTACGACATAGACATTACTGAAAAATAATTATCATGCCTATAATTGAGGCAAATTGCCAGAACTTATTACAATTAAAGTATTTTATAAATTCTGATGTTAACCCAACACACCAATATATCTCACAAAAAGTTAAAGGCAGTTGGTCGAGGTTTTGTCGTGGTTTAAGTTTCCTGACGGTTGCTGATCTATGATGTGATGATGTGTTTTAAATTAATTGGCTAAGATTTTCCGTGTCATGGAACAACATTTACCTAGGGCTATTAGGCACCTTTCTTATGAAGAGGAGCCATGGATAGGTGAGTAATTTCAGGAAAGCCACAGTTTGTTTTTGTCTGCATGAAATGGTCTGTAGAGTAACTCATTCAGTGAATAATGAGATAATTGACATATCTAGAGCTTAACAATAACCCAATTACCATTGCTTA
The DNA here is from genome assembly GCF_037783145.1 of Equus przewalskii. NCBI lineage: Eukaryota > Metazoa > Chordata > Mammalia > Perissodactyla > Equidae > Equus > Equus przewalskii. The sequence goes on from NC_091832.1 coordinate 68,908,036, forward strand.
AGTTGCTATTCTGGTAAATCTATTATAGAAATAATTGATTTGTCCAAGACAGATCCCTGTTACAAAGTAGTCTGGTGTATGGCTGATGTAATGCCAAAAGGTCTGTGAGACACTATAATGTGGACAATAAGAGATAGGAGAAAATACATAAAGTTAGTGCTCACATACTATTGTTTTTTAAAAGATGTCTGAATGACAGACTCACTAAGGCTATTTTTTCTTATTATTTATAGTTCTGATAACATTTAGTGTGAACTTTCAACCTAGGAGTAAATTGAACTTATCTACAGATTTGGAGATAAAATTAGATGATTTTTATCCCATTCTAAAATATGTTTTTAAAATAGTCTTTTATTAGAGACACTCTTACACATTGCAGTAGTCTTACAAATTTTGAAAAACAAGTTCATTTTGAATGTAAGATCTTTGATGGCTTATAATTTGCTTTAATGTCTGAGAACTTGTCAATTACTAGTCAAACAATATAATTCAATTTTTTTAAGCCAAAAACTTCTGTTTCAATAAGCTAATTCACAAATGAGACCAAAAGAAACCCCCATTATTTTTCAAGGAAAAAAAGTCGTCTTCCGTTTTTTGGTTGTTGGACTTTAATAAGAGGTCAACTGCTCTTCTGTCAACTGCTCTTCTTTCAATACAGTGATCATTTTTACCATCCTAAGCCTGAGCTACTATCCTATAAATAGTAGTTCTCTCCTGCTGTGTTAGGGCCACATTAGCTTTAAAATGTGATTTGGAATAATTCTTTCTTGTTCTATACATCACCTTTTTGTCTTGTAACTCTTTCCCGTATCTTTATGCTCTTTCATCTTTATTGTTTTTGTATAATATTAGCAATACATAACATGTAAACTTGACTATTACTCATGCTTTCATTTATCTATTGTTACACAAAAATTTATCCCAAAACTTAGTGACGTATTTTGCTTATAACGTTGCAACTTGGGCAGGGCTCAGAAAGGTCAATTTCTCTCTACTCCCCTGGACTCAAGTAGGGGTTAGAATTTAATGAAGGCTCTTTTACTCAAATTTCTGGCAGTTGATGGTAGCTCTTGGCTGAGACCACAGCTGGGACTGTGGCCAAAACACCTACCAGTACGTTTTCCAGGTGGCTGTTTGGCTTCCTCACAACATGGTGACCGGGTTCTAAGGCAAGCCACCCATGTCCCATAAGAAGCAGGCAGAACCTATTTTGCCTTAAATGACCCAGACTAAGAAGCTATGCAGTGAAGTTTCTCCCACATTCTACTTGTTAGAAATGAATCACTGAAGTTAACCCATTTTAAGGGAAATGGAATTAGATTCCACCTTTTGATTGGAAGAGTACCAAAAATTTGCAAATATGTTTTGAAACTCCCAGAGCATTTAAAGTTTTTATTTATGGCAATATGGGAATCAGCAAAATAGATTAATAAGTCACAAAGAGTCATTCATACAGTTTTACACTTGGAACTACACCTAGAAATTGAGTTCTATTCCCTTATTTTAGATTTAAAGGAGCTAAAATTCAGTAAATTCAATACATTTTCAAAGGGTCAAATAGCTAGTTAGCTTGTGGTAGATCCAACAAGTGGAATCAAGAGTTTCCAATTCTAAGATAAATTGCTTCTACACACATGAAAAAAAAATAGCCCAAAGATATGTCTAGCTCAGGTATAGCAAGCATAATATAGTCAACTTATACGTAAATTTCCTATAACTCCTTAGTATAGAATAATTACTCATTTGGGGAAAATAACAATGGTCATTCTATTTTATTATTTTATTTATTTATTTTTAGTGAGGTAACATCAGTTTATAATATTATGTAAATTTCAGGTGTACATCGTCACATTTCTACTTCTGTGTATAAGACATTGTGTTCATCACCAAAAGTCCACTTTCCACTCATCACCATACAAATGTCCTCCTTTACCCCTTTTGTCTTTTCCCCATGCACCTTCCCCTCTGGTAACCACCACCTGTTCTCTATTTATGTGTCTGTTTCTTATTGTTCTTTTCTTTAATTTTCTACATATAAGTGAAACCATACGGTATTTGTCTTTCTCCATCTGACTTATTTTACTTAGCGTAATAAGTCAGGTCCTCAAGGTCCATCCATTTTGCCACAAATGGCAAAATTTCATGCTTTTTTATGGTTGAGTAGTCTTCCATTGTATATATACATAACACATCTTCTTTATTGATTCATTCAACAGTGGGCACTTAGGTGGTTTCCAAATCTTGACTATTGTAAATAATGCTGCAATGAACATAGGGTTGCATATATCTCTTCAAATTAGTGTTTTCATGTTCTTGGTTAAATACCCAGAAGTGGAATAGCTGAATAATATGGTAGTTCTATTTTTAATTTTTTGGGGAATCTACATACTGTTTTTCATAGTGGCTATGCCAATTTACAGTCCCACCAGCAATGTACAAGGGTTCCCTTTTCCCTACATCCTCTCCGACACTTATTTCTTGCTTTTTAGTAATAGTCATTCTGAAGTGACAGGCATGAAGTGATATCTCATTCCAGCTTTGATTTGCATTTCCCTAATAATTAGTGATGTTAAACATTTTTTCATGTGACTGTTGGCCATCCATATATCACCTTTGGAAAAATGTCTGTTCATATCCTCTGTCCATTTTTTAATCAGGTTGTTTGTTTTTTTGTTGTTGATTTGTGTGAGTTCTTTATATATTTTTGATATTAACCCTTTCTTGGATATATGATTTGCAAATATCTTCTGCTAAGCAGTACATTGTCTTTTTGTTTTGTTGATGATTTTTTTTGCTATGTGGAAACTTTTTAGTGTGATGTAGTTTCATTGTTTATTTTTTCTTTTGTTTCTCTTTCCTGAGGAGACATAACCAAAATGATATGCTAAGACCAATGTCAAAGAGCCTACTGCCTATGTTTTCCTCTAGGTGTTTTATGGTTTCAGGTCTTACATTCAAGTCTTTAACCCAATTTGAGTTACTTCTTGTGTATGGTGTAAGATAATGGTCTACTTTCATTCTTTTGCATGTGGCTGTCCAGTTTTCCCAACACCATTTATTGAAGAGACTTTCCTTTCTCCATGTATGCTCTTGACTCCTTTGTTAAAAATTAACTGTCCATAAATGTGTGAGTTTATTTCTGGGTTCTCACTTCTGTTCCATTGATGTTTTGGTTACTATAGCTTGGTAGTACACTTTGAAATCAGGGAGTGTGATACCTCCAGCTTTGTTCTATTTCTTTATTTTTTAAATCAAGGAAGAATTGAAGTCTCTTTGATTTGCTTCAAATCAGAACCCTAGGTGTTTCCATATCTTTATTTAAATAGAGTCTCTCTTGTTGCAACAAAGAAACATTATTATAAAAGCATTTTAAGAATTTACCTAGGTAAAGAGTGAGGTGGAAGAATGAGTTATACATAGTTCCCATCCTGAAATTAAATCAAAACCAGAAATTAAATCAAAATTCATATTAATGGGCACAGAGTTTTAGTGTGGGATGACGAAAAGTTCTAAAGATGAATAGCATTAATTCTTGGAGAACAATGTGAATATATTAATACTACTGAATTGTACACTTAAAACTGGTTAAAATGGGAAATTTTATATATGATTTACAACAATAAAAGACATAAAAATTAAATAGTAAGTAAAGACAAACTTTAAAATATATAGATAGAAAAAACTCAGCAATATGGTATTAGATGAAGGCACGGCTTGCTTTGATGTATGAAGTATTAATTTAATAAATTTTTAAAAAATAATTATAGATTTACAAAAATGTTACAAAGTTAATGCAGAGTTGCCATATACCCTTCACTCAATTTCTCCTAATGTTAACATGCATACTAGCATGCTGCATTTGTAAAAACCAAGAAATTAGTATATTACTGTTAAATAAACTCAAGACTTTATTCAGAATTCATTAGTTTTTCCATAAATGTCCTTTTTTTTGCTCCAGGATCCAATCCCAGACAGCACATTGCATTGTACAAATAGTTTTAAATATTTTTTTAGAACCTGGGGTTCAGAGCATATGTACGTTTTTCTAAAATGTGGATTTTTGATGACTTGTCATATGTGCATCACGATTTTTCCTCTATTCTCCTTACATTTTCTTCTATTCGAGTATATTTTATTCACATTTAAGCAGGTACATAACTGTCTACTATTAAATTTGCAAGTGCATTTTTTGCTGTGTATCTTCAAAATTAAAGCAAGAAGCACGTGTTGAACTATCACGTATCTCATTCTCCAAGGCAGATGCTATAAACGTAGATGCCTAAACCACTAAATCCAACATCACAGTCCCATTTTCCCTGCACTCTCATTGGATTAATGGCTCCAATGTCCACTATGTAACCTTGGGAAAATTACTTAGCCTCTTTTTAAACATTTTAAATAGTGCTAATAGCACTAAATTATATATGAGTAACTGAAGGGCAAAAGATGTTAAAGGATTTTGACATAGTGCTCTAAGTACTGGAAGCAAGAATAGAATTACAGCTGCTGGCATTCCAACTTTGGAGTGCCAAATAGTGGGGGTGATGCAGGTGAGCAGCAAATACAGTGTAAAGTCAAGTTAAACATCATGTTTCAAATACTGTTAAGATTTGTCCCACAGGAAATTCATTTGTTTATTCACTTTTTGCCTTATAAGCAACACATTTCAACTTTTATCAAGATCTCACCTATGTAGAGATTACTGTGGGCATTAACAGGAAAATGTTATATATTAAATAATCAAGCTTTAACAGTTGTTTGGAGAATTTAACACAAATTCATGGTCCATTTGAGGGTTCAGAAGGAAGCTAAAATTCCTTACGGTATTTTCCATTCCAGCGTTTGTTTATGGCATAGTATTTATTCTTCTTTATACAAAGAACATGTACTGGTCTGATTCTTAATAAGTTTATTATGGAAAATTTGGAAAACAAAAAAAGAAGAATGCAAAAATTATCTGTGACCCCATAAAAACATAGCTACTACCATTAAACTTGTGATGGATATTACATTAAGTCTTTTTCTCTATCCATCTCACTTTATTATTGTGGTATGCATAAATATAGACACATTTCTACTCATTCTGAAACATAGTAAAGTAATACTTTTTAATCATGTCCCTATTTAACAGTTTATCATCACATATATTTCCTTTGTTATTAAATATTAATTGTACTATTACAGTGGTATTATTAATTTGTTATTTGTTATATATTTTAATATGTTAATATATTTATATAATTATGTGATATATATTTATATTAATCTACAACCAATATGTTTGCAACTGCCAAGTTTCCCATAATGGGAATTTATTTGTTCAATCTCTTGTTTAACGTTTTTTCACAATATAAGCAATACTATAAAGAGTATTCTATATAAAAGAGAAAAATGTGCAAGACTATGATATTTTTCAATAATAAATTAGAGGAAATTGAATTAAGTCAAAAGGCACAAATATTTAAAGGACGTGGATGTGAATTTCTCTACTGAAATAATTTACCAATTTACTCTGCCACCAATAGTATAAGAGGGGTCCACTTTTTCCAACACTTGTAATGGCAGTGTTCAACGGCAACAACCAAATATTTTTTTCTCTCTCTTCCCTTCATCCTTTGGACATAAAGAGCAGCTAATTCTCTCTGTGAATTAGTGACAGACCAAAAAAACAATGAACGATTCTTTAGAACGTTCCAGTGTTATCCTGCTGAGGACATAGGTGCATTGGAAAAGATCAAAAACATCATAATATCCAATATTCAAAGCATAATAATTATACATAAGGCTTTGATCGTAGGAGATCATCGATATTATCATATAGTTTACTGCAAAAAAATAATATATGTGTTTTCCTCTATCCATTTGAAATACAGGACACTTGGGTCACTGGATCTCCAACACGTTTTACAAAAGTTCATTGCATGCCTTGTTTATTCTGAGCAACCCCTCAGAAAATAGAACATTCAACTCCGGACAGTTCAGTTTCTGATCCTTTCACAATTTGAATGCAAAGGATATTTACATACATATTACAGTTAAAACTCAGCTGAGCTGATTTATTTGTGTTTCATCAAGTCAATTGGAATTCTTAAATGTAAAAGTCACAAGAAGAAAGCTAAAACTCAGCTCTCTATTTTTATTAATATTCTTTAATATATTCAGAAAATTATATCAATATTTCAAGAGCACATATCTATTGCACACTACTGGCAAGAGTAATATGGGGGAAAGTAATGACTGGTAAAATCATTTTTTTCAAAACAAACTTGCTTCTGAAATAGTATGTTAAAATAGATGAATCAGTAGAAAATTATATTTGATTAATTCTCTCTATTGTAAGTTTTCTGTCTTTGTTTTATCACTTTCTTGTTTTCTTTTCTTTTTAACATGTGACGTTTGGTATAAGATAACGATTTACCTAAATCTTCCTTTGAGTAAAGAGTAGTTCCTCTCCATCACACAATAAGCTCTTAATAAATATTTGTTAAGTGAATTTATGAATAATGAAATTATTTCCTTTATTGTATTTAATTCCATACCATTCATGATACTCAGTTTACAGACAGGGTTTAAATCAAGTGAGAATACATGGAATATTAATTTAATATAAAATGAAAGTACTGAAATTTAACCTCAGATGATAAAGGAGAAGTAGCTCCCAAATTCCTGTGTTGTAAAGATAGTATCTTATTCCGTAGAATCACTGGGAATTTGTTTCTTGACACTAAGACAGAAAGTTTTCTATTAAATTAATCAAAGTTAAAGGAAGTGCCAAGAAAGTAGTCATTATTGGTTAGAAAAAAGACTTGAGGGGCCGGCCCTGTGGTGCAGTTGATAAGTGCATACGTTTTGCTTCTCAGTGGGCCGGGCTTCACCGACCCAGATCCCAGGTGCAGACATGGCACCCCTTGGCAAAAGCCATGCTATGGTAGGCGTCCCACGTATAAAGTAGAGGAAGATGGGCACGAATGTTAGCTCAGGGCCAGTCTTCCTCAGCAAAAAGAGGAGGATTGGCAGTAGTTAGCTCAGGGCTAATCTTCCTCAAAAACAAAAAAAAAAGAAAGAGAAAAAGTCTTGAAAATGATTGGAAAGCAGTAGAATTTAGGAAGTTATTACCTAAGATTTCCTGATAAACAAAGTAATATTTAAAGAAGATAAAAACAACTCTGTTTTTTATGTTCAGATAAAAAGGACAGGAATTTTACTAAAATGTCACTAACATTTAAATTAAGTTTCTGGCAAATTTAAAAATTAGACATCTGTCATTTAAAAAGTCATTACTAACTATACAAAGGAGCTTTTTAAACACAAACATTCTTCAGTGTCACAGAATAATAGATCTTTGAAAGATACAAAACTATATTTATAGAATAGTTTGAGAACGCGAAATTACTACCTTTGATACATTCTTAGTGTTAAATGACATCTTCTTTATATTTTATTATAGGATGAACACTCTTTATTATTACTATAGTTTGGATTTTAGTGAGTTTTATGTCTGTGAAAAAAATCATGGATAAAAATTCCTAGTGGCAGAAGTAACCTTTTCTCTATTAGTGTAGCCCAATTCAAACAATACAGTAGCATAATAAGAAGGTGTATGCTTCTCAAACGGCTGGCTTCATGGGCACATGACTTACCCTTAAAGGATCCAGTGCTTGGTTCAATGTGCTTCTGTAGCTCTCCTAAAATTCTTAATTATTTTACCTCCGAACTTAGATTTAGTATGTGAAGTTTGATGAGACAATTGAGCATATACATGCATGAGCAGAAGAGATATGTGCAATATGCATATCCACTAGTCCTTGTCACCCCTGTCACATAGAGCTTGTGATGTTCCACAAGCATAGAATTCTGGTGGACCCATGATGTGTGGGAGTACAGCAAGACTCAAAGTGAACGCAAGGTAAGTGTGCCAGGTCTATGACTCAGTAAGTGCTGGGTGCTAACAATCCTGAGAAGCCACGCCTTCTGTTTGGAACAGAACTTGCTTCAAACATAGAAGAAAATGGCATTCTAAGACACATCTGTGACGAAGGAACCCTATCATATCCTTTCTTATGTTACTTCCCTGAATTAGCCAACCATTTACACTGAAAATTACGACAAAGAAGAAAGAGAATAGCCCACAGTTCCTTGTCCTTTCAGTCCTTCCTTACGCACCAGGAAGCTAAAGGCAGAAAGCTTTGGTAGAATGTGCACATATCAAGAAATGAAATAAAATCAATTGAGTTAGATTTGTGAAGAATTTTTATTCTTCTTGTAAGAATGAAATATATGTGCAAGCTATGAAATATGAATTGTGGAAATTTAGTGATTCTGCATATGAGTTAAATGTCCCTATATTTGCATTTTAAATTCTCATTGCATAATATAAAGATCAATGGCATAATTCATGATAGCAATTTTAAATTATAAGTTTTACTTAGAATGATACTGGATAGCAAATTTTAGAAACACTATGACAAGTTGAGAGAGATAGAGAGATACCACAGGAAAAAAGAAAAATAATTCTATATTTTAATATCTTTGAAGTCACCTTGTTTCTGGTTTTTGAACAAGAGCTCCATATTTTTATGTTGCACTGGACTTTGCAAATTATGTAGTCAGTTATCCTCACAAAATTCAAGTTGTAGTGTCTGAAATAATATATACTATTCAGATGGATTGGTCTGTGGAGTAGCATACTCATAAAGGAGATGCTAAGATGGAAAAGGCTATAATTAGCAAAAATGAGGAGAAAAATAAAATTAAAAGAATAAGAGTTGTTATTATGGACAATAAAATGCAAAAAACAATATGAGCAAAATCTGTAAAATCATAAAGATTACGCTCCATTATATACAAGGAAATTTAATAAATCTTAAGAAATAGATAGAATGTACCATTCTTGAAAGATGGAAATATATAAATTGAGGACAAAACAAAAGTAAACTAATAAAAGTAAAGCAAGCAATGCAAAATAAAAATTTCAAAAATCAATAATTTACTTTGAATCTAGAATTTACTTCCATCCATGCAGATTGCCACTATCAAACTCCTTCTATGACAATCCTGTTTTGCATTCCTCCTCTCGTGGATCTATGCATACGACACAGCAGGGAGTTCCTGATGACCAACTGACTGAGGCAGAAAAACTCCAGCCTGATTTACATGCATCTGTATGATACACTGGTGCTAGCCAAAAGTGAAGAGCTAGAGTACTATCGTGTGAATCAGGGATGATTGTGAAGGACAATGGTGAGGGAAAATACTCCAGAGAGCAAAACTTTAGGCAGTATGTTGGTGGGTCACTCTGTCTGAAGGGAGAGATTGCCAAAAGTACAGATCTATACTGATTCATGGGCAACTGTAAACAGTTTAAGCGGATGTTCAGGATTTGGGGGCATTAGGATTAAAAGATTGGTGACAAGGAAGTCTAGGGAAGAGTTATGTGGCTGACCCTCTCAGAATGGGATAGACTATGAAGATATTGTGTCCCATGTAAATGTGCACCAAAGGACATTCACTGCAAACGAGGATCTTAATAATCAGACAGAAAAAAAAAAAATGATGTGCTTTGTGGCTGTCAGTCAGCTTCATTCCCCAGCCATCTCTCCATAGACCCATGAACAAATTGACCATGGTGGCAGAAACAGAAGTTAAACATGGGCTCAAAAGCATGAACTTCTTTCCAGCTAGTGTTACTGCTAAGTCTCAGATCTGCCAACATCAGAGACCAATACGGATTCTCTGAACTGGAACCACATGTGTAGAAGAATGCAAGTAAAGTGGGTGCTAAAGGGGTGGAATGTGCCAGGCATCAATTCATTGCTTCTCAGCTCCAAACTCACCTTTTCTTGCCTTGCTTTGCAACATGAGAGCTAGATTTTGTACACATTTCTTGCCACCTTGCACAAATGTTAAGCTTCATCAGTAGCGAGAGCTGGAAGGACACTATAGAAGGAAGGGTCTTCCCATCCTGGCTCTGGTGTGCTTTCCCCAGCTTGCTTCTGTAGTACAAAATGATGAAGAACATATTGGATACCCAGCAGTGCTCACTTGTTGTGCATTTTAGTATTAATTTAATGGGCAGTTTCCAGTGAGTTTCATGAGTTCCCCAGGTGGCTTCCCAGAAAGTGTTACAGGTGTTCCAGGGAGCAGGTTACTGGAGTGATTTATTAACATCATCTTCATGAGTGATTTCTCCATGAGTTTCACCATCATCCCAGAGGTCAGCTTCCCAGTGAGTTCAGCTGGCACCCTTGTGAGTCTCCCAGTTCCTTTAGTGGGTGGCTTCCCATTGAGTTACACCAGAACATGAGAGACTGGTCCCCTGCATGCCAGCCCTGAACTGAGGCACCTCAGTGATCTTCTTCACCATTTGATGTGCTACAGCCTCTCCATTTTCCACAAGGCATGGGTCTCAGCTGTGCAGGAGTAAGCCCCTCTCCCAATGTGTTCATTTCTTGGACGTTATGCTTCGATCCTAAAGGTAGTGTCTGTTCCCTGTATTTACTAGATCTGAAATCTTTAGAGGTCTTTTTACTGCTTAGTAGTTACATTTTTTTCTAATTATAATGACTCTTTATATTAAAACTTTCCTCTTTAAATTACTGTGTGGTTTCTGTCTCACGGATAAGCCAAAACTGATACAAAAGGTATTCCTTACACTAATTGAAACAGATTAATTTTGCCTATTTGAGAACTTCATATAAACAGAATCGTACAGTATGTATATTTTATAAGTGGCTTTCTTCACTCAGTATAATAATTTGTGATTCATTAATGTTGTGGCTATCAGGAGTTACTAGAAGTTTGTTTTTACTGCAGAGTAGCATTTCATTGAGTAAACTACCATAATTTGTTTATCTATGCTTTTGTTGATGGACATCTGGACTGATTTTACTTTGGGGTTATTATGAATGAAACTGTTATGAACATTTCTGTATGTCTTTTTATTTTATGTATGTTTTCATTTCTCTTCTTTTCATTTCTAGCGAGTAAGTACCTATGAGTGAGTTGTTGGCACCAAAAGTAGGTGTATGTTTAACTTTATAAAGATACTTGCCAAACTCTTGTGATTAAACCATTTTACGTTACCACAAACAATATATAAGGGATCAGCAAGAGTTTTGCTTCTTCCTTTCCAGTTTGGATTCCTTTTATTTCTTTTTCTTGCCTCATTTCTTTGGCCAAAACCTTCAGTACTATGTTGAATGGGAGTGATGAGAGTGGGCACCCTTATCTTGTTCCTGTTCTCAGAGGGATGACTTTCAATTTTTCCCCATTGAGTATGATGTTGGCTGTGGGTTTGTCATATATGGCCTTTATTATGTTGAGGTACTTTCCTTCTCTGCCCATTTTAATCAGAGTTTTTATCATAAATCGATGTTGCATCTTGCCGAATGATTTCTCTGCATCTATTGAGATGATCATGTGATTTTTATTCCTCATTTTGTTAAGTGGTGTATCACACTGATTGATTTGTGGATGTTGAACCATCCTTGTGTCCCTGGAATAAAATCCTACTTGATCAAGGCGTATGATCCTTTTAATGTATTGCTGTACTCGGTTTGCTAATATTTTGTTGAGGATTTTTACATCTATGTTCATCAGCAATATTGGCCTGTAATTTTCCTTCTTTGTGTTGTCCTTGTGTGGTTTTGGTATCAGGGTAATGTTGACCTCATAGAATGAGTTAGGAAGTATTCCTTCTTCTTCAATGTTTTAGAATAGTTTGAGGATAGGTATTAAATCTTCTTTGAATGTTTGGTAGAATTCTCCAGAGAAGCCATCTGGTCTTGGACTTTTGTTTTTTGGGAATATTTTTGATTACCGTTCCAATCTCTTTACTTGTGATTGGCCTATTTGGATTCTATATTTCTTCTTGATTCAGTTTTGGGAGGTTTGTGGGTCTAAGAGTTTATCCATTTCTTCTAGGTTATCCAATTTGTGGGTATATGTTTTTCAGTGTTTTCTTCTAATCCTTTGTATTTCTGCAGTATCTGTTATAATTTCTTCTCTTTCGTTTCTAATTTTATCTATTTAAGCCTTATCTATTTTTTTCTTGGTGAGTCTGCCTAAGGGTTTGTCAATTTTATCTTCTCAAAGAACCAGTTCTTAGTTTCATTGATCCTTTCTAACATTTTTTTAGACTCTATTTCATTTATTTCTGCTCTAATTTTTATTTCCCTTTTTCAACTGACTTTGGGCTTTGTTTGTTCTTCTTTTTCTAGTTGTTAGTTGTAGCTTAAGACTATTTACTTGATATTTTTCCTGTTTTTTGAGGTGGGCCTGTATTGCTATGAATTTCCCTCTTATAACTGCTTTTGCTGCATCCCAGAAGAGTTGGTATGTTGGATTTTCATTTTCATTTGTCTCCAAGTATTTTTTGATTTCTCCTTTAATTTCTTCATTGATCCAATGGTTGTCCAGTAGCATGTTGTTTGATCTCCACATATTTGCCTATTTCCTGGCTTTTTTCTTGTGGTTGATTTCTAGTTCATAGCATTGTCGTTGGAAAAGATGCTTGATATGATTTCAACCTTCTTAAATTTACTGAGGCATGCCTTTTTCCCCAAAATATGTCTATCTTTGAGAATTTCCATGTGCACTTGAGAAGAATGTTTATTCTGCTGTTTTTGGGTGAAATGTTCTATATATATCTGTTGAGTCCATCTGCTTAAGGGTTTAATTTAAATCCACTATTTCTTTGTTAACTTCCTGTCTGGATGATCTGTCTATAGATATAAGTGGGGTGTTGAGGCCCCCAACTATTATTGTGTTTCTGTTAATTTCTCCCTTTAGGTCTGTTAATAGTTGCTTTATATACTTGGGTGCTCCTGTGTTAGATGCACATTTATTTATAAGTGTTATGTCCTCTTGGTGGAAAGTCCCTTTTATCATTATATACTGCCCTTCTTTGTCTCTCCTTGTCTTTTTTTATCTTGAAGTCTGCTTTATCTGATATAAGAATGGTAACACCTGGGGCTGGCCCCGTGGCCGAGTGGTTAAGTTCGCGCGCTCCGCTGCAGGCGGCCCAGTGTTTCGTCGGTTCGAATCCTGGGCGCGGACATGGCACTGCTCATCAGACCACGCTGAGGCAGCGTCCCACATGCCACAACTAGAAGAACCCACAACGAAGAATACACAACTATGTACTGGGGGGCTTTGGGGAGAAAAAGGAAAAAATAAAATCTTTAAAAAAAAAAAAAAAAAAGATTACATTTTAGAATAATTTTTAAAAAAAAAAAAAAAAAAAAGAATGGTAACACCTGCTTTCTTCTGTTTGCCATTTACTTGGAGTATCACTTCCATCCCTTCACTCTGAGCCTATGTTTGTCTTTAGAGCTGAGATGTGTCTCCTGGAAGTGGCATATTGCTGAATCTTGTTTCCTAATACATCCAACTAGTCTGTGTCTTTTGATTGGAGAAATCAATCCATTTACATTTAGAGTGATTATTCATATATGAGGGCTTAATACTGTCATCTTATCTCTTGTTTTCTGGTTGTTCTATATTTCCATTGCTTCTTTTCCTTTGTATTTTTGACTGCCATTTCATTTTGGCTGTTTTCTGTGTAGGTTTTCTCAGTTTTCTTTTTTTTATGAATTGTGGCTGTGCTATGATTTTGTATTTAGTGGTTACAGTGAGGTTTGTATGAAAGATCTCACAGATGAGATAGTCCCTTTTCTGATAGCCTCTTCTCTCCACTAGCCTTAGCAGGTTCCATCCCTTTCCTCTTCCTCTTCTGACTTATTGTTGTTACAAATTATTCTGTTTTGTTTTGTGAGTTTGTGACCAAGTTGAAGTGTTTATAGTTAATTTTGATGCTCCCCTTACCTTTATCTTTTAAGTTATAATTAAGTATGTGTTACCCTCTTCTGAAAGAGAGCTACAGTTTTCTTATTTTGTCTGTCTATTTCCTTGATCAAAGCTTTGTAGACCTTTGCCTTTTTTTTTCCAGGTATGAGGGCATCATTAATCATTTCTTGTAGGGGAGGTCTAGTGGCAAAGAACTCCCTCAGCTTTTGTTTATCTGGGAAAGTTTTTATTTCTCCATCATATCCAAAGGATAGATAGTTTTGCTGGACAGAGTATTCTCAGATGGGAGTGTTTGTCTTTCAGTATTTCGAATATATCATTCTGTTCTCTCCTAGCTTGTAAGGTTTCTGCTGAGAAATTCGCTAAAAGCATGATAAGCATTCCTTTGTAGGTTATTTTCTTCTGCCTTGCTGCTATTAATATATTTTCTTTGTCATTGACTTTTGCCAGTTTTACTGTTATATGCCTTGGAGAAGGTCTTTTTGCATTGATGTAATTAGGAGTTCTATTGGCTTTATGAATTTGTAAGTCTGGTTTTTTCCCCAGGTTTTGGAAGTTTTCAGCAATTTGAACAAGCTCTCTGCTCCTTTCTCTCTCCCTTCTCCCTCTGGAATACCTATAATCCTTATGTTGCTTTTCCTAATTCAGTCAGATATTTCTCAAAGAATTACTTCATTTTTAAAAAATCTTACTTCTCTCTCCTCCTCCACCTGAAGAATTTATATATTTCTATTCTCTAACTCACTAATATTTTCCTGCATAACATCAGCTCTATTTTTAAGAATTCTAGATTATTTTTTATCTCATTAATTGTATTCTTCAAATCCAGAATTTCTGCTTGTTTTTGTTAATAGTTTCAATCTCTTTGGTGAAGTATTCCTTCTTTTCATTAATTTTATTGCTGAGCTCTTTGTCTTCCTGAGCTTTCTTGTGACTCACATTTATTTATGACAGCTATTTTGAATTTTCTGTCATTTAGATTGTAAATTTCTGTGACTTCAGGGTTGGTTTCTGGAGATTTGTCATTCTCCTTGTGCTCTGAATTATTGTTGTAGTTTCTCACGGTTTTTGATGAGTAATCTTTTGCCAGGGAACTTGAGGTGGTATCAGCTCACAGATTCCACCTGCAACCACTAGGGTGAAGCAATAGCTGTGTTTCTGATCCCACCTCATCTGCTGGACGTTGTGTGGCTATGGTGGTCCCAGCCATCGGGAAAGAATTCACATGCAGACTCAGGGCTTCTCCTGCACTCAGGTGCATTCCCACATGTGGGACCACAGTGATACCATGGGCACCAGCATGCATGCATATATCTGCCACCACCTCTTCTTAGAGTTCTTACCACTGTGCTTGGTGGGTGGGGCTTCTACATGGGGTCCAAGTATGGGCCACTCGTTAGAACCACAGCAGCAGGGTGGGCTCTCCCACCAGCCAGGAGAGCATTGATCTTGGGCCCTAGGCTGCACTGCCCCTTCCCACAGTCACAAAGAGGCATGCTCCAACTTTCAGAGCAGCATCAGTACTATGGGTGCTTGTGCCAGCCAAGAAGGTGTTCAAGAGTGTGCACAGGGTTGCTGGGGAAGGGAGGGTTTCACTCAACTATCTGCAACACTTCTCTGGGCTCCAGTCCATCCACCTTCAGAGGTATAGCTCCGTGGACCTCTCAAGTGTCCTGTTGTGCTGTCTGGCTATACTTCATTATTTGATGAATGTCCATTTAGTTGTAGCAAAAAGGGAGAGATAAAGGGAACTGCTCCCTCTGCCATGTTGCTGATGTCACTCTATAGGATTTCTTTTTTGTTATTTTACTTCCAGAATGATTTATCATCATCACCTTCATTGTCATCATTATTATTATCAGCAGCAGTAACATCACCATTATTTCATGCTGTCAATCCTTATTTAGGTTTACCAATATGCACTTCAATTTCTGCACTGACCATTCCTTTGGTATTTGATCTTTACTTTCTGGGTTTATTTTCTTATGTTGTAAATTATATTATTTAGTAATATACCTTATTTCAGCAAGGGTTTTCTTTTTTCTCTCAATCTGTGTCTGTAAGCAAATTTATTTCACCCTTCTTGCCTGATGGTACAGGTGGATATATAATTCTATTTGATAGTTATTTTAATGTATCATTTGAGATTTTTTTTCATTGTCTTATAACTTAAATCTTTTTCACATGAAAAGCCAGCTCTAATTCTCATGGTCATTAATTTCTAAGTAATCTATCTTTTTCTCTCTTTGTAATCCAGTAATTTAGTCATTAATATCAAACAGAGATAGGAGATGAACCATTTCTTGTTTTGAAGAAGGGTGATGGAATTGAGATCCATGAATAAAATAAAAGTACAAAAGACTTTCCTCTTTATTATTCATCAGATTACCAACCCTCAATGAAAGATATTAGTGAGAAAATATGTTTGCTTATGGAAATACCACTGGACTTCTTATCCCTACCAAATCCAAACCTCTAGAGATGGACATGACTCCTATCCAGGTCATACACTATTCTCACAGATTAGGCTCAGCTGAATATGAATTCACATGTTAAAATCATAAAAAATAACACTGGGGAAAAATCCATCATGCATGACTGCAAATTATTTTCAAGAATATGCCAGACATCATATCATTTCTTTCATAAGTATTATTTTCATATGTACACCACACTACTCAAATGTATACATCTCATCTTAGACAACACCCATTTCCATTACTTGCTTGATTTTTCTCCATACCATGTATCATTACCTAATATCAATATCAATATCTAATATCAATTACTTATTTGTTTATTTTCTCTCTCCAATCTCCATTAGAATGTGAGGTCCATGGGAAGCTTTATATGTTTGGTTCGTTGCAACATCTACAGTGATTGTTATGACAGTATTGGCACATATAGTGTTCAACAAATATTTGATGAATAAGAAAATTTATTCTCTTGTGCTAAAAAATACAATGTTATGAGACTTGTCTTTACTAAACATACATCATTCCTCATAGCTACAAATGGTGAATCTAGCCAACTTGAGGGATAAAATAAATCACTGGTGAGGAGTGGGTTTTATTTTGCATTATCCTTACAAAGGGGATGAATCACAAACATTTACTTTCTAGCATGCTTAGAAGGTAAACTTAAAACACTTTAAAAACATCCAATTTACATTTCTGAAAAAGGAATAATCAATCACATATTTAATCTAACAATACTTGCATGCACCTGCCAACAGACAAATACATTCATTAAGCCTAGAGAAGAATGTATGCATGTGGAAAAAATACTGCATTCACATTACTAGAAAAAGAAAGAGAATTTTATGTACAAATGTGCCCACTGGTATTACTACTGAATACTAATAACATATCAGTACCCTGAAGTGACTAAATATATGCCAAAGTGTGCTCACTGTTTCAATAATTTTAAATAATTTCAACAAATAGAAGTATTTCATAACTCATTCTTCATTCAGAGAGGTTTCTTCATAGTCTCCTTGGGGATTCAATGAGGACTAGCTTTCCTCTATCATACTTTGTAGATAGCCTTGGGCTTATTGTGAATTTTCATGGTTGATTTTATTTTATATGAATGCCAGGATCATATACTTTCATTTCAATTCATTGTTTCTGGCTTTAGCCTGACCTTTTGGTTTTATTTTTATTGCCCTTTTCTCAACCATCAACAATCTTGGTTTTACTGGAACAGAGTAATCATTTTAGTGACTTTGGAAAAGTAAGGTAATTAAGACTCATTTTAGTTTGAAGGTAAGTACTTTGAACCACAAAGTTAGGGTACTTTTCAAAGCATTTGAGTGTCCAAAGGTCACATATGAAAGTGAATATGTGACATGACGTAGGTCTGGAAGATAAAAGTATAGACAATATTATCCTTGGATTCTGTTTCTGTTCAGAATAGAGGGCATCTGTTGGGAATAGTGGGCATCTTTGACTCTCTTCTAATAACCAATTCTGTAATTGACACATTTTCAGGTCCCTGGACCTCATGTTCCCAAAGCAGAAGATGGGAATCAAACCATGAAGCCTCTTCTTTATAAATGTTTATATATAATAGCCAAATTAGCTTCAAAGGACTTAGTTATCTTGGAAATAGCTGCATTTATAACTTTCATTCTTTTCATTTCCCACTATAAATAATTAACAGAAGAGAGAGGGAGAAAAAATATAGTAATCTTAAAAAGTCATCTTTTTACAATTTGCAAAGAGACAATTTAATCAGGAGAGCTCAAAAATAAATAAATAAAATGAAATCAAACAGACTGAAACAGAAATTTCACTATTGTCAACAATAATAGATTGTCTAAATGATGCAAAAGTTCACTAAACCTCTACAGTCTTGGACATTGGTGTAGACATCAGGAAAAAATCCTGAATGATGAATAGAAGAGATAAAATTTTATCAAATGGAAAAAAATTGATACTCTATGAAGTTATATTTCCAAATTTCATGACTCAAAGAATTGATTTTAATTTAATATATGTACTTTGTGTATTTGAATTCAAATCACAGAGCAAAGCAGGAACTTTAAAAACCGTGACTAAACAGATGAGAGTAAAATCCATCAATATCTATAACAGGAACATTTGAATTAAAACTTTTTCTCTAAAGAGTATGCAATTAAACAAGTTTTAATGTACTAATTCACAAATTTTCATTAAGCACTTAAAAAAATCCCACCCCTTTGATAAGTGATAGGAATCTAGTAAATGAATAAAGTCCCTTATTTCCCACATTCTTCCAATGGCAGGAGAGGACTGTAAAGAAAATTTTTCAATAAAATGTGCCAAGAGGAAAGAACAATGGACGTGGTGAAGAAAATTGTGAATTTTCATGAGGAACAGTAAACGAAATCTTCAAAAAAAGAACATACATGACCAAAGATTTAAAGTTTAAGCAGAGTCTGCTATGCAGTTTGAGGGGACAGGAGGATTCTAGTTGTAGAGAAAGCATGAACAGAGGTTCAGAAGGATTAAGATGTTTAAGAAAACGCATTTCAGATTTTGCTTTTATAAATAATACATCAAAAACATTTTTGTGCCTTAATTTTATGATTTACGAAGAACAGACTCCTAAAAGTGGAGTACTGACTTAAAGGGTACAGTCACTTCTAAGAATATTAATGTTGTCCTTATTACTATTGATATTGCATATTTTTTCCATGACCCTTAACTACAGTACTTTTTGTGTGATAATATTTAGATGGCACAACTTTTTATATGTTTATCTTTCAATATTGTAAATGAAAAAAAGGTTAAACTTCCTTTTCCTTCATCAGAAATCTGTTCTTTGCATTTGGAGAGTTGTAAAAATTTCTCTATATTTATTTTAGGATTATTCACATACGTAATTTGTATCTTTTTCCTTTATACCCTGTGTGATTCAGTGAGACGATTCAAATTAGGATCCACATGCTTCAGTTCAGAGAAATTTTAAAATTATTTCTTACATTAGTACTTCTCCATCAGTATCTTTATTTATTTCTAGGACTCCTATATTTAAATAACAGTTCTCTGGAATGTGTCTTTGAATTCACTAATTGTTTTTCACTCTTTATTTATATTATTTTCTTGCTTCTCCAATCAACGACATATTCCTTCCACTCAGACTGTTTGCTTTTGTATTGTTATTGTTGTCTTAAATAGTCTTTGGGATATAATTAAGTCTCTTTGAAAATTTGCTGTTGTTTTTGTTAAAGTTCTTTTTTTTTCATATCTCTTACTCCTGTTTCGACAGCATCCTTCTTTGCTAATTTTCAACTTGTTTTTTCTCATTCCCCTGTCTGAATCTCTTTACTGTTTACTTGTTCGTACGTGTTTTTCTTCAAACATTTTCAAACATCCATAGAAGTCAGGTGTTGGCATCTCTTGGTCAGTGACAGATAATCTGCATAAGAATATATTACTGTTTCTGATCTTGTAGACACAATCAAAAGTCTAGTAACTCGCTACCTGATGAGGCTGGAGTAGGAAACCTCTATCTCTAGAGTTCTCAGTGCAAAATTAGAATCCTCTACCATTGTAAGACAGGGGAGCAACTCGGCCCTCCAATAAAGTTTCCTGTGGTTTTCCTGAATTGATAAGATTTAAAGCCACTCCCACAGCTCACCTGGAGTAAATAGTTTTTGTCCATGGCTTCTCCTTTGCAGTGGTTCCTCAGCTCTCACTTGGTGCCAGGAATAATGGACTTTTATATCCCTTTTTGGCCCTTGAGAACTTGGAAGTACTCAACCTCCTCAGATGTACCTTCAAGCTCCACATTATGACCTTTATTTGTTGCCTTATTGCAAAAGGTGATTTGGGAAGAACCAAAACTAAGACTACACTCTTTTTAAATGATAACTAACTATTAGTTATTTCATGTTTCAATTCCTTTTCCTTTTCCCATTGCTGTCTGGTTGTGAGCTTAAGTATATAATGTGGTCTGATCGGGAAGGGACACTTTTGAAGACTGAGTCTAATGGTTTAGATGGAATGAATCTCTCCATGACTGGTTATTGCCTAGAAATATCAGTTTCCTTTAGAGGTCAGGTGGTCAAAGCTGAAGTCATCAATTATCGTTTTCTGAGTTTTATTAGAGAATTTCTTGCTAATGTAATTAATAATAGTAGCTGTTCTCAACTAAATTAAACCACGGTATCAATTTCAGTGTGTTATAATGACAATTAGCGAAACTCAATAGAAATCTAATACTTTTATTTCCTGTTGCTGCAAGTCTATATTGTGGCCTCAAATTATTACTCATTATAACTCTCAGTTATTATTATTACAACTCTCTTTTATGTTTTAATTCAACAATAAGAATTTATGTAGAAATATACAATTACTTTATTTAACTACAAATAAAACTAAAATGCTTTCATAAATAGAGTAATAGTTGAAATGGGAACAATAATCAAAATGAGAATGATATATATTGAAACAAATAAAAACTAAAATGTACTCGTTTGTGCAACTTACACACTCTGATTATAATGAGAGTCATAAAGAGGAAAATAATCAAGTCTCCAGTAGATTAACTGCTCCATATTTCAAGAGCATTGTTTGACTTCACAATTTGTGTTTCCATTATTGAGTAGAATAAACATTCATACACATCTATTAATGTTCTTATACCATTTAAACAGAAGAATTTTCTTTATTTTATGTGAAATAAACCATATGGAGACTTGTTATTTAAGTTGCAAATGGGCATTGAGAGAAAAAAATACAATGCTTACCATAGCCAACTAAAATATGTTTGAGATTTTGTGTAGTAGCTGGATCTAGAGGAAATTATGTGGAATGTTTCTTTTGAATGTTGAAAATCAAGTAATTGACAGTTGAAAGTCTTTAATGAAAGTGTTATTTTAATCAATAAGCACATATGGACAGAACATGCAGTTCTGTATACTAGAATTTTTTTTATAATACTGCATCACTCAGATATGATACAGATCAACTTATAATGATACAAAGCAAAAAATAAAATATGACAGATAACTTGTGAGATGGAAGTTAATACTGCTCTCTAAGGATAGTCTTGTAAATGGAGCTATTTATAATTATTATATTTTATACTATTTTGTATCATATATCATGTTATTTTGTGAAATACTTAAAGTATTTGGGTTATAATCTGATAATATTAGTAACCACATATTAAAATATTTAAATTTTGTTTCTTCAGAATAAGATGAAGTACTATAAAATGATGGTTAACTATTTGATATTATAAATGTGAAACCAGCACCTTTAAACATTGAATCACACATTATATATTTGGTGAGGGTTTGAGCAGTAGAGTGTAGATGTGAATGAACATTTGAACCAACTGCCCAACATCCCCCTTAAAATATTCTTAAGGGAAATTTTATTGATAAGATTCAGTCTAGAGAAGAAAGAATGTCCCAGTATACAAAGTAATATTGTGCAAAATAACTGAAGGAATCTCTAGTGCAACAATAAATGTCAAGGACCCAAAGTAGCACAACTTGGAGCAGCATCACAAGATTCCGCAATTGAGTTATGAAGCACAGCAACAGATTAAAACAACCACCCTGCTGTAGTCAAAAGTCGAGGGTGGTTGAAGTGGAACAAAAGGGGAAGGAAACAAACTGACTCAAGAAGAATGACATCAGCAAGATGGCCAAAAAGGAGTTTCCAGTGCTTGTTCTTTCATGGAAACATCGTTTGAACAACTACCCATGCACAAAGATACCTTCACAAGACCTAAGGAATCTAGGTGAAAGATTTCAGCACCTAGGTGGAGGACAAAAAGAGGAAAAGATGCTTTGAAGATGGTAGGAAGGTCCGTTTCACATTACCCATGTCACTCCTTCCCAAAGCCCTGGCAGCACACTATGGAAAAAGATAACCTCTTTGTGGGGAAAGGAGAGTGAAGTGAGCACCCAACTTCACCTGGGACCTGAGGACCAGGCCTGCCCCAGTGAAACCAGTGTTAGTCTGGCTCCTACAGCTCCAGGCTTCAAGGCGGCCTCAGTGTCAAATAAGCTCTTATAGACTCAGATGCCAGGCAAGTCCTAGCTCCAGCTGGCCTCTGCAAACCCAGGTGCCAGATTCACCCCATTATCAGACTAGCACCCACTGGCCCAACCTCCAGAATTTCGGAAAGGAATCAAAGCATACCATTCAAAAAGAATTATGAAACCATAAAGAGAGACAGTGAGAGAGAAAGAAAGGAGCAAAGAAACTAAAAGACAGAAAATAATTAACAAAATGGCAAAGTAAATCCTTACCTCTCAGTAGTTACTTTAAATATAAATGAATTAAATTCTCCAATCAAAATAGAGTAGCTGAATGAATTTTTTTTTAAAAAAAACAAGATCCAACTATATGTTGCCTACAAGAGATTCACTTTAGCTTTATAGATATACATATGCTGAAAGTGAAGAGATGGAAAAAGATATTACATAAAATGACAACCAAAAGAAAGGAAAAGAAGTGATACTTATATCACACAAAATAGACTTCAAGTCAAAAACTGCCCCAAAAAAGACAAAGAAGAACATTATGTAATGATAAAGGGTCAATTCATCAAAAGGATATAAAAATATATACCCAACATCAGAGCACCCAAATATAAAGCAAACATTGATAGAACTAAAGGAAGAAATAGACAGCAATCCAATAATAGTAGGGGACTTCAATACTCCACTTTTGGGGATGAATGGATGGATCATCCAAACAGAAAGTTAGTAAGGAATGGCAAACTTGAAACACACTATAGACCATATGAACGTAATTGACATATACAGAACATTCCATCCAACAGCAACAGAATATACATTGTTTTCAAGTTCATATGGAACATTCTCGAAGATTGATCATATATTAGACCACAAAACAAGTCTTAACAAATTTAGGAAGATGAAATCATATCAAGTATCTTTACCAATCACAACAATCTGAAACTAAAAGTCAACAACATGAAGAAAAGTAGAAAATTCACAAATGTGGAAATGAAACATCACACTTCTGAACAACTAACAGGTCAAAGAAGAAATCAAAAAGGAAATAAAAACTTATCTTGAAACAAACAAAAACGGAAACACACCATATCAAAACCTATGAGATGCAGCAAAAACAGTTCTAAGAGAGAAGTTTATATAGATAAACACCTACATTAAGAAAAAAGAAGGATCTCAAATATACAACCTAACTTTAAATCTCAAGAAACTAGATAAAGAAGAACAAACCAAGTCCAAAAGTTAGCAGAAAGAAAGACATAACAAAGATTAGAGTGGAAATAAATGAAATAAAGACCAGAAAAACAATAGAAAAGATCAATGAAACAAAGAGCTGTCTTTTTGAAAAGAACAAAATTGGCAAACTTTTAGCCAGACTAACAAAAAAAAAAAAGGAGAGACTCAAGTAAACACCATTATAAATAAAACGAGATATTACAAGAGACTACTATGAACAATTATGTACCAACAAACTGTTTCACCTAGAAGAAATGGGTAAATTGTAGAAATATCAAACCTATCAAGACTGAATCACTAAGAAATAGAAAATCTGAACAGACAAATATTGAGTAAGGAAATTGAAGCAGTAATCAAAAACCTCCCAACAAAGAAAAGCCCAGGACCAGATGGCTTCACTAGTCAAGACTACCAAATTTTTTAAGGAAGAATTAACACAAGTCCTTCTCTAACTCTTCCAAAAAATTGAAGAAGAGGGAACGCTTCCAAACTTATTTTATGAGGTTAGCATTATCCTGATAGTAAAGCCAGACAAGGATGCTACAAGAGAAGAAAATTACAGACCATTATCCCTGATAAACATAGGTGAAGAAATCCTCAACAAATTACTAGCAAACCAAATTCAACACACATTAAAAGGATCACACACTGTGATTAAGTGGGGTTTATCCCTGAACTGCAAGGATGGTTCAACATATACAAATCAATAAATGTGATACAACACATTAACAGAATGATGGGAAAAAATCATGAGCATCTCAATATATGCAAGAAAGGCATTTGACAAAATTTAACATCCTTTTATGGTAAAACATCTCAACGAATTAGGTGTAGAAGGAATGTACCTTAATGTAATAAACGCCATATATTACAAATCCACAGCTGACTTCATACTCACTGGTGAAAAGTTGAAAGCTTTTCCTCTAAGATTAGGAACAAAGCAAGGATGCCCAATCTTGCCAGTTCTATTCAGTACAGTACTGCAAGTCCTCTCCAGAGCAACTAGGCAAGAAAAGGAAATAAAAATAATCCAATTCAGAAAGGAAGAAGTAAAATTGTCTTTGTTTGCAAATGACATAATCTTAGAAACAGAAAATCCTAAAGACTCCACCAATAAACTGTTAGAACTAATGAACACAATGAGAAAGTTGCAGGGTGCAAAATCAATATACAAAAAATCAGTAGCATTTCTACACACTAACAACAAACTACAGAAAAAAGAAATTAACAAAACAATTCCATTTGCATTAGCCTCAAAAAAAAAAAAAAAACTTAGGAATAAATTCACCAGGAAGGCAAAAGATCTGTACCTTGAAAACTGTGGAAGACGTTGAATAAGACGTAAATAAATGGAAAGCTATCCCGTGTTTATGGATTGGAAGACTTAATATTGTTAAAATGTCTATACTGCCCAAAGCAATCTAAAGATTCAATGCAATCCCTATGAAAATTCCAACGGCATTTTCACAGAAGTAGAAAAAAAGCACTCCTAAAATTCATATAGAACCACAAAAGGCCCCAAATAGCTAAGCGATCTTGAGTAAGAAGAAAAAGCTGGAGTCAGCATACCGCCCGGCTTCAAAATATACTACAAAGATATAGCATGCTATTGGAATAAACACAGACATATAGACTACAGGGGTAGAACAGAGACACCCATTAGAATAAACTTAGAATAAATTCACACATTTACAGTCAATTGATCTTTGACAGTGGTGCCAAAAACGCATCATAAGTAAAGCACAGGCTCTTCAAAAGATAGTTTTGGGAAAACTGGATATCCACAAGCAGAAAAATGAAATTAGACCCCTATATCATACCATACGCAAAATGGATTAAAGATTTAAATATAAGACCTGAAACCATAAAACTACTAAAAGAAAACATAGGGGGAAATAAACCAGTCGGATTTTATCAAACTAAAATGCTTCAGCACTGCAAAGATGTATAGGAAATATCTATATTCCTTCTGTGTTTCTTCTTTATTACTCACACATAACACTTCCCTTCTGACACTTCTGGTTACCAAATGTGTGAGGGTTTTCTCCACACCAAAAATTCTCTGATACTAGCTGGGTTTCCTACAATTTAACTGAATTCTGACACTATATACCCAAAGATAACTTCAGATTCCACAGGTTGAGGGCTTAGTCCCACTGACTGTCAGCCCCCTTCAGATGCCAATCTCAAGTTCCAGGTTGTCACCTGTACTTCTCACTGACAGGGTATAAATCAGGGTTCCCGTGACCCCCTCCTTGTATTTGACCATTTGCTAGACGGTTCATAGACCTCAGGGAAACACATCTACCAGTTTATTATAAAAGGATATGAAAAAAGATACAGATGAATATGCAGATGAAATAAATACATAGGAAAGGTATGTAGGAAGGTTATAGAGATTCCATGCCCTCTCCTCATATACCACTCTCCCAGAACTTCCACATGTTTAGCAGTGTAGGATCTCTCTGAACCCACACTGCTGGAATTTTTCTGGAGGCCTCATCATGTAGCCATGATTAATTATTAACTCCATTTCCAGCCCCTTTCCCATTTCTGGAGAATGAGGGGTGAGGCTAAAATTTCCAAGCTTCTATTCATAGCTTGGTCTTTCTGGTAATGAGTCCCAGCTTGAACGTATCCAGGAGTCCACCAAGGGTCACCTCATTAGAACCACAGACATTTCTATCACCTGGGAAGTTACAAGACTTTAGGAGCTCTGTGCCAGGAACTGGAGGCAAAGGCCAATATATATATTTTTTTCTACTAATTCACAAAAGGAAACAATCAAAAAAGTGAAGCAACAACCTACAGATTGGGAGAAATATTTGCAAATGATACATCTGATTAGGGCTTAATATTCAAAATGTATAAGGACCTCAAACAATTGAATAGCAAGAAAACAAATTATCTAATTTTAAAAATTGAGCAAAGGATCTGAATAGACATTTCTTGAAAGAAGACATATGTATGGCCAAAACATTTATGAAAAAATGCTCAACACCAATAATCATCAGGTAAATGCTAATCAAAACCATAAAGAGTTATCTTCTCACACCTATTAGAATGACTATCATCAAAAAGACTAAAAACAAGTATTGGCAAGGACGCTGGTACAGATTTGGTGGGAATATAAACTGGTACAGCCATTATGGAAAACAATATGACTGTTCTTCAAAAAACTGAAAATAGAACTACATTGTGATCCAGAAATCTCACTTTTCGGTATATATATACAAAGGAAATGAAATCAGAATCTCAAAGATGTATCTACACTGTCATGTTCATTTCAGCATTAGTCACAATAGCCAAGATATGGAATCAATCTAAATGTCCACTGATTGTTGAACGGATAAAGAAAATGTGATATATAATGGAATATTATGCAGTCTTAGAAAAGAAAGAAATCCTTTCACTTGCAACAACGTGGATGAAGCTGGAGGACATTATGCTAAGTGAAATAAGTGAAGCACAAAAGACAAATACTACATGATCTCACTTGGAATCTAAAAAGGTCAAACCCACAGAAGCAGAGAGTACAATAGTGGTTGCCAGAGACTAAGAGCATAGCTACCATACAAGTATAAGTTTAAAAAATACTAAATATAGTTTAGAATTTTCTGGAGACCTGCTCTATTATCCAGATAAAAATCCTAAAAGTGTCTGTGCAAGAGAAAGTGACCCCAAATACCCAAAGATTTACAACACTGCTACATTGGCTTAGACATTTTCATATCATTTTAAAAGAAAGGCTATATATATATGCAGCATATTTTTTGGTGGCCTAACATGCTAAGTAAAAAAAACTTCAATATGACTCCCATTTCTGTAAATCATCAAAGCAATATTTTAAATGTAAAATTTAACTTAAAACTTACATTATATACAAATGGAGAGGGAATAAATATAATTACAGTTGCACCTGTCATCATAGATTAAAGATTTTTCAAAAATAATTCCATTTTTAATAGTCTTCCAATTACTCCAATAGTTTGTAAAATAGTCTACATGCCAAATACTTGATTAATTTGAAGACTTGTAAAATAAAAAATAATTATTATAATTTATATAAAACTATGTAAATTATTTTACTTAAAATTTGCCTGAAGCAGTCATTTTGAGATCCTGAGATTATTACAATATTATAACCACAAACCAAATGATTCTATTTACATCTTTCTATATATAATTATACACTCAGCTCCAATACACAGAGATCTGGAAGTTGTCACTCCTATTCTTGCCTTAAGAAAAAATTGAAAAACTGAAAATCAATCACTTTGGGGGGTTCATCTGAGAACTGAGTTTTCAGGGCAAACTACCAAACTAAAATCTAGAGGGACAGGAGAAATCAAAGAGTCACAGCTGAGATCTGCTTACCTGAAGCAGGACAGTTAAATAATAACTTTGACAAAGTTATGGAGCCTGAATATTGACTAGCTTGAGAGTGAGAAACTCCTGGGGCTGCAGTCTTAGAGGAGGCCCTGTGCTTTGATGATTTTTAACTCCAAAAACCCCACCAGGTTTTCATGGTAAAGAACCAAGAAAGATCCTCTTACAGCTTTGTCAGGAAGAAGGGAAGAGTAGCCCTTGTGAAACACACCAAAAGCATTTTCCATACCAATGGCTACACTTCAGGAGGAAAGACTTCAGCAGTGCAATATCGTACCTGGGAATGGGTATTTCTCCAACTCCAGGATCTTCTAGCTTTCCTGTCTCAACTGAGAGACAAAAAGACTAAAAAAGACCTGTGAAGATCACAGTCTGAGGACATAGGCCCACTAAAAGATTGAGATTTAACTATAAGACTATACAGTGCTTCCCCCTCACTGCACCTTACCACCACACCAACCGAGCTCCTGTAATAGAACAGTGGATTAAAGCTGAAAGGGCTGCAAAATGAAGACTCTTTCAGAGGAGAGGTACTTAGGAAACCTCAAAGTCAGCAGAGGCAACAAAAATGAGGAAACGAGAGGAAATTGAAGCCTCTGGCACCTGCAGCCACAACAAACATTAAACACAGACCAATCCTTACAGAGATTAACATAACAGCACACACAAAATGCCTATTTACCTCAGTACCTAGTATGTCATGTCTAATTTTCAATAAAAAACTTCAAGTCATGCTAAAAAGAAAGGAGAAAAAAAAGCATAGTCTGAAGGAACAAAGCAAGCATCAGAACTGGATTAATATATAGCACAGATGTTGGAGTTATAAGACAGGGAATTTGAAATAACTATGATTAATATGTTAAGGGTTTTATGGAAAAAGTAGAAAATATGCACAAAAAGATGGATAATATAAACACAGAGATAGAAACTCTAAGACAGAATCAAAAAGAAATGCTAGAAATCAAAAAGAACATAACAGAAATGAAAGAAGCCTCTAATGGGCTCATAAGAAGACTAGTGACAATCCAGAGACATGGGCCAACTAAAATGCTGACATTTAATCACAAGGTGATAGAGTGCTTCCCTTACTTCACCAAACGGACAAGACTCCAGTATAACAGTGGATTTGAGCTGAAACTTCTGCAAGAGATGACTGTAAATCAAAAAGAGTAAAACAGAAATGAAGAATGTCTTTGATAGAGTCATCAGAAGACTGTATATAGCTAAGGAAATAAGTGAGCTTAAAGCAATATCAATATAAACTCCCCAAACTAAAATGAAAAGAGGAAAAAAGGAATCGAAAAATAGAACAGATCATCCAAGAACTCTAGGACAATTTCAAAAGATGCAACATATAAGTAATTTGAACACCAGAAGAAGAGAGAACAGAGTAGAAGAAATATTTGAAATAATAATGACCTAAAATTTCCCAAAAATAATGACAGACAGAAAACCACAGATTCAGGAAGCTCAGAGAACACCAAAAAACATAAATACCAAAAAACAAAGAAGAAACTGCACTTAGGCATATTATATACAAACCATAGAAAGAGATAACCATGAAAGAATCCAATAAATCTCCTACAGAGAAACAAGTATTAGAATTGCAGTGGACATATTTTCAGAAACCATGCAGGTAAAAAAATAGTTGGGTGAAGAATTTAAAGTATTAAGAGAAAAATACCACCAATTGAGATTTGAGAAATACCAATTGAGGAACACCACCAGCAAAATTATCCTTCAAAAGTGAAGAAGAAATCAGAGCTGGCCTGCTGGCGTAGTGGTTAAGTTCGCACACTCTACTTCAGCCACCTGGGGTTTGTGGGTTCGGATCCTGAGCATGGACTTATACACTGCTCATCAAGCCATGCTGTTGTGGCATCCCACATAGGAAAAATAAGGGAGATTGGCACAGATGTTAGCTCAGGGACAATCTTCCTTACGAAAAAAAATTTTTTTAAAGTGAAGAAGAAATAAAGACTTTCTTAAACAAACAAAAACCTGAGGGAATTCCTCCCTAGCAAACCTGCCTTGCAAGAAACATTAAAAGAAGCTTTTCAGGGAGAAAGAAAATTATATACATTAGAAACTTAGATCAACATAGAAGAAGAACAACGGAGAAAAAATAAATTAAGGTAAAATAAAATCTTTTAATTTTCTTATTCTTAATTTATCTAAAAGATGACTATTTAAAGTAACAAATGCATTGAGTGATTAAAACACATGAAAAAAGAGAACTAATGACAGCAATGTCAAAGGAATGGAAGGAAAAAACAGAATATTCAGTTAGAAGTTATCTGCACCACATGTGAAATGATGTAGTGTCATTTGGAATTAGACTTACACTAGCTAAAAATATATGTTGAAAATTTGAGGGAAATGACTAAACAATTTTTTAAAAGAAGTATAATATGCTATGAGAGGATAGAAATGGAATCATTTAAGAAGCTTAATTAAAACTAAAGAAGGCAGGCAAAGAAGAAAAAAGAAACAAAAAACAAATGTGAGAAAAATAAATTAAAACAGCAGATATTAATCTAACACTATCAATCATCACTTTAAATGTGAAGAATATAATTATAGCAGTTAGAACTCAGAAATTGTCAGAGTGCATAAAACAAACATTGCCCAACTATATGTTTTCTACAAGACATCTATTTTAAATAGGGAAACACATTAGATTACAAGTCAATTGATGGAGAATGATAAACCATGTTAACACTAATAACAAGAAATCTGGAGTAGCTATATTAATTGCATACAAAACAGACTTCAGAACAAAGAAAATTATCAGGGAAAAAGTGGGCAGCACATAATGATAAACGGATCAGTTCTCTAAGATATAACAATCTTAAATGTGTGCACACCTAAAAACAGACCACTGAAATAGAAGAGGCAAAAGCAGACAGAATTGAAAGGAGATAAAGACAAATCTACTACCATAGTGGGAGACTTCACTCCTGTCTCAGTAATTGATAGATCAAGCAGGCAGAAAATCAATAAGGATATAGTTGACATGATCAGTACTATCAATCAACTTGATCTAATTGACATTTATAGACTACTCCAGCCAACAACAACAGATTACAGATTTTTCTCAAGCTACCATGGAACATTCACCAATATACACCATGTTATGGACCATAAAATACAGTTTAGCAAATTAAAAACAATAGAAATTATACAAAATATGTCCTCAGCATACAGTGGAATTAAACTAGAAACAAATAATAGACAGTAACTGGAAAATCTCAAAATATTTGGAGATTGAAAAACATACTTCTAAATAACACTTGGAGCAAAGAAGCTGTCTCAAGAGAAGCTAAAACATATATTGAGCTAATTAAAAGTTAAAAAGCAACTTATCAAAATTTTGGAGATACAGCTGAAAAGTGCTCAGAAGGAAACATATAGCACTAAATGTATATATTAAGGAAAACAGAACAGTTTAAAATTAACAGTCTAAGCTTTGTAGGAAACTGACAAAAAACATCAATTTAAGCCTAAGGCAAGCAGAAAAAAATAGATTATACAAATTAGAGCATAAATCAATAAAAGTTAAAATAGAAAAATCGACAAAACCAAAAGCTTTTTATACGAAAAAATTAATTGAATTGAATAACTTCTATCCAAGATACCCAGAAAAAAATATGGGAAGATACAAATTACCATTAGCAGTAAAGAAAGGTCTTCACTACTGATCCCATGAAGATTTTAGGGATAAGAAAAGAAGATTACAAACAATTGTATGCTCATCCTTTTTTTTTTTTTTTTTGGAAGTTTAGCCCTGAGCTAACATCTGCTGCCAATTCTCCTCTTTTTGCTGAGGAAGACTGGCCCTGAGCTAACATCTATGCCCATCTTCCTCTACTTTATATGTGGGACACCTGCCAGAGCATGACCTGATAAGTGATGCACAGTTCTGCACCCAGGATCCAAACCAGGAAATCCTGGACCCCCAAAGCAGAGTGCACAAACTTCACTACACCACTGGGCTGGCCCTGGTATGCTCATCATTTTGATAACTTAGATGAAATTGGCCCATTCCTTGAAAGACACAAACTACAAAACGCACAAGGAGAAATAGATAATTTGAATAGGTCTACATATCTATTAAAGAAATTGAACAAACAACAATGTTAAACTAAAAAAGCACTAGGTCTGGGTGGTTTCACTGGTGAATTCTACCAAACGTTTAAGGAAATAATGATATCATTTCTACAAAAACTCTTCCAAAAGATATTTCCTAAGTCATCCTATGAGGTCAGCATTACTCTAACACCAAACCAGATAAACACATTTTAAAAAACAAAAACTATAGACAAATATTTCTTATGAATATAGATGCAATATCCTCAATAAAATATTAGCAAATTGAATCCAATAATGTATAAAAAAGAATGACACACCAAAACCAAGTGAGACTTATTCCAGATATGCAAGGCCAGTTCACCATTCAAAATTCAACCCACCACATCAACAGGTTAAAAGAGAAAAATTACATGATCATATTAATCGATTCATACATTTGGGCAAAATTCAATAACCATTTATGGTAAAAATTCTCAGCTAACTAGGAATAGAGAGGAACTTCCTCAACTGGATATGTATGACTACAAAATTGCGTGTTAAATTAAAGTTAAATACAGCTAATTAATGTCAAATTTATGTTCTAGGATTTAGTATGTACTATTAACACTGATATGATTTAATCCAGGCCAAATAACTGTGTATTTCATCTGCATTTATCACATACTTGAGCATATTACAGTGAACATCTGTTGTGTCTTTTGCAGAATATCTCTCTTCTTATTTCTATATACCCTATTTTCTCTGGAAAGTCTGTCCATTCTCAGGGATGTGGTTATAAAAGAACTGGCCATGATGTTGGTCCTAGCTAAAGGACAGGACTCTGCTTAGCACATTCCACCTGTACACTTTGAGTAAATTGGCTAATTTATACTAATGAACATGCATGATATGATGTAAAGTTCTCAAGTCTAAAACTGCTGCAGCTATTTTTCGGGCAAACAGTAGGAGCTTAGAGCTGCTATGGGCCACTAAGTCAAGCCATAGGATGAATACAATATTGATGAAAGTTGGGGTGAGTAAGGAAAAAAATGTAGTTTTTTGATGAAGTATTTTGATTTACTGCTTGAAAAAAGCTCCACCTGAACTTAAATATTTTTCTAGTCTATTTATTTGATATATGTCTTTTCTCTTATGAGCCAAATTGGATTGTGTTTTCCCACAATTTCATCATGGAGTCTTAACTGGTGTAGTTGTTTTCATATAATTTGATTACTTAATCAGGGAATACATCCCTAAATACTTACAAAAGCACTTGATAAGTATCATCCAAAATAAAAATAACACAAAGATTTAAGACTTCCATTCATATAACAACTTGTGGTGTCTAAGTCAGAAAGAATTCTAAAAGTCTCAATGAAATGTTCAGCATAATCTAACTCTTATAAAAGAGATATTAATGATATTGGTCATTTTGAAATCAATAAATACGAATATCAATAATAGTAATAAATTAGCTAATGTAGATGAACACTTAGTTTTGACCAATCACTTTTCTAAAAGTTTTATATGTAGGGTGTCCATATAATTTATTTCAGAGAATGAAAGGTATTGCTATTAAAATTTACACCAGGAAAACTAGTAAAAAATGAGATCGTCAGGACATTTATATTTACAATCCTTATTTAATTTAACCCTTATTTTTTCTATGTTGTTTCATATACCAAATAGCATTTTTCTTTAAAAAATAAATGTTTCCCAGATAACAAAACATAATTCTTTTTAATTAAAGAAAATACATACTAGGGGAAAAAAATGGAAATTATCCTATGATCTCTCACACCAAATATTCAGTATTATCATTTTGTTTACATCCTACCAAGCACATATGTATATGTATAAGTACACACACATATTTTATACATACACATACATTTTTGTTTTTACAAAAAATTGGTAATAATGCACTTTCAAACGCCTTTCTTCAAAAGTTTAGCTTTTCAGACAGTAAATACCCAGTGAAAAAGGAGGAGGGGGAATGAAGACAGTGTGATATATTTAAACAATTGTTCAAAGAGACAATCCTCACTCCAACATATGCAGGTAATATCCTGTAGGAATAATTAATGCAACATAGAGAACATTAAACTTAATTGGCAATTTGTACAACAGAGGCTGGAGGAAATACTCATAGAGCCTAGGAATTAAAAACTATCTATAATTGTCATTAAATGTATTCATTTTTACAAGAAAATGTTTACCTAACTTAATTCGCAAACATCAAGACTTCTTTGTATATTCCTACCACCAACACCCTGTCAACCTTTAACAAAAACAGATAGTGCATTCTCTATTAGTCAACTTTCCAGAGAAGGACAAAATAACCAAGATCATAGTCTCATTTTGTACCTCTCTAATTTGTGAGTACATGAATTGAAATTTGAATTGTTTTGCAATTCTTTAGGAATAGCCATCAAATGTAGATAGTGAATTTTGTTTTTAAATTCTATTAGTATTCAAATATTATCACAAAATTCTGCTGTTATAGCATATTATAGTTTTCATTTGTTTTGGTACACACCTATATAATTAATATGTAACAACAATATATGTTATATATCTGTTGTATATGTTATACTACGTGCAATATTGGTGTATATACATATATACATTCATGCCATATGATTTTATCAGTTCAACGAATAATAAAGGTCGCTACATAAAGTATAAAAAATCAGGCTGCTTAGCATTCAACTCCTAGTTCTACAGCCAACTTGCTTTGTGTTTCTGAACAAATCACATTTGATGTTACCAAAATTTCATTGAACTTACATTTCTCAGACATTCCTTTGAGCTACAAGAGATTTGTGTATTTTATTCTTTGAACTTCTAGGTTAATATTTTGTATAATTTTAATATTGCTTACAGTGCAGTTGAAGACTACAGAAATTGATACATTTTCCATCTCCACTTGCTGTCAGAAATGTCTGCTCCAAATAAGACTTTTATAAATCCTACTGCAGATCAAAATCATTCTGCTTTACTCATGTCCCTCTGAGACAGCAATTATTCACATACTGTGTCACCAGCTGTGATTTACAAGAGTCTCAGTTCTGTTATATAACTTTTAACTGTGTCCTGGGAGATAAAGGTCTATGAGCCACAAAAGTCATATTGTCTTCTATTCCCTTATTTCAATTATCTCTACTCACTATTTGATTTTTTCAGAATCTCCTTATGCTAACCAGTTTAGAAACGGTGTGATCATTTTCATACATAAACATTTAACTCTTTTCATCAGCAATGCTTAATCAGAAAAAATTATTCAAGAGGCCCTCTCTCTCCTTACAAAAACATGTGGGCATTGGTTGCTTGAAAGTCAGAATAATTTTAAATTATAGCTTCTCTTCGTCTCTACCGTCTCCAGCCGTCACTTTCCAAATATACAATCTTAAACTTTCTTCTATTTTTATAATCTTCCTAAAAGAAAAAAACCAAGTCATTCTCACAAGAGTTTTGTGTTTATGATATATTCAATACAGGGCATAGTATGTAAAAAACTATATTTTTAAAGTAGGAAAATTTGTATAATAATTGGTAATTCACATTAAAATCTTAAAGATTGATTCAAGTTTCGACCTACATGGAATTAATATAGTAACAGCTTTATTGATTAAAAATATTAGGTGATCAGAAAAAACAACCTGAGTCGTTCATTCTTTTCTCTTAATTAACAGTTATTATTTTTAATCAAAACTGTTTTGAGTGTTATTGACACAAAGATATTTTTAAAAATAAAGCTATGCTGCCTGTCTTCAAAGAGAATCTAGTGAATGCAGTTGTTGAGTGTTTTAGAATAATTGGTTGGAAAAGTTTTTCCAAAGTAGAAAAAGTGCATGTGAACATTTTAGTTAGATTTCAGTTTCTTGACCCTGCCTATTCCTCATTTATTTCTTATTTAATTTTATTTTTAGACCTCTATCAGTTCAGTTTGCATGGGCCTATATGTTGGAAATATTTCAGGCCCAATTAGTTGTAAATATCTGATATATTTGATGACACATAATTCTATTATTAATAATCAGCTAAATGTTTCTTCACTGGTTAAAGCCACAGATGGTCTATAAACAAAGTAAAGTACACATTCAATTACCCAAACATTTTCAGATGTGCATTTGTGTATTCAAATAGTAGAATAATTTTAACTCTGAATTTTTAGTAGCAAGAAACTTACTTTAAGGAGAAATTTTATTAAACTCACTTATTTATCACTAAGATATGCAAAGATTTAGTCACCAACCGGCTGCATGATTTTTTTTTAAAGATTTTATTTTTTTCCTTTTTTCTCCCCAAAGCCCCCCAGTACATAGTTGTATCTTCTTAGTTGTGGGTCCTTCTAGTTGTGGCATGTGGGACACTGCCTCAGTGTGGTTTGATGAGCAGTGCCATGTCCACGCCCAGGATTCGAACTGACGAAACACTGGGCCGCCTGCAGCAGAGCGTGTGAACTTAACCACGGGGCCAGCCCCATGCATGATTTTTATTTCAATGATTTGCGATATCTGACCATTTTCTTTCTTCTCTTATTTCTTCCTGACTCATGGATTCCTTTGCTTGGACACTCTATATTAATTTTTTAAAGGGTACCCTCTTACTCCAAAATTGCTATTTCTCCTTTTCCTCAATTCCAACAGTATCATCTCTTTCTATCGACCTTAAAATATCAGTTACCTTCATGCATTACAGAATCAAATCTATCTCTTTTATTCCAGGACAGTCTACTATCCTTAGCCCTAGTTACACTGACCATACATTGATTGTGCCATCAACAGTTTCCCTGACAAAATCTCCTTTGAAGTCCATTTTTCCATATAAAATGCAAGATCATCAGATTTTATTTGCAAAACACTGCACTTAATTGTCATAAATTTTTCTACAAGTAAAACTGAAATACCAAAATTTGAGTAATCGAAGAAGGAATTATAATCGTTAATGGTAACGTGATGATAAAGTTTAATTCTTTATTTAAAAAAATGGCGTTCCTATGTATCTTAGGTCCTCCCAGCATCTTCAAATTTGTGCCATACCACTCCACCACAAGCCGACTATGCTTCAGCCTGTGTGAAGCTCTCCACATCCTCCAATGTACCTGATGCTTCATGTGGAACGTTGCTTTTTCGGAACATCTCTTCTCCCTCCTTGTTTTGGCTGATTCCTACACATTCTTCAAAATTCAGTTCATATCACCTCATGGTGGAAACCTTTCCTGACTCCTAAATTCCATGCTATGTACTTTTTCTTATTCTTCCTATAGCAGTAATTAGCAATCTGCCTCCTCCAGGAGACATGAGAGCTACTTTTTTTTCATGGCCGTTTCTTCAGAGGCCGCATAGCATAGTGAAAGATACTTATTTGATACAAAATAAGTGTTCAAAGAAACGATAATAAATGAATTATTATTTAGAGTAAGCTAGAAGTGTCAAACCAATGGAACTCTCTAAACTTTTTCACTAGTTCCTGTATTTTTCCACTCTGGTTCAACTCATTTCATTTTATCAGTGCCCATAAAGTAATTGGCTTCTCCAAATGGCTTAGCTTCTTCCTAGGCTAGGTTTGTTTGTTTTTGTATTCATATAAATCAATATTCACTCATTTAAAAATGTATTACTCTCATATTCCAAAGAAACCCAACTAAACTAGCCAATAAGATAGATCATGATAACCAAAATTAGCACCTGTTGTAACTTAAATTTTTCATTTTTCATGTTGGCACCTTTATTATTTTCTGTTTAATTAAATTGAAGTCTACTTTTTTCTTAGAAAACTATATTGCAGAACCCACAGTGAAACACCTTTTATGAGTCTCTGTTTTAATAATGCATTCCAAGCTTTCATTATTTTAGTGTTTTTATAGTAGATAGTACTACAGCAGTGAATGATGCCTTCATTATGATGTTTCTGGGTCAAACCCATTCTTTATCAAACTAAACCTAGAAGCAGCTCAGAACCAGAAGAGATTCTTAGTGTAATACTTGGCTGTTTGCCACAGTCTCCTAACTTGGGATAGATCAGAAATTCAATCCTCCCTCATTTCCACAGTGTTATACGTAGTGCCAAGCAATGGTCTTTTTTTTTTTTTTTTTTGAAGTGGTTTTTTTTAATGAAGAGTTCATTTTTTTCATTGAATTCAGATTTAAAATGTAATTACTATATTGGAGAAATCTTATACACTCAATATACTATTTTCCACAGCAAACTTCCAGGGTTCATGTCATGTTTACTTTATAGAGATGACCACCGGCAAAATCAAATCAATAAATTTTTTAATATAAAATGTAGTGTTCCATAAGAGTAGTTCTGGAAACCCGGCATTCTATAAGCCAAATAAATAATGGGATTATTTTTGTTAAATTGGTAAAGATTCAGGCATGAATTGTGACATATAACCAACTCAAAACTGATCATGAGAATATTCCATTTAGGTCTTGGTTATGGTTTTGAGCATCTGACATTTACAAAGAATATTAATCTTTTGATTTATTATGTTCTTATTATTCAAAATATTTAATTTTTGATTACACAAAATTTCAATTGATATGCACAAAATAAATCAACACAGATATGGCATTAAAAAAGCATAACAAGTAAGTTATTCTTTTTAAATTTCCTTTCTTCTTTCTAATAACAGAGAAAGTCTCAATTTGTTGCTTGCTTGAAATATCTCTTACTTCATAATTTTCTTTAGAATAAAGAGAAATTTGACCTCATTCTCAAAATGTACAGCTAAAATAAAATAATACTATTTTGTCTCCCGTAGTCTATTGTTTAATGGTTGTTTTTGTTGATTGCAGGTCATTCTAGTTTTCTTCTATGGATTTGCTATAAAGTTTACTACACAAAGAAGTTGATTTATGCTTGAAAAAGGAAATTTAATACAAAGAAGTATTAAGTAAGTAATTGTAGAGATGGTATGTAGGGATGGTTGAGGGTATGGCTGTACTGTATTAATGATGTTTGAATGTTTTTATCAGAAAAAGGTAGGGTAGATTAGCGGGTATTATAGTGAATAGTATAAATTTAAAAAGAAAAATTTTACATGTGAACAGATGACCCAATTTTTGGTGAGTAACACAAACTCTTTTTGTGAACTTCTATTTGTGAAGTTTCTAGTATCACAAGATGACAGCATGCTACATTTAGCAGGAAAGCTTTTAAATTATCTTAAATGGTATAAGTATATCCTGTGATATACAAATATTCTATTTACTTTGTTGAATAATTTCTGCCATAAAATGCCTCCAAATTTGGATTTCTGATGGTTTTTAATTTTTTGAATGCATAAAAATAGACATTATTGATTAGGAGAAATAGTTTACCTTTTCCTCATGATTTAAGGCATGACTTCTTATTTGATTGGTAAATATGAAGAGCTAATTCTTCTTTGAAATAGAGAATGAAATTGAGATTATAAAAACTGGATTTTTCAAATGCATTGTTGGTCTAAAAAGACATTTTTCACTTTAACATATTCATCTAACTGTTGAAAACCATGACCTGGAGCTAGAATTAAGCTTTAAGACTCTCTGTTTGCTCTGATAGTAGTTTATAGAAATAACAACATCCATCAAACAATAATGTAAGATTTATGGTTAAGAAATTAGTCATTTAGAAAATATCTAGTAATTATCAGTGAGAATTTTCAAAAAATATATTTATGCTAATCCACAAATAAAGCTGAAGGAAATGAGTTAAAATGTTATTTTTGGAAACACTTATATATTCTATGGAAGATGTGTTATGACCTGTTTTCAAGGTGCTGGCTTCTTTTGTTCAAAGATTTGCTCATTTACAATTCAGATGTCCTCAGGGAGAAGTATTTTTGCTATTTTTTTCTTTCAGTATTAAAATTTCTAGTGATAATTCTTAAATAAATTAACATGCAAATATCCAGATAGGAACATAGCGCTGCCATGCAGGGTTCTTTCCTACAAAATATTTTTACTTTATATTAAATCAAATGATTTTTTTCCTTATATTGGCAGTAGATTTCATGAAATAATGTCATGTAGAATAAATCAGCCAAGGATTATGATGTGAAATAGTTTAAATAAGTTACATCCTATTAAATGGTGATTATTTCTTACCTAGAAATAGATGAACATAACTCTAATTTTTCATCTTGTTGCCACACTGTCAACTTCAGCAAAACTCACCTATTTCATGAGGGAGTAGAGATTATTAATGTAAATCAAAGATTATCAATGTAAATATAAAAATGAGACATTGTAATATGGATATAAGGCCACGGATATAAGAGAGACATCTTAGAGCTTTGAGAGGCTGCTATAATAATTTGCATGCTTATGAGTTTTGCAGATTTTTTTTACACTGAATTAGAAACCATCCCTGGTGGAGACACCACAAGGCAGTGTGGTCAATCCTATGAAGCAGCTTACATTTGGACTACCCTACTCGTGTATTCACCAGCCTCTCTCCCACCCTGTGAATCACTGCAATCAGAGAACTAGAATTGCGGACACAATGCAAAACGCCAATTTACTAAAGTGAGAACAGAACCTTCCCTGCCAAGATCTTGTTCAGAGGGGAGTAATGAAGTCTAGAAGGAGCTAACAATATGAAGTAGAAAGGGGTCAGAGCCCTGAGCCAGATGACCTGGCTTTTCGGGACCCCTACATCAATGCAATCAGAGAAGGCTGCAGATTGTTGCTGTCAGCCCTGGAATCTCTCCAATCTCTACTCTTCATTACTATTCATAACCCAATGAGGCCTTGTAATTCTGATTCCTTCTCTCTGACCTCACTGGAATGGTGATTTTCTGGTTGGATTATTGGTAATGAACTTATCGTGGAGATACAATGCTCACTCTGATATTCACCAAGGTAACATTAGCAGGTACCATCATTAATATTTCCTCTTCCTTTTCTAGGCAGTGTGCAGGAAGTGTCTCTAGATAATCCAATACCTTAGCTCCTGACAGCTGAAGTTCATCTGCCATATTCTCTAAATTTTACATTAAATCACGTCACATTTTTTATAACATATTTCCCTTGTGTATTGGCAATGATCCATAATAGTCAAACATAATTTTCCATTTGCCTCTGAAAATATATTCTGGGGAGGACAAACTCTTCTTCAGAAAGTGAATTTCTCTTAAATACAGAATATGGTCCTATTTTGCCATTGGTCAAGGAAATTTTTAGTCTTCTACTTCTTAGATCCTTTATAAATGCCATAGTTGTTTCCAAATTATTAACAGCTCTGTACAGTGAACTCTTTTCAACCTCAAAAGTTGTATATCTGAAAATACAGCATGGTTAGGAAAAAACCCTAGTAGAGAATATGAAGGTTTCATAGAAAAAGAAGTTTAGAAGACAACACAATCATTCAATATAATATAATAAGGGACTTCTTTGAAATGATGTTGATGGTCCACACATGTGTTTCTAACCAATCTCTTCCAAAACCCAACCAAAATGATTATAAAAGGTGTACACATCATCAACCAATGAGGCCAAAGAGAATAGGGGAGAAAACAACAGCACCAATATTCTGGAAGCCGAAAGCAGCTGTAACTGATATAGATCAGCAGAGAGCAAGAAAACATGTTCACAATGTGCGAAGCCTAGAAGCAAATTGGTTGGTGCAGAGATCACCCAAGCTCAGAATCAGCAAGACAGGAGTACTTCTCAAAGGAAAAGACAGATGGACGTCTAGAAGAAGCAGTCTGATCTGCCTTTCTGCCAGATCCTTTCCCTCCCCATGCAGATGGATCCTCTTCCCTCTCCCACAATCCCAGCAGAGTATTCAATTTCACTGCTGGGAAAGGTTGAACCACAGTCCTTCTAAACTCTGCAGCAGGAGGCTCACTGCCAGGGGTGGCACTTGGGCAGGTAGTAGGGGATTATGTAAAAAGTCTACGCACTAAAGAATGAGATTCCATCCTCAAACCTTCGCTTGGCTCTATCAAATTGTGGCAGCCAGCTTACAACCTATAGGAAATTGGGGACTTCCTTTCCAGGAAAATTGGGAAACCCAAGAGAAGAAACTAAGAAGCATTGAAGGTGAGATATCCCACAAAAAAGCAGTCCAACCTGATCACACTGCAGTGCAGCCCATCAACAGAGCGGCAGCACCTATAAAGTCCATAAAGGACAATGTAAACAGAAGAGGAAAATAAAATAATCATATATTTTAAGTTTATATGCACATATAAAGTATGTTATTTCAAAATCACATTTGGTGAAATGGATGTGAGTTTGCTACTTTGGATGAGTGAATCAAAATACCATAATCTGCCATCATTTTAACACGTCACACAAAACCAATATTCTCAAAACTGCAAGATAACTATTAGTAAATTCAATACTTAGGTTCTTTTGATAAAAGCCAAGGGCTTAATAAACTAGCGTATTACTAGATACAAATTTTCTGCTAATTTTTACTCTGCCTTCAAGAAACCTGTCAGCTTCATGCTTCCTTCAATCCCGAACAAATAAAAAGGGAAATGCAGCATAAACCCAATGGAGTAAAGATACTGAACTTTGTTATTCTTCGACCCAGAAAGCGAGGAACATGCTTAACTTGCTGTCTTCCTTGGGTTACCATCCCAAATATTTATTTATAAAACTTTATTCCAGAAATGGGATATTTCATTCCTTTTTTCTTGTACCATGTGTGAGCAAAGTAAACCTGTTGCATGCTCTTGTTTGGAATATTTCTGAAATGGTTGGCAGTATGTTTGTAGTTTGATTTTCCGTCTTATTTTCTTTGTAAGGGGTATGCAACTTAGAACATTTAATATTCTTTCATAGCTAAGAAGACCTTTGTTAAAAGAACAATAAGGAAGAAAAAATTCTCCGCTTGTGAAATATATGTACCGATGAACAAAATAAATGGAATTTTAAGTACTTTGCAGTGAGAAGATATTTTACAAAAAGTGTAAAATGTAAATTTCTTCTTATTTGATGACAATATTTTTTTCTCAGATATAAAGCTCAGGTGTCCAAATTGTTGTCTGAACACCACTACACTTTTCTTTTACACATTACACACCTACCATACTTTCCCCACACCAGATTTGCTCATTCCAACTAAAATGTGCCCTTACTTTTCAGGTGGTCACTAATTTCAATATTTAATGATAAACACTCAAAAAATAATTACAGACTCTTGCCATAAAAATAATTCTCTCCAATAAATCTCGCAGCATATTTTAATAAATATAGCATTTTCTAGTTACTTTAAACAATATATCTTTGATTCTAGAAATATTACCATCCTTCCAAAGTTAACAGACACTGTTTTATCTGGGACAAATTCCTAGGATCATCTTTGTCCCAGCACAGAGATTTTGCTTGAGAAAAGAAAATCAGCATATATTTTAGCAGTTACATTTAGCAGGACTGGCTTGATGATATGGAATGTTGAGGAGTCACCGAAATGCAACTTATTTTCCCCGTGGACTGGTTACTGAATTCTAAAGTGGCATATGAAGCTGGGGTGCTGAGCAGAAGCTGAAGGGGAGTGTGCAAACTCCCATGCTTTTGTGGCACCTACAAGAAAACACCTCACTAGAGCAAAGGAGCCTAATACGAGTACAAGGCCAGACCAGCCCTCAACGCATTTGCAGGATTATGAAGCAGTGTGGGGCTAGAGGTTAAAGAGCCAAACTCAAACCTCTGAAGGGTGTAACAGAGCCTTCCATATCACAGTCTTTCAGGATGGAATGGGCAGAGACTCAACTGGCTCTCAAACGAAGCCCAGGAGATGTATACAGCTTTGTTCCCCATGTATCCTCCATTGAATATTACCTGTGACTAGAACAAGACAGGGTTCTTCATAAATTATATTTTTATTCTTTGAATTTATAAGTTGTAATTGCTGAAGTACGTTGTCCATACAGATAAGTGGATCAGAATGGAAGATTATTTTATGATAATAATGTCACACAATTTTTTGATCTTCTCTACTTGAAAAAAGTCAAATAGGGATCTGATACCAAATGCTGTTTTTTGTGATCTATCAATTGTCAACTTTTTTACATTCTTCTTTCATCTATGGAAACAAAAGAATTGGAAGCCACTAAGTTGCTAAGCGTTTAACACCTAGTCCTTAGAGTCATTCATTTCTGAACACCTATAGCAATCCTTTGAATTTTGCTCCATAGGTGTACCAAAAGTTTTTTCATCCAGGCAATGCACCATAGTAAGATTCGGACTGTATAGTAAGTATGTCATTCCTTTTAAAAAATGGGAAGAGGCTTATGAAATTTCACAGG
This sequence comes from Equus przewalskii, assembly GCF_037783145.1. NCBI lineage: Eukaryota > Metazoa > Chordata > Mammalia > Perissodactyla > Equidae > Equus > Equus przewalskii. The sequence goes on from NC_091832.1 coordinate 68,952,279, forward strand.
GGGCAGTTCTCAGGAATATAAGTTTTAGGTAATAGTGTTATGGAACTTTAAAATCTGAAAATTGGGTCCTTAAAACTCTACCTGTCACGCTGCCCTTTTAAAACCAACTGTGTTCCTAGTTGGCATCTGTACACCATTTTGAAGTCACTGATGAAGGATACAAACATTTATAAGACAGACAGATGAGGAGGCACTGAGAAAGATAGGACAACCAGGAAAGTACAGTCATGGTATGAAAGTTTGGTGAACAATGTTGAATGGGATGAAGAAGTCAAGTAACAGAAGGAGCAAAGAGGCCAGCCCTGTGACAAGTGTTTAAGTTCACACGCTCCACTTCCGCGACCCAGGGTTTCACTGGTTAGGAACCCCAGGCACAGACATGACACAGCTCATCAAGCCATGTTGAAGTGGTGTCCCACATAGCACAACCAGAGGCACTCACAACTAGAATACAGCTATGTACCGGGGGGTTTTGGGGAGAAGAAGAAGAACAAAAAAAAAATAATGAAGATTGGCAACAGATGTTAGCTCAGGTGCCATTCTTTAAAAAAAAACAACAGAAGGAACAAAAAGTCTCTTCCAAAGTCCCCACCTGGTATGGCACCCTGGCCACCTTGGCAGACTCATTTTGGGTCCCTATTCTATCCTTATCTTTGCTCACTCTGTGCAGCCCTGGTTCCAAGAAAACATCAGGGTCCTTTTGCCTCAGGGTCTTTGAACATGCTCATCTCTCTGACAGGAATGATATTCCCTGTCCTTCTTTACCTCGCTCATCTCTTTCCTGGCCAATTTACAAGCATGCTTTAGGCCTCAACTTAATATCATATCCTGAAGACAGATTTCCAGACTCACATATTTAGTTATGCCCCTTTTTATCTGCACTCAAGCACCTGTGCTATCCTTCCACTTTGGAACTTATCACAAATCATAATAACTTTGTTGTTGCAGTCTAATTGGTTTTATCCCTTGCTAAACTGTGTAAGCTTGTGGCAATAGAAGCTTTATAAATCTTGCACACTGTAACTACTGCTGTGACAGGCTCGTTAATTCATTTTTATCAGATAATATATATAAAAATTGTACACATGTACATATGTATGCCATATGCATGTAAGTTAAATTTTATTAAATTTAAATTAAAGGAATTCAAAAAGGAATATGTCAGGCTAGCCTGATAGCATAGTGGTTAAGTTCATATGCTCTGCTTTGGTGGCCTGGGGATCAAAGGTTCAGATCCAAGGCATGGACCTAACACTGTTCATCGAGACATGCTGTAACAGTATCCCACATAAAATAGAGGAAGATTGGCACAGATGTGAGCTCAGGGCCAATCTTCTTCATCAAAAAAAGAACATGCGTATGCTTGCCTTCCAGTTTTCTAGCTTAAGTAATAAAACGTTAATAAATTCTTTAAACCACATAGTTAGAAAATCAAAAAACTTTGTAAAATATAAGATAGTTTAGCAAATTTAAAGCTTCACGGAGCAACAGCGAGTGAGAGAAAATAAGAAAGGAAAAAGAGAACATAAAGAAAGTATATAAGACAGAATTGGCCCTAAACACAAGAAACCTACTTCTTCCAAGGTAGCTGCAGGGAAGGTGAATATAGGTGTATGGAAGATGTGTAGATCTGGTGGTTAGAAGTTTATGGATTTTTTTCTAATGACTTCTTTTGGTTGTTTTATGAAATATGAATAAAAGTCATTTTCTAAGATCAAGAATCACACTGTCTTGTTCATAGAGTAAATGTTCAAAAATATATTTTGAATTAATGGACAATTATTAGAGATATTTGGGGATCATATATTTTTACTGGCATCAACCTAAAAATCATATGTACAGCTAAGATGTTTAACTTTACAGTGCAATGCCTGTAAAACCTTCTATAATCAAAATCTAATTTATTCCACATAAATCTATGCATGCCTTTTATATATAACATGCTGATTCATGTTTGGAGGAATTGAGCCCACTCCTGCTTGCTTCTATCATTGTGCTTCAGAGGACACAGAAGATAGCCCTTTGGGTCCAGAATAACCATCACAACCACGTTGGAACGTATTGCCTCCAGATTAGTAATTTGCCCTCAGGCACCCAGGCTGAGTGGCTGGAGGCACGGGATGGCTGTCTTTGGAAGACGAGCTGTCTGCAGTGGGATACTGCTGCCTCAGAGGATGGTGTCTGCAGTTTGGCACCTGGGGCCAGATTCTTTGCACGTCACTGGTATAGAACAGGGCCCTTCATAGCACTTCTCAGAGAGGATGATCCTCTTCCCTCAGTGCTCTTGTTCTACCCAGAAGGTGCTGTGGGAGAGGAGAGTCTCATGAACTAGAATTCTTTGGGAGGCTCCCACAGCAACTGCCTTTGTGGAGACGAGAACCTTCAAGTTTTGGGGGCATATGGCTCTAAACCCAAAACTGCCATTCTCCTCTTACTAGCAAATATCTACTATTATTTATAAGCAACTGAATGTTTAATATATTTCAACACAAGGCAAAGGTTTCTTACACCACAACTTGTCATGCCTAAGATATTAACTTTAGCACTTATCCTGGTTAGTTGGAATTTCTTTCTGAGAAGAGTATGAGGGTCACACTGTTTTTTCTCAGAAATATACTTTGTAGTTAATGTTTTCTTAGTTTAGTATACATGCAGAATAATGCACACATCGTAATGGAAAACTTAATGAATTTTCACAGTGGTCACATCTGTGTAAATGCCATCCATAGCAATGCCAGCTACCCAAAAGCAACCAGTCAGATAACTGCTGTCTTAACTTCTAACACCATAGACAAGTTTTACCTGGTTTTGAACTTTATGTAAGTGGAATCACACAATATATACTCTTGTATATTTGCTCCTTTTGCTTAACTCAGTCTTAGTGAAAATTACCCATGTTGTGGCATGTACTTCATTAATTTTCATTACTTTATACTATCCCATTGTATGGATAAACTGTAACTTATTTATCATCTCACTCTTGATAGGTTTGGGTTACTTCCATTTTAGAACGATTATCAAGTGATTATGTTTTCAACCAATTTTACATGTCTTTTGTTGCACGAATGTAAACTTTCTATTGAGCATATACTTAGGAGTGGATATATTCAGTTTCTACATATCTGAATACACATACTCTGATATCTTTTTTGTTGGTACTGCCAAATGATTTTTCAAAGTGCTTATACCATTTAAGACTGCTACAGGCAATAGAAGAAATTTCCAATGTACGGACTCCCTCTCATTATGTTTGTTATACTTGATATCAGTGCTAATGGACCAACATTAAAGCCATAAAGACTGACCCTGAAGCTTTGAGAAGGCGTTATTTCTTGAGAACATGCAGCCACTAACCGATAATTCAGTTCAGCAGATCCCTCTCTGCTAGATGGTCAGGAATTTGTCCTTATTAGAATCAACGCCTGCTCCAGATAACGGCTGGTATTCTTAGCGTCACTATCTGAGGGCTTACAGAATAACTGACCTACTGACCTGGGGTCCCACATAACATCAGTTCAGTTTAAGGGACCTATTTAATGGCAAAGGCAGTGCAACAAAGGATATGTGATCATGACAATCCTCTGGTTTATCAGGTATTCCAATCACTAAAATGAACTCAGCTAAGACAATGTCTGAATGAACTTTATACCTGTTATAGGTTCACATAAGTCATCATCTTAGAGACAACATCCTCTGGGATCATGGCATTGTCCTTCAGAATAGCATATATGCATGGCATGCATATGAGTGATGCATGATCCCATGATGATTGGCCATTCTCATCAACACTCCTTTGACCTACCTGTAAAATCTTCACTATCTGATCCTGCAAACTTAAACTCTGCTGGATTACAGGACTTGGTTCTCAGAGGAAAATCCCTCTGCTAGGGATCATAGTAAGATTTCCACAGGACTTCAACCTTCAACTATTAGCCACTTGGGCTCCTCAAGTCGGTAAACAACCAGGCAAATTAAGGAGCCACTATACAGACGGAGATAATCAACCCTGATAACCATGAGAAGCTAGGGTTGCTGCTCCATTATTAGGAAAGAGAAGAGCTTATCTGAAACCCAGGAGATTTACTGAGCCATCTTTGGTGTTCTAAGTCTAGTGATGATAATATATTGTCTCATTAATTTTCAGATATCTTGCTTTCCAATATGAGAGTCTAGAGAGGTGCTTTGGGACTGAAAGATTACCTGTCTTTATGATATGAGTTCCAATGGAGGCCACTTTCCTCCAGGGAGGGAGACTGGAATTTGTCTGTTTGTTTTTCTGAGGCTTAATCTGGAGGTCCCTTAAGCTGAACTGATGTTATGTGGGACCCCAGGTCAGTTTTTAAAACATTGACATTCATTACTATTTCATATATATGTTTAAAATATAAGCATATGAGTTATATTAAAATTGTTTATGTATAATAGAGTGGAGGTCAATGACTACCCATTAAGAAAAATAGTTTTGAGAATACACTAGGTTCTTGGCATCAAATAATAATAAAATTGCTTTCTACAGCATGACAGACATTTATTCTTCACCGGTGCCAAATGTTTTCCCTCACATATATATCAGTTAGCATTCACGCTTGTGCTGATTTGGGATTACATAAGTGCAGACAATTGTAGGCAAACAGGCCACTTCTTCAATGCTAGAGGAATTAATATTCCTAGCATTATTTAATCATCCTGTTATGATTGTTGACAGTAACTTTATTCTTGTTAATAAAAGTCAAAATGTGGTCATTTTTATTATTAGACACCTCTGTTCTTATCTGAATGCTCTTTTTGATGTGTCTTTTCTCCAAAATCAAGCCTGAAATTTGGAGTCAATATGGACAAGGTGTTTTACCCACCATAACCATCTTTAGTTCTTAGACGACCACCAGGTGGCATCCAAGGCCCGCTTCCTCACCTCCTAACTTGTGACTTCACTCAGGAACCAGTAGTTCTGGGAAGAATTGGGCGTGATTGATATGCCCCATGTTTTCTTTATTAGCTCAACAATAAGATGCTCTTTTATTACATTTACTATATGGGACACTGTGAAAAGAAGTGTCCTATTATGTAACCTACCTATCTTCCTATAATGAAGCTATATTGTTATCTTTTAGGAATAAGTAGAATCATATTTATATTTATTGCAAATGCTGACACCTTGACTATGAAAAATATTTCTTCTAAGACGTGCTTTCCAGATTTAAAATGTCCTTATCAATTGGATGTGATTGGGAGTCAAAATATACAAGACAGATTTTAATACCCTATTAATTTATCAATACCTTCAATGTTTATAATGTGGTCTTCACTTCATGTCAGTCACTGAATAAAGTCATATTAGATAATTATGGGTGTGCCAGTTTGCTTACGTATTGCATTGCGACTGAGAATTGCACTCTTCTCCATTCTTATATTCTTTTCCTTAAAGATTTTATTTCTTCCTTTTTCTCCCCAAAGCCCCCCGGTACATAGCTGTATATTCTTCGTTGTGGGTCCTTCTAGTTGTGGCATGTGGGACGCCGCCTCAGCATGGTTTGATGAGCAGCGCCATGTCCGCGCCCAGGATTCGAACCAAGGAAACACTGGGCCGCCTGCAGCGGAGCGTGCGAACTTAACCACTCGGCCAAGCGGCCAGCCCCCATTCTGATATTTTTATAGTTTAAGCAGAGCCATTTAATCTTGTCATCAATATGTGCCTTCTACTTCCTTTTACAATTTGCCTGAAGACTCCAGCTAAAAGCCACAGTTTTCCATAAGAAGAGCAATTTCAGAATCTCTATGAAAACAAATTTATCAGGGACTTTTTCTATTGACACTACCAGAAGTATATTCAATTCTTAGGGCTTCCCAGTGTAAGTTGACATTATCACTGTGAGCAGATACATGAGAGACTGCACCAAGGATTGTAAAATTTAGGATTTCTAAGAATATCCTAGTCCCAAAATAGACACACTGTAGAAATAGACTTTAATTCCAGATCAGCAGAAAGTGAAGAGGATTAAGTGAAAGCAATTGTGATGATTGATCTTGGAATTATCTTTAAGGTTCTATTTTTAGACAAACAGCCTTTTTCCTCCTTCTTATTCTAAATTTCACTCTAACTTTAGAGGTCATGCCTATAGAAATTGAAATGAACTCTTTCTTTAAAAATTTATTGATAAGGAACTGTCAACCATAATCTCCCTGGTTATTGGTTATTTAAAATTTCTCCTTGATTTGTTTGTTGTTTGACTCTCCTCTCAAAATTTATGATAACAATAATATTGTGTAATTCATATGATCCAACTGGAGGGGATGAGAAAATGGAATCCTCAGAATACTTTGCCCAGTAGACTCATGGCATCAAAACCTATGAATACATAAAATTTCGTGTATTCTCTCACTGAGAGTGTAGGTATTATATGAAAATTTTGATATAGAAAACTGAGAGTTCGTTATAATGAATAATGAATTTTCATGTAATTTTTAAGGACAATTAATTCTAATTGAATTTCAGAGGAGAAATTTAAAATGAGTAATGCTTAGAAAACAATCACAGCTACCTTTTGTTAAAGGATACTCAGTTAAATTTTACTTATTCTACATAAATATATGAACAATCTATCCATAGATAACTTTGTAGCATAGCCTATGTAGATTCTGGAGAAAGTTTGACATATGAATTGTCCCTGACTGCAAAAGTACTCAAAGTGATGGTCACACATCATATAAAATTTCTTTACTGGGATCCTGCATTCTTTAAGACAATGTAGCTATTTGAATGGGCACAGTAAAATTGTGTTTCCCTTATATCAGAATTTAACTAGGGAAAAAGTATAATCATGCCATAAATATCATATTTAAAGATACATTTTATTTCACTTTATGATAAACTCACTATTGAGGAACCAATATGCTGTGGAAACAAAGCATACAAAAGCCTACCAAGGAGTCTGGTATCTGCTCCATGTTCTACAAAATCCCAGCCTTACAAGTACCATATTACATCTCTCCCTGGCAGACCAGGAATTTGAGGGCACTCAGGGGTCCTCAAACGAGAAGAATGTCACAAGGTTAAAGGTACTGTAGCCAAAACCAGTTGGAGGTAAAGTGGATCAAATTTGATTCCCCCTCTCAAGGTCAACAAGGATAGTTAAATCTATTTCTGGCATGACAAAAGTCATAGAATAAATGACCTTAGGGCATGTAATTTAATTCTCTAATCTTAGTCGTTGGTCTATATCATATTAGACTGAATTTGTTGACTATATAACCAGAAAGTTTAACTATGTGTAAATAATATCTCCTGTTATACTAATGTTATTAAACATCTGAAATTTTGTGTCTATCTTGAATTTAAGGTGAAATTCCACTAGTAGACTAGTTCAAATATTCACTCTTTATAGAAACATTTTATTGGAAAAGATCAATTTTATAGATATATACAAATAGAAAAGACTATTTGTGAAAAGTCACTTGACTCTTGACTAACGGGCTGCAATAGTCAATTGGTTGGGAGGGGAGCAAGCTTCCCTAAATAAGTCTTGCTTGAGTATTTTATCATCATTGCTATTTTTCCCCCAAGAAGGAAGCTGTGTCCTGCAAAATTCAGTATGTTTCCATTCTCAGCAAGGTTTAAACCATAGTACTTTTACAACCCTTCCTTTGAAACAATGTAATTTTTAAGGATCTATCATAGCCAAGAAAATACAGCTCTTATTGTGCATTTTTGTCATCTACTCAAATTAAATTATTTAAAAAGTTTAACTGAAGAATTCATTTTTAAGCATTAGGATAAAATCTGCTGTGGAATAGAAATAAAAGTCTAAGGACAAGATTGAAGATTGATACATAGCGTCTGTTGAAAAAAATTTTATATATTTTATATATTAATTTTATACAGGTTAGTGTTATACATTGATATATTAATGTTATTTTATATAATTAAGGTTAATTAATTTTCTATATTAATGTATATTATTAATATAAAATAGCTATAGTTTTTAATTTTCATTGGGGTTTATTTTTACTGTCAATATTTATAGTATACTGGCAATTACATCATTTGCAAATGCAACTCTATATAAATTTTTAGATGCCAATGTAAAATGAGTGAAGAATTGTTTTCAAAATTTCACTGGAGATATACAAAATTTTTGAGCCACATTGTTATTCAATGCCCTATTTGATGCTCCCTTTGCTGCTCATTAAAAGAACTTACTCTAGATAAAATCATTCTCACTTGTGAATTAAATTATCATCACTGTGCTGATGACTCCCATAAGTCTGGCGTAGGCCTCTTTCCTGGGTTTTTTATTCATTCGTTTAATAATTCATTAAACGTTAGTGCTTATTAAATTCCAGACACTCCTTTAGGTTATAATGAACAATAACAAAATACCTCAGTTCTCAACTCTTGGAGAAATAGTCAATAAACAAAACACAATTCGATACTTTATTCTGCCCTGTCCAATATGGTGCCATTAGCCACACATGACAATGAAATAATTGAAATATAGCGAATCTAAATTGAAATATAGTACAAAAATAGAAAGTAAAATACTTCATTAATAATTTACGATTGATTATATATTGAAACATTTTAGATATATTGGACTAGATTAAAAACATTATTAAAAGTAGTATCACCCATTTCTTTTATGTGTTTAATGGAGCCACTAGAAAATTTTAAATTATATATGTAGCTCACGTTATATTCTATTGGACTACACTTCTGAATATAATACAATATGGTATAATATAGCATAAGATAATATAATATAATTTATAATAAAATTTAACAATAGTACCATTAGGAAAAGGAAGATTACCTGCTCTTTTAAACTGGATGACCAGAGAAGGCCTCTCTCTAAGGATTTACAGCAGAGATCAGAAAAACGTGAGAAAGAAGCTCTGTGACTACCTGGAGGAGGCATGGTCCAGGCTGAGAACACAGGTGTAACAAGTTCCAGGGAGAGGAACATAGATGGAATAGCATGACATGAAGGCATCTTCCTCACCCTTAACCTAGGCCTTCTGCTTCGTTCTCAAGTCATGGACCCTCTACTGTCCAGCTATTCACTTCAGTCCAGAAATTTGTCAGGCTTCCTTCACTCTTCCACATTCCATCAATTACAAGGCCCGCTTATCCACTTCCTATCTTTCAAACTCATTTTTCTTCACCCCAACCTCTACTCCCTGAGTCCATGTCATCAACATTTTGTGCCTTGGTTACTATCATAGTCTCTTAACAGGTCTCCAAGTTTTCAATCGTGCCCACCTCTCTATTAATCAGGTTTTACTAAGTTATGTTGCAACAAGAATTCCAAATCCTAGTGGCTTATAGCAAAGGTTTATTTCTTGCTCATATTCTCCTCCTTCAGAGGTCAGCTTTGTCTTAGTTTTGTGTGTTCTTCATTTGGGACCCAAGCCAAAAAGTGTCTTTTATCGACAACAAAAGGAAAAGAGAGATAGTAGAACCACATAATGGCTCTCAGCTTCTGCTTGGAAGCAACACATTCACGGCCCCTCCTAAGTTAAGTGGCCAAATATGACATCATTGTGCATGAAATAAAATCTACCAGGGCTCGTACCGTAAGAGAGGGTCAGCAAATATTTTCAAAATAAAATGACCTGCACAAATACTATCCCCAGTGTCCCTTAACTGTATTCAGAATGTTTCTAAAATACAAATCTGATCATTTACTCCCTTACTTGAAATAAGTTCATGGTTTCTCATTACTTTAGGAAAAAATTCAAATTTCTTAAGACGGTTAAAAATGTTTTCACTATATGGATCCTGCGTAACATTCTAACTTCAATTTTGTCAATTTTCCTCCCTCTTGATACTTCCAGCCTGTTCTCTTTGACTGAACTCTAGTGGCTTTCTCCAGAAAAAATCCCACTGAAGTATCCCATTACCTCCTCCTTCCTAGGGGAGATTATGAATCCCATTTCCATAGCACTCATACTTCCACTCAAAGTACTTGTCATATTTTTTAAATGATTATATTATTTTTCAATTACTTCTGCCGATACCCCCATATTATAAATTTAATGAGAAGAGAAAAAGTTCCTGCCTAGGGTCTCATATGTTGTAGATAAAATTTGTTAAATAAACGAATAGATTTTTTAACAAAACTTTTGAATGACCAAATGCATATAAATTATACAAGTGCTATTATCCATTCAACATTCTAAAGAATACAAAGGAAATACAATTTCTATTTAAATAAGAAGAGGAAAAAATATAAAAACAGCATTTCTAACCCAATGTACTTCCTCAAACATAATACCACTGGCTGAAATACATAGCAGTTAGTTAAAAACAAACAAAACAAACTTGTTTGCCAAAAGCTGCTTAGAGATGCTAAGGTAATGAATCATGAAGTGCTCCCAAGCAGATGGTTAAGATTCTGTTACTTTCTCAGATAAAGACAATTCTGTCTGATTTAGGCATTTGAAAATGTCAGTAAATTATAAGAGACATAGGAGTTTATAGCAATTCTCTTTCATTATTGCCCTTTGGAACCTGCTTCATTGTTCCCACATAAAAGTCACTGTCCTGTAAATCCACAGTAACAAAATCTTTGAGTATAGATGCATTGCCAGTGTAGATTGGTGATTTCATGTTCTATGACTTTAGTCATTTTAAAAAATGCATAGTTTCATGACATTCAAAAAAAACTATTTCTAAGAGTATGGGGAAAAGATGTACAGCCATACTCCCATTGGGTGTTTTGGTGGTAGAAATATTCTGAATTGTTGTTTCTTATATATGTTAAAATTCTTTATTATATAGTCAGTGTATTAACATATTGCCATATAACGATGAACATATCCCCTTAATTAAGTTTGTTTGGATTTATTATTTCTTTTTTTGTTTGCTTATTTTGATTATAAAATAAATATATATTTTTGATGCCACCAGCCAAAGACTACCAAAAGCACACCTGTAGGGAAACAAAATTGAAGATTGTTTGTTTAGTTGGGTTTATTGCATTTTTAATGTATATAAGAATTTAAAATATTCAGGCTCAAGAATAACCCTTCTTTCCCTCTCCCAAGTATGTACTCAGAGACACCACACATTTGCACATCCTTTCCCATAATAGTAAATGTGCCACTTCTACTCTGATGCACTCTTTGCTTTCACAGATAGTATATGTTGCTCAGCAACCACCAGACTGATGGACTCTTTTTAAAGCAATTAGAGTAGCAACTGAATAAACATATTAAACATTGAAGTGAAATAATCAACTTTATATTTTTAAATTGTATTTACAACATTTTCCAAATTGTTCTTATAGTTAACGTTATAAACATATTTTCTTGACAGAGAGGAATACAATATTATTATGAACTGATTTCTGAACCAGGAGTCTGTAACAAAAGCATTTGCTGAATTTCTAATGAAACAAACAAAGCATCTTGATTTGCAAAAATGGAGTACTATTCACATGTATACCCTAATTATCACAAAGGGAATGATTTCTTTTCCTTGGCTTTGTTGTTTGTTTATGGAGAGGTTCACAGGACTACTGAATACTATGATACTCTTGAAATCAAACAACAGTAAATGTAGTGAAAAAAATAATGTATTATTTTGATAAGAAAGATTTCTCTCCAAATTATTTTATGTAGAACAAACCGTAGCTATTATTGACTTAAGAGCAAATGCTCTCCGAAAGAAAAACAAAGTCAAGTAGTTTTGTTTCATTTTTTTTCCTGTGAAAACTTCTTCCCCTTCAACATGTTTATTTTTCTTAGTTCTTGAAATAATAGTTCTGAACTTCAGAATTTAATATTTCATTGTTGTGCATAATGCAGAATAATTGTGAATTTTGTGATAGCAATAAGAAATAGAAACCTGACTTTGCAGTTATATACAGAGTATCACAGTTATTTATTTTAAGAATTCCACCCTTCCGTACACCCAGATAGACAACCATCTCTACATACGTACATACACCTGTTTACCCAGGGCATACAGTCAAAATATTTACCAATTTGCTTTCCTTCCATTCTTTCCATCCCCAAGGAAATCCCTTTGTTGCTAGATTATGGGAGGTTCCAAGTACACTGAGGGATGGGCTCAGGTAGCTAGAGTAGCAAGAAAGCACTGAGGGGACTGGAGGAAGGGTCTATAACAACCAGTATAGTTTGATTTTAATATTTTGACAACTCTTATGACTGTATCTGTGCAAATCAACTGGATATGCCCCCTTCATATATCCAATCAGTAAACTTTTTTTCTGACCCTTTCACGTGTTGTGCTCTTGAGCATGTCTAGCATTCTTTCCTTGTGATGGTGACAAATAAGAAAAGTAATTCCATTACAATGTTATAAGCTTTAATAAATGAATGAATAATGTGTCCTTGAAGCAATGAGAATGGACCAAATTTGGCTATTGAAAAGTATTGGAATATTTTTTAAAAAAATGATTAGAAACAAGTCCACATAATCATTCTTTTGAAACTTTGTTTTTAACGTTTATCGTTCTCTCAACACCAGAGACTTACATTTCAACCTCAAGGGCATCTCTTCCTAGAAGACTACACCCAATAAAATCACCTCCTTTCTGACTTCACTTCCCTCTCGGGTCAACTTATATGCTAGAACTGTAACTTCAGTTACCCTTTCAACATTACCAAATTCCCTTGGTCTTTTGTTTGCCAGTTACCCTTGCCTTAGTAAATTCAAATCATTGGACTTCTAACCAGCCACACAGATGTTGAGTATAATGGGACCACTAAACCAGTGTCAATTGGTACAATGTCAAATCGATGCTCTCCATGCTCAACACAGCAATTCCCTCCTATGATAATTTAGTTCTTTCCCATTCTCCCTCAATGATTATATAAACTGTCATTTACTTTCTCACACTTCTTGCTAAATTACCTCCTAATTCACTCTAACTTTGTGGAGAAAGAGAATCTATTGGATCAAAACAGTCGCAACTGTCTTGACATACCACCTGCACTGATATCGCCATCTATTTTGACCTTGCAAGTTGTGAGGGTTAATTTCATGTGTCAACTTGGCCGAGTCACATGGCTCAGATATTTGACCAAACATCATTCTGGATGTTTCTGTGAAGTCGTTTTTGAATGAAATTAACATTTAAATTGGTGGACTTTAAAGTGTATTATTCTCCACAATGTGGGAGGGCCTCATCTAACTAGCTGAAGGCCTGAATAGAACAAAAGACTGACCTACTATAAGCAAGAAGGAATTCCACCACTGGAGGACCTTCAGACTTGAGCTGCACCGTGTCTCTTTCCTGGGTGGAGGTTAACATTTAAATGTGAAAACTTTGAGTAAAGCTTCCCCTCCACAATGTTTGTGGGCTTCATCCAATCATTTGAAGGCCTTAGTAGAACAAAGATTGATCTTCCCAGGAAGAAAGAATTCTGCCAGGCGACTGCATTTGGTTCCACAATGCAACTCTTCTCTGGGTCTCCAGCCCACTGGCAGACTCTTGCAGACTTTGGACTTGAATCTCCACAATTGCATGAGCTAATTCCTTAAAATGCGTCTCCTCTCTGCCTCTGTCTCTGTATCTCTCTATGTGTGTGTGAATGTGTGTGTGCGCCTGTCTGTGTGTGTATATACACACATCCTGTCAGTCTGTTTCTCTGGAGAACCTTTTAATTAACACGCTAGTCTTACCTTCCTGTCTAAGGCCTTGCATTCTTTACTCTCGCATTACAAAAAAGAACTCACTTTCTCATGCGTACCATCATTTTAACAATCTTTTATCTCTCTCTCTACAAGGTTCTTTCTTTTCAGCAAATATATATGTTCCAGACTCCCTTTTAAAACAAATAAACATAAAAGACTTCCTTCTAATTCATATACTCTCTCCTTTTACAGTTAAGCTTATTCAAATTGTCCTCACTCATTTGCCCTGGTGTTTCAAAGACACCAGTTCTCAATCCACGGCAGTCTTGCTTCTATTATCTGCATCAGAGCCATCAATATCTATATGGTTTCTTTTGCAAAAAGAATATCACACTCTTCCCTCAAAATAGGTTTTATAATAAAAGAAGGTGCTTTGCTGATGTCAGCTGAAAAAGTAGTGGTGACCAATATATGGTCTTGATACCTCATATGTAGTGTCTTAATCAGGGCACAGCCTGCACAACTTTATACAGCAGCACTGAATCCTCAGAAAAGTGTCCTGTAGGGTTAAACAATGTCTCTCGATTGCTTAATACCATTGGGCATTTTTTTACCTTTTAATTCTTCTTTATTCCTCTTTGAATCTCTCTCCACCCTTAGCTTCTTTGACATTACGGGTTTCTGGTTCTCTCCTTTCGTATTTGTCTTATAAAAATGTATATATCCCATATCTCAGAACTCTTTCCCCACCACCCTCCACACCCACACAAAAAAAGTCATTATCTTTTGGTCCATATTTTCTTCCCGGGTGACCTGATACACAAATATTGCTGTAGCTGAATCCATGATTCATATGCTGAAGATCATCAAATTTCTATCACCAACCTTGACCTCTCAGCTGAATTCCAAATACGTTATCTCACACATTGATTTCTTTACTTATTTAACAAATACTTTTAGTGTGTTGACTAAGTGCCAGGCACAGTGCAGTGGCTAAGGACACAAAGGTTAGCAAAAACAGATATGGAATGACTACAGGCTGAGCATCTCTACCTCAATGTCCAGTATGCTTTTCAGACCCAACATGTTCAGTATAAAGTTTATAACCCTTCTTCTCTCAAATCACTTCCCCATATAACTCTTAACTTAGTAAAAGGTACCACAATTCCCCTAACTAGAGAGACAACTGATATTGTAGACACCTTCTCACATCCAACCCGCACAGCATATTAGGATCTCTCAATTTCCCTTCAGCGTATTAGGATCTCTCAATAACCCTTCTTCCCTCAAATCACTTCCCCATATAACTCTTAACTTAGTAAAAGGTACCACAATTCCCCTAACTAGAGAGACAACTGGTATTGTAGACACCTTCTCACATCCAACCCGCACAGTATTAGGATCTCTCAATTTAATCACTTCATCACCAATTCCATAACCTTTATTTCAGTTCAGCTTGTCATCACTTCTTTTACAAACATTTCATACAGTCTCCTAACTCATCCCCCAGCATCTAGTGTTACCTGTTTTAATCCACCTTCCACACTGTTCCAGATTGATCATTCTAAAATATAAATGTGTTTTCTCTCACTTAACCCAAATAAATCATTCTAGTTGTGAGTAGTTTAGGCTCTAGGAGGGAGCAGCACAAACACAGACCATGTTGAGCAGGAAGAAGGACCAGACCCTGGTTCTTCACAGGAACTGCCAGAATTCTTCCTCTAGGTGGATTCCTCAATGCAGGAGAAGAAGCCGCACCCCAGGGCACTGGGGGAGCAGAGCCTGAGCTGGGTTTTGGCCCCACCTGAAGGAACATGCCTCCATGCTGAGCACCTCTGGGCAGAACACAAAATGTGTCTGCATACATGAGGCCAACAGAAGGAGACACTATTTTTGGTGGGTGTGTAAGGGAGGAGTGTTGTTTGGAAGATGCCACACAGCACCTTCCAGGTAACACGTTGCAGATAACTGCTACCCGCCCCAATGGCCCAAAGTCCTGGCCACATCCTGTTTATGCTTTCCTTTCTCTTCCCTTTTTTGTATCCCTCTCTCCCTCTCTTTTTGTTCTTCCTTTATTCCTTCTTTCCAACCTTCTTTTTTTTTTTTTTTGAAAAGAGGAGAACTGTGTAATTTCCCTCTGACTAATTTCTTAACAAATACTATAGGTAACAAAACTTTATCAAATAAAAATCTTAAATGAGAGAAATCAAAACAAAAAAATGGGCATAGTTATGGAGCAAGATTAGTTAGCTTGGAAAAACAATACAACAAAAGCAGATCTCTGATTAGGGAAAATACCCCAAATACCAATAATGACTTTTTTTTAATTGAAAATATTTCTAGAAATTACAAATAATTTCTCATCAATGTATTATGCCTACGAGGAACATAATGTTAGTTTTTATACGGTGTTCAATTGTTGCCTAGAAATGTAAATCAACTTCAGGATATTCATAATATTTTTATACGTTCTACACTCACTCAACATTTAGCTATTAACATGTTTGAGGGGGGGAAGTCAACTGAGCTTTTCCAAATAATTAGTTATGCCTAAGATAAGGTTAACTTGTTTTCTACAGTCTAGCATTGGTTAGATATGGAATTCAAATTGACTCATAAATATTAAAATTATATGCTTAAGGAAAGAGTGTTACTTAATGCATAACCTATCTTGAAGTATTAAGCTAATGCAAAAATTGCAGCTAAAGTGTTGCTAGTCTGTGGAAACTGTTCTCCCAATACTGCACCCATGAAACCTGTATGAGTTAATGCATCCCTTAGGACACATTAACTGCAGGGTGCAGCTTATCCATCCCACGATTGCCACTAATGGTGGTGCTATTGATAAAAATTTCCTTCATATATAAGGTAACGCCTTTCTCAAATGTTAGTACCGAGTTTTCCAAAGTATTAGTTAAAGAATGACAGAAAACAAAAATTCTAGATGTTTTGTTTTGATTGCTTTAGTCTTTGACAAAAAATGTTTTATAGCATCTCCACTGTGTTTTCCTCTTTCATATAGTAAGGAAATGCCCAGTAAGCTCCTTGTGAAAAAATTAATGAGTAAATTGTCTGCTTACGTTTGCTTAAACATGAGTATTTGTGTTAATTTATCTAAGAATAACTTGCTGAAAATTTTAATGCAACCATGCATAGATATACATTTTAATAAAAGTTTTCAAGCTTTGTAGCATCAAGGATTCCATTGTATTGCTATAAAATAAGGAAAATATGTATTGCATTTAGGAAACATAATTTTGATTAATTCATAACACATGACACGCTTTGAAAATTATTTCAAAAATTATGAGATGTATTTGCAAAGCCAGAATTTTATTTTAATCATTTCTATTAACGAATGGAAAAATATTTTGCTGGTTTCTATTTGCAGAAAAATGAATATTTTATTCTTCTGCATTTTGAAGTGCTTTATCATTGGATACTAAGCTTTATGAATAATCAAGTGTAATTTTTTCATGCCATTTCTATTTGGGGCTGTAAGTCTGTCTTGTAAGATAATTTGAAATAGAACGCTCTTGGAATTCCCTTCACTGTTTATCTTGACTTCTGGTGATGAATTTTCTGTTGTGTTAGATATGAGTCCCATCTGTTTTTAAATATCAGCTCATCAGCTAGTTATTAATTTGAATCCCACTGAATATTGCTGGAAGCTGACCAGTATATTCACAGTATAACACTGAAACAGATCAAAATGACACACACTGCAACAATTCTGGGAACTAACATCCACAGGCAACAACCATAATTGTTCTTCACACTAGTAGAAATTTTCCCTTTCTCTAGAGAAAATTCTTAGCATATGCATTTTAATTGGCTTTAAGAAGTGATATAATGATGTAGAAGATGGCAGGGCAGTTTGTAATCCTGGGCCACCACATTCACACGCAGCTATGTGGGCTAATGCTTTGAGCGTAAGCTGAACTCATAGTGTTTTATGAATGAGCCTTAATCCAATATTGACGAATAACATACAAATGAGAGATATATTAATTAAAACTGATCATCAGAAGCTAAAGGTCTAGGGGCTGGCCCAGTGGCACAGCGGTGAAGTGTGCATGGTCCACTTCGTCGGCCCAGGATTCCCTGGTTCCGATCTCGGGTGCGGGAATGGCAGTGTGTGGCAAACCATGCTGTGGTACGCGTCCCACATATAAAGTAGAGGAAGATGGGCACGGATGTTAGCTCAGGGCTAATCTTCCTCAAAAATAAAAAAAAATTAAAGGTCTAAAATCATTAAATAATGACATATAATAAAGCTATCACAGTACTACATATTTCCCAGAAATTATTTCTTCAAACAATATGGTAATTATGTTGTTTAAAAATAAAGAACATCAAAAATTTGATTTCACCAACTACGTTTCTTGACTTTTCTGTATATATGTGTATCATTCAGAGGATTCACTTCCATCAGTCCATCTCCTGATTATTATGCTAAATGAAAATCTAGAAATGACATAATTACTGTAACTTTAAAAAGAGGAATTAGGGGGGTTGGCCCCGTGGCCGAGTGGTTAAGTTCGCGCGCTCCACTGCAGGTGGCCCAGTGTTTCGTTGGTTTGAATCCTGGGTGAGGACATGGCACTGCTCATCAAACCACCCTGAGGCAGTGTCCCACATACCACAACTAGAAGGACCCACAACGAAGAATATACAACTATGTACTGGGGGGCTTTGGGGAGAAAAAGGAAAAATATAAAATCTTAAAAAAAAAAGAGGAATTAGGTATTTCTAAACTCTCTAACACATTAGGAAAAATAATTGGATATTGGTGAACTGCATGTTCTTTCTCCACCACCTCTCCCTATCCTCATACACTGTATATTTCGCCTACAACTACTTATTCAGTTTCTGTAATCCATATTATCTTGCGATTTATATGTTGACCTTATTGGAAATCTGGCATGAATAAACTTTGGACAATTATTTTGTTTTGTTGTTTATTATTTTTTCCAGCTTTATTGAGGTATAATTGCCAATTGTAGACAATTTATTCTTCTGAGAGGGTTTATAAATTAATTCATATTCAGAATCCAGAATCTCAGCCCTGCTTGGCTCTCGTCTGTCTAATCCCTTCCTACCTGTCCAAGATCTGTCAGACTCCATGACCTGACCTTCAATTCCACTTTGCATACCTAAATAGAAATCTGGCTCCATATTTTAATTTCTTCTCCTAAGCCTTACCCTACCCTTGCTGCTCGTATGGGCTCTTCAGTGTGGCAAGCAGAGAACAACCAGTCATAAAGTCTCAGATTCCCCATGTGGCATGAAAGCCTCATTTTAGATCATTCCAGAGAAGCCATCAGCATACCATCTATCCACCAGCACACTTTAGGAAAAAAGAGAAATTGTTGTAGTGCTCTGAATCTATGCTGTTTTACATTTGTCTTTCTTTGCACACATTATGTATTTCTACATGGCATCTTTATCAAAGTCCTACCTTTTGTCAAATGAGTTTCTCATTTGGATAAGTACAGATGTTTCTGGAGAGAATGTCAATCATAATAGATAACGTAGTGCTCTGGCTGCAATTAAATACCAAAATATGTTTGTGACCCTGAGGGAAAAACATATTGCTTTAAAATGTTGTTTTCCCCTTTCTTCGGGGCTATAGGCTTGATTTACTCTATTGGAAGTGTAACAGTCTAAATGAGAATGACTTTACTAGAATTAGAAGTGTAATCATTTTCCTCCTTAAACTGGCAATTTATGCCAGGAACAAAGACTCACAAGTTAAGAGCGAGACACGGGAAAACTTTAGTATCATTTTGTAACTTCCACAATCCAGCTGGGGAAGAAAGAAGAGGTTCTCTAAGAGAAGGGGCAAGAAGTGTGTAGAATTTCAGTCTCTCATCACTCCAGACAGGGTAGGGTTGCACACTGAACAGGGAAAGAAAATGTGTATGTTTCAGCAGTGGGGACGTGCTGTAGTGGTAACGGTCCTTACACTCTGGAGGTGCTTTCTGGTTTAGACAGTGATAATGGGTCTCAGAAGGTGCAGCAGTAGCTGCAAGTACCACTTTTCTTATGCTAACTCAGAACGCAAGCATCTGGCCCTCTTTTATTGGACCATTGGGTATAATCTTAACTTTAACCAAAGGGATGAGGCATCCCAGCCCCATGAAACTCAGGCACATATAATTCATCAATCTTTTCAAAATAATTCGTTGGAAGCCAATTATCATCTTATAATTTAAATGTAGTGTTGGCACCGAAATCAGTCAGTTTTATGTATGAGGTCTGTGGTCTTTTAACAACTTTAGAGGACAGATTGGTGAAAGAAGAAAGAAAACTTTGTTTAAAAGCTGGATTTGCCTGAGAGCCCCAGACGTTAAAGGTGATTTTCCTCCAGGGGAGCCCTTACCAAGATAGGGAGAAACCATTCTTTTTTAGGGGGTGGAGGGCACAATCTAGAGGGTCTTTTCTTAATGCATAGTTAAATCAAAAACCCTATTCTTGAAGGGCCAACTTTGAGGCAATGATGCAAACAATATTACGAGCCCTCTCTTTTAGACAGAAAATATAGAACCAAACAAGTGACTCTTTTTATAAAAGAATCAGCTTTAATTAAAAGAAAACTGAAGTAAATCACTTTCAGCTAAAATGTTTTAAAATTATGCAGTTATTGTATTTTAATTGCTTCTCTGAGTTCGCAAAGATTCTTTGCTTGACCAAACTTTAGTTAGGCTCCTGAACCTCCTCTTAGGCCCATCCGTGCACTTCCTTGTAAAATCCAGTTTTAGCAAGAATCCTCCTACGTCTGTTTAGCAAGACTCCTCCATCCTCCATATCAGATCACCCTCAGTAGCTAATCAAGTTCATCATCCTCCACCATGCCATAGGTAATGTCTGAGCACATTGGCCTGTCTTCCCCAAAGATCTTGTTAAATTGGTTTGCCAGAATCTCCCTTACCTTTGATGTTTCCTCTTAGTAATTTTCCATCCACTGCTCCCTACCCTGCTCCTTGGCTATAAATTCCCACTCACCCATGCTGTATTCAGAATTGAGCCCAGTTCTACACAGAGGTCTCTCTTCCCCTATTGGGATAGTCCTGAATAAATCTGTTTTTACCACTTTAACTACTATCGAGCTCTAGTTTTTCTTTGACAGAGTTCATAAGAAAAGTGAGAACATAAAGAATATTCTGAATCAGATTTCATTAAAAAAGGTGTGGAGAGGGTACAAAAGGACACATTTCTTAAATAGTCAGGTTGCAGAGGACTCTCAAGTAAGTTTAAATTTTACTCTGCTCTATTCTAAACAACTGAGTCCCTCTGATGCATAGGAAGCCTTTCACCATAAACAAAACAGGTCTTTTTTTCTAAAAATTGATCTAGTCCCCATAATAAAGACTTGTTTTAGGAGTCTTAAAGAAAGGTTGGTTTAGTAGACTAGTGATGGCTCATGAATTATAGCGAATTCTCTGAGATTTCCCATTAAAATTCTCAGTCTATTTTACCCCAAACTATAAAAAACATTAAAATGTTTTGAGTTCTACTATTTTGGATTCAAAATACTGCCACTTTTCTACAAAATTTAACAAAAGCGAGCTTGAATAATTAAAATGAAGGGCTTTTAAGAGTTTCCATTTCTAGGCATAAAACATAGAGAAGTTTGATCTTACTGTAAGTCAATGAGGAGCTCAATTGCTCCCCAAAAGGACATTCAAGGTTGTATTCACAATGGGGGGAATTGCTGCTCATTTATTTAGTAGGTTCACTCTTTCTTTTCAGAGCCTTCAGAAGCCAGGCCCACGTAATGCTTAAGGGAAATTCTGGTGGGGAAAGCAGTATGGTGGAAGCTTGGGAGTAAGAAGCTAGAAGATCACTTGGGTTCTGTGGGACGGTTTTTTCTGTGAAACCTTTTAGCAATCGCATTTGCTATGGAGTTTCCCACAATTACAATTTTCTTCAATTATCTCTAAGCCTTCAGTTAAGGTTACTTAAATGTTATAGCTTGTCATTTGTTTCACTGGAAGAATTTGTGCCCAAGGTTGAGTCAAAGCAACAGAGTGGGATAAATGGCCTTCCGAGGAAATACAGATTCAAGATTAAAGAGGTTACCTTCAGAAGACCAGAGTAGCAGCCCAGAGCCAGGTGGCTGAATGTGGTGAAAAGTAACAACCAAGGGGAATTTGTAGATTTCAGGAGCATTCTCAGCTACTCTGGTTTGAAACTTAGTGAAAGCAATCAAGCAGAATGGGACCTTAGAAATCACAGCTTGGATATAAAAATATTTTTACCTTTTCTGTAGTCAGAAGACAGTGAATTCTGGGATTCTTGAATTATAGCCTTTTAGAAATATTATACACCCAAAAAAAGAACACTGTAAAAAATAGATGATTTTTCATAATCAAGTGTTGATGATAGTCCCTAAAATGAATGACTTACTTTTTATACATAAACTATCTATGTTAAATGTATATTAGAGTCAATTTGGTTTTAGACTACTTAGCTCCTTCCTCTAGGTGTCTATTCAGAGGTTTTATTTTCTTTTGTTTTGTTTTAATTTAATAGGAAAACAGGAGAAAAGAGTAAGATATGTCTTCCTCCTAAAGGATAAAGAGCTATGTAAAAATGAACTGTATAGAAAGGAAATGAACAAAGGAATACGATCTTTCCAGAAATTGGTGGGCAGTAGAAGTGGGCCAGGATTAGAATGGATATAGATGCCTGGAGAAAGACAAGTATGACAAAAGGATCTTAAAGTAAATGGGCAAGAAAGGGTTACCTCAGCAGGCCTGGATCACTCAAACTCTGCACATTCCCAAAAATGGCCTGATTTAAGATTGGCCCTTGGTTGCTTCCTGGGATAGAACCTGTGAGCTTTTGGAATATGCTGCTAGCAAGGGTGTTTTTATATACCTGAGGCCTTGAATCATGCTGTATCAGGTTAATCAGATAAGTTAATCTATCCTAACAACGTAATTTATGGTAAACACTTGTTTGATTGAGGAGGGGAGAGGTTGGAGTCTGAGTCTCTTTGGTCAGTCATGTGGGCTCTGCATGCTAAGTGACTGAGCCCCAATAAAAACCCTGGAAACCAAGCCTCAAGTGAGCTTCCTTGGTTGGCAACACTTCACACATGTTGTCACACATTGTTGCTGGGAGGATTAAGTGCATCCCTCTATGATTCCACTGGGAGGTAACACCTGGAAGCTTGTGCCTGGTTTCTCCTAGCCTTCACCCATGTGTCTTTTCCCTTTGCTGGTTTTCATATCTATCCTTTTGCTGTCATAAACCATAACTGCAAGGAGAACAACCTTTCTGGGTCCTGTGAGTCCTTCTAGCAAATCACCAAGCCTGAGGGTGGTCTTGGGATCCCTGATGCAGTGAGATGTGTTTAGGTGTCTTGTCTCTATACTATGCAAGTAACTTCAACTCACTGCCCAAACCATGCTTCCCTCTCATCTCCTATAAATAGTCAATGAATATAAATTGCATCAAGGGGTAAAGGAGGTGAATTAGTAATTTTCAGACTTATTTTAGCTATAGAGCCATATTTTCCACCAATAAAAGCAAAATGGTTCTGATTGCAGATGACTGGAGTTGACATAGAAAGCCGTTTTTTCTAGGCAGTGGCCTCTGAGGCATCTGCACAGAATTTTTAGGGCTCGATAGGTCTTATTTTGAAAGTCATTGAATGATTTGAAAATGACTTTAACATATCAAGCTAACATATCTGAATATTTAGACATGATTAGTTATGCAACCTATAAAAATAAAACTACATGCCAGTTCATTCTTAACTGGAGGGAATTGTATCATGCACTACATACAAATAATGCAGAAATCCAAAGGATTATAGAGTTTAAAGAATTCTCTACATGTAAAAATTATGATCCTCCATTAAATATCATTCCTTATCAGTAATTTCTAACATTGAAAGAGAAGATCATAAAATATACCGATCTTCCTATATAAAAAGGAAAACTTCTAAAATGTTTTAAATTCATAAAAACTTCAGATATCCATCAGAAAAATTTCTTAACCTGGTGTGAAGCAATGTTGATTTACCCATGGACGTGATAATATTTTAAAGGCACTAGAAAGGGAAAAGTCCCTTTTCGACATAAATGTTGAGACTTAAAAGCTCCATGTACCATAAAAATAATGACACAACACAGACAACAATCCCCTTGGCCAAAATGTGGTTATATTTTCCAGAAAGCAAAACTGAAAACCAAAGATATGCTATAACAGATTCAATTTGTTATATGTGCCCCAGGAAAAAGACTATGAGAGTAGGTTCATACATCAGCAAAGTATTTTAAAGAAAAAAAGTTTCTCTTTTTTTACCTCCCATAACTGGTGCTGAAATAATTTATGAATGACTTTATTATGTTAAAATGGGCTAGAAATAAATGTGTCTTCTGTCATACATTTTAACTCTATAATAAAGCAGATTAGGTTAAAACTTGATTACCTGGTTACCAATAGTGAATTCCAACTCAGATTTAGAAAAATATTTATGGATAGATTCTATCATTCCTGCCCTTTCCTATACCTCTCTGTTTCCCATACTAAAGAGAAAAAGAAAAATTTGTTGAATAGACCATTTACTTAGAAAAGTTTCAAACTGTAAATAGTTATCAAAGCGCTTCCACAAAAAATTTTCTTAAATTTTGTAAACCTACAGCAAAGAAAAAGAAGCACTACACCAAGACATTTGCAAAATGTTTTATCCCGTAATTTGGTTTTATTTTTGTTAAGGGATTCTTTGTCTGTAAGTTTCTGAAGATGGATAAATAAAATAGCTCTTGCCCCCATGGAATTCATATTTATCTATTTTATTTTAACATAATTAAAAATTTTTTAAATGTGTATAAATTCTACATATCTTTACATAGCTCTCATAAATAGAAAAGAGTAAATTTTATCATAAAAATGAGAAAGGAGAAATGCAGTTTAAAGATAAAAATTACTGTATTACAAAATGAAGAGTCCTGTACAACTCAAACGAATAAGACCCATCCTCTTATGCTAGAATAGATGTACCTAAAATCTAGTGACATTTTTAAAAAAATTTTTCTTTACAACTCTGCCTCTGGATGCTTTGCCGTTCATCACCCTAATGCTTCTGGTAACCATAATATTATAACAGAAGGAATGAAAGGAGGACAAGAAGGAAGTGAGAGGTACAGAAGTTTGATGAGAGGAAACAATAGAGACAGAAATGTCAACTCAGGAGTTTGTATAATCAATTCTTTATTTGGGTCTTCAGAAGTTCCTCATAATAGCTTTATGTTGTCCCCTAGGGCTGCAAAATACTGCCTTTAAATATTAAAGTTCTATGTAAGTTAATAATATATTTAAACATTCTTACCAAGAAGAAGAAAGCCTCAGGGAAACTAAAGTATAAATAGATAATCTTTTGAAATAAAAAAATGTTCTCGTTCTTGGTTTAACTCTCTATGGAACTTTTTTCTTTGGAAAGTGATCTTTCCTATTTTAAGTTTCGCATCACAAAATTCAGGAGGATAGTCAAAATAAGAAAATTACAAACATTTCAAATAATATCTTTCCTTAAAAGGGAAATACCTTCTCATTTTTTTTCTCCTAGATGATAGGTAATCATAAATATTGCTATTAGTAGGAAGATATTTTCCCTTAATTGAACAATATACAAAAAACAAGCAATTCTAAATATATCTGGAAGTTTAAACAGGCAGATTGCATTTTTTAAATACACATGTTTTGGTTGAAGATGTTGACCTTAAAAACAAAAGAGCCAGTTATTTTACCAGCAAAATAAGTTTATTTGGGGATAGGAAAAGAATTGTAATTCAGGACACACAAACTATAGCTAACCACAGGCAAGCCTGAACAGAAGAATGGAGTGTTCTTTTATAGAGAAAAAAGCAAAAGGGAGTGGGCAGGGGCTGCTTTGAACAAAACTTCCATTGGAGGAGAGCAACAGTTCATGGGTTCTGATGGCTTCTCATTGGCTGACTTGTTGCTGGGCAAAGAGAAAATCTTCCTTCCTCCTGTTCCGGTAGTAAAGTAGGCTTCTTCCCACCCAGAATCATAAAGTGAACTGTGACAGATGGTACATGTGTGAGAGCTCCTCTTTCAGAGCTTCCGAACTCTATCTAAATGAGGATTTTTCTTTTTATTTTCACGAAGGCTTCCTTCACATAAAGCAGATATGAAAGTACTACCAATGTGATAATTTTCACAACCAAATTTACTTACTGAAGTAATTCAGCTTTCCAAGGCAACTAGGAAGTTAGAGAACAGACAGCAACAGGCAGTATGTGTATAGATTGGGTGTCATTTAGGGCTTTTTTTATTCTACAAATTGTACAAAAGCAGTTAAACACATAACTTCTCAAATTAGCTGTGCGATCTCCCTTTTGTCTTCTATTTCCTCTCACAGTGCCAGATGTTTCCCGTGAAAGCTGTGTCATTTTGCATGTGCATGCTCCCTGGAAAAAGAATATCTTATAGTTCCACCTCCTTGACCGATGTTTATATATATTTTGAAAAATGTACTAAATTTCATTGAAGACCAAATTGTGTTTATTCAGTATTTGGCATTGATGGGGGGCTGGAGCAGGAGGGGGCAGCAAGGACAGGATATCATGACACAGTCCAAGAATACAAGGAAGTAAAAAAGGAACTTCAAGGTTATTGGCAACATAAGTAAAGAAATTGCTTAGTAGCACTAATCCCAAAGAAGTAGAAAAGAACTACTCATGAGAAATTGAGGTCTACCGGGAAAAGGGGGAGGAATATCAAAGTTCTAAGATAATAACTTGGGCATAAATACTTAATTAAAGTTGCTTTTTTATCATCTAATAAATGTGTCCTTTATTTATAAATAATATTAACATTATATTAATATGATCAAGTATATAATACACTTTTGATTGTTAAATTTGCTTAATCCCTAAGTCACTACTTGGTCACGGAATATTTATTTTAATATCAGACTGAATATGATATAATATCTAGTTTAGAATTATTTTATTCTTAATGAAAATCATTTATAGTTTTTACTATATCAAATTTCGTTACTAAAGATATTTTCATGCTGAGTTATCATATGAGTCTTCTTCAGAAGACAAACACAGCAACAAAGGATTTTATTATTCATTGTCTGGTCCTTTACTCCCTTTGTCATAAGCTCAATATGGAAAAATTAGAATAAAGATCACAGATGTCCCACAGGATGACATAAAACTATTTAAAAGTGTTCAGTGATTATTTACTTCCCTTAAATAAAAATCCTCTTATTCAAATAATTTTATATTCTATGACCTCAGAAAGGAAACTGTACACATAATTAAGCTCATTATCATTCCAGCCATGTGAAGAAGTTTGCATAGGTTTCCGATTTAGCGTCAGTTATAAACATTCAGTTCCTTTCCTTAGTCACTAGCTGGATTTATATTATTAAAAAAAAATGCCTGGCTTAAAAAATTTTACTACTATTGAAGTTTACAAATATACTATTACCAAAAAAAAACATAGTTTTAACATTTTCGTTAATTCCATCGAGCTAGTGTAGAGTGTAAGTTAAGAAGGGAATCAATACTTGACAGAATACATGTATTTAACCTTCTCTCCTTCCTAAATCCATGCTGAAGTGACTAAATCAATATAAAAAAGAAATTTTTATTCAAATCCTGGGACTTGAAAGCCGTCACAGAGATGTATCCCAAATTGCAAGGAACCATTAAGATGGTACTTGCAGAATAATTTGCATGACAGATTCAACCCTCTCAGTAGCCTACTAGTAATCACCACTGTCATTGAGAAGAGCACCTATTGTTAGCTTCTGATACATGGTAAGAGTCCATCCTCACCAGCTGCAAGAGCTCACCTGTAGGAAAGCCCTTCTACCTATTGCACTTCAGGAGAAACTTGACCACAGAGGACCTAAACTACCTGCTGACTTAAGACAGAGACGGGGAACCTGCTCCTGCTGTGACATACCAAGCCCAGTGCATGCATTGTGAGATGTGATTGTGGGCTCATCACAAGGATGCCTACACATGGGAACCCTGGATATAAGCTTTCCTTTCAAATAGATGAAGGAGAAACCTCCCTGCTGGCACTTGCAACCTACTATCATCGCTTCTTGGAGGGTCATGCCTGCTGGTCTGCTTCTGACCAGTCACTATGGAGTTGGCCTAATCACTAAATTCACTCGTTCCACAGCTGGGGGCCTCTTTACAGGCAGATTAAAAATTGAGAATTACGTAACTGATAGCATCCCATGCTCAGATAAATGTCCAACAATTTATATCTTCATTTACAAAGCTTATTAGAAATGTCCAACAGTACAAAATGTATAAGGAAAACAAATATCTCAAAGGGAGGAGAACCAAAGAGAGCAACAATAACAATAATTAAAAATAATTGAGAGCTTGTAACGTTCCAGGCACTGTACTAAGTGCATTTACATGTTTTAATTTATTTACTCTTTCCAAGAAATGCAATTTGCAAATGAATTTAAACAACTTGCCCAGTGTCACTAGGCTAGCAAGACATTTAGCTGGGATATGAATTCACGCAATCTGACTCCAGAAGCTAAACTGTTAACCACAAAGCTGATTGGTCTCACCCTCACTGCACGTTATAATCACCAGGAATGGTAGTTTTAAAAAAACTTATCAAGTAAAAAATATCCCCAACCTCCAACCTCACACCACTATGGGGACAGAACTCTGAATCAGAACTTTTTTAAGCTTCCAAGATGATTCTAATATGAGGCCAATGTTGAGAAACACTGCAATCATGGCTATATTATGAATATCAAATGGATTTTATTGAAAAAGAATAAATGTGAGAAAGAAAAGAGAATTAATATTTTATTATATTCATATTTTCTTTTTTTAAAAAATGTACATGTGTGTGTGTGAGGAAGATTGGCCCTGAGCTAACATCTGTTGCCTATCGTCCTCTTTTGGCTTGAGGAAGATTGCCACTGAGCTCATCTGTGCCCATCTTCCTCCATTTTATGTGGGATGCCACCACAGCATGAACCCCGGGGGCCACCACACCTGAGCGTGTGAACTTAACCAATACGCCACAGGGCCTGCCCCTCATATTTTCACTGAGAGTCAAGAAGCCATTAAGGAAGTAGGTGTTTGTTGTTTCCATCTTCCTGGAATTTATTCTCCCTTCTTATAACAGCATTGTGATGATGCTTTTGAGAAACACGTTCTAATTAGTCTATGACAGTTCAATTGTAAAGGACGATATTCCCTTCCCTGACCAAGTGGCGGACACTCATTCAGAAAGAGTCCAATCAGGCACTCTTTTCTTTCAGAACTTTTAATCTTGACTGAATGACACAAGAAGAGAAATGCATTGGAGCTAACTGAACTTAACAATGGTATCCTAAAAACAATGGTGTCCATGAGCTTAGTCTGTGGAGATCCTCTGTTTTCACACCTTGTTCAAGGAATGTTGATTATCCTTCCTTAAGCACATGCACACATACACGTTTATGTATATGTATACACATACTACACATATTTTTTCAGTTGTGTATCATTCTGAGTCACTTTCTCTTGCTTGGAAACAAGAAGCTTTAGCTGTAACAAATATTGGTAGCAGAAAATAGATTGCAGGCTATAAACCTTCAGAGAAATTAATCAATGAATT
Source organism: Equus przewalskii (assembly GCF_037783145.1). NCBI lineage: Eukaryota > Metazoa > Chordata > Mammalia > Perissodactyla > Equidae > Equus > Equus przewalskii. Next base: position 68,981,518 of record NC_091832.1, read on the forward strand.
AGCTATATCTTAGTAGAATACCAGGGGTAGAATGTGATATTAATTTATAAACACTAAGTATGAACAGAGGCTCATTGCTACTTGCCTCATGTGAGCTATGTATCCACTTTAAAAATAGCATTTGAGGAAATTTAAAATGATAAGAAATCTTGAACCATGTGTTATGTTGTCTACATTTATAACATCATATAAATTAAAACAAGAGAAAAAAAGAATTCAAATCTCTATATTCTGATCTGAAAGCAGGTAATGAGATTTCTGTGGCAATGTTATACTAATCCATTACTTTACCCTTAGGGCTGAAATCACCAAAATACAAATGTTGTAGTTGAATCTAAGGGTTGCTAGATTGCAGAGTCCATGAATTTACAGCCTTACCAAGTCTGCTATATAAAAGCTTCATTTTTAATCTTATATAAAAAACAGAGATTCTAACAATTGAAAAAGCTATATCTTGGAAGATTTATTATGAAGCAGTTGAAAATAATAAATATTATGCAATTTATTTTTTGTAAAAACACAATGCTTATTGAAGAAACTTCCATGAAAGAACACTGAATATTAAAAATAGAATAATATGCAAGAGATGGTGAGATAGCAGAGGATGTGAAATCAGAATTAGAAGAAGATAGAGAGGGCAACGAAAGAAAAATATATGAAGCAACCTCAAATACAAGATAGTATAGGAAGATTAAATGAAAGAATAGAATCAGTGGAAATCATCCAAAGAGATATAGAAAATGGAACAACAGACTAAAATAGCTATGAGAAAAGAGTCAAAATAAGTTCAAGACAAATTAAGAATATAGAAGTTAGTTGCAACGGATCCAACACGCATCTAGTTAATGTTGCAATGGAAGGTAAACAGAATAATGGAACACAGCAACAATTTATAGACAAAATTAAAGAGAAATTTTCTAAAGTAAAAAAGACATGTAAATTCACACTGAAGAAAAAAAAGCTATTTAAGAAAAAATGACCAAGAAAATTCAACACCAAGATATAGCATACAAAATTATTGGTCCACAAAGATAAATTATTTTTATAAGTAGCCAAGAAAATTATCAGTCACTTATTAAGAGGAAGTCAAACTGACTTCAGTTTTCTTAAGGCCATATTTATCACCATAAGACAGTGAAGAATGCATATCGGATTCCAGCTCCTAGCGACCCTGTGGACAGCAGAGCAGAACTCTCCCTGGTCTATTGACACCATCACCTCACCTCCCAGATCTGTATTAGACAATGCACCTCTGCTATTCATAGGGTTTTCACAGCCAATTTTTTCAGAAGTGGGTGGCCAGGTCCTTCTTCCTACTCTGTCTTAGTCCGGAAGCTCCACTGAAACCTGTCCACTTGGGTGACCCTGCTCGTGTTTGAAAGACCAGAAGCATAACTTTCAGCGTCACAGCAACACACAGCTGCCAAAGTATCACAGATGACAGACGGGTGGTGTATTTCCCTGATCCAGAAAGGAACCTGGGCTGGGGCAGTGAGAGCACCAAATCTTAACCACTAGACCACCAGAGCTGGCTATATCAGACATACAAAGGGCTGGGAGGATGGGTAGCATGTAACTGAGACAAGGATTTTGTATCTAACTCTCTCTCAAATATAAAGAACAGATGCAAATACTTTTGAACTTGGAAAATCTCATGAATTACATTACCCATGAGTACTTATTTAGAAACTACTGGAGATTTCACATTGGTCAACCAAGTAGTGACTGAAAAATGGTGCAATAGGAGTGACAGTGAGCATCAAATATATTTAATAGTCTAACTACACTAAAGTAAATAAAAGGATTGGAACAACAAAATAAAATGGAAAATTCACATGCAATAATAATACTGAAATGATCCAAAATATAAAAATTAAGAGAGGAGGGACCAGGCTGGTTGCTCAGTGGTTGAGTTCACACGTTCACAAGTTCTGCTTCAGCGGCCTGGGGTTCGCTGGTCCAGATCCCAGTTGCGGACATGGCACCACTTGTCAAACCATGCTGTGGCAGGCGTCCCACGTATAAAGTAGAGGAAGATGGGCACAGATGTTAGCTCAGGGCTAATCTTCCTCAAAGAAAGAAAAAAAATTAAGGGAGGCAAAGGGAATAAGAATGGAAAGTCAGAAGGCTTATAGCCACATTTGTTAGAGATGGGAGTTAAAATTAATACATAAAGCTGACAAAATATGAAGTAGTATTAACATTTTTTATTTTTTCTATTTGTATATAATTTAAATACATTAAATTCACCAACTTTAAGCCTGCAACTTGATGAGATGCAACAAAGGCAAAGTCATGTAAGCCACCCCACATCAATAGAAATAGGTGGAATTAAGCACAGAAATGTCAATATTAAAATAATTATTAGAAACTGTTTGCATCCCTCCAAGCACAGACACTGGAAAAGATAGATGGAATGTAAAAGTTCTAGGAAAATATAATTTTTAAAAACCAGATGAGAGAAAAGACAGCAAAGTTCCATAGATGAGCTGCAGACAGCTATAAGGTAATGATTTCCTCAAAAGCATGACACCCATATGATTTCACAAAGATAGTCTAACAAATTTTATAAAGCAAATAATCCGAAGAAACACTTAAAAATTTCATTTTAGAAAATTAACCATAATACTGATAACAAAATTGAGCAAAGATTGATCAAAATTTTAAAATACAAACAAATCAAATTTATGTAATTGTCTGCAAACCCTCTACATAGAAAACATATTTTAAGTTCCTAAAAAGTGCTGTTAATTTTTGAGAAAAATTGACAGACTTTATGTTTCTGAAAAGAAAATCTCACCATAGAAATGTCAATACTCCACAAACTAATTTATAAATTCATTTTAAACCCTGAAATTAACAAAAATTTTATTTTCAAAACACTGCATTCTGAATTTCTTTTGGAAAAAAATAAATAAGAAATTTTCTTTAAAGAGGAAATCAATGATACAATATTAACCTAACAGTATTAGATGTTAAAACATGCTGGGAAGTTTCAATAATGAAAATATTAAGGAAAGAGAGGAAAAATAGAGGCTGTTTCTCAAAAAAAATGGACTATTTTCCCTGAATAGGAAGAAAAAAAAATTTTCACTTAAGAATCTTTCTATTATTGTGACTTATTTTGAATCAAATATGTTTATTAGGTGGGGGAAATTGAATCAACGCTAAATTTATTGTCTTTCATCTCATGTCATGTTTCCCATTGATTGGAGTCTTCTTTTGTCTTTCCTTAACATTTTATACTTTTCCTTATGAAGATCTTGAGTACATATTATAATGTTTATTCCTCATTATTTCATAAGCTGCTTCTTTGTTTGAATTGGATATTTTCCCGTTACATTTTCAAATGATTTATTAGAGAGATACAGAAACAGTATTTGTATAGATGTATCATATCTAATCAAGCTTAGGGAAAAATTAATGTCATTTGAATCATGTCAATCTAAAGTCTGAAACGGTTGAAAACTGCTAAGGCCCCACTGCTAGTTAAACCCACAGGAGGAAGACCTCAACATGCACCACTAAAGATTTTTCTATCCTATTGATCCAAGGCTTTACCTGGGGCAACATCACAGGGGAGGTGGGAAACAGATCCCTAAACTATTTCCTTGATTGGATTCTACACCCTAAACCCTCATGGAATCAAATAGGTTTGCATCACTTGTAAAGAGAATATTTCCTTTGATACGGTTCTGTATTTCAAAATGGTACATAAAATTTCCAAGACAGTTAAAAGCTTTTATATAGGAGTGTTGCTCTTGGAGAATCCTTTCCACTTAACAAAGCATGAAGCTGTAGAAAATCATTTCTTCTATAGTTATAGTTTTCAGTTCAACTTTTAGTGCTGAGATACAGTAGTTGTTCAGAGACCGTGAATTGCATTTGCTCACAAATAGGATATCGTGTCTCAGCAGATATAGAAACGGAAAAGAATTTCCTTAGAGGAGTTACAAATTTATATATAAGTACATGCAAGATCAAAGCCTCTTTTGGCATATGATTGGGAAAATACATTTCTCTTTTTATTCATATAAGAATATTGGTTGAAAGAAGAGTTTCAGAGTATGCTATAAGCTGTGCTGAACTATGCAAATTTGCCCTCCAATACTATAATCTTGCAACAACAAAAAAAAGAGAGATTTCTTTGGAGCTCTTTTCTCTTCTTTGGAGCTCTGTTTCAGAACAATGGTGCATATAATATATATAGTAAATAAATATGAACCATTCAAAAGTTAAAATAAAAATGTAAAACTTGTTTCCCAATATGTTAAATCTCAGCATTCATATCAGAGTTGCATCTTAATACATAATCTCAAGTGGGTAGGTGCATGTTGTAAGTACCAAACTGAGGATCAGCCCTAAAACCACTGTTTTTATGAAAATGAACAGAAATCATTAGTTGACAAAATGGTACTAGGAATATTTAAGTATCTTCCCATAAGAGATTAAGCAGGTAAAAATGGGCTTTAACAAATAGTGTACCCTAGAGTTATTCTGAAGACATATCATTCAAATTTTAAGATGGTCTACCTAGAGTTCTCATCACGTGACACCTGGTGCCACTGGCTGATCTTACACTGTGATTTCTGGTACAAACAAATGACAGACTACAGTACTGCAGAAACCCACTTACTGAGAATACCTAGAAATGCTAGATACTAGATGAAAAATGACAAAAATAAAAACTTAAATAATTTTCGTATGTTTATAAAGAAAGTTCTTATCTAAAAGTTAAAATTATCTTTGGAAATATGAAGGCAAAATACTAATTAAATGAATTATTTTAATAAAGTTTGTTCATTTGTTTTTTAGGAATCTTTTTTATAAAGATTTAAAATTTTAGTTTACCTAAAATAATAAAAAATACAATATTTTATATTTAATGTTTATAATAATTTATATTTGCACACAAATAAATCATTCATAAGTCTAGCATTAAATGTTCCTGTCCTTTTTGATGTTAAAGCGATAGAGAGTACCATATTTATATTTGCAGGACATATGAATTATTTTAATACTAAAATTGTTCCTAAGTGGTTAGGTGCAACTCTTGAGAATACTGAGCCAATTCAAGAAATATTTCTACACTTCTACCGAAACACAAAGAGAAGCAAGAAATTGGTTGCTTTCTATTACTGGGAATTATTTCTTATTACAAGAATCATTGTATAAACTAAGCAATGTGTGGGAACCTCTAGAAAGCATGAGGCACAGAGCAGGGTTATACCTGGCCCAAGGCCAAAGTTGGTCATGGAAAACGAGAAGAAGCAAATGAAAGCTCATGCTTGAGAGAAACTTCAACAACGCATCTTTCTAGCTCAGGCTTCTGAAGAAAAAGAAGGATGGCTATTAAAGACGAACTCACAAAGACACCAAACATTACAAACACATATAACAGGCTATTAAAATAGAAAATTAATTAAGGCACAACTATAATGCATATAAAAGGGACTGAGAAAGATCCTCAAACTCTGAATTGACCATGGAAATGACCACTTAACCAGAACGAAGATGTATAAAGGATCAGATTGTGATGAGAGAAGAGAATCTATGAAGAGGTTTTTTTGGGAGATAGCATTTGCCAGCAATGAGACCTGCTCATCCCTAGGAGGGAAATAAATGGCATTCAAGAATTAAAGATATCAGAATGCAATCTAAAAGAGAGTATACAATAAAATGTTGAAATGGTTGAGGAAAATTTTAAGAGTATACAGAAATCATGAGAAAAGAATAAGATAGTGTGAAAAATAGAATGTATCATCAGTGTTAATGACGGGATAACATAAGTTATGTTCTAAGAAAATTTAAACACTCACCAATCCACAATTAGCTGTTTCTAATTAGATTAAACGGCAAATGGGAAAATGAAGGAAATAAGATATTTTATATGACGGTGCTTTATTATAAACATTAAAAAGAACGACCACATTAAATGCTTCACTCTTTTGACCAGAAGAGATGAACCCTTTTTTCTTTTTGTTTGCATTTTGTTAGTAATGTAACTAAAAGCCATTTAGATTGAAGGTAAGCATGTAGTTTCTAATTTAAGGGGACTCTATAAATGCATACCCATTCCAATTGCCCTTAGCTCTAAAGTTCATTATTAACAAAGATCACCATCAACAATGTGAGTCCTAATACCAGGACACAACGAAAATTGAATTGTGCAAAACTTACATTCTCATTGCTTCCTCAGTTGACAGTTTCCAAACACCCAGTGAAAGCAATAGCCTCTGGCAGACGATTTTGACTATTAGCTTTATATACTGTCTTCAGTATAGGTTAACTGGAAGGCAGTTTTATATCAGTTGCGTAAGTCATAGCCATTTCCTGTAAACTAGAAGAGGAGGAAATATTCCACCTGACTGCACGACAAAAGCAATTGTAGATCTTCAGAAATATGATCAAATATTTCACAAATATAACCAAATAAAAGATGCATAAATCTAAGCTGTCTGAGTTTCCTCAGGGTGTATGGAAAAAGATAAGGCTCTGAATTTTGCATAGGCAGCTTTATTCGATTTTAAAGAGTTCGTTTTAAAAACAACCATCTTATGTATCGTCAGGAAAACAGTTATAATAAACTTGAAGAGCAGTTTGAAAGTCTTTTAAAAGAAGTGGAATTCTTATTAGCATGCTTTGGCATTTGCTAATAAAATAAATAAGGCCAAAAATAAATTGAGAATTAGAACTAATGTGCATTTTTAAGGAATATTGTTTAAAAAATAGGAGAAAAACTGCTATGAAAATCATGAATCCCACTATATTTTTACAGAAGCTAAGGTCGAACTTCCGTAATTGGTTTACTCTACCTAATAAGTTGAAAAATGTTCATTTCTATTTTCCCAGTGTCCAAATAAAGTTAAATATACAGCAATCTGCAATTACAACATTTTTCCCCACAGTGGGTTTTGTGCAACACATGCACCACAAGGTAGTTTGTGAAAGAAGATTTTGAAGTCATGTATGTTTGTAGGTTATAAATTGAGTGGCTAATTAGTGGTTACAAGGTCAGATCTGGAGCCCAATTGTCTGGATTGGAATTTTGGTTCTGCCACTTCCTGGTTCCTGAACATTGCATGAGATTTTAAATATCCGTGTGCCTCAGTCTTCTCATCTGTAAAACGGGAAGAATAATAGTGCATTCCTTAGATGCGTGTTTTTAGAATTAAATGAATTAATGTGCGAAGAATTACAACAGACACGTAGAACAATGCTTAATACATAATAATGTTGGTGATGCTGTTATGTAATGCTTGAAACACACTTCAGAACTTCTCAGAGAAAGCAACATTTTCATGTTCTCAGATGAGAAATGTAGACCACAATTCTCCCAAGTATATTCCTTCTAGAATAAAAATGGATACAATGCTTTATATTAAAAACAAAGACAAAAACAACAAAACCTCTAATTCTTTCCTCATTGTTTTAGACTCCCCTAAGTCCAAATTTCATGTTAACTTAAATCCTCAAAGGAGATTTCTAAAAGAAAAAAACCTATTATTCATGCCTTGACTATTAATTTTAAAGCCTCTTATATCTTGTTTTCTCTCTCAGAGCTCCCTCCCTCCATTATTGGAATTGTAATTAATTTATTTTAAAAATTAATGACAATTTTAATAATATAATTTTAATAATATAGTTAAAATCTAAAGGATTAGTATTTTTTTTTCTGCCTTATCTCCCCAAACCACCCCTGTACATAGTTGTGTATCTTAGTTGCAGGTCCTTCTAGTTGTGGGATGTGGGACGCCGCCTCAACGTGGCCTGACGAGCGGTGCCATGTCCGCACCCAGGATCCGAACCCTGGGCCGCCCCAGCAGAGCGCCCGAACTTAACCACTCGGCCACGGAGCCGGCCCCAAGGATTAGTATTTAATAGAAAGAATTTGTTACTTTTAACGGAAATAATGTAAAAAATGGAAAGATACCAAAACTACACTACATGGTCTTCTAATAAGTTCTCATAAAATAATTCATTTTCCTAATTAATTCACTTTATTGGCCTCCAAACCTAAACATCAGTCTCAAAGCCATCACGATTCAGTGTCTTTTGTTGGGATGAACCCTAGAAGAAATGATTCAAAAACTGATAATCGACAGCAAAATCTAATTGGGAGTAAGAGTAAGCTGTTTGTCCATGAACAAATTCACCGCTGTAATCCATGGCAATCAAAATATAATACATGTTTATTTATCCCTAGTTTCCCTCAAGTATGTAGCAGAGGGCCATTAAGAGACAGCTTTCCTTCTGGCTAATTTTCTTTTCAGGTCCTAAGACAGAAAACTGCACTGGCCCCAAATTTCAGAATTTAGCCAAAACTACAAGTCATTCAGAGTGTGCAGGCAAGAGAACAGCCAAAGCAAAGGACCCCTGGCCCCTCTCTTCCCCCAAAAATGTGTTTCTAGTCAAATAGCCCATTGAGACAACAGAGTGGGTTTATTTCAACAGGTGTGGGTCAGTGTACCACTGTAAAAAGATGATGCTAGAATGGCCTACTAGGATACTTGGGTTTATAAGAACTTACGAAACCCAATAAAGTAAAATGGTAGAGAAATGTGTCTTTAATTAATGTAGTTAACATATTGGAAATCTGTGAAAAAGATAAAAATTGATGCAGCAGGGGCTGGCCCAGTTGTATAGTGGTTAAGTTTGCTCACTCCACTTGGGTGGCCTGGGATTCGCAGGTTTGGATCCTCAGCACGGATCTACATATCACTCACCAAGCCATGCTATGGTGGCATCTCACATACGAAAAATAAAAAATAGAGGAAGCTTGGCACAGAAGTTGGCTTAGGGACAATCTTTCTCAAGCAAAAAGAGAAAGATTGGTAACAGATGTTAGTTCAGGGCCAATCTTACTCACACAAACACACACACACACACAAAATTGATGCACCAGAAGTAGAAATACAACTTGGCAAAGCTTAAAATGCTTAATATTGTCCATGTGGCAAACACGTTATTTCAATTAAGATTCTCAATTTATTATGTCCAGTTGTTCTCTAGTATCTGAAAATGAATGTTTTTGATATCTGACTTTCTTTGAAAGAAAGATGTAGGAAGCATAGCTGAATTATTTACCTTATTACTTCCCCCTTTCAATATTTGAATTTTCAAATGTTTCTTTTGATCTAGAAAATCTAATAAATTCCAGGATGATATATATATAAAAATTTATAAGTAAATTCAATGTAATAGATTGTAACCATTAATGACACAATTTTAAGTTAGTATGTGTTATATGTTCCTAAATTATGAAGTGACTTTTGATTTGCATAGGATATGTATAATTGCTTATATTTTTATTTTTCCCCATAGTTCAAAAATTAGACGTTTATATTCAAATGGATTGAAATTTTTAGTGCCCAAAGTGAGTTGTGAAAAATTAGGAAATTATTTTATTGCATCACTTTCAGTCAAAAGAAAATTAAACCCTTCCAAATAGTTTTGCTTTACTTTAACCAGAAGTCAGTGATACATATCAAATAAATTATCTTAACTTTACAGAAAATTTTTATCATTTTTGTAATTATCCAGAGTTAATTCCTTTAAGTATGTTATTATGTAATCAGTTATACTGAAAAATTATGTCCAGAATTTCATAGAGGACAGCAAACTGTAGACTCATAGAATGTTAGAGCAGAAAGAGGTCTAATAAATTAAACATGCAGTACACCTTCTTTAAGTGACGTCTCCTTGGTCACGGGGCTTGTCAATATTAAACCAACTCACAATCCCTATTCTGCATCTTTCCACTAAACTAAATAATATGTCTTTTGATGATGATTCACTGAATTAGACAGATTACACATAGCAAAATTTATGTAAAATTTGCCCAGGAAGACTCCAAAAAAATCCATTTGAGCACAGAAGAAAATTCCTTGAAATAATAGTTTGTATTTTGACTGGTTATACTCTAATAAGTTATCATTTTACGTTGCCTGATATAAAACACTTACCCCTAGAAAGAACCATACAATTTCCAAACATTCTAACTTAAAATATGTATGTAGTTCAGGCAACCAAGAAATATAGATAGAATAAAGAACATTTGTATTTGAGACATAGCGACTGTATTTTATTTTCCTTAAATTGTTAAGATATATAAGTATTGTCCTTTGGAAGAAGAGAATTTGTTCTCACATCTTGCATGTTTAAATATATTCTTTTACCATGGCTAAATTTAAAGCTCATCTCATTCAGTACAATTACTACCTACATCTTCCACAATACTGAACTATTTATTTGAACAAGAGCATTTAAGGATGTTCAATTTTGTTCATTGTATCTTGAGGTATAATTATGCAAGCCACTGAATTTTATGGTTTGTCTGTTTTATAATAAGACTCAATGGTCTGGCAAAAACACTGATATAAAAGACCATCATTTATTTCCTATATTAGGAACTGCATTTTTAGCTTTCAGAGAGTTAACTACAAAGTGTCAGAATTCACTGGGTTTTGATTTTTTTTTTGCTGAATAATGATGATCACTAAAGAATCTGATCTATCTTAAAAATTAAATTAGATTTTCAAAACAGAAGTAAGAGAGAAAAGATGACCTTTGAGGAGATCACTCATAGATGGGAGAAGTAAATAATCCTGGGTGTGATACTTCTGATTTCTATAAAAACTAAAACTAAGTGTTTTGAATAGAGTCAGAATTGATCTCACTGTATTTGATGCTCAATTTCCCAAATAATATTATTCTTACTGTTTTCCATATTTACAAATCAGAAGGAGACTATAGCTGCCTTAGATCTGAAAGACTATAAATTATTAAGCTGGTGTAAACATTGTTAAGGAAATAGTATTCACATCAATTCCAATCTAGGTCAGATTTATCCTCAATTAGCTTTTGAGCTGTGAAATAAGCAAAATATAATTGTCAGCAAATATTCTAAACATCTTCATTTCAATAATTATAACAATTTCAAAGTAAACTGGTCTATTTAATGTTTAAATTCTGTCAAGTTCTATATCAAAGACAACTTTTGATGATCATATTTGAACAATCAAAAAATAAGTGTAATATAAAAGGGGTTAAAATGCTTTATAAAAACCATTTTGATTATAATAACGGAGGATATCTTTTTAAAAATAACTAAAATTGAAACCCCTCTACTATCCATTATCTATCATTATAAGAGAATAATCTTCTTCACTCAACTGCCTTTTCCGGATGACCTGAGAATTTGACTACCAACACCCCTCTTCACCATTTTAGCTATTTCAATAGAGTAATACATTCTAACAGTCTTTATTCTTTCAGGTGCGTAGGAAGAATCTACAGAGCAGGTTTAGTCTTCTCAAGACTCCCAGCTGGCATTCTCTATTGCAATATCGTGTCCCATTTTAACTCAAGATCTCTATATTGCTTACTCTTCTGTTCTCCACCCTCTTCCTTCTCATTTTTTTCCTGTTATTTTTCGTTTCTCTCCATCCTCTGCCTATCGACACCTGCTTTTCCCATTCACCTTGAGCGCCCTTCAAACACAGGCCACTGACCTACAGTATGACAAGTGGTTAAGAGTAGAAGGCTCTTTGACTTTAGATATGTATTTTAATAACTTTGAAACTGAATTTATTTATTTCTAAACTGGAGGTCCCATTTTAAAAGTTTTTGTGAGTATTAGATGAGATATGTATGTAAAGTCTGCAAAAAAGTAGACATAGATTGTAAACACCCAGAAAAATTACGATTATTATCATCAGTGGCAAAAGTAACCATAATAATGATAGTAATAATAGCTAATGCTTACTACATCCCTATTTCTTAATGAGTTCTATTCTAAGTGTTTTACACATTTTAATTCATTTAATCTCGTCATAGCTGTATGAGATAGATGCTATTCTTATCTCTGTTATATAGATGATAAAAACTGAGACTCAGAGAGTTTACACATATTGACCATGTCACAGCAGCTGGTAGACTTTGAACCCGAGTACTTTTGGTAAGAGCACATGACCTTTACCACTACACTATATTAACAATAACAAACATCATTTTATCTAAGTTGATGTATCATATTTTGTTTTGGTTTTACTTATTGTTTTCTCTTTGAATTTTTCTGAATGATTTTGTTATTTTAATGGCTAAAATCCAGTATTTTTTATTTGATATGTATCCCATCCAATCATTTTGTATATAAAACATTTTCTTCAAAATATAGACCACTGATAAAGAAGAACTTTCATATGTGTAGTCAGAAATCTGGATCATTTCCCTCTCATATTTTAGAGAGATGAAACAAAACCTAAAGTTTTTCTCTTAGAATTTTAGAGATCTGTGATCTAGGCCAACAGTGACTCCAACTTGCTGATGAGTGAAATTCTTCACCTCTCTGAGTGAGCAGTCAATTTCATAGCACATAAATTGACATGTAGAAGGTCTAAAAGACTACTTCCAGCCTTGAAATATGTCTACAATTATTAGGAAAATGATTATGTATGTGTGTAAGAAATAAGTATAGAAAGAAGTTAATATTATGTCCAGAAACACACTTCCTATTTAAGTAAAACAGAATTATGACCAAATTTATGTGTAATCTTCAGAAAAAAGTAAATGTTTTAAGATATTTAAAACAAACAAAAAACTCAATGAATCATTCATTACTAGAAATTAAATTGTGAATTTTAACCTTATATTGATATCTAAATAAATACAAGTACAGATATGCATTATTTCTCAGGCAGAGGGAAAGGCATAGAATGAAAAGTATGACATAGAGACAGAGAGAAAGTTACACGTTAATTAAAATAATGGCCAAAATTTGTTTTTTATATTTGCTGAGGAAGATTTTTCCCTGACCAAATATCTGTGCCAATCTCCCTCTATTTTGTATGTGGTTCGCTGCCACAGCATGGCTGCAGACAAGTGGTATAGGTCTGTGCGTGGGAAGGTAACCCAGACTACGGACCACCGAAGTGGAGCACAGCGAACTTAACCACTAGGCCACAGGACAAGCCCCCTTACATTTTAGTTTTTAAGTAACCAAACTCAATCTGATGAAACCACCTTTGGAGGAAAAATGTAGGAGGCATGTTATAAAAACATTATGTTAAAAGTTGGAAACTGACATTTATTGAGAAACTAATGTGTGGTAGGCGTTGTACCAGACACTTTGCATATTTTATGCATTTTAATAAGAATTATGCATTGTATTCCAGTGACATACCTAGAATATATTTGGCACCCAGAACAAATTATTTTTAACAACTCTTCCTCAATATGACATTAATTTCAGCCTTACTACTTTATATAGCTGATCATATTGGTATGTCAATAGGATAAACTTGAGTCCACTGTTTGTTATTTCAAGGATCAACTATGGCAGATCCTTTTAGTAGCTTACCCAGCAAATTTTCCCATCCCCACTTTTTCTTGCCTCTCTCTCATTAAAGAGGCTAAATGTGGCAGATACTTTATTTCTCAAATTCCTTTGCAGTAAAGGCAGCCAGGTGATTCAGTTCTGTCCAATGAGACAAGCCAGGAAGTTTGCTGGAATGCTAAGGGAAAGATTTTTCTCTTTGATAAATTAAAGGAAGGAGGGAAGAAGGAAAAAAGAAAAGGAGAAAGGAAGGAGAGAAAATCCTTTCCCACATTCTTGTGTTTAACGTGGTTGTGAGAGATACAATGCAGATTGCTCTGGCAGTCAAATTGTGACTATGGGAGGGAAAATCAACAGAGTCATGTAGACCCCAATACTACAGCCAGAACTCTCTGAGACACTGAAGCAACCCAGAAGCTGCCTACTTCTAGTTTTGTTGATGGTGTTGTTATATGAAACAACTAGATCTCCTTTATAACTTCAGCTTCTACGACTTGAGTATGTGTTACTCGTTTTCAATAACTTCTTATTTGAAATAAGAAAATAATATAAAGTATATAAATTTTTCATTGAAGTTACAATGGTAAGAGAACGTTGGAAAAGAAGAGAGAAGAAAAACTCAATTCTATCTGAAAAAAAATTAAAACAAAACAAAAACTTCATGATAAAGAAATTGTGTAATTATCTATGATTTTAAGGTCTAAAAACAATTGTTGGAAGGAAATACAGTGTAATATCAATAAAGCCTGGCAAAGAATTGGTTACAGTTAATATTTGTTGAATGAAACAGCATAACTACAAATCAATACTTAGTGTACACCATTTGCTCAAAATATCTAGCGTGAGGTGCCTTGTTCCATCTTAAAATTTAAATCCAATACCAGGAGGCTCCCAAAAGAATTTTATGCATTTTATTGATGGATTTTATTTTTATTAATTCTTTTATTCCCAATAAAAACTCCTAATATTTAGAACTTTATTTATTAATAGTAAGTTAGCTTATTTCTTAAGCAAGGAGCACAGGTATCTCAGGTAAGTATTTATACCACAAACACATATAGCTAAGTGAAAGAACACTTTTCTCATTAACAATGTAGCTATTCCCCTCAGTGGAGAAATTTCTTTAGGAAAGAGAAAGGCTCTACAAACTACAACTGTTACAAATGATGAGGCATGTACAATCTTGCTAGACAGATCAGCGTTTCTGTGCATTACAAAATATTCCTGCAACCAATTGAATACATAATCTGTTCAACTGACACTGGAAATCCACAATAACATTTAAACCCTCCTTACTGGCCTGCTTACTAAGTCTTATAATTCTGTACATTAGAAAATTTTAAATACTTCCTGAACAGAATGCCATATAAAAAGAGGTTAGATGATCGGCTAAAAAATTACAGACAAAACTATATTGATGATTACCGTTAACTTCACTAGAACAAACCCTAGGGAACTGAAAGAATGAGACAAGAGACCGTTTCTCCCTCCCATTCTGCAGCTCTCCGCAACCTGCCCCCGCGGCATGAAGCCCCTACCTAGAATTGCAGCTCCCTACCTCACTTCAAAACCTAATTTGGGTAATAAGAACAGCCAGGAATTCTACACACGAAGTACAGGGTTCTTCATCTAATTTTGTGAAATTCCCTTCAAAAATCTTCCCGCGAAGGCAAACACGGAGGGATTAATTTACTTTTAAAGTCTTTAAAATAACTGGGGTGAAAATATATTCAAAAAGTAAATTATATGCAGTAAAAAAAATCATGTATTATTTAAGAAAAACTAGGAATATGTTGGCATTTTGAAGGACAAAGTACCTGAGACACTCACCTGGGTCCGCATTTCCTCCTAGCAAGCCCCACAGGCATTCCTACCACCAGGGCCAGTGTTATGGCTGGATGGGCCCTTGTGGTTCCTATTATGATTGCAGGATGCACCTCAGCAAAACCATCAGGGAACTTTGAAGAACAGGATTTATTCCTCATAGGTTCTAGAGGGTATATTGCACACCTGAGGGCCACACAGCTAGGTTGTGCAGGTATAGAGAGAGGGAAGGAGTGTGGACCTGGGGCTCTGACTTTATTAGGGTCCAAAGATGGAGTGCCAAGGGTTTCACATGTTCACACTTCATTGGAAAATTTAAGGCTTTAGAACAGGAATTAGGGCATAGGAAGGGAGAAGTGGGATCACCCAAGTGCTGTTACCTAGGTTACCCAGGACTTTCTAAAAGGGGAACTTCAAGGATGGGGGTGGCCTGGTTCCTTATCTAGTGGTTTTCCTAGTAACTGTGTTGTACAGCTGGCAATACTTTTATTCCAGATGGATGTCTTTGAAATGGTTGCCTCAGCAATCAAAAGCTCAATGTCAGCCACTTGCATTACAATAAAAAAACTAAATGTCAGGCACTTGGACTATATTGGGCAACCATTGTGATATCCATGACTAGGAGATGTTACTTTTTCCTCAAAAGGGGTCAAGTTCTACTGGAATATTCTACTGCCTAAAGACTACACTGTAAAGTTAATTACCAATGACAATACTTACATTACATAATCAGGAGAAAGAGGAGAGAGGCAATAAATTAATTTAGCTATATACAATTATGAATACATAGCAATTCAGGAAGAAATGCACACAGCTGTCACAGTCCTTATTTATGTAACCAGTCATGAGGCCTTGGTTGATATTTATAACTTTCTTTGTCCCTATACTCTGCATGTTTCCTTTTAGCCACGATTCCTTTAAACATATAGATATTTCTGCAGAAATGCAATTCACCCATTTCTGATGTGTTAGAAGTTTTTTCCTTCAAATACTTTTGCTATTCCTTTAAGTTACTTGATGTCCCAAAAGATTTCCGTATCTTTTACAGACATGATAAAAAGAGTGTTTCCACAGAAAACCAAAATAAATTATCTATTCACAGACACGCTAACTTCAACATTGTACCTCGTATTCTGTTCAGAATCAAGGTTGCAAAATATTTTTGTCCAAAGCCATATTTAAAAGAAAATTTCAGGAATTTGTATCTAATAATTATAGTTAAAAATATCGTAGCTATCTCTTATTTTAAGTATGATTATACAGCAGGTTATACATAAAACTATTCAAGTTGGAGGTTCTACCTAGGGAAATTAGACAAGAAAATGATACAAAGACACTCGTATTCTATAGAAAGAAGTAAAATTGTCTCTATTCAAAGGTGGCATAATCTTGCATATAGAAAACCTAGGCAATCCACTAAAACTATTAGAGCTAAAAAACAAGCTCAGCCAGGTTGCAGGATACAATAAGATAACATGAAAATCAATTGTATCTCTATACACTAGCAATGAATAATCCACAAATGGAATTCAAAAAACAATTCCATTTAAAATAGCATTGAAAAGAATAAAATATTCAACAATGTCTAACAAAAGAAGTGCTAGTCTGTACAGTGAAAACTACTAATATAGTTGAAAGAAACTAAAGAACCAAATAAATGGTAAGACAGTTCAGAAGACTTAGTATTGTTAAAATTCCCCAGTTGATCTATGGATTCAAAGCAATGATTATGAAAATTCCAGCCGTCTTCTTTGCAGAAACTGGCAAACTGATCCTATAATTCATAGGGAAGTTCTAAGGATCCAGAATAGCCAAAACTATATTTAAAAAGAGGAAATAGTTGGAGGACTCACAATTCCCTATTTCAAAACATACCATAGTAACCAAGACAACATGGTGCTGGCATAAGGATGACATATAGATCAGTGGAATTGAATTGAAGGTCCAGAAATATACCCTTACAGTAAGTTTATTTTTGACAAGATCGCCAAGATATTCAAGGGTGAAAGAATCCTCTTTCCAAAAACTGGTGCTACGAAAATTGAATGTCCACATGCAAAGGAAAAAGATTGGACCTCCACTTAATACCATATACAAAAAACTAGCTCACAATGGAACATGGAGTTAGATGTAAGAGCTAAAATTATAAAAGTTGGAAGAAAACATAGTAGAAAATATTCATGACCTTTGTTTCTTAGAAATGACACCAAAAGCACATGGACAAAAGACAAAAAAATATATGAGTTGGACTTCACCAAAAGCAGAATCTTTTGGACTTCAAAGGATACAGTCATGAAAATACAAAGAAAAAAATGCTCAGAATGGGAGAAAATATTTGCAAATTACGTATATATTAAGGGACTGTATCAGAATATCTAAAGAAGTCTTACAACCCAGTAATTAAAAGACAATCCAATTTAAAACTGGCAAAAGATTTGAACAGACATTCCTCCAAAGAAGATATGCAAATATCCAATAAGTGCATGTAAAGACATTTAACATCATTAGTCATTAGAGAAATGCAAATCAAAATCACAATGATTTACCTCTTCACATTTACTATGGTTGCTAAAAGAAATTTTAAATAATAACAAGAGTTGAAAATGATAAGGAGAAATTAAAACTTCCTACATTGCTGGGGAGACTGCAATACGGTGCCACTACTTTGGAAAGCAATCTGGCGGTTCTTCAAAATGTTAAAAATACAATTACCGCATGATCCAGAAAGTCCACTCAGGAAATGAAAACAAATGCCCCCGCAAAACACTACATGAATATTAGCATTATTCATTATAGTCAAAAGTGGAAACAATCTAAATGTCCATTGACTCATGAAGGATAAACAAAATGAGGTATATCCAAACAATGAAATGCTTTTAGGCAATAAGAAAAAAAATAAAGTACTATATCTCCTTCAACGTGGATGAACCTTGAAAACATTAAGTGAATGATGCCAGTCACAAAAGATGACATATTGCATGATTCCATTTATATTAATTATCCAGAACAGACATAGAGGCAGAAAGCAGATTTGTGATTGCCAGGGATTGGGGGGCAAGAAAAATGGGAAGAGTATGTAATTTCTATTTTGGGTGATGAGAATATTTTCAAATTAGCGGTGATGGTTGTACAACTCCAGAAATATACCAAACCACTGAATTCTCACTTTAATAGGTGAATGTTATGGTATGTGAATTATATCTCAACAAAACTATTAAAATTTTTAAAAACAAAATAATTCCTTTTACTGCAGCCCCGATGTGAATGAATTCCAGAGCAGTAAGTAAAAATAAAAGTAAAAAGTAAGCCACCGCTCTTCTGCCTAAGGAGCTAGTAAGAAAGAAGGAATTATTCCCTTCGCCTCTGCTCTGTGATGACCTGCTCTGTCAGAAGGAGGCACTGAGCTTATATTACTTGAAACTGAAGAGAATGAGTCTTGAGTTTAAGTCTGAAATCTGGTGTTTGAAAAAAGTTTACCTAGGGACCAGCCCCGTGGCTGAGTGGTTAAGTTCTCGCTGCCCGCAGCCCAGGGTTTCGCTGTTTCGGATCCTGGGCACGGACATGGCACCGCTTGTCAGGCCACGTTGAGGTGACGTCTCATGCGCCACAACTAGAAGGATCTACAACTAAAAATATACAACTATGTGCTGGGGGAATTTAGGGGAAAAAAAGCAGAAAAAACAAAAAGATTGGCAACAGTTGTTAGCTCAGTTGCCAATCTTGAAAGAAAAGTTTATCTATCCAACTGGTTAGATCTTTAATTCCTCTGTGCCTTATCAGGTAGCAAAACCAAACCACTTTTCTCCCACTAACTAACCAGTATTAAACGAAGAGAGTAATGGCTTTAACAGTATTTCATTATTGATGACACTTTATTGACGTGTAAAATAAACTTAATGGTGGTTTTATTTTATTTTATTTTATTTTTTTAATTGCAGTA
The DNA here is from genome assembly GCF_037783145.1 of Equus przewalskii. Taxonomy (NCBI): domain Eukaryota; kingdom Metazoa; phylum Chordata; class Mammalia; order Perissodactyla; family Equidae; genus Equus; species Equus przewalskii. The sequence goes on from NC_091832.1 coordinate 69,000,618, forward strand.
ACTGGGTTATAACATTATACAGCTTTCGGACGTACATCACAATATATTCTGAATTCTGTGTGGAATATGTAACTAATGGTGGTTTTAAATGTACCATTTTTAATAGCTTTGAGGAATGAAGACAGTTTGCAACGTTAAGATTTTACATTAAGATTTGCTATATGATTTCATTGTGATGAGATTCAATGCTTTCTAAAGAAGCATTTGCAGCTATTAAATACCCTCAAAGGTAAAAAATATAGTGCTTATTATATATTAAAACTTGGAGAACTAGCTATGTTTAAATGAAAAAAGCAAAAATAAAGTTTTACAGGTTTCCAAGGAATTTAGTTAATATGAATTGCACAAACCCATTCACAACTCATGTTGTGTAGCTAATTTTATGTTGGTCTGTTGTTACTGAATGATCTGAATTGTGAACCCATTTCTCTACTTTGCTTATGAGTAAAAGGACACAATGAGCAAAACTGTAACCAACTTCTGTCTTGAAAATCCAATCCAAGTTTATTTTTTTCAAGATAATACAAATATTCTAATAAATATCAGTGATGTTCGTTACAAAATTTTTAATATGCATTCAGTATCTAATTCATTATTTCAAGCCAAAATGGTTTGATACATTCCTTTAAAATTTTGGCATTTCCTATAGCTGTAATAGACTCTGTATTTTAAATTTTCCTTCATAAGAAATGATAAAATCTGGTCATTTGTGACAATATGGATGGACCTTGAGGGTATTATGCTGAGTGAAATAAGTCAGAGGGAGGAAGTCAAATTCCATATGATCTCACTCATAAGTAGAAGATAAAAACAATGACAAACAAACACATAGCAGTGGAGATTGGATTGGTGGTTACCATATGGGAAGGGGGGAGGGGGAGGGCAAAAGGGGTGATTAGGCTCACATGTGAGGGGATGGACTACAATTAGTTTTCGGGTGGTGAACATGAGGTAATCTACACAGAATTCGAAATATATTATGTTGCACATCTGAAAATAAATAAATAAAAATAAATGAAAAAACAAATAAATAAATTTTCCTTCAAAAGTCTCAGTTTCAAAAATCAAATAAAACAAATTGAAAAGATAATTGATTTGAAGAAATATATAGTAATACACAGATATTAAATTCCAAAACAGTTTTCCAATGTCTCTTGGTATTTGGATCATCAGTTAACTTTTCTATTCTTCCTCCCATCAATGGCCTTAAGGCATTCAATTCCTCTTTGTAATAGAAGCCACAATTGCCAATTTCATAAGAGTTTATATTCTATGAACAATATTCTATACAAATATATGCAGTCTTTCAAAATTATACCATGGTGGAAAATGTGCACACAGTTCTGCCTCTTTGCTTTTTTTAATTAACAATATCTTGGATCTCCTATTACATCCATATACAAAGAATTCCATGTTTTATAATAGCATTATTATTTTATGTACTGATGTATAATAGTTGATTTTTAAATACACCCTACCAATGGACACTTTGTTTTCTATATTTTGGCATTATAAAGCAATAGCATTTCACAAATATGCATATGAATCAGAAGAAAAAAATTCTTAGAAGGAAAATTTCCAGCTCAAAGTATATTTGACCCAGAATTGTTTTTAATATTTTTTAAAGAAATTGTTTTTAAATTTGAGACATTCACAAATTACCCCAAATTTATCGATTTACATTCCATCCCAGTCAGAAATGAACAAATGCCTGCTTTCCCATAACTTCATCAACACAATGTGTTCTTAAACTTTCTTTATAAAATTAATAAATAAAATTAATAAAATAAAATTAAAAATTAATAAATAAAAATGACATTGCTTTATAATTTTTATTTGTATTTTTCTTCTAATATGAGAGGTTTAACACCTTATTATATATTAAGAGCCATAATATTACTTGTCTCATAATGTACATTGCTCGTTTCTTATACTTACCGATATATGTCATTAATGTTGAGGACCTCTTTAAATTAAGATATTGACAGGTTATCACTCTGCCCATGATGAGTTGAAAACGTATTGGCCCAGCTTGTTTCTTGTCTTCTGGTTATGTTTATGATATTTTCTGCCAAATAGAAAATTTGATTTTCATGAAGTAAAATTCATCATTTTTTTGTGGCTGTTGGGTGTGGCTTCAAACTTGGAAAGACTTCCCATTACTGAAGTTTTTTGAAATTATGAAAATATTGTCCATATTTTCATATCACTTATTGATCAGAATTTATTTGCATTAGAGATGAGGTAGGTATCCAACTTAATATTTTTCATGTGATTACTGAAATCCATACTTAATATTCATTTGAAAAGCCATACTAGTATATTATAAATTTCCACATATATATATGTGATTTTATAACCGGACTTTCCAGTTTGGCCCATTTAGCTCTTTAGGGAACCAGAACCATAAAGTGCCATTGATCTATTTATAAAGGGGGGATTTCCACCAACAGACAAGTCGCCAGGAAGAAAAAATGTAGGAAGGAAGCAACACAGAGGAGAGAGCTAAATGAGCTCCAGTCATAATGTTTCCACATGCGGCTCAGCAGTGAGGGCCAGGCACTGTAGTGCTGTAGATTCATGCACGCACACACACACACTACTGATCACTAGAAAGCATTATATTGTTTTCACTGAGTCAACAGAAATCTAAAGAGACATTTCTAGGGAGACTTTTCTATTATGAATATTAGATATATATTGGCCAGAAGAGGAAAAGAAAAAGAAAGATTGATTTCTTCCTGTCTGCAGTTGCAACCTTTTGAAATATAATGTGTATATTTTGGAGTATAAAGTGAAAAAGAAAAGGAAGGAGGAAAGACAGGAAGATAAATATTTTGGAGGCGAGAATCTGGGGAATGGTAAATAAGAGTAAGAGAAAACAATTTTGGAAAATGTCAGAGCAAAATAAAAATTCAAAATTACAGGAAAGTATAAACCTCTTAGTCCTTTAGACAGAAAATGAATACAACATTACCTTCAAGACTGAATTTTTAACATAAAATTAAATGCAGAGTTTGGAGAAAAGGGGATATTCTCCTCCATATTTAATGGTGCTTTTATTTTTATGAATAAACAAAACCTTTGTTTTCCAGTTAATCACTTCTGCAGTAAAATTACATGATTTTAATAGCATGGAGTATACATTATTTATCCTTCCAAAAACTACCTCTACATATAAAATTAAATCACTAAAATCATAGAAACTATTTGACTTTAGTTTGAAATATACATAGAAGGGTTTTATTTTCTTATCATCAGTTATGCATTGTTTCTTATTTCCCTTCTTATCTTTATTTCCTCTTGTCATTGATGTCACCCCTCTCCACTCACTGATTGGCAAGTACTCCTTTCTATCTGGAGGACAGGACCTAGAAGCAGACTGCATCATTTGGCACAATCTGAATTTGCCTGGTACAATCTGAATTGCTGAGTCCCTCCACGTGAACTAGCCTGTGTTTAGACAATATCCATATTACTAACCAGCACTTCAGCAAGTAGCCAAACACTGAACAAGGGCTCCTGGCAGAAATGATGTAGAACCTGCAATTAAATGTTTTCATTTGTCTTAGACAAAATAAATTGAGAATAGTTAACAAAACTCTGTAATAGTGGTAGAGGAGAGAATGTAGACAAGGTTTATTAGTGAAATTATCACATAGTGTGAAAAGAAATATTTTAGAGGAAAAGGAGAAAATAAAAAAAAAGGTTAAGACATATATCATACTTGCTCTCCTCACTCTTCCTGATATGAACTGAAAATAAGCCATTAACCTGGAAGACCATAGAAAACAAAAGAAACCAAATATAAAAATAAACGTATGCACAACTACTTGCTATCAAATTTAGACTCTAGATAAGGTCACAAGAACAAGGTCAAGGTGCCATTCTGATGCTTATCTTCTAAGATGGCGCTCCCTATGATCACAACAGCTACTTATATGTCTCTGGGACTCACTGGGCAATGGCCCATGCATGCAATAACTAATTCACAGGAGGTAACTTTTATCCAGGGGACAACTTATGAATTTGACTCAGAGTTATCCTACAACATCCCTACATTAAGATGTTTATATTATATTACATTATATTATGTTAAGATATAATATCCTTTAGAAATTGGTAGTAATAACTAAGAATTTGAATGATTTATCCTTAAATTAGTCACGAGTAAGGCACTATGTATACATATTCCTTAATTTTCAACAATGTTCAAATTTTATGACTAAAGTCAAGTACGTTTCAAACCGGTAACTATATACAAGAAATATTTGTAGGATAACGAGTGTAACTCATGACTCAGTGGCATGGTCTACTCTAATTTTAAATATCAAGCTACTTCATAGAAGTTACCAAGCTGATGCTGGAACCTGGAAAACCCAAAATTGTTTAAGAATTCACAGTTAGCAAACGTAGACCAGTCTAAAAGCCAGCATATGATGTAGGTAAATCATTGTAAAGAATTTAAGCGTGTATGGCTTGAAATCCAAGAAGGCAAAACGTAATATCAGGATGCTATCATTAGGAAGAAGGATATAAGTACGAGGCAACTTTTTCAATTGGACAAATGCATTTACTCACAAGGAATGTGCAAGCCAAAGACTTTACACCTAGACAAAGAAGTGGCTGAATGGAGCTGGGCATCTAGCTAGAAAGAGTAATGCTTTAAAATAGGATTCAATACCAGATAATTAGATTTTATATATTCCTATTTCCTGTACCACTTTTCTGCTGCCATTAAAAGCTATCTAGCCAAGGGGAAAGTCTAACATTCGGCTCTTTCCTATTCCCACTTTAGACTACCATTCCACTTTGCCCTGATGATCTTCTTTGAGGCTCATGTGCTCATAGTTGTAATCATCTGATAAACCTCTATCACCCTCTTCTTTATCTTCAAGACCTTTAACAATTGACTGTGACTTGCTCTTTGGTCCAATCCAACTGACAGCCATCAGAGTCTAAATAGATGGGCCTACCTGGCAGCTAATCTCATATTTCTTGAATACCTTCTCTCTATTGAACTTAACCACTACTTCATTAAACATTTATATTCCTGGGCAACAGGAGACCTTGTATCAGCCAGAACAGTTCCACTTGAGCTATCTTAAATTCCAACCTCCAATTGTATGAATAAAACTACTTCTATTTCTCTCATTCAATTATTCCCCAAATACATATTTAACCATAATCAAATCTCTCTTCAACCTTCAACTTATCCTTATCCATCATTCTACTTTGATTTTATTTCACTTTTACAGCTTTTACTCCAAGTCCCTTTACTTCAGCTATCCCCTTGTCAATACCCTTGTTCAACTCCTTCCTATCACATTTCTCCTTGTCAAACAACCCCAAAAAACCTGAATGCTGGAACAATTCAGTTTCCCTGTTCTCCCCTCCTACACTCAGATGACTTCCAAACTATATTCATCATCTTCAATTTCAGTACAGCGCCAAGTCCCTAAGATCTGTGTACATGTCCCCAGACAATTCTTTTCATTCCATTACTCACAATAACTATATTAACTCCATTTGTATGACTAAGGGGTTTGTACTAGTATTCCTCCCATAGATTACCTAATATCCTACTTGTAAGAGAAAATAGAGGCTTTCTGAAGTATTATAAACTTCCTGTCCTTTCTCGATATACAAATTCATGAGTTACTCTACTATCAAGTTTCTTATCCCCTTTTCTTTAGTAAAAAGATAAATTTGTGCTTTCTTCCCTTTTTGGATTGAGGGCAATCTGGATCTAAGACATGTCACTTCTTGGTCACCAGGATTTTGATTTGACCAACTATTCAAGTATCATTTTCCTCCTCCTTTAGGATAAATGCTCACCTAGTGGTTTTCAAACCTGGTTGCAGATTAGAATCACCTGAAAGTTTTTAAAAATCCCGGGAAGTTCCCAGACCACATTGCTAGAAATTCTGATTCAATTAATCTGGGTAGAGCCAGGCTTTGATATATTTTTAAAGCTCCCAATGATTCTAAAACGCAGGCAGAGTTGAGAACGGGTCTCCTATTCTCTGCTTAGCCACAGACACCCTCAGGAGTTTTGCTTCATGAATTTTTTTTCTGCTGCTTGTATATCTCCACGCGTTTCTCTATATTGGCTCTTACCCTTCAGCATATAAGCGTGAATCTTTCTTAAGTTGCTAATTTAAAAAAAATCTTACTTCCAGTTTATACTCATTCTAGCTACTGCTCTTTCTTCCTGTTCCTTTTGAAACAGCAGTCTATACACAATTCCCTCTATTTCCTTATCTTCCTCAAATTTACTAATCCACTGAAGTCTGTCCTACACTCAGATCACTTCACTTAATAAGAACTTTCAAAGGTCATCAATAACCTACTTAATGTTCAACCCAATAAATGATTTTAAGGTTTCACCTTAATTGAGCTTTCTACAATATTTGATCTGTAGACCAATTCCTTTTACTTGGAATTCCTTTATTCTTTAGTTTCTTTAATACAGCCCTTTCCTGGTTTTTCTTCATCTTGAAGTGTACCTCAGTTTTATTCTGGGGGTTCACTTTCCTCCATTCTCCTTTAAATATTGTTGTTTTCTACAGTTTCATATTCGTCCCTCTCTTCCATGCTCTATTTACACATTTCAGTTGAATGAATAAGTTTATTTCCATAGCTCCTACTATCACCTAAATGCCAATAACATGTATCTATCTGTAGAGGGGTGTGTGCCTGTGTGTGTTTGTGTGTGTGCGTGTGCCCATATGTGTGGATTCTAGTTCAGAGCTTCTCAAAATTTAATGTGCACACATGGGATCTTGTTTAAACGAAGCTTCTGATACTGTAGATCTGAGTTTGAACCTGATATTCTGCATTTCTGATAGCATTCAGGTGATGCTGATGCTGTCATTCCAAAGACTACACTATGATTAGCAAAATTCTAGATATCTCTCTTGAGCTCTGGACCCATTAATCTAACTATCCATTGACTATCCCCACTTGGTTGTTCCAATGGCACTCAAACTGCCACATCCAAGCTGATTTACAAATATATCTTCTCAAACGTTGTCTTTCTTGTATATTCTTTAACTCATAAAACATTCAGACAAGAAAGTGTCAAATGAGAAATGTAAAAATTATCTCCCTATTCTTCAGCCCATTACTTCCAATCAATTCTCAGTCCAGCTATTCCATCTCAAATGAGTCTCTTATTAACCAACCCCTTCAGCTTTTCTTTATTTCAGAATCACATCAAATGTTGCTCTGATTACTGCAACAATTTCAAAAATGATCTCCTTGCCTCAAGTATTCCACACTCCAATTATACTCTAAATTGTCTCTATAGTGACTTTTCTAAATCACATAACTGATGAGTCACTCTCATGAATAAAAGTTTTAATGATTTATGATAGACTTTAGGACATAATCTGAATTTAGCATGGCTCAATATCTCTACTTACCTGTACAGTCTAACAACATCTCTCCCTATACCATACATTATGCTCCACATAGGATACGTAGGCTTCCTTGGCATTGTGCCTTTACATAGGCTCTTACTTCGGCCCAAAATGAGCTTACTGCATTCTTCATGTGATGGAGAGCTTTGCATTTTCCACAGATTTCCACATTTACCACCTTACCATCAACAACCATCCCTGAAGTGAGAAGAGCCTGTCTTATGACCTTCCTCCATGTATGTACATCATAGCCCTTTCATAACTGTTCTATGCTGCTATCACATGCTTGTTTCTCCCTCCCTTTGCCCTTTAAGTTTCTTAAGGACAGAAGATGTGTCTTACAGATCCTTGTATATCCACAGTCTAGTACATTGTCTAGGACATAATATATTCCACAAATTAATTGTTAATTGTTTGAAAGAAAATGTGATTAACAACGCCTCTAAAAAATATAGATATCTCAAACATCTTCTGAACATGGAAAAAACCTAAAATTACTAACAGCATAATTTTAATATCCTATGTACTATATTGTACTTTATTTGAAAATTACTTAACATCGACTATTATTAATGTCAACTTCACTGAGATCACATAGGAATTTTCAGTCTCATACACTCTGGTCTAGATCAGATACATTCCATGTATAATCTCTGTTCTTACAATATTATTCTAATTTCATTTCCTTTCCTCATCTTTTACTTTAATCAAACCTACACATCTTTACAATATTAATCTTCTTGAAGTTTCTAGGATACTACTCCCTTATTCAAAAACTTCATTTCTCTCAATTTTAATAGAAACAATCATCAGATTCTTATCATTCAAAATCTTCATCATCTAGTCTCACCATAGCTTTCAAAATTTTCTCACTCAAATTTTTCTTTTATGTAATGTCTTAGTCTGTTTGGATTGCTATAACAAAATACCATAGACTGGGTAGATTATAAAAAACAGAAATGTGTTTCTCACAGTTCTGGAGGCTGGAAGTCTGTGATGAAGGCACCAGCATGGTCAGGTGAGCACCCTCTTCCTGGCCACAGATTTCTCATTGTATCCTCACGTGGTGGAAGGGATGAGGGAGCTCTCTATAAAAGAGGGAGCCTCTTTTATAAGGGTGTTAATCGCATTCATGAGGACTTTGCCCTCCTGACCTAGTCACCTCCCCTAAGGCCCACTCCTTAGTATCATCACGCCGGGCGTGAGAATTTCAACATATGAATTTTGGGAGGACACAAACATTCAGACCATAGCAGGTAAAGTACTCTGTCCCTTGGCTTAGTTTTCTGTAAATACTTTTCTATTTTTGTAACTTGTCTCATATCCTCTTCATGAGAGCATATGTTCAAATCTTTCAAAGCTGTATTTAAATTCTAGCTCTCTTGTGAAGCCCCTCTCCCTAAATTTAAGCAAATTTTACATTTGCTGACTTGTGCAGCACTCTACCTGTAGGATTCTAAGGCACATTTCCATATTGTTTTATTAGTAAAGACATATTTTATTTTCTCTTCTGAATGGGAAGATACTTTTGTGTAGAATTCATGTTCTATTTATCCTTGCATTTGATTCTCTTTATGGCCCCAGGGCAATAGACAAAAACAAGAACAAGAACAGAGGCCCCTGGGGTTAGAGAGAGACAGACGCTGCACAGTCTTTCCTAGATGCATAAGGCAAAGAGGCAGCTGACAACAGGCAGATTCACTGGAGGAAAACAAAGCCTCTTTAACAATTAAATGATAAATTCTGAGACTTTCTGCAAAGAGTAATAAAGTATTTTTTTGCAAGCAAGTGAGGAAAAACATGGGATACACTGAACAGGATCAAGAGATTAGGTTTAAATTTAAGATACACATATTTTTAAAATTACGTAATCTAGCCCAGAAAAAATCATTGTTTTAACCATAGGCAGCGAGTGTTTTTTTAAATAATTACTTAGTAATCCATGTGAAGGATGGGGTAGGTGGAAAGGGGCACCTTGGACGCAAATATCACTATACTAATGTAGAGTGCCTGTAGTTTGCTGAATGTAAATTACGCTTAAATTAATCATAAAGCAAAATGCACATTCTTCTCCATGCAGACTTTAGAATTAGTCATTCTCTACAAATCCTTTTGTTGTATTCATAAAATCCCAAGTAAAGGACCCCTGGATACTTTTTTATTTGGAAGGAATGAATCAATCCCTTTTATTGAAGTCAAGATTTTAGTTTCGCAAGGAGTAAAATTCACAAGAACCTTCTAATAGAATGTTGCAATAATAAGATGTATTTCTGCCTGTGTGTTATTCAGTACATACATATTTAGTGGCTAATAATCCAAACTACAAATATACAATATATATGTAATATATTTAAATATTGTATATAATTAATTAAGACAATGAGGTATTGATTTTTATTTTTAATCTTTCATTGTGAAAATGCAACCTATTTTATATTTTAAGTTGAAAATTGTTTTAACTTATTTTAAAAATACAGACACGTTTCAATTTTAAAAATAATCTGTGCTTTTCAAAATGCAAAACTGCGAAGTTTAACAGAAAGTATAGGGCATAAAGGTAATTTAGGGAGGCAAGTTTGAAGCAAAATGTGATTCAAAAGGAAACTAAAATAACTAATTTTAATTGTCAAGAAAAGTTGACAATTTTATGTTTCTTAAAACAAACTATCACCAGAAAATCCTTATGTACCAAGACCTAATTTAATTTCTTGCATGAGGCTTGCATTTCCAAATTTCACATAGCTTATTTTCATAGTCCATTGCCCTACATGTGAATTATTACAAAATGACAAGATAAAAAAGGAAAGCTGCTATATAATAAATTGGCAATTGTCACTCTAGATAGCTCATAATCTCAGGCTTAGTATGTTCTTATACTTTGCCAATAAAATCTAACTAAGATTTATATATTTTTTTCTCCTCTTTCTTAAGTGGTGGTTACTCTTCTGTCTCATATTATTTGTTTTGCCTGATTGACAAAGAAGTTATTTCAATGACCTAAGGCAAGATTTAATTTCCAGGCGTTTTTCATAAAATCAGAGCTTCTAGGCATTAAGAAGAGACTAACACAGTCATTCTGTCTGATATTATTGTGTTAATAACATTTTCCAAGTATAATTTTCAAATCCTCTCTTATGTATATAACAGCTTTCTAATATCCTTATCATTCTCCATTTTTTTTAAGTAATAGCTCAAAAAGTAGAGTAAGTAAAGCCTCAAAAAGCTTTTTATCAAATGTCTGTATTCTCTAAGATTTCAACAAATTCCAAAATCATCCTTTGCCCTCTCTCAATACACGTATTTCAGTTGGTTTCAGCTGATTCTGGAAATATGTTCCCTTTATTTTTTTTTTAAAGATTTCATTTTTTTCCTTTTTCTCCCCAAAGCCCTCCGGTACATAGTTGTATATTCTTCGTTGTGGGTCCTTCTAGTTGTGGCACGCAGGACGCTGCCCCAGTATGGCCCGATGAGCAGTGCCATGTCCTCACCCAGGATCTGAACCAAGGAAACACTGGGCCGCCTGCAGCGGAGCAGGCGAACTTAACCACTCGGCCAAGGGGCCAGCCCCAACATGTTCCCTTTTAAACGTGGGGAATTTCAACATGCTTTCTTCAATATCAATGGCATGAAAATATCGTCAAAGATAAATTTTCTTTATGATTAGATCTTATTTTTAATGTAGTCATTAAACATATATATGTATGTAATGCCATTATATATAATATATAAATGTCATTATAAATATATAACGTCATTTTATAACAATATATAAAGTCATTAACATATTCTAAGCATTTTCTATAATAAAGACGGCACAAGATACACTCAGAAACATTATCTTGAAATTGCTTCATCATAAGCTGTGATATATTTAATTCTTGTCCTCAAAAGCGTATTCTGGTAATTTCTCCCATCTTCTACGTTAAATATGGCTGAGAATGCTGATTGGGTGGGAGTTGATTCATGTAAACACCATCTGGCTCCTTAGTTAGAGGAATAAGTTTTACAATGCAGAGCTTCCCCAGACTCATTGTCATTTCTAACAATCATGCTGACATCTTTCAGAATTCCCTGGGAGATAAGCAGAGTACCTTTCAGAGTACTGTACTAAATTATAAGATCAAACCATCTCCCATTTTCGATTTTTCTTTGGAATTAAAAGGAAATTGTCTACCAGTGTGAAGTTCCACAAACAGAAGGATCTTGTTCTTCAGAAATGTGTCGCCACATGGCATCTTTGATTCTAAGCAGAAGCGTCTCAGGCAAATGGTTTCCAACTGTCCTTAGAAATGGGTTTCCTCTGCTCATAAGATTCTTATTTCATGGATATTAGAACCTGCTGTGTTGTTTCAAACTATGCAACCTGAAGAGAAATAGTAAGCTTGAACATTTTGGGTTGAACTTTCCTCAGTTTATTTCACCAAAGTTTTACAAATTATCATTATTATGCTTTTAAGGTAACTACAAAGGGTGAATCACAAAGTGACAACTTAGCAGACAGAAAGGGAAAGGAAAAGAAATCTTATGATCTCTTAAGCTCTTGTTTGTACCCTCCATGAGGTAAGAAAAGGACAATCCAATTGCCTGAAATAAGGAGTTTTTCTGTTGCTGCTAACCTGCAGCTATGTGCCAGTAGGAAAGAAAAAAAAATGAATTTAATTCACCGAAGCTAGTTATTGCTCAAAATAATTGCTACAGTAGAATAATACCTTTTGGAGCTTCATGAGCGTGCAGAGAGGGAGATAGCTGTTGGTTTCTCACCAGGAGTACAATTTCCTATCTTATCCATTTCAATGAAAGAGGCAAAATAGCCTGCCTCACTGGCCCAGATTAGGAAAGTCACACCAAAAAGGAAGTATTCCAAATCAAAGAAATTGACAAATGCTATGAAGAGAAATCTAAGTTAAATGTCACATCAAAATATTCTGTAGAGGGTCTTTTGCTTCTTTTAAAAACATGAATATTTATTTTTCATACATGTCTATATCTTTCTAGAATTCCATTTTGTTCCTGATAGAAAAAAACAATAGGCATACCCATACAGAAATATTATAACTTCCCACATCCCAAATTAACCATATCTGTAGCCCCAAGATGCTGTTGTCAGCCACTTTAGTAACATTTTCCTCATTGAACATGTTTAACCAGACACAGAAGGTATGCTAATATGAATCACCTTCTTTACACAAAAGCACGCCTGCCATATTGTTCTCCTGCACCCTGGGCAGAGCACAGAGTTAGTCGGCCAGCTGGAGTCTCTCACCATCAGCTTGGGTACCACAAGTAGTGAAGAGTAAGCCTGAGAAAGCCACCCTGTGAGCAAACCACGACTAATTTTCATGGATACACTGGTTGGTCAATTTCAGAATGACTGATAATAAACACATAGCAAGTGAATTCTCATATTTTTGAATTATTTACTTTTTGAAGTATATAAAGCATGTCTTATTTCGTAGAGTTAAACTAGCCACAATCATCTCAGACACAATTCCATATTCAATTTTACTTTCATTCCTCTATAAAATAGCCAAACTATTATTTTAACTAAACTTATAATTAAACTATTAAAAATAGTAGCAAACACAGATGTCAGATAGTCCTTTAAGTGCTTTACATATATAGTTCATTCAATACAGCAATCTTGAAGCCTACTTTCTGTAATTTATCCTTTTAAAATGTGAACATTTTCAAAAGAGAAATTTGTCCTGGTACCTAGGACTTCAGCCAGGAAAGCTTGAAGGCTAGGGCTGAGTCAGTAGCCCAGCCTGGAGTTCCAGGGAGGTGTCTTCACTCATATGTCTCGTGATTAGTACTTCTGCTGTCTGGAATCTCAAATAAGAATGTTGATTAGACCAACCATCAGGGCTGGCTATGTGGGTGTATGATCTGGGCTGTTGCACGTGGCCCCATGTTCAGAAGGGTTTCCGGTTTGGTTTAAATGCTCTGCTGTTGCTGTCTTGAAGCTCCAAATAATTTTATCTTTTAATTGGTGTATTATAACAGCTATGGATCAATAGAGCATGCGTGTGAGCAGAGCAGATATGTATAATACACGTGTCCACCATTCCTTGTTCCCCATTTTTATATAGTGTTTGTGTTGACTCATAAGCACAGGATTCCAGTGGACCACGTTGTCGGGGAGTTTAGTGAGACCCAAAGAAGGTACAAGATAAGCATTTTACATTCACAACTGAGTAATTGAGGTGAGGAGGGGGTGTCGACAGCCTCTGGAGGCCGTGGTTTCCTCTGAACCATACTTTGTTTCCAAAGCAAGAAGGTGATGACATTCTAAGAAACGTGCATCAGCAAAAAGCCTTATCATATCCTTTCCTATTCACGTTACTTCCCTGTATCAGGCTGAAAATGATGATATAGAAGGAAAGGGAAAGATGGAGAAATGCAGGTTTCTTTTGCTTTCCGTCCTTCGTTACTCATCAGTAAGCTGAAGGTGTTCATTGAATGTGTGTGCGTCAAGAAGTGAAATAAAAATTACTGAGATAGTTTTGTGCAGTGTTTCCATTCTTCTGATAAGAACTAAATGCCTGTGCATTTATGAGCTACAAAATATGAATTGCGTAATTTTGGTGATTCCACGTATGAGTTAAATGCTCTTATAGTTGCATTTAAAACTGGTATTGCACAATATAAAAACGACCAGTAAAAGCCATCGTAACAATTTAAATTTTTAATTTTTGCCTACTTAGAGCATTCAATAGCAAATATAAAATATCATAATAAACTGAAAAAAGCTTGCAGAAGAAAAGAAAAAGGCTTATAGTTTAGTATTTTAATCACACTTTTCCCCCTGCTTTTTGGACAAAGGATTCTACATTTTCATGTTAGTATTGGGCCACACAAATTACGTAGCCAGCTCTCACATTTGCTCATGGTCTCTCCATTATATCGAATTTTACGAAGTATCTCTCAGCATAATTGTAGGCTCATGTGCTTTTTCTTTTCTTCTGATAACATAACGAATTGTCTTAAAGAGTGTATAGTGCAGTGTTGAGAAGCATTGCTTCCCCTTCTTTCACTCTTCTCATTTCTCCGCCTGAGAAATTTTCTTCTCCTCTATTCTGGGAGGGGGAAGGTAGGAGATGGCACAGAGTGGAAGTGGATGACCTATCATTTCAAATGCCCTGCTCTCAAACACTTTATATATTTCAAGACTCCCTACTGTCCCCTGTGACATTTTTATGAACCAAAGCCAGGAATCAATTCTTCTATTTTTTTTCTGTTTTCAGCTCATCGCATTCCTCACAGGAAGATTCTAAGACTTGAGTGGAACAAAGAGCAATGGGCAACAGAAAATAAGGGGCAAATGTAAGTGAATATTTCAAAAATACCATCCTGTCATATCATAATAAGATAATATAGCATGCATGTCTTGATTTAATTTTTCTAACTTCCAAATATCTCTACTTGCTAAGACAAGCTATTATATAGGCAGACAACTATTTTGAAAGTTAGTGTTCTCTTTTTGAGTTGCCTGTGTTTTGTCCTTACAACAAATTGTGACTACATGGTGCTTTCAGTAAATTTTTTGAACCGTTATCCTACGTGGAATTTTTTTCTGCCTTTTTTTTTCCACAGCCAACATAGAGGTTGTTCACTCATTGCCAATTTATTTGATTGTATCTTAAAAATTCCTTGAAATTCTCAAAAATTTTCCTCCTTTTGTACATGTAATAGACTGCAAAGTCAAAATTTTCCTGTTGTGCCAGAAGAGGTATTTGTGGATCAAACCAGAGGGAAGAAAAATAAGAAATCCACATTCTAAAGAAAGTCTCCAACAATTAGGACTAGACAATCTCCTCAGTACTGAAGGTTAGGTGGCCCAAAAAGCTCAGCAAACATCATCCCAGTAGGTCACAGCAGCCTGTCCCAAGTCTACAGACTATATTTTATTGATTCTAAGACACAGTTCTTTCATGTTTTAACATTTCTAAAATCAAGTGCTCTTACCATCCACACTATCTTCTAGTCGCATAGACCTGGCAGTAGTTCAGATCTAGCTGCCACTGCTGTTCATGGCAGACAATGTATGCAAAAAAGCTAGCATCAAAACTTGGAGAATGAGCGCTAGTGACATGGAAGAAGATCCTGGAGACAACCATGGAGGACCTGGCTATCCGTAGAGGAGGGAGAGAAGTAGAAGTTAATTAGACATAGTCAGAAACAGTCTCAAAGGGGGGTCTATAGTTCCCTAAATCTGCATAATTGCAAAGCCTACCTAAAAGTTCCGGACACTGGCTATTTGGTCATTTATGGATTCCAGTATTTAAAAATGTCTCATCCCCACAGCTCTTGATGACAAAGAAGAATATTAAGTGGAAAAACGTAGACTTTGATGATTCTATATCCAAAGTGATTCAGAGGAGTCAGACTGATTATGAGGTGGCTCTAGGAATACATTAACCAATTTATTTTGCTCATACTTTCCAGTTTTTTGTATGCATAAAAAGGATGCATGATAAACTGTATCTAAAAGAGCTCTTTTCAAAATGATATAATTTTCCAAAAATATGTAACAAGAATGTATTGTGACATAGTTTAATTGGAAGTATTGATTCTCACTCAGTGAATGATACATAAAATAGTGTTGCAGCCTACAATGAATGGTGTTTTAGAAAACCAGGGAAGTGGGGAGGTTCTTACTAAGAGTGAGATCCATGGAAAAGAGGCTTGTGCCAGCATCCTATGAAGCTAACTGAAGGGAGCTTCAAGAGAAAAGTTCATATTGATTAGGAGTGACTCACAGATGCAAAATTAACATCTCCCAAAAAGTGCTGGATATCTACTTGTACAGCTTATTTGTTGATCTGCCCTGAATCTACTCAGATAGAGAAAAAGAGAACTGGGAAGAAATAGCAAGCCAACTACAGAAGAGTCTACGTGTTCACCATTTGCTTTTGCAAGGACGTGTTCATTTCAGTGAGGTAAGTTACATCTCAAAAGAAGCTCCCTTTGCTCATGCTCCACACAAGAGATTGACTCCCCAGTAAGGGGATCAAACTTCAAGAGGCTAATGTTTGTACAGGTTGATAGGGAGCTGAAGTGAATGGGTGGAAGAAACGAAGTCAGAACTGGATCTCCCATATCAGGGAAGTGAGCACTGGGAAAGTCCCAAAGGCTCTGCGTAAAAGAGCCATCAGTGATACACTGCCTCACAGAAGACATTCATGCTGAGACAGTGTTAGCCAATAAAGCAGTAACAATAGGGAAGCATAATCACATACACAGTTATATAAGAAGACTTTTGCCCATCCACCCTAATGCCTGCCTATCCCCAAGGCAACTAGAATTCAAGGAAGGAAGAAGAAGGGGCACAAAAATGCAGAAGATTCTCCATTCAAGTCCCTCTAGCAAAGGGTTAAGCCATTGCTTGAGGATAGAGGTAGAGATTAAATTGGGGTTTTCAACTGGGTTGAATTTATGATAACTGGAAATGAAAGGAAGACTATGGAGTCTGCCTTAAAAGCTATTAAGGGACTTTGAATTAGAAATTTGACAGAGCATGGTTGAAGACCGTGATTGGAAAAGAAAAAAGTTCAGACTGCTCCATTATCCAGTTACATTTATGTGTCAAGCATATTAAAATGTAATAAATCTTGCTCATATTCTCCTGCCAGAAAAAAATACAAAAACAAACACAAAGGAAAGATTTTCAAAATCTATACTCTCATCCAGTTGAACTCTAAAGATTTTACATAATCTCAGCCTCCAAACTAATTCATCAAGTGCTTTGGAAATGATGCTAGAATTCTTTTCTGGGCTTTATTTTCAGACAATGCTACTAATTATATTTTTGTTACAGCCCACTAATCTAACATTCTAGTTGGGATGTCAATAGCACAGCTCTTAATAATCTTTTTTCCAATAGTTTGTGCTTCTCTGTTAGCTTACTTTGAATGATGCTAAAATGTATTTTTATCGTCAGATTTTAACTTTGTTTATATAAAGTTTTTTCAATATCATGTTAAGCAGTTCTGTTTATGCTGAAGGAAGTTAAGAACTACATGTGTATATTCAATCTGCTTTGTTTGAATATGATGTAGTAACTCATTAGGAGCCATAAAATTATTTTATAAAAGCTTACAGTATAAAAACTATTGATGAGATGGGGCAGTTTTTATCACCATACAAGGTGAACCTAATGATTGATGTGTAACCAGGTGGTCTTGTCGAGCAAAGCCAACATAACAAATTACAGCATAGAGATGGGAGCCTGTCTCCATCCAGAATATCCTATGTGTGTTCTGTGACAGAAAAGCCTCCTTCATGGACATGGAAATAGGTGCCTAGAAACATCCCATGTTTTGCCTTATGTTCAGGAACCACATAAACAAAACTTGAAATCCACAAGGGAGGTTCACGCCTATGACAACATTCATAACGATCTTGTGCAGTGTGACACACGGGAGGAGGGAGAAGGTAGCCGGGATATAGACTAGATTATAGGACTAGGTAAAAGGATCTTCAGTGGCAAACTGAATAATCAATCTAAGTGGGGTTCAGACTCAGGTTGAGACCTGACTTTAGGAGAATCAGGTAGTTCCAAAAGTAGCACATATTTAACTCCTGCTGACCCAGTCTTTTGCTGGAGAATCTACTCACTCTGTGAAGGAGATGACTGTAGAAAAATGAATGAACTGCATTTCTAGAGGCTCAAGCCTTCTTTCGGTAGGCTCTCTCCCACTTTGAAAGACCCGAACACTGAAAGAGAAAGCTTTACCACTACTGCTTGGGTAGAGAAGCAAATATCTTAGGTCATCAGAAAATATAAGAAAAATTTTGAAGGCAAAAAAGAGACAGCAGATGTCCAAATATCTGTGGCCAGGGGGTGATCAGAGTCCCATATTCACCAATATAGGTGTATTTTTGAACTCCCCGAAATAAACAAGAGACAACTGCTGAGATACACACTGCTAGTATTGGTGTTGGGGACCACTAATCCAGTAAAATCTGGATACGGGTTTCTAAAGTTAATTTATCTTATCCAGAACTTTATTATGCAGCCTAGCAGATGTCTGACATGATAATCTACGCAAATTACAAAAGAATACTGTAGACAAAATCAGAAATACAATTCGCCTCAGATTCTCAAATGCCTCCGTAAATAACTGGTGCGGTGTACGTAAATGGGTTTCCCCAGAGCAAAAGGATAAAAATATGCTCAAGTAGAAATAGGAAAGCAGAAAAGGAGTAAGGAAAGAAGGCCCTCACCACCTAACCAGCCCTGATCTAATTCCTCATAAATTAATTTTCCACGTGTATTTGCATTCCATTAGCCAAAAGTGTAAAAGTAAATAATGCAAACGTTCTGCTTTTACTTAGAATGAGTGACTATTTTACTACCTAATAGGTGAAAAACAATCCTCGTAATATGCATGCCAAAGATTGTATGGATCAGAAAAGGAAAAAGAGAGAGAAGTAGAAATATAGAGAAGTAGGAAATATTTTGCAGTTTTTTCAAAACTTTTTTCAGTGGATATTTAAACATTGGAAAGAAATATATGGATATATCTGTTCCTCTACATAAACACGTTACTAGAAATCAATTCCTGAGACCTTTCCTCCTACAACTCTTTATTAGCGATGACTACAGGATGATATAGTTACAAATAGATAATACTTTCTTGCCTTTGAATGACTTTTTGTGTGTTTTTGACAAATGAATCTCGATTAGTAAGTAGTTATTACTGAGATTAACACTATTGAAGATGCAGTAAGATGTCTGACTTGCATGACTTCATTATTCTTGTGCTTTACCAACCTCATTCGTTATCAACTTTTAAAGATTTTTCTTTCCAGTTAAGGAAAATTATTTCACATGACACAAAATATAACATTTCTTAACCTAAGTTAGATGAGTCGCGCTAAGACCTAGAATTAACACCACCACCTGATGTGTGGGGGGAAAATGTGAAAGCTAACATATGAGACAAGGGTCTCACACTTGCTTCCTTTTACACAGCTGGCTATCCACAGGCACAAGAGCATGAACCAAACTGATGGATCTGAGCCTTTCCTGGTAGTAAATTGAATCACAGATGAGTGTAAAATTTACATCAGTGTATATGCACTGATGACTTTTTTTAAAAAACTGCGTTAGAACAATTGATTACGGATTTATAAGAATTTCAAAAGCATGAAAAGACTGGAGAATAACTTATCCTAAATAAAGGGAAATTATATTTAAGGAGTGAAAGAAACCAAATTATTCAACGTAAAAAGTTATTTGTAAGCAACGTGTTAAAATTTGGAGAATTAAAATTACAGTTCTAGCAGTATATCAGCCTAGACAGTTTAAAGGGTGCTAATTTTGCAACAAAGTAAACAATATCCTTGAATAAAGTTTTTTACTGCATTCTCAGGCTCATAGGAAGTAAGAGAGAGAGAGAATGTGAACTGGAGCTTGACCTGAACTTCAAGCTGTCAGCCAAAAGGAGTAGGTTTACCCTGAGAAAGGAAGGCAGAAGCCAGATGAGGGAACTGAGCCTGACCCTGAAAAAGGACTAAAATCACACCAGGTTGGTAGCATCCTCTTACAAGCAAAAGCATACACAAATTCTCCATATCATAAATTTAGGTCCTCAGGTTTTTCACTAAGAACCGACAAATGTGAAAATTCCATTTCCAGCAATGAGGATTATTTTGTTGCAAAACATGAACTCTCTTGCAGGTAACAATCAGAAACTCTGGGAAAAGTGCAAAGCAATTTTCTGAAGGAAGTGTGGAGGGACTAAAACAAGGCAGAAACTGGAGAGGGGAGTCAACACCAGAAATAAAGTTCCAGTGCTTTCTTCTTTTGATGGCTCTTTCATTCAGAGCAGAGCCCAGTCTTACTGGCTTGAAAAATCGTAGGACAGAGTTCAGGGCTACCATAGCAGCTGGAAGCAGAGGAGAAAATTTCAGAAATGACACAGACACAGAGGGAAATGTAAGCATGCAGATCGAATGTCCCCAAATTTCTGAACGACCCTTGCGTACACATGTATGGAGCAGATCGAGCAGCTCGGTTAAGGGTAAAATTGAACAGAAATTTTCACAGCTGCCAAACTCAGAGGAGACAGATTTTGGATTTCTAATTCAGCCAAATTAACTGCTTAAAAAAAATCAACACGCTTAAGAAGAACGGAACCAATCCATAGCCACTACATGTAACACTCAAAATGTCCAGAATATAATACCAAATTACTATTCACAAAATGAAACAGGAAAATGATACCCATACTCAAGAGACAAGGAAATCAATGGAAATCAACTTCAAGATGGCCCAGTGGCTGGAATTAGTAGACAAGGATTTTAAAGCAGCTATTTTATATACATTTATATATATTTAAGTACATAAAATAAAATATGTTCATAATGCATGAATATGCAGAAAATATAAGGCAAAATAAAAACTATATTTAAAAGTGAAAATTCAAGACAAAATAAGCAATATTTGAAATAAAAATTCTATTGAATCAGGTTAAGAGCAAACTGAGTACAACAAGAGCAAGTCAGTGTACTTGAAGATAGTTCAATAAAAATAGTACAATCTGAAGAGAGAGAACAAGGTTAAAAAAATAAAATAATTGACAGATAGTTCATTATCAGACAAGACTAGCCTGTTCATCACACAGAGGGTTCTGGATAAACCCCATCAAGGCAGACAGCAGGTTAAGGAGTTAGCTAATATTCCCATTTCCTCCAGTTGGCTCTGAACTCTGTGATTGCAATGATTTTGTTTAAAATGTCATGACTTAACAGATTATCAATAAATATAAATGACATATTCCAAAGTCAAACAGAAATGTTTTTCTTATCTTCATTGCTCTTCCTCTACTCATATCAGGAATGAATTTTGAAATTCATTTGTCAAAAATTACTGTGTCACTTATGGAAAAGAGCCATTACATGTGAACTATCAAAGCTCTTATCTTAGTGATTTACCACATTACCTTTGAAGAGATAACCCTTCTTCTCCAAAACTAGGATTGACTTAATCTTTTAAAATAGGGACCACTTTTCCTTGTAGCCTAGTGTTTTCCAGTAATTTATAACCTTTTTCTTAAAAGGAACTGCTGTAAACAGTTCCTTTATTTTTACTTATTTTTACTTTTTTAATTTTTAAAATTTTTTTTTCTTTTTTAAAGATTGGCACCTGAGCTAACAACTGTTGCCAATCTTCTCTCTTTTTTTTTCTTTCTGCTTTTTTCTCCCCAAATCCCCCCAGTACATAGTTGTATATTTTTTTTTTTAGTTGTGGGTCCTTCTAGTTGTGGCATGTGGGACGCCGCCTCAGCGTGGCTTGATGAGTGGTGCCATGTCTGCGCCCAGGATCCGAACCAGTGAAACCCTAGGCTGCCGCAGCGGAGCACGTGAAATTAACCACTCAGCCGCAGGGCCGGTCCCCTTTTATTTATTTCTTTAAAGATTGGCACCTGAGCTAACATCTGTTCCCGGTCTTTTCCTTCTTTCTTTCTTCTTCTTCTCCCCAAAGCCCCCCCAGTACATAGTTGTATATTCTAGTTGTAGGTCCTTCCGGTTGTGTAATTTATAATCTTATCTAGAAGAGATATTTAGTTTTGCTATTCAGAATGACTGATACATCAATTTTGGTCAATTATTTCCATTCTAAATAATTTAAGCTGTAAATCTCTGGAATGAATACTTCTTCCCCAGCCCCCAGATCTGCGAGGGTCTGCAGGGTTTGTAAAGTCCCCTGATGTTTGCCTCTTGTGTAGTTTCCACATCATTGTAACAAAACTAAGAAATTAATCTAATTAAAATCTAGTTCAGATGTGGGAAGTATTCCTAAATTTGGCAGACACTTGAAGAATTTGTTTAGAGAGAAAATTTAAAAAATGAAAATGAAACATTTAAGATCTTTCCAAGTAATATATCTTAAATAAATTCACTAAAACATAAAATATGGTTGGCTTAACAATTACTACTTGCCAATTTTTCTCTAAATGGCGTATAAAAATTAACTGTGTAACTTTTTCAGTTTTATTGATGAGGTCATTCAAGTCCAGAGAAGTTTAGTAACCTGCCCGGGATCACACAGCTAATTAAGGCCAGTACCAGAATCTGAATTCAGGCACTCTAACCTCAAAGACTGAGCTACTTCACATCCTAATAGGCTCCTTTGGGTACTAATGCATGAGGACATGACATTGGATCGTAGGTAGAATAATGTTTGCATATTTCCTTCAAAAAATAATGTCACCGTGTGCCATCCCACAATTCCTGAGTAGGAATCTAAGCCTCTTGTTTACTTTAATCTTGATTGCTCTCACTTTTAGACAGATGTTTGTTGAGATCTCTCAGAAAACACACATGAGCTTTACAGTTTTGTTATCAGCATAATTTTCTGTTCATCCTGGTTATAAAATTTGCAGCTTTTTCCATGACTTTTTAAGGCCTCTTAGAGGAAAGCACATAGATGATTAGAAACTTAACATGGAGTGAAGTTCAGGCGTGATCAGACAGAAGCTAACCAGGATATTGATAAAATTATTTTTAAGTTGGATCCCATTGTCCCTGCTGGTAGTTGAGTTTTATCTGGCAATTCTGAAGATAATAAATTGAATAAGGGAATTTGAGGCAAATTAATTAGAAGAGTATATTTTATATTTATCTTACACATTTATATTTTTATCATTTCTTGATATCAGATTTTTTTTTAAATACTTAGTTCTTTTTATTTTCAAATGGTACGTTCAGATGTATTTATTTTGGTTGTTCTCTTCTTTCACCTTGCCTCTTATCTGGAATATGAGGGAACGCAAGAAATACAGCACAAAAAAGGAGAATGAGGTTAAAAAAAGAAAGCCAACAAATCCAGCACTTCTCTGTGTCTTTCATTCTGTAACAATGTCTCTCTTCAGCTGCCAGCAGTGGGCACAAAGCGCACCACCCACCAAAGTGAACCACAGAGCCCCAAAGAGGAGGAACATACAAATGAAGTGAAGTAGAAAGACAGAAATCCCTTACGGATTTTCATTCTTATAAAAGGAAAGTGACATATTTGAGTGAATTCCATTGAGGTTCTTATAAGTGTTCAGAACTTTGGAATCCGTCTCTAGTATGTAAATCCATTCAATAAACAGACATACGGGAAAAATCAGATAAATGGATAATTTATAATAGCAAATAATTAAGATCATTTTACTTCCCTTTGGAACATACCTTATGTTATATTTATATACCGTATGCCGCTGTGTTGCAAATTCACATTTTTAAACAAAATGAAGTCATCACACTATACAGAACAGTGGAGGGAAGCAAAAACAATATCTAACTTCTTTCTGGTGTACCTCAAACTCATCCTTTTCCCTCTGCCTACAGGGATAGCTCCTGGAAAGGGTAAGGTTGAAAACCTTCAGAATGCCAATTGGGCTATTCTGTACCATCTCCCTCTCTTCTCGACAACGGTCTCTTTTATATCACTGAATTTCTTATATTACTGGAGAAAAATAAAGTGGAAACATAAAATCCAGAATAGAAAGGACTTCAGAGAATAGCTGAACTTTAATATTCTATTAAAAATTCCTATCATGGCCTGGCGGGTCATGTAACTGACTGATGCAGTAGGATTGTGGGAAAATAGAGAGCTCACGTTCCATCTGAAGGAGTCAATTCACTGCTGAAGTCCTGGCAATCAACTGGCTTGTAGAATACCAAATCAATAATGCTAAATCTTCATATTTTTCAATTAAAACTATAAATCCATAATTTTATATGAAGTGTTTCAAGTATTTTAAACTAGTTTAATTTATTTCAACAATATCAACACTGAGGATCAGAAAAAAACACGTGGGGGAAGTATAACTGTCCTCAAGATTCCCAATTTGTGGGGCCAGCGCTGTGGTGTAGCAGTTAGGTTTGCACACTCCACTTCAGGGGCCCAGGGTTCACTGGTTCAGATCCTGGGTATGGACCTACACACCACTTATCAAGCCACACTGTGGCAGCATCCCACATATAAAATAGAGGAAGATGGGCACAGATGTTAGCCCAGGGCTGATCTTCCTCAGCAAAAAGAGAAGGATTGGTGGCAGATATTAGCTCAGGGTTAATCGTCCTCAAAAAAAAAAAAAACCAAAGCTAAAAAGATTGCCAATTTGTGGGGCTGGCCCCGTGGCTGAGTGGTTAAGTTCGTGTGCTCCCCTGCAGGCGGCCCAGTGTTTCCTTGGTTCAAATCCTTGGCGCGGACATGGCACTGCTCATCAAACCACGCTGAGGCAGAGTCCCACATGCCACAACTAGAAGGACCCACAACGAAGAATATACAACTATGTACCGGGAGGGCTTTGGGGAGAAAAAGGAAAAAATAAAATCTTTAAAAAAAAAAAAAAAAAGATTGCCAGTTTGTGAACTCTGTTCCATGTCTTTACACTTATTTTATACATGACGAAACTGATTCCAAAGAGACAAAGAGACACGCTGAGTTCAAATAGTGGGTTAGATGGAGAGCTGAAATAAGAATCTCAGTGTTCCTCACCCCCGATTTTAGTATCTTTTCTTCTACCTTATCGCATGACCTACTTGTTCTCTGGAGCACATCATCAGAAACACGACACGTGCATAAAGGCTTAGAATAAAATACTAACTCCTTACAATAGCTTAGTAGCTGAGAGTACAGGCTCTGCTGTCAAAATAACTTAATCTTTCCTTCAGCAGCACCGGCTTCCATTAGCTCATGCTAGGGAAGTTACTTAAACTCTCTGTAACCCAGTTCCCTCATCTATAAAGTAGGGAAAAAAATGCTATCCTGTTCATTGAGTTGTTGTGAAAATTCAGTGATGTACATGTAAAGTGTTTATAAAACTGCCTGGCATATATTAAATCTCAAGAAATGTTCTCTCTTATGATTATCCAGTTCATCATCATCATCATTGTCACAAACTCTCCATGATCTCAATCCTGAAATGCTCCAGAACTGATCTGCTGTGACTTTATTCTAATTTATGACACTCATGCTGCAAAGCCCTTCTCAATTACAGCGTTTATTTCCTCTTTAAAATATATGATATTTGCTGTTCTCTAGCTTATAATACTTGGCTCACTGCCTCGCTTCATTCAGGTCTAGGTTCGAATGTCACCTTCACTTTCATGCCTTCCAAGACTACCTGTGTTAAACTAATTCCACTATGTGATGCCCCAACATTTGGCTTTTCCTTTCTTAATGAAACTTCAAATTCCTGAGATTATTTAATATGCTTATTTCTATACTTTTTTTTGTCACTCTCCATCCCTTCACCCTTCAATGCAATCTCCATGAAAACGGTAATATTGTTTGTCTTGTTCATTACCGTAGCCCCAATGCCTAGAACCCTGCAGAGAATATAACAGGCATTCAATAAACAATTTGCTGAATGAATTAACAAGGGAATGAATGATTGAACAAATAAGTGCTAAATGAAAACTTGCTGATAGAAGCAAACGAATGGCAAAAACCCTAGAAAAATTTAGCCCCTAAGCAAGTCATACTTCTATGAGAGGCTGAATCTGCCGGATAGTGACCATGCTGCTCCAGATACAAGGCATAGGTGACTTTTGTTTCAAGATATTCTGGGGTTGATATTGCTTTCTGCCAAAGACAAATATTTAAATACAGTTTTCTGATCCACAAGCTTTCTCAAAGATCCACAGTATAAATGAGACAATATAAACAAAAAATATACGTAAGTTTAAAAATATTTGCTACACAATGCTTTCTTGAATGCTGTAACTTATATTAAATCTGCTCTTTATTCACCAAGTTTTCAAGGATGTTTGGCATTTTTAGCTATATTTGAAAGTGATTAGCGCTAATTGCATTTCATAATATTGGTATTGTTAACAAGGCCTTGACAAATACCTCTTTATTTTTTCTATTCCTTTTATTTTCCCTTTAATTCTTCCACAAAAATATTGCTTTTTACAGAAGAAAAATAGTAATCACAGTAACTTTAAACAACAGGAACTATATCATAGCGAGTCAGAGAATACATGGCAAGTACCATCTCAGTAAAAGAGTCTGTGACTGAATAATTTTCGTCTGTAGAATGTTCTGTCTATAAGACAGAACAGGCTATGACATCATGCCCGAAGGCCATTTGTTTGAAAGCAAAAGAGCAATGCTGACATCTAGTGTTCATGAGTTATAAGACAAGGGTTGATGCCTTCCTTTAGCAGCATGAATTCTAAGAACCTGAATCACAATGAGGAGAAAGACAATGACATCTGGGCTACAGACAAGTGAAATGATCAGCTTCAATTCACAGCCCAACCTCTGAGTCATCTAACAGAGTGTTTATATTCGTGAGAAAGACCAGAGTTTGAAATGACTGTTTATTGCTGACAATAAAATAACTGGATTTCCATAATCACTTTGTGTGGATTCAGACTTCCTGCCAAGTGAAGACAGCCAGTCACTGAAAAAAGAGAAAGAGAACCTAAGGAAATGGTGGCAGAAGCTGTGATATGCACATTCATTTAAAAGCCCTGGCGTGGTAGACAGCCCTAGGATGCTAACTGCTGATGCCAGTGAGGATAAAATACTACAAAAGCCCACAAACGCTGACTGTGGGTACTCCTCTACTCATTGCAGCTGGCTCCCAACTCTACCCTTCAAAGGATTAAAGAACTTGTCTTAGGAGCCATACTTGCTGTGGGAAAACCCTCAAGCAGAAGTTTGCCCTACCTTCCAGACCCTATCCCATAGTAGCACATTCCCACAAAATTCCAGAATTTGTCAGGAGGCATTTGGATATTGTCATCGACTGTAACTATCTTGGTCAGCCAACAGAGAGAAACCACTGGCCAGGTTATCATGTAAATGAGGCCACGAGACTGCATAATCTGAAGATAATCAGCAACATCTGTTTCACCCATTTTAAATATTTCTAGAGACAGCTACAAAAAATTATTGTGATTTAAGGAGAAAAATGTCTCTAAATTTACTTCCTCTAGCTCTGGTTTTATTGAGGGGTATATCTACCATGGGTATCAGATGTCATTAAGGGTACCAGAAGGAGGCTCCAGAACCAGAGCTATGCCCCACTGCCTCGAAAATACATGTAAATCCTCATATTAGTCTATATTGACCTTGAAAATATAGAGAGAATTTCCACTCTAACTTAGGCAGCTATAAACCAAATGACAAATGAGACCTATGCATGGAAAACAAATAGCAAATTGCTCTGTGGTAGGGAAAGTTTTATATGTTTCCTTAATAATTCGACTTATTTGATCATAATGAACATGGGTAATTTTTGGCTCATGAACATTTTTTTCCTTGAAATCTACTGTGTCTTCCATGGTTGCAATTTAACAATTGAAGGAACAACTCTTACCTTATGAATCAGATAACATGGTAAGGTGATCTTTACCAATTGCTCACAAAAGTTTTCTTAAGGAATTCCTCCTAACAGTTTGGTGTATCTACAGAGCTACAGCATCTCTCATCAAAAGGTATATAAAATATGTATCTGGGAAGAAAAGTATGATTTAGTATTCAATCCAATACCCGCCATCATATACTTTGGATCATCAAGAAGCAGTGGTATGCCACTTAAGAACTTAGAGTTTGGAGACAGACTGCCTGGTTCAAAATTTGCTTTTACCATTTACTAACACATTATCAATATTTGATCTTGCTGCGTCTCAGTTTCCTCATCTGTTGTCTTAGTCAATTTGAGCTGCTAAACAAAGTACCACAATTTGGGCTGCTATAACAGTGTACCACAGACTGTGTGGCTTATAGATAACAGAAATTTATTTCTCATCATTCTGGAGGCTGGAAGTGCAAGATCAGGGTGCCAGCATGGTGGGTTCTGGTGAGAGCTCTCTTCCAGGTTGCAGACTGCAAACTTTTCCTTGTATCCTCACATGGCAGAGATTGGAAAGAGGAAGCAAGCTCTCTGGTGACTCTTATAAGGACACTAATCCCATTCATGAGGGCTCTATCTTCAGGAACTCATCTAATTCTTATTAATTCCCAAAGATCTTACCTCCTAATACCATCACATTGGAGGAAAAGTGTCACAACATATGAAGTTTGAGGGGACACAAACATTCAGGTCATAAAATCTGTAAAAGAGAAGAATCGTAGGGCCTTCCTCATGAGTGGAGAAGAATAATTAATTCTTGTAATCCATGAAAAATAATCCCTGATATGTAGTAAGTCTCAATAAATATTATCTAATATATTTTCTTCAATTTTTAAAAATAAATGGCTGGCACACAGAATGTTCTCAATAAATCTTAACAGCCATTATTTCCGAGACCTTCTTTGGGTAATAAAATATAAACAGTTACAACGATTATGTGTTTTCATGGAAAAGGAGCATGAAAATAGAAAATCTCCAAGGAGAAGATGACTTAAAGTATAGCTGTGGTCCTGAGGATGGAGGAACAGGATGCTGCAGACTCGGCTGCTCTGCCAACAAAGCCTTGGAAAGAGGGATTCACCGTCTCAATCAAAGAGATACATCCATCTGGCATATTCTTTTACAGAATAAGGCATGAGGGACAGTATGTGAACACCCAGAACAATCTACTAGAGAAACAAACATCCCACCAGGCAATCAACAGCTAGGCAGGTCACCTGATAAAGCACATTTTAGAAGCAAGAAGATACTGGGAAAATTTCAAAGATAGGAAGACCACACACACACACATGCACATGCAAAGTACAAGCATAGAGTTTACTATTTGCAAGGCTCCTTTGGCACACGTGTGTTAAGTAAAGTTTAAGTGGGGATGGAGGATAAGGAAGTTCTTAAAACTAAGCAAATTTTCCATAAAAGAGCAGAAAATATTGAGATAAAAATACCCAAAATATTAAAACCTAGGTGAAATTATTTTTTAGGACTCAAGAGAAATATAACATTAAGTGCCTGCATTGCATTTACATTTATATGTGATTTCACAAGCAAATTCGGTGATGTTGAAAAAAGAAGTAGAGTCAAGGGTAAGAGGAAGACACAGACTTAACCAGGAATTCTTAGTGAAAAACACAGGGTTTCTCTATAAAACTCCACTGCAACCTCTTTTCTCACCTCATTAAAATGAAGCTAACAGCGAAACACATGCAGCATAATGACTACATCCTATTTGCACAGGTTCAAAGATTCTGTTTTGTAATTTGTGTTCTATCTCCGATTAGCCGAGAGTTGACAGAATCAAACAATAAATTAATGAAAAGCTCAGGCTGAGTCTCTTTATTTATGCTGAACAATGCCTAGTACCTTTCTGGACAAAATTAACTACCTAATAAGGTTTGACGACAAATGCAGAGAAAATGTACAATTCCATCTCTAAAATAAATGTAGTGATGATGCACTTTTTAAAAAAGGGTTTAAATTAAAGCATTTATAAGTAAAATTTTATGTTTGAATATTAATGGAAACTACCTATTTTATTTTTCATACCTGGAAATAAGAACAGCTCCTTGTTTCATTTTCAATTTTAAATCAGACACACAGCCATTTTTATAGTCCACCAGGACTAGGAGGTTTAAAAATGATAGCATGTTATGTATCAGTACTTTTACTTTGAGAACAGCGAAATGATAAAGATGTCGATTTCTGGTCCTCCCTTAGGAAAGTTTGTCAAGCAAGTCTGAGTGGTCAGCATGTATTTGCAAAGGCTTATCACAGAACATGCAAACCAATGGATGGGGGAATTTGCTCGTAGAAACTTGTCATTACCCTTGTTATGAGTTAAATGTGTCCCTGTAAATATATGTTCAGGTTCTAAGCTCTAGTACCTCAAAAGCAACCTTATTTGGAAATAAGATAATTGCATACATAATTAAGATGAGGTCATACCACAGTAGGGTGGGCCCTTAATCTGATACACCTGGTGTCCTTATAAGAAAAGGAGAAAAGACACACACATATACACACATGCACCACCCCACAATGTGACAAAGATGGCAGAGTTTGAAGTGCTGCAGCTGCAAGCCAAGGAATGCCATGGGTTACCAGCAAATAACCAGAAGCTTGGAAGAAGCAAGGAAGGATTCTATCCTACAGGTTTTAGAGGAATTCTGGCTTTACCAACCCCTTAATTTTGGACTTTCAGCCTCCAGAGCTACAAGATAAGAAATTTCTGTGCTTTTAAGCCACTTCATTTGTGGTATTTTGTTATGGCAGCTCCAGGAAACTAATAAAACCCTTAACATTAAAAGATTTAAAACTTGGAAGACCCCAAAGAACTTTTTTTGAGGGGAGGCGGGGGTGAGGAAGATTGGCCCTGAGCCAACATCTGTTGCCAATCTTCCTTTTTTGGCTTGAGAAGATTGTCACTGAGCTAACATCTGTGCCAATATTCCTCCATTTTATATGTGGGATGCCACCACAGCCCGGCCTGATGAGTAATGTGTAGGTGCATGCCTGGGATCCAAACCTGTGAACCCCAGGCCACTGAAGAGGAAAGTGCGACTTTAACTGCTATGCCATCAGGCTGGCCTCCCAAAGGACTTCTTTTTTTTTTTTTTGAGGAAGATTAGCCCTAGGCTAACATCTACTGCCAATCTTCCTCTTTTTCCTGAGGAAGACTGGCCCTGAGCTAACATCCATGCCCATCTTCCTCTACTTTATATGCAGGATGCCTACCACAGCATGGCTTGCCAAGCAGTGTCATGTCCACACCTGGCATCCAAACGGGCTGTAACCCTGGGCTGCGAAGCAGAACGTGCGAACTTAACCACTGCACCACTGGGCTGGCTCCCCAAAGGACTTCTTATGAAACAATAATAATACAAGAAGAATTATTCTTATGAAACAATACTAGAAGTATTATTAATAAACAATAATAATACAAGAAGAAAATCTACACCTAAAGAAAAACTAAGACTAAAAATTGGTGTGAAAGTCAGACTGCCAGAGAAGAGTGATATTTAGTGACAAGATCCAATTTCAGTGGAAGTCATGAATGCCTCTTTAATAGATGTAATTAGGTCACTGAATCCATGTGTTCATTAAGAATATAGGACTGGAAGTCTTCAGCCCTTGTTTACAACATATTCACCTCAGTTATTAAGCAATGATATTTGATTTTACTTTCATGTACATTGTTTAATTTGATAGAAGAATAATCTAATACAAAGATGGTACGTCTAAAAATATTTCCATGTTTGAATAATAACTTACATTTATTGAATTTTCACTATGCGCTATGTACTTTCCCAAGAGCTCTGCTCACAATATTTACTTCAGTTCTCTCAACAACCCTCACAGGTAGGTGTATTAACATCATTCCCATTTTCCTGAGGGCAAACTGAAGCACTGAAGATCCAAACAAAATGCTCAAGGTCACACAACTAACAAATCTCAGAAGTGGCATCTGAGCATAGTCCCTAAGGGCCTGGGGTCTTGATGCCTGTATTACATTCCTCCTTATTTGGAAACAATTTTATATAAACCTGCTTTCCAGCCACTTATTATAAATTGCAAACCACATCAATGAAGCAGAAAAGGACCTGTGCATCTGTTTTAACTAATAAACTAATAAAATTTGGTTCTTCTAAATCTGAGAGAGCAAGTTGAAACATAAACTAAAACAAAAAAACTTAAGGTAATCTCTTTGGTTTTCACATCAGAAAATTAAGAAAGGGAACAGCTAAATGACTTACACATCTAGTACATTACATAACTCATGTCCCATGTCCAGCACTTCCACTCGCTGATCTTGGAGGCAGGCAGAGCTGGGTTTTAATACTGGATCCTAGTTGTAGGATATTGATCTAATTAATTAATTAATTAATTAACTTGTTCCTCACTTTTTCATTTATAAAATGGGGATAATAACACCTACCTTGCAGTGCTGTTACAGATATATGCTATCAACGGAAAACCCTCGTTATGCTATATGCACATCATGAATGTTCAACAATGGTAGGTAGTAATTATGGTCCTGCTGAAGGGGTCCTGGTATCGTTAAAAAAAATCCTTTTGAGAACAAGAATATATCATTCTTTTATCAGACCAATCGAAACAAAATACATAGTGGAAGAAATAACAGACTAAATAAAGCAATAAAGTGGTGACTATTTACCCCGTTGACTAAATTAGCAGCTGCATACAAATTTTGTATTTTATAATTATGTGGGTTAAGGTAATATAGAGAGAGATATTTATTAGCCAGTTCATCTCACTTGTCTTTTGTTCTCTCAGTTTTTTATTTTTCCCTCTTTTCTCCCACAAGTTAAATAGAAAAATAGAATTCACATATATAGCTCAGGGCCAGTCTTCCCCAGCAAAAAGAGGAGGATTGGCAGTAGTTAGCTCAGGGCTAATCTTCCTCAAAAAAAAAATATTCTCTCTGTAAAAAGAAATTCATGTTTTTTCTTGATGTAAAGTATACAATCTAGCATTTAAGGTAAGATGTTCAGATATTTTTTCTGTTTGACTTTTTGTATACAAATTCAAAAATGAAAAAGAAGTCACATTTATAGCAGCTTTTCTCATAATCACCAAAATCTGGAAACAATCATCCCCCAACAGGCAAAAGGAAAAACAATGGAATCCTGCTCAGCAATAAAATGGAGTGAACTGTTGACACGTGCAACAAGAGATGAATCTCAAAGGCATCATGCTAAGTCAAAGAAGCCAGACTCAAAAAGCTACTGTATGCTCCCATTCCTTCTGGAAAAGCAAAACCACAGTGATGGAGAGCAAATCAATTAGGGTTTGCTGGTGTTAGGCAGGGGAGGAGATCACTGCAAAGGGACATGAAAGAACTTTCTGGGGTGATGGAACTGGTCTACATCGTGACACAGTGGTGGCTGCATGACTCTTTATGTTCATCAAACTCAATGAACTCTACATCTCAAGAGGATGAATTTTACTCTAGTCACTATAATTCAATAAACCTAATCTTTAAGAAAAAATGAATTGCACAAAATATATACCCTGGTGAGTTGTTATAGGAGACATACTGCTGTAATTACCCCCTAGGCCAAAAAGCAGAACTTTCTGATCAAATACCAGCAAGTCCAGAACCCCACCCTCACCTCACAATGCTCCAAACCAATCACAGCCTCCTCACTCCCTCCAAATGTAAATTCTAACTGACTTTTTTTAATTAGTAGATTTTATTTTTTAGACCAGTTTCAGGTTTACAGAAAAACTGAATGGAAATTGGAGTTCCCATATACACCCTCAGCCCCTCCCCACACATAGTTTCCCTTGTTATTAATATCCTGACGATAGATACTGCTAACCACACTAATGATGCAATTGGCGTGTTCCTCTGACCTCTGTATTTCCTGCAAATATATAGCTGGATTCAGAGACTGAATTAGATATTTGTTCTATCCCTTTGGCAAGACTATTGGTGATGGTGCATTCTTTCAGCAGGTGGCACACAACGTCTGTTTCTTACACTTTATTGATGTTAGCAGCCATTGTTTCTCAAAGCTTAGATCCATTGATCTATTGAAGGTTTCAAAGTGGTGATATACTAATTCTACCATTTTGCTTAAATACATTAGCTGGAATAATTTTATAAGGTGATGCTTTGTATCGGTAGAATAGTTAATATAGAAAAAAAGGATAAATGCTTGATTCTTTCTGTTTATACAACATGGCCGGTTTTCAAAATAATGACTTGATTACTTGTCTTCTCAGAAGGTTATCATTTATTGATGATTTTTAACTTCATTAAAAATTCATGGATGTAAATATATTTTATGAGTTGCAATTCATTACAATTTTTATCACTAATGAAACTCAAATTGATTCAGTTTTAGCCAGTGAGTACATCTTCAAACCAATTCCTAACTTTTTTTGAGATGACCTTAGTTGTCTGATACCTCCCTGATTATCTGATTTAGCAAGATGTTCCAAGTTTATCTTACTTACACATTTCCTGCCAAGAGCTGGAATCAGAACGAGCCACTTCAAAAATTTTTGGTCTCTTTTAATGGAAAATAGTATTTAAGCTCACAATTGGCATTCTAAGGATGCTCTTTACTCTTCGGTAGGCCATTATTTCTAGGTCTTCTCAGTGGACAGAGTTAGAAAATAACTCATGAGCTCTTACTTTTATTTCCAATTCAAGTTTAGCACTATAACATCTTCTACTTAACGTCTTCTATATTATGTGTATCTTCTTTTATTCACACCAAGAATCCTCATTAAGAACAAAGAGAGTGCCAAGTTAGAATATCCCTATGCATTCATCTGCTTTAAACTGTAGTACATACAGAACAGTATTCTAATACTAACACTGTTTTGATTAATGAAAATAGTTAAATCTTGAATACGCTATCCTGATTTTTAGTGTTTATTTTATATTCCCCGTCATCAGATATATTGCTATTATGTATTACTGTCTCTCCCTTTCATCCCTCATTCATTCTTAATTCTACAAGTAACTATCTAGTGAGGCAGTGCTAACCCCCATCATGATTTGATGACTCTCTGCTCATTTTGGTTACCGGAAGCTCATTTTCTAGTAGATTCCCTAGAAAAGTCACATTTGAAAAATACTCTGAATTACTGCGTGTCAACAGTTATTGCATGCTAACACGACTTTATCTTTTTCCAATAGGGATCAGTTTTGCTGGATATAAATTTTTTTGCTCCCATTTTCTTTACTTGAGAATCTGAAATATATTACTCCATTTTTTTTCTCTCATAAAATATGGTTGAAAAATCTGATGCTAATTTTATTTTGGTTTTTCTATAAATCACGTATTCTTTGTACTTAGACACCCACAGGATGTCTTTCTATATATTCTTTCAATATGCTATTTCACATCCTTTTTTTTTTCCAGGACAAATTTCTTCCCCTAATGAAAGATTTCCTTTGAGTTTTTTTTTTTTTTTTTTTTTGGTTCTCTTATTTTGGTTTTCTTGTCTAGATTACCTGTCTCTATCTCTTGGATCTTCTCTACCAATTTTTAATACTTGACACTTTTTCTTGAATCCTTTGTATCACCTTCTTTATTTCATTTTGAATTTTAAAAGTTCTCCTTTTCACCTTTTGTTGCTTTGAAGAACTTTTTTTTAAAAATTTTGTTCTTGGGTTTCTTCTACTGCAGTCTTAATTTCTAAATTTTTTTCATTTCTAATCTTTTCTTGAGTTTTATTATCTCATTTCTGAGTTTGTAATTCTGATCTATGTTATGCTTTCATATTCTGTATCTTTTTTTAGTATCTCAGTTTGTTTTGAATTGTTTGGGGAGATTTTCTTTTTACAACTTCTCTTTTATATTTTTCTATTATAGTAGCCTAAATTGAGTTTTGTCTTTGATTTTTTAAAAATCTTTTATGTTGTTTCTCTCCGTGTGAATTTCTTTTTTCTGACTCTTAGAGGGAGGTTTGGTTCAGGCAGCTTTTCCAGCTTCACAAAGCTCCCTCCTCTGTTGTATTCATGTAGTGTTAAAAAATATGATGTATCGTTTTCTGACATTCCCTAGCCCTGTAACCTGCTCCTACTTTTAACTGGACCTTCTGCTTCCTTTGTCCTCTCCTCCATGTGGAGGCCCTGCTCTGGAAGTAACGTATGGTGGCTCAGTGTCACCAGTTCAGAGCAGCTAGATTACTCCTGTCCCTTTAGATATTACTAAGAGCCCCTTGCATTTACCCACTAGCACAGTAGCCAAAATCCCTCCTGGTCTCATCAGCTCTTCTAAAGTTAGACCGCTTATAACGCAGTGAATATTCATTAGACACTTAGGGATTCTCTGCTTCTCATCTTCTGTCAGATGCCTAATTGTTTCCATTGGCTTTTTCTAGAGCAGATGCTAAAAACATATAGGTCTTGGGGTTGTTAGTGGTTTTCCCTCCTGTTAGTATTTTGGGATATCCTGTCACCTAGCTTCATTGTAAATATTCTCCATATGTTTTTGGAGTTTGTTCTCTAGTTACGCTGCATATTTTAAGTGAGCGTTTAGGTAGATCCAAAATTATATGGCCGATGCCACTGTGCTCTTATCGGTTTCTCTCAGATTTGATTTTAACAGTGTTAATTCATTTTTTTCCCCCAAATCCCCTTTGGGTTGTCTGTTTAATTTTACTTCATCTCAGTGTTTATGCAGAGGTTAAATCATGTTTGACAGGGTTTGCACTTAGGCAGTTTGGTAAAACATCGAATTCTGCGTAAGTGTGTGAGAGCTCAGATCTTATCTCCAGCTATGTAGTTTCACGTTTTCTTCCATTTCTAGTGTGGATCTACCAAAGTGTGTACCCTGAATTAGCATCACTGTGGTCTTTATTATACATGTAAATTCTTACTTCTCTGTGTTCTCTTCCTCTTATTTTGAATGCAATTGTTTCTATTAGAAAAAGTCAGGCTCTTTGGCAGCATTTTTTAACTTTTTTGAAGTCATCTGCAAGTCTAGTCTTTAAGTTTTGTTCTACAATTTGCACATAACTGACATTTTCACTTTCATATTTATTTGTCACATAGTGAAGCTGTCATCATAAGGCATAAATAAAAAAATCTAAGAAAAAATGTGAAGAAATAAAGATGGAGAAGATTGACATTAAAAGGAAAAGATAAAGTAAGAAAACAAGAAAAACTTATGAATAAGAGAAGAAATTTTGTGGACTGGCCCTGGTGGCCTAGTGGTTAAATTCAGCACCCTCCACTTTGGCAGCTTGGATTCCGTTCCTGGGTGCAGACCTACACTGCTCTGTAAGCAGTCATGCTGTACTGGCAGCACACATACTAAAAAATAGAGGAAGAGTGGCACAGACGTTAGCTCAGGATGAATCTTCCTCAGCAAAAAGAAGAGAAATTTCATGATTTTATTAGTGTTACATTGATGATTACATGATAAATCAGTAATCCTGCTTTTGCACAAACAGTACTATTTCCCATAAAACACATCCATAAACGTTTAATAATTGCTTATTGTAGAGTATAACTTATTTACTCAGCTGATAAATTTAGGACAAAAATTTCCTCAAGGAGAAAACCATCCCTAATGTGATATTTCATTTGTACTGACATAGAAAAGTTCTAAAACTCCAGGGAGGTTTCTAATTTATGCAAACATCTGTAATGGCTATCATATGCTTTATCACAATCCTCTAGTTGCAAATCTTCCACCTCTTCTACTTGTCTTTGATTATTTCCACTTGTCTCAGAAATTGCTCCCTTAGTGCATTCCTCTAAGAGTTATTATGCAACTTGACTGCTTCACTGATTCCTTGAAAAATTCTCTGTGGTTTACTTTGTGTTATAAACTTGTCTTCCTGGAAGAAGTATAACTGTACACGATTTCTGGGAGAGAGAAGCAGTGTACAAATGATAAGACAAATTGACAAAAAGCTGAAGACTTGCAAATAAACAGAAAAACCCCAATTTGGGTGCATGTTTAAATATACTTCTCCAGATCACTACATAATTCAGCATTATTCAATAGTTTTCTTATTTTAAGTTTTACATGGTTGGATTTGTTTAGGTAAATTAGACCTTGTTTATTTATAGTCCCAAGTTAATCATGTTTTGTTTCTCTTAATTTATTCCAATTGAATCAAAATAAATGCACATATTTTGGCAGAGATAAGATGCTCCTGTTGCTGTCTCCCCATTCTCTCATACAGTTAAGAATTTCCAGACCGTTTATGCTTTAAATGCTCATGATACTATGTCATGACTCACCCCATGTCTACCAAATGCTTGAGAAGTCAAATTGAGAAAGAGGTTATTATTAGATCATAATTAGAAATTCTGCAAATAATATTGGAATAATCCCAACACATGTTATAAAGCTGTTTACCACAGACACTAATGGAAGACTTCCATTTCATCCATTAACACAAGGATTCTTATCCCCCTATAGTGTGAACCCCATCTCCCTACATATCTGAAGTTACGGTTGGACCACATGAACTCGGAATTGGCCTTCAGCAAAATATTCTACATCTTGAAGATACTCTCTAAACATCTCTATCTCTATCTGAAACCAGTTTACTCCTGGAGGGCATAATTTACCCTGCAATACTGTCAACATATGGCACAGTTTTTATCCTCCCATACTGCTATAACAGAGTGAAAGTGGATAATATCCAAACTTATTGAACAATCACTATGTGTTAGGCATATACATCAATTTGACTCACTTAATCCTTAAATCAACCCTATGAGATAGAAATATCATTTCCACTTTACCAAGGAGGAAAGTGAGATCCTAAAAATTTATGTTACTTATCCAAGGTCATCACATTTACTAAGTGGTAGAAGTTAATTGGGTTCCAAGATCATGCTGTTAATCACTTTGATTTGATACCTCCCCAAGATAATAGGTATCCTCATTGAACTTCATTGCATATTCCAGAACATTTACTTTCCTCTTTTTTTCAAAAAACATAGCTCCTTGAAGCCCAAACCACTAGACAATATCACTCCCTCTCTTTGTTAAAGTCAACTATTTATCTCCTTGTCGCTCTTCTTCATTTGATTCAGTACTACACTGATAGTTCTTTTCAGCAACATTCACATCATCATTCTGGGTGATTTCTATATCTGTGTAAAAGATCAATTCCAGACCCACTCAATGGCCATTCCATGGCCTATCATTCCTGATTTCTGCACATCTCCCATTCTGACTGTAGCTTCCTATCTTCCCAGCTTGCTTGTTCTAGTAATCCAGTGGAACAATTCCTTGATTCCGTAAACATCTCTAATCCATTAACCTTAACTTTCTGATTTCACACCATCTGACT
This sequence comes from Equus przewalskii, assembly GCF_037783145.1. Lineage (NCBI taxonomy): Eukaryota > Metazoa > Chordata > Mammalia > Perissodactyla > Equidae > Equus > Equus przewalskii. The sequence goes on from NC_091832.1 coordinate 69,039,709, forward strand.
CTCTACCTGACCTTTAGCACTAACTGGGAATCCTACTACATTTTCCTAGTCAATTCACGCTTCCATTCTTCATGATGACTATTTCATTATTATCCTCTCTATTCAAATTTTCAACACCCACTCTTCTTTCTCGCTTTCACAAGATGACTTTGCCTCTTATTTCACTGGGGAAATAGAATCACTCAGCATAGACTTCCCCATCTTCCCATCACCACATGCAAGAACTTGTCTACATTTATACTCATTTGTTTTCATTTTCTTACTGTTGAAAGACAGATTGTGCATTTAACTTATTCTTATCTAAGGCCAACTCTTTTTTATTTGTGCACCAGACTTTCCCATCTCTTTTCAGTCACTCAACTAAGGCTTCTGTGTCCACTAGTCCGTCCACTGAACCTGTTCTGACTAGGATCCAGTAACTTTTATCTTTCCAGTCCCAATGGTCAGACTTCTGTCTTTCCTGTCCCACTAGGTTCAGTCCCAATGGTCAGTCATTTGATTCTACCTCTCTGTAGCACTGGGCACAGTAAATTAATCCTTTCTTTTAAAGCACTTACTTCTCACACACTCTACCATGCTGATTTTCCTCTTTCTTCAAAATTTCTCAATATCCTTTTCTGTATTTTAAGGTAAACAGGGCATATTATTAAGAAGAGTAGAAGAATCAGAAAATATTTCAAAAATCATGTAAATATTACATACCCACATTTTGTTTACTGTTTAGCAAGACAACTATTTTTAAGAAGCTGAAGCTACAGGTGAGCATTTTCACCGAAATGCCATATATACCAAAATGGGAGAAAGTTTCCCCATCACTAGTGATTAATTTAGAAATCACCCATGAACTCAAGACATGTATAAAATTTCCCAGAGATTTTGTTGAACTACTGTCAGACATATAATATTTAGGTTTCATAATGTGTACAGGAAAAAAGTTAGAAACCATTTTCATTGGGGCTGCAGGGAAAACAAAATGCCATCACTCTTTAGACAACCATGGAAAATTTTATTATTCCATGTACTTAAGCTTCCAAGAATTTAAGTGAAAATCTGTGGGAAATATGCAGCGTCTGCCTAGAGGAAATGTGAAAGAGATGGAGGACGCTTATCCAAAATATTTGAAAAGTTTAAACCTTACTCCATCGTAGTTGAAAAGCACCTTCCCCATTGCAAAGTTCATTTAAAATATTCTGCACTTATTTCTAGGATCCATTATTGAAGACTCCTTTTAAGTAGATGGATAAAAACCCACACTCCCAAAGCCACACTATTTTAGTTAAAGAAAGCGTTTGCTGTTCAGTCAAGGTGTAATATTTAAAAATTAGATTTGATTTTGAAAAGCTATAAACATAAAAGAGATTCTTCCTTCTCTCCTCATCTTCCTTGAACTTGTGTATTTCTCCTCCTGGGAGCTGGCCTCACACTGAAAAACCCTGGTAGGGCAGAGAGAAGTTGTGTCAGCAGCTTTCTTGGCCACCCACACACTGATACAGCGTGGCTGTGTATTAAATCCATGTTTAATAATTCATTCCCAAGACAAACTCGTGAGCCAAACCGACAAAGGAGGAGCACATAGTAATGCCATAGGCAGATTGCTCTTGAGTAAAGCATCAAGGTCAGCTCGTTATTGCTAACTTTGTTTTCTGTTTTCTGGGAAAAATTCACTGTGATACTAATTGCTTTTTAAATTACACAAAGAGTTGTCCAACCATTGAGATCGAAACTGTGCCTGCTCAGATTCTCTTGCATGAGCTCATGCAAAACCACAGTGTTTTCCATTTTTACATAGAACGTAAAAATTAGAGGTAACTACTGCATTAGGCTGTAATGCTGTGTATTGTCTACACCGCCTTATTTGAACTGATATTACATCTGCCTGGCAACAGCAGTGTTTTCTACCGTACATCATGTACACTCTTTGCTCCATTCACTTGTCTCCCCTACAGACACACCCCATGCAGGCTTAGCTAATTAGATTAGCATCATTGTTCCAGAAACTTTTAAGCTTCCTCTATTAAATAGTTGCATCTAACTAGTTGAAAGAGGCTAAGTTATTTTAGATATGTCAATGTACCCGGGCCACATATCCTGTGCCATACAGTGTAACTTGTGACCGAGCTAGAATGAATTTCTAGCTCCTTCCTTTTTCTTTTTCTTTCTTCCTTTTGTGAAATGCCTGTATATATATTTTGCTCATTTTTTCCATTGGAAGTTTTACTGTTTTTGAGTTCTTTATATGTTCTGAATATGCATCCTTTGTTGTTTATATGTGTTGCAAATATCTTCTCCTAGTTTTTGGCTTGTCCTTTGGTTTACTTTATGATATCTTTTGATGAGCAGAAATTCCAATTTTATTTAGTACAATTTATCAAACTTTTAAAAAATGATTGCGGCGCTGGCCTAGTGGCATGGTGGTTGGCTTCACACACTCAGTGGCCTGGGGTTTGCAGGTTTGGCTCCTGGGCGCAGACCTGTGCACCACTGGTTGAGCTAGGCTGTGGTGATGTCCCGCATGAGTAGATCCCTGTTTCTGCTTTTTATTTTTATCGCGTTAGTCCACTTAGCTCTGTAACAATGACACACATTTTAAATACTACAGTTTTTTAACATGTCTTGTTTTTTTCTAAATCCCTCAAATATTCTACTTGAGGAGCATGCTAGTAAATTTTGGATCCTCGCTTTCTCTATGCATTTTAGAATACACTTATCAAGTTCCGTATTTGATATATAACATTATATTAGTTTCAAGTGTACAAGATAGTGGTTTGAGAGAGAGAGAGAAATGGTCATCACAATAATTCTAGTTAATACAATTATCATTAATAATACTCTATTATATATTTGAAGGTTGCTAATGGAGTAAATCTTAAAAGTTCTCATCACAAGAAAAAAAAATTTGTAACAATGGGTAATGATCAATGTTAACTAGAAATAATTTTTAATACAATTTCTTTGACTTAACACTAACTCTACATTTCATACTAAAGGAAAATTTCTTTAAAAAAAGAGAAAATGATATAAAAATAAACATAACCATATTTTAAAAGACCGTTTTTTACACAGTCTAGTACTTTTAACAGAATTCTAATGCAATTTCTTAAACTATTTTGTGAAACACAAAACACTTTGAAATGAGAACAAGATGTTCCAGGGAGAAGTGTTCCCTGACTAAATAACGTAGGAAAATTGCCTACGCTCTATACATTACCTAGAGTCACAATGCATATAGTTATATTAAATTCTGATTTGATCCATAGAGAAGAAACAAATTAACTGTTGATTCTAAAGCAATTGACTGTGGGACTTTTCCTTAGAAAACCTATTAATATCTATTAAGATATAATTTAGCCAACAGTCTAATGAGATAAGAATATAAGCAGTAGATTCTTTTTCCTTTTTAAATAAATAATAATTAATTTCTAATGACTTAGTAGTAAATTGAGAGGAATTTATAGAAAACTATTTCTTCAGACCCTCAATAACCAATAAAAAATATTTCAAAAGTATTTTAAATAGGCCTGTGGAAGTAGATGAGTCCTTAGATGACAGACCAATACTGTGACCAATAAACACTATCTTGTATAAAGTAGAAAAAAATAAAAACTAGTGTACCAAAAGATTGTCATATAGTTATCTCATTTCTTTCACACACCAAACAATTCTAGTTTCTCTAACACTAATCTGTGCATATACCAATCATTTAGTAATAGTTTTTGGAGATAAAGTCACCACAATGTTTTTCATTACAAAGTTTGCTTTCCAGGAGTCAGGGGTTTCTCAAGACATGCAGTCACGTGACTCTCAGGCTGGAATTCTACCGGTTGGCAGTGACCATCTCTCTTTGATAGTCAAGACTCTCCTTTCTAGGGGCCAATCCAAGTAGCCTCCAGGCTTCATTTGGCCTGCCTCCTTCTTGGGTCTAGTTAGAGTGTGGTCTGCTAAGATCTTTATCTGTATATTTTGGAGACCTGGGCCAGATCAGGATTTGAGCTTCATGAATTGTCCCACTCCTCTTATTCTTCCCCAACCCAATGAGCGTTAATGGTGTTCCTCTGAATACTCTTTCCCTTTACGCCCTTGTTGGGATATCCCTCCCTTAACGGAGTCACTTATTAAGAAATCAAGTCTGGTTTATGCAAGGCATCCAATCCCATTTTAACACTAACCAAATTGCTTTTTACTTTTATTTTATTCTTTGAGTCATTTCACTGGAGTTTGGAAAAGCACAAGATATAAGCACATATGTCCATAACATCTTGAGCTAGAAATATATTCCATTTAATAGCTGCTTTTACTTGTTTTGGTTTTACAAATGAATGATTTAGCTTTGTTTGTTTCCAGGAAGTGTGAGTAGTCACAACTATCAAATACCCGGCATCTGTTAGCAATGAAACCGAAGGTTATAGTCACATTCCTACTATGAATACTAAAAGCTAAGGTATGAATCACCTCAAAAATCCTGAAAATATATAAATATTTACCATGGATGTGTTTTTAAGTGACAAAATACTATATAAGAGTCATAACAAATCTGAAGAACTCAGAAATGTGCAATATAAATTTTGAACCTCTTCCCCATCTTCTGTCCCGTTCATGGTAAACAACAACTGTTCATGCACCAGTTTAGTATTATTCCCGTTTTTTTCTATTTCTCACATCTATCCATTTATCACAGGAGTTTTCCTGTTTATTTTTTAAAATTGCATTCTCCTCTACATATAGCTGAGTATCTCGTAAAGACTGTGAAAAGCTTGCTATTGTTTTCTAGCTGCTTCTTCACTCTAATGAATCGGAAGCGTTTTATTGTGGTAGTAGATATAAGCATTTTTTATTATTTAGACTGTTGCATATCATTTTTTGGACAGACTATTTTACTTATTTATGAATATTTAGCTCATTTTCGTAGTTTGTCTAAAAATTTCTGCAAAAGGAATCTTTTTTCACCTTTTTGAGGATATCTTTATTAGATAGAATCATAGAAGTGACAATGTTGGTTAATTGGCATGCAAATTTTATATTTTGCAACGAATTGCTAAATTGCTCCCCCCCAAAAAATGGGCCAATTTACACTCCCGTCAACAATTGGTGCTGATTTCTCCACACAGCCACCTCCAGTGGATGTCACCAATCTATTTTACATTTTGCATCAGTCAAAATAATGTCAGGGTGTCACAAAAAATTAAATAAATGCATAATTCCTAAATCCCAGTGGTTTAACACAACCAAAATTTTGTCTACCAACAAAATTCTCTCTTCTAATCTTATAACTAAGCCATCCGGAACCAATGTTATCGAAGGTTGCTGCAACAGGAGAAAAGACACTATTTTTAAACATCTAAATCCAATAGTGACACATATTACTTCCTCTCGCCACCCACTGGCACTCATCACCTGCCCCATCTAATTGCAAGGGGTTTGGGAAACATAACACTCTGATGTGCTGAGAAGAAGGGAGCAATGATTATGAGTGAGTACCAGAAGTTATTATCTTACTGTTACTAATGTAGTGTGTGAAAAATGGTGGCTCATTATAGTTTTAGTTTTCTTTCTCTCTTGTGATCTTTCCACCTTGTTGCTGCTTTTTAAATTAAACGCTTTAATTTTCATTATCAATTTATAGGAGCTCACAATGTACTCTGCATAATAACTTTTCATTCTATATATTACAAATGTTTTCTCTCAGGCTTTCTACTCTTAATTGTAATTACAACATGTTTAATAAATGACCTTCCCTCTGAAAATCATCAGTTTTAAATCAGTGACACGCTATCCCATTTGGGTCTTTTATTAACAAACCAAATCTCTTTCAAGTTACAAGGCTAAAGAGACATACACATTTAAATGTGTCATATTTCATGTGTAAAAGTGAAGATAGTGATACTGCATTATTTCAGCATAGCTTTTGGGTTATTTTTCTAATCTTCCCACCAGTATCTTTTTTTTTTAACCAAAGCTCAGAATTCTTGAGATACTGCCCATGATTGGTGTCTGTCATTCTAAGATATGAAAAGCACAAGAAGAGCCCTCATGAAGAAAACCAGGCCCGAAAGTCTAATAAATAAGAATAATGCCTCACACACAGCAGTTCTGAACAAGCCAGAAAGGGCTGTTAGCGGAGTTACACTAATACTTCAAAACATACACAAATGATGCAAAGACGTATTTGGAGGGACATTTCCAAATTTGGAAAATTAGCAAAACGAGCAAGTAAACAATGGTTTTGAAATCAATAACTCAGACTCAGAGTCCAGGAAATCCATACACAAATGACAGTATCAAGCAGACCTTGTAAACTCGCTCAAGGCTAGGGCTACCTGTTTGTGGCCCTAGATTATGCTCCCTCCTGAGGGGAAGTGAAAAGAGCTTCGACAGGCCTAATTTTGATTGGCTTGAATAACCACTAACCACAAAACATATAAAACTGCCAACTTTCTCCATACGCTTTTAAATTTCTTTACCCTTCAGACAAATCTTTCTTTAAAACAAGAAATAATGGTCCTTTTCCAAGTGAGCATTTCTGGTCTTTTGAAAACAAGAATGGCTATTAGACGAGAAGGTTCTGAAGGAGAAACTTCTTATCACAGCTGCCACAGTAGATGCCAACATGGCAATTCCTCCTCCAGGAAATGTGCCACAAAGCATTGTGCAGACACGCTCACTCTCTTGGGTAACCTGAAACAGACATCCTATCAGAGCCCACAAATGATGACAAATACAACAGGATAGTGAACACACTTTACATACCACTATAGCTATGGCTGTTTTATCATCACTTCGGTAGTGAAATACATTTCTCCAGACTCCAAATCACGTTAGCCATAAACTATGTTCCAGGCTGGAACTTGGAAGATAGGGTTGTGACTGGGCGAAATGTGTTTAAGCCAAGTGTCAAAAGATTCGGGGTTACTCAGTTGTAAACAAGACAGAAATCCAATCGCTTTAGGATTAACATAGTAATTTAATCCCATAAAGGTTTTCTATTTTTAAACCATCTTTTTCAAGGCATTCACCCAGGACATAGAATTTACAATCCCTGCTTTTTGTAACTCACTGTCCATCGTACTACCTGATGCCAAAAGTTTCCTGACGTGAGGATGAAAACTTAAATGCAAAAGACTGAATCCAAAAATTACTGAGATGACGGCATACCAAAATGTAATTCAAAATTGAAGGTTCCCACAAATTCAAGTTCTCTCTTTTTTTTTTTTTTTTTTTTTTTTTTAAAGATTTTATTTTTTCCTTTTTCTCCCCAAAGCCCCCCGGTACATAGTTGTGTATTCTTCGTTGTGGGTTCTTCTAGTTGTGGCATGTGGGACGCTGCCTCAGCGTGGTCTGATGAGCAGTGCCATATCCGCGCCCAGGATTCGAACTAACGAAACACTGGGCCGCCTGCAGCAGAGCGCGCGAACTTAACCACTCGGCCACGGGGCCAGCCCCACAAGTTCTCTCTTTTTCAGTAACATTACAAACTGAGAGTTTCGAAGGTTATTTTTTTCCTTGTATGCATCAGTGTCTTATATGGACAAACTGGGTGGCTTGGTCATCTCTGGGGACAGAGGTATGGTCCTGAAGGAGAGTAGAAAGGCCTCTGAGACTCGGGCCCTGTCATTCCCCACCCTACCACACCATCACACTGCTGTAGTGAGTAACAAGCACTAAATGACATTACTTGTTTACATTATACTCCGTCACAGTCACAAATTCCATTTACTCAGGGGTCATCAGTATGACACAAATAAGTGGAAAGGGCCAGATGAAACACAATGGGGAGAGTGGTTAGGTATGAGGTGAATTATCCCAGAGCATACCTGCACTGACTAAAGACTAATTTTGAAAAGAAATTTAATAGCGTGTCAGTTAAAAATAACAAAATATACATAAATGTTTCTGAACAACATCTGTTAAAATGTGTCCTTCTCAAAGATGAGGCTAAGCCATAATGTGTCTTTGTACCCTAGGGTCTAGTACAGAGTCTAATACTGAGTTTTGTGATGATTATTTGTTTAATTGAATTGAAGCATTGCTCTTGAAAGAGCTGTGATTAGAGAGGGCTTTCAGGCTCCCATCTTATCCCCTCCCAACATTTCTGAAGCCAGATGGGGACAGTGGGAAGGTTTAGAGACACTATTGGACAAGCAGGGCACATGGGCATGGCTGTGTCATGGAAGAAAGAAAGCAAAACAGGAGGAAAACTGAACATCTCCCTCTGGACCTCCAGAAACCTCTGGGGTGCCCTCCTGGGATATCTCTTCCTTGCTCAGTGCCCTACAATTGCTCCATCAAAAAAATCAAAGGCTATTTGAACTTAAAATGAATAATCTGTTAACTCAAAATATATGGGCTAGTGATAGAACTTTAATAAATGATCTAAAGCTATATGAAAAGTGGAAAATACTACCAGAATTATTAAAACCACTCTATGGAGATGAACTCTTACAAGAACTACATATAAACAGAGACATGGTCCAGGAATTCAGTTGTACTACAGTCAGAAAAGAATGTAGAGGCTATTTAGTCCTATCTGGCTCTTTTACAGATAGAACGACTCAGATCCAAAAGAGTCATGTCCTTTTCACAAGACACATAGTATCTCAACAACAGAGCCAGCACTATAAGTCAAGTACTGTGATTCTTAATATAATCCTGGTGCCTTCTACAACATCATACATGCTCCTGGTCAAAGCAAATCTATCACAGTAGACCACTCCATTTCAACAGTGGCAGGAAGACAGGGAAGCAAAAGATAGCCTGCAACAAAAGGAAAGGCCACTCTCCTGAGGTCTCAGGGTTAGGGAGAGAGCAAGAGAAATATTATGGTCTTGTGGAGAATCAAATACACCTCAAATGTGTCAGGGTGCAACAAAGCTGTAGTAAATGTCATTCTATTAAAAAGAATAAATCCAGCAGTCGGCGCCATAGCATAGTGGTTGAGTTCGGCATGCTCTGCTCCAGCAGCCAGGGTTCACGGGCCCTGCTTTGGGGATTTGGATCCAAGATGCAGACCTACACCACTCTTCAGCCATGCTATGACAGCAACCCACATACAAAATAGAGGAAGATTAGCACAGATGTTAGCTCAGGGCTAAACTTCATCAAGCAAAAAAAAGAGGAAGATTGGCAACAGATGTTAGCTCAGAGAGAATTTTCCTCACCAAGAAAAAAAAAAGAATAAATCTAGTAATTCAAAAGAAAAAACTATAATTGGCATATCCACCTTCTTAGCAAAATTCCAAATCAAGCTATGATTTATTCAAGTTAACATTTTCAAAAGTTCACTAGGTTCTGCCCTATACAAAGCATTATGAGTAGGTTAACAAAGAAAAAATAAGAATTGAAAGGCCAATAGCTTTTGTACAGAATGACACAAATTCCACTAAAATCTAGTTTATTTCAAAGAATTTCCATTTGAAATGAATACTGACACCTTGTTTCCCTCATTTTGAAAAGTTTTATATAATTTTGCTTATACTTTGAGCTTTCTCTCCTGTCTTTGCAGTGATATATATGTATATGGATATCTTCCACAAAGTATTTCTTATTTAATTAAGTGGTGTCCTGCCCATATCAAAGAGGCCCACAAGATACTCACATTCCACACCTGGCTCCATGACATCAAGCCAAGCTTTTTACCAATTACAAGTTGGGAAAGGCTGAGATCATTTCAGCCTCAAGACAACCTCTAGTCAGTTCCTTTACCACATAAAATTGTGTGGTTCAGATGAATGCCACAGATGTCCTGATACTTGGGAGGGAATCAGCTACCAGATGGTTCACTTGGCCTTTTTCCCTTCTAATGAGGTAGGATGACTGATTTGTGTATCAGGATGAATCCACATCTTCACAGGAGAATCCTCTGGCTTGCCCTGCCCAGGCATAGCTTCCATCTTTTGGTTCTTACTTCATGCATTCCTGGTGTGCCTCCCCCTGAAGGTCCACCTGCGTGGCTGGTGATGCCTTGGGATCCCACCTTTGCGAACAAGTGACCCCTGCCTTCACTTTTATTGTGCTAAGGGCTTCTGAAAAACACTTGCCCATCTCTCAGGACTGACTGACTCCTGTTCAACTGTTGTTCACATAAAAGCATAAAAAGCCACTTCTGCCTTCAAAGTTCTCATTTGGATATTTGCTCCACCACCAAGATCTGTACATGCACCTATGAGGGCTCCACCACCATGGCTCTCCCATGTATAGAGCTTTGGGGAGTATGGGGTTGTTTCTACCCCCTTTCTTCTAGGGCATCCACTGCCTCAAAGGCCAGGTATGGGCCTAAAGTACCAGCCCCATCCGTTTTCAGAAACACACTTGTCCTTCCACAATACCCAAATTAGTTAACCTGTTCTGTCATTAAACTAGTATCTATTTAATGCTATTGTGTGTCAGTCATTGCTTATGCTGGAAACATGACTGTAAACATGACATTGTCCTATCCCTCAGGGAGTTCACTGTCTCAGAATGAACTTCTTGTATCTTCCCAAGGCTGATAATCTTTAACATCTCCCTGTCCTTCACCTAATATCTATCTAGTCCTTCTCATTCTATTACTTCCTGACTTCCTCTAAACTGGAGAAAACATTCATTTTCTTGGTCTATAATTTCCTTCTTGAAATTATGTCTTCCACCTTAGAGAAACTATCCAGCTGACGCCTTGTAAGGAACAATCCTATGGAAAAAAGCGATCCACCTCGCTGGCCAAGAAAAATTAGAGCAGGGTTAAACACCAATAAATCTTGTAGTAAGCTTTATTACTTTATCTTCCCTGGAAATTTGGAAAGTAGGCAGAGCTGATTGGCAGAGAGACTCAGGAAGGAAAACCCAGAAAGACACAGCTAACCATGCAGAGATGTGCAGGAGAGTGACAGATTTCCTACATCCAGTACCAGACCTTGTGAGGCTCCAAGTTCTGTAGAATCAATCTGCTTTCTTATAAGAATCCTCTTTAAATTACTCTTTAGTGACCAGGAGTGGGTTTCTGTTTCCTGCCGCCAAGTGATGCTCAACAAAATCCTTTGCTTTCCAAGCTCAAAAAGCACCACCATCATTCAGGCCACCATCATCTCTTACTGGGCCTACTGCAATAGTGTTCTTAGTAGTTTCTGGTCTAATACACTCCTAACATGGTCTACAGTGCTATCGGGCTAAAATTTATACTATTCATGGCACGCTTTGCTACAACCTTCGAAATGCCCTCATTGTCTACAAAATGAAGTCTATATGCCTTAGCATAGCATTCCAGGCTCTGTATAATCTGCACCCACCCTAAGTGGGCTGGCTTTTCCTACATTCACAACAATCCTCGGTTGAATACTTGCCATTTTCCTGAAACCACATTAATTGATGTGCACATTTACCTCACATTTTATCTTTTTCCATGAATCCTCTTCTTTCCATAGGCAATTATCTAGATCTGATCATCCTTCATGGTCCAACTCAACTGATACTGCCTTGATGAATACTTTGACAATTAACATTTTCATTATTTTCCTCGCACCCCACAAGACTAAAAATTGATATTTCATTTTTACAACAGTGCAAGAAAGTTTAATCAACCCTGCAAACCTCAATGAAAGTACTATATTCATAATCATAGTGTCCAATAACAAAGATAGTATTCAAGTAAGATCAGATTCCACTATTTGCTCTTCCCACTATAATAATTTTCCCAGTGTTACCTGTTACCATGAAAGTTTTCTTTTCTAGGTCAATAATTGTCATATCGTGCCATGAATAATATACATACATTTATTAAAAAGATCAAGAAGTGATCAACAACTTAAGAGAAATTTAAATTTTTATTTCCCCAGGATCTAGAATAATTTCACATAGTTTAGATTTTAATAACTGTTTTTGAAGTACAGAGACACAATCCAAGTCCTAAAGCTTACATTCATAAGACGATAGCCACAGGTCTGTTTTTGTTTTTTATCAAAGGAGAAAAGGTTTTGGGAAAAGAGCAAAGTCATGTTAGGACTCAAAGATGGTTGATTACAATCGACTCATAAAGGAATGTTTAAGAAGCTATTTTTTTCAAAATTCACTCTTTCTCAAGATTCATTTTTAACCCTAAGAAGAAAGGATTAATTTTAAATCAAAATCCACAGAAAAACACAGGGGTTTTTTTGTGACATAATCCAATTACTTTTTGACATTAAGTGCAAATATATTCTTAGAAAAATCTCTAGTTTATGACTTGATAGGTTTCTCGAAACAGTAAAAAAAATATATAAAATTTCAATCTAAAATCAGTTCTGTTAAATTGTCTAATGACTAATTCAAGTATGTATTAAATTTACATCATATGAGAACAGTCTTTTTACAGAATTAAATGAATTAATGGAATTGTGTACTGGGTAAACCTGAACTTAATACTGATTCAGGAAAACTTAGGCATTAGTTCCTTATGATTTGCACATGAAATTTGAAATCAACTATACAGTCCTAAGCCAGGAGGGCTGGTGGGGAAATGTTCATTTGAAACCTTTTTAAAATATAACATGATACACAAAGAATGCGACCTCTGTTAAAGTATCTTATTTCTTTTGATGATAAAAAAGATCTTTTCCCATATATTTAATCTTCTAATTCTTATTTATCCTCATATGAGAGTCAGGATTTACTTTGAACAATTTTTCTTAAAGTATGTTCTGTAGTACAGTAATCAAGTAGATGTAAAACCGTTGCTTAATATATCTCTCTCTTGAAGACTCATAATACATAAATTATAATAAAAACTCTGTGGAGAATTACAATAAAGTAGACTAATATTATTTAGCTCATTTAGCAAACTTTTTTGAACATAGCAACTATTATTTGATATGGTATTTTTTTGTAACAGTGGGAACAGTTTCCCTTCGCACATCTTTGGGAATATCTTGTTGTGCTGAGGGAATCCCTGTAGTCCTTGTAATTCTGTATGAAACACAGAAGAACACCCCTGCAGAAGCTATTCAGTTTTCCAGGTAAGAGAATGCCCTAAAGGGAGAACATGGAACAATAGCTGAAGGAAGATATATTTGTCCCTCTCTGAAGGGGTCTTCAATGAAAAAGTGGGCTATGGTGAAACAGACCAAGAACGCCATATATATCACCAATAGGGAGATCACTATATCAATAGGGCCGTCAGGAGCAGACTGAACCAGCTGGACCCAAAGTAACACCAAGGACATGAAGCCCCATGGCTCATGTAGCCTCCCCACCCCACCTGCATAATTTCCTCCTTAAACACCTGGACCTAGACAAGGAAAGCGTGAAGGAGATGACTCAGAGCCCACTGGGAAGCCCTTCCTTCTTACTACCAGCTGACAAATCAATCCTAAGGCTAGCAGATGTGATGATATAAAATCCATTTGAGGTCAGATTTTTATTGGACATTTTATAACAAAGTTATCATAAAAATTTGAGATCTTCTCAAGTAGTCTTTGTGAGATAAGAAATAGGGATTTGACATAGCACGGTGGGGAGTACTGACCGGAAAAAAGAGGAATTTTATATTGATGTCACACTGATTTGAAAATCCTCAAAAAAATATGTCTTTCTCCTCCACTACTCCTTGAAAGGCTGTGTTGTAAGTCATTTATCATTTATCTCAACCTCAAGTGTATAGTACAGGCTCCAGTTGTGAGGGTTAAATGAAGGATGTGTAGCAGAGAAATTAGTAAAACAACATAAAATCCAAAATCTATATATCCAAAAACTTTCATGGTTAAATTCTCCTACATATGTATATTACCTATATTTCTTCAAGTTAAACAATGAACAAATATACAAAAATATGTATATTACAGAAAGAGAATATCCTAGTTATGGTTTTAAAGATGGGTCTAAGTGGGTAGAATATCTGAGTAGAAGATCAGTAGGAACAGTCTTTTAATAGCGAATCATTTCTTTTCTTACAGCCAAAGCCACGGATTTTACTAGTTTTTCTAAAGATTGGCACCTGAGCTAACATAAGTTGCCAATCTTCCTTTTTTCTTTTTTCCTGATTTTTCTCCCCAAATCCCCCCAGTTCATAGTTGTATATTTTAGTTTTGGGTCCTTGTAGTTGTGGCATGTGGGACACTGCCTCAACACGGCCTAGTGAGCAGCGCCATGTCCTCGCCCAGGATCAGAACCCTGGGCCGCCGAAGGGGAGAGCACGAACTTAACCACTTGGCCACGGGGCCGGCCCCTAGTTTTTCAATATGACAATATTCACATGACTGTATAATGTTTTCAAACCACTTACTTAATTTCTTATATACATGTGTGACTAAATTAGGATCTAGGAAGAAGCCTTCATATACATACATATATTTGTCCTGGTAGATATGTAGTCTTAAACAAATGACAAGAAAGGATGGTGAGAAAAGTAAAGTTTCATGCAAAAGTCAATGAGTGTTGCTAGATGTTTGCCTTAAAATGCATGGCCTATCTGGTATAGTATTGCTTTTTATTTGAAAAGTCACTTTTTAGAAGGTGGGGTAGGTTGCACCTCTGGGAAGGTGGAGCAATAGTATATAATCGTATCCATTTATTTTAACATAGGTAATAGCATAATAGAAAGAGGGCCTCCCGAAGAAAAGACTTCCAACAATTCTAGAGAAACTAAAGCTGCAGATAAAGGTCCTTATGGGACGTCACACACATCATGCCCAGTAGCTTGATATTTACCCTACAGGAAATAGGGATCAAACAAAATAATTTGAGATGGAATTGCATGGTCAGATTTTAGTTTTAAATTAATCCCTTCAGTTGCTCAAAGGGCTGTGGAATCTAGAAGCATGGTCTCAATGCAAGGAGACTATTTAGGAAACTGCTGCCATAATCCAAACAAAAGATGATGAGAATTGAGACCAGGGCTGTTTTAGTAAAGATGAAAAACTAGGGACTGATTAAAAAACTGTTTAGGGAGTTAAATGAACAGTCCATGGTGATTTGATTAAAGGCGGAATATGAGAAAGGGGTGAAAAACAAAGAAAACTCCTAGGTTTGTAGTGTAGGTGACTGGGTGGATGAAAATGAGATGATCTGGGTTAGAGCACAGAAGAAACAGGGGATTCAAGAAGCAAGTGACAGCACAACAACTTTTAATGAAAGATTTGACTTTAACGAGACATGAAGCATCAATTCAAAACTGAAGAAGACGTAATTGCTATAACTTGACAGTTATGTGCCTTTAAATTAAAGCACATCTCAATGATAGAGTACAAATTAGTTCTACTTCCTGTGTAGTTCAGAGAAACATGACACAAAGGAGCCTGACAAACCACTCACCCTGACTCTAGCTCTGAAATGATATAATAATGTAAGCAAACAATCGGTTTTGTATTGCTCCGGTTTTTCATTGATGATTTTTGTGAGTACTAGGGATATAACTGAGTAAAATGTCAATCAAATATAATTCCATGTTCTCCTTTTCAAAATACGTCAGACCTTAAAACTAGTTTTGTGTATAACAGATGTTATAACTTTAGGCTTTTATAGGTTGAAAGAATCTTTCTATTACTAAATGATTGTTGGCATATCGAGAAAGCCAGTGGGTAGCTGTAGTTCACTTTGGATCTCAACACTTCCTAATGACGAGCTGATAGCCTCAAGCTCTCAGGAGTTCTGATAGCATGAGAACAAAAGGGAGGAGGTAGCAACCCCAAAAAGGCAATAGAGGAAATAATCTGAACATTGCCTCTGGTAACCTATAATTCTAACACATAATGTAACATCTTCCGATCTCATTTAACCTGAAAGAGCTTGAGAACGTCTCATTTCTTCTAACAGGAACAGGTGGGCACAGATTATTCCCATCTAAAACATTTCATGCAACAGCTTCCTTGTTCCCACATGGCTTGCACATTCTTCTACTGTTTGTTCATATATTTTATAAAATGTCCAAAAGAATACTAACACCAAATATTAAGAGTTGCTTCAGGGAAAGGTCGTTCATTCTACCTGCTTCTGATTTTATGGGTATTATTAATATCACAGAGCTCCTAAGGCCTAGTCCCTGTGCTCATCAAAATAAACAAATGTTTCACTGTTATACTACAGAGGGTATGCTTGGATAATGGGATTTGTGATTTTTTTCTCCATTAATTTTAATTCAAGCCTACAAAGTCACATCAGCCAATAAATAAGTATACTATAATAAATTCCCTCTAAATAAGTATAACGCACTTCAAATTTGGTTTTCAAATAGGGTGTAGCATTTTCCCAATTCTTAAAAATTTATTTTAGTGTCTTTTAATATTTTTCAAAATAAATCTTTCAGTCAATTTTTAAATTATTATTTTAAAATGCCCATCTATTTTTCATAATGATATTTTCTTGGGGAAAGAAATATCCAGAGAATAGTACAGAGTGGTTTGTCAAACTAGAATGACGTTAACTCCCTTTTCTATAGAGTGTAAATTACTTAATTCCACAACTGAGGGAGTCCAGCATCCCTGATGTCACATTCACACATCTCTATCTTGGGAGAGATTCTGCCCTCAAACACGACTTCGAACAATAAGATTTCAGTGAGATATGTCCTCCGCGTAGACAAGGAGGTGCTCTATTTACTCTTTGTGCTTGTAATGGCCAATTCTCACCAAAAAAAATAATAAAAGAAAGAAAACATACAAAAATGTATATAGTTACAATTATTTGCATGTCCATTAGTTTTTCTTTGTTTTGCTTCATTTGGCTCAGCTACAGGAAAAAAACATCATGAGATGAAGGCAGAAAAACTAGAAGTCTTTCTGAATTGCCACAATCTTCCCTCTCCATCCCATTTACCTAACTCAGAGCTTGAAATTGCTTGTGTTCCTCTGCGTCTCACATCTGCTCATGAAGTAACAAGACTTCTTTAGGCAAAATGGCAGGAATGCTTAGCAAGACACTTTCCTCTCTATCTGCCAGGCTTTTTGGCTTTGATTGCCTGTATTCTCCAAAATCAAACTTATTTAAAATATTCAATGAACCACACGGCATCATTGTCCAGTTCTTGTATTCTTACTTTTAGACGTATGTACACCTTAAAGAAATTTAGTCTGTACATGAATCAAGAAGCACCAGAGAAAAATATGCTGTAAGGTGACCCATGTTGAATTCTTTCCAAGGGGCCCAGCTCTATAATTGTTGGAAAAAGTACTTCCCAAGATGGTCTGATCCATGACAGGTCCACAGTGGATCTTGAAAACATTCCAATAACTCCTCCAAAGCACTTTTTAAGAGAGCTGTAGGTAGCCAAGCATATTATGAGGATTTTTAAGCTTATTTTCTCTGAAGCAAGAAATGAACATGTGCCATGAGCACAGAGGATTTAAATCAAACTGCAACAAACGGAACCAGCCCTAAAACAGACTGTGTGAGTTTTCTCCTCCTCAGGAGAGGGGAAAAGAAAGAACCAAATAAATGCCATAGAATCAACTTGAGAGACGCGTATTATTCCCTGGCATCTTTCTCACAGAGCTTATTTTGTTTGGGAGAAATTACACTGAGGTGTGGCTGTTCTCCACATTCCTTCCTCAGTCTTACAAACTGTTATTGCTAATAGAAAGAAGCTAGTGATTCCTAACCCGACTAGCTGTGCCAGAAATGAAATAAAGTGGATGTGTTGCAAAACTTTGTATCTCTGCTATAACTAATAATTTTTATGAAACTCGTCTGTTGAAAAGTGGTAGTTTTTCTAGTTATTTGGCCATAAAACGTAACTTTGCATCTAAAAAATTTAAATTAAATTAACTTATTTTGTATTTGAAAATTTCAAACATCTATAACTGCCTACTATTGAAACCTGCCAGTATGTATAACCTCATACTAGAGAATGGGTCCTGCTCTGGATTAAAACCAGGTCTCTAATCCCTAGGGAAGAAATATATGCCAAACTCATTTTAAAAACACATGCAATGTAACGCTGAATTGGATTTGTAATAACTTTTTACATAGATTTATGAACCAGCTAACAGACAGGAATAATAAGATTTCAGATATTTTACTCTAAAGTATTCAGTTGTCCCACACTTTAATACAGTAGCAAATAATATATATATAAAATGTACTATGCTTTGTGAAGCAGCAACCTCAAAATTTTTTTACTTGAACCCTGACCAATATTAATTTTAAGATGTACTTATTTAAAACTATGTGTAGCTCTGTGCCAATTTAATATCTCAAGTAGAGTTAGAGAGAAATACTTAGCATGTCTGGCCCCACATACCATCTGCTGTGTCAGAGAAGCCTTCTATCCATATAATTTCCCTGTTTTCCTTATTGTCTTTCTTTACTATCTTCTCTTGAATAACAGCCTGGTGTCTAACCTCAACACTTCAGATCACACTGTTCCATCCTTTACGAATGCCTCTCTTTTACTTAGGAACCTATTCTATTCCTTTTTATGATTTAAACACTTGCTCAAACCCTATGACCACTCAGTCTGAAAAAATTGCTCCTTTCTCCTCATTTTTATATTGTTTATTATCTGTGCACCAGCCAGAGACAGCAATCCTACACTACCTGCTGTTTCTTCCACTTTTCTGTTATACAGTCAGTTAGCTTTCTGGTCTTTTATTTTTAATATTTTCATCCCATTTCATAAGCTCCTTGAATATAATCTGTGTCTTTAATTTCATTCTGTCCTCTAAACTATGCTGCAGAAGGCCTTGCAGATATTAGCTTCCAATAAATAATTGTTGCCTTGGTTTGAATGACAGTATATTTCTACTAAAATTCTGAGCTCGGTGTTTTTCTACAGAAATTGCAACAAAACTATTACTTTGACAAAATGTCAACAAATCTGATATTTGTTTTGTAATACATCATTGCTTCTGTGAGGCCAGCCAAATAATGTGTCATATTTACACAATAATGCTCTATTTGTTTGACATCATATATCTTTGAAGGATTTTTAAAAAAAATCTGTGCCTCATTTCAGGGGATTCATTTGGGGAGATGAAACCGGTAAGAACCCATCCAAATGGACTGGCTAAGAACAGAGCTATAGTGTTAGCACCCACACATTGGTGCTCACACAATTACAAGAATAAAGTCTCCAAAGAAACTAATGCCAGACTTCATTGTAATTCTAGCAAATGGTTTTAATTTCTTAAAAGATTGATAGTAACAAAAGTTAGTGGCCAAGATATATCTGGGGAAGACAGTAAAATGTACCACTTAAGCAGTTTTTAAGAGTTACAAATTGTTCTTAGTGGACAAGGACAAGCAAGTACACAACTTAATTATATGGCAATTTTTAAGCAGCATCAATTGTACAGAAAAATGTTTAATTCTGCTGTCTATAATAGTTACAAATATAGTTTGTATTTATATATGAACAAGGCAGAAATTAACTCAGAAACTTCATTTATTAATATCAATATTGTTAATACTTAGGTTTACTGAAGTTTTGGTATACCCCAAATACTTTGCTTCAGATTTCACGCAAATTATCTCATTTTATTCTTCCTAAATTTTGAAAGAAAAGTTGCAATCGTTAGTCTCATTATATAAATGACAAAATTGAGACCTAAATAGTGGAACTGAATTGAATTGCAGATTGTCTGACTCTAAAACACTTGTGTCTAATCACCAAACTCTATGCAAGATTGACCATATTTTCTTCATAAGAGTTAAAAAATGATGTTATAAAGTCCTTCAGGAGCTGAAATTAACACTGAGCGCATCCATATTATATCATACACTTTTTATTGTTTTAGTGCTTAATATATTTCTGTCCAATTAAGACAGCTCTATATTTACTTACATCTTGCCAAATGAGAGGGAATGTAGTGATAATGACGTGTTTCACTTTTAAAATTAATCCTTACTGTAGTCATTACAGTTTTGCTTTGGTCAGGAAACATTTTATTTCACTGGTGGCACATGATGATCATCTGTTCTCAGTGGAATTACGTATTGACAGTTGCTAAAAGACAAGAAAACTGGGGAGAAGTAAGGGAGTGACACGTTCAATATGGGTGAAAAAAGTGAGCTTTAAGTTTCAAATTTTTGTTGAGTAAATATAAAAGGAGGCTCTGAAAGAGAGATGGACCGCACACACTCACACTAGTTTTATCCTGCATCAAAGTCCACAGGAATTAAGCCACGCTCCCTCCATGTAGAACAAAATGGATAAATGTCATGAGCTTTCTTACTTAAATTGTTGGGAACTCACTCTCTTATAAAAGAAAGAAAAATATGTTCAAATCTATTCAAGTTTAATTGTGTAAATAGCAATTGCTGTAACAATAGCAATCATTACATTGGATTAGACTTCTCTTGCTCATATAAAAGATCTTATAAACTTCAGATCCAACAAGAGAAAAGTTAGAACTGAATTTCTTTAGACTCTTCCAAGATCAAAATAATACATAGGTCTTATTCTGCAAACTCATATTTTTCCTTGTCAGTATCTTGGTCTACTGGTTCCCTTTGCATGTGGAAGGAGCCCAGAAGCTTATATTTTGGCAAATGGCCCAATGTTAAAGAAGAGTTCTTACCACAATATTAATAACAGGCAGAATAGTATAAGCAGAGCATATATCTTCTTTTCTTTCATCTCCTAGCTGCTTTGGATCTCAAGTGAGCAGTGAAGGAAATGTGGCACAGAATTGAGGCAGATTCCAGGAAATTGATTATGTAAACAAGGCCTTTATAATGGGTCCAAGAACTTGGCAAAATGTTCACAAGACTTCAAATGAGCCATGGACTTTTCATTCAGTAGATATATAATCATGACATGCGTACTAAACGTTGAAGAGAGTGAGAAGTTGATGTTTAGAGAATTAGAGCCCCTTTATGCTTTAATATTGAAGTAAATGCTCAACTAGAATGATCTCATTTGAAAATATTTTGAAATGATGGAAATATAATAGCTGCAATACCTTAATGTTTCAGAAAGTCAATAAAGCAAAGAGCTAAAGTAGCAGAGTGAGAAGAACTTTAAATTGAGAGCTATGACCTTGGGCAAGTCACTTAGAAATCTAATTGCCTCTTCCTTTCTCTAAAATGAAATGGCCAAACTGAATTATCTGTGAGCGCCTTAAACCTCTAAAATGACATAGTTCTAAGAAGAAATACACATATGAAAAAGTGTTCCTGATATAAGCACCTTTGAGGAAAAAGATTTTATTTTATATATTCTGAGAGGTGACATACAGAAATGACAGGAAAATGAAGCAATTAATAGGGAAAATAGTTACTTGAATATGAGAGACACAGCAGATAGAAATACCCAAAACAAAAGCTAACTTCTTGAAAAATTTAATAATAAATTTTGCCAGTTTTGCAATGATCAACTCTTATAATAAGAAAAATTTCACTGTATAATAGTGAAATTACTAAAATATCATTCATTCAACAAATATGTATTGGACACCTACTTTTCCACAAAGTAGATGCCAGGTCATTCACTGTAGGTGCTGAGAATATAGCAATGAAAAGACAAAACTTCCTGGCCTCATGACTCCTCACCACGTCTGATATTTTTGCTGTAGACATCTTTGCCACAAGCATTTTTACTGCCAACATTTTCGCCACATATCTAATTCATTGTAATACAGCAGTTTTGCCATAAAAGATAAAATAACTGGTTGACAGTTTGGTTTCAACTAGAAAATACGGTGATAAAACTTACTGGAAGTGTGAAATAAGAGAGTGTAGAGCCAGGTCACATACTAACCTAGAAAATGGTAGTATATCAGTTTGTAAATCTTTCGGTGAGCACAGTCATTCCTCCCACCTGTCAAAACCAAAAGTTTACCAAGCTACAGCAAATACAAAAGAGGTGGCTAGTCATTCACAACTGTCTTCAAGAGCATAACTTATGGATTCTTTAGCTAATTTACGTACATCTTGTTCTCTAATGTCATCAATACCAAATTTGTCATGCAACATTAGAAATTGGAGGCAAAAGAAGAATCAATCGCCTTAGATCATTCCTCAATCCTTCCCCCCCCCCCAAAAATGGTTATGTCATTCCTGATGAGTATAAGTTTCTTGAAAATGGTGAAAATTTGTTGCTATTGATAGTGGAGAACATGCTATGGACAGAATTTTGGTATTTGGCACAGGATCTGGCTTAGACGATTACATGAAATATAAGGACTGGGCATGTGATGGAAGATTTAAAAGTAGTCCAGATCTGTACTGTGTCTTTCATCGTATCCTTTTTAATGCCCCTCTTTTATTTTATTTTCATTTTATCTTTTACGGCAAAATTGCCTTATGGCCAATTAGTTATGCAGCAAAAATGTTTGCAGCAAAAATGTTTGCAACAAAAATGCTTGCAGCAAAGATGTGTATGGCAAAACACTTACGGTGAAATTACCTAGAACCGAATCTCACATTCTAACGCTACAGAGACACGTACAAACACGTATTTAGGGCACAATGTAGTTACGTTTCAGAAAGATACTGCATCCAAGACAGATAATCCAACAGTAACAACAAAATAAATAGTACTGATCTGTACTTTTAGAATTCCCATAATCCTTCTTAAAATTCCCCCTTTTCTCCCTTCCAATCCCCTCAAGCATCAACACTCTTCTAATCTCTCATTCTATAAACCCTTCCCTCTTGGTTCTATATTCCAACCTATTCCATTTCCTAGCACAGGTGAATTCTTTTCTTTCTTCCCCTCTCAACACTTTTGTCCAGCACTTCTTTTACAGTAAGGAATCTATTGTTTTAATAAAAATGATATGATTTAACATATGATTCATTCCCAAGCTTCTTATTTTGATTTACCTATTGCTTGACTGGACTTTTTTCAGGAATATTTACTAAGCGATACATTTCCTGAGTTGCTTCATATTTCAGAATGCGCTCTTATATTTGAGTGATAAATTGATCATAATTTCAATAACTATCCACCTTTTCTCAGGAATTTATATTCATTTATTCAGGAAGTATTTATCGAGCACATACCATATGCCATAAACTGCCACAGGTGCTGTGGATACAGCAGTGAATATGTGAGGTCTGGTGCCTACTCTCCTGGATCTTTATCTAGATGATCAATCCAGACACATATCCATTCTCTTGGCATTGATGGTTACTGTGAAGATGTTTAAGGCTGAACTAACTTTTCGTTTTTGAAATTTCTTGCTTTATTCAGATTCAATGGCTGAATAATTATAGTTTACGTTTAATGATGTTTCCTAGCTTTACTGAGATAAGATTCAGTCTGCAATTTCAGTTTGCAAATTCAGTCATTTCTTCATTTCAGGAAAGATTTTTTATGCTATATCATTTAATATAGTCCCTTTTATTTGGGTTTTCTATTTTTGAGACACCAATTATTTTATGTCAGATTATCTCATCTGTGTTCCCTATTATGGTCTCTTTTTCCTTTAATCTTTTTTTAACTTTCCCTCCGCCTTTTCTGTGATTATCTCAATATTTTCTTCTGTTTCAGGAACCTAATGTTCAGCTGGGCCTATTCTCCTCTGTAAGATTTCCTTTGTTCTGTAGAATGCTATTTTGGTTGTATGGGATTTTGCCAGATCATTTCTTGTTATATCGCTCATGCTGAACTAGAGGAGCTCTGTCCAGAATCTCTAATTATTCTTACAGAGTGTGCCAGAATTTTAAATTTTATGTGACTCCATTTCCAGATTATCAGAGAACTGTTAGTTTTGTCTGGCTGCAACAGTTTGAGGGCTAAATATTATATTACATTCATTGGGAGAAAACAGAGAGAGCCGAACCGGAACTCTTTGATTACTCTTTGTGGAATGGGGCTCTGCTCCCTGTTCTGATACTGAACAGTTCCCTTCCCAATGAGAGATGTGTTCTAGTTCCAGGATGGGAGTAGCCTATCAGTTTGTGGGGCTCCTTTCTTCTGGATCCCTGACGCTAACACTTCTATATAAAAAGTCAGCTCTGCTTGTTTATAAAAAGGCAAACTTACTTTTACATGTACACTTTCACCTGTCTCTACAAAACTGACATTTCTACCAAAAATAGAAGAGGAATTAGATAAGCGTAAACTTCAAGCCTGCCTCTTTCCAAGTTTGGAAGCATTTTTGAAAATTCTTTTATCAAGTCATCACAACTGCCTGGGGCAAGAGTGAAAATGAGGTAAGGAAACATTCAAGTGTCCTGTAATTCTCTCTACCTATAAATCCCATAGGTCACAGATTAACACCTCTACCCAGGTGGGAATCCTGAACAATGAAAACAGGAAAGCCTTAAAAATTAGAGCTAAATAAAGCCTTAGACCTACCTATGAGCTAGTCCTACCTACTAAGCTGTGACTTTGTAGATGAATATGGTAACTTCGGTCAGGATGAGACTTCATTCTGAGCTGGAAGTTAGTGTATCTGGGGTCAACGACAACAACTTAGCTCTAAAGAGACACAGAATCAGGATGTCTGTTTAGTTTTGCACAGGCTTTTGTGCGAATGTCACTGGGCAGCTCACCAAGTTTTTCTGTATCCTGTGAGTTATATAGACAGCCAACTAGAGAGCGCTTTAATCACCTAGAAGCTGCTAGAGAAGGTGAGACACCAGCTACTAGGAATTGTCACAACTAACAGTAAGGAAAGCTGCTGAGAGCTTGTGTGCACTTCAACAGACCTTGGAGCTGAGGGAAAAAGAAACAGCCAATATTTGAAACAGTTGTTAAAAGATGTTCTCCCAACTAGGGACTCTCAAAGGTGGCAGGCCTCGGGGTCAACTGACTTAACATCATCCAGTAATGGATGAAGACGTGACATCAGGGAAGAGTATAATTTGTTGATTTTTTCAAAATACCCATTATTCTGCAGAGAAAATAAGATGTTTCCTCTGGGAAACTTAATGAATTTCAAGGCTTTCTGACTCTGGGGATGGTGTCAACCCAATTATAGAGATTTTGATCTTGAACTCATCCATCATATCCTAATGTAGAACATAACCTAGGAAAATAAAGGCACTTTAAAATAAAGAGTCCAATTAAATAAATCTGCAGACTGTCAGGGAGTCTATCTCTGTGTCAGTTTGAGATGGACTTTGGAAGGTAATGCAGGTCAGTCTCCTCAGTTTTCAAAACATGATGTCAAGTCAGCCTCCTGTGCATCTGGAATTTAAATCACGTGGATACATCTATAATCAACAGGGACAGAAGAACTGAACTTCAGGCACTTGTCAGAGGATTCCACCGTAAACAGACCGTGATGCAACACTTGCCCACGGCTTACTTGAGAAAGCTGATATAGGTCAGACACAATCTAAGGACATGTTAAGTCTTTACTTCTTGAGTTTCTCCAAACTCTTTCCCTGTGTTAAGCAAAATGTCAGGTTTTAGAAGGAAAAAGGTCTGGATCACATTATCTTAATTCCCTGTAGAAAGAATTTTAGTAAGCTAAGATTTCAATGTTATATTCTCCATCTTGCTCAGGGTCATAATTTAAGGAAGTCCCATATGAAAAGGAATTACTTCCCATTTTGCAAGGCTGAATTGAAGACTCAAGATATCTTCAATTAAAATATTCACAATCCATTTTTTTGTAGAATTCAAGGACAATAAAATGTTTGTTTGTCTAGGTCAGGTTCTATAATGTATGTAAGGGCATACTTTGGAAACTGAAAGACCTGGTTCGAATTCGAGTTCTTCCGCTTACTGGGTGTGTGATATTCAGCAGATTAGCTCATAGGTGAAATCAGATGATCAGAGTACTGGCCTCATAGGGCAAGGGTTAAATAATAAACATTAATCAGTTAATATATGTAAGGAGCTTAGATGACTGGCATATAGTGAGCTATCACAAAAGGGCAGGGAAGACACGACAATAACTTGCACTAGGTTAGAACAGAGATGGAGAGAAGCAGACAGATTGCAAGAGATTTAGAAAGTAATAATGACAAGACTTGGTACTGAATTGGATATGAAATTCAAGTCAAAAGAAGGATTTCTAATATTACACCTACATTTAGGACATACACAAATGGAGGTGAAATGATATGATGCATGAAAACAGAGTACATTGAATCTTGACTTCAGTTTGCACATATTGAGTTTGAGGCATTTGTGAAACACCTGGTTGGCGATTTGATATTCAGACGGGGAACATAACAAAGTGTTCTAAACTGGTTATATAAATGTGGAAGTTATCAGCTCCACATGAGGATGGGAGGCTAGAGAAAAACTTTCAAATGAAAACACATCTAAGACTGAGACCTGAGGAACTCCTAAGGGCATTATAACATTATCCCAGGAATATACTAATTCATATACTAGTACAAACTAATACATCCTCCTTGTATTTCTTTAAGTCAACTCTAAAAATTCACATTAATAGAAAGTAGGGATGGTGGACATAGATAATCCCAATTGAAAGAAGCAAGACAAAATGTTTCAAAACATGTCATAATATAGATTTGATATGTGTACTTTTAATAATTATATCCAATATTACGAAATTGTGTACTTGATGATTAACTGTGACAATATCAGAATTGTATTACTGACCATTCTCCCTTGTACCAAGTGACCTCACAATTTGGTGAGTTTGTTATGAAAGAAGACTTTCCTCACTATTCACAATTGAGTTTCACCTGTATTATAGCCAAGTACGAAATTTTAAAATACATTCTGACTTCTTTAACACACTCCTCAAGCTTATTTGCACACACATCTTAAATAAACTTTGATATGTTAACCACCATAAGATTAATCCAGCAATGGATCTTCAATGCATGTAAGTCCTCAGGAAAAAAAGAAAATGGTACTACATTAAATGAATACCCTAAGCAAAATAGCTAAATTATAGTCTGTGAAAGATTATGGAAGATTGAGAATGAATGCGGTAATTAGTACTTTTTACTTTAAATGCGACACAGCTTTCCCATTTGCAAAAACTGGGTAATATAATAGTATTTATCTCATAGGATTCTACTGAGGATTAAAGAAATTAACATAATTAAAAATCTTAAAATAGTGCCTGGCACATGGGAAAAGTTTAATAAATGTTAATATAAAAATTATATGATGGAGGATTATGGCATACTTTTCAGTAAACTAATGCATACTATTAAGGAAATAATATTTTTAAAATTCTTATTCAACTAGAGATTAATTCTAGAAAGAAAAATAATCAAGAAAAAGATTGGTTCCAATTCACCAATAGTTGGAGATAACGTTGAATTTTTCTGAAAATAAAATATTAAGTTGAAAGTAAATTATCATGAGGAATTTACATAAAATTTGAAATATGTTTGGACAACTAAATACAATGAGTGATCATCAATGCAATAATTAATTGAGGAAGAAAACTAACTGCAATAGGCTACAGGTATACGAGCTGTTATAATAGGGATAAATTATTATACCTAACATAAATGTAGATAGATGGATGGCAGATGGATAGGTAACTAGATAAATAGATACGGATGTAGGTATAGGTATAGTTAAAGATACAGATACAGGTATAGGTATTTTCCTAGGGATAATCAACTATTTTAATGGGGATAATTGGGAAAATTTGAACATTGACGATATAAAATAAGAGCACTGTGCCAGTATTAAATATACTGAATGACATAATAGTACTATGATAATTGTGGGAGAAATGTTTTTGTTCTAAGGAGATAAAAGCTGAAGTGTCTAGGGATAATGTGTCATGATGTCTGTAACTTACTTTTGGATTACACACACACAGACACATACACACACACACACACAAAGAGAAACCGAGTGTGATAAAATGTTAACATTTAGTGACTGTAACAATAGAGCAAAGCAAAGTAAAACATAATAAAGCAAAATAAACAGCACAATTTTATTCCAAAAACTGTACTAGTCAATTATGCCTTATTATTTTATTAAATCATTTGTATTAACACCCTTTAATATATATTACATGTCCATATCTTTTCTATTAGAATGTAAACTTTTTCTGTCTATACATTACATTCTCTAGTACAATACATTGCAAACAATAGGAGCTTAAGGAATACTCATTTTTGTTCATTACTCTCTGTCACATCAACAACCATTTAAAAGAGATTAGCTTACGATTTCATCAGATACATAAAGATCTAGAATACTGTGGTAGACACTGATGTTGCTCTGCCCAAATCCTCTTGGATCTCTTTTAGCCATTCTGCTAGCACTTCTTGCCTCTGTGTGCTTTTGCCTCCAATGGTCCATAGCTGCACTTATCTTCCAAGAGCTGGCCTTCAGCTATGAACCCACTTTGTCCACAAGTAAAGCTAGAAAATCCAGAACCAGAAGTGCCTGGAAGTTTACCTCCTCACCACAGTCACCTTAGGTTAATGACTAATCAGTGGGCCAGTATGAATATCCAGTTTTCTTGACTCAAGTGAGAACCACTCTGAAATGTAACTTACATTCTACAACTTCTCTAAAATCAGACCCACTCCTGGGCCTCTTTCCTTTCCCTGTTTAGCTTCTCCTACTCTCTTTCCTGGGTTTCTCATACATCACTTGTATCCAAACCCTTGTCTCAGGCTCTGCATCATTCTAAGACAAATACATTTCATTGAAGATATTATCTTTTTCTTGTACTTTTGTACCAAATTTAGCACTTATATATCCCCTGAGTAGATTGTAAATTAGTATTCTTCCCAGATACCATTTTTTTTCAAAACAGTGTATATATTTGGACCTTTCTTCTCTCACTTTAAGTTTTATTTTAGCAAAACACTGCCTCCAAAAGAAATACAAATTCATACTCAAAAGCCTTAAACAAGACAACCTCTTAAAAAGGTAGCAGATGGAGAAATTATAATTTAAAAAATGTACAGCGAAAGTTAAAGTAGATGCTCTTTACTCATGTATCTTCCAAAAGTCCTGTACCTCATTGAAATTCTCTTACTCTCAAACACTCTTTTCCATCTCTGCCCACAAAACCAATATTCAATAGTTCTGCTGTCTCAGCCCTCCCCTTACTCTTCTTTTCCTCCCAACTTCTAGATATTTTCTTTTACTGCATGCACACAAACCCACATGCCCACAGATATAATACTTATATATATATATATATTTATATATATAGCATTCATTTATATTTTATTTAATTATATTTATATATACTGATTTTGATGCAGTATTTGTTTAGTTTTAATAATATAATGCACATTTTAATTTCCAACCTTAATAGCCTAGAATTATAGCTCCGTGCTGAAAATTTGCTACCCCTTATAGGAAAAAGAGACGTAATCAAAGTTAGCTATTTTTCTGTCTCTTAGATACAGATTTTTGTTTAAACCTAACTCAGAGGAAAAAATTTAATCTGCTTAAAAAGATACATAAAATAAAGCAAAGTCAATAAAATATTAATTGGTAAGAAAAATAAAAGCTAATATGTGGAAGAGACATGAAATGGAAGATGGAAAAGAGCTAATTTTTTATAGAGAAAGAAAGGGCAAATTAATCACGGACATGGGAGAGGAAGGGAAGATGGGAATAGCATGAATTCTCCATTGGACTCTGCCTATCATTTTCCTTCCCAAGTTGCCAGGAGGAACGCTATTGCAAAACACATTGCTCCTTCAGTGACATCATTTTAAAATGAGCATTTCTAAATCTTTTCTTTTAATTAAATTGGCATAACTCAAGAAAAGAGACCATGGAAATGGATTAATAGCTTAAAACAAATCATACTAATATACTGGTGTCACCAAGCATGTAAGATTAAACACCTGCCTCTTAATCAAGGAATGTAAAAGTTGTAGAATATGTAAAACTAATGTATTTTAACCATTTTTGAATTAAACACTAGTCCATAATATCATACCCTGAAAGATTATAGCAATTGAAAAAATATGGTATCTGTTAAGGAAAATTTTACAAAAATACTAAAATATTCTAAACATCATTATATTATTTGAAAATTAAAATTTGACTGATAATAGCTTTAAACATATATGTTCCCTGGGTAAATCATTTCAAGATGTTGTCTTAAAAGAAGATTAGAGAAATGCTAAGAATTATACAGAAGCAACCAGCAAAAAAAACCCAAACAAAGAAGAAAACAAGCAATTGCCTGAAAGCCATCCCCTTTCTTGCTTCCTCCCTCCACCCACTACTGCCCCCAGCTGTTTTGGCCTTAGCCCTGATATTTTTCAAGGTTAAGTTGCTTTCTTGCTAAGTAATTACATTGCTTATTTTCAGGATTTTTGGGTTTTTTTTGGTCTTTTATAATATTAAAGACAGCTGGAATGAAATGTTCTTATAACAAGAAACAGTACTCAGCTGCAAATTGTCTGATAACAAATTCAGTACTTCTCTTGTTTCTATTCAGCTCAGAAACATCATAAGGAGGATTATAAGAAAAGGTGGGAACAAAACTAGGAAACACTAGGATGTTGGCTTTAGTTCTATTCTGGATGGCAACGGCATATTTTTACTACTAAAAAAGTCTTTTGTTAACTCTAAGAAGTAAATAGGAAAGGAAATTAAGAAACCTACCACTATGACTTTTTCCAGGTCCAATATATGGTAAACATTTATAATTAGACCAACTGTAAGCAATGCCTTCTCACATCTTTCTATTTTATTTTCATTTTTTCCTGGGTGTATGCCACAAAAGATGCCTTCATCAGGTAACTTCTAGTTCAAATACAGTTAATGTCCCAATTGAAATAAAAAGAAAAGTGCCAATTACTGAAAGGAAATCTGACAATTTCTAATTTAGCAGTTCTTTTTGTTTTGAGGTCCTTTAGAAAATTTAAGGTGATATTACAGTACTCAAAGTCACAAATTTAAAAAATCAAAACAAGATTTCACTAATTTTTCCAAAAATAAACACACATTTTCTTTAATTTATGCATATTGTTTTCAAACTTATTGAAATTCTTGTTTCCCCTAATAATTTTGTTGTAATTTTTAAGTGAAAAAATTATGCAGGTTAGAAAAGGAGGCTGAGTAATACTTAGTAAGTAAAATACAGCTAAATGCATAGAATCATATCATATTAATGTGATTTTTCCTTCAATATAAATATTCGTTATATCATGGTGATGTACACGTGTTTCTTAATATTAATTGCTCATTATTGGAGAGTTTTGTTATAGATGAGAAAATAATTTTTTGAAATACACTATTTATCCCACAAATATTTTTGATTATTGTATAGCATGATTAACACAGCATATTGAACATAAGAGAAAACCTAATAATTTTTTATTCTCTCCCATGAAAATAATAAAATATGACAAGAAAAATTAAGTAAGAATGGGATCACAGGAATCAAAGACACGAGATACTATGGTAGATAGCCTCTAAGGAAACTTCCAATAATCTCTGCCTATGTGGTCCCTCTTGAGTGTGGGCTGGACCTAGTGACTAACTTCTAACGAATATAATAGAGCAAAGTGATGCTTCTGAGATTAGGTTATAACAAGGCTATAATTGATGTCTTGACTGTATTCTTCACTCTCTTGCTCACTCTCTCTGAGAGAAGACAGCTAGCATGTTGTGAGCTGCTCTACGGAAAGATGCACATGGCTAAGAACTGAAGAAGGCTCCTGGCCAGCATCCAGTGAGTAACTGAATCTTGCCAACAACCACATGAGTGAGCCTGGAAGTGGCTTCCACCCTAGTTGAGCTTTCAGATGAGATCACAGACTCAGTAAACACGTTGACTGGAGTCTTGTGAGAGACCTTGAGGCACAGGCACTCTGATAGCCTCACCTCGTTCCTGATCCACAGCAACTGGGAAATAACAAACCTTTGCTGTTTTAAGCCTCCTCATTTTAGGATAATTTGTTACACAGCAATTGATAACTAACATAGATGCCAACTGCAAGTGTATTGAATATGGTGGATAGATGTTTTTGTCCAATATCTGTTTAAAGTTTTAGGATAGACTCATGCATAGTTACCTCTATGTGATACCCTAAGACAAAGTTCATTTGGTCAATTTAATAAAACTCATTTGCTCTCAAAAGTATTGGTTGCTTCCTTTTTTATCACTGAGAACCTTTTTTCTGTCGTAGTTTACCACCTCTGGACACTATTTCATTCACAGTCCTTTTCCTTCATTTTGAGTCCCTGCAAACTGAGAATTCATTCAATACAATTCAATATAAATTAACAGATTAGTTCTAAAATCTATGATAAAATAGTTTCAGGTTGCTGAAGGTTAAATTAAAATAGGGATGGATTATCTGTTCATTCCAAATGTCCTACTTCTTCAGTTTTGTGAGGTTTCCACTGAGATCCTGATCTATTTTATTTTATGCAGGAATATTAAGGGAACAAAAATATCTATTTTTGGAAAAAATAAGTGAAAGTAAAATATGTTAAAATTTATCTTCATTCTTCTCTATTGAATAGATCCTTTTGCAGTTACTGATTAAATGGGGCTTGATAAGATAGCTCTTTTTAAAGGATAAAAAACTTTCTTTGAATTGACACAGATTAAAGACAGTTAAGAAAAATATTTACTTAGAAATGGAAATGTATGTTTTGCTCGTTATCACTAAAAATCAAATTTATTAGCATTGTTGTAAAGTGAGCTTAGAATCTTGTCATAAATTTGTGCTTTATGACCTAAAAAAATGAGGGAACAAATAAAAGCAAGAGAGAAAAGATCTTTTTTATTTTACAAAAGTGATTTTACAGTTCTGTAAATTGAACTGAATTAAACGTTTATGAAGATAAAAGGACAACATTTTCCTTGTTCATTATTATAAGTGGTAAGTCCATTCCTGTATTAGCTATGCTGTTTATTAATTTCATGTTAGTGCTCCTCAGAAAATATCCCAGATCTTATAGTGACAAATACTCCTTTTCTGAATTTTAATTTTTAGTACATTGGGCGGTTCGGATCAATTTTATTCAGTCCCATTTCAATTCAATTCAATTGAATTCAACCAATAAATAGTGGAGGTCTTTTATTGTGTTGTTCTTGTAAGTGCAGAAGAAAATCCAACAATGAATACAATCTATTTCCTGTTTTCAAGAATCTCAAACCCTGGCACATGAAAAAAAAATTCAGTATAAGACACAAATGCAATCAGCATTACAAGTAATTTGATGGCACTCAGAGAAATGCACTCAGTGTAATTTTCAAAACCGCTACTGTAGTGCTTCCAAAAGCACATTACCTAATAACAAACTTTACATATTCAAACCACAATATAGTGCTAAATCGATTTATTTTGCCTCTCTTCGAAATTACCTGAAGAAAACTATAGTATAAAATGAACATTATCTTTATTATTCATAGATAATGAAATATTTCTGCTAACAGAAAAATTTTATATTTTCTGATGTTTGGAACATTTTCTCATATTTTATTTAAGTTTAATCTTGATTGAACTCATTAAAAATCAACAGGGCAGAAAAACATGTGGGAAAAAAAGATCTATAGAATTCTCAATTTCATAATGCCATTTCCTTAAAATTAAGATAATCCTGTGCACAAACCTAAAACTAATGATTCAAATGCATTTTCACTTTTGGCCTCCCACTTGAATTTTCAGCATCTGATATATGATTAACAGATCCTACTAAAACAGAGATGTTAAGTGTATTTCTTGTTAATCTTCTCCCACTGGCAATTATGAGATTTTTCTATGATTTATTCTTATTTTCTATCTTAATAACTAGATTGTTTGTTGTCCTTTCTCCTCTAGCATATGATAATACCTTTAGTGCAAGGATTTCTTAAAATTTTCTGAAAAAACGATTGCTTTCTCAAAATTTCCAGTTTTGCTACAGTCTATTCAGGAATTAGACATTTGAATTATCGATTTAGCATTTTCTCTCAAGTATATTTTGACAAAGATTAATATTCAATCTCCGCTTAGATTCATAACCTCTCACCCTGGATCAAGAATGGGCTAATACTTGGGGCCGGCCAAGGGGTGAGTGGTTAAGTTTGCGCACTCCGCTTTATCAGCTCAGGGTTTCACTGGTTCGGATCCTTGGCGTGGACGTGACACCACTCGTCAGGTCAAGTTGAGGCTGTGTCCCTCATGCCACCACTACAAGGACCCACAACTAAAATATGCAGCTATGTACTTGGGGGATTTGGGGGAGAAAAAGCAGAAAAAGAAGAAGATTGGCAACAGTTCTTAGCTCAGGTGCCAATCTTTAAAAAAAAAAAAGAAAAAGAATGAGCTTATACCTGGACAGGAAAAGCAGAACATAGAATGCGGGCTCATCTCTAAAAGGTGATTTTCTCTCTGAGCATTTGGCCACTCAAATCCTGCCTCCCTTGGTAGCTCTCAGATATCCTCAAAAGAGAATTATTTTCTTTTAAAAAATGCCACCCTATTTATGTGAAAAATAGCATTGGGATTTTGATAGGGATTGCACTGAATCTGTAGATCGCTTTGAGTAGCATGGACCTTCTAACAACACTAGGTCTTCCAACGCATGAACTCAAAATCTCTTTCCATTTATTGTGTCTTCCTCTATTTCTTTCACCAGTCTTGGAGTTTTCAGTGTACAGATCTTTCACTTTCTTGGTTAAATTTATTCCTAGCTATTTTATTCTTTTTGATATAATTGTAAGAGGGCTCTCTTTTTTTTTTTTTTTTTTGCTCCTACCTTGGTTTGGCCCCCTGATCTGGAGGGCCTGGGCGGTGTGGGAGGCAGCTCCTGAGAGACTCACCACCTCGAGGTCTGCAGCCCCACCACTGGCCCACCCACCCAGCTGCTCCCCCCACCTCCCTTAGGTGCCTTGTATGGCCCCAACCCAGCCCTCACCCTCAGCCCACGCACCCATGCCAGGCTCGCCTGTGCCCTTGGGAGTGGAATTAGTCCTTAGGCGCTGTCAGATAGGTGAGTAAAGAAAGGGCATCTTGTGTTTCCTCTCTAGGATTCTATGAGGTCCTGTTTCGGCCATTGCCGGACCCCATGGACCATTCCATTCAGAACGTGCTGTGTGACTGGGAGGGGCTCTTCCATGTCCTCCCCGACTCATTGCACCTTCATGTCTTTGCATCTGCATTCCCTCTGAGGGAAGGGTCCTCTAGACACTTTACTAGACGCAGTGCCTCCCTCAAGGAGCTTAGAGTCCACTCAGTCAATAGGTGTTTATTCCATGCCTCTGGGGTTTTGTGTGCAGATAAGGCAGAGGGTGACCGAGGGGAGCACCGAGTAATATGGGTTCACATAAGAGAGGCCTCTACCTGGAGCAGTGGGGGAGAGGGGGGGTAGTCAGGGAAAATTTCCTGCAGGAGCATGGGATTGTTTTCTTAATTTCTCTTTCTGATAGTTTGTTGTTGGTGTATACTGATTTTTGCATATTAATTTCATATCCTGCAACTTTACTGAAATCATTTATTAGTTCTAACAACTTTCTGGTGCAGTATTTAGGATTTTCTGTATATAATATATCATCTGAAGATAGGAACAATTTTACTTCTTTTTTTCCTGTGTGGACGCCTTTTATTTCTTTTTCTTTCCTAATTGCTCTGGCTAGGACTTCCAATACTAGGTTTAATGAAAATGGCAAGAGTAGGCATACTTGTCCTGTTCCTGATCTTAAAGAAGAATCTGTCAGTATTTCACCATTGAGTATAATGTTAGCTGTGGGATTGTCATATATGGCCTTTACCATATTAAGGTACATTCCCTCTATATCTAGTTTATTAAGAGTTTTTATCATGAAAGGATATTGAAATTTGTCAAGTATCTTTTCTTCATCTATTGAGATGATCATATAATTTTTATCCTTCATTTTGTTAATATGGTTTATCGTATTGATTGATTTACAAATGTTGAACCAGCCTTGCAATCTGGAATAAATCCCACTTGTTCATGGTGTCCAATCCTTATAATGTTTTGTTTAATTTGGTTTGCTGATATTTTGTTGAGGATTTTTGCATCTATGTTCATGGGGGAAATTGACATTTACTTTCCTTTTCTTGTAGTATCCTCATGTGTCTTTGGTATCAGAGTAAGGCTAGTCTTGTAAAAGAAGGTTGGAAATGTTCCTTCCTCTTCTGTTTTTGGAAGAGTTTAAGAAGGATTGGTATTACTTCTTCTTTAACTGTTAGTAGAATTCACCAGGGAAGCCATCTAGTCCTGGACTTTTCTTTGTTGGGAGATTTTTGATTGCTAAATGGATCTCCTTACTACTAATTGTTCTGTTCAGTTTTCCTATTTCTTCATGATTCAGTAGGTTGCATATTTCAAGGAATTTATCCATTTCTTCTAGGCTGTCCAATTTGTTGGCATGTAATGTTGATAGAAGTCTCTTATGATCTTGTATTTGTGTGGTGTCACTTGTAATATTTCTTCCTTCATTTATAATTTTATTTATTTGAGTCTTCTCTCTCCCTTTTTTTTTTGGCAAGGCTAGCAAAGGTTGTCTATTTTATCTTTAAAAAAATCTAGCTTAGCTTCATTTGTCTTTTCTATTATCTTTTTAGTCTCTATTTCCCTTATTTCTTCTCTGATCTTTTTTTATTTCCTTCCTTCTGCTAACTTTGGGCTTAGTTTGCTCTTTTTCTAGTTCCTTGAGGTGTAAAGTCAGGTTGTTTATTTGAGATCTCTTTTTTCTTAATGTAGGTGTTTAGCACTGTAAACTTCTCTCTTAGAATTACTTTTGCTGTGTCCCATAGTTTTGGTGTGTTATGTTCTCGTTTTCATTTGTCTCAAGATGTTTTTAAATTTCTCTTTTTATTTCTTCTTTGACGCACTGTTTGTTCAGAAGCATGTTGTTTAATCTCCACATTTATGAATTTTCCAATTTTATTTTTGTAATTGATTTCTAGTTTCATAACATTATAGTTGGAAATGACATTGGATGATTTCAATCTTAAATTTATTAAGACTTGTTTTGTGGCCTACCATATGATCTCTCATGGAGAATGTTCCATATGTGCTTGAGAAGAATGTATAGTCCGCACCTGTTGGATGGAATGTTCCATACATATCTGTTGGATCCATTTGGTCTAACATGCAGTTTAAGTCCAATGTCTCCTTATTGATTTTATGTCTGCAGGATTTATCCATTGTTGAAAGTGGGATGTTGAATTTCTCTATTATTGTATTGCTATTTATCCCTTCAGATCTATTAATATTTTTGCTTTATATACTTAGGTGTTCCTATATTAGGTACATGAATATTTATAGTTGTTATATACTCTTGATGAATTGATCCCTTTATAATTGTATAATGATCTTCTTTGTCTCTTGCTACAGTCTTTGGCTTAAAGTCTATTTTATGTGATCTAAATATAGGTACACCTGCTTTGGTTTCCACTTGCATAGGAGATCTTTTCTCATCCTTTCACTTTCAATCTTTGTATATCCTTAAACCTGAGGTAAGTCTCTTGTTGGCAAGATATGAGTGAGTCTTGTTTTGTTTTTTATCTATTCAACTACTACGTCTTTTAATTTGAGAATTTACTCCATTTACATTTAAAGTAATTGTTTATATTTACTACTGCCATTTTGTTAACAGTTTTCTAGTGGTTTTCTAATCTTTTTTCCCTTCCTTCCTCTCTTATTCTCTTCTTTTGTTACTTGAAGATTTTCTGTAGCAGTATACCTTCACTCCTTTCTCTTTACTTTTTGTGTAATCTACTATAGGCTTTTGCTTTGTGGTTACCATGAGGTTTGCATAAGACATCTTGTATTTATAACAGTATTTTAAGCTGATAATTTAATTGTGAACACATGGTATCACATTTCTGGAATCTAAAAAAGTGAAACAAACTCATAGAAACAGAGAGTAGAAAAGTGGTTGCTAGGGGCTAGGTGGTGGGGGAAATAGGGAGAGGTTGATAAAAGGGTACAAACTTTCAGTTATAGGATGAATCAGGTCTGAGAATCTCAATGAATAGCATGGTGACTATAATTGATAACACTGTAGTGTGTAATTGAAATTTGCTGAGAGTACAATTTAAATGTTCTCACCAAAAAAAAAAAAAAAAAAAAAACCCCTAAATATGTGAGGGGGTAGATGTTGTAACACACTCAGTGGGGGAAATTCTTTCACAATGTATGTATATATCAAAGCATCACATTGTACACTTTAAATATCTTACAATTTATTAATCAATTATACCTCAGTAAAGTTGAAAAAAATGTCACCCTACTTTTCTGTTTGTTCTTCATGGAGCATATTATTTTGCAGCAAGCTACTTTATCATAACTCTAAATAGAGTTCAATACAATTTAGTCAAACTATAAATCATCTACTTAATGGGAAATCAATGGCTTTTCTGTTTTCAAGGGAGACAATTTTGACTATATTAGTCTTCAAAATTACAAAATAAAGAGCAAAATAGGAATATGAACTATGATTGTTTTTTAAACTTAGAGTTATATATCAACTCCTTCTCACATATATTTCCTTTATCACAGACACCGTGTGCTCTTGGAAAACTTATTTAATTTATTTTCCATTCAGGACCCCTATCTGTAAAATTGGAGTGATAATACTTATCTCATAGGGCTATTGTGCACTCTATAAATGCTGAATCTGAACTGAAAATCTACATAGATGCACATCAATTATGCGATCATATTTAAGAATCTTTGAAAACATGCTTTTGAATAATAGGCTTATCTATGTTGATCTCCTTCTTCAGGAGGAGCTAGAGGAGCAAAAAAGAAAGAGAAGGAGAAGATTGTCACATCTAGATGGGAATTTTTGTATAACATATAGTATGTATAACTTTTCTCTTTTAAAATGTAGTCAAGTATTTAGTTCTTATGATTTTGGATTTATTGAAAAATTTTAAAGGTCATGAAATGTGTTATATATCATGTGCATTTAGATTCTCATATTCTGTCATTTTTTATGTACCAGTTGTCTATTTATTGCATCTCAATTCCAAATACATTTTTCAATGCCTGCTGTGACAAATGGAGCTGGTCTGTTTGCAGATCTGTCCTTAGCTAGCCTGACGCTAAGCTTTGTCAGGATGTAGCACAAGAGGATGTTCTTTGGGGAAGAGGTTCTTCTTCCTTGTTCTAGTGTGCTCCTCTCAGCAAACTCCTGATTTTCCAAGTAATAGCAATGTCAAACGTGTTCATCTGTACATTGGCCATTCTGATTTCCTCTTCTATTAATTGCCTATACATATCCTTTGCACATTTACCTAATGCGTGGGTTGGCTATCTTTTTCTGTAAAGGGACAAATCATATCATAATGTCCTCAACTCTTTAACTGTTCTTGCCGAAAGGCTAACAGTGTTTTTTGTATATCGTTCTTAGCTCATGGCTGTACACAAACAGGCAGCGAGCTGAATTTGCCCCACAAGATATAGTTTGCCAGCTCCTGATCTATTGGGCTGTTTGTACCTTATTGAATTTTAAGATTGCTATATATAATCTGGGTTCTAAGCCTTCATCAGATATATAGATTGCAAATATCTTATATTTTAATAGCTCTCTTACTAAGACCCTAGCATTCTCATTTATCATCATAGATTACATTCTTTAATGATTTTGGCAATTTTATATATTTTGAAGCTCTGCTCTTACATTCATCCAAATGCACATTTAAAAAATTTTAATGTATTATTTTTTCATTGGTGAAAGAATAATGTATTATTTCATCTTTCATTTCTATCATTGTGGAGTCACTCATTTTATCCCAAATGACCTTTCATGCCTTAAGATTTCTTTTATTAAATATTACTATAGAAAAATCAGCTATCTTTAGTTTAGAATTTACCTGATGTGTCTTTTTTATTTTCAACTTTTCTGGTACTATGTTTTATAATCCTTTCTACAAGCTTATAGATGAATTCTTAATCCAATCTGACTATATCTTTCCTTAAGTTGGAAATTTTAGTGCACTTAAATTTATTGTGATTAACAGTATATTTGTTTTATTTCCTCACTCATAAAATGGAGACAATATAACTCATAGTTGTTATTAGAATTAAATGAGTTAATATGTCAGACATTTAGAAAAATAGTTGGCAGATATATGTTTTAAAATTTAAATATTACATATTATTGTTTTTACCATGGTTAGATGTTATATAACCTACTTATATTGGTTAGAAGTTATATATCCTGCTCCTATTCGTGGTTACCCTTATAACATTACCACGTACATTTAACAAAATATGAAGTTAATCCTCTTCTCAAACACTGTAAGGAACTTAGAACCCCTCAACTTTATCTATCTTGAGTTTTACATATTATTATTGTCTTATATTTAATTCTGCTTTCTTCTCAAATGAGTCATTATTTTTAATAGTATTAATATCTTTAAAATTGGAACATAATTACCAATTCTTTGATAACTATTCCTTCTTGTTTATCACTTACTGTTGTTTTCATTTTTCTTCCAGAAGAAAATCTCTTAGATGTTTTTACAATGAATATCTGTTAGTGGTAAACTCTCAGTTTTTACTAATCTGAAATTGACTTAATTTAGTTTCCATTTGTAAATAGTAGCTTAACAGGGTGTAAAAATTTAGGTTGACAATTAAGATGTTTCTCTTTAGCTTTGTTATGCAATTTCAGTACTATGTGTATGGGTGTAGCTTTCTTTTTATTTATTTCATTTAGAAACTTATTGTGTTTCCTGAATGTGAGGATACAGGTCTTCCAAAAGTTCTATGGAATGTCAGAAACTATCTATTGAATATTTCATTTTCTATATTCTCTTCTTTAATTCCTAATAACATGCATTAAACATTAACATTCTATTTCACTTCTCTTAAAATATATTTTTTCATCTCTGTCTGTCTCTGCTACATCTGTGTGATTCTTAAACTCTCCCAGTTGATTATTTATATCATCAGCTATATCTAACCTGAATTTTAAATTTCAATTACTGTATTCTTTTTTCATTTCTACGAATTCAATTCTTTTTAAAAATCTGCTCAGTATTTTGATAGTATCTATACCTTTTCCACCTATTTTTTCTTTCCTTTCTTTAATAATTTTACTCTACATAGGATAATTCCAGTATCTAAATATCTAGAGTCTAATTCAGCTACTTGTCATCTTGGATTACTCTTACCTGAACATTTTATAATTTTTTATTGTGACATCATTTTCTGTGAAGCATTTCCTGTGGAGAAACTACATTGCCTGGGGACCAGTTTTTGCTTCTAGAGAGCTTTTTAATATGAGTATGCTCTCAGAAGGGCTAGGTATCCAAGGGACATTACCAATATTTGAAAAATAGTTGCTGTCTTGGAGAGGGAGGGAACCAAATAGCAAAGCAGTGAGGCATTTCCCTGTCCCACAAGTCACGCTACAATTGCAAAGCTTCCCTTTTCCACCAGTTAGGCCAGCATTGATTGAAGATTATAGGTTTCAAGTATCTTAATGTACATCCTAACTAGAATTAGAATTTCTCAAGCACTACTGGTGCTGGTATTAGGTAGTGCTTTTCATAAATTATATTGTCTAGATTTATTTGTTAAATAATTATATGAATAAATATCAGAATTTTGATATGCTATACCACACCCACTACCCATCTTGAGAACGAATAATTAATATTTATAAGTTGAAAATACAAGTGATTAATGCAAAAAAAAGTCAATTTATAGTACAACTGAAATTGTAAGAAACACAAATGCAAGTAGGAAGACAGTGAAAAACCAAGGATAAGGAAAGGATGCCTCTGTTAATGCTTTCCTCAAAATACAAACCACGCCATTTGGAATAATGCCCCTAAACGGTAATAAAATACACATGTGCATGTTTTATATTGCAATTATGACTTTTTGTGATTGGTTTAATTAATATTTAACTCTCCAACTAGAATTTAACCTTTATGAGAGCAAAGATTGTGATTTTTTTCACTTATTAAATTCTTAATACTTAGCATAGTGCTTGGCATATTAGTAGGCATTAAGCAAATATTTGATAAATAAACAAATAGAGTGAATAAACTACATGGTTTTACTTTCTCTTTTGGTTTGAAAATGACAAAACTTATTATGAGGGACCCTTTATTCTCAGGAAATTCAAACACAACTAACAGACATTCTGTTGTGTAAACGGATTTGAACAAATTTATTAGATCCCTGTGGAAAATTTTCGTGCAATTTATTTTAATTTTTAATTATAGCCCTCTAAGGAATGTCCACTAAATATTCTTTTAGGGTAGGTTTACATATTTAAGCCTTATTATCTTTAATCTTTTCACTTTATTTGTCTTTTGGGGGCAATCTTCCTGTTTAAATAATTTTAATGGCATTCTTTGAAATGAACCCCTCCCCACCACCTGTACCCTATCACCACTATTTTAGCAGCCAGCTATCATTTTTTGAGTCACTGATTCCAGCTTTAAAATATCTTGAGAGAATATAGATGCAGTTGTACGTTTTGATTGAAAATTATATTTTTTACTAAATTTCCATAGTTAACTCTCTAAAATTTCCTAATAGAGCTTTTGATTGATATGAGATTTTTCAGTTCTTGGATTTGTTGTGCAGTTAAATATTGTGATTAATATCACCTTCTGATATCATCTAATAGATGTAGCAATGTTGGATATGTTTTTTTAAAATATAATTTGCAAATATACTGAAGCATTAAGCACGTGTGAAAATATTATAAATTAGTTTGAGTAACCTTGGTTGCTATTTTTATTTCAGATGCACGTATACACTACAAATTTGATAGTTCAGCAGAAATGAAATGCTGTGTAAGTAATTTTCCAGCTATATGGACAATACAGATAGGCAGAGCAGGGTAAGGGCAGAGGGATTGGTGAAACCCTTAGCTTGTATTCATATAGAAAAGGCACATAACACAAGTAATTTCATTATTTACTCAATATTTCCACTCTGGCGGCAAAGGCAAGATAATTCTTGGCTGCCTGGACCTTTTATCTACACATCTTTGGCTG
Source organism: Equus przewalskii (assembly GCF_037783145.1). Taxonomy (NCBI): domain Eukaryota; kingdom Metazoa; phylum Chordata; class Mammalia; order Perissodactyla; family Equidae; genus Equus; species Equus przewalskii. The sequence goes on from NC_091832.1 coordinate 69,082,408, forward strand.
CATATTGGCTTCTCAGGCCTTCTCTTTTCATTTGCTTTAACCCAAATACATTTCCACCAACAAGTCCTCTAAAGTTAGGAGTTGATATTTACTGTATTAATTTTTTATTTAAAATATTGGATGAGAGGGAGGTAATATATAGTGAGACACACTCAGGGCCCTATAATTTCTTTGGAATCATCCTGCATCAGTGCGTGCCCCAGGTCGATGTCATGGTGTGGACTGGAGTCACAAGGTGAGCCTGGATTCAGGTTGAATATACTGAGGGTGAGTGAAAGGCAAGCAGATTGAAGGCTGGACAATGAAAAAAGCAGATGCCCAAAGAAAGCAGGGAGACAAATAATTGTATCTCACAATGTGTCAGAGTCAGTCTTTCCATCAATCATTTCCTAAGCTAATGACAAAATTTCTCAATTTCTCAATTTTATAGCAATAACTCTAAAAGATTAAAAGCTAAATAATCATTGGCAACCATTTACTATGCATTGAAGCATAAAAACTTTGAATCCATTCACAAACCAGCTCTTTTCTTCTTTTTGATAAACTTGTACACTACATATTTTTCTTATAAAATAGAAGGCATTACTGCAATTCAAGTTATAAATCTTCAGGAGGTAATTATTATTCCTGTTTTCCTCCTTCCATGCCAGATTTAACAAATGGTATTACAGGTTTTCCAAAGCAAGTCTTATTCCCATTACCACTAAATAAAATTTCCAAACATTTTGATAGTTAAGGAAAAGTTATTTTTAATGCCACATATGGCTATAGTTACTAAATCTAAGCAAGTATGTAATTTAACGTTTCTTTTAAAAAATAACTTTTACCCTTATGAAGAATAAGAATTAATCATCAGATGCTTTCAGATTCTCTATATGGGAGAATAAAATTTCATATTTGAGGCTTACTATCAAAAATACAGTGTAATAGAAACCAAATAAAGAGACTAAGATATTTAAAAACAAAATTGGACAGAATTTGAATCTGATACTGTGGCATATTAAACTTAGTCCTAGACAGTAAAAATCCATCCAATACAGGCAGGGGACATTTGGGGACTTTGGAAATATAATTGCTGTTTCTCATACATTTCTTTAAAAATGCTGTTTTGTGCAGTTACATTAAGTCATGACCTCCTTAATAAACTAGATTGACATTCAAAATTGATTTTTAAAAATAATTTAATAAAACCATATTAAGTGGGAGCAGTTTCTTGTGTGTAGAGTCAGTGAAGATTGTATAGGAGTTAGAACTTTGGCAAATACAGAACACAACCAATATACTGACGTAGGGGTTGAAAATAATTTACAAAATTAATTTAATAAAATGCCTAAAACAGTAACTAACAATTATTAACAAAATAACAACAAAGTATCCGTATTTGCATTTAACAACACATTTCAGCCAAAGTTGAATTAATATAAAAATAATGTGCAGTGAACCAATATCTGACATAAGATACAATAAAAATTAATGTTCACATTGAGGACCTAAAGTTATGACAACACCTCTACTGCCTTCTAAATACCCTTTTACTTTAAGTTCTCGGTTGTGTTGAACACAGCTCTTTGTGGCCTAATAAGATGTCAACCAAAATACCCAGAGGATTTCTAAAAGCACACAACATTTCCCGTAGCACGCCGGATAAAATAATTTAACACATTTATTTCAACAAAGGCCTGTGGTTACTAACACCGAACTAGAGAGTAGTTTTTTGTTTTTTAATTTCTAGTACTAATTGTGGTTCTTAAAGGTATCTACAGTTCATATTTGACTTGTCATGCTGCTCCTTAAAGGAACAATATGTTTATGCTGAAAGTTTGACTGTAATTCACCCCTAAAATTTAGTTTATGTGGAAAAGGTTCATCATAAAAAAATAGCTACTACTTATATATGTCAAGATTGATTCAACTACATTTTGTAGAACAAGCACAGATTTTGATATCAGACGAGCTGGGTTTCAACATCTAACTTTACACTGTGACCCTGGGAACATTCCATACCTTCTTGGAGCCTCACTTCCTGAACTACAAAATGAGAACCTCACCACAGTTCTCAAAGGGTAGCATAAAGTTTAAAAAGAGCGAGTGCATGTGCCTAGTCCTGGGCTAGGCATAATGTAGTACACCAGGTGTTAATGGTTTTTCTCCTCTCTTTCCCATTCCTGATATATTTTGGCTAATTGGAGATTAGTGAAAAAATATAGAAATTGTTACTGGAATAAATCAGCTCCACTAAAAAGCTCATTATATTGCAGGCAATAGTTATGCATTTCCAAAGTAACATTCAATAAGATCAAAATAATGGTTTTGAAAATGTATTTACATATTAATAATTAATATGCAAGAAAAGATTTTTCGGGGGAACAAGGACAAAAGAAACAAATACGCAACATCTGTGTGCATAGGTTAATTTTGTAAAAATGAAGAAAAATACCCCATTTTGTTAAACGTTGGATGTTCATGGACAGGCCACAGAAACAAAGCTACTTCATACAGCAATCTGCATCATCAAAAAATATCAAAATAGAGTTTCTCTAAAGGAAAGAGCCTTTTGAATGGGGTTAATAATAATTAGAAGTTCCCATTATTTGTCCATAAAACTTCCTAGAAAGGTGCTACTTCAAACAGGATTCTAGTAGAACTTGGCACATAAATTTTAACTTTTCAACCACCCACTACTTTTCACCTTCTTGTAGCTTCACTCACTCAGACAATCTCTCATATACATACATTAATATTAAAAACACACGTGGCTTTAAAGCAGAATATTCATTTTCTACAACAAAAGCAGGTCATCATATTTATACCCAATGTTCTCAGTCATGAAAATGGATTTTCGTCATAGGGCTGCTAATTAACATACACTATTAGGTTCAACATTTCCAAAGGTATGTCTCTAGGAGGATCTGTTTGATCATGTGCAAGAATTCTAAGGCATTATAAGTAGTTGTTCCACAGGACAAGTGCTGCCCTTGATATACTCTTGATACATTTAACAAGTCTTTAGTCTTCAAATGCCACCAGCCAGACATAAGGAGACATTCATAGTCTACAGGTGGTTGGCTCAAAGGTCAAAAACTTTGCTTAAAAAAAATGTTAATGGAATAGCACCATAGAAAGTCTTTCAGACACAAATCCTGTTTTTCTACATTACATTTTTTTTTAACTGAATCCCAGGAAGAGAAAAAAAAGAAAAGAGGTCTTTCAATTCTTACAAGGCCTACTTCCACTTCATTTCATCTCATTTTTTTTAAATACAACATTAAACCATGACAACATCAACAATAACAACTACAACAGATCAACAATAAAAGAAAGACAATAGCAGCAGTGATAACTTGAGTATGAACCATCCAGGCAGTCACTTAGAAGAATCCTGTTCACACCTGTTGGGAGTTTTCCCATAAAGTTCATAAGACATCACAAGGCTTCTTGGATTTGGTGTGAAAAGGCAGCACTTCCACAGAAAGAACTGAGTTTACCAATCAACTGGGCATTTTCCAGCACTTAAATAAATGATGTCAAGAGTTTAACTGCAATAATAGACACGCTGACATTTCAAACTTGTCAAAATGTCAGTAAAATGAAGTGGTCTCAAGATCATTTGTGTTTCAAAGAGGTTAATCTGGCCTGCAAGTGAAAATAATGAAGCTGAAATATTCCAGTTTCCAAACATTGGACACAATCACATTTAAAGTACTAACCATCCTCAAAAGACACTCATTTCACAACATCTTATATGGATCTGGTTTACATTGTATCCAAGTTACTGAGCCAAAGCAATTATCCCAAGATATAAGGAGAGGGTTTTCCAGTTTATGACTTGCAAGATCATTTTCTTTCTCCCAGATCTTGAAAAATTGTCAAAAAGAACACTCTGCAGGGTCACAGACCCTGAGCTGAACTGTCTCAATTGTGAGGCATCTATGTCAAGCTGGGATCAAAAGCTTGTGGAGTCTTCCTTGAAGCTTGTGATGCCCTTTTACCAGCTTTATTTATACTGTCAAACACGAGTTCAAATATCCTGGTACTGCTGATCAGTTAGCTGGAAACTTCTCTTTTAGTACAGAGATACTTCTGGTCTTATAGTTTCTTCTGTTCAAACTCATTATATAAAACATTTGTGCTAATATCTTCATTTAAAAAAAAAATACGTCTTCTCTCCATTATGCATATTCCTTTATGTTCCGACAGAGGTTTTGATGTTATTTTTTGGTATGTGTGGTATCTGGATATCTAATGCTTTTGTATCTTATATGAAATCCTTTCTTGTTGATTGTGTCATCAGTGTGAAACTGAATTAAAACTGTGTCCCCAATTGAATAGATCTCTTCTGGTGGCTGAAGATAAAACAAAAAACAAGCAAATAAACAAGAGCATAAGTCACTTTTTCTTCACTGTAATTCATGTTTGGGAATTTGGGGGGGGGGAGCGGTATATAATTTAATCCTCCCAACAACCTTGAAAAGTGACTATGAGTGACTTCATTTTACAGATGAGAAAACTTGAGTTTCACAGACGTAAATGACATGCTCAAGCTCACATGGCGAGGCAGTGAAGTGGCTTGCCTTTAAACATACTTAAATCTGTTTCCAAGTTCTGGAACTTGGTGTTTTCTCCTAAAGTTTTAAGCCAAGTTCCTTTGATTTACAAATAAATAAAGTGGGGTTCACAAAGGATAAAGAGATATTAAGTTTGTTCAGAAGCTGTTCAGAGGCAGAGCCACTTCCAGAATCCAAATTGTTCATTCCTTCTTGTTTTAATAAATTAAGTACGAAGGTTTTATTTTGTTTTGTTTTATTTCAGTTGCTATTTGCATGGGAGTTCAATAGTATTATTTAAGCAAGAGATCCTGGTAGACATTCAAGCAAATGGGACTAATGTCTTCAAAACAAAATGTGTACTGAGAAGACCATTTGATATTAACGCAGTGAGTCTTGGGAAGTAACGCACTGAGAAAGCCTTAAGCTTTTTCTTATTTCTCAGGGTGGCACACTTTAACCTGTATCTGGAACTCTGTCCCATTTGCAAGTGGCACACTGCAATAGAACAACATTCCTGCAGCGCTGGCTGAGCCCACACACCAGTGGTAGACCCTGCCACTCTCACCAAGTATATTTGTTGAGAAGGGAATGTCAATGCGAAGAGAGTGCATATTCTTTTAGGAAGGTGATAACATTGCCAAAGATGTGTAAGTTATATTATATATATATATTTTTTTATTATTATATTAAGTTATATTATTAAATATTTAAAGACATTGCACAATAAAAATGTGAATAAAAAAGTTAGAAGGTGGACAGTAATAAGAAATTATAACTACTGAATTCATCTGTTTTGTTTGACATTATCGAGCAAATTGACTAGAGATGGAGAAACGGTAAGGGAAGAAGTAGCATGTTGTAATTTGTCAAGTTATTAATAATACCAGGTAACTTTTTTGTAAAAACATTGCCAATCTGTATATGTTACACATATCAATCACAAATCAATAGGCATTTTTTCTATCATGTCTATTTTATCCTGTTGGTATTGTATTTACCCCCGATCCACAGAATCGACCAAGGCCCACTGCTGTTGAATCGAGACCGTCAAAGAGCTCAACATAGTCATAGCCACAGTCAGCTTCTTCTTCCACTTCAAAAATCTGGAAGGATAACTCGAGTCGAGAGCCCCGTTCTGACACTAGCAGCCATTCACAGTCGATTTGTCCTGGGTAGTTGTTATCACCAAACTGAGCATGTGAGTACAGATCTCTGGGTTTTGATTCTGCTTTCAGTCGGCCACCACACTCTGCCCAGGAAAGAAAAATGAAAGAAGTAAGCTCGATAAGGCTTAACAGGTGCAATTTCAATTTCAGTGGAGTTTAACCATTCTCTAACTTCTGTATTCATTGCTATCATCAGGTATGTTTACCATAATTGCTGAGTCAGATGGTGTAATGGATACTGGCACAGGCCCTGGACACACTGCAGGGTTGGAATCTCAGCTCCAACACCTACTAGCTCAGCGACTTTGGATGAGTGTCATCACTTCTCTGATCCATAGTTTTCTCAAGGGTAAAATGCAGATGACAATAATAGTACCAATCTCAGTGGGTTTTGAGGATTTAATCAATATATGAAAATCACTTAAAACAGTGCCTGCCATATAATAACTCTCAATAAATAATTTTAATTGTTATTCCTCTTATTGTTTTTAGTCCCAAATAACTATCTTCATGGAGAAAAATTCAATGTCTTAAACTGAGTTTAATCTTAATAATTTAAGAGCCTAGAATCCAAAGCAATAACTTTAAAACCAAAAATATATATAAAACCCCTGTGTGTGTGTTTGCATTATCTAGAATTCTCTATATAGAATATATAAAATAGTATTACTTTACTTAGGTAGAATATTTATCTAACTTGGTTAGGAAAAACATAGACACATCATTAATTATAGTTACCTTTACAGTTCCAGGACCTATTCAGTTATATTTTGTTTTCGTAATAAATAAAAAATTTTAAATGCTCTTTTTACAGCTTGTTTTTCAGAGAAATATCAATAAACGTATGCTCCACCAGTTACTGCCTATGTCACTAGAGGTAAATATGACAGATAAATAAATGAGTGTGCATAAAAATTTAAAGTTAGTGTAATTTAAAGAATAAAAGTTTCCAAAAAATTTGCTCAGGAACTCTTTGCAGTTAGAGCCCCAAAACTTTATAATAACTAGAGATTAAATAAAGGCGGCAGAAGTCCAACACACATGCAAACGTGTGGCTGGGAGTGGGAGGCAACAAAGAATAGAGTAAAGAACGAAAAGTATTAGGAGAAAGTAGAGTTTCTTTCTGTCCCTGTTTGTGAAGGACTGAGAGGTTCTGGGAAGTAGTAATTTCAGTACTAAAACCAGGAAAGTCTCAGGAAAACTGGGATGATTAGGAAGGGACAAAAATTCACTGTGGAAAGATCTGGACAAACTAAGCCACCGAATATCAAAACACAACTGTAACACTCTCGTGGTCGTTTGGGAGCAGACAGGCCTTGGCAGCACCCTGTAAAGATGGATTAGGAGCTAAATTCTTACTTGGATTTTTCAGATTTGTATGTGGTTTACCCACACTGTGGTTTGGCGATTTTAAATAACTAAATATTTCTGAATTCCCAGATATGGAACTCCATTCAGATATCTCTGAATTCGTGGGCTCAACAAACCCTATGCACATAGTCACAGACAACTGCACATTCAGAGACCTTTGTGTGACTAACGTATGAAAGAATTTCCCACTAGGGTTCTGGTCATGAGAATGGCTTCCCCACGGGGCTGTGTTACATGATGAATCTAAAGGTCGCTCTGTCTTCTAGATGTAGGTGTGGCATCTTGCACAATCTAGTGATAGAGGTGCCACTATTGCAAATGCAAATTTCGAAGATACACATGTGCTGGAACCACCATGGAAGGCTGGATACCAATCAGTCTGGGATATAGTCTCTTGAGTCCTGCAGACTGGAAGCCAAGCATCTTCCTTTTTCCACCATAATGCTTCTCTTATTTCACTAACTCCATGAATTTCTGTCTTCTCCCTGTGACTCAACAACTCAGCCAAACTGCCTGGGTCCAAATTTGAGCTCTGCCCTTCATCAGCTGTGGGACTTTGTTCTACACTTCACTTCTAAAATGGGAATCACACATAATACTCACATCATAGGGTCTAGATGTAGAGTGAATGGGTTAATATATGTAAATGCTTGAAAGGTGCCTGGCACATAGGAAAAACCATATAAGTGTAAACTATCATTACTGTTATTATTTTCCAAAGAGACTATCTAAATACCATCATCTGTACTTCTGGGGATCCACTCAAGTATGAAATGAAAAGCCAGAAAAACTGAAAAACAATTTAAAACACTATTAATCCGCTATCAGAAGGGAAAAAATTTCTTTTTTGAAGGCCAAGAAAATATTTTGTGAAAAATATTTCTGAATTCAATATACAAATATATAAACCAGTGCAGTCCCACTTACAGATTTTTAGAAGTTCTACCTATTCTCAAAGTTTGACATAATTGACAGATCTTTTTTCTTTTCAGCTTTTGAAAAACTGTCGGTGCTTGTATGACTTTTCTTTCACAGCCCAGAAAAGGCTGCAGCGGGGTGGACTGTGCGATAGGGAAGAGGCATAGGCTTCTGTGTGCCTGCTTTGCACAGACAAAGTAGCCAAACAAAGACCAGGAGCCAGAAGAGACAATTCTCTGCCAGCCCAGCTTGGAACAAAAATCAGGGAGGAAATGAAGTAGTGAACAAAATGGGAAAAGAGATTTCACAAAGTGTTTGTGAATCTGAAAGGACAGTAAGGCAACATTATTCAATTTTAGTGAAGGCTTCTAGAAAATGGCATACGTTCAAAAACAAATGACTTAAATTACGTTTAAGGATGACTTAAAATGTTTCAAAAAGTTCCCCTGTTTTCGTTGATCTGTTTCAGTGCATAACTGCATTCCTATGGGTCACTGCTCAAACTGATAAATCTGGAATTAATTTTCCAACCGTGGGAAAAAAAAGAGAGAATTTACTCTGCAGGATAAATATTTTCAGGATGAACATTTGAATATTATATGCACAAGAGGTGTCATTTTAATATACCCTCAGAGAAATTTCATGAGCAGAAAATAATAGGCAGCATGAGAGCAAGGGTTTATGAGTATTTTTGAGAATTCTAGTGGCTATTCTTCAAAATATGGTTCAATATATCATTTAACATGGTCCCTTTAAAATAAAATTTTTAAATTGAGTAAATGCATTTCCTGCAAATATCCCTATTCATTTACCAAGTCAGGAAAATATAAAAGCAGCAGTTCAGCACGTCAGCGTATCATTTTTAAGTCAACTGTTGGAAATACCTCACAAGCTACTGGAGCATCTTCTACAGAATTCTGGGAAATGGAAAATGAAGCTGAATATGAAAGGTAACAAGAAGGGAAGAGAAGCCCGGGGGTTGCCTTCATTTTAATTTGGAAAGACACATTTGTTTATTTCCTGGTAATGTGTTAAGTTCTCGGAAAGGTCCTGTAATTTGACCCATAAATGCTTTTAGTGGGCATTCTAATTTAATTGAGTTAGATCAAAATAATTTCCTTTCTAAGGAGCTTAATAATACATTATTTGCTTTTTAAACATCATTGACAGATAGTGTGATGCTTTATGCTGCAGAAAAGAAGTTTTACCAGAAAATGCCATGTTTTTAAATATTATTTTCTATCCACGTTTCATCTCTTCTTCTGTATTTTAGCTGTATCCTCTAAGTGAATACACAGGGTATATTTTTAGCTGAAAGATTTGCTTCCTTCAATTAGTTTATTTAAGGCTGGAGGAATACCATTCATTACCTGAGTGAAATAAATTTGGATCTCCATGAATTTGGATCTACTGTCAGGGGAAAAAAGGCCTCTCTCCAATAAAGTCCTTTCCCCATGGATTTGGACAGTATTACTTATGAAAAAGTAGCCATAATCACCTGGTTTCAAAATTCATTATGTTGGAAACTTTTAAAATTATATACGGAATTATAAATTCTGTATTATAAAATTAAAATTGTATATAGAAATATAAATTTACTGAAGCAAATTAAAATGTTTACTTCAGGGCCCATCAATAATAGCCACGTGTATTCTAGAAAGCAGTAAATAATGCATCAGCAATTTATAAATGTAGCAAAAGTTGACAGATGTGGCACTGGACTTGGCTATCTTGTCAGTAGAAACTGAAAATTGGAACTTAAAAAACTTCTGAAAATCAGAAGTTTAACTTATCAGACCGTTAAGCTGTCCACAGGCAGGAATTTCTTCTATTTTCCCATAAATTCCCACAAATTCATAATTTTTCCCTAGAAATTGCTAATGCCTTATAGTATCTATCCAAAGCACATGCCAAATAAATATCTGATGAAAGACTATGGAATAAACTTGATAAGGAGAAAGTTTTGAGGAGAAATAAGTAGTAGGCAGTTCATAAGAATATTTCAGCATGTATGGCTACTAGAAAGTAACAGTAAGAAATAAATTTACCCCAAAATTCTAAGACAGTTGGTTAAGTGATGGCAAAAATTTATACATGAAGAGAAAAAACCCCACAAACAAACAGATAATGCCAAAACTTTTGACAAGAACAAATGAGCAAGAGTTGGGAAGCCAGGATTCTAATTCCAACTGTTATTTTTTGTGCTACTTTGGTCGTTATTTAAGTTTTAGTCTCAGAATCCTCATTTTTGAGATGATAGAGCTGGATTAAACAATATCACGGCACATTTTGCATGACAAAATTGCACTGAGGTTGCTCATGAGGGTATTTGAATGGAGGTGACCTTAATAGGGAAATAAAATTAGCCTAGTCAGTTAGACACTTTGAACAGAGGATTTGTTCAAAACTTATCTAAGGAAGCATTCAGTCTCTATCTATTGCTTCAAATAACAGTGACCTAGTTTTGTATTGGTTTTCTTCCTAATCCAAAATTGGTACATTAAGAGAAAATATACTATCGTGGAAGGTGTACAAGAGTACATGAGCCTTGCAGACAGAATTAGGATAAAATCTAGGCTTTGACATAATTTTGGAAGTCTTTGTAAATTAACTAATTATCTAGATTTTCAATTTCTTTATTTGGAAAATGAAGACACTAACACCTTCATCATACAGTTCTTTTGAACATTCAATGTTTGTAAAGTGTATATAAAGTATACGTGTGCCTAAAATTAAGTGTATGTTATATATACCATTGGAGGTCTTTTATAGTATAATTAGATCCAACCAATGGATTCTTCATGGTAATATAAACACTGCAAATAGGGTCCATGAGCAGAAGCCATGCAAATTAAGGAGTCATGGAGTTTTACAGCTGTAAGAAGCCTTGAGGTTATTATTTCACAGAGGAAGAAACTGAGACCCAAAGAAATTATCTTTTTCAAAGGTAATGGCACAGTTGGATCAAAAACACAGATGTACCAACACAATGGATCATAATATAATCTTAATCCTTCCACTCATGAAGGGTAAAAAGAGAAGCTTTTTTCCCATAAAAGGAAATTTTTATTACACTAAAAATGGATAATTTATATATAGATAATTTTAAATACTAGAGCATCAACTATTTCAAGAGGTTTTTTTTTTCTTTCCTTTTTTTTTTTTGATTGGCACCTGAGCTAACATCTTTGTCATTCTCCTTTTTTTCTCTTCTTCTTCTCTCCAAAGCCCCCACAGTACATAGTTGTATATTCTAGTTGTGTGCACCTATGGTTGTGCTGTGTGGGACACCACCTCAACATGGCCTGATGAGTGGTGCCATGTCTGCGCCCAGGATCTGAACCGGCGAAACCCTGGGCTGCTCAAGCACTTAACCACTAGGCCCCGGGCCGGCCTCAGGAGTTTTGACCGCATATTTTCACACTGAATTCTTAGAACCGGTGATAGGATATTAAAAAATATATACATATATATGCCATGAACTCTGTGATGGCATGTGAACTCTGTGATGAGAAAAATATCAATGAAATAATAGGATTCCAAATTTTCCACCTTCAATACATGACTAGTTATCAGGAAGATATTTAAAGAGTAAATGTCACATGTATGGAAAATCCTTCATTAATGTGAAATTTCTATGGTATAGGAAGGTTTTTCTCAAACCAAAATACTTATATTAATCATGGAAAATAATTAATGAGTATTATTAACGAGTCCAATCATTAATTACTACTATGAATCAGCTCAATATCCTAACAAGTAATATCCACTCTCTCACAATATGAAGCTAAGGTTCATAATAAAATATACTAGAGTGAAAAATAATATTGGGCAATGGAATAATTAAAATTTTGACTTCTAAAACAAAATGAAACAAAAGGAAAACAAAAGCAATCAGCAGGAAACCATGAGAAAAATGACTGCATTAAAATTGTTTCAGGGATGAATCCATAGACTATCCTACTATGTTTGACACCAAGATGTTCTCTCCAGTGGCTTAATAGTCTATGCGTTGGGAATGCCACTAGATGTCACCATAAGCCAAATGACTCTAGTAAATAACTGAACAAAATAAAAAACTGAACAAAAAAAGGACATTTCCTATATATTTATGGAACATATTACTAAAATATAAAATTATAAAAAATGTTATTCAACATTTTGCTGAAATTTTTCCATATTTTTCTAAATTATATTTATTTCTTAAAGACTTCCAGAATACCTATAAATATGTAAGAGTCATACTAAGGAACAAGATCAGGGAAAAGATTGTGTTGCATACCAAATAAAAGGGGGGAAAAATGACGCTCGGTAAAACAGAGGGATAATTCTCAAATTTGATTTACAAAAATAGATATATTAATGCAAAAGCTAGCTAAACCGGGTAAGGTGTTAGAGAAAACATTTTTTGAATACCTAACTATAGATTTCTGTCTGTTAAATACAACATATTAATCAAACTGCTAAAGTTAATATGAAATACATTATACAAATATTTAGAAACAGTTCCAAGTGATCACACTGCATTGAACAAGAATTAGACCGAAGTATTAGGTTTCTTTCTAAATGTTTAACAACTACAAAGATATTTAGGCAGGCTGCTACATGGTTCTCACAGTGCATTAGAATCAGAATACAGAAATACTTCACGCAGTGCTTCAGCGAGATTTCTTCTGCTGAACCTGGAGATTCATTTATTATCCCGTATGGAATCCACTGTGTTCACTCGAAGAGAAACCTGGATCTTTTGAAAAGAGAAGCATGGCCCTAATTTACTGACCTGTAGAATGTGTAGCTTGAAAGCCTTTTCTTTGAACAGATGCATCAGAAACAAACCGAACAAACATTTTATTGCCAGTAGCCACAAGGGGCTCTGGTATCTTGTTGCCACATAGTCGTCCAAGGATTGGCGATTTTTCCGTTTCTCCATCAAATACTTCCAAGTGATCATAAGCACATTCTTGATGCTGCTCAATCTCAAACTCACTAAAGGCCTATTAAAAAAAGAAAGAAAAAAGAAGGAAAGAAAAGGAAAAACAAAAAGCCGCATATCACTCAAATGGGTTCTTCTCTTTGGAGCAGAAATCCAGATCACTAAAATATGTTCAGGCATACAAATGATTTAATTCATAGTGTACATTATTGAAAGGGGCGTAAAATCAATAGAATGTAAAATCTCTGGAAAAACATAACGAGGGAAACAAGTAATAACTCCATGTGAAATTCTACCATTCAGCTATTGCAACTAATTCTATTAATGCAATTAAATCTACTCCAGAATTTAGATGAATTATAATAACAAAGTGATATTTTAGTCTGAATTTAATTCTGAATTTTTTCTGAATACATCAGAAAATTTTAAGCAATTATATTAAAAGATTGATTCCTTCTGGTTTTGATGATGATAAACTATCAAACATCCCCCTACCTTTGGACACTTAAGCTATGAAGAAAACTTCATAAAAATACTTATTATATTTTCATAAAAGTTAAATGCAGTAAATCTTAATAGAATAACTAAAACAAAGGGAATTTTCACTATATATTTCTTTATTTAAATCTTATAACTCATTTTATTAGAGAACACTAATATGACTTTAGGATAGATTTTTTTAATTTACTTTTCAGACATATGGTACACTTACTTTAATATTTTGGGTCCTGCAAAGTTTAGTATGTTTTGTCATTTAAAGTCATTCTAATTTACCTGTGTAATAATTTTTATGGTAAGTCTTAACAAATTCTTAAAGTAAAAATTCTTTAAATGCATAACAGTTTAATATCACAAAGGAAAGTTTAATTGAGATGGACTGAAAATAACATTTGTCCAAACTGTTGATAATTCCAGGAATTCTAGGTTATTTGCCATTGCCAATTAAGGCCTTTTCCTTTCCCCAGAAAAACCACCATATAATGAAGAAATAAACCATCACTACTACTTAAGTCTATAGAGCAAAGCTAAAAATATATAAAGAAAATAAACCTGAAGAAATATAAAATATGCTTGAAAATTCATTAATTTTGCTCCAATCTCTGAAGCATAAGGTAATTGCACAAGAACTTTTTACAAACATGTTTTCTTTAATGCAATTTTGTGAACTGATCATAATTCTCAGTTTAATGAAGACACATTTTGTCACGTTGGAAGAAAAAAAGTGACTAAAAATCGTTCTCCTTTAGTGCTCGCCACAATTGTCTACTCCATACCACACCACGGTGTACTAACACTTCTGACTTTGGAGGAGTAAGGAAAGAAAAGAAAGAACCAATTTATATTAATTAGGGAGTTGGAGAAAGGAATGAAAAGTACTTAAAAGAAGAAACAAAAGAAAAGAAAGAAGACTGATCTCTCACATCTTATTCCACTTCACCCTTCTTAAAAAGTACAGATTAAAATGTTATAACCAATAAGCATTAAAGAATCGTTATTTGTTAAAATCATCATAGGTAAAAAGGAACGTTCACTTCATTCAACCAAAGATACTGAATAGTCCAAACAAAAGTAAATACGGCACAAAGAATTTCACGAGAAACTAAAAACAGTATGGGAAAATATAATGAACAAAGAGACTTTAGCAGAGTTTACTTATCCTAAAGCACAACATTCAAAGTAGGAGATCACTGATGGAGTTTGTTGCTTATTAATCACTGTAATCCAGTGGGACAGAGTAGAGCAGACACAGTGCAAGGGACATAGAAGACTCTGAATGGATGGCTCACTGGATGTCTGGATAAGTCTGTTCATTCATTTACCTACCTACCTGTGCCATGTTTATGGCCAACCCCAGGGATGGAAATGCTGTATAAGTGGCAGATGGAAACTTCTGGTTTGCTGCTCTCATGAGATGGTACTCAGTCAGCTTCTATAATCATTGTGTACACACATGACAGTCTTAAGATCAGTTTATAACTATTAGGAAACCACTAAGAGAAAATTGCCTTAACTGTACCCAGAGTTCTTTATTAAATATGAAACCAAGCTTCTGAATTATAAGATCAATATTATTTCAAGAGGAAAATAACAATAACTGGAAACCATTGCATGTTGAGTCATTGTCTCTTTTGAATGAGATTTAGAGTCATTCATCTATAAACATAAAGAGCACAGAAACCTACTGTGTAGAAGAGAAAATTCTAAGAATAATGGGAGTAACGGCATTCTAAAGCATATCCTTCAAGTGAAAGGTGAAAATGAGATCAGAATTTACAGACCACACATGTTCAGTCCATTGATTGGTCCATTGAAAACTAAGTGAATGAGATAACTAAATGACTACTTCACTCCCTAATGAAATGCAGGATGTCTGGAGTAAATCATAACATCTGTTTTACAGAACAGAGCAACACCACACAAAGTGGCATTGAGCTGGTGGGCTGACACCTGGTCTGGAGCCAACTGACTCCAGCTTTTTATCAAATTACTAATGGAAGCAGACTGACTCTGTAAGAGTCAAATTAGGCAAAGGTTTTGTAGCTGACATATTCTCAAGCAATGCAAACAACTCTCATTCATTAAGGTATTAATGAATTTTCCTCTTGGAATTGGTAGCAGCTTCTTAGGTCAACAGCAAAGATTGGGTGGTCTTTCCCAGAAGTCAGCCTAAGCCAAATGCTCCACTGCACACAGGCAAAAGTGTGACTAACTCACATGCTGAGATCTCATAAATCTGGCCCTTAATATCATAGAGACATGCACATAGAGAGACCTCCATGTATAG
This sequence comes from Equus przewalskii, assembly GCF_037783145.1. Lineage (NCBI taxonomy): Eukaryota > Metazoa > Chordata > Mammalia > Perissodactyla > Equidae > Equus > Equus przewalskii. The sequence continues at coordinate 69,098,128 of NC_091832.1, forward strand.
TGACTTTGCATCAATAAAAGATATGTCTAAGACATAGAAAGGTATTATAAGACCCTATGGGAAATTAGAAGATCTTTAAAAATACTTTTTAGAGTTCCCAAAGTGAAGTGAGATACACAATTTATTACTTTATTCTATGACACATGCTAAGACATGAATCTCTATATCTAAACGATGCAGAATGTGAAAATTTCCAGCCACCAGGAACCAATACCAGAGAAATATGCCCTCCCACCTCACCCCCACAGAAGACACTTAGGTTCCCAAAAAGTCCTTCAACTTCACAATGAGGACAGGACAACTAGCAAAGCTGATGTATGGACCTTTAAGGAACTCCGATTTCTGCTGAAACATTGCCTTCTCTTTTAGGACTTTTAAATATTTTTCTTAAGCATTTATGCTAAGACTTTATGGACATTTTGGTATTCAAACATTTAAACCTTACTCATTCCATGATTATATTTCTATGACTTTAAAGTTTCTAATTTAGGTTTTAGAAAGACCAGAAAAGCAAATAACAGTGAGCTCTAGCCAGAAATCCTAATGTATTTCCCACAACGCAAACTAAGAGATTAAGGAGTCTCATTCAAAAGAAATGAAATTGAACTCTCATTTTAGGCTGCAGAAAGAATAACTGTGTTTCTGGAACACCCAAGCAAGCCTAATCTACCTAGCTGGCCACCAGCCAGGCTTCCATATGCAGCCCCCTCATAGGAACATATGTAAAGGTGGTTTTATTGAAAATGCAGGCACTGGTTAAAGGATAAGGAAATTTGGAGTCACTATGTATATTCACAAAGGACAAGATAATAAAATGATAGAGCTTAATGCGGAAATAAAATTTACCATTTAAAGTAAGAGAATTAAAGAGACTGATGCAATTCGAGCAGCTGTGAGATAAGATTCAGAGCTCCCTAGTCCTAGCCATCCTTTGCCTTTTCCTGTCTTTGGTAAGAACTGTCATTTGGTTTCCCACAAGATATTGGAAGGATTAGAGGCCACTGGAAAAAATGGCACAGTGGAATACAAACCCCAGTCTTCTGATTCAAAAGACCTTTTCTTTCCCATGAGTCCTCTATAACTGCGATCAAATATAGTTTTTATGGATTTATGGTGGAGAATTATGTAACACTTGTGGGTATTTTTGTTTTCAAAATATCCCATATATGAAGCTGTAAACTGCATCTATATAACTTGGCAAAACTCTAGGATATGATAAATCAAATAAAAATGACATAAGTACATTAGCTTACTGCTGTATGTTCCTGTACTTGGAACTTTCTTTTTGTTTGTTTGTTTTGTTTTATTTTGGTTTTGATGGAGAGTGGTTCAAAATAAGAAAAAAGTACCAAAAATTTAATGATCAGTTGAGTCTCTCAGAACCAAGACAGGATGAAGCCAAGAATAATAGATCCTTCTCCTTATTCATTCAGAACTTTATCCCTTTTCAAGTAAGAAGACTTTTTCCAAGTATCTTTTGACCAAGCGTTTTTTTACTTCAAAGCTATTATCGTGCAGTCAGCATCTCATAATTAAACACACATACACACTGAAACCAAAGCAAATGGATTAGTTTCCTATTGCTGCTGTAGCAAATTACCACAAACTAAGTGGCTGAAAGCAACACAAACTTATTGTCCTAGATCTGTGGAAGTCAGCAGTCTAAAATGGTCTGTGTTACTTCTAGAGGTCTTGGTTGAGAATCTATTTCCTTGCTTTTTCCCAGCTTCTAAAGGCTGCGCTTATCAAGCCAACAGTATAGCATCTTCTCTCCTCTCTGACCTCCTGCCTTCCTCTTATGTAATCACCCTTGTGATACCATCAAGCCCACTCAGATATTCCAGAATAATCTCTCCATTTCAACATCCTTAATTTAACCACAGTTCCTTTTGCCGGCTAAGGTAATATATACGCAAGTTCTGGGGACTAGGACATGGGCATCTTCGGGGGGTGGAGAGTATTATTCTGCCTCCCACAGAAAGTAAGGCCAAATGTTTTCACTCCGATTTTTAGGAAAAATGAGCACAAACCCTTAGGACTTCATGATTTCAAACTCTTCTACCCCTGACCTTCTTAGCTTGGATCAACGAACTAAATCCCTCAGGGAAAATATGGTGTGCAGCCTGTTTTTATAATTAAACTTTTATTGGAACACAACTAGATCCATTCATTTGTGTGTTGTCTATGGCTGCTTTAACACTAAAACGGCAGAATTAAATTGTGACAGAGATCACACAGTCTACAAAATCTATAATGTTTACTATCTGGCCCTTTAAAGGAAAAGTTTCCTGACAAGAAATCCTTAGTTACATTTTCAATTGTTAGAACTGAATTTCAAATTCATAAGGCTACCCCAAAACTTGATCATGGTTGAGTTATTCAATAAAATGGTGTATGATTTTTATTATTAATCATTACCATAATTATGATTACTATTTGGATATCATAACATATACATACACACATCATAACATATACATCAATGTTTATTGGCATTTAATAAGCACTATGCCAAATATGTTCTATATGAGTTCATTTAGTACACACACAAAATTCATGAGTATTAACTCCAATTTCCAGACGAAGAAATCAAGGCTTTAAAAGGATACCTTCCCAAGATAACGTGGCTAGTAAGTAGAAGTGCTAAGATCTAGACTCAAATCTTTTTGGGTTTAAAATATATGTTCCTAATCCCTCCATAGTTCTCTGAGTTTTCTTTTTAACTTTGTCCTACTAAGATGATTGTTTTCCATTTAAATTATTATATATGTGCACATACGCATTTATAGATTATACACCTACAGCAATTATAGATCTATTTCCTCTCTGATGCAGGATGCTCTAAAGAAAAAATAAGATTAAATGTAGAGACTGAATGCCTGAGTTTGAATGTATTAAGACCCTACTAGCTTTATAAACTTGCCAAGTCACCTAAACTGCCTAAGACTGCCTCCTTATCTATAAGCGTCATTTATGATATCAACTTAAGATGATATACATGATACCACTTTGAAACCGTTAGGCACTATGCACACATTAGTTCTCAGTGCTGTTTAGCCCAAGCACAGTTTTGTGAGATACAAGAAGTGCCCAGTCAAGCTACATTTTACTATTTGGAGACTACTTTGAAGAAATGGAAAACTTAAGAACATCTGTATATTTTTTTGTAGAATTACATATGAGAGAGTGCCTATTTTAGAATTTTTTAAAGGACAGTCCTAGGCTCTCTGGATCCCAGTTCTCTAGCTTACTACATTTATATGAAGATAGTAATCCTGAGTTTTATAAAGATCAGAGCATATATCAGAAAAGGTATATGCAAGAATACAAAAAAATCCTCAAGAACCAATACACTTGCTCATAAATGCACCTCTACTTAATCTTCATATTTATCTTTATAAGAGGAAATTCATGATGTAAGGACAAAAATTAATGAGTATGTTTATTATGTAGTATAGACATAATTTAAATCATTATTATATTCAAACTGCTGTTTTATATTACTGGATGGTATTTACTGTGGCCTCAATAAAATCACCTTTAAATACTTCCTGTTTATGTACTAGGTAGTATACTTCAACCCAATAGTATTTTACCTACACATTCCAGAATTTACCTAGAGCAAACTTAGGTCAGGAGAGTATAAGCAATAACTCACTTGTGTTATCTTTACTTCCCTGACTATGTCCAGTCTCGCGTATTCAAATGCGTGTGTGGGATTAAAGATGGCTACATATTCTTTGTTACTCCTCCCATTGAGAGATGTTCAATTCTCTTCCCCTTCAATCTTGGCCAGGCTTTGTGATTTGCTTTAACAACAGAACATGCAGGGGTCACGTGCAGGGTCTTCTGAGGCATTCCCTCGGACATGTTGAAATACTCTGTGGGGACTCAGAACTGCCACGTGAAGAGTATGGCTCCCCTGAGACCACCATGCTAGAAGGGTCACACGTAGGTGCTCTGACTCTTCCAGCTGAATCAGCCTTCGAGTCCTCCCCACCAGCATGACAGACACACAAACCAGAACATTCCCCAGGTGACTATCACTGGCTGATTTCAATCAATGCCGTGGGCAACAGAAGAACTGCCAGCAAAGGACTACTCAAATCATGACTCCTTTCTCCTCAAACCATGGGATATAATAAAATGGTGCTTGTTTTGAGCCATGAGATTTTGGTTTAGTTTATTATGAAGCCATACATAACTAGAATAGTGCATAAAAGAGAATAACTGCATTATGATGCCAAAAGTCTTCAATTTCTGTACATCTGTAATAAACTGAACAATATTGATAGTTCAGGCCTTACATTATTGTTCAGTAATATACATTAGATATAGATATTCACACTGTGAACTGACTATAATTATGGTAAATAAATACTATGTACAAGAATGCTGGTATCTCACAAAAGACACTGAATTTTATTGTAATTCCTCTTAGTCTGTAATTGCAAGATTATCTAAATAACCTTAATATTTCTAGTGTTAAACCAATTAACTAAAATAATAGTTATCTCAGACATAGTGAAAGAAGGCTTGCTTATCACTCCAAGCCACTACTTGCATGTCACACAACACAACCTGTAACAAATTAAAGGAATATTTAGATTAGAAAGAACAGTAAGCCTTTCAAAATTCATAAACAAGGTGGGTTTGTTTTTTTTATATCTCATGAAAATGTCTTCAGGGACAATTTCCTCTTCTTGGTTCTATATGAATAGGTAAAACATTTATAAATGTTTCCTTATTTTTCCATACAGCCTATGGTAGGAGGAGTAACAATCTACCAGTTGTCAAGAAAGTTTCATGGTGTGCACAGGAACACCAAATGTTTTCCTTGCCTTTCCTCTTTGCCCCGGCCCATTAAGAGACTAGCTTGTAACTAAGTATCTATCAGAAGCTCTTGGCCTAAGGGGATTAAGAATTCATAATTTTCCAAGTTTCCTTGGAATCCATTTTCTAAATTCAGTTTGGGCTCAAGTTCTTACATGAAAATTAAGGCTCCTAAAGAAACCAAGCAAAATGCATTTATTTTAATCAATGTATCGTCTTGATGAAATCTCCTTTATAATAAATGTCAAAGGTAGGTGACATAGGTAGGTGACTGAATAGTTTGAACTGGTATAGTAAACAGCATTGGCCAAGTGTCCATTGGCTGATATCTGCAATTGATAGTGATTACAATTTTAAAGTTGATAAGATTAGTTAACAGTTATATTATAAGCGGGAAGACAATCATAGTGAACATAAGCAACAATATCAAAATAGTAAGAGTTAAAAAATATGGAACTAAAATATCATGTGAATTTGGTAGCTGATCTGTTGTGACACACTTGCTACTGATCCTGATTCTTCAAGTGATATTGAGAGTTAGGTTTCATATGAACATGATTAATGGGATATGAGAGTGGAATCAGTATTCTGCTCTGATTCAGAAACTTTGGAGTGGAAAAAAATATGTATTTTCACAAGTATTCCAGGTAATTCTGATAAATGCTAATATTTGAGAAAACTTGGCTTAGACTGTAGCTACTTCGACAAAGATCAAAAAATCAAATATTAAAACAAAGATCAAAATTTGCATTAAAGCTCTCATTTTCCTTTAGAAAATACTTTCTTAGGATACCAGTAAATATGACCACTGTTGAACAGACATGCTTTATTCCCTGATCCTCAAGTGGAATATTTGCATGAAAAATGAAGTCTGAAATTTGTGAAGGAACAGATTGTCCTAGAATTGAAAGGGGTGTTCAATAAGCTGAAAGGTATATAATTAAGAACAAATAACGTATTGCCATTTTTCAAATTGAGGTATATCAGGAGTTCTATTTCCCCTTGGACATAGAAAGCTGGAACTAGTGTCGCTTCTACCCTAAAAAGAAAAATCCATGTAAACTGAAAAAAATCACAACCTCGCTGAACACATCAAAGAGCTGAAGTCCCTAGTCAACCAAGCAGTTATCAAATCCACTGAATCTCAGGTCCCTCAAAGGAGAGATGAGACACAAGCACCTGCTCAACAGTGACTACAGGAGGAAGAGATGCTGGGTGCCATACAACTAAGTAAGAAGCATTCAGCTTTAATTTTTGATGGATTGGTGAAGGTCAGGTATGGACTAGGGTAAGAGTATAGAATTCCTGGCAGCTGCAGCCACAGGGGGAGTTTGCACCTACTCACAGACTCTTCTCCTTGGACCTCAATCTCCTGCTCATGAGAAATATTGTGGGCAGAGCAGGAGATGCTCAAGTGCCTTTCTTAGTGTTGAAGTCTTGGAGGGGGGAAGTGGTCGCGGCTGTGAGAAAAGCATGAAGCCCTGCTGCAACCCTTCTCTGGAAAACAAAGCCTTAAGCCTCTGGGGAGGAGCAGAAAACCCTGTCACCACTAGGACAAAGGTACAGACCAACTGTAGCCAGTGGAAAGGTTAAAAAAAATCACTTCTACCCTTGGGAACGTCCTGGACATAGGATTCTGTACTACTAACACTAGAGATCTTCTACAACTGGGAGAAGGAAAAGAAACTCTCCTGTGGAAGACCAAACAAAGCTGTAAGATGGAATTTGGCTGCCACAGAGAGAAGAGGCAGGATCATGGAGAAAGGCAACCTCTAAGATCTAAACACAACACACAGAGCCTGTCTAAGGTGGAGGTTGTACTAAAACAATAGAGAGCTCCTTGCCCTCACCACCAGACAAGCATGCACTAAGAACAAGCATTTGCAGTCTACCACTGAGGGAGAGAAAAAAGTGCGGGGAGGGACAAAACTCATGGTGGAGATGAACGAGGAACCTAAAAATGAAGGAGAAACATCGAGAAAATGCCTCTGAAATCCCAGCCTCCAATCTAAGAAAAAAGAATTTGAAGCCAATGGTGTGCTAAAGCTAATCATAGAAATGAGAAAACCCAAATGCAACTTAACTACTGACTGGGTTTGCTCAACGACACCCTCTGCCACACACACACCTACACCAACAGCCTAACAGAAGAGATGTGTCCACTCCCAGACATAAAGTCTCTACATTTATACACACAATGTTTGGTATTTAATCAAAAATTACATGACACATAAAAAAGCAAGGAAAAAACAACCTGGTGTTAAGAGAGAAAATAATCAACAGAATAGATTTAAACACAACCCCTATGTTTAAACTATCAAATGGAATTTTAAAGTAACTATGATTAATTGGTTAAAGAGTCTAGTGAAAATACAGAAAACATGCAAGAACAGGTGGGAAATTTCAACAGACAGATGGTGTTATGGACTGAATTGTGCCCTCCTTAAATCCAGATATTGAAGCCCTAACCCTCAATGTGACTACATTTGCAGACAGGTCCTTTAGGGAGGTAATTAAGGTAAATGAGATCACAAGGGTGAGGCCCTAATCTCACAGGGCTAGTGTCCTTCTAAGAAGATGAAGAGACATCAGCACTCTCTCTCTTTCCAGGGACACAGAGGAAAGGTCATGTGAGGACACAGCAATGAAGCAGCCATCTACAAGCCAGGAGAAGAGGCCTCCCCAGACACCAACTCTGACTTCTTGATCTTGGACTTGTAGCCTCCAGAACTGTGAGAAAATACATTTTTGTTGTTTTTGCCACTCAGTTTGTGGTATTCTGTTATGGCAGCCTGAGCGAACTAATACAAATGGGAACTACAATAACGAGTCGAATGGAAAAGCTAGAAATAAAAAACATGATAAGAAAAGCAAAAGAATGCCTTTAACAAGTTCATTGGTAGACTCAAAACAGCTGAAAAAACAATTACTAAACTTGAAGATAAGTCCAAAGAAGTTACTCAAACTTAAATTCGAAGAGTGACAAAAAGTGACAGAGCATCCAAGAGTTATGGGATAATATAACACAATCTAGTACACATATGATTTGAATCCCAGGAGAAGTGAGACAATAGTATAGAAGAATTTTGTGAAGAAATAATGGTCAAGAATTTTCAAAAATTCATGACAGTTACCACAATACAGATGCAAGAAATTCAGGGACTTCCAAGAATAATAAAGTACTAAACAGACATACACACGTGCACACACACACACACTTAGTACATTATATTCAAATCACTGATAAAATAAAAATGTTGAATGCAGCCATATGAAAACAGAATCATTGCTTCCACAGGACTAAAACTAAGATTTAAAACAGACTTATTAGAAACTATGAAAGCCAGAAAATAATGGTGGCAGATGTTTAAAGCGCTGACAGGAAAATAAAATTTTCATCCTAGAATTCTATAGCCAATGAAAATATCTTTAAAAAGTGATAGTGCACAGATTTACTCTACACAAAATATAAAAGGAAATTCTTCAGAGAGACAGGATATGATACCAAAGTTTGAATCTGCACACACACAAAAGAATGTCTTTAGGAAAATCCATTTTCCCAACTCCGTTAGCTGACTGCTCTGCTGAAAAGAAGTCTGCCTCTATATCTCAGTGCATAAGCTTCAGATAATGATCCTCTCAATCAGGACCTTGGACAGGACTGGGAAGCAATCAAGTACCTACAGTGCTGTCATCTTAGCATCTAGCATCCTTCCAAAGAGTGGCTCAAATGAACTGATTCTCTGTTTGGAAAGTCATTGACTGATATTTTACAAATGTGGTGATTGGAAGGAACTCATAATAGGAATATGAATGTCTTGATGACTGCCTCTAATTTTATTATAATGCTGCATATGAATAAGGCCTCTTTATTGGCCAAAAAAAAAAAAAAATCCCTGAAGGGAAAGGTTTGAACAGAATTTTAAAGTTAACTTTATGGCTAGACTGGTCCCGTAAACTACCATAGACTGGTAGCCTCATTTTTAAGGCAATTTCTTGTCCTTTACTATGGTGCCACTAGACTATCCTGGGCCTTGCTAGCTGGCATTCCCTTCTGCTTCTGACAACAGGATATAGCAGAAAATTGTTAAAATTTCTACATTCCTATGACTTTCTTTCTTTAAATTCTCCTCTTCAAGTATTCTGTATCCTATAATGGAATTTAATATATACTATCAGATGACCAGGACAGAATGCAAGACACAAAGAACACAGGAAAGAGGACAAACGTTATATTCATATTTGAATTTGGGAGAAGTCTAAGGATATCAGTATCCATCTAAAGAGAGAAATTATATTATGCAAAAATAATATTCCACAAACCACAGGACAAAATTCATTTTAGTATAGAAATATATATGTTTTGGATATGAGGCATATAGAATTGACACAACAGTAGAATTTGCTATACTATATTTAATTAAATACTTATTTAATTGCTTTATTGCTGAATTTCTGATAAATTTTGTTCCGTTATTTATTTTCTCCATTTGGAAACATCATTTCCAAGAATAAAGTAGGAAGTAGAGCCTACTGTTTTGCAGTAACTTTGGTAACACCTTTTAAAGCATCCAGGATAAGAACACGATACAAGACTACACGGCTACCATTACCATCACCTTGATCTAGGAAATTGGATTTATTTAGTGTTAGTAGGAAAGCACAAGAAAGAAAATATTTTCATCTGCCTACTAATTCAATTCAATTCAATTCAATTCAATAAACATCCATTTTATTTCCATGTGTTAGCCATGAAAGACATGGGCAGTCAGCTTAATAGAAAGAAGAAAGATGTGCTCACTTACTAATTTGACTCGATGGCCAGGAGTGGCACTGATTTCCCATGTGCATTCCTTCCTGCTTGGGTACTTGTCTGGCCAGTTGGGACTGGTGATGAAGCCACTTGGACTGTGAATCTTCTGTTCACACTCAGCTGTGCCAGTAACGATAATATCAATCAGTGTGGAAATCTAGCCGAGGATTGTGCCAGCAAGAAAGCAGTCTATTTACCCGCTATCATGCTGAAAGATTTTCCTGAATACTAACTAATCATCACTCTGGTCTCTGTTATCATATTCATCTGCTTTGGCAAACATGTTGCTGAGCATAATCAGGCGATGTTTGTTTTCTTGCTCACATGAAATTAAGTGTTTACAATGAATTATATAAATGCCTAAAAGAAAATGAACTACTTCAAACTGCTGGATCTGTAAGCTCAGATTTTAAAAGAGCAACATATATTGACAATCAAGGATATCAACACTTGGTATGTGCAAAATATTAAATGCAATGCCACAAACAAAAATCAATGGACTATGCCATTTTCAAATCATTTTTTTATTAACAGAAACATCACTTAAAGCTAATTAACATCATTAACCGTATGAATCATGTATTTACATTTTCTCTCTCCCTTAAAGTATACACTTGAATACCTAAACCATCCTTTTAGCTGCTAAAGTAGATTAACCTTAATTTCATCAACATAAAATGAAGCACTAAGGGGCAAAATAAGTGAACAGTTACCAGCCATGGAGATAGCTTCTGAACTAATTTCAAAGAATATCTCATTCAATTGACATGAAATTTCTTTTAGGTTTTTCACAATTCAAATAACTTCGTCATAGAGGGGACCAGTCCATATTGTTAATGTCAAACTTTAAAAATATTTAATAGTCTCAGGCTGTGCTAATTCTATGTGATGTGAGAAGCAGCACCCTACACATCCTGGTTTAGACTGGGAATTATTTGTCATGGATTGTGTATCCCATTCTGAAATACAATTAGGCTCTCAAATTTTCCAAGAAATCTCTTTGGGTAAAATTCTTCATCATATGGACTTAAACACCTATTACACTGCAGGGCTGCACAATGAGGGTAAGATGCCCAACATTATTGTACTGTTGTTGCATTCCTACTACTAGATTTTATCTTAATTGTTGAAGTTTCCGCAGCAAGATTTGGATTTGTAATAGAGGAATACTAAAAGAGATGAAATTTAGCTCCTTTCAAACAATATAGGATCGTGTAGCACAGCAACAGCCTTAAACAGATCCTGTCTCGACAAGGGTTTTCTAAATTCCATTATCTCTGTCCTTGCTTTGCCATATGAAATGTGGAGCCTCCAGGATCTGGCAAAAAGCCTATGAGACAGCCAAGAAGCTCGCTGCTAAACTGTAGAAAGTGCCCCTATGGATAACAAAGGTAAAAGAGAATCCAACCCCTTTGCTAGCAGCAAAATGAACTTTATTAGGGGTACCTGGATATAGTTCTGCCTAAAAGGAAGTTTCCTATAAAATCCTTTCTTGAAAATATTCACTGAAGTGAACAGAGACTTAGGATATCTAAATTGATTTGCTACATCTGAGCCATGAGCTACATGCATACTCTGCAAAAGTTGTCTCTTTTTTTCTCTGAATTCTTTCCATATTTGCAAAATAACTGGGCCTATTCCCCAGCCTGTTGATTTAATAGAACACCAAGTTACAAATATCAGAATCCTCATGAGTTTATGCTCAAACATGAAAGTAAGTAAAGAAAAAAATCCTGCTTGCATATGATTCTGGGCTATGTCATTAGCTCAGTGAAAAAAGGAGAAAACAATCCTGAGACGTGACCATATTTGAATAGAACATAATGAAACAAGGGTCAATTCATGACATTCTGTACTATTTGAATATGCATACAAAGAGTTGCTATCTAATTGTGGTTCTAGGCAAGTACTTACCAATACGCATGTGCTAATGACTAAAGTTACAAAATATGCCTTAGTAATTCTTTCAAAATAGGCATAAATCCAAGTTAAGTAGAAAATTCAAGATCAGACCCTCAAAGGAAGAAGACAGAACTGAATAACTATTTCTTGTTCCCATCTAGCTTATACTGGCTAAGGAGATTAAGATAATTTTTTAAATAAAATCTTGGCGTATTGTAAGGCTTTGGGGCCAAGAACTGGTAGGCTACTATTGTGCTACTAGTATGCTTTTATCTTGGCCCAAACCATGACTTGAAACTTTAAGTGGCACAGTATCTGCCACTTTCAAATGTCTTCCCTCTGGTAGGCATTTGAGTTGATACTCCTGGTATTTAAAGTGGCATCACTCATATAGCACATATATGAGATATTTTGGGGAGGGAAATTAAACCAAATGCAAAGCATTTAGCAGAAGTTAAGTTTAAATATGGAGACTGCTATAAGGTCTGTTCTATAAAGACCTGGTGATAATGTAGTGCTTTTCTGGTTGCCAGATGGCATCATAGCAGCTTCTATGTCTGTTATACAAAGTTATTCTAATGCCACCCATGTGTGAAGTGCAGAACCTTTAGGTAATATGAGGTTTCCAATGGTATGCCTTGGATCTTTAAACACTGCATATATTTTTTTTTGACATTTGAATAGTCAACAATGATATCACTCATTGATATGATTAACTCTACCTGGAAGCAGTGCTTTACCCAAACTTCACGAAACTCTAAACATTGTCGAGAAAAGAACACTCCCCTCATACCTTCCTTGCAGTCATGTTTATTTTCATGCAGCACAAATCCATTACGGCACTGACACACGTAGCTTCCCATTGTGTTGACACACTCGTGTTGACAGCCGCCGTTATCCTTAGAGCACTCGTCTTTGTCTAGCAAAGAGATACCCCCATAGGTTAGTAAGTAGCTTTAAAAACAAAAAACATCACAGGAGAGTCATTTAGTCGTGGTTAACACTGGCAAAGGGTAAACTAAGTCACAGCTTTTCCTGTTCCCAGCATAAAAAACAGAGAAAAAATTGATAGTGTCTTAGTTCTACCCATTCCTTGTTTAGCTTGGAGCCTTGTACCATGAACTGAGTTTCTAAAACAATTTGTGCTAGGATGACACAGTTCTCTTTCACTCCTATGCGGGAGTAGGAGTTTTGAGTAGGAGAAAGGAAATGAATGAATCTTCGTCCAACTAATCCTAAACACTTATGGCTGATTTTTAAAAAATAAACTTAAAATTGTGAGTAGTTTGAATAAATGAGAGAAATGGAAATCCTTCAGTATATCAACCATGGTATATAGACAGAGGCTAAACAAGGTTCTAAGATTTATATGTAATCACTTTAAAAAAAATCACTCAGTATAACTACTGTAGTGGATTTTTTTCATTAACTTTGCAGTTATGCTTAGCATAACGAATCTGGAGATTTCATAATATTCCAAGACAGAAAAAGGAATCGTTAGACTATCCTAAAGAAGAAACTTAATTTATGTAACTTAAATCTACTCCCGCAGACCAGTTATTACTAAGTAATTCCCTCAAAGGGCTTTGAGTGTGCTAGAAGTAAAGATTAGAATAGGAAATAAGAGCTTTAAGAAATAGCCAACAAACTCAGAACAGGGGAAAAAGCCAAACTAGATTAGCAGGCAGTCAATCCAGTGAGAGGCATCAGCCACCGTATTATATTACTCAGCTTGTCATTCCATGGCTGGCTCGTCCATTAAAGTCAAAACTGGCAGATTGCTCCTGACACACATGTATGATGACACCTCACTCAGACTTTCATCACTCCCACAGCAGAGAGAAGAAAAAGGACACATGACAGTCATATCAGAGGTGAGGCTGAATTTAAAATTTACACTGTCAACAGATTTTTCTAGTGAGAATTTGTGAGCTGGTGGAGGCACACTAATAGCAAATGCTATTTTTGCTTTCTTATTAAATCAATATTACTCTATGGAGATGGGTTTAGGAAAGACATTTTTATCAAAGGATCTAATAGCAATGTTTAAGGATCCATCTATTTTTCCCCTTTTGGAGAGTGATTATATGACATAACACACACAAGCTCCTGGGATATATTCAAGCATTGGCAATATCAGAATATCCCAAACACATACAGGCAGTCCCGAAGGGCTAAAGAATATATCTGAATCAATATATCTGTGATTTATGTGTTCTCTACCTACCCTTAACACTTCTATTATACTTTTAAACTTACTATGGAGCCTAAGCAAAAAAAAAAAAAGTAGAATAAAGAAAATTATTCTCCAAAAGAGCATCAAACACCAAAATGTAAAAGAAATCAGAAGTTAATACAGAATTTGCCTTGTAAAATTAATTTTAGAGAAATTTACAATAATTTGCAAGCCCTGTTCCCTTAACTGTATCAGCAGTGAAAATTACAGTGTATGAGTTATGAATGACCTACTCAGAATGGGTGGATAGTAAACCACGCTTCCTACCACCATGGTGTCAGTTACCTGCATTTTCTAATTCAAGACAGCCAAGCAGTAAATGATTTAAATTTATTGTTTTAATGCAACTTTCCAGAGGCTCTTTACTTAAGATGCTTCAGAAAAATACTTCCCCATGCATAGATGTAGAAATACATTTCATCTTTGTTAAATGGAAAGAGCCAATTTAAAAAATTTCTGGTGCCAGGATTACTTGCTCTGAAACAGACACATATTTCCTATGAAAATGTTTACATAATGATCATTTGGTGTACTTAAAACATGATAGAATGAAGGTTAGTTGTACTATAGATCAACCAGACTCTTGAGAGTTGGTTGGAAATCTAACAACCGTAAGCAAAGAAGTTTAGAGAAAACTAGTTCACATTTGCAACTGACTGGTAAACAGATTAACTGCTCAGTGACAAGCCCTATAGTGGCAGGGACTGCCAGAATTGTCCTTTTATTTGGACCTCTTTGGATTGCCATACATGAGAGATCTAAAGTTTTTAAAATAAAACATGAACACAAGTATTACTGTTAAGTTTTTAAATCGACAGTCATTTTATAATAAAAAAATTCAATACTTGAAATGTTTCTAACATTTAAACTTCATTCTACTGGAAATCTCAAGTCACTAGCTTATATATCCAAGAAAAATAATTTTCTTAAGATTTGATATAATCTGACCTGTGGTAATCATAACTAAAGAGAAATAAAGTTAAAAGTGAAACCAATCATATTTGAATCGTAGTTTTTTGCAGCCAATTATTCATATTTCTACTGTGCTGGAAAAATAATAATCTAAAAATAATTTTTAGAAGAAGAAGAGGAGGAGAAGCAGGAGGAAGAAGATTTTATACAGAAATTATTATCTAAGTATCTCTTATTTTCAGTTTCCCACATGATGGTGTTTCCTGCCTTCATCCCCACATGAAATGTTGCCTAATAAAATCTGTCATGTGACAATTTGATAATACACTACAGGAATACATATATGGTTACTCTAAAGTTTAGCGAGAATTCAAAACTGAACTAATCAAAATAGTAACTAAAAGCAGCAGAGGAAAGTTATCATGCCCAGCAAAGTAGCATTTAAAACTGTGCCTCCACGTGTCAAATAGTCATATGAAAACAGAAAATTTCAGTAAACGCTGGAATATTTAAAATTATCCAGACATTTTACATCATGTAAACAAAGAAAGCTACTTATCTAACTTGCATTTGAAGTTGTCTAGGGAGTAATGAATACAGTGTGGTTATTTTTAAAATATTTGTTTGATGATGTTGATGGGAAATAATAACATCATAAAAGATGAGTCCACAAATATATTCTGGACTTCTTAAGCATGTCATCAAACTAGGGGAAAAAGCTATTGGCAAACATGACCATGTTTTCACCTTCCTTCTCTTTCTTTTCTTAGGACACAAACTACAAATATTTTGAGCAATAAAAATCCAAAGAAAGAGAGAAGGGAGGAGGATGCAGGTAAGTTTTAAATATTTCTCAGAATGTCTGCATAATAAATTCAATAACAAAATTTTATCAATAATTCATTTGAAATTTTCTAGCATTTTCATACTACAGGCACAAATTTTTTAAAGTAGTTTTTATTAGTGAAAGAAACAAATGTTTTGTTGAGTAGAAATAAAAACATTTATTTTCTGCAGATGGAAATCAGCCTCCTTCTTTGGAATGGACGTATCTACTTTCCATTCCTTCATGTTAGATGAAGGAAAGGTCCATTATTAGGGAAAAAGGAGGTGGCATTTTCCCATCAGAGGCCTGCAGAGTATCTCTGGGACTATCAGAGGCCATCAGTCTAGGAATTATACATACTGGAGGGAAGTGAAGTGGTAACCTGTATCAAGTTCTTGCAAGATTCAAAAATAAAAATTTTCTCTTTGCAGAAAGCTTCCTTGTCTGTAGGAAAAAGAAGTAAAGAGTCCATGCACCAGAACAGAAACATATATAAGCAGATATACTCACAATAAATGCTTAAATATAAAATAAACCGACCCATGCACAATCGTGCATACACACATGCACGTACACTCCCATGCATGCGCGCACACATACACAGCACACACAGATTTCAACACAAAACTATTGAACAGATAATCACCTTCAAAAAAGCACTATTAAGCTCTACAGAGAGCTATGACAGACAATTTGCTCTTTCTATAAACATGCAAATATTTAAATATTAATAGTGAAGACTTGGAAGCAAGATTCAAAATCATATAGGTAAGTTTTAACTGTGTTACTATTTGAAATTAATCAGACTAATATTTAAAGTTTTGTTAGAATAATATCAGGTTGAATTTCTTCTAAAAATATCTATGACCATTCCATGAGAGAAATGGTGTACAGGAGGAACAATGGAAAGAAATAGTCACACACAAAGAAAGGTGGACAAGGCGAGGAGTATGTCCGTTGAAATCACTTGAATTTAGAGGTAGAAAAATTGCACAAATCATTTTATCTGACTCCTAAACTTATTACAGACAGAAATAAACTGGGAGTCAGGAAATCTGGGTTTTTCCTCCAGTTCTGCCACTGAGAAAGTCACTAGGTCCATCAGTAATAGATCATATTCCTATTAAAGTTATCCGTGAGGGAGTCTGCTATTAAATGAGATTTATTCTTCAAATTCTCTATTCTCACTATTACAGAAGTCATAATTGAGTCTTAAGGTTGTCTAAAGAAGGAAGAATATCTATGCTCAACTCTCATCGCCTAAAATCATTTGCTATTATTATTTCCTAATAATGAATGCTACAATTACATTTTTAAAGCATGTCAAGTTTCCCAAAGGTTGCTATTCTTACATACATAAACACCTACTAACATTTCTCTAAGTTTAATTCATTTAAGAAAAATAATTTGTTCTGAGTAGAATACAGTTAACTTTGCTTCACCACTCAAAATAAATAAACTGCATCATGTATACTTGTGCAGATGTACACTGTTGTCCAAATACAACATCATATAAAATTAAGTTTGGTTTTACTATAATATAAAGTAAGCCATTATTGTAATCTAATAACAAACCTCATTCAATCCAAGAAAATAACGGTAATATATTGTTGGACGAGATATCTTCTATGTCATTATATTTTAAATTAGCTAAAATATTGAATAGATACATAACTCTTTATAATATTCAAATGGCCTTAGTTTGATATTCCTAATTTCCTTATTTGCTTTAATATTACTTCATCAAATGCTTTTAAAAGATACCCTAGAATGAAGATAGTACATCAAATTTGATTTTTGTAGAGAAACTTGTAGATTTTCTGCTGTATAATACAATAACTTCCAAATTTTTAAGTCATAGCATTTTCATAACCAATCTATAATATTCAATCGGAATTGATATGATAGTTGCTTACTACTACACACATGGAAGTGACAGAAACCACCGATGTTAGTTATTCTGCTAATAAGTTCTCAGTTATCCTTTCAATTCCATTTCTGAAGTCTGCAAAGTCCTTATTTAAAATCAGAGGCTATGTGAAAAAAAAAGTAAAATCTCTATATGATTATTTTACTAAACAATTATATTTTGGCAATAATGCTATAAATAATTTATTTCACTGTATATATTAAAAGTCTAAATATATTTTCTTTTTTCCTTAAGGTATCACTTAGCTTCAAGACAGCTAGAATTTCTTTTTAAACACCTTTCCTTTCCAAATGACATGGAATCACTATTATCAAATATTGTTTCTTATTATTATTGAATTCCTTGATAACTGTTCTTGGAAATATAATGTTTTTTTTCTTCCCTTTTCCTGAGCAAACATCTTCTCCACTAACAGAAACTCCCAGAAAATTGTGTGAAATAGAGCAAATTACTTATTCAGAACTACAGTATTTGAAATATGAATCTGACAAACTGACAAAACTTTAGAATGCACCTAGAAGAAAATACTGAAAGTTTATACTTGATTATTATCTTGAACTTTACAAAATAATAATTTAATAAGGAAGTGAAAAGTGTATCTGTTGTTTCTCAGGTCACAAATATGTGGAGATAACTAATGCCATTTGCAAAGGACGTGATCAGCTCTGATGATTAGGACAAACTACAACAAACTAGGGTTAAATTCGTTGTGACACTAAGCAATTTACCTAACTCCTCACCCGCTTCATCTGTCAAATGAATACAACAGTGAGCCTATTATAGCCTTATTTGGATTATAAAAGAGATCATGTATACTTGCATAATAAGTTGTCAAAAATAGCATCTATAATATAACAGTTTGGGATTTAGCTTCCCCTTGAACTTCATTGTTCAGTTTACTTAACGACCGGTGCTCCGTCGAACAATCTAGGCTAGACTCTTTCAAAATGAAGTACTGTCACTTATTTGATTTATTATTTTTTTAAAAAGCACTGATAAATACTAAAAATTGAGATGATTTACTATGAGCATCAGTATCAGTGAACATGATTTATAGCAAATTAGATATGATGAGCTCAAGTACTACCAAGGTTCTCAGTAAATTTCACAGAGCACAGCTACGTGGAGCTAAGAATAAAGACTGTGTACTCTCGCGCTCTGGAGAGCAGCAGCATCTATCTGTGCCTTCATATCTGTAGTATAAGAATTAAAGCAGCATGCCCCATATCGCAATAGTATTGTTCTAAAGATACAAACAAATAACTTGTCTTTACGATTTGGAAAGTTTTGCCTGATCAAAAATATCAGAGAGGGAATTTTAAATTTTCTGGGTAACTTTAAATTTAATCATATTTTGTCATCTGTATCTGTAGCATGTATCTTTTTTAAAGGAATTATTAAATAAAATGTACGGCTAAAGTAAGGTAAAAAGGATCTTGAATATTACTAATATTATGATAAAATTTATTCACTTTATAATTTTAATTTTTAAAATAAATAGGTGGTTCTAAGATAAGAAGCTTTATCTCTGACCAATGATCACCTAAAATTTGTAAAATATATGATATTTACAAAATAGTGAAGTCTAAGAAAGTCTTCCTTTCACTGAAATAGGATGTTAAAATTCTACTTTGAATAACATAAATCTTAAATGAATGCCTGAGAAGAATTTTTAAGAGGCAATTAAATCTGAGAGAAGGAAAGGAATGAGAACAAGAGAGCCAAGATCCATTGTATTTTGAAGGTACTTTTGTGTATGACTTGGCCCTCAATGGAGCTTGTGAACCATTAACTTCAATTACACTGGAAACCCCAAACAAACCCTGGGCATTGTAAATCTCATTAATTTTAAACACATGGGGACTGGAATAAATGGACTTTGAATTAACTCAATCCAAATTACCTAATATTAAAACATAATTGGAATTCAGTTGCTTTAAATTGCTTGCCAGTCTGAAAAATAGAATAGATAACTATACTTTGGTTTATTACAATTTATCTATTTTTGAAGTTTCAGTAATAATATTTTTATAAAGCATGATTCTGAAATTGGGAAAATAAGGGAATTTCACCGATGATTCTATATATTTTCTTAAAATTTGGGGACCTTTTGCCAAATTTCAGCTGTTTAAGGGGGAAATTTTACTTTGAGTTGGTTAAAGTAAGCCTTAAATTCCAAACACAGAAGTGTCAAGTACTCATATAATACATTATTTTTAGTAAAATTATAATTTTCTAGGTCTCTTATTGCAATCATTTCTATAATGATGAGGCAAAGTATGACTTTAATATTAGCTTAACAATAAGAATGAAAATATAATAATAATAAGTGACATGTTGCTAAATAGTAAGAATAAAAACACATTGCTAAAATGAGAACTCATATTCCCAAAACAAAAATAATTTTGAAAATATCTGCCACTTTTTGCAAGTCTAGTGTCATTATTGCCATTTACTTGTAAAGAGTAAAGTCATTGTACAAAGATATAAAAATTTTGTGTCGTTTGTAGTAGCTTTTATAATATTTGATTAGAGTTCATATAAGATCTAAGTGCTGGAGAGCTACATTTCATCAGGGCCCCTATTATTAATATCCTAATTTTAGGTAAAGCTTGTTAAACCTAGGTAAATGGGCGTGCATTCTATACACTTCCAAGTTACATTTACAGAAAACTATAAAGAACAGATAACATGCAGTTGAAGCCCAGCCCCCTTGAAAATCTATAATGTACACTCATAGCACGTGAACACTGATACCTGAGAAGAAGTGTGCTTTGAAGCCCTTTTTGGATACGGTATTGTCAGATTTGAATTCAATTCTCATATTGTTGAACTGGGAGGTGATCACTTCAGGCACTTCGCCACCACAAAATTTGCCATGCAATTTAGACTCAGAGGAAAGACCACTCCAAATCTCCACATAATCGTATTTGCAAACCTAGAAAAGACATGATTCCTGCAGTCACTGTATTTGAAAGTATCAGATGATTGACATTTATTTGTGAACAATGTATCATGGTTTTCCCTCCTTACTCCTGAGGTAATCAAACTGTAATTAACAGATAAGGAAAAAAAAAAGTCAAGAAAAGAGTTCAGATATGAGACAGAAGTCAGGAAAGACAGATTAGAGAATAATTTTGCTCTTCATATTTCCAAGAGATGCACATACAAATATATGCTTGCTTATATGTACTTACAATAAACATCTTTTCTAGAAAACAAACACAAAGAGAGAAGGAGAACTGAAATGAATATTTGTTGAGATGATGGTGCTGGTGGTCACAAGAAGAGTAGCAATCCTGCCCTTTTTCCCTACATTTTGAATTTTCACTGGGAACTGCGAGAGAACTTGTCATGTATCACTGTCTTATTTAATGCTGACAATTATATGAAATTTGTATATTTAGTCTATAAAACAACCATTAGAAACAAAATGATTCTTTCTATTGTAGAGATGAGAAAGTCGAGGTTCAGAAATTTTCATATAACTTGTGCAAAGTTTCACTTATACATGGCAGCGTGGTGACTAATAACATGGAGTTTGGCCTGGTCCAGGGCTGCCTGCCCAAAATACACATTCTAATCAGATCAGCACCATTAGGAGCTTTCCAAAGGAGACACACACTTGGTACATAATAAAAGGTTTCTTTGACTTTCAAACTTATCCAAAGGACTGATATTTATTAATTTCTTTGAGTATCTTGGTATCGTGAAGTTACTCTGTAGTATTGCTATAGGACTGCAAACAAAAAAGGACCTCTATTCAGTGAAATGGAGGCAAGATTTATACTAAAATGAGGTGGACTCACTCTGATTTATATGCAATGCTCTAACACTAAAATGGAAGAAGCTAAGTGAATGCCAGGTATTTTTAAGCAATTTGACGGCCATTAACAGATGTTTCCATAACATACTTTTCCAGAGTTCCGAGGAGGCACATTCTAAAGGACGCATCTTGCATAAATGACCTTATTACATAAATGTGTAATTAGCAAGGTTTAACAATGCATCTGATTTAACCCTGGGGCATGATCTGTACTTTGCAATATGTCAACTCAAATTACTGGTTCTTGTGATATTAATTAGGTGACAAATAAGCAAAATGTTTCTGGAAAGAATGAAGTGTTTTCTATCTACTTTGTTACAACTGCAACTTTTGTTTAGACAGGGCTCCAACATAGGACAAGAGAATGTTTCCAAGGCTAGAGTTGCTTGACATTAACTTTCCTTTTGGATATTAATATAATGAACAAAATAATGAAATTTTAACTTAACCCAGTATTCCATAAGTCCAGTTTTGTTCATGGTTTTATTTTAAATAGCCAATACATCAAACCATGAAAATGCACAGAATTTTGTGGCAGCTTTCCACACAGAAACATCATTATAAATTTAAGAATTCTGGGATATGTTACAGAGTTTATAAAGGTCTTTCTATGAATAAGGACCACTAAGTACCATGAGAAAAGTGCTTTCAGAACACAATGCCCCATTTATATAAAACCATCTACCCTTCTTTCCTCATGAATACAAATTTCTAGCCTTCTTAGCAATAACTATCAATTAATGAACCAAAATGTCATATCTGCCACCACTAATAGCTTTAGGGAAAACTGAGAGACTAGAAGTCATTCAACACTAAGTTCACATCAAATCTTAGAATTGATAGGAAATCCTCATTCTCAGAAGTAAGAATGAAAGCTTTTCTAAAAATACTATAAAAATTATTTTCTTCATTTAAGTATTTCCCCAAATTTCAGATAATTATTAAAGGAAAATGATGTTTCACGTGGATAAACTATGTCAGAGATATAAATAGCAGTCTTTCTCATCATAAAACTTTACACACAATGTAAAGATCTCAAAAGGTCCATTGAGCTCTAAACTTCTACAACTCTCTGAAATACATAAGTACATCACATTTCAGACTTTAATTTCCTTTAAGGAAACATGAAAGTCAGCAACTTCATTTCACCTCAAAGCCACTAATAAGTCTAAAAAATGCACTGAAGTGCCTTGACTACTACAGGCAGAATTAAGAGAAAAAAAATGAAAGTAATTCAAAGGAGAGAGGGAAAAGTAAGAGGGAAAAAAGAAGCCGTGAAGATACACACATAAAGACAAAATTATGGTATAAAACCTGCATATATTACCAACAATTATTGGCCCAGGAGCACAGATATATTATATTTCTGTTCTTTCACTTCTTTGCAAGTGTTCAACAGAAATATGTCAAAGACAAAATAAATTTTATGAGTTAATTTTATCATATTTAGAAGTTTATAATCATGTTCATTTAAAAATAAACACAAAAATAGAGGTTGAGAGAAAGAATGTGGGAGATAGAGAAAGAAAAAAAAAGAAAAGAAAGTAAGAAAGCTCAAATAACACATTTGTTACATTTTCTCTGCAATTAAACCAATATTGACCAATCTTACAAAGGACACAGTTCTGAAAGTTCCCATTTCTAGGCTTGACATTCCATTTGAATTCTGTGTGCACGTACTAGCACAAAGGAATTTTCAAATAAATGATTTCATTTGTTTAAATGTGGCCACCTGACAGAAGACTGGACCTTTACCATGGTAAGTTATATTTTGCAAAGGAAAGATAGTGTCAACCAAATGCACCTTTTATTATAAATAAGGCTAAAAAAATCAATCTTTCCTTATTGGTGAATCATGAGCATATTGACTATAATGAAAAACTACTTATAAAAGGAAAATATACCCATTTCTACAAGTAAAATATACCAGTTTCTTCCAAGTGGATATTTTTGTTATGACTCAACCAGTGAATTTAGGTTTATTTTTTCTAGAAAAGTCTATGTGACATGGAGCTGATCCTAATTTTTTCACAGTTCTTTAATAAATCAAGAAAATGCTGTATATTAATACACTGAGGAAAAACTCCCTCCAGGTAATTTTCAACCTCCCAGAAAATCTAAAATATCATCCAGTGCCTGCAAGAATTATAAGCAGTTGTAGAAATGAGCAGCATAGCAAAGAAAGGCTATCACATCTATACTATTGTACTACTGAAATATATTCTTTTTTTCTTTATATTTTTAGTTTACCAGTTTGCCTTCAGGGATTCCCAAAACATACAAAAAATTATATTTATTGTTCACTTACTTCATTGCCCTCCAATTCAAAAAACTCAAACTTCACAGAAATTCTGTACTGGGTCGGTGCAACCACTTGCCACACACAGTTTTTATTAGGAGGGTACTCCTTGGGCCAGCCCGGGGTGGTTATGGTGCCATTAAGTTTTGTGAGAAGTCCGCCACAAGCCGCTGGAAGGAAAGAAAAGGAAAAGGTTTTCTTCTAAGAAAGTCATCTCCCTCTCAGCACCTTTCTATTGACAACCAAACATCTCAGCATCAAATTGCAACCATCTTCCGGATTTTTCCAATTCCAGACAGCTGCAGTCTCTGTTCCTTAATCTTTAGTACAACTATTTTAATCATCTAGTCCCATTTATAAAGTGTCATTTTGCAGCTTTGGAGCCAAGCAAATAATGGCTGTACTACAACGTTTTAGAGCCCTTTAATTCGGGTGAGCAATATAAACAAAACTGGGTGTCAGTTTTCTTATCTTTTAAATGGGTATAATAATATCTACACGATATGGTGGTTGTGAGAATTAATGAAAAGGTGTAAGTAAAGTACAATACAGTAAGACCAAAATCAATTGTTTATTTTCTTAAACTCTTTTTTTCTAAAACAAGCAAGTATTCCTGAGCTGGCAGGAAGATAAATGATAGTAAGTAGGACATATTTGTTATTCCCAAAACTCCATTTAACAACTGGTTCTCTTTCTCTTTTGGATGATCTATTTAAAAGAAGTATTATTTATGTTATCCCTCTTCCTTATTGATAGTAAAATTAGCAATATCTGGGTATCCAAAGCAAGTTAAGTGAAAACAATATATAGTGTACACAGTTTGTAATGAATTCCTAGGGAGTCAAGAGTTACCTAAAGTAACTGGTCTCTACTTTAATTGCCTTTGTGTATATATGTGCATATGTTATATATATGTATATGTGTGTGTATATATATATATAAAACTATATATATGCATGTAAAAATATATATGCATATGAAAGAACTCCACCTGTACTTTCCACATTTACTATTTTTTGGTAAATTATTATAGAGTAAAATATTTATTTCTAGGAGCCACATAGAAATAATAGTCATGTTACTTTATTGTTGTCTGGTATACAATATCTTCTCTTTCAAAAATAGGGAGCAGATTAGTAGTTTCTAGGCAGGATGGAGACTTTTGCCAAACAGTATTTAAACTTTTAAGAAGAAAGAGGGAGTCTCTGATTTTCTTTTAATAGGTAAGCAGGGGTGTGGTATTTATTCATTAAGCAAATAATTTTGTCGCCTTTGCCACTTATATGTCCTCTATTACAGATACAGTAGAGAACAAAGTGCTTATTTTAGGAGAACTTACATTTTTGTGAGAAACACAAAAAGTAAAGTAATAAATATATAAATATAAACAATGTTAAATTGCTACAAGTTCTATGAAGATGATTTTGGCAGAAATTTTCAGAGGGGAATAAAGGAAGAATAGACTGGAAAAAGGAAGATCAGCCCATTCATTTTGTCTGTAATTTGTGTGTGAAGTCTATAACAGGGTGGAGCAGAGGGAAAAAAAAAAGGGTCAGCTTTAAATTCTAAAGGAAGAGATCATAGAACAGAGTAACAAAGGATTGAACATGAACTCTCAGAATGGACAGAGGAAATCTAGATAAACAGGACAACATAACTTTGTTGGTTTAATGAATCACTTATTAAGACAACACATATTTAGCTCCTGCTTTATCTCTGACTGTGGTAGATGCTAGAGATACAAAGACGATTCAGATTTAGGACTCCTTGCTTTAATAAGGGAGATGTGCCCCTAATTTATGTTAAGAAAAAGATAAAAACAAATGATGGATGGATGGATACATGGATGGATAGATAAAAATCTAGGTCTAGTAGAGATAAAAATAGAAATAGGTATATATAGATGAAATAGATATATAGATAGATTGATATAGATATATAGATAGATACAGATAGAGATATAACAAAGTGTCCTAGTAAACAAAGGAGGAAATGACTGATTCTATAACGGGAACCCAGGCGTGGTTTCACATTAGCTTTAACTACAAATTGAATCTTACTAGTTGAGGAAAGAGATTATTACAGCGGAAAGGAAAGGAAAGAGGGAGGCAGAAAGAGGGTGAAAGAGAATGAGACTATAAGAATGAAAGGAAAGGGGCACAGGGTTTCAGGCAGGGAACAGGCACAACCAGTCATACCTTCACAGGTCCTTTTGTCAGGTCCCAGCTCATAGCCAGGCTCACACCCGCACTGATAACTGCCCAGTGTGTTCAGACATCGCTGCTCACAGCCTCCACGGTCAGGTTTGGCACACTCATCCTCCTCTATAAAGATGGCGAGAGTTAGAGAACAACTGAAGTATTTTGTTTTTATTTACTAAGGTGTAAAATTTTTTGAAAATATGGTGCTTAATGGCCCTGAATAAAACTGAGACAAGTGATTTCTTCAACAAAGGAGCAGGAACAATTTGTAAGCCCTTGATGGATGACGTGCAAGAATTCGTGTCATGACAATTTTTATACGGACACATTGATATATAACAATTCCATATCTTTGTAAACACACAAACTATTTTACTCATATGTGGAAACACGAAAAACTATATAAAATATATATATGAAAAATATATACTATTTAAAAAAACGTGTATGACAAGGTAGTCCATAATTTCACTCTTCAGGAATAACCCATTGTGTGCTAGGAAAATAGTAATTATTCCCTGAAGGAATTATGCATTGGCAAAAGACTAAGCATTTTGATAACCAAGTATATAAACATCACATGAGAGACGCTTGACAGTATGTTTCTTCTATTGTAAAACATAACACGTAGAGAAAATGGAAAGCAAGTAATGTACATGTTAGTGAATACTTTGAAAAAATACAGTAAAAGTGCCAATGTTCTCTGCCTTTCAATTCATATGGTGAATAATTATTTACCATAGCTCGGTGGGAAAATCCATTGTACTGTTGTTCTTTAAATAATGAAAATATTTAGTTATTATTCACACTAAATTTTTGTTTGTTTGTTTTTGTTTTTTTCTTGTGTGTGAGGAAGATTGGCCCTGAGATAACATCTGTGCCAAACCTCCTCTGTTTTAGGTTGGATGCCACCACCCTGTGGCTTGACAAGCATTGCTAGGTCTGTGCCCAGGATTCAAACCTGAGAACTTGGGTCACCAAAGCAGAGCATGCAAATTCAACCACAACGCCACCAGGCCAGCCTTAACTATGCTAAATTTTGACATACACAACTGAATCCATCATTTCTTCTATAAAAATCAGTGTAGAGAAAATTTTGTTTTCTCTTCCCATAAAAGAAATTTTTTCTACCCTGACTCACTTAAGTGCCTACAAATTTTCTAAATGCAAATTTGATGCTATGATTTGTACTAAAATAGCTTTCTTTTTACTTCAGTAATACACACCAAATATGGGACACATAAACTAAAATTTGGTTATGCAATTCAAAACTAAAGCTGATGAGTAATAATTCTTTACCAAAAAGACATTTTAGGTACTAGAATATTCTGCTAAGAAGGCCACAAATTATTTCCAATGTGGTGGAACACTATTCTCTAAGGGATGGTTTTGAAATGCTGCCACCTGGAAATAAATTGATGAATTACATGTTAGTAAATCCCCTTCTGATTACCAGTCTTATGTTGATTATATTGCAAATATTTTCTCCCTAGATTTTTCTACTTTGATGATTTCATTAAAAAAACACGGTATAATATCCTAATGTGGTTCTTACCTGGTGCTGCAAAGTTACAAATTCCAGTATTTTACCAATAACCTTTTCCATCAGAAACCATCAAAATATCCTTATGAACAGTACACACTTTAACTTTCAATGTAACTTTGGGTTCTTCCCTAACTAAAAGCTAAATACTACATTTATCCTTGACAAGGAAATTTCACACTTTATTTCAAATTACCTCTAAAAAAATTGGCAGCAAACCCTGCTTTGTTCACAGTTCCATCAGAAACAAACTTCATCCACAAGGTATTGGAGGTAGATTTGATATCTTCAGGTTTATCATAACCACAGAAACGCCCTATCAAAGGGCTATTTTCACTGGTTCCATCTCGAACTTCCAGGTAGTCATAGGCACAGTTGTCATGTCTTTCAATCTGCAATTGTAAAAATATGTGAAGTTATAGCTCACTAATAGATAAAACAATTTCTATAGAAAAAATATTATGTATTCCCAGTGCCATAGTACTGACATGGTCATATAACCAATTACACCAAATGAGAGCATTTCTCATGAGTGTGCATGGTAATATCTACACTTCTACACTGCTCCTGAATAAAGGACATATTTTTCTGGTAGACACAGAAAGAGAGAAAAAAAATCTATGGAACACTGCATCCCCATGCATCAGGATCAAGAGAAGTTAACTGCCTCCTAAAAGAAAATAAAAAAAGTTGTAATTCTTTGGAAAATAGAGCTAAGACTAAAATATACAGACCTAAAATTATCATTAAAAATCTAGGCCAGATATTCTATAAGTAATGTGTAACTTGTTCTGAAACACAGTTATACAAATCGTTCATAGTTCATCAACAAAAGCATTATTTTATTCATAGATTATCACTAAAAATCTAGGCCAGATATGCTATAAGCAATGTATAACTTGTTCTGAAACATAGTTATAAAAATTGTTCATAGTTCATCAACAAAAGCATTATTTTATTCATAGAGAAGCTGAATTCAAATTCTATCAACAAGTATTGCACTCTTTTAGGTTATTAATCTCTTTTTGAAGGAAAATATGATAATACGGGATTCCATTTTTTCCTAGTCTATGAAATTCATTACCTGTGGTTAGCATAGCTGTATGTAGAAGGATTACTCTACTAAGAATCAGCACTGGCTATCCTTTCTCAATGTAACACGGCTTGTTTATATGAGTCCTTTTACCTCAACACACTCCTCTCAACCCATATAACCTGGGGGAACTTAATCTCTTTCCTTAAACAACTGAATGGAAATATTAGCTCAGGCTATTAGCCTATAAAACTTTATGAAGAACTGCGTGTTCACAGACCTATGTTTTGACCCTGAACTTCTAAAAACAACAAACCAACATTTACAAATTGTTTTAAAAATTATGACAATTCTTAAATAAAATTCTTGCTTTTTATTTTTACACAGAAAATGGGCACTAGCCCTGAAGTCTTAATAGAATCAACTACTTATTAGATAT
The DNA here is from genome assembly GCF_037783145.1 of Equus przewalskii. NCBI lineage: Eukaryota > Metazoa > Chordata > Mammalia > Perissodactyla > Equidae > Equus > Equus przewalskii. The sequence goes on from NC_091832.1 coordinate 69,126,921, forward strand.
TTGAAGCTGGAAAGCATGACATCTAAAATTACTAAACCATGAAAAGTATCACATCTGGTCAACTATCGTTCAACATACAGTTCACTAACTTACAGAATTCTCCCTCACAAGACAAATATCAGGCAACACGGTCATTCCATGGAACTACAACCTAAATGCACGAAACTGCTGGTGCAGTTGCTTGAAGAATGTGTTTCCTGATTTGTTGATAGACTAACAGCGACAGTCTTCAAATTAGGTAGCATAAGGACAAAGAGAAAAAATAGATTTTGAAGGACAGATTTGGTTAGAACTAAGCAGCACATTTACTGCTTCCCTTTTCCAAATCACAAATCAAGCTTCATTCATTCCTTTAATAAATATTCAGAGGCTAGTCTATGCTGGGCATGTTTCTCACTGCTTGTTATGCATCATCCAGCAAAAGAGCTAAGAGCCTGACCCTTCTGGAGCCTACATGCTACTGAAGGGGAGAGAGCAAAAGACAACAAAAAGGATAAATAATTACATCATAAAATATTAGAAAGTAACAGATTCTATGGAAAAATGTAAAGTGAAACAAGATAAGAAGTATGAGCAGTAGGGGTCGGGGGAGTGAAGATTATGGTTTTAAATTATACTATCAGTAGGTGCTCACTGAGTTTGATTCACAAATCTAGATTTTTTCCTAAAAATGTACTCTCTTTGTGTGTAGAATTATGGAAAATGATGGGAAAATATTTAATATAAAGAATATCTCATTTTTAAGCACAATTTTAGGACTGTAGCTGTTTAAATAGAGAGATAGTGAGGGAGCGGTAGCAGTGCTACTGGTAACTTAGCCCAGGGATGATAAGGCCAATCTGACTAGCTATATAGATGCCCTTTTCTTTCAGTCTTTAATATGCTCCCTTCGAAATCAGAGTTCTCTATAAATATGAGAACATTTCCAGATGGCCAAAGGCTCTTCTTTAGTCAACGGACATGTAAAATAATATCTAAAACGCTCAAGGTGTAGGGCTTGACAAAAGAATAAGTAACACTGAACTAGTGACAAAACTGTAGGGAAAATAACAAAAGGTGTCAGCAAGCTGTTCTACCCTCACCTGCTTAGAGCATCACAGAACGACCTGCTCCTGACTCATGAACCATATTGGAAGAGGGGGGAAAAGGAATGAGTTAGAAGAGGAAAAGAAACGAGGGCACACAATGAAGAAAGAAGCTGCTTGTAGTAGAAGGTCAATTAATAGAAATAAAATTACATTGCTTCATATTAGAAGCCATGAAAGAATAAAAATTAAGGTCAATTAAAAAGGGTTTTTAAATGAGTATTTTGAGGAGATTACTGTTTTTAAAAATTATAGTACTAACAAGAAAGAAAACAAGATAGACACTATTGAAAATGAAACAAAAAATTTCTATTTCTTCAGTGACTAAAAATAAATAGGATAATGATATCTCCCTGTAAATAAAACTCACTCTGTTCTTTTAAAAGACATACACCAGATCACTTTAAATCTTAATTTATAGTATATTCACTGGTCTCTTAGTAAAACTTGGATGTTTGAATATTTTATATGACACACAAAGTATAAATATTTCATAGGTAAAATGCATAAAAATAAACTTTAGGAATAATTTCTCCAGTAACTATATAAGAATTACATATTACTTACATATTGAATATCATGCACCCGATATTAGGGGTAACACAATAGAAGTCTACAATGTATTCTCACATAGTAAATGACACAGTTGTTGAATTGCTTAGAAAATAAAATGTGCCTCATATATATGAATTTATGATTTCAGAAACACATTATCCTTTCATAACAACAATTCTAGATATCTTATCAATGACCTCCATGATCCTTGTTTACATATTTTTCCAGTTTAATTGCATTAATCCTAATTGCAATGCCAGCATAAGCAATCTGCTCCATCGGTGTTAATTACAATTATACGTCTTCAACAACATCTACATAGGAGTAATGACAGCACAAATCAAAGTTTACGTTATTGTGTTTATGTCATTTGTGTAACATTTTCTCCAGCTATATCAATTAATCATACATCAGTTAGTATACAGAATGGATAGAAAGAAATATGGTTGAAACTAAAAAGTGGATCAAGTCCACCAGTCTTATGCCTGTAACCCTAAACTCCCTGAGGGACAGAACACCAAAGTGAATGATTTACAAAAACGAAAAAAGCAAGAGCAGTTTCTTCCTGAGTTAAATCATGAACATAGTTCATAGAGCTGGGACCTGAATGCAGTGTCATGAACAATTACAAGTACATATAATAAATACGTTTTGATAATGATGCTGACTTATTACAGACTTTAAGGTAATCAGAGCATAAACCACATATGAATGTGGCAAATTTATCGTAATGTAAACAGACCTAATATGTACATAGACAATATGATGAAAGTGATAGTAAGCACTGAATATTTTTTAGAAAACTGATGCTTAAATGATATTGGAAGTAGATCCAAATATTCAAAGGATGAAGAAGCACAAAGATTAGCCAGAAGAGATTAATACTACATTTCATTACTAAATGGGGGCTCACGCCTTTATTAGCGGGTTAGAGAGGAAGCATGGAAAAGTTAAGTGGTTTCTATTTAGCAAGAACTCAAATCAATTAAATGTAACCTAAAGTGGTCAGCCTCTCATCCTAAAACTACCAACCAGTGTAGAGCTTATGGTCAGTGCATGTAGGTGAACTCTCACCCCGAAAAAAGCCCAGCCCCAGAGGAAGGGACCAGGCTTAGGACCCATTCACACATCTTGCTTTCATTTTATAACTAAATTTCCAAATAAATATAACATTGTAAAAACATCTACTGCAGTTCCTCGCTATTTGTAAAAAGCTTTGAAAACTCTAGATTTCTAGATAATAGTTTCCATTAAAACTCTCCCATATTCCCTGCAAAATTAAAAACAGAATTATTATGGGATCCAACAATGCCACTTCTAGGTATATATCCAAAAAATTGAAAGCAGGCTCCCAAAGAGATATTTGTACATCCACGTTCACAGCAGCATCAATCACAATAGCCAAAATATGGGTGCAATCCAAATGTCCATCAACAGATGAATGGATAAACAAAATGTGGTATATATATACAATGGAACATTATTCAGCCTTGAAAAAGGAAGGCAGCCCTTTCATGCGCTACAACATGAATGAACCTTGAGCATATTACACGGAGTGAAATAAGCCAGTCACAAAAAAGACAAATACGTTATGATTCCACTTACAGGAGGTACCTAGAGTAGTCAAATTCATAGAGACAGAAAGAAGGGTTAGGGGACAAAAGGAAGTTGTTGTTTGTTAAGTATAGAGTTCCAGTTTTACAAGATGAAAAGAGTTCTAGAGATTCGTTGCACAACTATGTGAATGTACTTAACACTTAAGTGAACTGCACACTTAAAAACGGCTAAGACGGTAAATTTTATGTTATGTCTACTTTACCATAATAATAACAAAAACCTCTCCCATGACTCTGAGAATGTAGTTTCAAAATATAATTAATGCAATTAACTGCATAAATGATTAAACATTTTGAGATAATATAATTTAAAAGCGTATACACTAAGAAGAATGCTGAAGTCATCAATTTGTGCTTTGGGGGAAAATGTTAAAGAAAAGCACGACTAATAAAACAATGTAAATTAGCACTTATCATTAAAAATAAATTGATTGTAATAATGGGAAAAATCTAGTGAAGTCTAAGAAATAATGTTATCAACAAAAGAAATTTTGAATAAAAAAGAGAAAAGCTAACTATGCAGAGCATTAAAATTTACTATCATTTTTAATATCTTATTTAATATTATTTTACTATTACCATTTAATGTTTAATTAATATTAATACATAGATAATTGCAGCTCAAAAAAGGAGGATGAAAACCAAGTATGTTCAACCATGTGAAAATCAAAATCGTGAGTCTAGGTTAGGTCTATTTTTATGTGACGCAAGGTTTTTAAATTCCGCCACTTGAGAAGCCAGCCAGGTGGCATAGTGGTTGAGTTCACACACTCCACTTCAGTGGCTTGGGGTTCACGAGTTCAGATCCCAGGCTCAGACCTGCACACCACTCATTGGGCCAGGCTGTGGCAGCAGCCCACATACAAAGTAGAGGAAGACTGGCACAGATGTTAGCTCAGGGACAATCTTCCTCACCAAAAAAAAAAATTAAAAATAATTCTGCCACTTGATTTTTTCCCTTCATGACACAATTATTTTCAACTCATTCACATATTTAATAAATATTTATTGAAAGCCTACTATAGTCAGATAATATAGACTTGACCGTGTAAAATTTGGTGAATAAAACAGACATGTCCCTGACTGATTGACATATGTTGATTAAACAATACAAATAGACGAATATACAAACGAAGACAATTATGAAAGGAAAGAATTGAATGCTATGAGAGAAAACTGATGCCTTTCTTTGCTATCAGGACCTGGGCGAAAGAGTGCACGAGCCGTGGAATTGCTTTCAATCACAGTGCTACCAATCATGAATTGTGTGACCTTGGGCAAATTTATTTAAACTAAGAAGTGTAAACCTTTCAGAGCAGAATTATAACCTAAATCATAATTCTGAAGAGCAACTTAATTCTCTTTTATAGTCATTAACCAATATATATTCTTAGCCAAAATCCAAAAACAGTACATGGCAGGCATAAAGATGTTAACTAGTTAAGATCTCCTAGTCTTGGCTTCTTAGTTCATTCACAAAGTCTAGTCTACTTAACTTAAACTAGTATAAAATATTTACAGTAATTAAAGGATTACTTTTGTCAGGCAATCCACAAAGTACCAAGATAAAAACTTTTGTACATGGTTTAGAATGTTGCAGTTTGCAGTAACAATGGGTAAGACAATTAAACATCTATGATTTTATACTTCACCAGGGAAGGATAACCAAACCAGAGTGTGTAGAAATGTTGACAAGTACCTCAAACTTAATCCCATTTAAATTAATGTATGTGGGGATTTCAGCGTAAACATAAGTAAGCTCTGGATTTATTTCACTTCTTTTCTGCTTTATTGGCATTTCTTTGAAGTTGTTACTATAAACATTTCCAGTTCCCCCAACTTTTTTTCTTCTGTATTTCTGCATCCTGAAAGTGCTAAGGTGAAATAGAGGTTTTCTTTACAAATAATGCTGCTGCTGAATAGACGACAAGCTCTCCAAAATGATTCTAGACATGATCTACATACACAAACAAACTCACTTCAGTATTCGTCTTAAGAAGCAATGCACCAGTTACTGCTACAGAAGAAAAAGCTTCCCAAATGGTATGATTACAGAAGGATCGGGACTCTATGACCCTCCAAATAGTGTCTTTCCTGCTCAAAGATACCTGCAATTCATTAACAAAGGCGCTTGTCCACATTTTCTTTCTGCTCTTACATTGAAATCTATGTAGCATTAGGAAAGGTAAAGTCATGACATAAATTCACAGAAAGGTAAAAATAATGGTCAGCTAGTAAGTTCTTTATACTAGTAGATTTCGATAGAATGAAGGACAAGTCTATCTTAAGGACACTTTTATCTGAAAAGGGAGAGAGTAATATAGAGAATAAAAAGTTACAAGAAACCATTTTTGAAAAAAGGCAAAGACTGATATCAATGAATAAAAGCTGTTTTGTCAGACAAAACCACAAAACATTGAGAATTGCTGAGGACTTTTTAAATTATACATTTTCAATATAAAATGTATAAGCTGTATATTGAAAACATATTATGTGAACAAAAAAAGTTATATAAACAGATAACTAAGTAAATGAAACAAACCACCTAATGACCACTAGAACAAATTAAAAAATATATACAGCCGATTCTTGGTATCCTCAGTCGTTATGTTCTATAAACTCGCTGAAAACACTGAATTAACGAATACTGATTCATTGCTCCAGAGGGAATACAGGATTAGGTTCCTGTGAGCTTCTGGTCACGAAATTTTTGTCAACCAATCAATACATAATCTTCTTTAATGTGTGTTTCCATTTAAAGACACTATAATATATTTTGTCAATTTATTAACACTGAGCTCATGGCCAACAGCACTATAAACCACGCCTGAATGATGCTTATCTAACACATATTTTCTCCATAAGGCACACCACAGCTGGGAATGTGCATGTCAGATGAAACATACTGCTGTGCTGTACATGTCTGTGAATGACCCAGAAAGCAACTTGAGTATTGATATGGGGGTTGAAAATAAATTTTCCCAAGTAGACAATACAGAGTCTGCAAATAATAAAGATTACCGTACCTGGGTTTTAACGCTGGTTTAGCACTCACTTGTGTGATACTAGGTTAATGGCATAAGTTCAATTCCCTTATCTAGAAGTGTTAGATGGTGTATTAGGAGACCTCTAAATTCCCTGTCACTTGTGAATTTCTTAGAACCCCAGATCTCTAGTCTAAATTTAGCCATACCGCATCGAGGTCCTACATAATCTCAACCTTTCTTTCCTATCCAGGCTTGTTTCCCTCTTCATGGAAACTTACATACCTTTGATAAAGAAGGGATATATTAATTTCCACCCACCAATCATCATGCACACACACACTTACTTACATTTAACTCATCCATCCATTCATCCCTCCCATTATCAAATATTAAGCATGCATCTAGTGGTGCTGGAGATACAGTAATCAACAAGACAGGTAAGATCTCTACCCTTTAGAGATCATATTTGATGAGAGAGACAGAGAATAATCATGTAAACAAACAGATCCATGACAAAAATTCCAGTAGTCATAAGTGAAATGAACTAAAATAAAACAGAATAATGGTTTATAGACAATTGCACGTAAGAAAATATTTTAAATAGAGTTACCAGGCAAGGACTTTTTAAGGAGGTGATGATTAAGCAGACATTTGAAAAAAATAGGAGAGGAAGAAAAGCAAAGCTCTAGAGGTAGAGGAACATCCATGGCAAATGCTGTGATGTGGGAGTAAAATTGGCGTTTTTGAGGAAGAAACAGAAGACCAGAGGGGTTGGCACAGAGAGTGAAAGGAGCTTGGGACCAAATCGTAGGTCGCCTTGTCCATGATAATTGAGTCTAGATTTATTTTAGGTGTGATGGAAAACCCCTGAAAGAATGTATGCAGAGTGGTGTCATGATCTAACTTACACTGTAAGAGTACCATTCTAGCCGTTTGGTGGAGATGGGGATATGTTGGGTAAAAGGAGAGACTGGAGGTTCTCACCAAGTTCCAAGAGAAGGGGCAGTAGTGGAGCAGAGTCATGGCCAGAAAGTAGGTATAAAGTGGCCATGTATGGGGTATATTTTGAAGAGAAAGCAAGTGGAATATGCTGACAGATTGGCCTTGGGATTTGAGAAAAATCGGAATTAGGGATATGCTTGAGTAAACAGTGACACACGCAAATAGTAAGAACTGAAATAGGGAAGGCTGAAGAAGAGTGGGTTAGTGAGTAAGAGAAGACAATTAAGGTTTGGTTTTACCTATTGAAAGATGAGAGTCCTATTTGACATTCAATTATGTCCAGTGTGTAAATGAAGGAGGAAGAAAGATAAGGAAATAAAGCAAAATGAAGAAAGGACAGGAACTAGAGATAATAAATAAAATGTACTGTCAGCCAAACTATGACATGACTTCGCCCCAATCCCAAAGCTTAGTAATAATGTATTTATTCACTCGGTCAATAAGTATTTATTAAGTGACGACACTGTGTTAGGCAAGGTTCTAAATGCCTGTGATGTAAATCTTTCCTATTTGTCCTTACGCTAACCTATTTTTTGAAGTATAGCACTGTTACTATATTGATATGACAAGAAAAAAATTCTGCATCTCAGAAATTGTATCTCAGTTTTTAGATGCATGGAATGAATGCATTCTCTGACATCACGTCTGCAATAGGAGAATTTCATAAAACATCGAATTACACATCGAAAGACAGGTCATCTCTTAATTTTGGCAATATCACAAAACACAAGTAATATGGTTATTAGGCAGATAATTTTCCAATGAACCAGGTGTTTTGGTCTAAACAGTGGATGAATCCCAGCCAATTTTAGCTTACTGCTAACAATAAAGCAGTCTATTTGAATCATGTTTGCAATCTTATTGATCCATTAAAATAAGAAAATTCAAATGTGAATCAAATTGCAGAACCACGGTTTTCAAAGCTGCAAAGTGTTTAGGAGCATAAACACCATGATCACGTCAGAAAAGATAAATTTTTCATGATAAAAAGAAATATGTCTTGGAAATTAAATGGGATGTGCGAAAGGGTAGAGATAAGTACTAAAAAATATATTACACAGATTGCACGTGGGGGTGTGAGATTCTCTGGATTATGAGTAATGCCTGGGTAATCCTAGTGCTCTTCATGTGGGGATAGAGACACCACCACGGTCACCGCACTTAGTGACTTCCTGGACCAACTGCCACCATCTTATCACTTCTTCCCACTTCGCTTTGGGCTCTCAACTAGACTAGTTCTTTGACTTAAACATACTCTGGAGTTCCTGAAAAATGCCCCCATCCCTAACTCAGCCCCTCCAACCACACAAAAATGACTCATTAATCAGCTTGATAGTTTGGAACCCTGACTTTGCTTCAGAATTCTGTCTGGCCTTTGCTTTATTCTGCCCTCATCTAATAACGCACTGTTGGTGCCAATCTCCTCCCTGACAAATATTTTTCCCAAAGTCAAAAGCTCCTAAGAACACTTAAATCCCTATTTCTGATATAAACAATCTTCTGTGTAACGGTAAAAAGGTGAAAAATGGATTTTCCCCACTAACAACAACAAAAAGATGGTCTACCTTTTAGCCTCTTAGTTTAGAAGAGAAATAAAAGTTCTATTATTTAATGGACCCTTCACGCAGTCTTGTGAAACAAGTCTGTGCATTTGTCAAAAGAAACTATTGTCAGTACTTCAAACACTCTAATTCAAATAGAGCAGATAATGTAAACTCACTTTAATCTTCTTGAAAATGTCTGCAACAAGAGGAAAGAAAAACAAAAAACTCTTTTGCTCTTGATGTTACATTTTATAGGCAACCCTGTGCTTCTTTGCTGATTAAAAAGCTGATTCTCTGGTTCTTTGCTTATTTAATGAGGATCCTCTTAAATGTCACTGTCATTTATGGAGGATGTGCTCTGAAAAGGTTGCCTAAAAGACTTTACCTCAAAGGCCTGAAAGGTCAATCCGACATAGTAGTCTTCTGACACTGTTATTTTCCAAACGCACTCCTTCATTGGTCTGTAGTCATCAGGATAATTAGGAGACTGAATCTGTCCTTCATTTTTACGTATCTCCCCTCCACAGATCGCTGAAGAAAGCAAAAATAAACAGATAAACCTAGTTATGCCATTTCATTTTCCGTTTCTTCTAAGATAACATTTCAGTTCAGCGCCTGTAGCTGAGAACATAAAGACCAGGTTATAAAAATCAAAGTTGGCTGGTTGTACTGCTGTAAATATTCAGACGGTAAAAAAGCCTAGTCACTTTAACTATAAATATTAGATAATCAGCACAGGAATATATGATTTTTTATCACTGTTAATTCACATCTTTATTTTTTTTAAAGCTTTTTTTTTTAACTTTTAAAAACCTTTCAAGATTTTTGACAATTTATTCTATGTGAGTGTGTTCTGTGATTTCCTGAACTGCATCTTTCGGTCTTTTGACCCCAGGTGAAATAGCTGAGCGGTGGAGAGGCTTCAGAGAACTCTCTGGGCCTCTGGCAGTGGGCTAGCGTCATGTGCTCAACATCTGTGGCTCCATCGAAAGAATCCTCTTCACCGCCATACAGTTAATCTCTAAAACAAAGTGCTTCTGTTTACTTAAAAGTTTAAGAGAAGCAGAAATCTTCTGTCTTCTAAATCACCTAAACTCCTGTGCTAGCAGAGGCAGGAGCAAGAACGGTGCCTTCCACCCACAATCTGCCAAGAAGGGAGATGTTTTTAAAGCCAGGAAGCACAATGCCAGCTCATTGTTTGAGAGAAGTATAGAACAAAGCATCTAGTAAATTCTTCCTTGAATGCTGACTCTCTCATTTAGACAAAGCATGCTCCAGAAATGTGCACAATTACTTTCTGTGCAGTTTCCTAGAACAGAGTATTTCAGCAGTACCAGCATCAAGTAGACACAAATTCAGTACAGAGGAAAATGATAATTTCTTCAAAATAATGTAATATTATCATGAAAAAATTAATTGACATTTAAGAACTCTTGTGCCGGTTTTTGTTGTTTCCATACATCCTTGAGTACATTTACATGTTACTACATCACTGGCCTCAGAAAACAGGTTATTCTTGCAATTTAAATTTATCAAGTATATTTATCAAAATCATCCTCATGAATATTATAATACAGATTTAGAAAACTTCATAATTAAAATACAGTTACAATATCATTCTAATGAAATTGAGAGCAAGGGCATCTCTGTTAAGAGATCTGAGAGGAAGTAATCTCAAAAACTCAATGGGACTTGCCTTCATAGACAGCTGCGAAGCCTTTTCCCACCCAGTTACTACTGCTGCGAAACTCAATCCACATTCTGCTGTCCGTAGAGGTAAGAACTTCAGGCACTTTGTCCCCACAGAATCTACCTAAAAGAAATAAAAGAATAAAGAGAGACCCCTAAATATGACTCTACATTCTAATTGTTTTCCACACTAGCTAAAATTATACACATAAAACCTGATTTGGTTCCTATCTCTTTCTCTAGTAACGAGAGCCAAAACTATGCCTTCATATTTACTTAGCAAAGGTAGATACACAAAACAATGTCTTCATATATATTTATGAAATACTGGAACACAGCATCTTCAAATTAACCAACTGATGTATCATTATGTGGAGAATTAAGAAATGGCTAGCTCAAAAGATATTTGTAAAAGGGCTCATGATACATCAATAGGGGGAATATTATTCTATTAAAAACAGACAAAAAGTACAAGTGATCCTGAGAAACTATTTCAAATTGTCAGTTTGGTCATTAGGAGGAGAGTCACTTGGTTAAGGAGGTGTCTCAGCTCAAAGTGGAATTCTTGTCAAGTCCGATTCAATGACAACCCGTCAGGGAAGCTCACAGGCTGCTCCAAAGATCTTATGTGATTGCACACATTCCATCTCATTTCTATAAAGTTATAATCTGTAGTGTAGTCAGCAGAATGACAAACAGTATCAGAAGAATTAAGGATGAGTTCTGATTTTTTTCTAATTGTATATGCACAGGCAAGTATAATAGCAAATAAATAGAACAATACATGTATTCCTTTCTTTCTTCCGTCAAACTTCCACAAATATTTATTGTTTACTGTATGTCTGTCACTTTGCTCTAAGCTTTCATATGATGACAAAATGATTAAATATGACAATGCACATGATATCATTCTAAAAACGATAATACATGGTCATCCCTTTTTGTATGCCCCTGGCAATGATGTCATACATAGTTTTAGTATATGAAAAATGGTGGTCAACTTAGAACAAATTCATACTAACAGCTAACAGGAGAAGAAATGTCTTCCTAAATGGCAAAGTAAATTAGGGGCATGTAGCAGAGAGCAGTGTTTCTTAAACTGTGATGTGCATATGAACTCCAGGGAGTCTGTTAAAATACAGTCTCTAATTCAGAAGGTATGCAGTAGGGTCTGAGTTTCTAGATTTCTAACAACCTGCCAAGTGATTCTGATGCTGCCAGTCTGACGGCTACACTTTGAGAAGCAAGGTTTAAGAGGTGATAGTGGGAAAAGCTTTTCACATGAAAATCACGATCAGACTGAACCAGTCTGGCCGACCATTATACAATAAACAAAGTAACGTTGATGGTGCTCTAAAAGGAAGTGTTCTCTAAAAGAGTAGCTTTAGATTTGAGTCTTCAATATGAGTTTAAAGAAGTGTTTTCTTTGGAATGCACATACGTCTACAGTCATGCTCACTTAACGATAGTGACATGTTCTGAGAAACGCATCGTTAGGCAATTCGTCATTGTATGAACATCATAGAGTATATTTACACAAACCTAAACGGTATAACCTACTACACACCTAGACTACATGGTACTAATCTTATGGGACCACCATTGTATATGTGGCCTTTTGTTGACCAAAACATCATTATGCAGCATGTGACTGTATTTCAAATTGCTTCAGTTAGGCTAAGAAACTAAATGTTCAAGACAATGTTTTCCTCAACCTGACCTATCACATTAGTTTAATCTTTATTTTTTCTCATTTTTAAATATTTCTACAGATCTCTTGGACTTATTAAGGCTGCTATCATTCTTAACACAATAGTGTCCATTCAACAGGTTTTAGATGTTAAGAAAGAAGATCTGTACAGCACATAAACAAAACTGAGCAAAGCTCCTTGTAAAAACAAACAAAAAGTCACAATCTCGAAAAAAAATCCATACAGAGTAGATGCTTACATGCTCACAACAGCTCTCACCTTTAAGTAAAACAGAGGGCAACAGTAAAGTGCCTCATGCAAGTTAACGGTGTGGTCTGTGGTTAAATGTTGGCAGCAGACTTTCGTGAGCACCAAATCTGAGCTACAATTTATGACACAAACTACAAATGCCTCTTCTCAGCCATGAAAAACTCTCTGAGAGGCAAAACTGTGACGTCTAAGTAAGAGCTAATACGCTTCGCTTAGGAAGCCAGCTCCCAAATGTGGATCAAACAGCTCACATTCTACGGCCTTAGCAAAAACACAAACCAAGACACACACACATAATTTACCTGGTTTTCTCATTAAAACTATGATTTTCAAATTAAAAATACAGAAACATTGTGATTAGTAGACACTATAAGCATAATACATGTGAAAACTATTCTTAATTGTTATGTTCAGATCCAAGTGCCACTTCATAATTTAAGCTAGTTTAAGTCAATCAATCAATCTATGTGTCTGTGAGTATTTTTCCGTGGCTGAAAAAAGCATAATAAAAATTAAAATGTAGGTCATATAAAGTTTTAACTCTAAGATGACTCTTAAAAGAATCAATTATCCTTTGACAGGACAAGCTATACCCATAGCCACATAGGAGGTAGATAAGCTCTTACCAAGGAGAGGTGATTTCCTCCAGTACCCATCTCTGACTTCAATGTAGTCATACCAGCACAAACTACTTTTGTATAGGTCCATTGTAGTAAAATTTAAAACAATCTGCAAAATGAACCAAAACAACACACAGAGTAAAAATGATTATAACTGCACATAGTGCTTTGATTCCCAGAGGTTGGAAACCCAGGGCTACTGTGAAAACAGATTCATAGTTAAGTTTTTTTCTTATTCATTCCCCTACTATTTTTCTTAATAAACATCCCCCGAAAACCTAATTTTCTCATTCTCATTAATGTTTAACAATATAGAAGCACAATGTTGAGTTAAACTAAACATTTTAGCAATTAAACCAAAGTTTCTGTAAAGTTATACGAACAATTGTGAAACAGACATCTTTATTCAAATAGTTTATTTTAACTTTTCTAAGATAAATATGACTTAAACCATGAAAAATTCTGATTTTGCCATGAATGTCTTCTTTTTAATAATTTATTTCAAAGACGACCGGTCAAGACATCTATAATTATGTTAAAAATAACCATCGTGTGCCATATTCCAAGAATATAATATCATTGTGTATGTTGAAATGTTTTAAATACAGCCCTAGAATTCAAATTTGTCCATGTAACTATAATCAAAGGCAGATGTCACTATGCTTCTCCAGATCCAAGAACATATATTCAGAGATCTTTCAAGTTAGAAGATCTTGAACATGACCTTTTATTCTGTACTTTGTTTTGCAATGATGCTGCTTTTTGTTAAGATAATTCACAAACAACTCTAGGAAAGACAGTTTTCTTACTTTATAAGAACACTTTGCTTTTCAAATAATTAACTCTTTTTTTTTTTACTTTGGTACACCAAAAGTAGAGTCAAACTAACATGAGAAATGTATGTTTCTGATGAGGTAAAATTCATTTGGAAACTATTTTTTATATTCAAAACTCATTCTAACTCTATTCTGCTGAAAATATCTAAGATGCTTAAGGCATACAGTGAACCTGTTCTTTACTCTAGAAACTGAAATGGATTTTGGCCAAAAGAAACAAATTGTGAATATTTGAGATGCTTCTAATATAAAAGTACAGCTTGTAACAATATTTAAAGAATCCCTTTGTGACAGTATAAAAATCTGAATGTAAGACAACTTTCAAGGAATGACTAAAATAAATATATATGTGTGTGTGTGCGCATATATATATATATAAAAAATCAATCAATCCTGAAGTCAAATTCCAGAAAAGTATTACCATTTTTGTGTTAGAAAACATATACTTCTCCCCTTTCTTGAGTACAATTTTTCATTTTTAACAGAAAAGTATGAATTATGGCAAATCAATCCTTAACTAGCTTACTTCTTCCCAGATTGAAGATACAGCATAACAGTAAATATTTCTCATGGCATCTTGTATCTCAGCAGGGCAATGATCACTGATGAAATTGTACACCAAAATTGGTTACGATTTCCCATATAAGTAATTATTTTACAGAGATAGAAACTAGAAATTTATCTAACCATAATGAAAGTCACTTGTACCTTACAGAAGTATTATGTCACTATTAAATTTAATATTTTTCAGTTTCTTCAAACATGTACCTTCTTGATTACAAAGAGATGAAAATACCGAGGATGTGAAAATAGAGACATAGGTTTTTTTAATGTGATACAGTACGTGTGGCATAATTTGGTTGTGTTTAATAAAATTGTTCATTTAGTTTTGTCTACCTTATTGATAGATTTTGTTTTTTCCTTTGTTCTTCTTTTCTTCCCCCTAATTTTATCATTCCAAATATTTTCCAAAATGTTTACAAAATTTCCAAAATATCCAAGGACAAAGGACTGATCATGTTTTTCTTTCTTTTTCAGTAATCCTCCACACTTGATTGTCAAAATGCATAGATTCTGAACTATTTTTATGAAGTTCTCAATACATTTTCTCCTCCATCTCTGAATACCAATGCAACATGAGGTTACTCCTAGGACAAAATTGGGAGATAATTTCTGGTTTTTCTCCTTAATTTTGTGTTTACTTTAAGTCTGCTACAAATGGGGAACACTACCACTGCCTGATATTAAGTTTCATTCTGCATTTGTATTCTCCCTACAGCAACCACCAGGTTTAAACTTTATATGATCATACAAGAACTCATTTATTGTAGCAGAGACGGCAAAACTAGAATACAGACACAAACTGTAGACCCCAAGGTTCATTTTGTGGCTTCCTTCTTGGCTTTAAAGGGGAGTTTTGTAATGGTGTGCAAATAGTTTCAACTTCCTCCTCGATGAGGGAAAAAAATCAGCTAAATTGGAAGTGTGTGTATCATCAAATTTATTCAAAATTGAAACAATGTGGTTGGATTGCTAACAAATAGTTAATATTTGAAGTCTTGGCACGCGCGCACACACACACACACACACGCACACACACGGTTGGAAGAGGGATAACTCTAAACAGAAAAGTTTCCTATCTTGTTTCTAATCTTCTATTTTAAACGCCAAGCACTGTGGAGGAATAAAACTGGCCTACTTTAATATAAAACACAGAGTCCTTTAGAAGCAGAAAATGTAATAAAGATAGATTTTCTAAAATCAAATCTTAGGCTCTGATGAAGTAAAACGCTGGTCTTTGGCTAGGTTGCTAGCAGAATCCATACTTGAATTACCAATCAAGAGCACTTGGAAAATATTTGGTTGTTTTACATCATGCTATTTTATGTAAATATGTTGCAACTTTTTTCAAAGAATGATGAAATAAAAGCTACCTAACACAATTATATAAATGTTTTATTTCTGATGGTAAGTATCAATTTACCAGTTATCAATTTAAAATTAATCAAGCTCCCTTGAAAAGTGGGACTGTGGGAGACACAAAGAAGAATTCTAAGATTTCTTGTGATCTGTTAGGAGTCTTAGTTGTTATTCTGCAAAGTTAAATTGACACAACTGTTGTGAAGTTTGCTTATTAAAGACTTTGTTGTACAGTGCTGCAGACGGAAGAATCTTGAAGAAAGGCAGATGCACAGTCAAGGGACCGGATGTCTACAAGTCTCCAGAGAAAGATATCATCAGTGCACTTTTGTCAGCACATTTAAGACATTACTGACTACTTAAACTAATTCCATGAGCACCACAGAAAGACCGATTACAATAATATTTATACCTTATAAAGTGCTGAAGATACAAAGCTTGTCAATTACACTGATATTATTAAATGGCTCTTTAGGAAGAGAAGTTAGAATCAAAAGCAGTAAAATAAAACAGGTTTCCAGGCTCCAGCCAAAAGAAGCTTGGACAAGCCTAATAAAGTCTTTAGGGAGACCGCAGTTTTCTTCTCAGAAATAAGACTAAGGGAGAGAAGATCAGGGATCAGTAAACTAAACCCCTGGGCCAAGTCCAGCCTGAAGCCAGTTTTTGTAAAGAAAATTTTGTTGGAACCCTTCCTTTACATATTGTCTATGATTATTTTTGTGATAAAATGGTAGAATTTAGTATTTGAAATAAACTGTACATCCTGCAAAGCCAAAAATATTTACTGTATGTCCTTTCCAGAAAAAATTGCCAACTCCTGGAATCATTGATCTTTAAGGTTTTGTTCAGCTCTGAATTGCATCATGCTAAAGGGAAAAATTGCATCTTTTCCTACACCTAGAAGCCATTCATGTTTGGAAGTCAGAAAGCCTGGGTTCAAATTCTAACTTCTCAGTTTGCTGGTTTACTCAAACTTTGAGTCTGAATAAATTTTCTTACTGTAAAAGAGAGGTCATCATATCCGCCAGATCTCAATAGAATTACATCAGAAGTACTGAACTGGATAATGTGTAGAAAAACACTCAGCTAATCTAAAAGCATTGTTAAGATTCTCATGTATTACTATTTCCATGGTGCATACTCTCACAGTATAAATCCTGAGAACAATTATGAAATAAACGAAGTATTAATCCAATTTGCTTAATCCAACTATGCTGGGATACATAAAAACATCAGCTTAATTTTAAAGTTACAGAGGAAAATCAACATGTTAAAATAAGGGATTCTTACACCTTTCAGAATGGCTATTACCAAAAGACAACAAATAAAAAGTATTTGTGGGGAGGTGGAAAAAGGGAACCCTTGTGCACTGTCGATGGGAAAGTAAATTGGTGCAGTCACTATGGAACACAGTATGGAGGCTCCTCAAAAAATGAAAAATAGAACTACCACAGGATCAAGCAATTCCATTACTGGGCATCTATCCAAAAAAAATGGAAACACTAATTGGAAAAGATATACGCACCCCTATGTTCACTGCAGCCTTATTTACAAAAGCCAAGATATAGAAACAACCTAAGTATCCGTCCATCAATGGACGAATGGATAAAGAAGATGTGGTGCATATATACAATGGAATACTACTTAGCCACAACAAAGAATGAAATCTTGCCATTTGCGACAACATGGATGGACCCAGAGGGTACCATGCTAAGTGATATAAGCCAGACAGAGAAAGATAAATACCACTTGATTTTACTTATATGTGGAATCTAAAAAACAAAACAAATGAACAGGCAAAACCCAGATTCATAGACACAGAAAACAAATTGGTGATTGCCAGAGAAGATGGGGAGGTTAGGAGAGAGGCGAAACGGGTGAAGGGGATTAAGAAGTACACATTTCCACTTATAAAATAAATAAGTCATGGGCATGTAATGTACAGTGTGGGGAATATAGTCAATAATATTATATTAACTTTGTAATGTGACAGACACTAAATAGATTTACTGTGGTGACCATTTTGCAATGTACAGAGATGACGGATCACTATGCTGTACATCTGAAACTAATATAGCACTGTATGTTAATTATATCTCAACAAAAAAAATCTAAAGAACAGACAGAACTTAGGGCCTTGGTTCAAGTCCTTGCCTTACAACAGACTGGTTGAATGACTCCGGCAGATCCCTACTTCTATCAGGGATTAACCACATGACACGTGAAAAACGAGTTGGATCACGCTATGAAAACAATTTTTCCGCTTAAACTTATATGATAACATCTGGATTTTGAAATTTTGATTTGTCACGCCAACTACTCACAGGAACATTTTTTATACCTCCCTTTCCTTAATCCCCACTCCACTCCCACATCTAATCATTTGCCACCTTCCATAGGTCACACTCTGCAGTGCCCCTAAAAACGCTCTTCTTCCTTCCTCATTCTCAGTGCTCTTCACATTTCTCTGAATTAACTGCACTCACTTCACAAGATGTGCCATGGTTTTCAGTTTTGTTCTTCACCAGCTCATCCTACACTCTACATCCACTTTAATCCCAGGAAAGTTGGGCTCCCATGATGGCATTGGTGCCTTCACACCCAATTCAATATAAACTTCCAAGCATGGGCATCAAAGACTCTAGGATCATAACCCACGTTTGTTGCCTCTTCTTTCACTATCTCAAACACAGAATTTTCATCCCTCCCACCCCTGAGTTCTTGCTGTTGTGCCCTGACAAGCACCCCAATTTCAGCATTCTTTCATTTAAAGTGTACATGATTCTACCTGGGATTCTGGTTTCCTCTTCCTTAATTCTTGAAACTCTTCATATCTCTCAAAATTTATACCAAATGCTATCTTGTCTTCGTTCATTTCCAGATTTCCCAATTAGATGTGGGCTCTCTTATCTCTGCAAATCCACAACAAGTTGTATCGTGCCTTCTTCAGTGATTTTTCAGAGTTTAGCTATATCACTGGGCTTTGCCCTTGCTATAAGTTTATAAGATTCCTGATAGCGAAGATTTCTTTCACACAGCAGAAGATACATCTATTTTAATGGAATCAAAGATTTATCTACATAGTAATCGCTAAATTTAAGCAGTGCCTTTGGCAATATAAATATTATATTGTGAATTGACTCCACATGTGTAAACCATTAGATGAGCGGTTAAAAAGAAATTTTTGCAAAATGAAAGTAGTCAGATGCTAGCTTTTAAATAGGTTATATAGGAAAAGAAAAAATATTAACTCTATTTAAGTTAATTGCCCTTGTTAAAGGGTCAATCAGTTCTAAAGGATGGAAGAATCGATATGGTATGCTTCTATCAGCTCAACACAGTCGCATTCTCAGCTGCACATTCTAGACTGTTATCAGCACGCTCAGGGCAACATCAAGAACAGCCGCAGATTGGACAGGAAGCTGTCTTTACCTTGAGAGGCTCAATTCTAGGAAGACATACATGAGGACCGACAATCAATTTTTATATTGTGGTAAAATATACATAACATAAAATTTGCCATTCTAACGATTCTAAGCGTACAGTTCTGTGGCGTTAAGGGTATTCACATTGATAACGTTCCAACAACAATCTTATTTTTTTAAAGAATTTTTACTGCGTAAAATAATATGTGCTTATTGTTGAAAATAAAAGGAAGACGAACAAATAAAACCTATTCGTAAACCCACCAGGAAGAAATAAGCATTGTTTTGGTATATATTCTTGTATAATTTTATTTCTAACATATGTAATTTAAAAATTAGATCTTTTCATGCCTATGATTTTTAACCTGCTTATTAAATTTCTAAATATACTGAAAACACAGTCCTCTAGTTCCAAGTCTTTTAAAAAAATTATTGTCTGTAACAAGGGTGCCCATGATATTTTTAGATAATAACTCATGTGATTATCTTCAGAGAGCTAAATTAGGGAGTTTTCTCATTTCATACTATTTTATTCCTTCTTAACAAACACAATTTGATAAAGAAATTATCAAATAAGGCTTTCATTTTTACACTGATGATTCTGGATGTTTGTGTAATATAGACAATTCAATTCTTAAAAAAAATCAATCAATCAATGTTTTCTTTTGGTTTCAAAATTTGTTTTGTTTCCAATTTTTCATTATTATAAATAACTATCTTTGCACATACTCAGATAACTCCTCTAGGATAAATTTCTCTAGGATAAATGTACAGGTACATTTTTCAAAAAGTAGTACAGATTGCCAAAGTTCTTCAGAAAGGCTATTTCAATTTTTAGTTCCAGGAGCTGTGTACCCTCATGATTATTTGATATTATTATGCTATTCCTTCTTTGTCAGTTTGCTAGGTGAAATACAACACATCATTGTTGGTTCAAGTAGCATTTATTTGATAAAGAGCGAGAGTAAACAATTTCATATATTTATTAAATATCTATTTGCATTGATACTTCAGTCAATATTCTGCTTCCTTAGCATTTGCTAATGTGGTGTTAATCTTTACTTATTAATTTATAACAACTCTTCATATACACATAATACCAATGTTTGCTCATCGGTTTGTGCTACAATATTTTTCATTTTGATTTTTATTTGTGATTTTGTATTTTTATTAAAAAGATTTATATTATGCAAAAAATTCTAATAAATTATTTTACATTTTCTTATTTTCAAATTATGTACCTAAAACATCTTTTCCAAAATAAAAAACAAATCACTTACGTTCTCGTCAGAAGAATATGCAGTATGAAGTAAAAGTTTAATTTTTTCCAAATACTTAAAAATGGTTCCATTATTATTCATTAAAAAAAATCCTTCCCCATTTATTTGAAAAATCATCTTTATAAATAAGTATACGACAAAAGTCTTCCATGTTCTCAGGCATAATTCTGGCCAATTTTAGTTTGTTCCATTGATTCAGAAGCCTATTTTGACATAACCACAGAATTTGAATTACTAAAGCTTCATAATGTTTTTCTGCTACCTTACAGTGCAAGCCACCCCTCTTCACTAACTCCTTTGAAATTTGCCTTGGTTATTCCAACCATTTTATATTAGAAGTAAATTGCAGAAAAAAATTGATCTGGGTACAAAACAAAAAATCTGTGGGAAATATATTTGGAATTACATTTAATATGGGAAACACTGACAATATTTATAACACATCCTGAAACATGATAGGTATCCTTTAACCTGCTACATGATATGTCATTCTATTTTAGTCCCACAAAGTCTTCGGTTTTCTAAAATCTATTATATTTTAATATATCTGTTTTTATTTGATCACCTCTAGTCCCGTTTTTTAGTTGATTCTTTGGAATTTTTAAGAAGAGAAAATATATCCTCTGCTACTAAAGAAAAATATAATGATTAGCTCTGCAAAATGGAATCTGTGTGATGTTAGGTATATTATTCAATTCTTTCTTAAATTCAATTTCTTCACTTGTAAAACAGAGATAAATATACTACTAAACTCAACAGGGTGTGAGAAATTAAGCCCAGTACCTGGTAGAGTGTAAGCACTCAATAAATATTAGTTTCGTCTAAATTTGGATTGAAAAAAATCCTTCTAGTTTCACCAGATTATCACTACACATATATATTGAATTCTAGTGTTACCAGCATATGGAAATTTTTAGTTATTTTTTCCATTTTGATACTATTATTTGACAAATTAGCAGATTTTATAACATTGAACTACACTCAAATTACTGAATCAAAATACTTGCAAAGTTTATAAGTTATACAGCTTGATTTGATTTGATTATATTTATATATAACAGTCATATGTTTGAGTATGTAAAGCACTTTATAATTTTTTCATGTGTGTTGTATGAGCTGTGCCTGTCAGATTTTGACAAGTTTTTTAAAATAAATGAAGAGGCTACACATTGTTTTACAATGCACTTAAAATACGTTTGATTGCATGGGGAGTATCTGAGCTTTTACAATTTGAAAAAACTGCCTTGAGAAATCATCTCAAATAGCGTCACTTTGAAATAACTTTTTTTGTCAACTTATTTTATATGACTATTGACTTATTAAATTTTTAGTGCTCAATGGAATCATTTTTGATAACTTTAATTTCTAGGATTTCACATTAAGAAATACTTCAAATGAAAGTTTTTCTGCAAGTGTTGATTTTTAATAAAGTTGAATATATAGCCGATTATATCCAGTAAAACTATAGTATCATGAATTCAAGAAAAAAAATTCACATTTCAAACAGACAAAATATCACCAAAAAATGCCAATTTGAAAAAATAATTTAAAGTGTAAACTATAGGCAAGACAAAATAAGCCTTGATGGAAGTCTGAGATGCGAGAAAGAATACTGAATAAAAATATTTGGTAAATCTTCAACAAATGCTGTTGGGGAAAATGGATCTCCATGTGCAAGAGAATGAAGTTAGACCCTTATCTTAAGCATACACAACAATTAACCCAACAATGAATTAAATAAGACTCCAAACTATAAAACTCCTAGAGAAAAACATAGGGGAAAAGCTTCAAGATACTGGATCTGGCAATGATTTCTTGGATATGGCACCAAAAGCACAGAAAACAAAAGCAAAAGTATCTAAGTGGTACCACATCAAACTGAAAAGGTTTTACAAGGCAAAGGAAACAATCAACAGAGTGAAATGGCAACTACAGAAAAGAAGAAAATATTTGCAAATCATATATTTCATAAGGAGTTAGTATTCAAAATACATAAGGAACTCCTACAAGTCAATAACAAAAAACCAAATAATCCAATTTAAAAATGGGCAAAGAACTCGAATAGACATTTCCCCAAAGAAGGTATACAAATGGACAATAGGTATATGAAAACATGCTCAACATCACTAATTATCAGAGACATGCAAGCGAAAACCATAATGAGATATCACCTCATACCCATTAAGATGGTGACTATCAAAAACTCAGAAAATAACACATGTTGGAGAAGGTGTGGAGAAATTAGAACTGTTTGCATTATTGGAGGGACCGTAAAATGCTGCAGTATGGAAGTTCCTCAAAAAATTAACAATAGAACAAATAATTCAACAATCCTGCTTCCAGGTACGTAGCCACAAGAACTGAAAGCAATGTGTTGAAGAGATATTTGCATACCCATATTCGTAGCAGCACTATTCAACATAGCCAAAAGGTGGAAGTAACTCAATGTCCATCCATAGATGAATGGATAAACAAAAGATGGTACATACATACAATGGAATATAATTCAGCCTTAAAAAGCAGGAAATTCTATCACTTGCTGCAACATGGTAAACCTTGAGGCCACTATGCACAGTGAAATAAGGCAGTCACAAAAGAACAAAGACCATATGATTCCACTTATATGACGTATCTACAGTAGTCAAATTCATAGAAACAGAAAGTAGAATGGTGGTTGCCAGGGGCTGAGAGGAGGGGGAAAATGGAGAGCTGTTGCTTAATGGATGTAGAGTTTTGGTTTTTCAAGATGAAAAATTTCTAGAGATTTTCACAACAGTGTGAATGTACTCAACACTACTGAACTGTACATTTAAAATGGTTAAGACAGTAAATTTTATGTGACGTGTTTTGATCTCAATAAAAAATATCTGGTAAATATCTGCATATAGTTAAATAAATGTTAAGTGCCAAAAACAATAATACTAACTCTTTGTGTCAGGAAGCTTGAACAAAAATACAAAACAATAGCATATAGGATGAAGATAACGTGGGCCAGCCGGGTGGCGTAGTGGTCAAGTTTGTGCACTCTCCATCAGGGTCCCAGGGTTCACAGGTTTGGATCCCGGGCGCAGACCTACACACTGCTCATCAAGCCATGCTGTGGTGCTATCCCACATACAAAACAGAGGAAGATTGGCAGAGATGTTAGCTCAATAACAATCTTCCTCAAGCAAAAAGAGGAAGATTGGCGGCTGGCCCAGTGGCACAGTGGTTAAGTTCATGCTCCCCACTTCAGGGGCCAGGGATTTGCTGGCTCGGATCCTGGGCTTGGACTTATGCACTGCTTGTCAAGCCATGCTGTGGCAGGCATTCCACATATAAAGTAGAGGAACATGGGCATGGATGTTAGCTCAGGAGCAGTCTTCCTCAGTAAAAAGAGGAAGATTGGCAGCGGATGTTAGCTCGGGGCTAATCTTCCTCAAAAAAAAAAAAAGAAGAGGAAGATTGGCAATGGATGTTATAGCTCAGGGCCAATCTTCCTCACCAAAAGAAAAAAGATGAAGATAATATGAATTCAAATCTTTTTTTAGGATCTTTTCAAGGTTTAGGAGGAGGATAAAGATACTAATTAAATATGACTATTAAGAAAGCAGGCTGGTAAAGTAGCTAGCCTGGTGGTGTAGTGGTTAAGTTTGCATGCTCTGCTTCAGCAGCCCAAAGTTTTCCAGTTTGGATCCCAGGTACAGACCTACACACCACTTATCAAGTCATGCTGTGGCAGACATTCCACATTCAAAACAGAGGAAGATAGGCACGAATGTTAGCTAACGAATGTTAACTCAGAGCCAATCTTCCTCAAAAAAAAAAAAAAAGAAAGAAAGTAGGCTGGTAGAAAAAGATTACCAAATAATAGACTACACATTTAAAACTTTCACACCAGTAGAGAGATGGAAAATAAGAAGGCAAAAAGTAGAACAAAGTGGGATATAGAGACTGCAAATAAGAAGTAAAAATACATCAGTAATCACAATAAATGTAAATGCAATAAGCACTCTAGTTAAAGACAAAATTTGCCATCATGGATTGAACAAAAAAGACAAAGTATTTGTTGTTTAAAATGGACATGCCTGAGACAGAAAATTACAGAATCATTGAATGTCTAAAGCAAGACGAAGACATACCAGGCAAAAATATTAAGCAAAAGAAAATGTAGCTTTATTGATATTAGAAGAAATAGAGTGTTAACCTAAACCATGACTAGAGATGAGGAGATTCATTCTATGATAATATAGCGTAAAAATATATTTTAAAAGTGTAAAGAGAAATTAACAAATCTACCAATAGTGACAAATATTAACAGGTTTTTTCTGACTATTTTATAGATGATGCATTTAAAAACAAAAATACAGAGAATATATAAACAGCACAATTAAAAAGACTAACGTCTATATAGAGAACTTTGCACCCAATCATTGGCCACTTCCAAGATCATATTGCCAGCCTCAAGCTATTTCAAAAATTGACATGATATAGCCTATAGTCTCTCACCAAAAAGTGACTCAAGGAGAAATTAATAATTAAAGGAAGATTGGAAAAACAACATATGTTTGCAAATAAGAAAACACATGTTACTAAAAAGCATGTGGGTTGAAAAGAAATAAAACCATAGAAGATAATTAGATAATTAGAATTGAAAAATCACAAAAATGCTATATGTCAAGCTGGTGAAATTCAGATTTAGCAGCTCTTAGAAGAAAATTTATAGTCTTAAATATTTGTAGTGGACAAGAAAAGATGCTTTAAATTAATGAGTTACGCTTCCAACTGAAAAAGCAGAAAGTAAGAGCAGGTTGAACTCAAATGCTAAAAAAGAAAAAATAATAAACACACGAGAAAGAAAGGTGAGTTAATATTGTTCTTGGCCACTTAATACAAATTATTTGCTCATCATACATAATATTAAGAAAAATAAGAGAAAAGATGATAGATTTCTTGATTTCTTCCTATTTGCAACATTTTAGAAAATACAGTTTTATTGGTAATCAAACATACAAGAAAAGTGAATTAACTTTGGATGCTAATAGTATGGGTAAAAGGATAAAAGATCAAGGATAGGATAAAGGCAACATTTTTTTTTCAGATACTATCTTGCTCTTAGGAGCTATTTTAATTTGATTAATCTCGTTTGAAAATTTTTCCTATTCTATAATATTTTCTTTTCAAAAATGTGCATAGTTTTAAACTTGCTCTGAAGTTTTATCATCTTTTATATTTTGTTCTTCAGTACCTCTTTAAGAATGATTTTCATAATATATTTTCAGAGACTTATTTGAAGAATCAAAACAAAAATTAATCAAAACCTATAATTACATTACAATATAGACTTATAATTCTTAAATTAAAAATAACTACATAAAGAATTATATATGCATTCACGTATTCCAAGTCAGTTGTAACTTTTTATGTATAAAATCTATTTAAGTTACACAAGTGTTTCACTCAGTTTTCATTGTGAGTACTGCAACACCCTGGACAGCTCCACCCCATAATTCTCTTAACAACATTCAATTATTAGCAATAGCAAACTTTCCTTAACTGCAATTGCATTCCTACCAAAAACTCAAAGTGTGTGTGAGTCATTCCAGGTGACTTAGTTAAAAGCAAATGACATAAGTCATTTAATAACTAGTAGAAAATAAAGATTAATATCAGTACTATCTTGGTCTGGGAAGACTTTTAAGGTTAGCCTTCAAGAAAGAATCCAGAAATTAACAGATTCATTCATTTCTTAATAATTTTACATTCTAAAACCAAACAAACTAAATATGAGAAAGACAATTTCATGTCTTCTTTTTCAATCCTTATATATTTAATTCTGGTTTCTTGCTTTACTGTGCTAAGACTTCACCAAAATGTTGAAAATGAAGTAGTGTGGGGTATATGTTTGGTTTTTTACCTATCTCAAAAGAAATACTTTCACAATTTCCCCAATAATAATGATATTTGCAGTAATTTTTTGATTCTCTTTCCAAGATTAAGAAAGAATTTTTCTATTCCTAGTTTGCTCAGCGTTTGTTGCTGTTAAATCATTAATAGATCTTTTCTTAATTTAATTGAGATTCTCATTTAATGGTGTTTGTATGTATGTACACACTGTATATACACACATACTTATATACACAAACATACATAAATAATATGTAATATATATATACACATATACACACATACTTACATACATATACACATATATATCTGCATTTGGTTTGGTAACTTTGGGGTGATTTTGCATCCATATTCAAGTGTGAGTCTTGGTTTAAATTTTCTTTTCTTAAAGCATTCTTGTTAAGATTACTATCAAGTTTTCGCAAGCCATATAAATAGGAGAGGATACCTTCTTTTTCATTCTCTGGAATTTTTTATATAAGATTATACTTATCTCTTATTTGGTTTTTGGGTAGAACTCACTGATTAAGCCATCTGACCCTGGATTTTCATCGTTAAGAAAAATCTAGTAATTCAATTAAATAGTAATTTGACTTCTTTGTGGTTATAGGATTATTCAAGCTTTTTGTTTCTTCTTGAGTAAGAACATAGTAAATAATATTTTGTAGTAATTTGCCCATTTCATTTACATTTTTTAAGTTATTAGCATAATGTTCAACATATTCTTTTATTCTCATTTTTGTGTCTAAAGAATCTATGGTTATAATAACCTTTTTATTCTAAATATTACATAATTGTGCTTTCTCTGTTACTTCTTTTTCTTGATCTCTTTTCACCCATTTCACTATTTTTCTAAGTTGTTTCAAAGTAACAACTTTGCTCATGCTTTGTATCATGTTATTTTCACGTTGTTAAAGTTATATTTCATTTATTACCTCCTCCTTCATGTACCTTTCCAATTATTTTACTGCACTTTTTCTAGTGTCTCTATACAGATGTCTACCTCATAAGTTTTGGGTTTCCTAATATGAGCATTTAAGTCTGAATTTCCTTCTAAGTACTGCTTTAGTTGCATCTTACAGGCTTGTTATTCAATATTTTTGTTATATTATAGTTGAAAATAATTTATAATTTTCATTGTAATTTCTTCTTGGCTGAATTGAATATTTGATGTATATTTCCTAATTTTAAAATGTGTGGGATTTTTCCAGTTGTCTTTCTGACACTGATTTTTAACTCAATTTCATTGTGTCTGAGAACATAATCTATATTACTTCAACTCTTTTAGAGCCTTTGCCATTTCTTTTAAAATTATACCAGTCAAAATATTCCCAGAATCTGAGCAATTACCATTATAAACTTTCTGAAATTTTTGAGTCTCTTATTTGAGAAATCAAACAAGAATAAAAATAAAGCAAATTATATGAGAAAGAAGATGAACCTTTGCACTTATATGATACTAAAAGAGAACTCTTGATGGTATAAACTACCTTCTCCCCTGGGGTCACAGACACTCTCCAGATGCAGTGTGTATAAGAAGGGTAGCCATTTGGAAATCCTGGGGAGGAAAGGTTGCCATTGGATTCTTGTAGGGTTTCTCCACATGCTGAAAAGAAAAAAAGATACACGCATTCGATTTTTTTAAGAAGATGGCATCCATATTTCCTGAAAAAGATAAGATCTCATTCTTTGATTTTTATGAAAGACATGGATATCATAAATAAAGCCTTGAGTCTTTTGGTGTTGGACAAGAGTATATATTTATATTTTACAAAGATTTTTTCTTCTAAGTAAATTTCTTTTTATGTCTCTCTTACCAGAATTTCAACATGTATAATGGCATCACTAGGGCTAACCATAAAACAACATTATGAGATAAATAATCAGGTATTCACAAAATTCCTCCTCATCGATACATTTCTAATTCATTCCCAAAAGCCAGTAGCCAATGAATAGGTTACCCTTCCTCAGATTCAGGCCAGTGAGTACTTAGTTGATGGGGCTCTGGGACCATTTGAAATATTCCATTAAAATATTTGGTGTAGATTGAGGCTAAGTTTAACCGTGAATATCACATGAAAGTTGAAACAAAAGAAATCTTAAATAATAACTAAAATATAATCAATAAGGGGTACCAAAATGTCATACGCAATGAAAATTTTTCTTAAAATAAGCCAAAAACAATTGAGAGAGAAAAACATCATGCAAGCTTCAAAATTTCCAACAAGATGTGGACATTTATTTACTCTCTCATTTCTGTTGATCATAAGTAGAAATTGCTGGAAAAGCAATTATATTTTCCTCTTACTAAGCGTGTCTAACTTCTTGGAAGTAATTATCAGTCATCTGAAATAGCAAATTATCAGCTGCACAGCCTCAAGATCTGTGTGATTGATGTCTCTAGGGCCACTTCAACAAAGGCACAGACAGAGTGTAATTAGTGCATTGGTTCAGCCAAGGTTAGTGGTCAGAATCATTCTATAATGGGTTTTCCTGTTGCTTTTGTAAGACGTGATATGCACCGCATGAACCTAGGCTGGTTTAAGTATCCTTAATTCAGAATAATTCCTCTGCTGCAGCCGGTCATCGTTATAAACTTCACTCAACAATTTGAAGGAACAGTTCCTTCCCTCTGAAGGAGATTAAGTCAAATTGAGATGTTATCATAATATGGAGCCATAGCTGCCAGCAGGTGAACTCTCATCTCATCAAATCCTCAAAAAATTACAAATGGTTCTGCATATCTTGAGTTAAATGAAGAAAGAAAGATGATGACTTTGAAAACAAAATAGAGCTGTAAAAACAGTCTGATACTATATAAATATTTATTTAGAAACAGATATGTTTGCACAACAAAATAAATTTAAAGTAGGAGTAAGCAATGTTTATTCTGATGAGTAGGCAGATAAAAGCAACTTTAGAACAAAATGAAAATGCTCAAGGTCAAAAATACATAATTCAGTACTTTCCAGGAAACATCTAGGGCGTTTGATAAATGTAACATTATAAGAACTCTTAGGAAAACAAAAATGTGTTAAGATTTTATTAATGCTAACAATGTGCTTCTAAATAGGATCAGTTTAGATGCAAAATAATCATTTGTGAGTTGACTGTGTTTCAATGAAAAAATCTATAATTCTCAGCAGTTTAAAAATAAACTCTGCAATGATGGAAAACTACAATAAACCACATAGAATGCTGGTACTGGATTTCCTAAAGTGGAACCAAAATAATTAAATATATTTAATCCACAGATGTACATAAACAATACTGTTCTGATAAGATAAAACAATCTATCTAAAATTAAAAAAAAAAACAGAACACAGCATATAATTCAAATATTAAATAAATCTATTCTATGGCACCTGTTTACAAAGCAAGACATACAAATAGCTATAGTCAAGGTGTGGCAGTCGTTTGTGCATTTTCCTCAGTAAGTGTGGTTGTCCCAGGCTACCTGAACCCTACTACGGGACATCCTTCATCACTTTTCGTGGCCAATTGTTGATTAAAGCTCAGAGAGAAAAAGTAAAGTTTATTACTAAAAGACCTAAAAGAAAATTGCAAGGAAAAAGTGGCACTACTAAGTTTAAATGCACAGTCTGTCCATTTACTCAGCAAGGTATGTGGATGAGAAAACACAAGTTTGAATCATGGCATTACCACCTATTAATTATGCCATACAACTAAGTCTCAAAGCTTCAGCCTCAGTTTCTTTCCTGTAAAGTGGCTATCTTACTAACACATACTTATCAAAGTTGCTTCGTAGGGGTCAAATGTTATTATGCCCTGCGTCCTCTTTCTTTAACCCTTAGATATTTTTCCACAGATAGAAAGAACGTTGTCTAAAGTGTCTCAATGTGTCCTTGAACTACAAAACTCAGTCATATTTAGGAGAAGAAAAATAAAGAAATATACAGAGGCAAATTATTATTATCACTATTGTAATCAAAATTACTGTAAAACAGAACACAATGCAGAAGTTAAACTACTACTTCTGTAGGAAGATGACATGATCTTATATGTATAAAACCATAAAGATTGCACCACACAAAAAAACTGTTAGAACTAATAAACAAATTCAGCAAAGTTGCAGGATACAAAATCAACACACAAAAATCATTTGGGTTTCTATACACCAACAACAAACAATTTCAAAAGGAAATTAAGTAAACAACCCCATTTATAATAGCAACAAAAAGAATAAAATACTTGAGAATAAACTTAACCAACGAGGCAAAAGATTTATATATTGAGAACTACAAAACATTGCTGAAAGAAATGAAAGAAGACACAAATCAACGAAAAGTCATCTCGTGTTCATTGATTGGAAGACTTAGTATTCTTAAAATACCCATGCTACTGAAAGCAATCTACAGATTCAACATAGTCCCTATCAAAATCCCAGTGGCATTTCCTGCAGAAATAGAAAAAACAAAATCCTAAAATTCATACAGAACCATAAAACCTGAATAGCCGAAACAATCTTAAGACAGAAGATGCTAGAGGCCTCACACTTCCTGACTTCAAAACATACTACAAAGCTACAGTAATCAAAATAGTTTGATACTGGCTTAAGAAAGGCATATAGACCAATGGAAGAGAAGAGAGAACCCCAAAATAATCTCACGCTTGTACAGTCAACTCATCTTCAACAAGGGTGCCCAGACTACACAATGTGGAAAAGACAGTCTCTTCAACAAATGGTGTTGGGGAAACTAGCAATAGATGCACACAAAAGAATGAAATTGGACCCTTATCTTATACCGTACACAAAAATCAACTCAAAATGAATTAAAGACTTAAAAATGTAAAACTTCTAGGAGAAAAAATATGTGAAAAGCTTCATGACAGTAGTCTTGGTGATGATTTCTTGGGTATGACACAAAAGCAAAGGCAATAAAAACAAAAATAGACAAGGGGGATGACATCAAACTAAAAAGCTTCTGCACAGCAAAGGAAGCAATCAAGGGAGTGAAAGGTGACTATCAGGAGGGAAGAAGATGTTTGCAAATCATATACCTCATAAAGAGTTAGTACCCAAAATACATAAATAACTCCTAAAAGTTAATAGCAGAAAACCAAATAACCCAATTTAAAAATGGGCAAAGGGGGACCAGCCCCGTGGCTGAGTGGTTAAGTTCGCGTGCTCCACTGCAGGTGGCCCAGTGTTTCATCGGTTCGAATCCTGGGTGCGGACATGGTACCATTCATCAAGCCATGCTGAGGCGGCGTCCCACATGCCACAACTAGAAGGACCCACAACTAAGAATATACAACTATGTACCAGGGGGTTTGGGGGAGGAAAAGGAAAAAAAATAAAATCTTATTAAAAAAATGGACAAAGGACTTGAATAGACATTTCTCCAAAGAAGACATACAAATGGCTAACAAGTATATGAAAAACTGCTCAGATCACTAATCATCAGGACAATGCAAATCAAAATGAAAATAAGATATCACCTCACACCTGTTAGGATAGTCACTAGCAAAAAAAGAAAAAAAAAAACAACAACAAAAACCACCCCAGGAAATAGCAAGTGTTAGCAATGATATGGAGAAATTGGAAGCTTTGTGCACCGCTGGTAGAAATGTAAAATGGTGCAGCCACTAAGGCAAACAGTGTGGAGTTTCCTCAAAAATTATAAATATAACTACTAAATGATCCAGCAATCCCACTTCTCATTATTTATTCAAAGTAACTGAAAACAGGATTTTTAAGAGATATTTGTACTCACGTGTTCATTGCAGCATTTTTCACAATAGCTAAGAGACAGAAACAACCTAAATGCCCAGAAGTGGATGAATGGATAAGTAAAATGTATACATACAATGGAATATTATTCAGCGTTAAAACAGAATAAAATCTGCCATATGCTACAACACAGATGACCTTTGAGGACATTATGCTAAGTGAAATAAGTTACAGAAGGACGAATAGCACATGATTCCACTTACAGGAGATTTCTAAAGCAGTCAAACTCATGGAAGTGGAAAGTAGAATGGTGGTTGCCAGGGGCTGGGGGAAGGGGGAAAAGAAGAGTCATTGTTCAGTGGTATTGAGTTCCAGTCATGCAAGATGAAAAAATTCCAGAAATCTGCTGTACAGCAATGTGCATATAGTTAACAATACTGTACTGTGCAATTAAAAATTTGTTAATCTCATTTTTGTTTTTTAACGAAATAAAAAATAATTAATAATAAAAAAGAAGTTAAGCTTCTAAATACTCTATCATATGATCCAGCTCACTTTTGAATCAGATAATTTGCATATATCTTCATTCTTCCAGAATATAAAATTGTTTTTAAATTGAATAAATGGTACTTGGACTGTGTGTTTTTGAGCAATTATTACAAACTCTTGTCCTTTTAATAACATGGCTATTAAATACCAAAGGTTGAGAACTTTCCTTTCTCCATATTTTATACGATCATATTTATAATTTTACTCATACTAAAGAAAACCTAGGTAGATATACAGAATAATTTGTATTAAATAAGTCTCTTCCCAAAAAGTCTTGACAAACTCTAGAGTGAGGAAAAAATAAAACTGTATCTAATCATCTTGTCCTACCTAGTTAACTTATTATTAATTAGATGGCTCCCTTAAACTTTTAAAAATGATAAATAAATCATAGGTTTAAAAAGATTTTAAGATAAGGAAATGTTAAAAGAAACCCTATGGCTCCTTTAAAATTTCAAATATAATATATAAAATAAAATTTTAAAATGATTTTAGGATAAGGAAATGTTACAAGTAATCCTAAGTCACTGAGTGATAAAGGAGAGATTAATTACTGAAATATTTTAAAATACCCTTCAGCCGTAACTACCTAACCATGTCCGAACGAACCATCCCTTAAGATGAAGCACAAGTACCAGCCCCTAGAAGCTTTCCTCATGCAGTGTGCAGCTCAGGTTAAGCACCCCTCAGAACTGCCTTAGCATCCTTTACTCACGGGACTTACTTCCTCATCAAGTGACACTGTCTGTTTGGTCTGCCGGAACCTGGGCTATTTATGTGTATGGTTTGTGATTCCTTCTCTGTGGCCATAACACCTGCTGCAGTGTCTTTCACGTATTAAAGCTGACTCATTCATTCACACACTCACTATTTGCTGAGCACCTAATTTAAACTGGATTTAGAATATCATGATGAAAAAGCCCAATGACAATCCTAAATCCTAAGTACTCTAGTATAGGAAAAGATGAGTGAACTGACAATTGTAGGAGTAAGACACAAAGCCCAGGATCAAATTTACCACCATGGGGTCCTGGGAGACCAGGGAGTTCTAAAGCAGGAGGTCACATAGGAGCTGAATACTGAATATGAGCTAGGATTTAGCCTGGAGGCAGTTAGGAGTGTTGTGGCTGGAGGAAGAGGCAGCAGGCAAGCATACCATGGTGCCAGGGGCTGAATGAAGCAGAGGTGAGAAACTAGGCTGTAGGCGAAATACCTAGAGAAGAGGCAGACAGGAGACAGGGGAAAATCCTGAAGGAGATATACTGAAAACAGAATAGCCCTTACCCTAAAAATAAACAAAGATTTGCACATTAAAAAGTCACTTGAACAGCAGTGTGGCCAGAGAACCAAAGAGCTATAAAGAATGGAGGCAAGAGGTTAACTAAGAGGCATTTTAGCAATCTGGACAAAAGACAAGGATCCCTGGAGTAGCAGATTCACTGCAAGAATGTGAGATACCACGAAGGAAGCAGGAATGAGGCAGACAGAGGAGTGAAATGAGAATGCCCTCCACAGCTCTGGCTTGGCCGACCTACCGGATGATCTATGTGTGGCACCATCCACTGAACTAGGTAATGTTTTCAGGGAGATGAATAAGTGAATCCATAAATAAAATGGGAAAAAAATGGCTAAACTATTATTTTTTGCACTTTGGCAATATGCAAAATTATTTAAAATTTAGCCAAGAATTATATACACACAAGCACATATAGTACAGATATTCTACCTGGAATCTCAGAGAACTATATCAGGAACCAAAAGATTAACACTTTAGGTAACTAAAACGAAGCTTATATTGATTTTAAAGATAAATTTAATGAAACAAGTGTTTAAAGCAATGTAAAGTTTCCAGTATTCAAACTCCATGTGTGCTGAAATTGGTCTACCATCCCTACAACTCTACACAAATGTGCATCCACAGACACGGGCATTCTGTATGCACTGGAAGTATACCAAAACTAAGAACACTTAAATTTGTGAACTCAGATTGTACATGTGTTCATGTGTGAATACACATAAGCTTTTATATAACAGGAAAGATTCTAATCCTCAGAAGCCCCTTTACTTTTAGATATCAATTTATTTTACATTTTTCCTAAATTTAACATGTTACCTGGTGTATTTAAGATTTACTGAGAGAATATTAGGGTTGATAGCTGGTACAAGTACTAAGTAGTCATAAGCAAAAAGGTCATGGGACTACAGGAAAAACAAATTAAGAGAAAATGCAAATAAAGACCAGTGACTGTATCAGGAGAAGAGTTAAATTAAGCAGTTTAAAAATAAAAAAGGAGGGCCGGCCTGGTGGCACAGCTGTTAAGTTCGTACATTCCACTTCAGTGGCTTGGGATCTCCAGTTCGGATCCCGGGTGTAGACATAGTACCGTTTGGGAAGCCATGCTGTGGCAGGTGTCCCACACATAAAGTAGAGGAAGATGTGCACAGATGTTAGTTTAGGGCCAGTCTCCCTCAGCAAAAAAGAGGAGGATTAGCAGCAGATGTTAGCTCAGGGCTAATCTTCCTCATAAAAAAAGGGAAAATAGGGGCCGGCCCGGTGGCGCAGCGGTTAAGTTCGCACGTTCCGCTTCTCGGCGGCCCGGGGTTCGCTGGTTCGGATCCCGGGTGCGGACATGGCACTGCTTGGCAGCCATGCTGTGGTAGGCGTCCCACGTATAAAACTAGAGGAAGATGGGCACGGATGTTAGCTCAGAGCCAGGCTTCCTCAGCAAAAAGAGGAGGACTGGCAGTAGTTAGCTGAGGGCTAATCTTCCTCCAAAAAAAAAAAAAGGGAAAATAATCCTAACATTAGGTCAAAGTAGAGGAGAATACGTTTAGAAGATGAGAGTCACAAGAAAAAGAAGGTCCCCAAAAAGAGAGAGAGCAAGAGAACAAATTAATCACTTATGAAAAGAAGAAGATACATTACAGCTCGTACACATTAGAGAAGATCTCCTTTACAAGCCAACTGCTAATTATTGAGTCAAAGGAAAGATGAATAGTTGTAATGATGCCCCATTCTCCGCCCCCATGTGGACATTTCTTGTTCTGACAGTATAGGATGCAAGGGATTATGATGTAGGCAAGTAGCATTAGTGGGTGTCCTTTAAGATGCCTTAATATTAGAAAGGTTGGAAGCCATTGGGAGGACATAGGAGTGGCCTTTGGGCAACAGTGTCCAGAAACCTACTCAATCCCAGGGCTGAGCAGCTCTCGCTTTCTTTCCCTTCTCCTTCCTTTCAGGCCTAGGTGGTCTGGCAACGGATGACTGGCTTGCATCAGTAGAGCGCAGAGCTGTAAAGGATCATATTCTTTCTTTATATAACAATGCATAAGACTTTTCTTGCCTGCTTCTAGAAGTATTTCTAAAAGCATGAGCAGGAAATGGCAATGAAAACAATTCTAAACTAAAAGAAACTTATCCTCATTCTATCACCTTAAAAACACAACTTTACTCCTGTATGGAGCTCTTTCATGATGAGCATGCACTGACTGTACGATAAGTAATTGCGGTTTCACATACAAACCTAATCTATATTTTTGACCTATATAAGTAGATAAATATAATAATGGATTACGAGTTATTTATCAGCTAAAAAGTCCTACAAAAATTAGTTTATACTGCTTTAAGGGAAGTAAAATGTATATACATTTTTAATGCTGTTCATCTTCTGATAGATAAAAACACATTTCCTATATTATTAAAGGTGGAGCAAGAGTATTTACAGTCTCCTTATTATTACCTGCCTACTACAAACTTGCCCTTTTGGACTCAGGGCCCCACTTATCATAGACTATAAAAGCCACAACCTTGTATACTTAAGTGTGAACCAGGTCAGTATTCCTTTCAAGATTAAACTCTGAGGAATAGCTCTATAAAACGCAGATCCACTAGAACTTTGAGAATAAACCAATAAGGAGTAAAAAGTTGGAGTAAAAGCAGCCAAAAGCCTCTGACTGGCTCTATTCACCAGCAATTTCTAACAATAACAACAAAAAAACAATAAAAAACTCCAAAGGAATATGCAGGTTTATAACCCTCTCTTCTCTGTACTAAAACCAAGACACAACGAGATCTCATTTTATAAACTCTTACTCACTTCCTAGGTCATTCTCAGATAAATCATCCTATTTACACTCTGTGTACAGTTATGGATCTTTAACACTATTCCACAGAAGTACTCGGACTTACTGGTAAACCTACTGCATCAGGGTAGCTTAATTTTATTTGGTCTACGGAAAGTCTATTTATATAAATATCATTAGTACTCTCCATTGTGAAGAAAGGAAGAACTTTAAATACATAACCACATGTAGCATAAATCTAACAGCTTCAAAGAAAGACACATACACACACACACACACACACACACACACACACACACACGAGTGGCTGAGAGGGAGAGAGGAAGAAACCAAAAAGAGAGAGAGACAGAAAAAGAAAGGGAGGGAGTTTGGGGAGGGCATGAAGTCCAAGATAGCAAAAAAGTCATTCTCAAAGACTTTTGGAACTGGAAGTTGACATATCTTTATTTTTTTAAATATACCCATATCTTTTAGCTTTCCCTTCCTCCACGCAACTTACAAGCTGTAATACAGAAATTGGTTTTTATATTGCTTTAGAAACACAAGGTATCTTTCTCATTGATGATAGTGCCTTCATGATGGTGGTTTTAGTGTATTAACAAAGCAATGTACACATTAACTATTACTATATTTCAAGCAAGAAAATAGCAAAACTATACGTACTAATTATTTTCCTATTAATAACTTAAATTTTCAAGAACCCTAGGCTGACAATTAAATTACAGTGTCCTAAGTGTGATTACTTCCTGATTCCTATTGATTGACTTTCCACAATTCTGTGTGCAAATGCATCTTTAGTGTGCTTTGCAAGTGTCAGGTATTTACATACATATTTAGAGAGACAATCAAAATGGTTTTATAAGTCAAACTAAATAACTATCCATTTATTTAGTTGCTATTTATCACATAATCTTACCCCAAATTTTCTACTTTGAAAGTCAAAAGTATAATATATCCAAATTAGCCAAGGATCATCCAGGTCTTTTGTCATAGTGGGTCCATTTGCTTATAATTTCATCTATCCTATGGAAATTTAGATTTAAAAAAATGCCACACATGCATGTGTATTTTACATACAAACATAAAACATTTTAAAAGGTATTTATGCAAGTGTGAATCCAACTTAAATAAATATTCATAAAATAAGTAAACTGATATACATTAAATTGAATTATTTTTTGATATATGGAAAAATTAGATAGAAGTATGTTTATGTACAAAAGAAAACATTTTAAAACTTACTCTCAATATTGAATCACTAACATGCAAAAGGTTTTAAATACAATTTTAAATTTGAAAAACCTCAAATGTCCTTCTGAAAACCTAGTAGAACTGAATTACAAAAAAACTAATTGTTACAACAAAATTGGAAAAACATAATTTTGTACAATTTTCCTTAGGAAATTTTATCTTAAGGGGGAGAAAACCCCTTCTCTCCACAGAAGTTTCAACAGAATCCATCACGTTGAATCAATGAATTTGATGCCAATACCTACACGGAATTGTGAACTTCCTAGCTATTTCCTGTGATTATCCAACTGACTCACTTTTTCTCGCATGCACTTGAGTGTTGATCTGCTCAACAAAAGGGTTTTATACCACATGTCAATGAGCAAGTATTACATTTTTGTGAATGAATTAGCTAGCCCTCTCTTGTACTATATAAAGAAAGTTTCCTGGACTGACACCAATGATCACATTGGTAAACTTAATTAATATAACTTCTCAATAATTAATATATATAAATAAATTTTAAACATAAAAATGTAAAACTTCAATATACTCATAATATCCCTGATTTTCTGTAAAAATTACTAGAATAACAGGTGATTAAAACTTTTATAGTTATTTCACCACTTGCAATCTTAGTATCTAGAACAATATTTCCAAAAGTGAATTCTACAGGTAAGTATTAGGTAAAAGGAAGTTTCCATGGAAAAAAAATTAGGGAAAAGCTGTGTTAAGCAAAATTAGACGTGTTTCTCGACATAGGATATTTCAAATCATTTTGAGTATATGGGAGGTATATAGAGTATGCAGCATTTCCAATTGGAAGCAGACTCTTTTTCTTTCTTGGTCCAATAGGACACTAGTGTTCCCTTGCAACATTCTTATTAAGACATTTCATTAATCTTTTTCTCACGACTTTATCCAGAAGCAAAACATACAGTAGCTCACTAGCAACATGGTTAAAACTTATTTTTTGCAATGAAGTTACAAATTCCAATTAATAAAAGCTGTATACCATTAATGATGGTACTTGAAAGAAAAGATCATTCGGGATTCAGTTCTGAAGCTGAAATAAAGGATTTTTTTTTTTATATTGTCAAGGAAACTCAGCATTTGACTACGAAATCATGCAACTATTTGATAATAACCATCAACCAACCATACTTTTTTGCTCTTTTACTCATTAAATTAAAAGAAATAAAACATACTTTTCCCTATACTTGAAATTTGACTTCTAGCAATTTGTTTTTAATTATAGCAGTGGGTGTTCCAGAGTTCTCTCCTATTTCATTTTATGATTATGACTTTGAACTGAATACGTCACTTGCCAGCATGGAGGGAGACAAGTAAGCAGCTGAGTAAATTGTGGCTTATTCATCTGGAATAGCAGTACCAGGCACAATTATGCTTCTGCATTTGTATGGTGCAATACCTGGACATCTATACAGCTTTCTTGCCTGTGCAATATCTCCTTTGCTTAAACGGGTTCGCTGACCAATTGCCGGACGTATGCCATTATCATCACGTGAGGGGAGAATGGTATCCAGAAACATCCCCCTGCAAAAAATCAGAAGCAAGCCACACATAAGTCACCCAATTAAGACATATATATCTGTTATAAATATAAGGTTATTTTTTTCAAACTCAAGTCAATCAAAGGGGAGATACACCAGTGCTGATATTTAAATAGTGTGTCAGACTTTCAAAACACTTTCATTAAAGTAGAAAAATAATTGTTTGTTAAATGTGTATACCTAGTATAAAGTCAATGACGACATGCACTTTTTCCTTAGAAATGTATATGTTTTTAAAAATCTAGAATTCTATACAGTCCCCCACCAAGTACACTATAGCTTTTGTTTTGGCCTCTCAAGCAGATCTAAGAACCACTTAGATTACCAAGTCGTAAAACAGTTCTTCTTCACAGAGATAAATATCTTGAGATTACTAAAATTGTAAAAGTCAAAGTATGCAAAAGCTAATATTTTTGAATTAAACTACTAATTTAACCTAAGTATTGTATGAGTCCATCTATTACAGTATATGTTAAAAGAACAAGGAAAAATAGAGTGTCAGATTCTAGACAGGACATTTTAAAGCAAAACGGTTTTGTGATACACACACATGCACATACACATATATATAGTATAAAATTTTCATGGTAAAATTAATAAGCAAAAAAACTAAGGAATGTCCTAATAATGTTAATTTATAGATATTGAATTGCTTTTCACCCAAGGTTGTGATAGAAACCATTTTTCTTAATGTGCATGACTAAAAATTCTGAATATAGCGCACTAAACATACAGTCTAATTTTTGAACGAATGTCAACATTTATAGCTCTAAAGGAACCACTGAGCTTAAAGGTTAAATGGGCTGACAGACTGCTGCAAGTGGTGAGACGGATGGAGTGTGCATATGAGGATTTTCAAAGTAAGAGAAACTTCCTATAAATGCATTTTAAGTTAAGAAATACAATTGTAAAAAAATCTCTTAAATTTGGAGGAATGATGGGACACTCCTTCCCAAAATTTATAAATGAACAGATTGTATTTAAACTGCAGGTTAGAAGAATAACATTTTCAGCTCCTTCCTTTAAGAAATATTTACTAAGCTCTGTTATCTGACTGGATTTATAGCAGTAAATAAAAGAAACAAAAATTCCTCCCCTTATGATTCTCACATTCTAATGGAGGGAGAAAGACATTAAACAAAGATTGATAACTGAGATAGTGACAGATACTATGGAGAAAAATAAAGACGAGAAGATGGCTATTGATTGTCCAGTGATGGGGTAGCTTTTAAATAGAGTGATCAAAGAAAAACTCACTTGCAAGTTGACATTTCAGCCAAACATGAAGAAAGTGAAGGTGAGGGCAATGTGGGTAACTGGGAGTAGAGAGTTCCAGAGAGAGAGAACAAGAAATACAACCACCCAGAGATGGGAAGACCCCTAAAGTGTTTGAGTGCCAGAGAATTTAACTTTAGCCTGAGGAAAACTGTTACTATCTGGAAGATGGTAAACAGAGGAGTGACGTGATCTATGAGTAATTTATAACTACTCTCCCCAGCTTCTGGGTAAGGGTAGTATTGCTCTTTAGATAAAACCTGGATAACAAATAGAGAAAGGAACTCTTTAAAACCAAATCTAAGTAACTATAGAACTACTTAATACACTACCTGAGATAAGGGAGGGAGGTGGTAACTAACGATTTATGGGAATTGACCATCAAAAGTAAAGCTTGCACATACTTAATAAGATGCAACTCCAGCTAGGCCAAGGCAGTTGAAGAGGAGGTTGAGCTACAGGGTAGCATTGAGAAAAGCCATTCTTCAACTGTGCTGCATGAATCAACAGACACATTAAGCAGGCAAGTCCAAATTAACGAAGTATTACAATTTTTGCAGTACTTCAGGACTAACATAGTCACTATTTTTTATTTCTATATCTAAAAACAAATTTGTAGTCTTTGAAAAATTTTGGTTTTTCCAATTTTCAAAAGAAATTCAATTTAAAAAGGTCAAGGACATCTTGGAATAGATATATTCAAACTCATACAGTGGAATGATGGATTTGGCTCCTTCTGCCTGCTGAAGTAACATCCCTTCCATTCGGAAGGGGTCAGTCATCCAATCTTTTCTTATTTCTTTGTGGTCAAGAAGTTAACAATTCAAAATAAAATAAAATAAAAAAAAAAAGAAGTTAACAATTCTCTCCCTCCACATCCAGGCCATTAAGCAATTGCAGGCTCTTCCTGAACTTTCTCAGTGAGTCACTATCAATAGGCCAGAGACAGATGATAGACGGGTTCGCTTACTAATCTTCATTTATTTTATCTATATTGGAAGAGTGAATTAGCTATGCTTTTTAAGAAACAATAAAATTTTACAATTTTTTATTAATGAAAAATGGGCAGTCCCAGTTTGCAAGCATTTACATTGCAAATTACCTAGGCATATGAAGCCCCCATATATCCAGCACTGTTCTTCCCACAAGTAAGGACCTAAATCTGTTGATGGGCAGCACTGACGAAAACAACTAAAACTTTTATAGACCCTCTGGATTCAGAATAGAAGAAACCATAAAACTTCAAATGCTTACATTAATGGAATGAAAGACAAAAACCACATGTTCATCTAGCTGATGCAGAAAAAGCATTTGACAAATATCAACACTCTTTCAGATAAAAACACTCAACAAACTAGGATTAGAAGGAAACTACTTCAAGATAAAAGATCATATATGAAAAGCATACAGCTAACAACATAGTCAATGGTGAAAAACTGAAAACTTTCTAACATCAGGAAAAAGGCTAGGATGCTTGCTCTCAACACTTCTATTCAACATAGTCCTGGAAGTCGTAGTTGGAGCAATTAGGCAAAAAAAAAAAAAAGAAGAAGAAATAAAAGACATCCAAATTGAAAAGAAAGAAATAAAATCATCTCTGTTTGCAGATGACGTGATCTTAAGTAAAAGAAAAAACCACAGAGAGTCTACAAAAAACTGTCAGGACTAATAAACAAATTCAGCAAAGCTGCAGGATACAAAACCAAAATGCAAAAATCAGTTGCATTTCTATACAATAATAATGAACAATTCAGAAGAAAATTAAGAAAACAGCTCCATTTAAAATAGCATAAAAAAAACTACTCTGGAATAAACTTAACCAAAGAGGTGAAAGACGTGTATGCTGAAAACTACAAAACACTGTTGAAAGAAATCAAAGATGATACAAATAGATAAAAGGACAATAATTATGTATGAATTGAATGATTTAATTTGTTAAAACGTCCACACTAATCAAAACAATCTATAGATTCAATACAACCCTTACCAAAATCCCAATGGCATTTATTACAGAAATAGAAAAAACAGTTCTAAAATTCATATGGATTCTCACAGGACCTTGACAGCCAAAAAAAGTTTGAAAAAAAAGAACAAAGTTGGAGGACTCACACTTCTTGATTTCAAAGCATATTACAAAACTAAGGTAATCAACATAGTGTGATACTGGCATAAAGACAGGGCTACAGACCAATGTAATAGAATAGGGATCCCAGAAATAAACCCTAGTGTATACAGCAAATGACCTTCCACAAAGTTGCCAAGATCACTGAGGGGGAAAAGACAATCTTTTCAACAAATTATGTTGGAAAAACTGGATATCCATGTGCAAAAGAATGAAGTCAAACCCTTATCTAAGCTATATACAAAAATTAACTCAAAATGGATTAAAGACCTAAATATAAGACCCAAAATTATATAACTCCTAGAAGAAAACAGAGGAAAGCCTTTATGACATTGGATCTGGCAATGATTTCTTGGATATGACTCCAAAAGCACAGACAACAAAAGTAAAAATAGGTAAGTGGGACTACATCAAACTAAAAAGCTTCTTCACAGCAAAGGACACAATCAACAGAGTGAAAAGGAGAGAAAATATGTTCAAAATATACATCTGATAAGGGGCCAGAATATATAAAGAAATCCTACAACTCAACTGTAAAAAGTAGAATAATCTGATTAAAAAATGGGCAAAGAACTTGAATATACATTTCTCCAGAGATGATGTACAAATGGCCAACAAGCATATGAAAAGTGCTCAACATTATTAATCAGCAGAGAAATGCAAATCAAAACCACAATGAGACATCATGTCACACCCACCAGGAGGGCTACTATCAAACCACCCCCCCAAACCAGAAAA
Organism: Equus przewalskii; assembly: GCF_037783145.1. Classification (NCBI taxonomy): domain Eukaryota; kingdom Metazoa; phylum Chordata; class Mammalia; order Perissodactyla; family Equidae; genus Equus; species Equus przewalskii. Next base: position 69,170,593 of record NC_091832.1, read on the forward strand.
TAACACACATTGGTGAGGATACAAAGAAAGGAAACCCTTGCGCACTGCTGGAGTTGTAAAATGGTGCAGTTACTACAGAAAACTAAAAATAGAGCTATCATATGATCCAGCAATCCTACTTCTGGGTATACATCCAAAAGAATTAAAAACAGGGTCTGGAAGAGATATTTGTACACCAAGGTTCATAGCAGCACTATTCAAAATAGCCAAGAGGTAGAAACAACTGAAATGTCCATCAACAGATGAATGGATAAACAAAACGTGATATATACATACAGTGGAATATTATTCAGCCTTAAAAAGGAATGAAATTCTGACACACGCTACAACATGAACCCTGAGGACATTATGCTAAGTGAAATAAGCCAATCACAAAAAGACAACTACTGTATGATTCTACTTATATGAGGTATCTAAAGTAGCCCAACTTCATAGAAAAAGAAAGTGGAATGGTGGTTACCAGGAGCTGCAGGGTGGGAAAAACAGAGTTGCTATTTAATGGGTGTAGGATTTCAGTTCTGCATGATGAAAAAGTTCTGGAGATAGGTTTCACAACAATGTGAATGTATTTACTACTACTGAACCATACACTTAAAAATAGTTAAGATAGTAAATTTGACGCTGTTTTTTTAACTACAAAAAAAAAAAACCTTCAAATACTTTGGAGGTAGTGGCTGAGAACTGTGCCAAATATTTCCTCTCCTGAAATTCACTTATTTAAAAATATGTATGAGTTAATAAATATCCTCTTTAAAATCAAAACAATAAAATAATGTGAAATTAATTAATTCCTCTAACAGGCAGACATGGTTATTTTCACTATAGAATATAAACTTTTTAGAAAAGTAAATAGAATAATTCTGAAACACTAAGAAAAAATAATAGTTCGAGGCTGGCTGGCATGTACCACCAAGGTAACCACAGGGAGTGACAGACTGCAAGCTTCAAGAGCAGAGCAGCTTATGGAAAAGCAACAATTTAAACACATAAAAGGAGTACAGAATAAGGGGAAATATATATTCGAAACTTTGGCACAGATTCATTATCTATCAAGGATAGGAAAAATAAATTCTTTTCTCCACTCTCCAGTACCTCCTCTGTTTCAAAGAATCAAAACTCTGTTTATTTCTAAATAATATAATTCAGCAGCATAAGAGAGGCATCTTGGCTGAACTGAGACCCAAATCCCCATTTGTTACAAGTTTCTGTGGAAAACTCAATTCCAAATATTGACCTAAAGACAAAGTTTCATAACTCTTTAAGATAAATTTCAGGCCAAATTGATGAGTGTATTTCTACCAAAACTTAAATTTAACTCTAGAAACAGTAAATATTTGGGTAGTTATTATATTTGAACAAATATGTGTATATTATATATACTTCAGAAGAAAATAATTTTTAAAATAGTTAACACTCAATTTTTTAATAATAAAGTTTAGCCTTAAAAAAAGCATAATTTAAAAATGTATCCGAGTATTAGGAGTTCTTTACACATCTTTTTTCACTTTTTACCAAGAATTTCTTTTTAAAAATTGGAATTAATTTGAATTTTTTATCTTCTTCCTGACCCTACCTTTAGAAACAGGTGTTAATGATTTATGAAATGGACATGGGTGGGCAAAAAGAATGAGCTGGAATGAACATATGAGTGTAAAATGGGCATAAAATGGGGAAAAGGGATGATTTCAATGGTTTAACAGCTCCAAATTCCTTACCTGGGGAACTATTTGCTTGATGACATCATCTTTAGAGTGAAGTAGATCAAAACTCAAATTTATTACACTCTCAAAAAATAACATTCAGTCATTGATTAAATAATTTTAAGGTTAATGAAAGGTGAAGCTCTAAATTATATGAAGTAAAACATTTTCCTAACAGTTTCTCTGGGAAATAATTTAGTATAGCAATTTTTGAGTATAACTAGCACTTAAGCAATAAGAGAGTATAACATTCCAACTCAACAATTCACTTGCAAATGCCTAATTTTCGTTAAGTAATGCTTTGCCAATTTAACAGGTTGATTGGTTTGGTGATCATTTTAATTGAACTTTTTTATGATTTAGGAATATAAAACAGTTTAAATAATTCATACCATTTTAAATTTTACTTTGAATATATGTATTTGATAGGATATGTGAAAATATGTTTTTAAAATCTCAAATGCCTGGTGTTGGTTATAAACGCCAATCAAATATTTTTCGTACTTTATGGCAGCAATGTTTGAAAGTGGTTCTAGTTCTCATGTTAAACATAGTTTTGCGAGGAGTCACACAGAGGAAAGGAATTAAAAGTCAAAAGGTATAACCTGAGACTCCAACCTTGAGAAGGTGTTCCTGGCATAGTGCATGATGCTGTCAAAATCATATCGTTCTCCAAGGGAGTTCACTTCTCCAGGTTCCATCTTCAGAAAATTGTACTCTTGACCTAAGCATCAGGCACAGACAACGTTTCAGAAGGCTTTTAACAGATAGAAAAGAGAGCAGAAGAGCCCTTCCTAGGCCTGCATTTGCTTTTAATTGAATGGCTGATCTTCATGCTGGTTGTATTTACGTATTAACACCCAGGTACGCACCAAGGTAACATCCTGTGCCACTGTGTTCACCTTAACATCATGTTGAAAGAGTGATACTGAATTTCATTAATAAGTTAATTTCAGCAAACAGGTAGATTACCAAAAGCATACCCTGGATTTGTTTCCTATATATACTCTTTCATCTTCTCATATTTGATTTCTTTAAAATCTTACTGCTTTTTTCACTACTGTAGGAATGATTATAAAAAGTTACATTTTTATCAAATGAGTTTCCCACCTTTCTCTGATGACTATATTTTCCAAGACCAGCAAAAATTATCTTTCTATTTTCTTTAGATTCCTTCTATGAAACACTAGGAAAAAATATAAAAACAATATTTGTACGTACACATAACCCTGCAGGCATTAGCTATGGGACTTTGTTACTAAAGTTAAAGCAACAGCAGCAAACTTCACTCAAAACTGAGACAAGATTCTGTGGGATGAAAAGGAGCCTCTACCTGGAGGCCGTTTTGATCAGAAGAATATGCTTTAGAACTTAATTTTTTTTTAACTTGTCACAACTGTTACTTTAACTTCCGGACATCTTCATGTTAATAGGTTCCTCAACCGCCTGTTTTGTATCTGTACTGTAATATTATTTCCTGAAATCTGAAAATAACAGAGTTAAATATGCAGATTTACACCAATAGTTCCAGCAGCAGAGAATTTCCTCAGATAGAGTTTATGTTTCAGGAACTCAGTTTTCACAATCTCGGCAGCCAAAGACGGCTGCTTTCATGGCTCATTTACGTAACTTAAAAAGCTCTGAAACATCAGACCATAAAGGTGAGCTACTAGGATTCAAAATTCAAAGTTGGAGTTCAAAATGGAACTATTACAACATTCATCTAACCAGATTTTTATTTCAATTGCCATATTACTACTAAATATAAAAATATCACTTTAATAGAAAGTTTTCCAAAAGGCAATACAGAAATTGAGTGATGCCATGGAGTACATCTCTCTTACATGTAACAAAGAAATCTGGTGGAGCCGGGAGAGTGGTGTAGTGGTTAAGTTCATGTGCTCCACTTCCACAGCCCAGGGTTCATGGGTTCGGATCCCAGGCGCAGATCTGCACGCTGTTCATTAAGCTGTGTTGTGGTGGCATCCCACATACAAAATAGAGGAAGATTGGCACAGATGTTAGCTCATGGCCAATCTTCCTCACCAAGAAAGAAAGAGAGAGAAAGAGAGAGAGAGACAGAGAGAGAGAGAGAGAGAGAGAGAGAGAGAGAGAAAGAGAAAGAAAAGAGAGAGAGAGAGAGAAAGAAAGAAAGAAAGAAAGAAAGAAAGAAAGAAAGAAAGAAAGAAAGAAAGAAAGAAAGAAAGAAAGAAGGAAGGAAGGAAAGGAAGAAGGAAAGAAAGAAAGAAAGAAAGAAAGAAAGAAAGAAAGAAAGAAAGAAAGAAGAAAGAAAGGAGGGAGGGAGGGAGGAAAGGAAGGAAGGAAGGAAGGAAGAATGAAAGAAAGAAAGAAAGAAAGAAAGAAAGAAAGAAAGAAAGAAAGAAAGAAAGAAAGAAGAAAGAAAGAAAGAAAGAAAGAAAGAAAGAAAGGAGGGAGGGAGGGAGGAAAGGAAGGAAGGAAGGAAGGAAGAATGAAAGAAAGAAAGAAAGAAAGAAAGAAAGAAAGAAAGAAAGAAAGAAAGAAAGAAAGAAGAAAGAAAGGAGGGAGGGAGGGAGGGAGGAAAGGAAGGAAGGAAGGAAGGAAGGAAGAAAGAAAGAAAGAAGGAAAGAAAAAGACGGACAGAAAGAAAGAAAGAAATCTGGTATACTTGAGTATTAAGGTTGAGAGAATCAGCTTGAAGTTACAGAACCCAAGTGCCAGAGTAAAGTGTTTTAGTCCATCTTTCAATGAATTCACACAACAAATAGCTTTTAATACGCTGATCAGACCATATAGTGAAATACATGCTCCACAAATCTCTTGTGTGTGTCTGAATTACAACCATTCTCAGGAAATACCCTGTTTTATCTTCAATCTCTGATAGAAGCGACAGTTAAAACTCTCCTTCATAAGGAATTTTAAGTGTATGTTAACGTATCCAATTCTAAGGTGAGATTTTCATAAAGCTGCAGAGCTTACTTTACAGATATTAATCTAGAACCCAGTGGAGGTTTCAACTTCAAGCACAACATGAGAACATATTCTCTAATTAAAGCAAAAAGTTTCATAAAAATTTCTGAAAGTGGAACATTAAGCAACTTCAGTAATACATTTTGATGCATATCACTGAGCATTTAACTGTATATGATACAGTGTTTTTGTGATAGTTAAAAAGAACATGGCCATACATGGTCCAAATAAAGAAAATTAGACCAATTTCATGATAGAAGGGAAGAGGATCAGATACAGAGCACCAGGGGAACCCACCCTAAACGACAAAAAAATGATGAGCCTCTTTCTTGAAGGTATATTCTAAGAAGGATTAAAGTAATCCAACCCTTATACCAATTTGGTTCCTACCACAGTCACTAATTTTGCATATAAATGCAAAGCTACAGTCTGCACTTATTAGACATTGCCCTTGAATAGCACTTGATCTGAAGTTTCTGAACCAGGGCAAGTGATAAAATTTGTTGAAGATTAATCTCCAATATGAGTTCTTGCACACTAGGATTTCCCTGCTATAGAACTGCTGAATACTCAGGAAATCTCATCCAATAAATTACTTTTTTCTATTGGCCTGAATGTTGAGTCTACAAAAGTACAGATAGCCAAAATTTGCGTAGCAATGTGCTAAGTATTATACATTTACATACTACATATCCATTTCTTGCTTGTTTTAGGTGCATATTTATGTTGAATCACAGTCTATTTTTAAGAGTAAGAATCATTCTCGAAAGTTACTTCCTTTACGAGTCATTTTGTCCACATAATAGAGGAAACTTAATAACTGTGGTTAACAGCAAACTTCTCACTTAACTGATAGTTGAAATAATTTTCAGAAATACTATTTCCTCCTTATTCCTCTCCTAATGACATAAACTATAAGATGAACCTTGAGAGCTAGCTCAGGAGTTAGAGTCTTCTATTCTGTGACTATACATTTTCTTTAATTCTCTTCGATATTCAATACTACAGATGAAGGTAGTCCCCCGTTTTCCCTGGGGGATATGGTCCAAGACTCCCAGCAGATGCCTGAAACCATGGATGTTACTGAACCCTACATATAGTATTTTCTCCCCTATATGTACATATCTATGATAAAGTTGAATTTATAAATTAGGCACAGTAAGAGACTAAGAATGACAACTAATAATGAAATACAACAATTATAACAATATATGAATAAGTTAATGTGGCTTTTAGCAACCTCAACATACAATTTTTTTTCTTTCCTTATTAAGTCAAGAACTTTTACCTTTTCACTTGAAGGAAGCACTTTATGGCTTCTCTTTGGCATATCCAAATTGGCAGCATCACTACTCTAGGGGCTTTAAGGCCATCATTAAGTAATAAAAGGGTTATTTGAACACAAGCACTGTGATGCTACAATAATCAGAAGGCTACTGAGTGACTAACGGTGGGTAGTGTACACAGTGTGGATACGCTGGACAAAAGGATGATTTACCTCCCTGGCAAAAGGGAGTGGGACAGTGTGAGACATCATCATGCTACTCAAAAGGGCACACAGTTTAAAATTTACGGATTATTTCTGGAATTTTCCATTCAATAGTTTTGGAACACGGTTGACCGAGGGTAGCTGAAACCACGGAAAGATAAACCCGGGATAAGGAAGGACTACTTACTTCATCATTCTAGCAAAGGTCTCTTCCCTGGGACATCCCATTCAGTGATTTTTAACCTACTTCCTAGACCAAACTTTCTTAGTCTTTTGGGGGATTTGCTGCAAAATGTTGCATAAATATTGGTGTTCCTGACTTTCTATCTTCAATCTTACTTTCTTCTCCCTCCAGCATTTCCCTAGACAGTCAAATCCACTATCAAATTTTTGTTTCCAGACATATTCTAAAGTCTAGACTCACCTTTCCTTTCTCTACTAAACATCTCCACTCGGATCATCCAAAGGATTCTCAAACTCAAGGATATGCTAAATGAAATTGTTATTTGTCTTTCTCCCTCTCAAAAATATATTGCTTTATCCATATTTCTTATTTCCATGGATGGTGCCACCATTCATCCTGCTGCCTAAAAATAAAACGTTGAAGATTTTCCCTCACATAATCATGTTCCTCTTAAAATATTTTTGAAAGATTATTCCCTCTTTTTCCTCTTGATCTGCACCACCCTGAAGACTTAGTCATCTCATAAACTACTTATTTCAGCTTCTAATATGTTTTCCTGACTTCAGGTCCATCCTCCCCACCCCCACCTCCCCATTTCCAGTTAATGATCCCTACAGCTGAACAAATTCTTCTCTTTTTAAAATCTGAACTTGCTCTGCTTTCAATCCTTCAATTATTCCCCAGTAGTTAGAAGATAAAATCTAAATTTCCTAGCTTCATATAGAAGATCTCTATGATCTAACCTCCCGAGGTAAGTGCCAACTAATCTCACTTGTAATTTACAAGGTAGCCATAATGGGCAAATAAAAAAGGTTCAATTTTCCATAATTGTAGCTTTGATCATGATGTTTTTTCAGCTTAGAAATTCCATCACTCTTCTGTGCTCTTAGAACGCTTCTACTTTACTTCTAAATTTCAGTTCCTTTGTAACATCTCCCTCAACTCACCAAGGCGCATTTTGTCACATCTTGCTTGGACTAATGGTATTCTCAAGAAATGACTACTGTTGCTTTTCTCACTCATGTGCAATCATCTGCATATACGGACATACTGTACATTAAGCTTTGCAATTTTCATGACAGTATCTCCAATGTCTAATAGCGCCTCAATAAATAATTGGTAACAAATATAGGATGAGCAAATAAATATATCAACGCCATTAATTACAGGAAATTCTAAGGAATTCAATGTTTGTAACTTAAAACTGGTCATGAATAAAGAAATAAGGACACACTTTCCTTTGTATATTCTTGAAATATACACTACATTGTACGACAATTCCAACCAACGAGATTTTTCTTTTGGAAATTGAAATGTACTGATCTCTGTGAATTTATGAAAGTTAAAATAAAAAGCTATAAAGTGAGGCTATTATCGCACATCAACTGTCAAGGGAAATTAAATTTTAATTGTATATTATATTTCAACCACTGAAAAAATTCTTAAGAATTTGTCTTTAGGGTAGTCAGGTTTAATAGTCAAAGAAACTATGTAGACTATCCTGAAAATGACACTTCTCTGGAATTTTCTCCAGAAATTGTCCCTGGTATAACATAGATTCCTACAGTAGCAGCATGTTTCATGGCAAATGCTGAACCCTTTCTAAATCCCTACAACATAAATTATAGAACTAGGTATAGAAAATGCTCTTAAAAAAGAAATATTTAATAATATTAATCTATGATTCAATAGCCTACACCCATTCTTAGAAAGCGCAGAAGTTTTTATACAAAAACAGCTAAATCTTAAGGAAAAAAAGCAAGCCTAAAAAATATTAAGATCATTCACTATGTAGGAAAAATGAAAAATATAATATCATCATGGGTATTTTTTAATCAAGCAAACTGTTGATCTATAATATCAAAAAAATCAGTTCACTTTTTGTAAGTTAAATGCTAAATAGCATAATTATAATTAAAAGATATTCAGTCAACCTTAAATCCAACACATCCTGAAGCCTCTCACCTGGTTGGATGTTTTCTCTTATGATGGTTACATGGTTATCTCGATCTGGTCGTGTGTGTTCATGCCAAAAGCCTATCACATGGCCCAATTCATGAACAACAATTCCAAATTTATCACAGTTCTTGCCAATAGAGATCGCCTGAGGTCCATTTCCCCGCCGACCTACATAGGAGCAGCATCTGGAATAAAGTAGAAAGTGGAGATGGTGATGAACAGGGTGATGCTGGATGAATTACAATATGGTGAAACTTTTGTAAAGAATCGTGATGAACTATAAAGTCCAACACATTCAGAAGCAGAGCAGCCTTTCGTTAACAAATACGGCTAATTTCTAGTGTCCTGGTAAATTTATGTACAATAAAAGTCTTCAAATAATCAGTTAAAGTGCTTTTGTACTAATTCATATATTAGAAGATATGCCTTAAATCATTTTTAGAAGTATGCAGAAGATAAATCAGAAAATGAAATACTTATGATGAATAATGTGCTATAATACATACAGTTAAACTCAAGACATCAACTCACATTTTTTTAATTGAAGCAACATTGGTTTATAACATTATACAGATTTCAAGTGTACATCATTATATTTCGATTTCTGTGTAGAGTATATCATGTTCACCACTCAAAGACTAATTACCCTCCATCACCATACACATGTGCCCCGTCACCCATTTTGCCCTCCTCCCTCTCTGCCTCCCCTCTGGTAACCACCAACCTAATCTCTGTATCTACGTGTTTGTTTGTTGCTGCTGCTGTTATTTTTATCTTCTACTTATGAGTGAAATCATACAGTATTTGACTTTCTCTGTCTGTCTGACATTTCATTTAGCATAATACCCTCAAGGCCCATCAATGTCGCAAATGGCAAGATTTCATCATCTTTATAGCTAACTAGTATTCCATTGTGTATATATACCACATAACTCACATTTATTTCTAATATAATTTTTTATCCTCACAGTCCATGTAAATTATTTAGGTAACTACTTTATCAATATGGTTATCTGGCAATAATCCACGATTTCAGTATTCAATATAAAAACAAAGTTTATTTTTCCTCTTTGAGAAAAACAGAATTAAATTTATTTAAGAAAGATATTGGTTAATCAAAAAAGAAATTACTTTTCCTGCTCATGGGAATTTTTTTTTTAAGAAGAAAACTTCTAAAAGAAGAAGTCAATTCAGGAAAATTTGTTTCAAAAGGTGAATTGTCTAGCGTTAATGGTTAACTAGTGAAGAAAAATTGACAACTGGTAGAATTATGAGATTTATAGGATTGCATTGAATGGTTGGGCTAATATTTAAGTGTGATATTCTATTTCACCTTCTGAAAGAATCTCTTGGACCAACAGAATATGAAATATGCAGAGTATCTTTCTGCAGATTTTCCTCAATTTACTGATATTTATAGATATTAATTGATGTTTTCTACCCACAATATAGAAGTTCCATGTATTCATTTTGTGTGTGTGCATAGATGGATGTGTGTGAGCATGCATAAGAAAGTGCACACACACGTGCAAGGGTGGGCACATGGGGATATTCACTTAAAATACCTTTTAAATGGTATAATAATATAGTAACCACAATTACAATTATAAATAAAATTATATCTACAACTTCAGTAATTAAGTTTTACAGTAAAATAGCTTATCTATAGGACCATCCCCAATAGATGGCAACAAAGGGCAGTAAATAATGGGTCTCAAATAGTTGGGAATCACAGTGCACCAGACACCAACACCTTTTCTAATTTACTAAATTAAAAGAGAAAATTGCCAAAAATTAATTTCCCAAATGACTAAAAGCAATTTTAATTTTCAAAGTACATTTGATTGTCCTTTTGATTGTCAACAAATAAAAATATTGTCATTCTAAGTATTTTTGTAGGCTTTAAATGCCTAAGCATTTTAACCTATACCACGCCAGTTAGACGAAGTATTCAGTTTATTACTTATGAATCTATTATAACAGTTAATTAAGCTTAATAAATCAATAATAGAAAAGAAGAGAGAGGTAACTGGTAGGGAAGAAATCAGGGAATTGTGCTTTTGCCTCCAGGTAGATTTTTTTTTTAAATAGTATCTTTTAACCCATACATAGATAGTTAATCCATACAAAGTCAACTATTTACTAGATATGCAAATAGTAAAGTATTAGATGTGGAAAAACACAAAATTTGCAAATTCCAGAAATTTAAACTGAATCGTTTGCTACCACGAAGCAATAGTAATGAAACTGAACTATCTGATGATTATACAGCAACTGAATTACCCAAACTGAGTCATTCTTGCTGGTTATATTCAGAGAAGAAAGTCTTTGCAAATCAAACTCTGGGAGACAATCAAGGAATATGGTCAATTTATTTAATCTGAAACACCTTTTTAAGCATAATTTCACTCATAGAAACTTCCAATAACTAAAATGGGGTTTCATAATTCAAAAATATTTTTGTATAAAGCAAAAGTACATTTCACATTGACTTTTACAATGGCCTTGTGAAAGAAGAAAAATGTGGTGGTTTGATCTCTGACATACTACAGGTCTAAAGACAGAAGAATTCTAGATGCTCAGATGAATAAATAACTAAATATATGCAATCAGAAGTGGAATGACAGGGGCAATATGCACAGAGTACAAAACGTCATTTAAACATGTCTACGTATTATCTTAGTTTCCAATATCCTCCAAGTTTGGCAGAATAAAACTAGCAAAATGGAAAACTTTAACAAGAGCCAAATTAATAAAAGAAAATGAGTATAAATATGAATTTGCTACAAACAGAAATTGAGCAATAACATAACAAGTGATCAGTACTTTGGACCTATTTGTTTTTACAAAATTGAAGGGTGGGAAAGAGGAAAGAAGTATTGATTTGAATACATTATGTATTTAGAAATATGTAAGCTGAGCTATATCCACTCCTTGTAGACAACTAGAAGGAAGGAAGGACAGTTTAGATTCAGACCTTTTACATATTAAACAGATATAAAGAACCAGGAGGCATTTCAAATGTAACCAAAACTTATCAACTTTAAATTAAAGTGATTTAGAAGGAAATATTACTTGAGTAAGTCATAACTAAAAAATTCAAGCACTATCCAAAAACTATAGAAAGGTAATAATGTATAATTTTTCCTAATGTCACTCAGATAGGGCCCAAATTAGAAACCATTACTTTTTAAATTACTTTTTATTGAAATAAAATTAACATATAACATTACATTAGTTTTAGGTGTACAAAATAATGATTTGCTATTTGTGTATATTGCAAAATGATCACCACAATGAGTCTAGCTAACATCCATCACCACACAGTTACAAAATTTTTTTTCTTATGATGAGAAATTTTAAAATCTATTCTCTTAGCAACTTTCAAATACACAATACAGTATCATTAACTACAGTCACCATGCCGTACATTACATCTTCATGACTTATTTTATAACTAGAAGTTTGTACCTTTTGACCACCTTCACACATTTCCTCCACCGACCACCCCTGCCTCTGGCAGCCACCAAGCTGTTCTCTGTATCTATGAGTTTGGTTTTTATAAGATTCCACATTTAAGTGAGATCATACGGTATTTGTCTTTCTCTGTCAGACTTATTTCAGTTAGCATAACACCCTCAAGTAAGGTGCATCCATGTTGTCGCAAATGGCAAGATTTCCTTCTTTGTTATGGCTGAATAATATTTCATTGTATGAATATTCAATAATATTTCCTTTCACTTCATTCAATATTTCATTTCATTTATAGTACATTTCTTTATCCCTTCATTCATCAATGGACAATTAGGTTGCTCTCACGTCTTGCCTATTGTAAATAATGCTGCATTGAACATGAGGGTGAATATATCTTTTCAAGTTAGTGTTTTCATTTCCTTCAGATAAATACCCTATAGTGGAATTGCTAGAAAATATAGCAGTTCTATTTTAATCTTTTCAGGAACGCCCATACTGTTTCCATAGTGGCTGCACCAATTTACATTCCCTCCAACAGTGTACAAAAGCTCCCTTTTCTCCACATCCTCAACAACACTTGTTATTTCTTGACTTTTTGATAAAACCCATTACTTTTTAAATTAAGTGTTCTAGGAAAATATGGTAGAACAAAGCCAGATGACTTAATCCCTCCCTCCAATACCTATTGAAATATATAAATTTTCCCCAAAAAAATACATGTCATTAGGGCAAGAACAATTTCCTCCAAAGGAATTAAGCATTTATTTTTACTCCCCTTTATGAACTATACTACAGGGTATTCAAATAGCTATAGCTGATGAGAGAAAATGCTTCTTTATAGAAGAATTTTACCTAATAAATGTAGGAGAAATACAAGAACGGCACTGGAAACTCACTATTTTGCAACTATGGGACTATTACAATGGATAGACATGGCTACCACCACCTGAATGCACTGATCATTCGTAGCATCACTAAAGTGGTGGGTCCAGACACACGTACTTCCTGATGTGATGCAAGGTAAAGCAGACAGCACACCTTTTAAGTATTCTTAGCAAAGAAACAAAAGTTCAAGCTGAATTTAATAACGTATTTAAATATAAGTTCCAATTAACTAGAGAGACAGGGAAGAGACGTTTGAAAACTTTCACAGTAAAAAGTCTCTTATGGTCTCCAGCATTGCTTGGTGGACTGCTATTACTGTAACTTGGCTAGATTATGGGATTTGCGGAGAGATTTGGTGGCAGAAGAAACTACGGATGGAAGTTGTGGTAAGTTCATGGCATTCCTTAAATGTTATATGAAAGAATTTGGATTTGATACTCAGGCTAGCATTGCCCAAAATGTGTTCCGGGATACTGATGTAAATTCTTCACTTTTAAAAGGGCAAGATGGATATCCACTTTTTAAATAAGTTTAGAAGACACTGTACTCTATATTCCTTTCAATTGGTTCAATATTAATCATGTTCATCAGCAGATTGCTGTAGAAATACCTACTGAAATTTAACAGCAATTTCACAACTTACGTAAAGGTTGTTTTAGAAAGAATATTTTTTATCATCCTGTAAGAAGCAAATCTAGAAAACACCACTATAGGAGGAAACACTGAAAAACCTCAAAAAGTGTGGTAACTTGCTCTGACCAGTAGTTTTTGAAGAGAATTCTAACAGCAGTGAATTGGTGAGGAAAGACAGGAGAGCAATTGGAATAGACCAAGTGTGAGATGACAAAGACATGAATGGACCAAGGCAATGACATAGGATAGAGATGGAAGCCAAAAGACAAAGTGAATATCAATAGAAACTTACTGCATAGATTTCAGAGGCAACACAACAGGATTTCTAGACAGTGATACTGAAGTTTCTAACCCAGGTGAGTGGGATGTTGGCAATGCCACTGTTATACTTAGAATACAAGGAAAAGTAGCTGAGGTCGTGGAGGAATACACTTGGGGTAAATGCACAAAAGTCTGTGATCAAAGACTATATTTAGTGAAAATATAATATTTTCTTATGTAAAATTCACATCTTCTCATGGGCAAAATACTAAGCAATAAATGAATCTTACTTACGGATTTTTTTACTCTTCCAAACTTAAGTCATTCCCTGGTTCTACTTACCCACAAGGCCTATACGTGAATACAATGTAACTCTCTTCATCACTTCTTTCAATGAAAGTCACACATGTGTGCTTTTCCCAGTGCCTCATGGCCTGCTTGAACATGGCTCGCTGGCTGCCTGGAAAAATGGCATGACGTTAATAACAGTCTGCCCTGGGGAGGAGTGCTGAAGGCTGGCTCCTCCATCCCGAGTCCAGCGGGGCAGTTCAGATGCCATCACTATCATCAACCAAAGAATACTAGCCGAGAGCACCACAAATGTGTCATTGTTAAGAATGGACACTCAGCTTATAATCACAAGGTTCAAGCTCACTATCTCTACAAATATGTGGGTACAAGGCTCTATAAACGGGACTTACATTCTTCCCGTCAGTTGAACAGAAATCAGCTTCCAGATTTAATGGGCACATTTGAAATTCAGTCTAAACACCAGAATAGTATTGTAGACTCTTAGAACTGAAGATTAAAAATATTTTTCAATTGCAAAGACATTCTAAAGTAACAACGGAGGTGAGTGGAGTATTTCTCAAGTTTGATAGAATGCTGTTCTATATATTAATATTCTATAAAAATATACACTGTATGATATGATGTATCATGTAAGATAATTCTATGGCAATTATTACGTATCAGAATAGATATTCTGGGAATATCTTACCAGTGAAGTTGCCTCCTATAACATAAGGAATAACGCCTCCAGGCCATATTCTTTCAGTTCTTGATGTAGCAGCTCTGGGAACTCGATTTTTCTCATTTTGCCCTGAGAATTTTAGAGGTACTTTTCCCTTAACTGTGTTGTTTTGCTCCAAGCCTGCAGTGACATTTAAAACATTCTGTGAAACAGAAGAATCATTTACCTCTTAAAGGACAAAAGTTAAAATGTCTTATTTACATATTTGTATAAATATGCCTGAAGTCAAAATGCACTAAAGAACAACTTCACTTATGTTACATACTTGAAAAAACATTAAAATATTCAAGTATTTCACATCAAAATATTATTTCTTAACACTCTATGAGCAAATTTTGATCAATTTCCATACAAGAGCTTACAGCGAATATTAAGTCAGGCAGACGTGTAGGCCACAGAAAAATTATTTTATGTATTCTAATCTACTAGATCACTACCAATCCACACCAGATGATAAAATAGAAGTTGTTTACAAAGTCTCATGATATTCAAAACTCTTCTCACTCCTGCTAAATTCCTAATCCTTTAAATCAGGATTGATATTCTATAGTATGGCCTAAAGTTATAACTATTACATTGTAGAGAGAGCAAAACAAAATAAGGTTAAAACAGATACGGTCTCAGCCTTCTGGGACAATGGGCTATCTCCATTCCAGTTCTGGATTCACACCCAGGCAGACAGCATGATTTAGAGATCAGTAAACAAAGTGAGCAAGCCAACATAAAATGCAGTCTATTCTGGGGCGACTTTTGAGTCTGTAGTCATTAATTTTCTTAGTGGTCTTTCATAATATTTTTGTTACTAATTTTGATTTTCCTAAACTTGCATGACTATTCTTTCTTATTCACCTATCACTGTTGATACAAATATCCAACCACTAGAATATACTTCAGACACAACAAATATTGAATGTATGCCCCTAGTCTCATGTCCCTAGCATGTCTATCTTTTTAATGTCCTAGAACAAAGCACCTTTGCTGGGGAAATTATTCCTTGAAAGTATATGCTTTCAAATATTTAATTAATAATCTATTAATTTAAGAAATGTTAGGATATAAACTTGGAAGAGAAGAATTAACAAAAAAACTCTAAAGTCTACAAATAGTGGTGAATAAATTCAATACTATAAATATTAACTAATTATGAAACCAGAGGCGGTTTTTCTGAATGCTTTTCTCTACATATTTTTGGAAGAGTCAAAAACATTTTAAACTATTTTTTAATCCAACGTATCAGTTTGTTAGCTTGCTTTAAGTGGATCTTATTTCAAAACAAATAGCCATGATATTTTTTGATTTGACTAAAATTGATGTAGTTCCATGCTTGATAAAAGCACCTGAGAGTAACACCAAATTTACTGGAAATAAATATCAACAATAAAATAAACAAATGATACATTTTTATAAGGAGAAGTTGAAAATAAGTTAAAGAAACATTTCAATTGTCCCAAATTAAGTTCTAAAAAACTTAATACAATACCAGCTAACAAAATGAAAATGAATAAAAGATTCTTTCTCAGTGTACATCCTTTACATACTTTGCATCATAATGGCAAACTGAACTGCTATGAGTATAATATTTACTGTACATCAAGTCAAGCGTCTGCAACTTTAAACATTGATATACCAGAGCCAATTCTTCTTATCCTGTCTATAAGTTGGTAGAGGGCCCCTCGTTTCTTTGACATACCATGGTCTCCAAGTCCACCTTAAAGAATAAAAGAAAATAGTTAAGTTAAACTCACTGTATTGTAAAGTTCTTGTAAATAAACAATAATAATAGGCTAAATTCATTTCTCTTTGGACATCTCCTTTTATATGGTCTTAGTGTGTTAGAATCACGAATATCCATGAATTTTTTGAAGAGGATAAAAATTCTACAACAGGGGCCGGCCCCGTGGCCTACTGGTTAAGTTCGCACACTCTGCTGCAGGCGGCCCAGTGTTTCATCGGTTCGAATCCTGGGGGCTGACATGGCACTGCTCATCGAGCCACGCTGAGGCAGTGTCCCACATGCCACAACTAAGAATATACAACTATGTACCAGGGGGCTTTAGGGAGAAAAAGGAAAAAAATAAAATCTTTAAAAAAAAGAAATTCTACAATAAATTTCGTTAACTAAAAATAAGGGGGTGTGGGAGATCCAGAGAGCAATCTAAATGACTTTATTTGGACATTACGGCAATTGAGTCATCCATTGATAATTTGAAACATTTTTCTTCACTGTGACCTTGACACCATATGGTGTTATGTAGGATGACAGCAAGTTGTCCTGCCCTGTTGATTGCATTCCAGCTATTTTCCCAATGCAAACTGAATATTTTCAGACACCAAATCAGCAAATGGTAATAAAAACATTAGAAAAGCAAAAGCATAGTGAGAATTTTGCTCCAAAGCTCTGATCAATTTTGAAATATTTCTAAAAGCATTTCATATTTCATAATATATTCAAATAAATTTTGAAAATTAGTTTCTATAACTTATAAAACCCAATAACACAGAAAAAAGTCACAAGGTAAGAATCCAAAAGAATGTTCAGCTGCAAAACACACTTACACTACATACTTTGCAAAATTTGTAAAAATAGATGAAAAGAATTTTATAGCTCAAAAGGTAGAGGAGAGGGTTGGGATAAGAAAATATGTCTTCTTGCAATTTTATCAACAAAGACTAGAAAAGGTAGATTCCTGCCATAAGTGAGAAAGCAGAGCACTTGACAAAAATTCACGTCCTCTCATTCTCACTTCAGGGCTTTAATAAAATGTTCTCCCTATTTTCCCTTCTCTTGAATGTTTAATAGACAAATAATAAAGAGGTATCTTGAGTAAACAACCTATATAGCCACTAACGACATCTGAACAAGTGCAGATGAGTTTGTACGACTAAGCATGTCTGCAGTTCATAAGTGTCTCTGGGCTAAAACAATGAAAGAGGACTAGAAAGTCATGAACACAACAAACTCTTCTTGAACTTCGTACTATTTCCTTCCAATAACTTTTTTTCCCTTTGAAATTAAAACTGAAACTTAATTATCTAGATTGAAGCTAATAAAAAACAAAAACAATAATAAACATTATTACCATAAAAGCCTCTTATAGGAAAAATCAATTAAGTCCTTATAAGGCAAATAAGTTAGAGTGCTTGTTCACTGACTAATAATCTGCTTAATTATTTGCATTACATGGTCACATTTTTGCTGTGCCCCTTGAGAAAAATTTTTGAAATTTTTTTCATTGAACATTTTAGAAAGATGAGGTAACACTTAAACGTATTCATTCCTAAGCAGTTACAAGACACGTTTTTAAAGAATGGGTTTTATGTGTTTGAAATAACCATTATGTAACAATTATATTTCATTTTAGGTAGGGCTGAAATACATATAAATAATTTACAAGGAGGCTAATTATGAGAAAAAAGAAACGTTTTAGTTAATATGAAGGTAATGATAGGGATAGGAGTAATTATAGAATTGAAACAAACGATGTTTCAAGACTATCAAAGACTAATGTTTTCAATAATGTGATATTTAGGAATTTTGAATAATTTTTATAGTAACTGAAACAAAATTCTGTGTAGGAAGTCCATTCAAATAGAAAAAAATTCTTAAGGTAACTAGTTATTTCACACATTCTAAAAACAAAATGAAAATATGAAAACTACAGAAATATTTCTGGGAAAGAATATATATTTTAAAATAAGGAAATGAGAAGCGTAGTCAATCTGGCACAAGCTAACATGAAAAGGAAAAGATAGAGTAAGAAAACAATAAAATAAAGGATACTTTTACATTGTCTGAAATTAACTAAACAGTACAAATTACTTTGGAACATGTGTACTTTTCATATATATATTTAGAATGTTTTTTACGATTGACAGTATAATCTGTTTTATGCTATTTATCTAA
Source organism: Equus przewalskii (assembly GCF_037783145.1). Taxonomy (NCBI): domain Eukaryota; kingdom Metazoa; phylum Chordata; class Mammalia; order Perissodactyla; family Equidae; genus Equus; species Equus przewalskii. Next base: position 69,189,064 of record NC_091832.1, read on the forward strand.
AATAATGGCATTTTTTCTTCCAACTATTACTATTTCAGAGCTTAACCATAAATGAAACGCTAAAATTTACTACTACTAAAAAATTTTAGATTACAGAAAATGAGTGTCCTCAAAACAATGGGGGGGGGGATGATGGATTAAACAAATGATGTGAATAAAGCTTGAAGCTAAGGAAAATTTTAATAAAACTGAAAAGGTCACATGATAAATCCAGGATTTTGCCAAGCTCTATCATTGCTTGCTTGTCCAAAATACATTGTCTCCGTATCAGCGTTAAGTGTGAGGGAGTAAATGGAGAGTCTGTCAACTAATGTCTCCTACAGGAATGTACTAGCTCTGATTATATTGCAAAGCAAACTTTTCTTCCCATATTTGGTGTCTGTTTCAGAAAACACTGTCACTACATATAACAAAGGCCAAAGCATACTATTTTTTAAGTAATGTGTGTTATTATTGTAGGCAAATTCCTTACATTTTATTATCTTATATAAATTTCTTAGACGTGATAATGGTATTTTGATTATATAGAAAAATGTCCTTATTCTTACAAAGTGCATACTAACCTACCTAACATAAAGTGCCATGTTGTCAGCAATTAATTTCAAAATGTTGTTTTATACACATTTATGGATGTATGTGTACACGCACACACACAGAGGCCTGGTACATGGTAAACACTCCAACATGTTTGTTAAATAAATTAATTAATAAAATGAAAACTGTGAACAAATTCTAAATTTCAAAATAGGCTTATTTGTGTCCAGGAAATCAAAGTTGATCAGCGGGACACTAAAAATGATCCAAAGAATACTTCCAGCATTTCAAGAGTATGTTTTCTCCAAAATGAACACAAATTGAATCAAATAACCAACTGTACCTGTGGTATGTCCAAGTTTTCCAAAGGGGTTCTGTGTAAGGTCAATTGTCCTATCAATTTGAAAGATATTTAAGTCTTCTTCATCTAAGGCAATATCACCCCAAAACACAGCTAAAAGAGAAAGGTTCAATTAAAATGCAAAATATTTAAGAGCAAAATCAATGCAAACAAAGCTAATTAGAAAAATATTGTTAAAAATATGGAAATGTGGTCCATATAGATACAGACAGATATTTCAGAAAGTAATTGTAACTGAGTATGTGGGGCATGTTACAGTATCATATGAGCCACCTGGAAAGGGTATGACCCACATTTCTTTACTTTGATGTCTGAGGCAAGGGGGGCAGTCGTTTCTTTGAATGAAATGGTCACTGATTTATGGGGGGTTCTAAGGAAGGAGGATACAGCAATCATGGCTATTTGTAAATAAGTGAAAATCTGCCAAGAACTTCCGCATGTATGGTGGATGCTTGTGACCAGTAGCAGGTCTCCACTGACAGTAGGAGAGGAAGTAGCAACTAAGCCACGTGCTATAATAACTTTGTAAAAGAAGATGCAATTCGGACAAAAGAATATTGTGCTGTTACAGGCACTTCTTCAACACATTTTTATACAATTATAATGCACTTTCTCTGAAGATGATATTGCCTCTGAGTCTCTATAAAATGTATACATAACCACCAAAAGTAATACTTAAGTCAATCTTTATTTAGGCAATGACTAGGTGCTAGGTCTTTGATCTCTAATGACAAATAAGGCATTGTCCATATTTTCAGGGGCTTCAAAATCATTACCCTAAATCCTGGAAACACTCTGACTCTACCTTTTATACCCAGCCTTTTATGCTACTTAATAAGTCAAAGCTCTATAAACCACTGTGAAAAACTGGGAGAATTTATTCATAACCAGTATGTGAATTTCTCTTTTAAGGTTGGAAATATACATTAGCATAACCAAAAGATGGCCTCATTGTTTATTTGAGTCCAAAACTAGTCTAAATCAATCCCTTAGTACTGTCAGATGTCAAAATATGAAAAGTTTAGGAAACACAGCACACTTAAGAGAGAGAATAAATAATCATGAGACAGTAAAACATTGAGAAATCCCTTGAAAATTCTGGGATATTTGTGTCTTGATACAGGTTTACAAACTTTCTTTTTTAAAATTGCCTTCAGATATTTCTTCTGCAAAACCAAAAAAGAGAGGAGGAAAATACGTTAAAAATGTAGGAAGTGACAAAATTCATGCTTTTCAAATCACTTTTACTGGATTCAAATCTTAAGAATTTAACCTCTAAAGAACAAGTTAATAAAATTAGTTAATTTATGAAATTTAAACTTCCATCCTGAAAGGTATACAAGGCTTTAGGCTTTGAGCAAAGGTTGATCATATAAAATATTCGCCCAGTTTAGTGCCCTCATACAAAACTGACATAAGATAAGCAGTTAGGTTTACGTGTAAATCCAGAAAGTTAGACAATAGAAATTAGTCCAAGGTAGGTTATCAGTTCAATATAAGAAAAAATCTTCATTAGAATTAGAATTCTCTCATTCGCCCCTCTCTTCTGCCCTCCTGTCATGGAATGGCAGTCTGTAAAAGCAAAGAGATGCCTACTATCTTTTATTATCACAGGGACAAAGTAATGAAAAGCCTGTAGAAGAGTTTACTGGCTAGGATGCTGGTCTCGAAGCCTGAAATTGAATCCAGACTCTAATCAACTTCATACTCATGCAGCAGAAACCACTGATGCCCGCTTCCCTGAAAGCCAGACATCCCGAGAACTAGATGGCCTGCTTAAATAAAATATTTGTCAATTATATAAAAGGCTTGTTAGTTTTCAGAAATATAAATTTTGGACTGTTTCTTTTTTTTTCCAAGATTTTACGCTACTCTAAGGTATTTACCAAGTTTGCTAGTTATTTAAAATTTCCAGTATGTGTATTTACTATGCAAATAGTTGTGGGCACTGACTGGCAGTGACTCCCAGCTTGGCCCTTCCTTTCTGGCTCTGTGCTGGGGGCAATAAGAGACACTAAAACAGTGATTCTCTAACATTCATCATAGGAATCACAGCGGATCTGGTTAAAATGGAGGCTCTGATTTAGCAGGTTTGAAGGGAGGCCTCAGAGCCTACACTTTAACAAGCTTTATTATTACAAGTAATTATCATTGTCATCATCTTTATTAGCACTTTTTTTCTGCTAAAATAAACTTTTACTCCTCTGTGAATGATCTGGTTGACTTGAAAACTGAGGCATTTCACCAAACAAAATGTAGTTTGTCGGTACTGTGCTTATATAATAAAAGTAGTATGAATAAAATAAAATTCAGATGTTTGTTATATTTTTAATTTCCTTAATGACTTTTCACATGCAATAGGATTCACGTCTTGATGGATTATCAAACACAGATCAGCAGTCCAAGGATATAACACTTCACAGAAGCAAAAACATTACTTCTTGGGAGAAGAAAACTCCAGATAACTCGAAAACTGTTCTCAAGTACATAGTCCCATTTTTTTTTCATTTATTGTTATGTTTTTCTGAACTAATAGCTTCAGATAGATTGGTGGTTCTGAATATGATTGCTTCAGGAGAAAACCAAATGTCTCTTTTTGTTTTACTATTTTTTGAGGAAGATTAGCCCTGAGCTAACTACTGCCAATCCTCCTCTTTTTGCTGAGGAAGACTGGCCCTGAGCTAACATCTGTGCCCATCTTCCTCTACTTTTTTTATATGTGGGACGCCTACCACAGCATGGCTTGCCAAGCAGTGCCATGTCCGCACCCAGGATCCGAACCCGCGAACCAGGGGCCGCCAAGAAGCTGAATGTGTGAACATAACCATTGCGCCATCGGGCTGGCCCCCCAAATATTTCTTTGAGAGCAAACTCAAAACTAATGTGAGTCACTAAGCCAATTCACTTATGTGCAGACTTTGATACACTGTAGGTCATGTACGTCTTTAAATCTTGATATTATCAACAGAAAAAAAAATAGACATCTTAGAATTTTCAACCTATCATATAGTTTAAATGCACAATTTTTTCTTTATATTTTACACATTTAAAGGTTTCTTTAATTCATCTTCTACTTAAATCTAAGTGTCCTATTTCTGCATGCTAAAATATTTTACTTCTGCATTGGACCATGTAAGCTGGACCATGATAATTTATATTAACGTGGACTTAGAATTTGCATTATAATTTAATATATATTTGTCATTTAGGCTCTGATTTATTTGTAATTCTCAAGTCCACTTTACAGTTTTTTGCTTTTCTTTCTATACATTATTTTCTATTTATTTTGCATCAAAAAACAAAAATTAGAGAGAAACAGTTTTAAAGTATGAATTATCACTCATTAGCCCCATTTAATACAGTGATTTGAAGTTAATGATGTCAGAACTAAAAGCAATATGGGATACCGGTTACAGATGACAATACTAGAGAAAAGCACAAGTGCAATTAAAATATTTACTACTGTTTGAAATTCTGCTTGAATTCCTCTGGTCAAAAATGGAGGTGGAGCTAACCAATTGGCCAAAATAAAATGTCAAGAACAACAATTATGAAACTACGTGGAAAACCACGGGTTTTGTTTTTCTTGTGAAGGCTATTTGCATTCATCATACTACAAAAACAATTTTTTTAATCAGAGACCAAGACAGAGTGCTTTTATTGTAGTAGGCAGAGGAAATATATTTTATAAAAGAGCATATGAGGAGAAGAAGCAATCCAAGATTGTGATTCCCTACACTCGAATTTTAAGTGATGTCTCTTCCACCCACTTCCCGATTCCCGAATGATCTTTAGCCCTTCGGTTCTGAAGCTGGGGTCCAGGGACCAGCTTTAAGGAGGCTTCAAGTCCGTGATTTCCTAAAAGCTGTAAGCAAAAAATACATATGAGTTTATAAACACAGTCACCACACGTTCTGCAGGGGCGACATCCACAGTAGATTGTCAAAAGGGATCACATAAAGTAAAGAACCACTACTTTTGCCAAAAGCAAAGACTTTCAGTCCACTTGGGAGAAAATGCTTGGCAGACAAACTACCCTCAAGAAAATAAATATATTTACTCGAATTAATGTTAAGTCATCTGACAGCTGGCTACTAATTGACAGCACACTGGAATAGATAAAATGACAGAGTCTCCTCAGGCATTACCCACAGAAAATCCTCTCAGAAACCCCCTCTCTCCAGCTAACCCAGTTAGGTGTCTCCTCTGTTTCCATGTCCCGCCTGTGGGTCTCTCAGTAATAGGTCAACACATAAGATCTCATAATATCTTTCTAATCATCTGATTCCTCAACCTAGTTTTGCAAACACTAACCACAGAAAGCACGTGTTGCTCATCTTTAAACCCTCACTGCCAGAGTGCCTGACATAAACTAGGTCCTCAATATATGCTTTGAGGCACAAAAAAAAGGTGAATGAGAAAACATCATGGATTGGGGTACAAATTGTGTATAACAAAAATGAGGCTAGGCATACTACATACTTCACAAATTTGCCTTAAGAAACAAAATACTAGATATTTGACCATTCCAAGGAATGAATATTTGGAATCCTTTCTGTCTAGAGTGGATTACTGCTATCTACTTCAAAAAAAAAACAAGTAAAAGGCAGCTGCCTTTTTTTATTCCAGTCATATATATTATTAAGTGTAGTTATGGGAAATGAGTCCTTTTTCTCTGAACACCACACTGATATGCTCAGGAAATACATGACTGAACTAACAGATCAGTTATCTTGAGATTTATGGGATTTGGAGAGATAGCTCAAAGATTCAACAATAGCCAAGAGCACTTGCTTATTACACTTTTTCCATATACAGTTTAAACTTTCTGCTTTTATTGATATTGGATTTAGGGAGGAAGCATGATGTCATATGAAGGCCTGACAAGGCTGCTTTGGCTGCTCTCGCCCACAATAAAGGCCTAGTGAAACTTTCCTCAGACAAGGGCAACAGTGAAGACTCAAAAGTCAACTATTTTCACATGACTGACAACCACCATGCAAATTCCCAAGGAAAAGTAACATTTGGCAAAAGTTCTAATACATACATTTTGGAGACAATGTTACACTACTTAAAAGAGAAAATAATTTTCCAACGGCATTTCATATTCACAGAATAAATTTCTCCTCCAAAATGACGCACATGAAAGTTAATTTAAGTTCCAAGTTTGAGAAAAAATTATCTAAAATTTTTAAAGCTCTTGATACAATACAAAAAAAAGTCAAGATATATTTTTATATAGACACTCAGAAATACTCTGAAAAAGATAAGGATAAAAATTTTTTTCATGTAGTACATTTCTTTCTTAAACTTCTAATAATAAAAAAGTATTTGCAGTCGAATTATTTTAGCCGTTTTTCATAAGCAAGCATACCATGCAAAGCTTTATTTATATTATTTTGTTTTTTTCAAAGATCTGAATTTTCACTTCTACCATATACTATCACATAAACTGAACAAAGTCATCTGATCCACAATTAAAAAGTGTGCATACAGGGAAGTGCAAACGATGAGTTAAATAAAATGGTTTATTCATCTTTCCCACATAAACTGGATTGAAAGGTGCCTCTGGGGAACATGACTATCATCTGGCCACTTTAAAACAAGATGCTTTTATCTACCAAGAACAGATTTTTAAGAGAAAGGAGTTGCGGTGCAATATAAAAAACTAGATACTTTTTGGATCATTGATAATTTAAAAAAAAAACGAAACTGTCCAAACATACTCCAATTTAGAGGTCCCTTCAAAGAACAGAGCACTGCTGCTCGAGTTCAACAGCCTTCTTCAAATGTTTCCTGAACCAGAAAATATGATATAATCTCAATACAAAATCAAATGTTCAATCTGAAATGCAAAACAAATAAACATATGCATATACATATACATACACACCATGCTAGAGCAAGGAATATTCTTCCAGAACATGGAGTCATTTAATGCTAAAGTCATTTCTCATGACATTACTGAGTTTCCAGATGAATCTAGATTGATCGATAGATACTGAACACAGAAGACATGCAGCAAGTTTTTTTTTAATTCTTTTTTTTTCTATTTCAAATGCAATTTTACATTATGGACATGATTAAATGCTAAATTTTCAAATAAATATATCTTTCCTTTTAAGTCAGAAAACAAAATGTTTCCCATAACAAAAGATTCATTGAAATACAATATCAATCTGCATTTATAGCCCACAATGCCCATGGATAGGATTTCTCAGGACATTTTTAAAATATCACCCATACCACAAATATTCATTTTGAACTCTTTGTCTCAAAAGAGAAAACATTGACAGAAAAGAACTTTGATCAAGAAATGTAAAAACAAATATTGAAAAGCTTTTTGCGTACGGCTTAATATTTTCTGTCACAAGCTTTAATAAAATGAATTATTGTAGTTCATAAGCTTTTAAAAACTGCCATTCTCATACTGCTTAAGTAATAAATATATAATCAACCACCATCAAATTTGGTTTATTTATATTTCCCACATCATACATCTTGTAACAACAAACACTTGCTTTTTTCTCCCCCTAGGCTTGTAATTATTTACATTTGTGAACAGTGTAGGAGTCAACTCTGATACTTCTTTTTTAATTAAGTTTGTTTACTTTCTAAATATTGACTCCAGCTCTTGGAATAAATCTTGATATCTTCCTGGAAGTAAGACCGTTCATGCAAATTTGCTATTTTCTATATTCTAGCTATGTCTTACCCAGTGGCTGGTCACCTCTTCATATAAACAGAAGAATATTTTTTCCCACTTTTTTCCATTTTTATTTAGTCTACTGCTATGATATGCTAAGAGAGAAAATGCTGCATTCCAACCTTTCTGGTTATTATTCATCTTTGTAAAAGATTTCCTCTTGGGCACAAGTCAAAGGCTGGAGTCTTTTTCCTTTGGTTAATATCCCCCACCGCAGAACCCACAAAACAACATGTGCTCAGTGAAATAAACTTTACAACATTTAAAAACTCATTGACATTCTAAAAGCTTGACTCCATGCACTGATTTCTTTTCTTCTCTTCATAGTCTGAGAGATCTTAAACAATCGGGAAGGTAATTAAAAGGAACTTTATTTACTACAAAACAAGCAAAAAATTGAAAGATCTGCGAAATATCTTGTCAATATTATTTTCAATGTTTTAAACTTCTACTTAAAAATTCCATACATTGTCAGTAAATTATACGAATATCAAATGGGTGGCACTTAATATTAATAAAGTACCCCTATCAACATTATCTCATTTGAGCCTTGGAAAATTCTAGGATATTGATTCATACTACTAATCTGCTGATAGAATTTACTTTTTAAAAAGCTTACCATTCCTTACTGCCTATCCTATTATAATATCCACCCTTTACTTGATATGGAAGTTTATTATCACTGACTTCAGGTCATTTGCTAGAGTTACAGGATTCTGAGTTGGAAGCATTGTCTATCTAAACATTTCAATTTGAGGTCACGCTGGTGACCCGTCTTAACCAAATGAAGGTGTCATATGGGAAACGAAGGAATAGGTGGTCATTTTCCGTTAAGATTTGCAGAAACAAGGATGTTACCTGCACTGGCATATAGAAATAATATACTTTACTGAAAAATGGAAGTGATCTACAAAGGAAGTATTTACTACAGGAAAATGGAGTTCAACATAATTTTCATTCTGGAAGGGACAAAAGGACCAGAAGCTCTGCTTGTTATCAACTTGCAATATTAACGTTACTGAGTAAACTGTTAGCAATGTTTCAAGCCTTGAGATAATAAAGTAGAACAAAATCAATGTTGAAATAGAAAAGAAATAGATGCATATTAAGTAAATAAAATCTTTATAAATACCAGGGAATAATTGTCCTTAACTTTGTCATTTTTTAAATTTAAATATTTAGAACCGGCATAAGTTTTAGCTAGTAGATATAAATTGGAAAATTGGCCATTAAATCCTCCAATTTCTCTGTAATATTACTGATGAGTTAATTTTTAAAAAGGAATAACTTAGAAGTTTAAAAAACTACCAAATGATTGGTATCATGAACAAAAGTTATATACTTAATATTGAGCAAAATAATGCAGTTGAAAAAATACATATTAATTTATTTTAATAAAGTCATTGGAGGCTTATAAAAAACCAACATCTAAAACATGAAAAGAAAGTTCATAAATAATGAAGCCCCCCAAAAAGAATAATACATTTAAACACTAATGTTTAAAATCTATTTTTTCTGGAATTTCAATAGTAGTTTCTCGTGAAGAAGCAAATGAATGACCTCTACAGCCACAGCCTCAGAGAAAAAAGTAATTCAAGTGTGCAGCCAATTGTGATGATGGACTGTCACTCAGAGATACTCAGGATTAGGTGTCATTAGAGCTAAAGGCACAGAACTGGTAAAACCCAATAGTCTGAGCAGTTGCTAGGGCGATGTGACTAATTCTGGCAGTGAAATCTATTTTTAACATTCCTTACAGTGATTCAAAGTAGCCCTCGAGTCCTTCAGCCTAATGTAATTTTCTGAATGATAAAATAGGAAAATAGAAAGCTAAATAGTCAATTTAAAAGTCTCTTTGAATGGTTGCTAAAAGTGCCTACCTTATGTGCTAAATTAATTTTTTCCATCTTTATTGAGATACAATTGACACATAACATTGTGTAAGTTTAAGGTGTACAATGTAGTGATTTTATACATGTACATAATGCAAAATGATTATCATGGTAGCATTAGATAACATATCCATCACCTCACATAGTTATAGATTCTTTTGTGTGATGAGGACTTTTAAAATCCACTCTCTTAGCAATTTTCAAATATACAATACACTATTGTTAACTATAGTCACCATGCTGTGATGTATTAAATTATTAAACCCTAAGGAAAGGGATTCTGTCTTATTTATTTTTTAATTCCCAGTACCTAGCACAATATCAAGTATAAAACAGAAGTTCAAAAAATAATAATAATAAAATGATCTTATAATTTTTAATATAATAAAAATTATATACACATATTTCCTATGTCTAACCAATAAAAAGCCTAGAAAAAGTGGATGGCCAACAAAGTGGTAATAAACACTACTAGCATCCAGAAAAATTTCCCAGTAAATAAATCAAAATTCTTTGAAAACAACGACTGATTCGAAGGTAGGAAATGAATAAGATGAGCCTGGAACACATTATAATACCAGAGAGCAACAAAGCTGCCAAAGATTAAAGCATCGTGTTAAGGAATCCAGAAAGAATTCAATGAGCTCCCACTGGCCAAAAATGCGCAATTTGAGCATTGATAAGGATAATAAGTGATTGGATTGAAACACATTATCAAATCTGTTTAAGTCCATTAGTTCACTAATAATACTAAAAAAGCAATTGAAGACCTTCGGAGTATGCTAGGAAGTCAAATCATTTATTTTACAAACATATGTATTAACAAGAAAGAGATTTTTAAAAATCTATTTTAAATTAAAATTTTAAATTAAAATTTAAAATGTCGTTGCCTGACAAATAGTGAGATTGGGTATTCGTAGGTACGTACTTAGAACTCCTCCTCTTTTGTGAATGTTCTGTGTCCATTCTTTGGGATGATTTTCTTTGGAAGGTCGTCCTATGTTTATTAATTGTAGGTGTCCCTTATATACTCTGGATACTAATTTTCTCCCATTACAGTAGTTTCTGGTTCATAGTGGGTGCAGTTTATTAAGTGTACTCAGTTTAAATAAATGCATCTAATTTTAACACAATAAATTTTGTAACCCTTTTCCTTTATATTTTGTTCTTTTGAGTCATATCTAAGCAACAAATCTTTTTCTGAGGTCACAAAAAGAGTTTCCTATATTTCCTTAAAATTCTAAAATCTACTTTTCACTTGTATGTCTTTAGTCCACACTGAACTGTTTTCTCTGTAAAGAATGGCCATCCTTTTCCAAATATCTACAGTGCCACCTCTGTCATATATCTAGACTCTTTATTCTGTTTCACCACTATATTAGCCTTTAATACCCTGGTCTATTGATAATAATCTCTTTATGATGAATCTTTATATCTAATAGGATTAATTTCTTTCCTGTTTTCAAAATTTTCTCAGTTCTTAGCAATATGATTTTCCATATGAATTTTACAAGCAGATAGTCAAGCTACAGGAAAAATTCTACTGAGATCTTGATTAGAATTGCATTAACTTTATAAATTCATGCAGAAAAATTGTCATTTTAAAAATATTTAGTTTTCACACTCATGATCCTGCACGTTTCACCTTATTTTAGCTTTATTTGCTTCTTCCCATAAAGGTATAACTTTTTCCTCATAAAGATCTTATATATGCCTTGTTGAATTTATTTCTAGGTAAACATTCAGATTTTGTTGCTATAATAAATACTAATATTTTAAATTATATTTTCTAGGTGTTCCTTGTATGTAAGAAAATAATTTTTACCTTTAGATCTCATACTCATCAGATATGTTGGACATTTCCATTGGCTCCAATAGATCTCTTGCATTTCCTATGAAGACAGTTCTATCACCTGAAAGTAGTAAGTTGTGTTTATACTTTCCAGTTCCAGTGCGTCTGCATACATGACGTGTGTGTGCAAATTTCTTTTTTTGTTTTGTACAATTCCTAAAACCGTAATATTGAAAATAAGCAGTGATAGCAGGAATATCGGTCTTACCACTTTTAAAGGGAAGCCTTCCAATATTTTAGCCCTGTCTAAGCTTTTAGCTAAAGGGTTTTGGCAGATACTTTGTCAGGTCATAGAAGCCCTTATGTTCCTATTTGAAATTTATGGTTTTGATTGATAAAGAGATTGGCCAATAATATCTTTTCTCTTATTTTTATTGTCTAGTTTTAGAATTAGAGTTACAGTAACCTCATAAAATGAGCTGGCAGACATTATTTCTTTTCTAGTCACTCAGACAATTTGTATAAGAATAGGATTATTTGTTCCTTAAACAGTTGGCAGAAATTATTTATATAGTGTCTGGGCATGGTATTATACTTAAGGGTAGTTTTTTTTTTTTCTTTCTGTAGCCTAGATGTTTCCTGTCTCCACGGCCCCTATAAATACAGAGCAGGATGGGAGGGGGTGTCACTACTAGAGTCTTTTCTATGGTGCTTTTTTTGTTTTTCTTTTTTTTTCTGGCACCTGAGCTAACATCTGTTGCCAATCTTCTTTATTTCTTCTTCTTCTTCTCTCCAAAGCCCCCCGGTACATAGTTGTTTATCTAGTTGTAGGTCCTTCTGGTTGTGCTATGTGGGACGCCGCCTCAGCATGGCCCGATGAGCAGTGCCATGTCTGTGCCCAGGATGCGAACGAGCAAAACGCTGGGCTGCCCAGTTGGTGCACGCAAAGTCAACCACTTGGCCATGTGGCCAGCCCCACTATGGCATTTTTTTAGAGGATGCTTTGATGAGCTGCCCAGATCCCACCTCTTGTTTGTGAAGAATTTATTCCCAGATATGGAAAGGTTGTTGACTGAAAGACTTCAGCTGTCAACCCTCTTGGCTGAAGACCTGCCTCATTCATAGCCAAACCCACTTCCTGCAGGTAGCCAGCATCCAATGACTGGTAGAGGAGGGTACATAAAGTATAGTCCCCTCAACCCAACTTGAGACATCTCTGATGGGTCATGCTAGCATGAGAGCTCCACATTTGTCTGAGACCTTCACTGAGACTACTTTACAGCCCAGTATCTTCCTCTGCTCAATCTTGTTTCCTTCCCTTCCCTTTCACAAGTGGTATGATCCAATAATTCTCTCTGATAAACCCCCACATGCTAATCTCCACCACAGTCTGCTTCCCCAGCAACCTGACCTGTGGCAGTTAGTGCCAATCTTGGTACACATATGCAGGCACTAAAATGAGATTTTGGCAGGAGATTTTTCCCTGGCAATGAGAACTCCATCATTGGTTGTAGGTGAAACACAAATAGCCTCTGGCATAAGACAATAGTATAACTGCTACATCTTTCTCCCGTAGTGATGGTAGACTATAAAAGGGAATGCCAGGGTAATGTATACGGTTTTGTGCAATATAGGGGAAAGAGTAAATCTAAGGACAGCAAATTAGGTGACTAATGCTAAACTCCACTGATGTTTGTTAAAAGTTAACGAAAGACTGAGAGCAATTAATCAGTAATTGCAAGCTATGGGTGAAAGCCAGAAAGCCTTGTCATTAGCATATAAAAATGCTCTCCTCTCCTACAGCCTGAAGGCAGAGAAAGTTAAAGATGAGGTCCAGGACCAAGTCCTAAGAGTTACAGATCTCTAAGGAAGGACTAGCCTCCCAATCTCAGGAGGTCAGCTATACATAAATTAGGTTCTACCTGCGAAACAATGGTACCCCAACACAGGGGATGAAGAAATATGGGTTAATGTCCCTGAAAATCTTGAATCTCCAGATTTCGCTGAAAGTTCTGAGTCTGAAGAGGTGGCCTACTCCACCTTTTTAGGACAAATGCTCTCCCTTTATTTAAAGATGATGCAGTGACCCTATCCTGAGAGACAACACGCACCCCTCAAGATCTGCCCACATCTCCCTTTATGGCCACTAACCCAATAACAAGGGTTAAATCACAATATAACCTGACCAAGGTGAGATGGGCTTAAAATGGGAAGCAAGGGACTATATCCAAAAGGATCTACAGAACCTAGTGTACTTGTACCTGGAGGAGCCCAGAGAGTACTCAAATCTGAGGGTGGGACATAAAGCTATATAAGAAAGGATTTATTCACTTGGAAGCACTCTCCTGGGACACAGGTTTTGATACTCTTGGAAGAACATGGGAATATGATGCAAACATGCTATTAGGATAAAGCACTGAGTAAGAGAGAATTACCAGAATTGTTATTTCAGAGGGATTAAAAGACTCAGACAAGTAAGTGTGCTTGAATGGACATACTATGCTCAGCCAGAAAACCCACCAGATGATGATACGATCGAAGGGCCCTGAAGATACACCTTTTACCAAGGCTAGAAGGAACACACTGGAGAAAGAAGAACCAATATCACTAAGAAGTGATAATCCTCTGAAAGCCAAAACTGATGGCAGAAGATGGTGTCACAGAACAGGGCTCGCTGACAACAATGGGTATGACAGAATCCCAAAAAAATAGAGGTTATAGGATAATGTGCAATTGCCATAAGCCAGGTGGAGGCAATTATCATAATGCATGGCAAAGCTATAGACCCTCAGAGAGTTATGAGATAGTTGGTAGAACATGGTATCCAAGGGTCAAAATAGATGGGTAGCCAACCAAAGGTATTATTCAATGTGTACAACCAAAAATATGAAAGCTGAATGATCCAAAGATTGAGAGTGGTTACCTCCGACATGCCAAAAAATACCTTACTGGGCTTCAGGATACAAGCCAGTTTTCATACCTGGAACCCATATATACTGAAGAAGTGATCAGGTTCCAAGAGGAAGGATCCCATAACATCAAGAAAAGAATATAAGATAATGATTCTTCAGTCCTTCCACAGAGGCATGTAGCTATTTCCTAGTATAACCATACACAAACATTTTGAGGACTGTTGGAAACAGAGCATGAGAGAAAGAAGTAGCCCCTTAAAATTGGATAAAAAGAGAACACCTAAAATTAACAAATTCTTAAAGGCTGAGTGTGGACTAGTATCACAATAAAAAGCCAAGAGGGAGAAAGAGAAGTGGCCCTATTACTGTCACTCTCAGTTGCCCACATCCCCACAGCTCTAGACTCTGAGCACTTAGAAATCCTGGTCCACAAAGAAAGAGCTTTTCCACCAGAAGATAAGGCAAGAATCCCACTGAACTTTAAACTATGATGTCATCTGGGCACTCTGGGCTCTTTGTGCCAAGGGACCAGCAGGTAAGATAAGGTGTCACCATCCTGACAGGGTAATTAATCCTAAGCATCAGAGGAATTGGAGCTGCTGCTACACAATGGGGAAAGGAAGAACATGTTTGTTGACAGGCAACCCCCTTGGGCACCTCATGATACTTTCTTGATCAATTTCGACCATAATGCGGCAGACATAACCTGAGACGGGCATGGTATGTAGTGGCTTAGATGCTCAGGGATGTGGGTGTGGGTGACACCACTAGATAAGATAAGCCATCTAGACTAGCCAAGGAGAATCTAATACTGCCATCCCACAGGGTGTGACGTTGGGAACAAAAAAAAACCTCAAGAATTCGAATTTCTGTTGCACAAGATAGATGTGGATCATCAGTTAACCAACACGATTTTATGTATAATATTTATTCTTTAAAATAGAATAATTACAATCACTTAAATAATGTGTTAATTACATTTTTAAGAAGTATACTCTAGAATACAAATTTTGAATAGGTAAAAAAGTAAAGGTAAATTGTCTTAGAGGCCAGACACACATGTTCAAAAGAATAACACCTATTTTAAATATTAGCCTTCTTGTGCCTCCTACGAAGAAAAAAGATTTAAACCCAACCTCCTCCTACAGCTTTCACTTACCCAAGAGAATAAAGATTGAGCATGGAAAGTAATATTCTCTAATATACTTTAAATGTTTCAAAGAATTTACCTGCTTAAGAATATTATATTTAGTCATATTTCTGTCACTGTAGGATTCCCACTCGGTCTTCTATGACCTTGGAAAAACTCATTAAAAGTTCAATGTTTACCTCCTATAAGGTCATGAGACATTCAGAATCTTTCTTAGCCTGTGTATTTAATGTTAATGAATTCCCTTAGAGTTATGCAGAATGAAAATCTGTGTGGGAACTATAGATTCCCGTAAAATTACACATACAACGTCACACAGAGTAAAACTCTATCTAGGAATAACAACTTCTCATAAACTTTCTATGATAAGAATGTGCCCTAGTGAAAATAAAATATACAAAACAAGATTGTTCAAAGCATCTGTTAATGTTTTCAGCATTTTAATATGAAAGAGTCCTTCTAAGAACAGTGATTAATAATTCTCAATTTTGCTCTATAGTGTACTTTCATGACATCAGGAATGCCACACATCCATGAAAGGAAGAGAAAAGGCGACCCTGAGTAACTTCTATTAGGTCATCTCTAAAATAATGACAAAAAGACTACCAATTTATGACACTCTCTGATATCATAAGTTTAATCCATTCAAGGATGTTTTCCATATATTTTTCTCAGAACTTGGTTTAGAACTAGAATTGTTGAATTTGGGGCCTGTTTGAATATATGCAACATATATGCAGTATTTTTTAAAAATGTGCACATCTAAATACTTATGATGTTACAAATAAAATTTATAAAAACTCTACTGAATAAAATTTATAGACAATCTTGATGTTTAATGGCTTAGGGTCCTGAACTCCTTCTAAATGAATGTCCACTGAAACATGATAATAAAGGTAAAAGTACATATGCAATGATAAAATAAGACTAGTCAAGCATTTCAATATAATTAAACACAAACATACTGAGAATAATTGAAGACATTTCACCAACCATTAAGGCACAAATTAAAATTTTCAACTAAACTCAGGTTTTCTGACTAGATAGAATACAGTTTAATATTGGCAAGGCAAAATTTCCAAGTTCAAAGAAGAAGGTCCCATGAGTATCAAAAACCTCCCATAAAATATTGGAAATGAATCAGAAATAAAAACATTGCTTAAAATACCCAGCGGTATAAACTTAAGGGAGAAAGCAATTCTCAAAATATGTTTTGAGTTTTGCTAAACATGGAACATCTCAATGTGAAATTTAATTTTGCCAAGCTCAAAATACTTCCAGGTTCTCCAAGGCTTAACATATACACATTTACATTCTTTGTTTTCACCACCTAGGCAGCAATGAAAGTGGTTTCCAAAACCACAATTGATGCTTCTTAGACCCAAGGTATCACAGTTCCCTATGCAGCTCATCCTAATTATTGCTACAGTCACACAGAGGGAAAAGCTCTGACTTTTAATTGAAGAGATGAACTATAACAATTCCAATCTCATGGTTTGAAAAAATGCCATTTTGGTAGAAAACATTACAATTTGAATCTTTCTTCTTAAAAAATACTGTCAAAACAAAACTCATTGTCTTCCCCTTTTAAGCTATCAATGTGGCTAAATTTAGGATTAGTTTTTTTTTATGGGAGATAGCCAATACCTCCATGTTCATTAAAAAATCATGTGTTTAACACAACTATTTTAGCAAATAATGGTCCTCTAAAACAGAGCCCAAAAGAGTAAGGACTGAGCCTAACATTGATAACCTTTCCCCTAAAGAGTAGTGAAAAAACAGTGTTTTTCACCATTCATTTGCTTGGTCTATGTTCCAATGTAGAGAACTGATGAATTAGTAAGCGGGGGTAAGAATTCAGAATGGGAACAGGGCACAGAAAAAGTGTACTTTGAAATCTTCTGGCATAGAAGCAGTTCATTTACTATCAGAAGCACATAGGCCTGTGGTTAACTATTTAACGGCTACTAAGGTAATACTTCTTCAAAAACAGTCAAAACAACCTCAGAAATTTAAATACATGCTTCTTGTTTAGAAGTTCTACGTTGTGAAAGAAAAGACGACACATACAAATAAATTAAAATTCTTGTTCTGCAAACAGAATCCTGAGACTAAATACAAGCAAAGCACTCATACATAGCTTTTCTCTGATGTTTACAACTTAGAGAATGGATGCAAAAAGTGCAATAAGGCATGCAGTTATTTCTCATAATAACTCTGTGAGGTTGGTACACCCCTTTTACAGATAAGATAACTGAAGTTCAGTGAGGTAAACAAACTTGTCTAAGTTAGTTTTAGTGAGGGTGGAATTCAAACTCAGACATTTTATCATTATGTTATATTAACTTATGAACAAACCTTAAATAGAAACCAGACTAATTATAATCAGATAAAGGACAAACTCAACATAAATTCTATCCATTACCTTTAAAACTGTTTTCCTTTCCAGTGATATCTTAGTACTGTCATTGCCTCCTCCCTCTTCTCTGTCCCACATTTAGAGTGAATCATCACATTCTGTTGACTCTGCCCTTCTACACACGCCCAGTAACTTTTCTGTCTTTTCTAATGTTTCTGTCAGCATGCCAAGCCAGGCTCTCATCACCTCCTAGCTGAACTAATTAGTAGTTTTCATATTGGCCTCTGGTATGCCACTCCACCACAGTAACCTTTCTGGAACACTTTTAACATTACTCTTCTGCACAAACGTTCAACGAATAGTCCCATCTTCCCTGGTACTATTTCTCAAAGTGTGAGTGTTGGATTATACACATAAGAATTAGTGAGGAGTTAGAAAAAATGTTGATATCTGGTCTTGAACTCCAATCCACTGGAATATACTCTCCGAAGATAGGGCCCATAAATCTGTATTTTAACTAGCTCCCTGGATGATAGTTATAAGCCCAAAGTTGAGAGTCCCCTGCTCCTCAAAGTCTGGCTTCATCCTTGGCTCCAGTCTTGTCAGCCTTCTCATTGTCCCATGACCCCAGGCTTTGTTCTACCACTATGTCTTCATTCAAGCTGTTTGCTGTTGCTTCCTCTCCTCTCAGCCTTGTACTTTCTAAGTTCAAATCCACATCTTTCATGCTGCCACTCTAAATACGGTGATGTTTCTTAGTATTCCAGGCAAGTGAACATTCCACATCAAATTCTTAAATGGCAACATAATAAAATATATACGTGCCTATCTTCATGAAAAGTGAATAGCTGATATTCTTTCTCAGTGACTCATAGCAGGCACTACGAACACAGATTCTTGGAAATTTCAGGAATACCCATCTACATTGACATAAAGGTCACAGTGTCCTCCTCCCTTGGTTGTATGGGGTCACTTCTCCAGCTATTAGTACACTTACTTCCAAAATCTTTGCTCAGTTCTCTTTTAGTTCTCAGAAGCAATATGAGTGGGTCAGTAAAGCTGATAAGTAGGTTTATTAAAAATCTTATGCTAAGAAAGAATCAATAAGACTCTGGTAGAAATTCCAAGAAATAAAATGCCCAAATAACATAGGGTTTGGTGACACAGATTTCTGTTGCATATTGGAGACCTTCATTTACTGCAAGATTTAAACTCCGCTCTCTAGGGTTGAAAAAACTCTAAATCTGACTTCAGAGTAAATGGGTGTTAAGACAATCTTTTGTAAAGGGTTTTGATTATTTTAATGTAACACAGACCAAAGTCATGGAGCAAACCTGCAATTTTAGAATTCTCAATGACCTGAACACAAACAACCAGGTAATATCAACCAACATAGTTTTCACATATTAAAAATGAAAACTATAAATGCCCCCAAATTATGTAAAGATAATTGAGATGGATGGATTTATTTATATTTGATCAAACTTTCAGAAAGTCCCTTTAATACCCACACCACAAGCCTTTGAGGTAGGAATTACAACGTAGAGAAGACTAAAGACAGGAGAGATTTAGCGAATCATCAGAGTCACGACTAATCAGCATCAAGGCCAGAACTGGGGCCTAAATCTGTGTGACAACTTTCAAGTTAGAGCTCTGGGGGGCATTGTACCCAAACAACGCACACTCACAGACACACAGAGACACACAGAGATTCTGACGCCCTAAAGCTTCTATATCACAATGTTGCTCTCATAACATTGTGTTCATAATCATTCTCATAATTAACTTACTATGTGTAACAAGCACTAAAATTAGTATAGTGCAAGTATTGGTTCACAAGGACTTACTAAGTAGTCAGGTTATTTTCCTCAGATTTTAAAAAAGTGATCAAGAAAATTGAGGCTTGGAGAAAGTCAGCCTGCAAATCCCTGAACAGATTCAAATTCAGACAGTCTGATTACAGAACCCAAATATTTAACTACAATTACTTTTCTAATATCTTTCTTTTATGGCACTTAATTCATTTTAATGTATATGCTAAGATATGTCTCCTCACTAGGTTGTAAAACCTTAATGGGAGTCTACCATATTTAGCTTAAAATCTTGAGATTCTGGCACACACCGTCTAGCATATAGAAGTTTCTCATTAGGTGTTAGTGACAACACAAATCTCTCAAAGATATTGCTTAACATACATTATTTCAGTAATCAGTGATATTTCTAACAATGTTCTCCTGCACTGGTATCTCCTTCTCTCATTTCTCCCAACCACATTTCTTCACTTCATCTCTTGTCATGCTGAATGCACAGCTGCTGTGAATTTGTAAACCTCAGAGCCATCACCATGGAGACCCATCCTCTCCTACCAGGTGTAGATTGAGACTCTTATCTCTTGAGCTTCCACCCTCACTCCTCACAGTTTATGATAAATCATAGCCAACTATGATCCTTCCAGTCTTCTGACAATATTATGCATTTTTCACTTCACCTGGATTATCTCTTCTTGTTTGTTTATTTTTCTCCAATCCTCACTAGAAAATTCTTAACACTACAGAATCAAAATGAATTCCCTCAGCTATAAGGAGAATAGAATTTCCCCCTTACCCTGGCAAAGAAAGAAAATATGACATATGACAAATATAAAAAAGTGACACTATCATGATACGAAGAAACTAATCCAAATACGTGCTCATTTAACAGTCTTTGTAATATTGAATTATAAAAACCTAGAGTCTCAGATATCTGTCTTTCTTTTGCTGTCACACAACAATACTGTGCTGGGCTGGACTGTTTTTCCTCCCAGGGCTATGATTAAGCTACTGGTCATAATTAGTGCCATTTATCTTTTTATGAGTCCACCAACATGTTCCAGATCCTTAAAAAATCTTCCTTTTGTGGAATGCACTTGGTCCAAGTGTATTTACCCCTCTTACTCCTTTCAAATGTGCAGGTATCCCGAGTATTTCAGACAAATAGTTATAGTCAATCTTACTTAAAGACATTCTTAGAATCTTCCTCTCCCCATATCCTTTGGGATCCGCCAGTGTTATTGGGCAATGTTGTGTGGCCCGGTGCAACACTCTTAAACAAATCCAACGGTGAATATTGGAAAGAAGCTGGTAACTACTTGAGGAATTAAAGTAAGAAACATCCACAAGAAGATTTAATAAAAATAAATTTGAGTTTAAAAGTAAAAACCATAAGGTAGTATCCAATTAAGAATTCTGGCCCCCAAAGTTTGAAATAGATAAATTAGGCGAGCATCCATGTTTGATAACAAAGATCACTTCAAGGAAAGTAAAAATAGAAGGAATGTTATAACTCTTTATTACAAGAAACTCTGCCACAGGATGCCTTCTTAGGCCTAGGACTTCACAATGATTCTCCAGTGGCATTTATTTCAATTACAAAAGGCTAGCATACACACTCCATTTCAGAAACACCTTCTCCCTAATAAAGTTACAAAAAGAGATTTAAGGGAAATTATGCTCTAGTGTTAAATAAAGAGAGGTGTATCAATGGCGTTGTGTCCTTGACTAAACCGAGTGAAATTCACTCTCTTCGTTTGTACAAAAAATTTGACAACAAGCAAATGGCTGACCTATCTCAAAGGTGTTTTTGATAACAAATAAATACCACTGCTGTTAACATCTCTGCAAATGGAAAGGAACAACAACAGAACCAGCTGGGGGCTGCAGCATGAGGTGATATATAAATAGATGCTCCACGGAGAGAACACAGTGTGGAGGGGCAGGTAGAAGTTAGCTCCTGGTGCTGCAGCATTGGCACAGTCAACCAGACTCCAGATGGAGAAGGGAAGCTTGGGGGAGCCAAAGTATGTGAGAAGCACAAGCTGTCCATCTGGCAGTACCTCATGGTTCCTGAAAACTGCAGGTTGGGCAAGAACCTGAGCAATGACAGTAAATAACAAAGGACAAATACTATAAAGATTCACATGGACCTGCCTCCCATGCTTGATCTTCTGTTACCCAAAGCCATGGTTTAGTGTCAAAACGTAGAAGTCACTCATCCTTTCAGCATGACACTGGTAATCATGATGTCAAACCTAATACTTCTAATACTATGCCTTGACAAGACAACTGCTTTTAACATCTTATTTGGACCTTCATTTTAACTTTACGTTCTTTAGACATGTTAAGTCTGTTTGAAAGATTTTCAAAAAGAAAAAGATTGAATCTACCAGCATTATAATTGAGTAAACATGAATAAGTGAAGTTAGAAATTAAACAAATATGTCTGCAAGGAAATCTATATATCTCAAGTCTTCTTTTTCTTTTGAAGCTCATTCTTGTTCTTCAGTGGGGGACACTATGTCCACTATAATTTGGAAGATTAAAAAAAAACACTTTTTTTCCCTTTAAATTATTGGATCTGTTTGCTTTTTGAAAATATTGATTTTTTCTTACCACTGATATACATTATGGGGAGTTAACATAGGTATTTTGGCAGAGTCAATTCTATTGTGCCTTCCAGTGACTATTAATAAATTAGAATCATGAAAACAGTAATCATGTACATCCTTAGAAGGCACTCAATATTCTGGAACTCTCATCCTTCAATTCTTTATTTCTTGTATTTTTCAGACCCTTCAACCATTCCATTCTCATCAGTATTCATAAGAAATCTATAAGATGCAAGGGCAATGATTAAGTGAGGGTCACAGGTCACAAAATAACGAGCAATATCTAAAACTCGGGCCTTTAAGACTGCGCAATGATTCCATTTCACCTCCTCATTATTCAAATCACTGTTAAAAATATTGAAGTTAACGCACAATTTATAATTCACTCCAACTTTTCTTCAAAACTAAAATATTGTGGCATTTAAATGTTTTCTTGAAATTGTATGAAAATTTTGGAAACATTTACTTAATCTTTAAGATTTTATAATTTTAATAGATTTTTAATTTTTTAATTTTAACCATACGGACAAAATAACAAAATATTATAAATTGTTACTATAAAATAAAATATTATAGAAATTTAGTATAACCTTTTGCCATTTTTCGTATTTAGAAGAGCATAATTTCACATTTTTCTTGACTTGGCCAAAATTGTAGAGTCCATTAGAAAAATTTGATAAGCAAGAAATTCTCCATTTTGAATCAAATGAGAAATATTTTACTACAAGTACTACTTGTAACCACAAAAATTATCCTTTTCTTTCTACCTGTTCAGAGCTACCTGGACATAAAATACGACAGAGCAGTTGTTCAGATTTAGAACAAAAATGTAAAAATAAGCACAATGCTATATAAAGTATGGTACAAAATAGATGACTAGCTCTAGC
Organism: Equus przewalskii; assembly: GCF_037783145.1. NCBI lineage: Eukaryota > Metazoa > Chordata > Mammalia > Perissodactyla > Equidae > Equus > Equus przewalskii. The sequence continues at coordinate 69,212,080 of NC_091832.1, forward strand.
ACTGCGCTCTTTAAGATCAACAACAGTGCTCTAAAAAGAACGAAGATGGGGGCCAGCTCAGTGGTGTAGTCGTTAGGTTTGCATGCTGGGCTTCAGTGGCCTGGGGTTCATGGGTTTGGATCCTGGGCGAGGATCTACGCACTGCTCATCAAGCCATGCTGTGGAGGCATCCCACATACAAAATAAAGGAAGATTGGCAAGATATTAGCTTAGGGACAGTCCTGCTCAAGCAAAAAGAGGAAGATTGGCAACAGATGTTAGCTCAGGGCCAATCTTCCTCACCAAAAAACAAAAAAAAAAGAATGAAGATGCATGAACAACTGAAACTAGGTTGACTTGGCAGAAATGGACCAATGAGTATAAAAAGAGTTACAATTCTTCCTGGAGTATAGTAAAGTGCTTGCATATGTCACCTAAAGAAACGTCACTCCACTATAGAACACAGTGGCTAAGTAGAGAGTTTATGGAAGCACTCAATGCTAAAAGAGGAACTATCTTTGGCACCAGTGCTTCCAAAACCTGAAGTCATAGACAACGTAGTCAAAATTCTCCACATACGCACTGCATCACTAGGGTAATGCACGTAATTAGCCCTTCCTTTTCGACATGACACATCCTCTTGAGATTCCTTCTCTCTTTCAAAGGTCACCTAACACCTTCTTGAATGTAGCTAATGAAGCCTGGCATTAACTGTCCATGGGCCAATTGTGACTAAGACAGACCTTATGTCAGTGGCCCCATTCCTGCCTACAGGCTAAGTCTGGGATTCCCCTTGGTGCCATAAGAGGAACATGTTTGGGCACTGCACCATAGCCTGACCAGTCTTGATTTGCTCATTATTCTGCCAGCTCCAAAGTCTTGCCCTAAATTCCAGCCCTCCTGCACCTGAAGTTTCCTCTTGGAATAATTTTAACTGAAATTTGATTTCTTAAATATATCTACACTATTCGGGTTCCCATTTCTTCTCGGATGAGTTTTGGCAGTCTGTGTCTTTAAAGGGATCACTCCATTTCATCAGAGCTGTCCAATTTATGTGCATAGAAGGTTTTTTGTAGTTTTCTATTTTAATAATTCTAGAGTCAGTAATTACATCCTCTTTTTCATTGCTGATGTTCATAATTTGTGTGTTCTCTCTTTTTCACCTGCAATCTGCCTATCAGTTTATTAATTTTATTGATTCTTTTTTCAAAGAGTTAGCTTTTGTTTCATTGCTTTTTCTCTAATACTTATCTCTTTTCAATTTAAGAGATTTCTGCCCTGAACCTTATGATCTCCCTCCTTTTGCTTGCTTTATGCTTTGTTTTCTCTAGCTTTTATAGATTCTGAAGATAGAAGCTCAAGTTATTGATTTGAGAACTTTTTTCTTTTCTAAAATAAGCATCTAATGTTACAAATTCCCCCCTAAATCTGCTTTAGCAACATCATAAATATTTTGATATGCTGTATACTTACATTCTTTCAATTCAAAATGTTTCCTAATTTCCTTTGATATTTCTTTTTTGATCCATGAATTATTTATTGGTATTTTATATTATTTAGTATTTCCAAATGTTTGGAGATTTTCCATCTATCCTTCTGTTATCTATTTCCACTTTAATTCCATTATAGTCAAAAAACACAGCTTGAATAATTTCACTTTTTTAATTTAATAAGGTATATTTTATGACCCACAATATGGTCTATCTTGGTGAATGTTCCACGTACACTTGAAAAGAATGTATATTCTGCTGTTGTTGAGTAGAATGCTCTGCAAATATCATCAGGTCAAATTGATTGATTATGTTGCTCAAAGTTTCTATATACATTTGTTCACTTCCTGTCTATTTGTTATACCAGTTAGTAAAAGGGAATGTTGAAGTCTCCAAATATAATTGTAGATTTCTCTATTTCTTTCAGTTCGTTTTTTTGCTCCACATGTTTTGAAACTTCATTCTAAAATACCTACACAAATTGTTATGTCTTGGTTAGTTGACCATTTCATCATCATATAATATTCCTCTTTGTCCCTGGCAATTTTCCTTGTTCTGAAGTCATCTTTGTCTGATATTAGTATAGCCACTGTAGTTTTTGTTTTTATTCAAGTTTGTGTGGTATATCTTTTTCCAGCCTTTTATTTTTAACCTACTAATATCATTATGTTTCAAGTGAGTTTCCTGGTCGACAGCATATAATTGGGCCTTGTTTTTATATCTAATCTGATAATCTCAGTCTTTTAATGCTGTAGTTAGACCATTTATATTTATTATAATTATTGATTTCATTGGATTTATGTCTGTCATTTTAGTATTACTTTTATGCTTCTTCCTTATGTTTTGTTGTATTAGTTTTCTATCACTGCTGTAGCAAATTAGCATAAATAGTGTGGCTTAAAATAACACACATTCAATATATCACAGCTTCCACAGGCCACAAGTCCGGGCACAGTGGGGCTCAAACAGTTCCTCTACTTAGAGCTTCACCAGGCTGAAGTTGAGTTGTCAGTAGAACTATGTTCCTTCATGAAGGCTCTGGGGAAAAGTCAGCTTTCAACCTCTTTCAGGTTGTTGGAAGAATTCAGTTCCTTGCAGCAATAGAGATGAGGTCTCCATTTCTTTGCTGGACATTAGCTGAGAACCTCTCTCAGCTCCTTAATGTTACCTGCATTCCTCATCACCTTGCTCTCCAATTGAGGTTGAGAGCTTCTAACACTCACATCTCTCTGACTTCTCCTTTTTCTGTGTCTCTCTAACTCTTTTACCTTCCTCTTTTGCTTTTAAGGACTCATGTGATTACATTGAGCCAATCCAGATAAACCAGGATAATCTCCCTATTTTAAGATCAGCTGGTTACATCTCAATTACTTCTGGAATGTCCCTTCACCCCAATACTCAGATTAGCTTGATTGAATAACCAGAAGAGGAAAATCTTGGGGGAACATCTTTAGAATTATGTCTACCACAGGCTGCCCTCAGGCCCCCAAAGGTTCAGGTCCCTCACAAATGCAAAATACATTCACATTCCTCCCACTGTTCCCAAAAGTTTAATCCAATTATAGCATCAGCTTAAAGCATAAAAATCTCATCTAAATCTCATCTGCTCAAAAGTCCAAAGTCTCATCTAAATCAAACGGGGATGAGTAATCTATTAAATAGAACTTCTGGGAACAATTTCTGTCTATCTGTGGACCTGTGAAATTAAAGACATATGTTATCTGCCCCAATATACAACTGTGAGAAAGGCATAGGATGTCAGTTACAAACATGCTGGTTCCAACAGGGAAAAATGGAAAGTAAAAAACAGTCACAGATCCAAAGCAGTTTCAATATCCAGACAGGAAAAATACATTAGGTTTCAAAGCTGGGAAAAATCCCCTTTGGCTCTTGATTCTGACTTCTAGGATCTTAGTTCCACTCTTTGAGCTCATTACTCTGCTCTGATTCATCCTTCCATTTTCTCTGAAAGGTAGCATCTATTTGCAGCTGAGTAGTTTTATCAATAGTTTTATCCACCAGTAGAATTTGGGAGATCAAACAGACTTCTTTCATTTCATATTCTCTGCCCCTTCTGTCAAAGATGGCCGTGTTTCTACCAGTATGAAATTCTCTAAAACTTTGTGAGGTTTGTGTGAATTTCATAGGGTTTCACTCCATTAGACAAGATGCCCCTCTACAGATCTTTATGAAATAATCTCTCTTCTAGCTTTTTCTTCTGCTGAGATGGCTGAGGTAACCTTTGGATTCCTAGAAGCCCCCTGGTTTGAATGATAGGATCTGCAAATCACACCCTGAATTTCTTCAAAGAGCCTTTTGTGTAACTGAATACTTGGATCTTTTGATCTTTCTGAAGTTTCAAAAAGAATTGTAGAGTCACACCCTTAGCATTTTCTCCAAAGCATCCTTTACTGACAATAAATCTCTTAATTTTAGAGTCTTTTCCCATCTCGGTGGGCTGAAAACTTCCAAAATCATTAAGGCCTTGTTCTTTTTTGTTTAACAGTTTTTCCCTCAATTTATCTTTCTCTTCTCACATTTTACTATAAGCGGCAAGAAGAAGCCAGGCACTATGGACTGAATGTGTGTGTACCCTAAAATTCATCTGTTGAAGCCCTAACCCCCAGTGTGGCTGTATCTGGAGTAAGGAAGTAATTAAAGGTAAATGGGGTCATGAAGGTAGGGTCCTGACCCAATAGGATTAGTGTCCTCATAAGACGAGACACCAGAGAGCTCACGCCTTCTCTCTCTGTAAGAGCACAAAAAGGAAATCATGTAGTACACACACAGCAAGATGGCAGCTGCCCACAAGCCAAGGTAAGAGCCCTCAGAATGAAACCTACCCAGCCAGCACCTTGATCTTGGGCTTCCTGCTTCCAGAACAGTGAGAAATAAATTTCTGTTGTTTAAACCATCCAATCTATGGTATTTTGTTATGGCAGCTTGAGCAGATCAATACCTTCAAACATTTTGCTTAAAAATCTCAAGTAAATACCCACGTTCATCACTTGCAAGTTCTGTTTGCGACATAACTACAGGACACAATTTCAGCAAGTGCTCTGCCACTACACAGCAATGATCCCCATTCCTCCAGTTTCCAAGAAAATGTTCCTCATTCCCTTCTAAGCCCTCACCAGAAGCATCTGTAATATGCGTATTCTACAAGTATTGTGTTCAAGGCAGTGTAGGCTCTTTCTATCATGTTCCTCAAAATTCTTCCAGCCTCCGCTCACAGCCTGATTCCAAAGCCATTTTTACATTTTTAAGGATTTGCTACAGCATCACCCTACAGCCAGGTACCAAAATCTATATTAATTTGTGTTGCTGCTGTAACAAATTATGACAAATTTTGTGGCTTAACACAACACCATGTGTCTCACAGTTGCTGTAGATCAGAAGTCAAGGCACTGCATTGCTCAGCTGGCTCCTCTGCTTAGTCTGACGAGGCTGAAATTGAGGCGTCAGCAAGGCCAGTTCCCTTCTGGAGGCTCTGGACAAGAGTCAGCTTCCAAGCTCACTCAGCTTGTTGGCACAATTCATTTCCTTGGGGCTACAGGACAGAGGTCCCTGAGGTCCCCTTTTCCTTGCGAGCCTCTTTCAGCTCCATAAGGCCACATGCCTTCCTCTTCACCTTGAACTTCAAGCAACAGTAGGTTGAGTTGTTCTTGTAAGACATTCTTCTCACACTTCAAATCTCTCTGACTTCTTCTGCAACATCTCTCTGACCGACTCTTCTGCCTTCTGCTTTCAAGAGCTAACGCGCTTACAGTGGGCTGTCCTGAACAATCCTAGACAATCTCCTCATTTCAAGGGCAACTGTTTAATAACCTGAATTTCATCTGCAAAGTCCCCTCACCAGCAGTACCCGGATTAGTGTGTGACTGAGTAACCTCTGGGAAAATCTTGGGGGGAAATCTTTAGAATCTGCCCACTACATTTGTGTTCTCATTTTCCTTCCCTGCCCTCTTTTGAAAGATTTGAATATTTTTTAGAATTCCATTTATATTTTCTCTTTGCTTTTTGACTATAATATTTTTTTTGATGAGGAAGATTGTCCCTTAGCTAACATCTGTGCCTATCTTCCTCTATTTTCTATGTGGGACACCACCATAACACGGCTTGGTGAGTGGTGTGTAAGTCTGGGCCCAGGATCCAAACTTGCAAATCACAGGCCATCAAAGGAGAGTGAGTGAACTTAACTACTATGCCAACGGGCCAGCCTCTATAATCTTTTATAGAGTCTTTTACACAGACTTCACATAATCTTTTCAGTTGTTCTAAAGCTTGCAGCATACAGTTCACACTTTATACCATCAACTTAGAATTAATAATTTTATCCCTTCAAGCAAAAAAATAAACTTTACATCTATACAGATCCTTTACCATCCCCCTATATTAGGTTGTCATATGTAACACGTTAAAAGCACTATCACACAATTTTCTCTGCTCTCTGCTGAATCACTAACAGTTCCCTCTCTACTAGATGACTCTCATCAACACACAAACTTGCTCCAAATCCTACAATTCGTTTTAAGGTCCTTCCTTGATCCCAAATGTCCCTAGTGCTACTATACCCTTCTCTGCTGACTGTTCGGAGCAATTTTAAAGTTGTCTATACATGGTGCCTTTAACTCCACCTCTCCTCTTTAACCAACTCCCACCCAACTTCTATCCTCACAACAACACTAAAACTTCTGTTGCTAAGATTAGCAATATTTCAGGTGGCTTATTCCACTATCTTGGAAGCATCGAGCAAGGCAGACCACTATCTTCTCTCAGCATCTCACCATGCTAGTTTTCCTCCTACATTATTTGCTATTCCTTCTCAGTCTATTTGCTGATTCTGCAAAATTCTGCTTCCTAAATGTTAGGGTTTCTCAAGCTTCCTCCCTGGACTTGCTTCCTTCTCAACACTGCCACCCAGTTAATTAAATCTGGTTCTGTGTATCTGAATAATAGTTACATATCAAAGATTGCCAAATTCATTTTTTTAGTAAAAACCTCTCTTCTTGGTTTGAAACTCACATATCCACTGCCACATATCCACTTGACATCTTTACTTAGATCTTAGGTATCATCAACACAGTATGTCCAAAATCTTTTTCTCCCCCACCCCAAACTTGTAACACCAATGCCAGAATTACACATCTGCATAAACTGCACCAACATTATCTTCTCTCAATTTATATTTTCTTTTTTTTCCACTCTACTACCACCAACATCTTCTTCCCTAGATGTTGCACAAGCCTCTTACTGGGTTGACCCAGTTTTACTCCAGTCTCCAAGAGGAGTGAATCTGAACTCCTTTAAATGTAGACTTTTCATCTCTTACTTACGGTAGAGAAGGCAAAAAAGAAAAAAGAAAAGAAAAGAAAATATATGTATAATCAAGTAAATGTTATGACAGACAACATAGGCAAAGGAGGAAGTTGGAGTTGATGTAAAAGGCCTCACTGAGAAGGTAATATTTAAACTGAGACCTGAATTATGAGAATGAGTCAGCTAACGAGCAAAGAAGATTTGAAGCTAAGAGAAGAGCATGTGCAAAGGCCCTGAGTCCAGAAAGAGTGTCCTGTGTTAGAAGAACTGAAATATAGCCATGGAAACTGAAGCATTCTGAATCAGAAAAGAAGGGCCTGCAATAAAGTTGAAGAGCAAATAACGGCCAAGTCAGGCAGGGCCTTGAGAGACCAGATGAGGAATCTGGATTTTATAAGTACATTGGACAGCTTTTGAGGCTGTTTAAGCAACAGAATGACACAATTTGATGTACAAAAATAACTTTAATGTGATGCATTTTAAAACATCTCTCCATAAGATATAGTCTAAAACCAACCATGAGGATCGCCAATAATAAGAGCATCTCCAAATACCAAATGTCCTCCAACGGGCATTTTATCCTTTTGTTATGAAGTTATATCAGAAGACAGCTTATTCTCAAATAGCTGAGTCCATAAAGCCTGAAACAAGAATCTATTTGAAACTTCTAAAAATATATACACACAAGCATAAAGAGGTCAATCCCCAAAAGGAAAGTGGAATAGCTAAACCCAGTAATATTATGATGGGCAGAAGCCAATATACATTGTGCATATGCAGCAGCAATAAAAAAAAATTACTATAAATGTTCAACTCTAATAAAATACACAGCAAAAAGCCAGCAATAAAAAATAACTCAAATCTACTTTAGCAGCTTTATTTACATAGTGCATGCGTTTTCTTTTTCATGACTTTGCCTTAAAAACGGCTTTAAATGATGAGGTCAGTAGTAAGTATTTTGCTTCACATTTTCCAAAGAGTACATGTGGCTTAGGAAGACTATAGGAAACAATTTCTAAATAACCACAGCTAGAATTCAGATTCATGGCTAACTTAATACTTACTGGCATAAGTATTTTAAAGGAGATAAGCAATTTTCTTTTAAAGAAAATCTTTTTAAAGGAGATAAGCAATTTTCTTTTAAAGAAAATCTTCTCTACTACAAGCATTTAATCTATTAAGAAAAATCATATTAGGAATATCTAAGAGAAACAAAAAAAAGTAAAATACTACCAAGAGAGAAGAGCTTATGATCTTTATGATCTTTTAAAATTTGAAATTTCCAAAGTTCCCTTAGAAGATTTCTAACAACATAAATAAAACTGATATTACAGTGCACACACTAATAAAGTAAGTTTTCTTTTTTAATCAAGGAGAGTTCTAAGAAAATTAAGATTTTGCTTTTTTGTATGAAAGCTTAAAACTTGTTTCAAAAATAAGTTTTTAAATTTTTAAATAATTAGATTGGAAAGAAGAAAAGTCCATTTAAGCAATTATTCTATTTGCGTGAGCTAGCAATCCTTTCTTACATGCTGAGTATAGGAAATGAGTAATAGACTTAATTTTGTAGTGCAGTTAATTTTGGTTTAAAGTACCCAGATAAATATTGCAAATTTAAAGAGGAATAAAGGAAACTGAAATATTCTATTCATCTTTGATAACTGAAGGAATTTTTTTCTGATCTTTCAAACCGTTAAATGAAATACTCTATCAGAGAAAATATCTTTCTGACATGAAAATACATGGTGCTTAAGAAGATCCAGAACCAGCAATATACTACATAGTTTGGTGCTCTGAGAAAGCCTATGTAGTGAATAATCCAGAACACTAATAATACGTAATTGCAAAAACAGCTCTCACTTATCAAGTAAGCTTCCAATGGCATGTATACACTTATATATTATCTCAATTCTCCCACTTATCCTATCATGATGGAAATAGTATTGAACCCATTTGTACAAGTGAAGAAGCAAAAGTTAAAACAAGTAATTTATTCAAAGTATACAGCCTATAATTTAAAAATTATTTATATTATTCTCTCAATTGCTACTCTCTACTGAAAGGTACTCAGCTAGATTCAGGTAATAGAAAAGCAGGATGGAATTTCTGCCTCAGTCTAATTGTGGAGACAAACAAATAAAGCAATAACTACAATGCAAAGTGAAAAGATAAAACATAAAGGATGTCATGGGAGCCCCGCATCATTTTTTTAACTCAGCCACAGGTGGACAGAGAGGGAAGACCTTCTGCGAGAAGTAACGCTAGGGCTCAAACTGAGTCTTGAAGGAGGATGAAGAGTTAGACAGGAGAGGAAACAGGGAGGGTGGTGGGAAGAACCTCAGATGAAAGTGCATTACAAAGCACAGAAAGATATCAAATGGCCAGATACATTTCAGCAACTGCAAATACCAATGTTGATGATAGCACAAGGCTTGTAAAGAGAAACGGCCAAAAATAAAACTAGAAATGGTATTAGCAGATGTCCCTGATGAAGAAACTATGACATATTATCTTGGGAATGCTACTGAGTCTTTCTCTCTGCTTTCATTTCCTAATCTGTAAAATGGGTTAAGAGTGTCCACAGTTTTTGTGAGGAATAAATGGGTTAATAACCAAAACTTAAAAGAATGACCAGAACACATATTCAAATATTTGCTATTATTAGCTAACAGAAGAAAAGTACATGAGCCCTAGCCAAGACTTAGGTATCCTAGCCAAGACTTAACCTCAGATCAGAGGAACTCTAACGCCACTGATTGTAACAATACCTAAAGTCTAGTGGCTTAAAATATATATATATATATAAATGCAACAACACAAATCAAACAACAAATGCTTTTCCTCATTTTTTTTACTTAAGAGCTCCCAAATCTTAAAAATCCCAAAGTTAAAAAAAAGAAAGCCAAGGTGACAAGCAAGGGCAAAATAACAGGAAAGAGTCTGAAAATAATAACGATGTTTTATGATCTCGAAAAATAAAAGCTAGAAAATAAAAGAATAGAAAAAATTAATGGAAGAAAGAAAGGAAGGAAGGAAGGAAGAGAGAGAGAGAGAAAGAGAAAGAAAGAAAGAGAAAGAGAAAGAAAGAAAGAAAGAAAGGAAATCAAAGCTAATAAAAGCTGGCTATTGGTTACAGCATTTACTCCCTATATGTAGAAGTACCTTGCTTGGACAATTATTTCCTATTTTTAACTTAATTTTAAGTTCTTTTCACAAGTGGATGTACTTCAAACTTAAATACACTTTCATCTTGGCATTGGGCTATAAAAATCTCAATAATTTAAGGTATGATGCTAAGTTAGACCAAATGCTAAATTTCGCCAACAACGAATTATTAAAATATGTCTTAGCCTCATCATTCATTGAACACTTTGTCCTGTTTCTCTCCTCATAAATTCTAAGCTGTGCTATAATTGCTTGCACTCTTGTTTCATCCATTCATGGTATGCTTTCAAACAATTTCTTGTCTTCAATTTATCTCTACTTTTCTCCTGAAATTTAATTCTTGCCGCATTATTAGAACAATCTCAATTTACTCTGTAGGATCTCAGAGGAATTACCCCTTCTCAAGGCCTCTCTTTTATAAACTGGTAAAGAAGGAGTAGAATCCTTCTCTGCATTATTACAACAGCAAAGTTCTACTCAGTAAATGCTTTATGTTCAGAAGTAAAGAACATAGAACAAAAGTCATTAAAAAACAAATCATGTCTTTCAAACTTAAGTACTGAGAAGACAACCATTTTAAGTTTTTATATAACCTTGACCCAATTACAAAGCTCTGTAGATACAGAAAATGTGTCTTATTCTCAGATCTAAATGATGTAAAGTGATCATGATATCTCTGATATAACACAATCATGTTGAATTCAGAGTTATTCTGTAAATAGAATAGCAAAATAAGAAATTCGAAGAAAAAAGATAGAGCAAATATATACTTTTCCAGCTAAGAAGCAGGCTATAGAACTCCCGGAAGAAATAATCCAATAAATGGTGAATGTTTACAAAATGCAAAAAAGTCTGGCCCCATCAAATACCGTACTCAGCTTGGAAATTATATAACAAAGGTTGGCCATGTGCATTCTGCTCTTTAATAAAATAGATGATATAAGTGAAAGGTCATATATCCACATCATGTCTTTCCTAATAATAACACAGACAGGAATATCTAGGTGGGTAAACAATTTCACGGTATTTTGCTTGGAACAATTTCTACTTTGTGTATGTGCATTTTAATGAGAAATCTTATTTTTTTGAACAAATTAAAAAATAAATTTCTGGGGCCAGCCCAGTGGCATAGTGGTTAAGTTCACACACTCCACTTGGGTGTCCCGGGGTTCACAGGTTCAGATCCCAGGCACAGACCTAGCACCAGCTGTCAAACCACGCTGTGATGGCACCCCACATAAAATAGAGGAAGACTGGCACAGATGTTAGCTCAGTGGTAATCTTCCTCACAAAAAAGACACCAAACAAAAATTCTCTTCTCCATAGAACAAATTTATCCATCATAAAATTATCAATCTCTTTGGTTCTTTTTATACCTGTGTGTGTGTGCATATTATATATATATATACTGTGTGTGTGTGAGTGTATGTGTAGAGAGAGAGACCTTTTTTGTACAATTCTTAGGAATTTCAACTTCCTTACATCAGTTTGAGGGAATTTACACCCAGCAGATTTCTTTAGTTATGCAAATGTACGGTGTATATTTCTTATTAGAATAAGGAAAAAAATAACTAAAATTGGATTTGAGCAGCAGTAATAGAAAGAAAACATTGAATGCAATCACATACAATTTTAAAGAAAGACCAAATGGATTGATTAAATTTCCAATTAAATATGTAGGCTGTAGCTAAAAGTAATTCTAAAATGTCAAGCCTGATTGCATAGAAAAATTATAGTGTCCTGGAGTAGAAAAGTGAAGAGGAGAAGCTGGTTTGGGAAGGAAGATACCTTTGATTTTACTACTTGACTTTTATTAAAATGGGTAGAACACATACACGAAAATGCTCAGTAAGAAGATGGATATACAGATCTGTGGTTTGGTTAAAGCTAGATGTGATAGTCCAAGTGCTCAATGACAGAAAGAGAGAAGAGTGATAATCATACAACTCTGAATTATATCCATTTTTAAGAGGTAATATGGATGAAAGTGGCACCATAGAATAGACAGAAGAATAAGGAAGATATAAGACAGTAATGAAAACCAGGAAAGTCGGAGGAAAAGGAATTCTAGCAAGAGTAGTACATTAATTTTGTCAAATACTGAAAAAGACTGCAGTTTATGTACAAAAAGACTATAGGGATATATAAAGATATAGCTGTAGACTTTTCATTTCAAGTTGGATGTGTAAAGACATTTCCATACTCCCCTACTCTCAAAATCCTCCCCTAAATAACGAATGGAACAAGAAAGCAAAGTCCAGACACCATCCTGAATGAAACTAGGAAAGAGCTGTAACCCAAATAGTGAGTAGATAGAGAGTAAGTGACTTAGCAGAATGGAAGAAGATAAAGTTTACAGAAATAATGAAGAGGAAACAAGCCAATTTGCCCTGTAGAATCCTAGAACGGTTCAAGCATGGAGAGCTCTAAAGCTGAGATGAGGCTGGGACTGAAAACAGGTGGGTCATCTGAAAATCTACTTAAAGAATACTTGGATCCCCAGACCCTACCACATCCGGATCTGTCAAGCTACCCAGAAAAAAGAAGTTTTATAGATTCTGGAGAAACGGAACCAATCAGATGCCAGATTTAGGGACAGTAAGCACAGAACAAACCCAGGATGAGGAGTGACATTCAAAACAAAAGGCCTAAGTGATATTCTGCGTAGCCATCAGTGAGCTCCACAGCCCTCATTTCCTGTCCAAAATTTATAAGACTAGCAGTTATATAATCAGGAAGGACACTGGTGGCTCTCTTTTTGGAGGTAGCAAAGCACACCAAGAAACATATTTACAGATAATTTTGGAGTTACCAGTGAATGACTCAGTCTACAGTGAAGCCCAAAAGCCTACAAGACCCACCCATGCACACAGTTTCCAATCAGCTTTTCAGCACTTCACACTTAATACAATTTGATAATTAAGAACCATCAGACACCTGAGAAACATGTCCAACTTGAAAAAAGAAAAAGAAAGAGGAACGGGAACACTGAGGAAATACAGGAAAAAACTCAAGAAACAATAAACAATATCCATAGACAGATAAAGCGACATTGCAGCCATGAAACAAGAACAAGATATTAGGAACAATTTTAAATATAGCTTAAATTACAATACTAGAAGAGTAGGTACAAAAGCTTTCTACAAGTTGAGGAAACCTACAAGAAAGTAGAAAAAAAGGCAGAGATTTTAAGGGGAAATTCTAGGAACAGAAAACAGAGTAGTGGTTGCCAGGAGATGAAGGCAGAGAAAGGGGATCGACTGCACAGGAGCACAGGGAATTTTTCCAATATTGCGGTGGCAGTTAAATGACTGCATGTTTGTCAACACACTGAACTGTAAACTTAAAAAAGGTGACTTTTATTGTATGTAAATTATATATTTTTAAAAAGACATAGAGATGGTGTCTTAGTCCTTTTGAGCTGCTATAACAGAATATCACAGGGTGGGTGGCTTATAAACAACAGATATTTATTTCTCACAGTTCTGGAGGCTGGAAGTCCAAGATCAAGGTGCCAACAAATTCAGCATCTGATAAGAGCCCGTTTCCTGGTTCATAGACAGCCATCTTTGTGCTGCGTCCTCACACAGCAGAAGGGGCAGAGGAGCTCTCTGGGGCCTCTTTCATAAGGGCACTAATCCCATTCATGAGGGTTCCATTCTCATGAGCTAATCACCTTCCAAATGCCCCCACTTCTAAATATCATCACACTGGGGATTAGGATTTGAATATATGAATTTGGGGGACACAAAAATTCAGTCTACAGCAGATGGAAACTAGGAAAACAAAGGGAAAATTAATTAGGAAATTAATCTAGGAGGCCAAGCATTCAACTAACAAAAACTGCAAAATGGGAGAATTAAGAAAAGGAGGAGAGAAAATTCAAGAAATAATGGAAGAAAATTTCCCCAAACTGAAGAACCAGACTCTCTACATAAAAATGTTTCACCTACCACCTCATCCAATAAATGAAGACTTACACTAAGACAAATGCTTGAGAAATTTCAGAACACCGGATATGAAAAGAGTCAGAAAAATGAGAAACATACAACGAAACAGGAATCAGAACGGCTTCTGAATTCTTTCATAATATTAGATGCTAAAAAACACGGAGGCAATACTTTCAAAATAATTATAGGAAATTATAGGCACTCTATGATTTTACTTCCAGTCCCTAAAAGAAACAAAACAAATAATAAAAATTATAATTCAAAAAAGTTCCTAAAATATATTTGAAATTATGTTTTAAGAAAACACAACAGTGTAGCTATAGGTGTTAACCCACAACTACCAACCCCAATACACAATCTAGTAAAATTCTGGACTTGAAAGAAAAAGAAAACTCCTGTGCGCATCTACATAAAAGGAGCACATGACATATAAGGAAAACAAAATAATTTTCTTTGAGAGCAGTGCTTTATTTCAGAAATATGGAGAGTACAATTAAGATGTTCAAAAAAGTGACAATGTGAGCCAAAGATTCTTACCCAAGAAAACTAACTTTCAATATAAAGAGTATCAACTGTTATCTACAGGAAAGAACTCAGAGAATGTGGTTACTATTAGTCCATCTCAAGGAATTTACTAGAGAACAAACTTCAGACAACCATAATGATGAGAGGGACATAAAAAGAAGAACTCGTGTGGGGCATTAAATAAATAGTTACTTGCAGAACAAAGAGAAATGAAGGTTAGAAGGAAGAAAATATTGTATGTTACAGCTATAAGCTCTGACAAAAAAAAATGGAGGTTAATAGATGCATCAAATGCAAAGACATTTTGTTTTTTTGTTTTCAGTAATCAGAATTGGTAATAATTGTCTGTTAAAAGAAACAACAGCCCAAAATGGAGTCACTTGCGCTAAGCAAACCAAGACTTAATACCTAATCTAATTGCAGTTAGAACCTTCTTGAGTATGTAGTATTAACCAGTCAATGTGGAATTTTCTAGTCAGCTCCAATGAGGTAATCCTTTCCATCCCCCAAAGGAAAATGAGATAATCTGACACACAGACCCCTTCCGTCCCCCATAGGTAGGTTACCTAAGCCTGAAATAATCTTTTTTGTTTATGACTTGTCTTTAAAAATATTTTTCTTTCTGTAGCCCCTGGGAGCTCCTCGCTACTTCCTGGATGGGATGCTGCTCAATTCATGACCTGTTCAACAAAGCCTATTAGATCTTGAAAATTTCCTCGGTTGAACTTTTGTTATTTAACAAGTCCTAATAATTGTCATTCTGAGAATGTTGTGTGTGATATGCAGGACAGAATAATTACGGAATATTCTAACATTCTCGTACCCCTGAAAACCAACATGAAATAAAGAGATTAAGTAAAAACCCAGTGATCCAAAATTTGAATTGGCAGAATCTGAATGAGCTCATCAGGTATTTTATCTTTAAAAAATGTATACTATTTCCTAGTTTTTCCAGAGAAGAAGCCAAGAAACAATGATAAATGATAGATGAAGGGATTTTGGAGCATGAAGAAGGAAGGAAGAAGAACAGAATGAGCAGAAATCTGGGTGGATACAATCGACTATCCTCCTTATGAGTTTTATAAATCATATTTGATGATTGAAACAAAAATTATAACATCATCTGATACTCAAAGACAATAGCATTTTTCCCAGCTTCATTGAGATATAATTGACATATAACACTGTGTAACTTTAAAGTATACAATGTGTTGACTTGATGCACCTATACATTGCAAAATGATTACCAGCAGAGCACTAACGAACTCCTCCCTCACGTCACTTAACTACACATTTCTTCTTTGTGGTGAGAACATTTAAGATCCACTCTCTTAGCAAACTTCAAGTATACAGTACAGTATTATTAACTATAATCACCACGCCGTGCAGTAGATTCCCAGAACTCATTCATCTTAAAACTGGAAGTTTATACTATTTGACCATCTCCCCATTTCCCCCTTCCCCAGCCCCAGGTAACCATCATTCTACTGTCTGTTTCTATGAGTTTGGTTTTTTCAGGTTCCACATATAAGTGATATCATACAGTATTTAAGACAGTGATGTTTAAATGTGAGGAAAGTAAAGAGACTTACATACAAGGGAGATTTTCATACTTCATTTAAAGTACTAAAATGTTGATACCGGCAAACTGTAATAAGTCACATATGTATATTATAATACCCAGAGCAACCACTAAGAAAACTATCCAAAAAAACACAAGCAAAAACACTACAGATAAGCAAGACAGATTTCTAAGTGGATTAAACATCAACTATGTTTAAATTAGTCAGTTCATAATGATTTTTCTTTTTTTTTTTTTTGCTCAGGAAGATTGCCCTGAGCTAACATCTGTGCCAATCCTCCTCTATTTTTTTGTACGTGGGACATCTCCACAGCATGGCTAGTGAGAGGAGTAGGTCCATGCCTAGGATCTGAACCCGTGAATCCAGGCCGCAGAAGTGGAGCACATGGAACTCTAACCACGCATCCACCAGGCCAGGATCCCATAATGATTTTTGAAAAGACTAATTGGTCCTTTTTAAAGGATGACAAGGAATGAAACTGTTGCCTTTAAATATTTATTGTGTAAATAAAGGGAAAGAATCAAACATTTATCCTGCCTTTCCTATATGAACTATATCTCTGGGTAACCAAAAAGTGGAAGAAGGGAGTATTTCTTTATAAAATTATTTTATGTAAATGAAAAAGAATGATAGAATATCATCATTTTGCAACTCTCAAGGAATTAATAATCATTATAAGCATTAAGTATCAACAGCTGCTAATACAAAAAAAGTTAAAACCAGGCACGATGTGCATCCTGATAAAAGAACACAGCACCACCAGAGGGATCCAGCTCAAGTCTGATTACACGTCTGGATCCAACTACCACGTACAGGAAATACAGATGGCAGAGGAACAGGTTAAATGTGCCACGAGTCTCCAAATCAGCACAACCTAGCCTATGGTAAACTATACCAGTTAAAGGGTACAAGTTCTTCTTCACATAGATAACAAGGAAAAGAAAGAGATTGAAGGGGAACCTATAGATTAAAGGAGACTTGAAAGATAGACCACATTTTTAAACAGGTCAGACTAAACTACAGGGTCTAGGAATGGACTCAGCTGATAAAACCATAAGGAAAAGTGGGTATTACAAAAATCAGGATAGTGGTTACATTGGGACAATGGGACAGGCTTATGACAGGGCCGGGGCACATGGACAGCTTCTGGGGCCAGGGGAAATGTTCTATTTCTTGACTTGGGTGGTGGTGCAAGGATATTCTCCTTATAATTCATTAGCTATATGCTTGTTTTGTCTAATTTCCTATATCTGAGTTTTATTTTATAAAACTAAGGTCTAAAAAGGTTAAAAACTTAGATCCTGTGCATTAAGTTAGTACTACATTAAATTTATATATCGCTAAAGCAAAAGAGATTGACGTCAGACAGGTAATGTTGACTCAGCGTAACTTCATCGTGCGTGCCTAAGGTAACTAAGCATTAAACTTTACTTATTTGTCACAAGATCTTTTCTCACAGAGGTATTTCTAATGATCTATTTATTGAAGTTTAGTAAGTTGAAAAGGCACGGGTGTTGATTCCTGACAGGCCCAAATTTTAATCTCAATCCCACTTTTTTTTACTTTTGTGACCTACCTTTTGGATTTCCAGTTTCCTTATCTGCAAAATGGGAATGGCTACTGATACTATTGTTTTTTAAAGTTGGAAAATTTGTGTATAAAGTACCAGAAACAGTTCAGGCACTCAAGAAATATCATCTGCTATTTTAATTATAGAAATTCATTTTAAAATTCTAATGTCCACGCAGAATCACAAACTCCAAAACACTGACTGTTCCATAACAAAGGAAACACAGAATTTTGGTCCAGATTAATTAATCCTAACATTTTTATTCCATTTCCCATGACTAGCTTCCATATATTTTGAACCAATAAGAATGCCACTGCTGTCTTTTTATTACAGGATCCTGTGGCCCTTGTGACAAACATTAAAAGGTACTAGATTCCTGGAGGCCACTAGCAAGGGGACCATGCTGTCAGGAGACTGGCTAGAGGTGATCCTGGAGTCTGTTGGCATGAGATCAATCAAGGCAGGCAGTGAGGAAAGCACGTGGTACAGAGCAGGGAGAAAGACTCTGTTCCTTTACCTCTTGCCTTTTCTTTTCAAGAGAGCCTCTTTTTCACTGTCTTCAGGTCCCTGGAACATTCTCCTCAAGCTGGATGTGAGGTCTTTGTGTCCGATTTATGAGCACCACTTTCTGTACCTTTTAAAGGACACTGGAATCATGACCTGACACAGAGGCCTCATTCCCTAACTTCTAGATGCTAAGACTAGTGCAGTCAGTTTAAGTCTCA